>NC_088417.1:78001081-80401081 GCF_034236695.1 Oncorhynchus nerka
TTGCACCAGATAGGACTGTTTTAGGTTTTCTCACGTTTATTGTTTTCTTAGTTTATTCATGTAGAGTTTTCTTCATTATAAATTAAAACATGAATAACCACAACGCTGCATTTTGGTCCGCCTCGCCTTCACCAAAGGAAAACCCTTACAGAATCACCCACCACAACAGGACAAAGAGGCGTGGTAACGGGCAACAGCAACAGCGGCGCAAAGAGGAATGGACATGGGACGATTTATTGGACGGGAAGGGTTGCTACACCTGGGAGGAGATCCTGGCGGGAAAGGATCGCCTTCCATGGGAACAGGTGGAGGCAGCTAGGAGAGCAGAGGCAGCCGGAGAGAGGAGCCGGCGATATGAGGGAACACGGCTGGCAAGGAAGCCCGAGAGGCAGCCCCAAAAATTTCTTGGGGGGGACCACAGGAAGTGTGGCGAAGCCAGGTAGGAGACCTGCGCCAACTTCCTGTGCTTACCGGGGGGTGAGAGAGACCGGGCAGGCACCGTGTTATGCTGTGAAGCGCACGGTGTCCCCAGTGCGGGTACATAGCCCGGTGCGGTACATTCCAGCTCCGCGTATCGGCCGGGCTAGAGTGGGCATCGAGCCAAGTGCCATGAAGCCGGCTCTACGCATCTGGTCTCCAGTGCGTCTCCTTGGGCCGGCTTACATGGCACCAGCCTTACGCACGGTGTCCCCGGTTCGCCTGCATAGCCCAGTGCGGGCTATTCCACCTCGCCGCACTGGCAGGGCGACCGGGAGCATTCAACCGGGTAAGGTTGGGCAGGCTCGGTGCTCAAGAGCTCCAGTGCGCCTGCACTGTCCGGTCTATCCGTCACTCCACGCACCAGCCCTCCGGTGGCAGCCCCCCGCACCAGGCTGTCTCTCCGGCTCATCCTTACAGAGGCTCCCGCCTCTCCAGCGCTGCCGGAGTCTTCCTCCTCTCCAGCGCTGTCGGAGTCTCCCGCCTCTCCAGCGCTGCCAGAGCCTTCCTCCTCTCCAGCGCAGCCGGAGTCTCCCGCCTGTTCGGCGCTACCAGAGCTCCCGCCCCTCAGTCCAGAGGCGCCAGAGCTACTCAGTCCAGCACTGTCAGAGCCTTCCTCTCCAGCGTTGCCGGAGCTTCCCGTCTGCCCAGCGTTGCCGGAGCTTCCCATCTGCCCAGCGTTGCCGGAGCTTCACGTCTGCCCAGCGTTGCCGGAGCTTCCCGTCTGCCCAGCGCCACCTGAGCTACCCGTCTGCCCAGCGCCGCCTGAGCCACCCGTCTGCCCAGCGCAATCTGAGCTTCCCGTCTGCCCAGCGCCATCTGAGCTTCCCGTCTGCCCAGCGCCGCCTGTGCCGCCAGTCTGCAAGGGGCCGCCAGTGCCGCCAGTCAGCCAGGGGCCGCCAGTGCCGCCAGTCAGCCAGGGGCCGCCAGTGCCGCCAGTCAGCCAGGGGCCGCCAGTGCCGCCAGTCAGCCAGGGGCCACCAGTGCCGCCAGTCAGCCAACTTGCGCAACGTGACTACAAAATATCTCAAAAGTCACCTTTAAACTTTGCCAAAACATTTCAATCTACTTTGTAATACAACTTTAGGTATTTTTTAACGTAAATAATCAATACAACTGAAGAGGGGATGATATGTGTTCAATACAGGAGTAAAACAATCTGTAGCTAGCTTTCTGTTCACGCGCCTCTCTCTAACAGTACACTTCAAGTGAACCTCGTTCAAGATGACAGTACTTTTTCATTACATAAAGGAAAAACTTCAACCAATTTCTAGAGACTGTTGACCTCCAGTGGAAGCGCTAGGAACTGCAAGAAAGTCCCTTAGAAATCTGGATTCCCAATGAAAAACCATTGAAAAGAGAGTGGCCTCAAAAAGAAAATCTGAATGTGTGAAAATCTGGTTTGTCCTCTGGGTTTCGCCTGCTAAATAAGTTCTGTTATACTCACAGACATGATTCAAACAGTTTCAGAAACTTCATTGTTTTCTATCAAAATCTTCTAATAATATGCATATCTTATCTTCTGGGGATGAGTAGCAGGCAGTTGAATTTGGGGATGCATTTCATCCGGACGTGAAAATACTGCCCCCTGTCACCAAGAAGTTAAGAGAATATTTTCATTCTTCCTGCTTAGCACAAATTTTATGTATTTGTCTTCATCTAAATTGTATATTCTACATGCTTTAGCATTAGTAGTCCTTCGGGCCAATAGATGGTGATGCTGCAATCTGGTATTAGGAGAAACAGCAATTTTCCATTCTTCAGAATAAAGAAAGCGCCAGAACTTTGCAGACGTAATCTTGTGTCCATTCTTTTTACTATTACAGGTATGTAATAGAACTTCCAAACGTTCTAATATCGAAATAATATGTAATAACATGCTATTTAACAACTTCATCAAGGTATTATCACATTAGGAAAGGTTTTGTGTTTTTGTTTCGAACTGAGTGAGAGAAGAATGTGATTTACAATGGGTGAGAGTATATGTTAGCTTGATACTAGCTGAGGTAAAAACGATTTACAAGAGATGTTTACTGAGTAGCTTACTTGTACTGGATTTTGTCTTCCAGATTTAATAAAGAATCGATTTGTTAGGGATTTCTGTGTTTGTTTTACATTTTCTTGGTTTTGTATAAAACTTTGCTCATGAGCTGCTAAACTGGCCATGCACGTTCAGTCTGGCGCGGGGACATTTAGTGCAGACAGTGCTGGTGCGTAAGAGAGAGAGAGAGAGAGATGATTTTTACGGAGGTGCTACTATCTTAAAGCTGAATGTATTGTTGTCAGTTTTCTATATTGGTAGCGGTATATAGAAAAACATTAAGCTATAAAGAAAAGTGCCAGAACTTTGCAGACGTAAAAGTTTTACTATTACAGGCCACCTCAGCTACAGATTGAGGTCGTAACACATGCACGACAGAGTTCATGGGAGTATGAACTTTCAGCTTCTGAATTGTAAAACTGATTGCTTTCTTTGAGAAATCAGAAGACAAGGTATTTCTCTTTAACACTGTAGGGATAATACGATCTAATAGGTTCCATCCGCTAGCTTGTCATTCAATAAAAGTTTCAGTTTGAAATGTTTTGCATGTGACTGTGATACAAACTGCAAGCAAGCAGATATCTCAGCACTAATGTAGAAGTTAATGTATAATAGGCTTGGTAACAAGATAACAGGACTTAACTTCGTTGCTGTTGCTTAGAAATGTGTGTGGTTCAGGGATGATGTGGTACAGTACAAGGGCAGGACAGTGAGGGCACACATCACCATACACGAGATTACACAACATCTGGCCTGCCAAAGGTTTCTGATGCAACAGTACTTATTTTTCCTTTAGTTCAGCTACATTTTGTGTTACAGTATACAAAGTGTGGAGATGGCTACTGAAATAAAAAAACAAAAAGCAAACCTGAAGCAGATCAAATGAGCCCTCTGCTGAGTTGTAAGAGTTGGGGTGTGAATGCCGAGGCCAGAAATGCCTTTCCTTTCTTAGATTATGCTTTCTGGCAGATTACTCACACTTCCTGCACTTGTACTCCAGTAAAATGACTAAGTGACTCAGTGCTGCAGGCAGTGTGCGTGAGTGTTTTTGTGTGTGTAGAACCGGTGTGTATGTGTATGCTTGAATTGATGCCTGTGTGTGTGTGTCCATCCGTGCATGTGCATGTGTGCCTATAGAGGTCTACATGAGCGGCTCGGATCTGATTAACAGTGTGGCCGGGTGGCCGGGTCTGCTATGAGCCCTGTCCCCCACATCCCCCCGGCAGACCCAGGCGGACCCATGTAACACAGCCAGGCCAACAAAACGGGTCATTTCTCCGTGACCCTTTCACTGTAAGATAGGAGACACAAGACCAGTTTGGCCCATGGAGGCGCCTAAGGGCCTACCTTCAGGGGGATCCATTGTGGCCCATGGAGGCGCCTAAGGGCCTACCTTCAGGGGGATCCATTGTGGCCCATGGAGGCGCCTAAGGGCCTACCTCCAGGGGGATCCATTGTGGCCCATGGAGGCGCCTAAGGGCCGACCTTCAGGGGGATCCATTGTGGCCCATGGAGGCGCCTAAGGGCCGACCTTCAGGGGGATCCATTGTGTAGCAACAAGTTCCTCTATTCAGCGCCAGTGTCGCTAAAATCTGCTAATGAGAATGTCCAGCAGCTCCTGCACAGGATGCCCATTCAGTCCAGAAACCAGGCCACGGCCACACTGCAGAGGAGGAGGGGGGCAGGCAGAGAAAATAGAGAGACTATAGACATAGAGAAATAAAGAGAGAAGGGAGTGGTTAGACAGAAAATGTGTCACAGCAAACACAACCCTATCAAATCAAATGTTATTTGTCACATGCGCCGAATACAACAGGTGTAGACATTACAGTAAAATGTAAACACAACAGGACCACGATCAATTCTTCAATGGACAACTGCCCATTTTAACTTCCATTATACTGTAGATACGGTTTTACTTAGCCTACTCTCACTGGTTTGTCTCATAGAACAGAGATGACAGTATAATTCAGTGTTGATTCAATACATGATCAAATTGATATTGAAAATGCACAACAATGCTGAGAAGGAGCTCTCTGTGAGAATAACCAGGTACTCTTTCTGGAACAGACTCACCCATACCCATGTGTAGTACCCACGATGCTAAAGATGGCGCTGAATAGGATGGCTGACATTTTACATGCTCCGAACCAGTTTTGCTATTTTGTTAGTTTTTTTGGTGTTGTTTGTAACTTATTTTTAAACTTATTTTGTACATAAGGTTGCTGCTACCGTCTCTTATGACCAAAAATAACTTCTGTACATCAGAACAGCAATTATCCACCACGAACTGTAAGAAGCTTTTTCCTTTAACGAGTCTGACGAAAAGGATATACTGCTATCCCGGGAACAGGCTAAAATCCTCATAATCTGCGTGAAGAATAAACTGAGGAAACTCCCAATGCCATCCGTCCTACTTGCTAACCTGGAATCATTGAAAATAAAATGGATGACCTATGATCCTACCAACGGGACATTAAGAACTGTAATATCTTATGTTTCACCAAGTCATGGCTGAACCACAACATGGATAATATAGAGCTGGCAGGATTTTCCATGCACCGGCAGAACAGAGGAGCTACGTCTGGTAAGACGAGTTGTGGGGGTGTGTGTCTTTTTGTTACGCAACGTCTAATATTAAAGAAGTCTTGAGATATTGCTCGCTTGAGGTAGAGTACCTTATGATACGTTGTAGACCACACTATCTACCAAGAGAGTTTTCATCTATATTATTGGTAGCCGTCTATTTTCCACCCCAGACCGATGCTCGCACTAAGACCGCACTCAACCAACTCTAGGCCATAAGCTAAATTAAAATGCTCATCCAGAAGTGACGCTCCTAATGACCGGAGACTTTAATGCAGTCAAACTTAAATCAGTTTTACCAAATTTTTACCAGCATGTCATATGTGCAACCAGATGGAAAAAAAACTCTAGACCACCTTTACTCCACACACAGAGATGCATACACATCTCTCCCGCCCTCTATTAGGCAAATCTGACCATAATGCTATCCTCCTGATTCCTGCTTACAAGCATAAACTGAAGCAGGAAGTTGCAGGAAGCAAATTAATTACTTAAAAATCATACAATGTGATTTTCTGGATTTTTGTTTTAGATTCCGCCTCTCACAGTTGAAGTGTACCTATGATAAAAATGACAGACCTCTACATGCTTTGTAAGTAGGAAAACCTGCAAAATTGGCAGTGTATCAAATACTTGTTCTCCTCAATGTATACTGAGATTGTTTGATATAAATATCGAAAAAAAACATTTTTGTATTGTGTAGCATCTAGTATCTCCCACCTGTAGCACACGCTCCAGCATGTATATCTCTCTAGTCACCCCCAAAACCAATTATTTCTTTGGCCGCCTCTCCTTCCAGTTCTCTGCTGCCAATGACTGGAATGAACTACAAAAATCTCTGAAACTGGAAACACTTATCTCCCTCACTAGCTTTAAGCACCAACTGTCAGAGCAGCTCACAGATTACTGCACCTGTACATTGCACCCCATTATTTTTATTTCTACTTTGCACATTCTTCTACTGCAAATCTACCATTCCAGTGTTTTACTTGCTATATTGTATTTACTTTGCCACCATGGCCTTTTTTTGCCTTTACCTCCCTTATCTCAGTAAGGTAACCTGCCTAAATGATTACCCCGTAGCACCCAAATCGGTAGACATGAAATACTTAGAAACGCTGGTCATGTTTCACATCAACAGCCTCCTCCCGGATACCCTAGACCAACTCCAATTCATATACCGCCCCAACAGATCCGCAATCTCAATCGCACTCCACAAAGCCCTTTGCCACCTGGACAAAAGGAGCACCTATGTGAGAAAGCTGTTCATTGACTACAGCTCAGCATTCAACACCATAGTTCACACGAAATTCACCACTAAGCTAAGGACCCTGGGTCTAAAGACCTCCCTCTGCAACTGGATGGTGGTAAGGGTAGGCAACAAAACGTCTGCCACGCTGATCCTCAACACTGGGGCTCCGCAGGGGTGTGTACTTAGTCCCCTCCTGTAATCCCTCTTCACCCACGACTGCGTGGCCAAACACAACAGTGTTCTTAACTGACTTCCCTATTTAAATAAAGGTTAAATAAAATAAATACAAATTATATAAACAAATTTTCAAAAAGTATTTTGTTTCATTTTGTTGAGACATTTTTGTAAGCTAAATTCAATTCTTTAATTTTGTGCTCCGTATTTAGTTCAAGATAGGTCAAAAGTAGGCCTGTTGTAAAATAAATATCATTAGCCTATTGCTGTCATTTGTTGGGTAAGCCTACGGTAGGAACTTGCCTTTGTTGGCAATTGCAGCAATATAGGCCTTGCCTTGTCAAATGTTTGTTGTTGTACTAAAGGTTTAAACCAGTTCAGTTTAAATATGCAACAAGTGTTTTAGTTTCATTATATTGAGCCATCATCTTTGGCCAACTTATGTTCCAACTGTAATGTTATGTTTGCCACAATATAATAAAATAAATGGTAGGCCTATACAGGGCTACTCGCACTCAAACCATGAAAGGAAAAACCAAAGACTGCAAAATGTAATTTAATGCTGGAAAATATTAACTTGTTCGTATTTTCCCTATAAACAATGTCTTGACTTACTTTTGATATTACCCTCATAAAGTTACGCAACTGTTTTGAAGATTTGGCAAGATATGGCTATTATTAGGTTTAGCTACTGTAGGCCTATGAAGGCAGGGGGCACCGGCGTTCCAACTCTCTCCGACTGGTGAACTTGAGGTGAGGAGGAATGTTTTAGGCCTACCAGAGATAGACCTTTAATCTAACAATATAATGCTTATCTTTCTCAAATATATTCTGATAGAAAATGTACGAATTATAGACTCCTTCTGTACACCTCTCTGTTTAATAATAGCCTAACTGAAAAGGATAAAGAATGCAAGTTGGTGTCAGGAACATGGCCCCGGCATATCTTTCTCTTGTCTCATAGGGCTAGGCCTAAGCTTCTATTCCTTTATATTTAGTTGATATACAGTGGACGCCTAGACCTATATGCATGCAATGCCCTGATTGTCACGCCCTGATCTGTTTCACCTGTCCTTGTGCTTGTCTCCACCCCCCTCAAGGTGTCGCCCATCTTCCCCACTTATTCTCTGGGTATTTATACCTTTGTTTTCTGTCTGTCTATGGCAGTTCGTCTTGTTTGTTCAAGCCTGCCAGCATTTTGTCTCAGCGCCTGTTTTTCTCCAGTCTCTCTTTTTCTCGTCCTCCTGGTTTTTGACCCTTGACTGTCCTGATCCTGTACCCGCCCGGATGACCACTCTGCCTGTACCTGACCCTGAACTTGCCTGTCGTCCTGTACCTTGGCCTCTACTCTGGATTATCGAACCCTGTCATTTGTTGTTGGCAGTTTTTAAGGACATAAGTAACTGTGGATCATTTGGCCAATATCTCTTGTCTATTGATGGCGCTGGTTGCACCCAGTCTGAGGTTTATTTATCTTTTTCTACTCTCAGATCAGAAATGGGTCTCTCGGATCTGAACCAGCTTGGGTCTGTTTGGGTCTGTTTTTCCACAGTCCTTTTCAGAACGGGTCTGACTGTCCTCGGGGCCCATTCAGAATGTGTCTTTGTTTTTAAAAATGTATTTATGCATATCAAGTTGGGTTGGATCCATTTCGGAACGGGTCCAACTTTATGGACCTGTGAAGAGCCCTCTGTAAGAGCAGAGACAGTTCAGCTCGATTCCTCCAAAAGGCTAAATTCTCAATTTTCTAGGGGTTCTCCCCATGTCACCCAGCCCTGATCACGTGACACGGGAGCCAGCAGCTAGAGAGTAAAAGGAGGGCATGTCATCTCCCATCAGCCAGAGAAGCTTTCCTTTCCTCTCACAGCACAGCAAAGCAGCTACTCGCAAGCCTCCCAGGAGCAGTGGAATGGAGGCTGCCCATTAAAGCCCCGTTGAATTACTTCTGATGTTGTCAGAGGAGCAGGGCGAAGCAAGGTGGAGTGGACTGGCTCAGCTGCCAGATCACCCAGACACTCTGTTTCCCTCCCAGTATCTCTTTCCTTTCCACAGAGGGTTCTACCTGGAACCAAAAAGTTTTTTTTACCTGGAACCAAAAAGGGGTTTTCCTATGGGGACAGCCGAAGAACTCTTTGGAATCCATTTTTTCTAAGAGTGGAGCAGCTCTCTCACCACCACTGTCTAGCTCAGGAGCCTTCGAGGTGCCAGATTATCATCAAGCCTTGTTTCACCATCAAAATGTAATGTGCCGCTCCGAGGTCAAGACAAATGCCTGTGTGTGTGTTTGCACAAGTATGCGTGTGTGAGAGAGTGCTGTGAGAGTTAGTAGTGCGTCCTAAGCTCTTTGCTTCAGGTTCTGACCTTCACCTAAACCTTTGAAACCTGCTCAAAACCTTTGTGACACCCATAGATTAACACTCACATTGCACTAATTGTCCTACAGAGGAACACATATGCCATGGTGATTGGTATACTAGTATCCCCTTCAGCTCCCAGTTGGAAGAGACAGAAAAAGTAGATGGTCTTCTGCTAAAACAGGTGGTGTGGAAAAGGGTACTAAAGTCATCCTTGACTGGGAGTGATATAATTTGCACTGTAAGGTGTCAACTGCTCAGGTGAGAGTGTATTTCAGGTGAACACGAACATATATGTGTAAGTGTCTAAGTGTGGGCTTGTGTGTGTTCCCAAGCATGTTAAGCAGAGTTATGGAAGAGGAGGGCGCTGTGCACGGGGCAGGGCATGTGGGGGTGTCCATGCCACAGTTTGTTTGTCGTGTTCTGTTCTATCCCCTACTCCCTACTGGCCCGCTCTGATGATGCTTATTCACAGGAAATATGAGCGAGGGGGAAGAGCAGGAGGAGGGGAGGGGGGAGTCACGCTTGGCTGGATGATCTGCAGCGACAGGCCGTCTCCAGTGAGAAGGGAACTTAGCATGTCAGGCAGGACAGCACGGGCCAGGCAGATAGTCAATGAAATATTGAATGCAGCACACTGCTATCATGGATCTGATGCCTACAAAACAGGAGATCTCTGGCTATCTCTTAGTGTCTTGTAACAAAGTGTGTGCAAAATAAAGTCAATTAAAGGCAAGCTATCTCCCATGCACTGTCTCTGCGGGGGATCCAATGGATTTTCTCAGCCAGGATCCTACGCTGGGCTGGATGTAAGGATATAAAGTTCAAAAGTCCACTGTGACCCTTTGGTGGGAGTGGTCATTCTCTCTCTACACAGTGGAGGACAAATAGGAAAATATATTTTCTTTATTTTCACTTCTCTTGTCTTTCCTCTGAGCCATTTTTGTTCTCTGTTTTCATTTACTGCTGCTGTATCCTTCCTGGCTCTGTTCAGAAAGAAATATAGAGAAAAATGTAACAGCATGTGTCTCTTTTGGCAAAGCACCAACTCTGGTATCTGTGTTGCTGCACTCAGTCAGCACATCTAAATAATACTCACCCTGCACCTTGCACTGGCCTGGTCAAAACCAGAGCATGATGCATTATGGGACGGTAACGCAATTACTAATTTCCCAACATGCCATATGAACTGTCTGTACTCCATCATATCTAATTCACCAGTGCACTACAAGCACACACAAATCCCTAGACAAACACACTTATTAAACAACCTTCACCCACTGTGAAGCCTACCAGAGCTAACCATAAGCATACAATATAAATGTACATTTCACTACACATTTCACCAGCTCATTCAACTCAATACATATTGATGCAGGAATGCAATGTAAATCTGCTGTGTTGGCAGAAGAGCTGCTACTGCCGACCTAAAAGAACCAGGTGATCTCACGCTTTGCCTTAATAAAATGTTTTTGCCTCACAGCATCACAACAGGCCAGGGTTGACTGGGCTGGAGACTGAGAGCAGAGAGAGGAACTGGAGGCTGAAAGCAGGGAAGTGGCCCACTTAGGCCAGACACCTGCTGGGGGATGAAGTGGTATGTATCACTTCACTAGGTCACCTAATGGAAGAAACGTGGAAAACATACACACTATGCTACTGCAGTAGTGGTAGGTTGTTACTAGATCATCTCTAACCATGCTGTCATTATTTCAGTATACCCTGCAGCAACCAAATGAACAAACTCTTCACTGAAAAACAGTTTACACAATGACAAAGCATAAATCAACCAGAAACTATGATGATGATTATCAAGATTCTGGCCGCTGTGATGATCACAATGCTAAATTATTACTCCATAACAACAGCACTGTAAAGAACTGCAGAAAAAACCTTGGAGAGGCGACTGGTATTCTGTAAACTGAAGGAGCTGTGCTTGGAGAGTGACATTGTGCCTGTTGGTAAACAACAGTAGGATGGTTAGAGGCTTGCTTAGTGGAGTGATGAGTTAGAGCCCAGTGTCAGGATTGGGACTTGACTACAAACATCTGGAGCTGTCAGATCTTTATTGAAAGTGTAAAGAAACCTACAGTATAAAATGATGTGACCATCAAACATATGGTGTACCAATCCCATGTACAGCAGTGTAATAGTATATTCACTATACTAGGATGAGATGCTCTTCGTCAGGGCCGGTTCCAGGCATAATCGACATAAGCGGCTGCTAAGGGGCCTCAGTCGTAACTTACTGTTGAGAGTAAGAATAGTAGAATACACCAGGTGCAATTTCAATTTCCATCAGCAGTTTTTCTCTTGTTTTATCAGTCACTGACAGTCAGTCAATCAGCCATGTCAACGAACAATATTTAGATTGGTAGTTAGTCTAGACGGCTATCTAAATTTGTAGTGATCATGGCTGAATACCGACCGGGCACGCAGAGTACGTGGCCAGGGGCCCTGACCTCCAGGGGGCCCTCATTCATTTTGTCAGTCATTCTCAGTCAGCTATCATATTAACATTTGCTTTAAAACAGTACATTTGTTCTCTCTGCCTCATGGCAAAATTTGTGTAATTGCATGAAATGTGTTATAAAATTACAAAGTTTTCTCTCTGCCCCCATGGCAAAATGTGTAGAAAGCAGGAAATTAACTTAAAAAAAATGTTTTTCTCTCCAACGTCATGATGGGGGCACTAAATTGTTTTGGCGTGAGGTGGCCCCAAAAGGCTAGATCCAGACCTGCTCTTCCTTTGGAGATGAATGAGAAGAGTTACAGAACAAAAAAAGGTTGCAAGTAATATCACTTTGAGTGCTGATTTGGCAGACTTCGAAACACTCCACAACTCCCCTTTGGAGTAAGAGCCCACATTTCTATCAGTCTAATTTATTCAGCAGAGTTTATACTACAAGCAGGTATGCTTGAGATGATTTGCTGAGATGAAGCTGCTCTCTTTAGTTGCCATGATTCTTGCCGGATCATTTCTGCACAAATAAACATGCAGTATCAATGTAAAAATAGGACACTGAGAGAGACTTTAGAGGTTCCTCAGAGTTTCCGGAGGGGCGATAAACACAGGGAGGCCTGGCTCCAGAGGTCTTCCTACCTCACCCTGTCTCCCCCTCCTCCCTTTGTCTCCCCATGTGTGCTGTGTAGACTGTGGCCTTGCCAGCGGGGAGGAGGGGTCACCAGTCCAACAGGCAAGGCTCAGGGCTGTTCTGCCTGTTCTGTCCCATCGCCAGGAGTCAGGAGCACAGCTAGCTGTACACTGTCTGACCAAAGCATCTGTGCGAACAGACTGACAGACAAGGGCTTAGGACTGGCCAGTGTACTTCACACAACCTACAACCAAGAGGATAGTGTACTTATTTGTCAGGCAAACCGTTTAGATACAGGGTTAATGGGAGAGAATAAACATAGTAGCCTGACATGCAAGACATATGGGTTTAGACCTGAAGATGAAGAGTGATGGATTGTAGTAATCAGAGTATCTCTTATAACATCTATAACGTATAACTTATATATTCACAGGAATGTCTTGGCTCTGATAGCGAGTTCCAAGCCTCCAGATATTTAGCTTCATGATTGGCCTGAGTAGAGTGCCTCCTGTTTGGAGTTGTATGGTCAATTGTCAATTTCCGATAGTGACATGGCTGAAATGTCTGGGAGTGGGTCAATGACCTGCAGGCGTATGGACCCAACAGGGGGACGGGCATCCAAACCTCCCTGGACCACAGGGTCATGACCCTGGGCCTGGCAGTGGAGACGAGCCCTAGAGGGAGAGGCTAAATGGTGGCAGTTAGTTTTGGATTACCTCTGTGGCTTCGTTTCCTGTGATTATATGTTTATCTGGAACATTCTGTGTGACCAAATAGCTCTTTTTAAAGCTGCCAATGTGTCATAACGAAAGCAAGTCCATCCGTAATGTGTCTATATGGTATTGGATAGAGGGATGCACATTTCACCCCTGAACCCCAGAGAAAACAAAACAATGCCACCATTTTGCACTTCATGCTCAACCATATCCCGTTTTCTATGTGTATGGATTCCTGATTCCTGTATACATCTATATTTCATGGTTAAAACTGAATCTTATAATGCATGATCTGCCAGGCAACAATTTTACCATGTGCTTCATATTACACTCCCTCCATCTCACCACAAAAATGAATACATGCGGTTAGTCCATTGAGAAGACAGAACCGTATTTAATTGGATTCTTCAGTATTTGAGGGAGAAAGTTGAAACGGACACCAATGTGAGAAGGCAGGATGGGTAAAAAGTCAGAACCACAATGTAGAAACTGCAGTGCAGATGGAAGAATAACGGAGTAACATAATCTGAACTACCTTGGCGGCTGCTCTCTCTGTGCCTCTGAAGGTTCATACATCACAGCTATATCTGCTGCTTTGTCGGACTGGCTGCCTTGACGGGGTGTAGATATAGTGCACAGGGACTGACTCTTGGCACTCACACACAGAGGGCCTGGGCATGGATAATGCTAGCTATGCCCCATGAAAAAGAGCCCATGACTGCAAAGTTAACATTATTCTCAATAAAGCAAAGAAAAACCTATTATTTCTCTTTAAAAGAAAGACTTGCGTGTTAAGGAGCACATTCTAGCCTTGGTTAACTGAATATCATTATTGGATATCAAGCTTCCCTCACAAAGTACTGTTTCCAATTAATTAAACATTATGTAAACATTTACAAAATCAAACATTTCATGTCTTCTGTTATCCACAAACTGGTGAAGTTTCAAGATCGACGAGGCCAATATTGTAGAAGTAATGAAGCAAATACAGTAAACACATAGAAAGCAACATGATCATCAATAAACTGGATTCCATCTCCATAGCTGCCCTCTTAATTAGATTCAAAGGGGTGAAAACGAGCGCTGACATGACCCATTTGCTTATCTGCTTCCCCTTTTCCTCTCAAATCCCTCTCTCTCCTAACTACCTAATGAGAATCGGAAGTTTTAGTAGGGCAGCTCTGCTAGCTATACCCTGGTCTAACCTTGCCCATCTGGAGGGGGCCTGCCAGCCTCGGGGCGACTCAGTCAATCTCAGTCAGTCTCCCTCCAGCTGCTGACCTGACTGCTGTCCACCTAACTAACTGGTCATCTGGGTTCCATTCACTGTGGGGGACCAGGGCAGGGTTGACCCTGGCCCACGTTGCAATGCCACTCTGACAGCTTGATGTGTTAAAGCTGTGATAGGGCTCACAGGGGGGCTAATGCTGCTGCCCAAATGGGACTGGCTATTAACCCAGCACCCCACCACCCTGGCCTGCAGCCTCATACCCACACAGCACAGCCTGGGCCCAATGGACGAGGTGTGGCTCATTCATTCACTCAACCTAGGAGAAGGCTGGCGCTTGCCCTGTGATGTTGCTGTACCAATGTAGTTCATAATGTCCTCTCCTCACACCTTCACTAGTGCTGCGTGCAGATGAAACTCTAATGTGAATTAAATGGTTGAAGACTTGTTTTTTGCCTCGATTTTTCTGAAAAGGAGGTCATTTTATTTGTATGCTTAAAATACATCAAATATATGAACATGTTTGTTCCAAGGTAACGGCTGCATGGAGTGTTTTGCACAGCGATTGGTAAGACTTGTTTTTTGCCTTGCAGAGGAGGAGACAGATGAATAGACAATGAGACGACAACCCAGGGGTGTGGAACAAACACAAGACGAGCTGTCAACAAAACAGCTTGTTAGAACATTCAAATCTCCAGACAACCACGGCCTACTGAAAAAACACTTAGCACTTCTTTTCTCCCCAAAACATTTCACTTGACTGTCAATACTCCAATTGGATTAAATATGCATAATGTGTCCTTTTGCTTCATGTGTGGGGTGCCAGTGTGTACCAGGGAGTGGTGCCGTGAGCTGGATGGTTAGGACTGCTCCTGTAGTCATGAGGCTGTTTAATTCATGCTTCTGCTTCCTCAGGTGTGGGCCACACAGCAGCGTGCCAAACAGACCTGTTCTAGAACCATTTCCTTCATCTGCACCAGCCAGACCCATTTCCACTGGAAAGCAGCACAATGGCTTTCCTGCATCTGTCAAAAGAGCCAGAAACAGAAAAAGCACGAGGCCAGGTGTCCGCCCACACACACACACACACACACACACACACACACACACACACACACACACACACACACACACACACACACACACACGTGCATTAAGACACATAAAAGCACAGATGCACACACAGCACCGCCCGGCAAAGTGCACCACCACTGAAGCACAGGTTCAGTCTGTCGTATTCTGTACTGCACACTGTCCTACTGTGATCAAGCACATGGGCGTACACAATAGTTGCACTGTAAAGTTATGGTTTGCTGTAATTTGGCAAAGGCCACTTCAAGACAGGAGAAACATTAGACTTCACAGACCGTGAATGATTTCCTGGAAGACTGTGTATCCCTTGCTTTGTTTTGACTGGCATTGCTTTTGGATGACCAACGTATCCTAAAATACACAAGACTGGCTTTGACTGCAAATTTGTTGGTTGTCCTTGATGGAGTTACACATTTCAGAAGTCAAAGTATAGATCACACCCCCACCCCAAAGTGTATAGAATAACATCAAAGCCTTTCAACCAAACATTTTTGACTTTTGACTAAACTTATCAAACTTATCAAGTGAGTCCCCAATTGGCATTGGTCTGTGGGAGAGATTGCAGCACTATGGCGTGAATAGCTCTGGAGGTCCCTGTGACTAACAGGAATCACACGCCGGTCATTTGGGTTTCAAATTGGGATCCAAAGTGCAGTTCTCTGTGTTGTTTACCAGCCCAGGACAGCCAATGGAGCTATAAAATGAACTAATAATCACATTTCAATGGAGTCCAGAACCTCTCTATATGAATGAATAGAGCGCTTGGCAGAGACTGGGACATTTTTCAGTTGGGGATTATCTAGCGGTAATGGTCAGATTGGGCCTGTGCCACTGCCAAGGACAGTTTGCTACTGTACAATGGCACCATAAGATCTGCAGAACCTCATGTTAATGATATAATCACTGTGTTCAATAAATGAGTTACTGTAGTTATCAACTGAATCAGGTTGTGCCAAAATCTACCCCATGATTCCCATTACATCCTGTTTCTGGCTAAAGCAGAGCAAACCTTGCGGTCAAGGCACCAAAGGGCCTACAGCCGGGGTAATCAACTACTATTTAAGAAGGTCCCATCACACACATTTCCTAGATGGAAAAGGTCTGGATAGATATTTTAATTTATCGTCATAGCAACAACCCCCACCTCGCGACCCATGTGACCCCAAACTGTTCAAACTGTTGACATGCCTCATGTTTGCAGTTTTAATTTTCTGCAAATCTACACATTTAGCCATGGGATGGAGAGGAAATGTTGCAGTTTCAAATCTAATTTCCTGCAATTCCACAAATGTTGCCATGTCTTATGTGTCTTCATATGATGCCTGAGTGACTCAACAAAATCAATGGGGGCCCAGCCATGCTCAATAGGCTAGTTGATAAACTATACATTTGACAGGTTATAAATAGCACTAAGGTATGTCAGTGAATGTGATAACAAGAGGAAAACTGACCATGCCCTACTAAATTTTGAAATTGCAATCCACATTGACCCCGTTCTGGGTCCAGATCCGGACAGCGGTCCGCCTATTGAGCATGGCTGGCTTACAGAATGGACATCATCAGATGTGCCACCCACTTGTTTTCTGGTAGCCACAGCCCCTTCCCTGGGGCCATGTATCTCCCAGCCATGGGTTTACTGGTTCTCCTCAATCTGCTTCTGCTTTATTGGATCAAGCCTAGTGTTTGGTGATATTTAACTACAACTGAGTTTGTAGATGATGTAATGTGCTGTATTTGATCAATGAGAGGACCTCTGTTGTGTTCTTTGTTATATTGTCTGGAGCCTGAGGCCTCTCAAGGCACCATAGGAACAGTGTGTGTAAACACAGCACTATTCTGGTCAGGGGTATGTGTGGTGGGGGACACACAGAAACCGTCCTCATCCTTCCTCTGCCCAGCCACACTGGCTCCCATTGTGTAGCAGTGACTCGGCCGGGGATGTGAGTGATAGAAAAGCACCAGATCACTGAGATAATCTGACACCATACGAACCAAGACAAGCATGCAGTACTGTCCATATATGAGGAGGAATGACCCGTTGTCTATTTCCTGTAGTTAAATACGTAGTATAGGTAGCTAAACTAGCCTGACTTTGTTGCTTGGACACAACTCCTGGACCAGGATCACACAGCTGTGTTAGCGTGAGATGTAACCCCTGCCATAATGAGGCCCCTGTCATTTTGTTGTAGCCGGTCTTGTTATAGCCTGTGTTATGTTGAAGTCTCTGTCATGTTGTAGAAGTCACTGTCATGTTGTAGCCACTGTTATGTTTTTCCAAGATGGCGTAGCAGTAAGTTGTCCTGTCGTATCGTCTCTCTGTAAATATAGTCTCTTTTTCGTTTTAGATATTTTTAGATATTTTTTTTCTTCGCATATCTTTAAAAACATTTTGCTAAACCTAAGCTTCCAAATACTCTTCTGCAACCCGCCAATGTAGCTACTTTTCCTAAAGTAGTTATATTTACTTCGGAACCGGACCCCCTCAACTGAAGCTAGCCAGCTAACTACCAGCTATGCTAGCGGTCTTCAGCTAACCGGTCATCAACTAACCTTTAGCTCGGAAAGCTCTCGCCAGTTCGAACAACGCGACGCTAAACAGAGCATAACGGACCTATTTAATTTTTTATTTTTTTTTACCCCCGGATTCCCACCACAAACGGAACATTCTTTAGCTGGATCTTCGCAACTAGCTATCGAGCTAAACATCAACCCTGGTTGATTACTCCTGGCTAGCGTTTCCGCCCACGTAGCTTGAAGCTAGCCCGGCCAGAGCTCCTAGCATACTCCTGGGCTACAATACCTTGACTACGACCGGTCTATCGATATCACTGCATGAAGAGGAATAAACAGACTCACCCCATCGCGACGTCCTCCAAAGGCTAACTCTCTAGCCCTCGCTATCTCCTTGCTTGCTAGTTCGGCATGCTAACTGCTAGCTTGTTTAGCCCAGGTCCGCTAACTACTACCTTGTTTACCCCGGCCTGCTAATCTGTTAGCTTGTTAGCACAGGCCTGCTAACCGTCTGCATCGCCGCGTCCCAAAAACGCAGTGGCCCATATGTACTCTATCTCTTCCCGATTTTTAAAAAATTTGTTTATACCTTCCGGAAACCTGCCTCACCCAATGTGATACGGAATCGCTATTATCTTTATTTTTAGAACACACTCAAGAACCTCCAGAAGCTAACCAGCTAGCTAGCTACAAGCTATTTAGTCATTGTTAGTTTTCTTAACCTGGATAACACTCGCCAGCCCAGCCCCCCTGCCCCATCCACCGCTGCCCCCTGGACTCTGATCACTTGGCTACATAGCTGATGCACGCTGGACTGTCCATTAATCACGGTACTCCATTCTGCTTGTTTGTTTTATCTGTCGGCCGAGTTGCCTAGTCAATGCCATCTCACCTGCTGTTGTTATGCTAGCTGATTAGCTGTTGTCTCACCCACTGTTTTAGCTAGCTTTCCCAATTCAACACCTGTGTTTACTGTATGCCTCGCTGTATGTCTCTCTCAAATGTCAATATGCCTTGTATACTGTTGCTCAGGTTAGTTATCATTGTTTTAGTTCACAATGGAGCCCCTAGTCCCATTCCTCAGACCCCTGATACCTCCTTTGTCCCACCTCCCACATATGCGGTGACCTCACCCATTACAACCAGCATGTCCAGAGATAAAACCTCTCTCATCATCACCCAGTGCCTGGGCTTACCTCCGCCGTACCCGCACCCCACCATACCCCTGTCTGTGCATTATGCCATGAATATATTCTACCATGCCCAGAAACCTGCTCCTCTTATTCTCTGTCCCCAACGCTCTAGGCGACCAGTTTTGATAGCCCTTAGCCGCACCCTCGTACTACTCCTTCTCTGTTCCGCGGGTGATGTGGAGATGTGGAGACCCAGGCCCTGCATGTCCTCAGGCACCCTCATTTGTTGACTTCTGTGATCGAAAAAGTCTTGGTTTCATGCATGTCAACATTAGAAGCCTCCTCCCTAAGTTTGTTTTACTCACTGCTTTAGCACACTCTGCTAACCCTGATATCCTTGCCGTGTCTGAATCCTGGCTCAGGAAGGCCACCAAAAATTCAGAGATTTCCATACCCAACTATAACATCTTCCGTCAAGATAGAACTGCCAAAGGGGGAGGAGTCGCAGTCTACTGCAGAGATAGCCTGCAAAGTAATGTCATACTTTCCAGGTCCATACCCAAACAGTTCGAACTACTAATTCTGAAAATTACTCTCTCCAGAAATAAGTCTCTCACTGTTGCCGCCTGCTACCGACCCCCCTCAGCTCCCAGCTGTGCCCTGGACACCATTTGTGAATTGATTGCCCCCCATCTAGCTTTTGAGTTTGTTCTGTTAGGTGACCTAAACTGGGATATGCTTAACACCCCGGCAGTCCTACAATCTAAGCTAGATGCCCTCAATCTCACACAAATCATCAAGGAACCCACCAGGTACAACCCTAACTCTGTAAGCAAGGGCACCCTCATAGACGTCATCCTGACCAACTGGCCCTCCAAATACACCTCCGCTGTCTTCAACCAGGATCTCAGCGACCACTGCCACATTGCCTGTATCCGCTACGGTGCCGCAGTCAAACGACCACCCCTCATCACTGTCAAACGCTCCCTAAAACACTTCTGTGAGCAGGCCTTTCTAATCGACCTGGCCCGGGTATCCTGGAAGGACATTGACCTCATCCCGTCAGTTGAGGATGCCTGGTCATTCTTTAAGAGTAACTTCCTCACCATATTAGATAAGCATGCTCCGTTCAAAAAATGCAGTACTAAGAACAGATACAGCCCTTGGTTCACTCCAGACCTGACTGCCCTCGACCAGCACAAAAACATCCTGTGGCGGACTGCAATAGCATCGAACAGTCCCCGCGATATGCAACTGTTCAGGGAAGTCAGGAACCAATACACGCAGTCAGTCAGGAAAGCTAAGGCCAGCTTCTTCAGGCAGAAGTTTGCATCCTGTAGCTCCAACTCCAAAAAGTTCTGGGACACTGTGAAGTCCATGGAGAACAAGAGCACCTCCTCCCAGCTGCCCACTGCACTGAGGCTAGGGAACACGGTCACCACCGACAAATCCATGATTATCGAAAACTTCAACAAGCATTTCTCAACGGCTGGCCATGCCTTCCGCCTGGCTACTCCTACCTCGGCCAACAGCTCCGGCCCCCCCGCAGCTCCTCGCCCAAGCCTCTCCAGGTTCTCTTTTACCCAAATCCAGATAGCAGATGTTCTGAAAGAGCTGCAAAACCTGGACCCGTATAAATCAGCTGGGCTTGACAATCTGGACCCTCTATTTCTGAAACTATCCGCCGCCATTGTCGCAACCCCTATTACCAGCCTGTTCAACCTCTCTTTCATATCGTCTGAGATCCCCAAGAATTGGAAAGCTGCCGCAGTCATCCCCCTCTTCAAAGGGGGAGACACCCTGGACCAAAACTGTTACAGACCTATATCCATTCTGCCCTGCCTATCTAAGGTCTTCGAAAGCCAAGTCAACAAACAGGTCACTGACCATCTCGAATCCCACCGTACCTTCTCCACTATGCAATCTGGTTTCCGAGCCGGTCACGGGTGCACCTCAGCCACACTCAAGGTACTAAACGACATCATAACCGTCATCGATAAAAGACAGTACTGTGCAGCCGTCTTCATCGACCTTGCCAAGGCTTTCGACTCTGTCAATCACCATATTCTTATCGGCAGACTCAGTAGCCTCGGTTTTTCGGATGACTGCCTTGCCTGGTTCACCAATTACTTTGCAGATAGAGTTCAGTGTGTCAAATCGGAGGGCATGTTGTCCGGTCCTCTGGCAGTCTCTATGGGGGTGCCACAGGGTTCAATTCTCGGGCCGACTCTTTTCTCTGTGTATATCAATGATGTTGCTCTTGCTGCGGGCGATTCCCTGATCCACCTCTACGCAGACGACACCATTCTATACACTTTCGGCCCGTCATTGGACACTGTGCTATCTAACCTCCAATCGAGCTTCAATGCCATACAACACTCCTTCCGTGGCCTCCAACTGCTCTTAAACGCTAGTAAAACCAAATGCATGCTTTTCAACCGATCGCTGCCTGCACCCGCTTGCCCGACTAGCATCACCACACTGGATGGTTCCGACCTTGAATATGTGGACACGTATAAGTACCTAGGTGTCTGGCTAGACTGCAAACTCTCCTTCCAGAACCATATCAAACATCTCCAATCGAAAATCAAATCAAGAGTCGGCTTTCTATTCCTCAACAAAGCCTCCTTCACTCACGCTGCCAAGCTTACCCTAGTAAAACTGACTATCCTACCGATCCTCGACTTCGGCGATGTCATCTACAAAATTGCTTCCAACACTCTTCTCAGCAAACTGGATGCAGTTTATCACAGTGCCATCCGTTTTGTCACTAAAGCACCTTATACTACCCCTCACTGCGACTTGTATGCTCTAGTCGGCTGGCCCTCGCTACATATTCGTCGCCAGACCCACTGGCTCCAGGTCATCTACAAGGCCATGCTAGGCAAAGCTCCGCCTTATCTCAGCTCACTGGTCACGATGGCAACACCCATCCGTAGCACGCGCTCCAGCAGGTGTATCTCATTGATCATCCCTAAAGCCAACACCTCATTCGGCCGCCTTTCGTTCCAGTACTCTGCTGCCTGTGACTGGAACGAATTGCAAAAATCGCTGAAGTTGGAGACTTTTATCTCCCTCACCAACTTCAAACATCAGCTATCTGAGCAGCTAACCGATCGCTGCAGCTGTACATAATCTATTGGTAAATAGCCCACCCATTTTCACCTACCTCATCCCCACAGTTTGTATTTATTTACTTTTATGCTCTTTTGCACACCAATATCTCTACCTGTACATGATCATCTGATCATTTATCACTCCAGTGTAATCTGCAATATTGTAATTATTCGACCTACCTCCTCATGCCTTTTGCACACATTGTATATAGACTCCCCTTTTTTCTCTACTGTGTTATTGACTTGTTAATTGTTTACTCCATGTGTAACTCTGTGTTGTCTGTTCACACTGCTATGCTTTATCTTGGCCAGGTCGCAGTTGCAAATGAGAACCTGTTCTCAACTAGCCTACCTGGTTAAATAAAGGTGAAATAAAAAAATAAAATAAAAAAATGTTGTAAAGTCTCTGTCATGTTGTAGAAGTCACTGTCACGTTGTAGCCACCGTTATGTTGTAGAAGTCTCTGTCATGTTGTAGAAGTCTCTGTCATGTTGTAGAAGTCTCTGTCATGTTGTAGAAGTCTCTGTCATGTTGTAGAAGTCACTGTCATGTTGTAGAAGTCTCTGTCATGTTGTAGAAGTCTCTGTCATGTTGTAGAAGTCTCTGTCATGTTGTAGATGTATCTGTCATGTTGTAGAAGTCTCTGTCATGTTGTAGAAGTCTCTGTCATGTTGTAGAAGTCTGTCATGTTGTAGAAGTCTCTGTCATGTTGTAGAAGTCTCTGTCATGTTGTAGAAGTCTCTGTCATGTTGTAGAAGTCTCTGTCATGTTTCAGAAGTCTCTGTCATGTTGCAGAAGTCTCTGTCATGTTGTAGAAGTCTCTGTCATGTTGTCATGTTGTAGAAGTCTCTGTCATGTTGTCATGTTGTAGAAGTCTCTGTCATGTTGTAGAAGTCATGTTGTAGAAGTCTGTCATGTTGTAGAAGTCTCTGTCATGTTGTAGAAGTCTCTGTCATGTTTCAGAAGTCTCTGTCATGTTGCAGAAGTCTCTGTCATGTTGTAGAAGTCTCTGTCATGTTGTAGAAGTCTCTGTCATGTTGTAGAAGTCTCTGTCATGTTGTAGAAGTCTGTCATGTTGTAGAAGTCTCTGTCATGTTGTAGAAGTCTATGTCATGTTGTAGAAGTCTGTCATGTTGTAGAAGTCTCTGTCATGTTGTAGAAGTCTATGTCATGTTGTAGAAGTCTGTCATGTTGTAGAAGTCTCTGTCATGTTGTAGAAGTCTCTGTCATGTTGTAGAAGTCTCTGTCATGTTGTAGAAGTCTATGTCATGTTGTAGAAGTCTCTGTCATGTTAAAGCCCCTGTCATGTTGTAGAAGTCTCTGTCATGTTGTAGAAGTCTCTGTCATGTTAAAGTCCCTGTCATGTTGTTGTTGCCTCTGTCATGTTGTAGAAGCCCCTGTCATGTTGTTGAAGTCTCTGTCATGTTGTAGAAGTCTCTGTCATGTTAAAGCCCCTGTCATGTTGTAGAAGTCTCTGTCATGTTGTAGAAGTCTCTGTCATGTTGCAGAAGTCTCTGTCATGTTGCAGAAGTCTCTGTCATGTTGTAGAAGTCTCTGTCATGTTGTAGAAGTCTATGTCATGTTGTAGAAGTCTCTGTCATGTTAAAGCCCCTGTCATGTTGTAGAAGTCTCTGTCATGTTGTAGAAGTCTCTGTCATGTTAAAGCCCCTGTCATGTTGTTGTTGCCTCTGTCATGTTGTAGAAGCCCCTGTCATGTTGTTGAAGTCTCTGTCATGTTGCAGAAGTCTCTGTCATGTTGTAGAAGTCTCTGTCATGTTGTAGAAGTCTATGTCATGTTGTAGAAGTCTCTGTCATGTTAAAGCCCCTGTCATGTTGTAGAAGTCTCTGTCATGTTGTAGAAGTCTCTGTCATGTTATAGCCCCTGTCATGTTGTTGTTGCCTCTGTCATGTTGTTGTAGCCTCTGTCATGTTGTTGTTACCCCTGTCATATTGTCGTAACCCCTGTCATATTGTCGTAACCCCTGTCATGTTGTTATAGCCCCTGTCATGTTGTTGTAACCCCTGTCATGTTGTTATAGCCCCTGTCATGTTGTTATAGCCCCTGTCATGTTGTTGTAACTCCTGTCATGTTGTTGTAACTCATGTCATGTTGTTATAGCCCCTGTCATGTTGTTATAGCCCCTGTCATGTTGTTATAGCCCCTGTCATGTTGTTGTAACCCCTGTCATGTTGTTGTAACCCCTGTCATGTTGTAGCCCCTGTCATGTTGTTATAGCCCCTGTCATGTTGTTGTAACCCCTGTCATATTGTAGCCCCTGTCATATTATTGTAACCCCTGTCATGTTATAGCCCCTGTCATGTTGTTATAGCCCCTGTCATGTTGTTGTAACCCCTGTCATGTTATAGCCCCTGTCATGTTGTTATAGCCCCTGTCATGTTGTTAAAGCCCCTGTCATGTTATTGTAGCCCCTGTCATGTTGTTATAGCCCTTGTCATGTTGTTATAGCCGATGTCATGTTGTTTTAGCCGCTGTCATGTTGTTATAGCCCCTGTCATATTGTTAAAGCCCCTGTCATGTTGTTAAAGCCCCTGTCATGTTGTTATAGCCCCTGTCATGTTGTTGTAACCCCTGTCATGTTGTTAAAGCCCCTGTCATGTTGTAGCCCCTGTCATGTTGTTATAGCCCCTGTCATGTTGTTATAGCCCCTATCATGTTGTTAAAGCCCCTGTCATGTTGTAGCCCCTATCATGTTGTTTAACCCCTGTCATGTTGTAGCCCCTGTCATATTGTTAAAGACCCTGTCATGTTGTTAAAGCCCCTGTCATGTTGTTAAAGCCCCTGTCATGTTGTTAAAGCCCCTGTCATGTTGTTGTAGCCCCTGTCATGTTGTTATAGCCCCTGTCATGTTGTTGTAACCCCTGTCATGTTGTTATAGCCCCTGTCATGTTCTTATAGCCCCTGTCATGTTGTTGTAACTCCTGTCATGTTGTTGTAACTCCTGTCATGTTGTTATAGCCCCTGTCATGTTGTTATAGCCCCTGTCATGTTGTTATAGCCCCTGTCATGTTGTTGTAACCCCTGTCATGTTGTTATAGCCCCTGTCATGTTGTTATAGCCCCTGTCATGTTGTAGCCCCTGTCATGTTGTAGCCCCTGTCATGTTTTTATAGCCCCTGTCATGTTGTTGTAGCCCCTGTCATATTATTGTAACCCCTGTCATGTTTTATCCCCTGTCATGTTGTAGCCCCTGTCATATTGTTTAACCCCTGTCATATTGTTAAAGCCCCTGTCATGTTGTTAAAGCCCCTGTCATGTTGTTAAAGCCCCTGTCATGTTGTTGTAGCCCCTGCCATATTGTTAAAGCCCCTGTCATGTTGTTAAAGCCCCTGTCATGTTGTTAAAGCCCCTGTCATGTTGTTGTAGCCCCTGTCATATTGTTAAAGCACCTGTCATGTTGTTTTAGCCGCTGTCATATTGTTAAAGCCCCTGTCATGTTGTTAAAGCCCCTGTCATGTTGTTAAAGCCCCTGTCATGTTGTTAAAGCCCCTGTCATGTTGTTAAAGCCCCTGTCATGTTGTTGTAGCCCCTGTCATGTTGTTACAGCCCCTGTCATGTTGTTAAAGCCCCTGTCATGTTGTTAAAGCCCCTGTCATGTTGTTGTAGCCCCTGTCATGTTGTTACAGCCCCTGTCATGTTGTTATAGCCCCTGTCATGTTGTTGTAACCCCTGTCATGTTTTATAGCCCCTGTCATGTTGTTATAGCCACTGTCTTGTTGTTGTAACTCCTGTCATGTTGTTATAGCCGCTGTCATGTTGTTGTAACTCCTGTCATATTGTTATAGCCCCTGTCATGTTGTTGTAACCCCTGTCATGTTGTTATAGCCGCTGTCATGTTGTTGTAACTCCTGTCATGTTGTTATAGCCCCTGTCATGTTGTTGTAACCCCTGTCATGTTTTATAGCCCCTGTCATGTTGTTATAGCCCCTGTCATGTTGTTGTAACTCCTGTCATGTTGTTATAGCCCCTGTCATGTTGTTGTAACCCCTGTCATGTTTTATAGCCCCTGTCATGTTGTTATAGCCCCTGTCATGTTGTTGTAACTCCTGTCATGTTGTTATAGCCCCTTTCATGTTGTTATAGCCCCTTTCATGTTGTTATAGCCCCTGTCATGTTGTTGTAACTCCTGTCATGTTGTTATAGCCCCTGTCATGTTGTTGTAACCCCTGTCATGTTTTATAGCCCCTGTCATGTTGTTATAGCCCCTGTCATGTTGTTGTAACCCCTGTCATGTTTTATAGCCCCTGTCATGTTGTTGTAACTCCTGTCATGTTGTTGTAACCCCTGTCATGTTGTTTTAGCCCCTGTCATGTTGTTATAGCCCCTGTCATGTTGTTGTAACTCCTGTCATGTTGTTATAGCCCCTTTCATGTTGTTATAGCCCCTTTCATGTTGTTGTAACCCCTGTAATGTTGTATCCCCTGTCATGTTTTTAGAGCCCCTGTCATGTTGTTGTAACCCCTGTCATATTGTAGCCCCTGTCATATTATTGTAACCCCTGTCATGTTGTAGCCCCTGTCATGTTGTAGCCCCTGTCATATTGTTTAACCCTGTCATATTGTTTAACCCCTGTCATGTTGTAGCCCCTGTCATGTTGTAGCCCCTGTCATGTTGTAGCCCCTGTCATGTTGTTATAGCCCCTGTCATGTTGTTGTAACCCCTGTCATATTGTAGCCCCTGTCATATTATTGTGACCCCTGTCATGTTGTAGCCCCTGTCATGTTGTAACCCCTGTCATGTTGTAGCCCCTGTCATGTTGTTTAACCCCTGTCATGTTGTTAAAGCCCCTGTCATGTTGTTATAGCCCCTGTCATGTTGTTATAGCCCCTGTCATGTTGTTATAGCCCCAGTCATGTTGTTATAGCCGCTGTCATGTTGTTAAAGCCCCTGTCATGTTGTTATAGCCCCTGTCATGTTGTTAAAGCCCCTGTCATGTTGTTGTAGCCCCTGTCATGTTGTTAAAGCCCCTGTCATGTTGTTAAAGCCCCTGTCATGTTGTTATAGCCCCTGTCATGTTGTTAAAGCCCCTGTCATGTTGTTAAAGCCCCTGTCATATTGTTTAACCCCTGTCATATTGTTTAACCCCTGTCATATTGTTTAACCCCTGTCATATTGTTTAACCCCTGTCATATTGTTTAACCCCTGTCATGTTGTAGCCCCTGTCATGTTGTAGCCCCTGTCATGTTGTAGCCCCTGTCATGTTGTTATAGCCCCTGTCATGTTGTTTAACCCCTGTCATGTTGTTATAGCCCCTGTCATGTTGTTGTAACTCCTGTCATGTTGTTATAGCCGCTGCCATGTTGTTGTAACTCCTGTCATATTGTTAAAGCCCCTGTCATGTTGTTATAGCCCCTTTCATGTTGTTGTAACCCCTGTCATGTTGTATCCCCTGTCATGTTTTATAGCCCCTGTCATGTTGTTGTAACCCCTGTCATATTGTAGCCCCTGTCATATTATTGTAACCCCTGTCATGTTGTAGCCCTTGTCATGTTGTAGCCCCTGTCATATTGTTTAACCCTGTCATATTGTTTAACCCCTGTCATGTTGTTTAACCCCTGTCATGTTGTAGCCCCTGTCATGTTGTTTAACCCCTGTCATGTTGTTATAGCCCCTGTCATGTTGTTATAGCCCCTGTCATGTTGTTATAGCCGCTGTCATGTTGTTAAAGCCCCTGTCATGTTGTTATAGCCCCTGTCATGTTGTTATAGCCCCTGTCATGTTGTAACCCCTGTCATGTTGTTATAGCCCCTGTCATGTTGTTATAGCCCCTGTCATGTTGTTAAAGCCCCTGTCATGTTGTTGTAGCCCCTGTCATGTTGTTAAAGCCCCTGTCATGTTGTTAAAGCCCCTGTCATGTTGTTATAGCCCCTGTCATGTTGTTAAAGCCCCTGTCATGTTGTTAAAGCCCCTGTCATGTTGTAGCCCCTGTCATGTTGTCAGCCCCTGTCATGTTGTTAAAGCCCCTGTCATGTTGTTTAACCCCTGTCATATTGTTTAACCCCTGTCATATTGTTTAACCCCTGTCATGTTGTAGCCCCTGTCATGTTATAGCCCCTGTCATGTTGCTGTAACCCCTGTCATATTGTAGCCCCTGTCATATTATTGTAACCTCTGTCATGTTGTTGCCCCTGTCATGTTGTAGCCCCTGTCATATTGTTTAACCCCTGTCATATTGTTTAACCCCTGTCATGTTGTAGCCCCTGTCATGTTGTAGCCCCTGTCATGTTGTTATAGCCCCTGTCATGTTGTTGTAACCCCATCATATTGTAGCCCCTGTCATATTATTGTAACCCCTGTCATGTTGTAGCCCCTGTCATGTTGTAGCCCCTGTCATGTTGTAGCCCCTGTCATGTTGTTAAAGCCCCTGTCATGTTGTTATAGCCCCTGTCATGTTGTTATAGCCGCTGTCATGTTGTTAAAGCCCCTGTCATGTTGTTATAGCCCCTGTCATGTTGTTAAAGCCCCTGTCATGTTGTAGCCCCTGTCATATTGTTTAACCCTGTCATATTGTTTAACCCCTGTCATGTTGTAGCCCCTGTCATGTTGTAGCCCCTGTCATGTTGTTATAGCCCCTGTCATGTTGTTAAAGCCCCTGTCATGTTGTTATAGCCCCTGTCATGTTGTTGTAACCCCTGTCATATTGTAGCCCCTGTCATATTATTGTAACCCCTGTCATGTTGTAGCCCCTGTCATGTTGTAGCCCCTGTCATATTATTGTAACCCCTGTCATATTGTAGCCCCTGTCATGTTGTAGCCCCTGTCATGTTGTAACCCCTGTCATATTGTAGCCCCTGTCATATTATTGTAACCCCTGTCATGTTGTAGCCCCTGTCATGTTGTAGCCCCTGTCATATTATTGTAACCCCTGTCATATTGTAGCCCCTGTCATGTTGTAGCCCATGTCATGTTGTAACCCCTGTCATGTTGTAGCCCCTGTCATGTTGTTTAACCCCTGTCATGTTGTTAAAGGCCCTGTCATGTTGTTATAGCCCCTGTCATGTTGTTATAGCCGCTGTCATGTTGTTAAAGCCCCTGTCATGTTGTTATAGCCCCTGTCATGTTGTTATAGCCCCTGTCATGTTGTTAAAGCCCCTGTCATGTTGTTGTAGCCCCTGTCATGTTGTTATAGCCCCTGTCATGTTGTTAAAGCCCCTGTCATGTTGTTATAGCCCCTGTCGTGTTGTTAAAGCCCCAACTTCCGGGTTGGAGCGAGCGGTCGCATCTGCACTCGGTCCGCAGGTAGTATTACATTTCATTACATTTCATTACATTTCATTATAGTACAACGGTTTGATTTGTCTAATCTTAGCAATTTCTTCTTAGCTAGCTACATAGCCGTCTTTGTATCATAGATAATTGCGTAATTATCGTATTTCGTCCTCCTAACGCAGTCTACACTGCCCTGCAGCTAGCCAGCTAGCTAACGTCCACCGTTAGCTAGTCCACCGTCTACCGATTAGCAGCACAACTATTACACTCAACTGAACGACTTGATTAGTGTAGTGTTAGCTAGCTACATAGTTGTCTTTGCTGTCTTCGTATCCAAGATAATTGTGTAGTTTAGAGTGTGTAGTTTTAGAGTGATTATCTTAATTTACCGAGGTTAGCTAGCCAGCTATTTGTCGTCCTTAACGTAGGAGACACTGCTAGCTAGCCAACAGCTAGCCAACGTCTACCGAACAGAACTTCCGCACAATCCGGTCGCATTTCGCTTCGCTCCACAGGTAGTATCACATTTTTCATTTCATTTCATTACAGTACAACGGCTTGATTTGTTTGATCGTAGCTAGCTACATAGCTAGCTACATAGCCGTCTTTGTATCAAAGATAATTGTGTAGTCTAGAGCGATTTCCTAGGTTAGCTAGCCAGCTATTGTCGTTCTTTTAACGCAACGTAACGTAATCAACACTGCTAGCTAGCAAGCTAGCCCCGAATAGCAGCACAGTAGAAACTATTACACTCAACGGAACGACTTGATTAGTGTAGTGTCAACAACGCAGCCACTGCCAGCTAGCCTACATAGTCAACAACGCAGCCTCTGCCAGCTAGCCTACTTCAGCAGTACTGTATCATTTTAATCATTTTAGTCAATAAGATTCTTGCTACGTAAGCTTAACTTTCTGAACACTCGAGACGTGTAGTCCACTTGTCATTCCAATCTCCTCTGCATTAGCGTAGCCTCTTGTGTAGCCTGTCAACTATGTGTCTGTCTATCCCTGTTCTCTCCTCTCTGCACAGACCATACAAATGCTCCACACGGCGTGGCCGCGGCCACCCTAATCTGGTGGTCCCAGCGCGCACGACCCACGTGGAGTTCCAGGTCTCCGGTAGCCTCTGGAACTGCCGATCTGCGGCCAACAAGGCAGAGTTCATCTCAGCCTATGCCTCCCTCCAGTCCCTCGACTTCTTGGCACTGACGGAAACATGGATCACCACAGACAACACCGCTACTCCTACTGCTCTCTCTTCGTCTGCCCACGTGTTCTCGCACACCCCGAGAGCTTCTGGTCAGCGGGGTGGTGGCACCGGGATCCTCATCTCTCCCAAGTGGTCATTCTCTCTTTCTCCCCTTACCCATCTGTCTATCGCCTCCTTTGAATTCCATGCTGTCACAGTTACCAGCCCTTTCAAGCTTAACATCCTTATCATTTATCGCCCTCCAGGTTCCCTCGGAGAGTTCATCAATGAGCTTGATGCCTTGATAAGCTCCTTTCCTGAGGACGGCTCACCTCTCACAGTTCTGGGCGACTTTAACCTCCCCACGTCTACCTTTGACTCATTCCTCTCTGCCTCCTTCTTTCCACTCCTCTCCTCTTTTGACCTCACCCTCTCACCTTCCCCCTACTCACAAGGCAGGAAATACGCTCGACCTCATCTTTACTAGATGCTGTTCTTCCACTAACCTCATTGCAACTCCCCTCCAAGTCTCCGACCACTACCTTGTATCCTTTTTCCTCTCGCTCTCATCCAACACTTCCCACACTGCCCCTACTCGGATGGTATCGCGCCGTCCCAACCTTCGCTCTCTCTCCCCCGCTACTCTCTCCTCTTCCATCCTATCATCTCTTCCCTCTGCTCAAACCTTCTCCAACCTATCTCCTGATTCTGCCTCCTCAACCCTCCTCTCCTCCCTTTCTGCATCCTTTGACTCTCTATGTCCCCTATCCTCCAGGCCGGCTCGGTCCTCCCCTCCCGCTCCGTGGCTCGACGACTCATTGCGAGCTCACAGAACAGGGCTCCGGGCAGCCGAGCGGAAATGGAGGAAAACTCGCTCCCTGCGGACCTGACATCCTTTCACTCCCTCCTCTCTACATTTTCCTCTTCTCTCTCTGCTGCTAAAGCCACTTTCTACCACTCTAAATTCCAAGCATCTGCCTCTAACCCTAGGAAGCTCTTTGCAACCTTCTCCTCCCTCCTGAATCCTCCTCCCCCTCCCCCTCCTCCCTCTCTGCAGATGACTTCGTCAACCATTTTGAAAAGAAGGTCGACGACATCCGATCCTCGTTTGCTAAGTCAAACGACACCGCTGGTTCTGCTCACACTGCCCTACCCTGTGCTCTGACCTCTTTCTCCCCTCTCTCTCCAGATGAAATCTTGCGTCTTGTGACGGCCGGCCGCCCAACAACCTGCCCGCTTGACCCTATCCCCTCCTCTCTTCTCCAGACCATTTCCGGAGACCTTCTCCCTTACCTCACCTCGCTCATCAACTCATCCCTGACCGCTGGCTACGTCCCTTCCGTCTTCAAGAGAGCGAGAGTTGCACCCCTTCTGAAAAAACCTACACTCGATCCCTCCGATGTCAACAACTACAGACCAGTATCCCTTCTTTCTTTTCTCTACAAAACTCTTGAACGTGCCGTCCTTGGCCAGCTCTCCCGCTATCTCTCTCAGAATGACCTTCTTGATCCAAATCAGTCAGGTTTCAAGACTAGTCATTCAACTGAGACTGCTCTTCTCTGTATCACGAAGGCGCTCCGCACAGCTAAAGCTAACTCTCTCTCCTCTGCTCTCATCCTTCTAGACCTATCGGCTGCCTTCGATACTGTGAACCATCAGATCCTCCTCTCCACCCTCTCCGAGTTGGGCATCTCCGGCGCGGCCCACGCTTGGATTGCGTCCTACCTGACAGGTCGCTCCTATCAGGTGGCGTGGCGAGAATCCGTCTCCACACCACGTGCTCTCACCACTGGTGTCCCCCAGGGCTCTGTTCTAGGCCCTCTCCTATTCTCGCTATATACCAAGTCACTTGGCTCTGTCATAACCTCACATGGTCTCTCCTATCATTGCTATGCAGACGACACACAATTAATCTTCTCCTTTCCCCCTTCTGATGACCAGGTGGCGAATCGCATCTCTGCATGTCTGGCAGACATATCAGTGTGGATGACGGATCACCAACTCAAGCTGAACCTCGGCAAGACGGAGCTGCTCTTCCTCCCGGGGAAGGACTGTCCGTTCCATGATCTCGCCATCACGGTTGACAACTCCATTGTGTCCTCCTCCCAGAGCGCTAAGAACCTTGGCGTGATCCTGGACAACACCCTGTCGTTCTCAACTAACATCAAGGCGGTGGCCCGTTCCTGTAGGTTCATGCTCTACAACATCCGCAGAGTACGACCCTGCCTCACACAGGAAGCGGCGCAGGTCCTAATCCAGGCACTTGTCATCTCCCGTCTGGATTACTGCAACTCGCTGTTGGCTGGGCTCCATGCCTGTGCCATTAAACCCCTACAACTCATCCAGAACGCCGCAGCCCGTCTGGTGTTCAACCTTCCCAAGTTCTCTCACGTCACCCCGCTCCTCCGCTCTCTCCACTGGCTTCCAGTTGAAGCTTGCATCCGCTACAAGACCATGGTGCTTGCCTACGGAGCTGTGAGGGGAACGGCACCTCAGTACCTCCAGGCTCTGATCAGGCCCTACACCCAAACAAGGGCACTGCGTTCATCCACCTCTGGCCTGCTCGCCTCCCTACCACTGAGGAAGTACAGTTCCCGCTCAGCCCAGTCAAAACTGTTCGCTGCTCTGGCCCCCCAATGGTGGAACAAACTCCCTCACGACGCCAGGACAGCGGAGTCAATCACCACCTTCCGGAGACACCTGAAACCCCACCTCTTTAAGGAATACCTAGGATAGGATAAAGTAATCCCTCTCACCCCCCCTTAAAAGATTTAGATGCACTACTGTTCCACTGGATGTCATAAGGTGAATGCACCAATTTGTAAGTCGCTCTGGATGAGAGCGTCTGCTAAATGACTTAAATGTAAATGTTAAATGTTATAGCCCCTGTCATGTTGTTTAACCCCTGTCATATTGTTTAACCCCTGTCATGTTGTAGCCCCTGTCATGTTGTAGCCCCTGTCATGTTGTTATAGCCCCTGTCATATTGTAGCCCCTGTCATATTGTAGCCCCTGTCATATTATTGTAACCCCTGTCATGTTGTTGCCCCTGTCATGTTGTTGCCCCTGTCATGTTGTAGCCCCTGTCATATTGTTTAACCCCTGTCATATTGTTTAACCCCTGTCATGTTGTAGCCCCTGTCATGTTGTAGCCCCTGTCATGTTGTAGCCCCTGTCATGTTGTTGCCCCTGTCATGTTGTAGCCCCTGTCATATTGTTTAACCCCTGTCATGTTGTAGCCCCTGTCATGTTGTAGCCCCTGTCATGTTGTTGTAACCCCTGTCATATTGTAGCCCCTGTCATATTATTGTAACCCCTGTCATGTTGTAGCCCCTGTCATGTTGTAGCCCCTGTCATGTTGTTAAAGCCCCTGTCATGTTGTTATAGCCCCTGTCATGTTGTTATAGCCGCTGTCGTGTTGTTAAAGCCCCTGTCATGTTGTTAAAGCCCCTGTCATGTTGTTATAGCCCCTGTCATGTTGTTAAAGCCCCTGTCATGTTGTTAAAGCCCCTGTCATGTTGTTGTAGCCCCTGTCATGTTGTTATAGCCCCTGTCATGTTGTTAAAGCCCCTGTCATGTTGTAGCCCCTGTCATGTTGTTATAGCCCTTGTCATGTTGTTAAAGCCCCTGTCATGTTGTTAAAGACCCTGTCATGTTGTTATAGCCCCTGTCATGTTGTAAAAGCCCCTGTCATGTTGTTATAGCCCCTGTCATGTTGTTATAGCCCCTGTCATGTGGTTGTAACCCCTGTCATATTGTAGCCCTTGTCATATTATTGTAACCCTGTCATGTTGTAGCCCCTGTCATGTTGTAGCCCCTGTCATATTGTTTAACCCCTGTCATATTGTTTAACCCCTGTCATGTTGTAGCCCCTGTCATGTTGTAGCCCCTGTCATGTTGTAGCCCCTGTCATGTTGTTATAGACCCTGTCATGTTGTTGGAACCCCTGTCATATTGTAGCCCCTGTCATATTATTGTAACCCCTGTCATGTTGTAGCCCCTGTCATGTTGTAGCCCCTGTCATGTTGTTATAGCCCCTGTCATGTTGTTATAGCCCCTGTCATGTTGTTATAGCCCCTGTCATGTTGTTAAAGCCCCTGTCATGTTGTCATAGCCCCTGTCATGTTGTTATAGCCGCTGTCATGTTGTTAAAGCCCCTGTCATGTTGTTATAGCCCCTGTCATGTTGTTAAAGCCCCTGTCATGTTGTTGTAGCCCCTGTCATGTTGTTATAGCCCCTGTCATGTTGTTAAAGCCCCTGTCATGTTGTTAAAGCCCCTGTCATGTTGTTATAGCCCCTGTCATGTTGTTAAAGCCCCTGTCATGTTGTTATAGGCCCTGTCATGTTGTTATAGCCCATGTCATGCTGTTATAGCCCCTGTCATGTTGTTAAAGCCCCTGTCATATTGTTTAACCCCTGTCATGTTGTATTCCCTGTCATGTTGTTGTAGCCCCTGTCATGTTGTTAAAGCCCCTGTCATGTTGTTAAAGCCCCTGTCATGTTGTTAAAGCCCCTGTCATATTGTTTAACCCCTGTCATGTTGTATTCCCTGTCATGTTGTTATAGCCCCTGTCATGTTGTTATAGCCGCTGTCATGTTGTTAAAGCCCCTGTCATGTTGTTATAGCCCCTGTCATGTTGTTAAAGCCCCTGTCATGTTGTTATAGCCCCTGTCATGTTGTTATAGCCCATGTCATGTTGTTATAGCCCCTGTCATGTTGTTAAAGCCCCTGTCATATTGTTTAACCCCTGTCATGTTGTATTCCCTGTCATGTTGTTGTAGCCCCTGTCATGTTGTTAAAGCCCCTGTCATGTTGTTAAAGCCCCTGTCATGTTGTTAAAGCCCCTGTCATGTTGTTATACCCCCTGTCATGTTGTTATAGCCCCTGTCATGTTGTTATAGCCGCTGTCATGTTGTAGCCCCTGTCATGTTGTAGCCCCTGTCATGTTGTAGCCCCTGTCATGTTGTTGCCCCTGTCATGTTGTAGCCCCTGTCATATTGTTTAACCCCTGTCATGTTGTAGCCCCTGTCATGTTGTAGCCCCTGTCATGTTGTTGTAACCCCTGTCATATTGTAGCCCCTGTCATATTATTGTAACCCCTGTCATGTTGTAGCCCCTGTCATGTTGTAGCCCCTGTCATGTTGTTAAAGCCCCTGTCATGTTGTTATAGCCCCTGTCATGTTGTTATAGCCGCTGTCGTGTTGTTAAAGCCCCTGTCATGTTGTTAAAGCCCCTGTCATGTTGTTATAGCCCCTGTCATGTTGTTAAAGCCCCTGTCATGTTGTTAAAGCCCCTGTCATGTTGTTGTAGCCCCTGTCATGTTGTTATAGCCCCTGTCATGTTGTTAAAGCCCCTGTCATGTTGTAGCCCCTGTCATGTTGTTATAGCCCTTGTCATGTTGTTAAAGCCCCTGTCATGTTGTTAAAGACCCTGTCATGTTGTTATAGCCCCTGTCATGTTGTAAAAGCCCCTGTCATGTTGTTATAGCCCCTGTCATGTTGTTATAGCCCCTGTCATGTGGTTGTAACCCCTGTCATATTGTAGCCCTTGTCATATTATTGTAACCCCTGTCATGTTGTAGCCCCTGTCATGTTGTAGCCCCTGTCATATTGTTTAACCCCTGTCATATTGTTTAACCCCTGTCATGTTGTAGCCCCTGTCATGTTGTAGCCCCTGTCATGTTGTAGCCCCTGTCATGTTGTTATAGACCCTGTCATGTTGTTGGAACCCCTGTCATATTGTAGCCCCTGTCATATTATTGTAACCCCTGTCATGTTGTAGCCCCTGTCATGTTGTAGCCCCTGTCATGTTGTTATAGCCCCTGTCATGTTGTTATAGCCCCTGTCATGTTGTTATAGCCCCTGTCATGTTGTTAAAGCCCCTGTCATGTTGTCATAGCCCCTGTCATGTTGTTATAGCCGCTGTCATGTTGTTAAAGCCCCTGTCATGTTGTTATAGCCCCTGTCATGTTGTTAAAGCCCCTGTCATGTTGTTGTAGCCCCTGTCATGTTGTTATAGCCCCTGTCATGTTGTTAAAGCCCCTGTCATGTTGTTAAAGCCCCTGTCATGTTGTTATAGCCCCTGTCATGTTGTTAAAGCCCCTGTCATGTTGTTATAGGCCCTGTCATGTTGTTATAGCCCATGTCATGCTGTTATAGCCCCTGTCATGTTGTTAAAGCCCCTGTCATATTGTTTAACCCCTGTCATGTTGTATTCCCTGTCATGTTGTTGTAGCCCCTGTCATGTTGTTAAAGCCCCTGTCATGTTGTTAAAGCCCCTGTCATGTTGTTAAAGCCCCTGTCATGTTGTTATACCCCCTGTCATGTTGTTATAGCCCCTGTCATGTTGTTATAGCCGCTGTCATGTTGTTAAAGCCCCTGTCCTGTTGTTATAGCCCCTGTCATGTTGTTAAAGCCCCTGTCATGTTGTTATAGCCCCTGTCATGTTGTTATAGCCCATGTCATGTTGTTATAGCCCCTGTCATGTTGTTAAAGCCCCTGTCATATTGTTTAACCCCTGTCATGTTGTATTCCCTGTCATGTTGTTGTAGCCCCTGTCATGTTGTTAAAGCCCCTGTCATGTTGTTAAAGCCCCTGTCATGTTGTTAAAGCCCCTGTCATGTTGTTATACCCCCTGTCATGTTGTTATAGCCCCTGTCATGTTGTTATAGCCGCTGTCATGTTGTTATAGCCCCTGTCATGTTGTTATAGCCCCTGTCATGTTGTTATAGCCCCTGTCATGTTGTTAAAGCCCCTGTCATGTTGTTATAGCCCCTGTCATGTTGTTAAAGCCCCTGTCATGTTGTTAAAGCCCCTGTCATGTTGTTGTAACCCCTGTCATGTTTTAATAGCCCCTGTCATGTTGTTATAGCCCCTGTCATGTTGTTGTAACTCCTGTCATGTTGTTATAGCCCCTTTCATGTTGTTGTAACCCCTGTCATGTTGTATCCCCTGTCATGTTGTATCCCCTGTCATGTTTTTAGAGCCCCTGTCATGTTGTTATAACCCCTGTCATATTGTAGCCCCTGTCATGTTGTAGCCCCTGTCATATTGTTTAACCCTGTCATGTTGTTGTAACCCCTGTCATATTGTAGCCCCTGTCATATTATTGTAACCCCTGTCATGTTTTAGCCCCTGTCATGTTGTTATAGCCCCTGTCATGTTGTTATAGCCCCTGTCATGTTGTTATAGCCCCTGTCATGTTGTTAAAGCCCCTGTCATGTTGTTATAGCCCCTGTCATGTTGTTATAGCCGCTGTCATGTTGTTAAAGCCCCTGTCATGTTGTTATAGCCCCTGTCATGTTGTTAAAGCCCCTGTCATGTTGTTGTAGCCCCTGTCATGTTGTTATAGCCCCTGTCATGTTGTTAAAGCCCCTGTAATGTTGTTAAAGCCCCTGTCATGTTGTTATAGCCCCTGTCATGTTGTTAAAGCCCCTGTCATGTTGTTATAGCCCCTGTCCTGTTGTTATAGCCCCTGTCATGTTGTTATAGCCCCTGTCATGTTGTTATAGCCCCTGTCATGTTGTTATAGCCCCTGTCATGTTGTTAAAGCCCCTGTCATATTGTTTAACCCCTGTCATGTTGTATTCCCTGTCATGTTGTTGTAGCCCCTGTCATGTTGTTATAGCCCCTGTCATGTTGTTAAAGCCCCTGTCATGTTGTTAAAGCCCCTGTCATGTTGTTAAAGCCCCTGTCATGTTGTTATAGCCCCTGTCATGTTGTTAAAGCCCCTGTCATGTTGTTATAGCCCCTGTCATGTTGTTACAGCCCCTGTCATGTTGTTATAGCCCCTGTCATGTTGTTATAGCCCCTGTCATGTTGTTATAGCCCCTGTCATGTTGTTATAGCCCCTGTCATGTTGTTAAAGCCCCTGTCATGTTGTTAAAGCCCCTGTCATGTTGTTGTAACCCCTGTCATGTTTTTATAGCCCCTGTCATGTTGTTATAGCTCCTGTCATGTTGTTGTAACTCCTGTCATGTTGTTATAGCCCCTTTCATGTTGTTGTAACCCCTGTCATGTTGTATCCCCTGTCATGTTTTTAGAGCCCCTGTCATGTTGTTGTAACCCCTGTCATATTGTAGCCCCTGTCATATTATTGTAACCCCTGTCATGTTGTATTCCATGTCATGTTGTTATAGCCCCTGTCATGTTGTTATAGCCCCTGTCATGTTGTTAAAGCCCCTGTCATGTTGTTATAGCCCCTGTCATGTTGTTAAAGCCCCTGTCATGTTGTTAAAGCCCCTGTCATGTTGTTAAATCCCCTGTCATGTTGTTAAAGCCCCTGTCATGTTGTTGTAACACCTGTCATGTTTTTATAGCCCCTGTCATGTTGTTATAGCCCCTGTCATGTTGTTGTAACTCCTGTCATGTTGTTATAGCCCCTTTCATGTTGTTGTAACCCCTGTCATGTTGTATCCCCTGTCATGTTGTATCCCCTGTCATGTTTTTAGAGCCCCTGTCATGTTGTTGTAACCCCTGTCATATTGTAGCCCCTGTCATATTATTGTAACCCCTGTCATGTTGTAGCCCCTGTCATGTTGTAGCCCCTGTCATATGGTTTAACCCTGTCATATTGTTTAACCCCTGTCATGTTGTAGCCCCTGTCATGTTGTAGCCCCTGTCATGTTGTAGCCCCTGTCATGTTGTAGCCCCTGTCATGTTGTTATAGCCCCTGTCATGTTGTTGTAACCCCTGTCATGTTGTTATAGCCCCTGTCATGTTGTTATAGCCCCTGTCATGTTGTTATAGCCCCTGTCATGTTGTTATAGCCCCTGTCATGTTGTTATAGCCCCTGTCATGTTGTTATAGCCCCTGTCATGTTGTTAAAGCCCCTGTCATGTTGTTAAAGCCCCTGTCATGTTGTTGTAACCCCTGTCATGTTTTTATAGCCCCTGTCATGTTGTTATAGCCCCTGTCATGTTGTTATAGCCGCTGTCATGTTGTTAAAGCCCCTGTCATGTTGTTATAGCCCCTGTCATGTTGTTAAAGCCCCTGTCATGTTGTTGTAGCCCCTGTCATGTTGTTATAGCCCCTGTCATGTTGTTAAAGCCCCTGTCATGTTGTTAAAGCCCCTGTCATGTTGTTATAGCCCCTGTCATGTTGTTATAGCCCCTGTCATGTTGTTATAGCCCCTGTCATGTTGTTATAGCCCCTGTCATGTTGTTATAGCCCCTGTCATGTTGTTATAGCCCCTGTCATGTTGTTATAGCCCCTGTCATGTTGTTAAAGCCCCTGTCATGTTGTTAAAGCCCCTGTCATGTTGTTGTAACCCCTGTCATGTTTTTATAGCCCCTGTCATGTTGTTATAGCCCCTGTCATGTTGTTATAGCCGCTGTCATGTTGTTAAAGCCCCTGTCATGTTGTTATAGCCCCTGTCATGTTGTTAAAGCCCCTGTCATGTTGTTGTAGCCCCTGTCATGTTGTTATAGCCCCTGTCATGTTGTTAAAGCCCCCCCTGTCATGTTGTTAAAGCCCCTGTCATGTTGTTATAGCCCCTGTCATGTTGTTAAAGCCCCTGTCATGTTGTTATAGCCCCTGTCCTGTTGTTATAGCCCCTGTCATGTTGTTATAGCCCCTGTCATGTTGTTATAGCCCCTGTCATGTTGTTATAGCCCCTGTCATGTTGTTAAAGCCCCTGTCATATTGTTTAACCCCTGTCATGTTGTATTCCCTGTCATGTTGTTGTAGCCCCTGTCATGTTGTTATAGCCCCTGTCATGTTGTTAAAGCCCCTGTCATGTTGTTAAAGCCCCTGTCATGTTGTTAAAGCCCCTGTCATGTTGTTATAGCCCCTGTCATGTTGTTAAAGCCCCTGTCATGTTGTTATAGCCCCTGTCATGTTGTTACAGCCCCTGTCATGTTGTTATAGCCCCTGTCATGTTGTTATAGCCCCTGTCATGTTGTTATAGCCCCTGTCATGTTGTTATAGCCCCTGTCATGTTGTTAAAGCCCCTGTCATGTTGTTAAAGCCCCTGTCATGTTGTTGTAACCCCTGTCATGTTTTTATAGCCCCTGTCATGTTGTTATAGCTCCTGTCATGTTGTTGTAACTCCTGTCATGTTGTTATAGCCCCTTTCATGTTGTTGTAACCCCTGTCATGTTGTATCCCCTGTCATGTTGTTATAGCCCCTGTCATGTTGTAGCCCCTGTCATGTTGTAGCCCCTGTCATGTTGTAGCCCCTGTCATGTTGTTATAGCCCCTGTCATGTTGTTGTAACCCCTGTCATATTGTAGCCCCTGTCATATTATTGTAACCCCTGTCATGTTGTAGCCCCTGTCATGTTGTTATAGACCCTGTCATGTTGTTATAGCCCCTGTCATGTTGTTATAGCCCCTGTCATGTTGTTAAAGCCCCTGTCATGTTGTTATAGCCCCTGTCATGTTGTTATAGCCGCTGTCATGTTGTTAAAGCCCCTGTCATGTTGTTATAGCCCCTGTCATGTTGTTAAAGCCCCTGTCATGTTGTTGTAGCCCCTGTCATGTTGTTATAGCCCCTGTCATGTTGTTAAAGCCCCTGTCATGTTGTTAAAGCCCCTGTCATGTTGTTATAGCCCCTGTCATGTTGTTAAAGCCCCTGTCATGTTGTTATAGCCCCTGTCATGTTGTTATAGCCCCTGTCATGTTGTTATAGCCCCTGTCATGTTGTTAAAGCCCCTGTCATGTTGTTATAGCCCCTGTCATGTTGTTATAGCCCCTGTCATGTTGTTATAGCCCCTGTCATGTTGTTATAGCCCCTGTCATGTTGTTATAGCCCCTGTCATGTTGTTATAGCCCCTGTCATGTTGTTATAGCCCCTGTCATGTTGTTAAAGCCCCTGTCATGTTGTTAAAGCCCCTGTCATGTTGTTGTAACCCCTGTCATGTTTTTATAGCCCCTGTCATGTTGTTATAGCCCCTGTCATGTTGTTATAGCCGCTGTCATGTTGTTAAAGCCCCTGTCATGTTGTTATAGCCCCTGTCATGTTGTTAAAGCCCCTGTCATGTTGTTGTAGCCCCTGTCATGTTGTTATAGCCCCTGTCATGTTGTTAAAGCCCCTGTCATGTTGTTAAAGCCCCTGTCATGTTGTTATAGCCCCTGTCATGTTGTTAAAGCCCCTGTCATGTTGTTATAGCCCCTGTCCTGTTGTTATAGCCCCTGTCATGTTGTTATAGCCCCTGTCATGTTGTTATAGCCCCTGTCATGTTGTTATAGCCCCTGTCATGTTGTTAAAGCCCCTGTCATATTGTTTAACCCCTGTCATGTTGTATTCCCTGTCATGTTGTTGTAGCCCCTGTCATGTTGTTATAGCCCCTGTCATGTTGTTAAAGCCCCTGTCATGTTGTTAAAGCCCCTGTCATGTTGTTAAAGCCCCTGTCATGTTGTTATAGCCCCTGTCATGTTGTTATAGCCCCTGTCATGTTGTTACAGCCCCTGTCATGTTGTTATAGCCCCTATCATGTTGTTATAGCCCCTGTCATGTTGTTATAGCCCCTGTCATGTTGTTAAAGCCCCTGTCATGTTGTTAAAGCCCCTGTCATGTTGTTAAAACCCCTGTCATGTTTTTATAGCCCCTGTCATGTTGTTATAGCTCCTGTCATGTTGTTGTAACTCCTGTCATGTTGTTATAGCCCCTTTCATGTTGTTGTAACCCCTGTCATGTTGTATCCCCTGTCATGTTGTTATAGCCCCTGTCATGTTGTAGCCCCTGTCATGTTGTAGCCCCTGTCATGTTGTAGCCCCTGTCATGTTGTTATAGCCCCTGTCATGTTGTTGTAACCCCTGTCATATTGTAGCCCCTGTCATATTATTGTAACCCCTGTCATGTTGTAGCCCCTGTCATGTTGTTATAGACCCTGTCATGTTGTTATAGCCCCTGTCATGTTGTTATAGCCCCTGTCATGTTGTTAAAGCCCCTGTCATGTTGTTATAGCCCCTGTCATGTTGTTATAGCCTGTCATGTTGTCATGTTGTTAAAGCCCCTGTCATGTTGTTAAAGCCCCTGTCATGTTGTTAAAGCCCCTGTCATGTTGTTGTAGCCCCTGTCATGTTGTTATAGCCCCTGTCATGTTGTTAAAGCCCCTGTCATGTTGTTATAGCCCCTGTCATGTTGTTAAAGCCCCTGTCATGTTGTTATAGCCCCTGTCATGTTGTTATAGCCCCTGTCATGTTGTTATAGCCCCTGTCATGTTGTTATAGCCCCTGTCATGTTGTTAAAGCCCCTGTCATATTGTTTAACCCCTGTCATGTTGTATTCCCTGTCATGTTGTTGTAGCCCCTGTCATGTTGTTATAGCCCCTGTCAAGAGCGTCTGCTAAATGACTTAAATGTAAATGTAATGTTGTTAAAGCCCCTGTCATGTTGTTAAAGCCCTTGTCATGTTGTTATAGCCCCTGTCATGTTGTTAAAGCCCCTGTCATGTTGTTATAGCCCCTGTCATGTTGTTACAGCCCCTGTCATGTTGTTATAGCCCCTGTCATGTTGTTATAGCCCCTGTCATGTTGTTATAGCCCCTGTCATGTTGTTATAGCCCCTGTCATGTTGTTATAGCCCCTGTCATGTTGTTAAAGCCCCTGTCATGTTGTTAAAGCCCCTGTCATGTTGTTGTAACCCCTGTCATGTTTTTATAGCCCCTGTCATGTTGTTATAGCCCCTGTCATGTTGTTATAGCCGCTGTCATGTTGTTAAAGCCCCTGTCATGTTGTTAAAGCCCCTGTCATGTTGTTAAAGCCCCTGTCATGTTGTTGTAACCCCTGTCATGTTTTTATAGCCCCTGTCATGTTGTTATAGCCCCTGTCATGTTGTTATAGCCGCTGTCATGTTGTTAAAGCCCCTGTCATGTTGTTGTAGCCCCTGTCATGTTGTTATAGCCCCTGTCATGTTGTTAAAGCCCCTGTCATGTTGTTAAAGCCCCTGTCATGTTGTTATAGCCCCTGTCATGTTGTTAAAGCCCCTGTCATGTTGTTATAGCCCCTGTCCTGTTGTTATAGCCCCTGTCATGTTGTTATAGCCCCTGTCATGTTGTTAAAGCCCCTGTCATGTTGTTAAAGCCCCTGTCATGTTGTTATAGCCCCTGTCATGTTGTTAAAGCCCCTGTCATGTTGTTATAGCCCCTGTCATGTTGGTATAGCCCCTGTCATGTTGTTATAGCCCCTGTCATGTTGTTATAGCCCCTATCATGTTGTTAAAGCCCCTGTCATATTGTTTAACCCCTGTCATGTTGTATTCCCTGTCATGTTGTTGTAGCCCCTGTCATGTTGTTATAGCCCCTGTCATGTTGTTAAAGCCCCTGTCATGTTGTTAAAGCCCCTGTCATGTTGTTAAAGCCCCTGTCATGTTGTTATAGCCCCTGTCATGTTGTTAAAGCCCCTGTCATGTTGTTATAGCCCCTGTCATGTTGTTACAGCCCCTGTCATGTTGTTATAGCCCCTGTCATGTTGTTATAGCCCCTGTCATGTTGTTATAGCCCCTGTCATGTTGTTAAAGCCCCTGTCATGTTGTTAAAGCCCCTGTCATGTTGTTAAAGCCCCTGTCATGTTGTTGTAACCCCTGTCATGTTTTTATAGCCCCTGTCATGTTGTTATAGCTCCTGTCATGTTGTTGTAACTCCTGTCATGTTGTTATAGCCCCTTTCATGTTGTTATAGCCCCTGTCATGTTGTTGTAACTCCTGTCATGTTGTTGTAACTCCTGTCATGTTGTTATAGCCCCTGTCATGTTGTTATAGCCCCTGTCATGTTGTTATAGCCCCTGTCATGTTGTTGTAACCCCTGTCATGTTGTTGTAACCCCTGTCATATTGTAGCCCCTGTCATATTATTGTAACCCCTGTCATGTTGTAGCCCCTGTCATGTTGTTAAAGCCCCTGTCATGTTGTTTAACCCCTGTCATGTTGTTATAGTGCCTGTCAAGTTATAGCCCCTGTCATGTTGTTATAGCCCCTGTCAAGTTATAGCCCCTGTCATGTTGTTGTAGCCCCTGTCATGTTGTAGCCCCTGTCATGTTGTAGCCGCTGTCATGTTGTAGTCCCTGTCATGTTGTAGCCCCTGTCATATTGTTGTAACCCCTGTCATGTTGTTATTGTCCCTGTCATGTTGTTATTGCCCCTGTCATGTTGTTATTGCCCCTGTCATGTTGTTAAAGCCCCTGTCATGTTGTAGCCCCTGTCATGTTATAGCCCCTGTCATGTTATTTTCCCTGTCATGTTGTTGTAACCCCTGTCATGTTGTAGTCCCTGTCATGTTGTAACCCCTGTCATGTTGTAACCCCTGTCATGTTGTAACCCCTGTCATGTTGTTGTAACCCCTGTCATGTTATAGACCCTGTCATGTTGTTATAGCCCCTGTCATGTTGGTATAGCCCCTGTCATGTTATAGCCCCTGTCATGTTGTTATAGTCCCTGTCATGTTGTAACCCCTGTCATGTTGTAACCCCTCTCATGTTGTTGTAACCCCTGTCATTTTATAGACCCTGTCATGTTATAGCCCCTGTCATGTTATAGCCCCTGTCATGTTGTTATAGCCCCTGTCATGTTGTTATAGCCACTGTCATGTTGTTATAGCCACTGTCATGTTGTTGTAACCCCTGTCATGTTGTTATAGCCCCTGTCATGTTGTTATAGCCACTGTCATGTTGTTGTAACCCCTGTCATGTTGTTAAAGCCCCTGTCATGTTGTTATAGCCACTGTCATGTTGTTATAGCCACTGTCATGTTGTTGTAACCCCTGTCATGTTGTTATAGCCACTGTCATGTTGTTGTAACCCCTGTCATGTTGTTATAGCCCCTGTCATGTTGTTATAGCCACTGTCATGTTGTTATAGCCACTGTCATGTTGTTGTAACCCCTGTCATGTTATAGACCCTGTCATGTTGTTGTAACCCCTGTTATATTGTTGTGACCCCTGTCATATTATTGTAACCCCTGTCATGTTGTTGTAACCCCTGTCATATTGCTGTGACCCCTGTCATATTGTTGTGACCCCTGTCATGTAGTTTTAGGCCCTCCAATGTTGTTATAGTCCCTGTCATGTTTTGTAGCGCCTGTGTAATTGTTATCGTACCTGTCATGTTGTAGTAGCCCCTGTAATATTGTAGTCCCTGTAATGTTGTTGTTGTAGCCCCTGTTATATTGTAGAAGTCCCTGTCATTTTGTAGCCCATTGTCACGTTCTGACCTTTATTTCCTTTGTTTTGTCATTATTTAGTATGGTCTGGGCGTGAGTTGGGGTGGGCAGTCTATGTTTGTTTTTCTATGATTTGGGTATTTCTATGTTTCGGCCTAGTATGGTTCTCAATCAGAGGCAGGTGTCATTAGTTGTCTCTGATTGAGAATCATACTTAGGTAGCCTGGGTTTCACTGTGTGTTGGTGGGTGATTGTTCCTGTCTCTGTGTTTGCACCAGATACGACTGTTTGGGGTTTTCACGTGTCTTGTTTTTGTATTCAGTTGTTCATGTGTACATTTACGTATTAAAAGAACCATGGACACTTACCACGCCGCATATTGGTCCTCTGATCCTTTCGCCTCTCCTCTTCGGAAGAGGAGGAGGAAATCCCTTACACACGTTATGTTTTAGCCCATGTCATGCCTGCTAACGACCTCAAGTCAGTCAGTCAGTCAGTCAGTCAGTCAGTCAGTCAGTCTCCAGGTCCTTCTGCCTCTCCTTTCTCTCCCAGTGATTTCTGTTCTGTAAAGCTGGCCTGGGCACCGTGCCACTAATGCTGTCGCAGCGCAGAGGTCCTGCTGTGTTGTGTTTGGTTGTGGTGAGGGCTTGAGGGTGTTTGGGGGGGGGGTGAATCACTGCCCGTACTGAGAGGTAATCAAGCTTACAGATTAAGGGCCTCTAAAGCTGTGAGATCGGCACGGCTCAGGGTACTCATTAACCCCTTAGGGCGAGGTGTCTGCTCAGCGTGCAACCACGCACGCACATACACACACACACACACAGACACACACACACGCCATATGGGATTGCTTAGACTGATATTTGATCAATGGTTGAACTAAGACAGGAGGTCAAGAGATGGAGAGGCAGGCAGCCACCCTACAAACAACAAACTCAGACCTAAGTGTAGTCTACTGCATCCTCCTTAGAAAAGGCATCACCATCCCCACAGCAGCACATCTTCCATGGTACTCTACAGAGTGTGTTGAGGTGACAAAAGATATTGACCCCTCCACTTGGCCCCACACTCACCCAATAAAAACATGCAAAATGAATCTCCCAAACACCAAGGGGTTAAGCCGTGGGGAATAAACAGGGTCAGGACAGTAAGGGGAGCATCTCAGTTTAGCTAAGAAAATATAGCTAAGCAGACGTCTGATTAAAACGTGACAGCTGTTTCTGGCAGAATTGTCCGCTAATTTACTGAGACAGGTTTGTGGTCATCACCTCATTTACATAATCCTCACACAAAACACTGAGGCTCTGTTTACACTCAGGCCCCTATTGAGGGAGGCCTGTGATGTGAGTGGTGTTACATTCAAACTAGTTACAAGGAACGAGAGAGTAGTACACACACCACACACACCACACACACACACTCACACTCTTGTGGCCCCAATTATAGAGGAACAATGAGGACTGATCCCACACCAGTCATTTCAGTACGATGTCAATGTTTACATGCATAAAGCAGGGAGATTGAACCTGGAACCAGGGTGACATTTTAACATACTCTAAGAAGTAATTAGACCTACCATCCAAACTAACATGCCTCTCTAAAATATATAGTGATTGAGACCGACAGTTGATTGTGACAGTCTATTGGGGTCATTGCCCATGTGCATAATAATAATGTGCATAGTAATTGAAGCGGGGAGTGTAGCCCAGCTAATTAGGCAGAGTCCTCTCAGTGTAGAGTGAGTTGACATGGTTGATGTGTGAAGAGCTATAATATGGACAGGGACGGGACTCAATCCCCACTATCACAGATCCCTTCATTTATTCCATTATGATTTTATGAGCGCTGCATTCCGTTCGCTTCGATTGTCTTTTCATTTGTGTAATTCTCCTGAGCACGCAATAACATATTCATGAGTGCCAAGGCATAACCCGGGCAGAAGGCAGGGTAGTGCCAAGGCATAACCCGGGCAGAAGGCAGGGTAGTGCCAAGGCATAACCCGGGCAGAAGGCAGGGTAGTGCCAAGGCATAACCCGGGCAGAAGGCAGGGTAGTGCCAAGGCATAACCCGGGCAGAAGGCAGGGTAGTGCCAAGGCATAACCCGGGCAGAAGGCAGGGTAGTACCAAGGCATAACCCGGGCAGAAGGCAGGGTAGTGCCAAGGCATAACCCGGGCAGAAGGCAGGGTAGTGCCAAGGCATAACCCGGGCAGAAGGCAGGGTAGTGCCAAGGCATAACCCGGGCAGAAGGCAGGGTAGTGCCAAGGCATAACCCGGGCAGAAGGCAGGGTAGTGCCAAGGCATAACCCGGGCAGAAGGCAGGGTAGTGCCAAGGCATAACCCGGGCAGAAGGCAGGGTAGTACCAAGGCATAACCCGGGCAGAAGGCAGGGTAGTGCCAAGGCATAACCCGGGCAGAAGGCAGGGTAGTGCCAAGGCATAACCCGGGCAGAAGGCAGGGTAGTGCCAAGGCATAACCCGGGCAGAAGGCAGGGTAGTGCCAAGGCATAACCCGGGCAGAAGGCAGGGTAGTGCCAGATTTCCTAGTAGGAGAGCAGCCGCCCCAGTCCCACCCTCCATCCCCTGCAGCAGGCTGGACACTCGACAAAAACAAGAAAAATGTGTAGCGTGTTTTTAATACATTGTAATTCTAAACTAAATGGCTACATAAAAACTTTGAGCATGCAGATTTAAACATCTTTTTGAGTTTTTGAAATCTTTCCCAGTCATGATTTTCAGGCCTCCTTCCTGCCTTATAGGCTCCTTTAATATGGTGGAGGCAGGAATTCAGTCAAGTGGTTTTATTGAAAACATTGACTGTGATTGTGGAGGCGGCTGAGCCGGGCCTTGCTGGCCTCTCCAGGCACAGAGAAAAGAGAGGGAGGCCAACAGGCAGGCATGCAGACAGGCAGGCAGCTCTGATGATTATAGAGACAAGCACCAGGCCTCTCATTTAATGAGCTACAAGCCCAGTGCGTCACCATGTAGCTGTGCCAATATGGAATCATTTGACACGAGATACTGTACGCCAGGTCTGTAACCGTAGCTTTTCCCCTCTTCTTCTTCTCTCCACACAACTGTCTGCAAAATCAAAAACACAATGTGTTAGGGACCGGCAGGAAGTCTGCAGTGAACAGTAAGCAAAATGTCACAGAGAGACCGCTTAATGCATATTACTGGCACCATCACAGCAGAGAAAAGGGCTTTGGTAGGGAGGGGTGGAGGGGTGGGACACCCTCAACCTTGCACCCTCACCTCCCTTTCTCCATTGTTTACATGGGACTGTGCTGTCCTTCTCTGTGGCTAGTTTGTTGTCCCTAATCCAGAAGCAGTGTAGCAGCGTGCTAAATTATACATGAGCCTGGGGTCACTGGGCTGAGGCTGAGCCATGTGTGAGAGGGCCCTGACCCAGTAATTATACAGTCTCCCAGACCATCACACAAATTAACACTTTGTCTACATATTTAATGGAACGCCAAAGCTGTCAAAAAAGGAGAACCAAACAATGGTTTCAGAGGTGTTCAGAAATGTGAATATCTAATCCCAGTCCAGACTAGCCCAGCCCTACCCCACCCCACCATAGCCCATCCTGCCCCAGCTCATCGTACCCCACCCCAGCCCAGCTGGTGGTCAGGTCTGCACAGTTTGCAGTAATTAACGTGACTTATAACGTGACAGCCTGCACCAAGTAATAATCTCCACACTCCTATGCTGCTGTTACTGCTGCCAGTGATGAGTGGGTGTTTGAGTTCAAAGCTTTATTTCAGAGCTTTTCACAGAATTATTAACAAATGAATCCCTGATGGACAGCGCCTGTCCTATGAAGCATCTGTCACTACATTCAAATGATATTGGCAGTGACAAAAATATCGACATTGACACAGGCCATACTGTAAACTGCCTTGTTTTATGCGTCCTCCTTTTCCATATTCTGGGTCATTTTGTTTCATTCTACAGAAATAAATCTCTGCAGCAACGGAAAAACCTATAAGAAATCAACTAACTTTACTATAGGCATTGTTATGCCATCAAATTGCTTCCATATGGCTATGCACTCAAAGGGTATAGTTATGAGATTTAGAGTGAACTGCCTTTATTGTTCTGAACCGTACCGTGGGTTGTATAAAATGTATGAAAAAGCATTGAAATTATGCCACATAAACAACAACACACAGTAAATGTCTGTTGTACGCCTATGATCAGTTTAACTGCTGAAAATCACAGACTGCTCTCATTCATTCCACTAGTGAGAGTGATAGAGGTCAGGAAATTCATTGGCCAACACTACACATAGCAGATACATTTCCCTCCTAAACTGCATCTCTAGCTAACTCCATTATTCTGTTGTATACATCTGCCACAGAAAGGGAACCCAACACGAAAATGAGGATGCACAGTCCTGCATCTGAGACAAATCCCTTTCCAGCATTGCGAGGAGCCAGGCGAGGGGGGAATGAGGTCTCCACTGCAGTGACCTGACATAGTAGAGTTACAGTATGTACTGCACTTGCCAAGGCATTAGCTCAGCACAAGCAGCGCCTGAGATCACGCACAGCTCACTGATCCCATCTTGTCCATGCGGCTGATGACAACATCTTTACTCTCTTCCCCTCTGAGCTCCCAGGGCCATGGCCAGATGCCTTGAACTTGCCCAATTGCACCCTCCGATATTAACCTCGCATGACAGCCAGCTTTTCCATTGCGCATCTGATCCAGAAACAGATGGGCTTAAAAGGTGTGCCACATCATGTGTGAACCAGGGAAGTGGTTCTGTTCTCTGAGTGTGAGAGCCTTCTGGATTGCAGGGCTGTCTCTGTCTGACCTGAGCTCTTGCCTTGTGGTGACCATGACAGAGGGAAGCTGCTGTGACACCCTGCTACAAAATGGGACTCATACAGTCTTCCTAGCCCATTCTCCACTTAGCAAGTGTCTACCTGTCTTCTATTTCTTTTGTAATTTACACGAGAGAAACCATCAGAAAAAGCCTAGTGAGCAGCCTGTGATGGTGCACACAGGCTGTGGCTGCTAAACTGATTACAACATGATACTGTACATGGAGTACACACTGCACTACTCTTAATTAGTCCAACAAACTAGATTCGCAAAACCTGTCGTCTTGATTACTTAACTACACCTCGAAGTGTGCCTGCAAGTGTGTTTGCGTGTGTGCGTTCGGTCGTGTGTGTGCATCTGTGTGTGTGTCTGGTGCGGAGGAGGGCTGGCCTCTCAGCAGAAATTAATGAACTGAGAATGACCTTGATCAATGATTCAAAGCAGGGAGCACCAGGGCTCTCCCTCCTCTGCCCTGTCATTCCTCAGACAGCCCTTTTGATCTCTGAGGCGAATAGCGTGTGCATCCCCAATCAGCGGCTAGGGCCTTGCAGAGCCGCAACAGCAGAGCACACAGACACTCACACAGTGCTGTTAAAGAGCAACTCTTTGTATGAGGTTTATCTGGTGAGTGTTACATATTCCCATTACAAATGAATGAGTTTACACTTCACTAAGACTAAGGATACTGTGTACCTTTCTCAGCAGATGCTGGCTTGTGGATATACATCCACAATCTACATGGGATATACACTTCACAATAATCTTTTAAATGTAACATATTTGTACAGTTTATTAACCTAAAACATTTCCAGTGTGGATTCTCTCCTTTCATGTAAACAAGATTATATGCCACATTTACAATAGTGGAAAGACACGCCCTAAGCCTCTGCATGGGGAGTTAACACGTGAGACAGAGCCTTAGATCCACATTTCATCTGCAACTCATGGACAGTGTATCAGTTAGCTGCATTCAGCGTCCATACAAAACACACGCATACCAAAAACAAACTCTTATTACTAAAAACTCTCTCAAGGTCGACAAAAAAGCCCTCATCTCTAGTTTTTTTTCTGGTTGTGTTGAGGAAAATCATATACATTTCTCCTCCCTGGCTTCTTGTCCTTCACACTTCATAACCTTGGCTTAAGTGTGACTGTACAAACTATAAATAAAATGCTGTGAAGCTGGAGCTGGCTGGAGCTAGCTGGCCCGGGCGGTCTGGCCTGAGACAGTGAGCTCCGTGTATGCTACGTCCGTGCTGCCAGGCCGGGGGAAAAGAGGTCATTAGTTGCACTTGTGTTTTCAAAGTGATTTTCTCTCTTGCAGCTTAATCCCCAGCTACTCAGGTTACCAGGGAGACAAACAGGATTGGACACTCCAGATTACTGGATTATTTTCCAATACATCTGCTTCAATATGACCGCCCGCGATATGATGAAAGATTTTTTTCTATCTACTTTTTGCGCCAAAATCTTTTTGGAAATGGGTTTGTTCAACGAGTCTCTTGTTGAAATATTTCACAGTTGTGCTGTGAGGCTGGGGCTTTACTCTGCTTTCTAAACGCTCCTCCCAATGAGGATGAGTCTGTCCTACAGGACAAGCCAGAGTTGAACACGGTTCCCTCACAGAGATAATATGAAGTGAAATGGTTCTTTGTGAAGGATGGTAAAATAACTCCAGCTGAACGCCTCCCAAAAGCTACAGTGCCTTCATGTGCTAAAAAGAAAATACATATTTCCTTTACATGTATATATAAACTTCCAGGAAAAATCAATGATCTACTTGTGGCTTTTTGAAGTATTTTGCTTTATTGTGGGTGAGTGAGCGTTATTTTTCACAGTCCATAAACTATGCTCCGTTCTCCCCACAATCATTACAGGCTTCTCCGGCAGGCAGGGAGACGGGGGAAGAAAATGCTCCGTCTACATCTGTGGCATTGCAAGGCATTAATTAGTGCTGGCCAAGTGAAGTGGCACTGTATGTCTGGGTCCATGGGAGAGTCAGAGGGAGGAACCTTCATCTGTCTGTGACAGACAGCTGGCTGCTCCTCTGGTCAGAGGGCATCTATGTGTCAGTAGCACAGGGCCACAGGGCCCACATCAAAGAGCCTGGGGCAACCTAGGGTAGCAGACCATAGCCTGTCCTGGACCAGGTCTCACCATGTATGTGTCAGCAGCACAGGGCCACAGGGCCCACATCAAAGAGCCTGGGGCAACCTAGGGTAGCAGACCATAGCCTGTCCTGGACCAGGTCTCACCATGTATGTGTCAGCAGCACAGAGCCACAGGACCCACATCAAAGAGCCCGGGGCAACCTAGGGTAGCAGACCATAACCTGTCCTGGACCAGGTCTCACCATGTATGTATAAATCCAGTATGGCTGCACCTGCTATGTGTACTGGGATATTAGTGGAACACGAAAGTACAGTGTACAGTATGTAGTATGTAGGCAACTACATTATCCCTGCATCAGTCCTGGTCAAGCCCATCCACAAGACAAGGAGTAACATCAGATAGACTATCTAACCTCAATAGCCTTGGTTAATGTATAACCATTCAAGTAGGTCAATATTTATAATATAGGTTGCCATCATTGAGAGGATCCGGTAAGCTGGTATGAAATACAATACTAGCGTTTGAGAGAAGCCATGATGTGTGTCCAGTGTTTCTGAATGCTACAGTCTATCAATATTTATGCTATTATGCTGAACCATTCAAACATTGTGAAGGCTACCTCGCTCTAACCTTGAAAGGTGACTGAATGTAGCCTCACCCCATACTGCACAATTACTGTAACGCTCTGGCATAATATTTCTTACAGTGAGCAGTAGTAGCCGTAACCCAGTTTAAAATAAGTCAGTCACCAGATTCATTAAACTGTGTACTTTAAACTCTCCTTTCTCTCTTCAAAGGTCAGGCAGGCCCCATTAATGGTCCAGTGTTTAAATATCATTACTCTTTACTATGATAGCCAGAAAGTGGCCGTCTCTATACTACCTGCCACTAAGACCTCCACTGAGGTACGTTTAAACAATGTCAACACAACACAGGAGCACCAGTCAGACAGACAGACAAATGTAGATTCATGGCCAGAGTGTCCTTCATAAGAGGGAAGGGTCACACACAGCTCAAGGCCTGAGGAAAGATGTGGTGGGAGGACAGGTAGACGGAGAGTAAGAAACAGGTGAGTGGACAGAATGTGTGTGAAGGTGAGCTATCGTTTGCTTCCCACGCACCAGCAATAAAGACAACAAGGTCAATGGCCAAAGTAAAATAACTGTAAGCAAAAGTCACAATTTCTTACAATGACAACACTGTCAACCCACTTTTTTATAAACCTCTTACTTTAAATAGAGTTTTAAAATAATCTAGTGATGCATGGATTACATTTGCATGCACTGGTTGTCCAGGCCTATAGCTTGCGTTGTTCGTGAATCAATATGTCACCACCACTCAAACCAAAATTGAAGCGATGCAGTGAGGTGTTGTTGCAGTAGTGTTTTTACAATAGGTGCATGGTATGTTAGTATGTGTGTTTCTACAGTCATGTGATGGTGCAGGATCTATCCAGTGCATTACAGTGGGTCTACAGATCAGCTTTGAACACAGATGGCTGCACTGATCTAATGATATTATGCTAGTCTTAACACAGGAAGAACACGAGACCAGCGAGGATGGAGAGGCACAGATAACAAGAGCAGGAAGAAGGATCAGACAAAATAAATGATTGGTAACTGATAATGTGAATAAATTATACAGTGGCATACTGTAAACACTGATGCTGTTTTCCCATGGTTCAGCTCCATATACAAATCTCAACAGTAACAGGGGTGACAAATGAGGAGTAAAGATCGGAGTTGAGAGGGAGTGAGCCCCAGTAGTGGAGAAGAGGAGAGGAGAGGAAGAGGGAGGGTAATCAGAGCAGTTGAATGAAATAGAAGATATGGGGTCTGGGAGTGTCTGGGGAATAGTTAGAGGGGAAACAGTGTCCGTTTGTGGCCAGTGATAACACTTTCCATTCAACTACGATCGCAGATCGCTGATTCTCCTGATTGCAGCAAGGCGCCCTGCTGACGAGCCTCCGCACTGAAATTAAATCCACTCTGTTCAGTTATAAATTATAAAAGTCCATAAACAACACCCCAATCGGGAAGAGAGAGACAGATGAAAATACACACCAAGAGGGGAGAGAGACACTGAGGGAGTGATACAAAGAGACAGAGGGGAGAGAGACACATCAAGAGGGGAGAGAGACACTGAGGGAGTGATACAACGAGACAGAGGGGAGAGAGACACATCAAGAGGGGAGAGAGACACTGAGGGAGTGATACAACGAGGGAGAGGGGAGAGAGACACAGAGGGAGTGATACAAAGAGACAGAGGGGAGAGAGACACGTCAAGAGGGGAGAGAGACACTGAGGGAGTGATACAACGAGGGAGAGGGGAGAGAGACACTGAGGGAGTGATACAAAGAGACAGAGGGGAGAGAGACACATCAAGAGGGTAGAGAGACACTGAGGGAGTGACACAAAGAGACAGAGGGGAGAGAGACACAGAGGGAGTGACACAAAGAGACAGAGGGGAGAGAGACACATCAAGAGGGGAGAGAGACACTGAGGGAGTGATACAAAGAGACAGAGGGGAGAGAGACACAGAGGGAGTGACACAAAGAGACAGAGGGGAGAGAGACACTGAGGGAGTGATACAACGAGGGAGAGGGGAGAGAGACACTGAGGGAGTGATACAAAGAGACAGAGGGGAGAGAGACACATCAAGAGGGGAGAGAGACACTAAGGGAGTGATACAAAGAGACAGAGGGGAGAGAGACACTGAGGGAGTGATACAACGAGGGAGAGGGGAGAGAGACACTGAGGGAGTGATACAAAGAGACAGAGGGGAGAGAGACACATCAAGAGGGGAGAGAGACACTGAGGGAGTGACACAAAGAGACAGAGGGGAGAGAGACACAGAGGGAGTGACACAAAGAGACAGAGGGGAGAGAGACACTGAGGGAGTGACACAAAGAGACAGAGGGGAGAGAGACACACCAAGAGGGGAGAGAGACACTGAGGGAGTGATAGAGAGAGAAGAGAGACAAAGAAGGAGTGATACAGAGTGAGAGATGATACAGAGGGAAGACTGCACACATAAATATGAGGACATACTGACACAGGAAATACACAATACGTACAGTACAGTTGCTAGTAAATTAGTTATTTTACTCTTTTGTTTTACAGTTTTTTTTGTTACATATAAAGTACCAGTCAAAGTTGATTTATTTGTACTATTTCCTTCATTGTTGAATAATAGTGAAGACATCAAAACTATGAAATGACACATGGAATCATGTCATGTCAATTGTTAAACAAATCCTAAATATATGATATATTTAAGATTCTTCAAGTAGCCACCCTTTGCCTTGATGTCAGCTTTGCACACTCTTGGTATTCTCTCAACCAGCTTCATGAGATAGTCACCTGGAATGCATTTCAATTAACAGGTGTGCCTTGTTAAATGTTAATTTGTGGAATTTCTATGAGGCAATCAGTTGTGTTGTGACAAGATACTGTAGGGGTGGTATACAGAAGAAAGCCCTATTTGGTAAAAGACCAAGTCCATACTATGGCAAGAACAGCTCAAATAAGAAAAGAGAAATGACAGTCCATCATTACTTTAATTAAGACATGAAGATCAGTCAATGCAGTAACTGTCAATAACTTTGTAAGTGCAGTCGCAAAAACCATCAAGCGCAATGATGAAACTGGCTCTCATGAGGATCGCCACTGGAAAGGAAGACCCAGAGTTACCTCTGCTACAGAGGATAAGTTCATTCGAGTTAACAGCATCAGAAATTGCAGCCCAAACAAATGCTTCACAGAATTCAGGTAACAGACACATCTCAACATCAACTGTTCAGAGGAGGCTGTGTGAATCAGGCCTTCGTGGTTGAATTACTGCAAAGCAACGATCAATAAGAAGAGATTTGCTTGGGCCAAGAAACACCAGCAATGGACATTAGACTGGTAAAAATCTGTCCTTTGGTCTGATGAGTCCAAATTAGAAATGTTTTGGTTTCAACCGTCGTGTCTTTGTGAGACGCAGAGTAAGTGAGTGGATGATCTCTGCATGTGTAGTTCCCACCAAGAAGCATGGAGGAGGAGGTGTGATGGTGTGGAGGTGATTTGCTGGTGACACTGTGATTTATTTAGAATTCAAGGCACACTTAACCAGGATGGCTACCACAGCATTCTGCAGAGATACGCCATCCCATCTGGTTTGCGCTTAGTGGGACTATCATTTTTTTTCCAACAGGACAATGACCGAACACACATCCAAGCTGTGTAAGTGCTATTTGACCAAGAAGAAGAGTGATGGAGTGGTGTATCAGATGATCTGGCCTCCACAATCACCCAACCTCAACCCAATTGAGATGGTTTGGGATGAGTTGGACCGCAGAGTGAAGAAAAACAAGTGCTCAGCATATGTAGGAACTCCTTCAAGACTGTTGGAAAAGCATTCCAGGTGAATCTGGTTGAAAGAATGCCAAGAGTGTGCATGGCTGTCACCAAGGCAACATGTGGCTACTTCGAAGAATCTCAATATAAAATATATTTTGATTTGTTTAACACTTTTTTGGTAACTACATGATTCCATATGTGTTATTTCATAGTTGTGATGTCTTCACTATTATTCTACAATGTAAAAATTTGTAAAAATATCCTCTATGGGATCGGTGTCAGCGGGACGGTTGAGCTAATGTGATTAGCATGAGGTTGTAAGTAACAAAAAAAATCCCAAGACATATCTTACATGGGCAGAAAGCTTTAATTCTAGTTCATCTAACTGCACTGTCCAATTGACAGTAGCTATTACAGTGAAAGAATACCATGCTATTGTTTGAGGAGAGTGCACAAGTATGTACTTGAAAATGTATTAATAAACCAATTAGGCACATTTGAGCAGTCTTGATACAACATTTTGAACATGTGTGCAATGGTTCATTGGAACAGTCTAAGCCTTGCACATACACTGCTACCATCTAGTGTCCAAAATCTAAATTGCGCCTGTGCTGGCCTAATACATTTTGGCCTTTCTCTTGCATTTCAAAGATAATGGTACAAAAAACAAAACAAAAAAAACATGTTTTTCTTTGTGTTATCTTTAACCAGATCTAATGTGTTATATTATCACATTTCCAAAAACTTCAAAGTGTTTCCTTTCAAATGGTATCAAGAATATGCATATCCTTGCTTCAGGTCCTGAGCTACAGGCAGTTAGATTTGGGTATGTAATTTTAGGAGAAAATTTAAAAAAAAAAGCTCAGATCCTTAAGAGGATAAAGAAACACCCTTGAATGAGTAGGTGTATCCACATTTTTGAATGGTAAGGTACATTTTACACACATTTGACATACATGGTACTTTTATACACAGTAGTTACATAACAAAGACAGTTTTTTTATGAATAACAATTTGCCCAATTTTTCCAAACTGTTCATTGCCTTCAGAAATTGAAACTCCTTTACCTTTTTCACATTTTGTTGTGTTACAGCCTGAACACACAAAACCCCATAATGTCAATGTAGAATTATGTTCTTTTTTTAACATTTTACATATTACTAAAAAATGAAAAGCTGAAATGTCTTGAGTCAATAAGTATTCAAACCTTTTGTTATGACAAACCTAAATAAGTTCAGGAGTAAAAATGTGCTTAACAAGTCACATAACAAGTTGCCTGGACACTCTGATTGCAATAGTGTTTAACATGATTTTTTTATGATTATCTCATACCCCATACATACAATGATCTGTAAAGTCCATTAGTCAAGCAGTGAATTTCAAACACAGATTCAAGACCAGGTGGTTTTCCAATACCTCGCAAAGATGGGCACCTATTGGTAGACTGATGAAACAATTTTAAAAAGAAGACAGGGAATATCCTTTTGAGCATGGTGAAGTCATAAATTACACTTTGGATGATGTATCAACACTCCCCGTCACTACAAAGCTACAGGTGTCCATCCTAACTCAGTTGACAGAGAGGAAGGAAATCGTTCAGGGTTTTCACCATGAGGCCAATGGTGACTTTAAAACAGTTACAAAGTTTTAATGGCCATGATAAGACAAAACTGAGAACGGGTCAACAACATTGTAGTTACTCCACAATACTAACCTAATTGACAGAGTGAAAAGTAGGAAGCCTGTACAGAATAAAAATATTCCAAAATATGCATCATGTTTGCAACAAGGCACTAAAGTATACTGCAGAAAATGTGGCCAAGTGTTATGTTTGGGGGCAAATCCAATACAACACATTACTGAGTACCACTCTCCATATTTTCAAGAATAGTGGTGGGTGCATCATATTGTGGGTATGCTTGTAATCTCTAAGGACTGGGGAGTTTTTCAGGATAAAAAATACATGGAATGGAGCAGGCAAAATCCTAGAGGAAAATCTGGTTCAGTCTGCTTTCCACCAGACACAGGGAGACTAATTTACCTTTCAGCAGGACATTAACCTAAAACACAAGGTCAAATCTACACCGGAATTATTTACCAAGAAGACAGAGAATGTTCCTGAATGGCCGAGTTACAGTTTCAAATTAAATCTGCTTGAAAATCTATGGCAAGATTGGAAAATGGTTGTCTAGCAGTGATCAACAACAAATTTGACAGAGCCTGAATAATTGTGAAAAGAATAATGGACAAATATTGCACTATCCAGGTGTGCAATGCTAATAGAGACTTACCCAGAAAGACTCACAGCTGGAATCGCTTATTAGTCACACGCGCCTAATACAACATGTGTAGTTAGACCTTACAGTGAAATGCTTACTTACGAGCCCCTAACCAACAATTCAGTTAAAAAAGAACACAGAGGGGGTTGAGTCACTGGCTTACTGGGGCTCTCTCATGCCGTCCCTGGGGGGGGGTGCGTCACCTGGGTGGGTTGATTCACTGTTGTGGTCGGCCTGTCTGGGTTGGCGCCCCCCCCTTGGGTTGAGCTGTGGCGGAGATCTTTGTGGGCTATACTCGGCCTTGTCTCAGGATGGTAAGTTGGTGGTTGAAGATATCCCTCTAGTGGTGTGGGGGCTGTGCTTTGGCAAAGTGGGTGGGGTTATATCCTTCCTGTTTGGCCCTGTCCGGGGGTGTCCTCGGATGGGGCCACAGTGTCTCCTGACCCCTCCTGTCTCAGCCTCCAGTATTTATGCTGCATTAGTTTATGTGTCGGGGCTAGGGTCAGTTTGTTATATCTGGAGTACTTCTCCTGTCCTATTCGGTGTCCTGTGTGAATCTAAGTGTGCGTTCTCTAATTCTCTCCTTCTCTCTTTCTTTCTCTCTCTCGGAGGACCTGAGCCCTAGGACCATGCCCCAGGACTACCTGACATGATGACTCCTTGCTGTCCCCAGTCCACCTGGCCATGCTGCTGCTCCAGTTTCAACTGGCCTGGGCCCTAGGACCATGTCCCAGGACTACCTGACATGATGACTCCTTGCTGTCCCCAGTCCACCTGGCCATGCTGCTGCTCCAGTTTCAACTGTTCTGCCTTACTATTATTCAACCATGCTGGTCATTTATGAACATTTGAACATCTTGGCCACGTTCTGTTATAATCTCCACCCGGCACAGCCAGAAGAGGACTGGCCACCCCACATATGCTCTCTCTAATTCTCTCTTTCTTTCTCTCTCTCGGAGGACCTGAGCCCTAGGACCGTGCCCCAGGACTACCTGACATGATGACTCCTTGCTGTCCCCAGTCCACCTGACTGTGCTGCTGCTCCAGTTTCAACTGTTCTGCCTTATTATTATTCGACCATGCTGGTCATTTATGAACATTTGAACATCTTGGTCATGTTCTGTTATAATCTCTACCCGGCACAGCCAGAAGAGGACTGGCCACCCCACATAGCCTGGTTCCTCTCTAGGTTTCTTCCTAGGTTTTGGCCTTTCTAGGGAGTTTTTCCTAGCCACCGTGCTTTTACACCTGCATTGTTTGCTGTTTGGGGTTTTAGGCTGGGTTTCTGTACAGCACTTTGAGATATCAGCTGATGTACGAAGGGCTATATAAATAAATTTGATTTGATTTGATTTGAGATAAGAATAAGAAATAAAAGTAACAAGTAATTAAAGAGCAGCAGTAAAAAAACAACAGCGAGACTATATACAGGGGGGTACCAGTACAGAGTCAATGTGGAGACTATATACAGGGGGGTACCGGTACAGAGTCAATGTGGAGACTATATACAGGGGGGTACCGGTACAGAGTCAATGTGGAGACTATATACAGGGGGTACCGGTACAGAGTCAATGTGGAGACTATATACAGGGGGTACCAGTACAGAGTCAATGTGGAGACTATATACAGGGGGTACCGGTACAGAGTCAATGTGGAGACTATATACAGGGGGTACCGGTACAGAGTCAATGTGGAGACTATATACAGGGGGTACCGGTACAGAGTCAATGTGGAGACTATATACAGGGGTACCGGTACAGAGTCAATGTGGAGACTATATACAGGGGGTACCGGTACAGAGTCAATGTGGAGACTATATACAGGGGGTACCGGTACAGAGTCAATGTGGAGACTATATACAGGGGTACCGGTACAGAGTCAATGTGGAGACTATATACAGGGGGGTACCGGTACAGAGTCAATGTGGAGACTATATACAGGGGGTACCGGTACAGAGTCAATGTGGAGACTATATACAGGGGGGTACCAGTACAGAGTCAATGTGGAGACTATATACAGGGGGGTACCGGTACAGAGTCAATGTGGAGACTATATACAGGGGGGTACCGGTACAGAGTCAATGTGGAGACTATATACAGGGGGGTACCGGTACAGAGTCAATGTGCGGGGCACCGGTTGCTGAGGTACATGTAGGTAAAATTATTAAAGTGAGGGGGGGCAATGCAAATAGTCTGGGTAGCCATTTGATTAGATGTTCAGGAGTCTTATGGCTTGGGGGTAGAAGCTGTTTAGAAGCCTCTTGGACCTAGACTTGGCGCTCTGGTACCGCTTGCCGATTCTAATATATATTGACATAAGGGTGTGAATACTTATGTAAATTATATATTTTTGTATTTCATTATCAATAAATGTGCAAAAATGTCTATTTAAATTCAGGCTATAACACAACCAAATGTGAAATCAGTGAAGTGGTATGAATGCTTTATGAAGGCATTGTATTGATTGTGTATGTCTTCACATCCTAGAGTTAATCATTGGTGGAAGCACCAATACAGCTGTGAATCCTTTTTTAGAAAGATTCTACAAAACTCTTAGGGCAAAATATATCCATTGTTTTTGTCAAAACTGCTCAAGCTCAGTAAATGTGGTTGGAAATCATTGATGGACAGCAATATTTAAACCTGATTTTCAGGCAGATTTAAGTCAGGACTGACTAGACCATTCAGGAACACTCAACACCTCTTGGAAAGCCCTTCTGGTGTGTCTTAGGCATTACAATTAGTCTAAATTGTCCTGCCGAAAAATACAACTTTCCCAGGGTTAGGTGTTCAGAAGACTACATTTTTTTCTGTAATGTTTTAACTGGGCTTTGCTCCTTTCATATTTATTTTGATCCTGTCAAACCCCCCCAGTCCCAGCCGGTGACAAGCATATTGGACCCCGGCCTACTGTGGGGAGATTTGTACGTGTGACATGTGCGTGTGATTGTCCACTGCTTAGTTGAGCATCCATAAGCAGTGTGGATGTTTCAAGATTCCCCCAGTTCCAGCAGGTGGTGACACTCAGTCCCACAGCACCTCTGCTGGTCGATGATGATGCTGCCCAAGGAAGTTAGCAACGGGGTGCAGTCTGTGCTGTGCAGTCAGAACAAATCCAGAAGGAAAGCCGACTACATGACAGAATACAAGCAAACACAGGATGGGGCAAGCTCAAAGTGCTGTTTCAGCTCCAACACTAGTCAGCAAGAGCAGAAGATTATGTTGTGTGCTAATGTTTAACCTAGAAAGTACAAAGACAAACAAGAGTACACAGTGAATGAAACAATAAATATAATAACTGTGACACTCCAAATGAGCCTCCTGAATCTAATCGAGAGCAGAACAAACTGTTATTGACAAAATGTCATCATGCACTGGTCCATTTGTTCCATGTGTCCCCTGAAGCACATTAACAAGCAGACAAAAAATCATTGGTTGAAGTCTGACTGCCTGTCTTGGTGCTCCCTCTTGGCTATTCAGCCACATCAACACATCTGTAACCATCTGACCAGCCCACACATCACCCAGGGCTTCACCCTCTGTTACAGTTTTACCTCCTCTCGCTGAACGCAGCTCCCCTCACTTAGGAACCTACAGTATAAGCAAATTATTATGAGTAACAATGTCGTATGTTCTATTTGACAACTATTCTTACTCCGACAGTGACTGTGTCCCATCAGAGTTAACCTCCAGTCCAGACCCTGCTACAGTAATAATCACACAGACAGACAGCATACAAGATTAGCACCACAGGCCTGTTAGTTAGTATGTTAACAAGCACACTAATGATTCAACATTAAACTGACTATGTCAGAAGGCTGAGAATGGCATTAATTATGTAAACACTTTACTCTGCTTATCTTAAAATGATGTCAGGCCATAGTCGAAGTAAGCATACGCCGATTAAAACACCTGGTTTTCTGTGAATTCTTTCTAATTATTAGGACATGTAAACAGCTTAAATCAGCATTCCAGCTGTGTATTTATTTATTTATTTATTCACCTTTATTTAACCAGGAAGCCCAGTTGAGAACAAGTTCTGATTTACAACTGCGACCTGGCCAAGATAAAGCAAAGCAGTGCGACACAAACAACAACACAGAGATACACATGGAATAAAGAACTGTACAGTCAATAACACAATAGAAGAAATCTATATACAGTGTGTGTGCAAATGAGGTAAGAATAGGGAGTTAAGGCAATAAATAGGCCGTAGTGGCGAAGTAATTACAATTTAGAAATTAATCAAAATCAAATCAAATTTATTTGTATAGCCCTTCGTACATCAGCTGATATTTCAAAGTGCTGTACAGAAACCCAGCCTAAAACCCCAAACAGCAAGCAATGCAGGTGTAGAAGCACGGTGGCTAGGAAAAACTCCCTGGAAAGGCCAAAACCTAGGAAGAAACCTAGAGAGGAACCAGGCTATGTGGGGTGGCCAGTCTTCTTCTGGCTGTGCTGGGTGGAGATTATAACAGAACATGGCCAAGATGTTCAAATGTTCATAAATGACCAGCATGGTCCAATAATAATAAGGCAGAACAGTCGAAACTGGAGCAGCAGCACGACCAGGTGGACTGGGGACAGCAAGGAGTCATCATGTCAGGTAGTCCTGAGGCATGGTCCTAGGGCTCAGGTCCTCCGAGAGAAAGAAAGAGAGAAAGAGAGAATTAGAGAGAGCACACTTAAATTCACACAGGACACCGAATAAGACAGGAGAAGTACTCCAGACATAACAAACTGACCCTAGTCCCCCGACACATAAACTACTGCAGCATAAATACTGGAGGCTGAGACATCAGGGGTCAGGAGACACTGTGGCCCCATCCGAGAACACCCCCGGACAGGGCCAAACAGGAAGGATATAACCCCACCCACTTTGCCAAAGCACAGCCCCCACACCACTAGAGGGATATCTTCAACCACCAACTTACCATCCTGAGACAAGGCCGAGTATAGCCCACAAAGATCTCCGCCACGGCACAACCCAAGGGGGGATGCCAACCCAGACAGGAAGATCACATCAGTGACTCAACCCACTCAAGTGACGTACCCCTCCTAGGGACGGTATGAAAGAGCCCCAGTAAGCCAGTGACTCAGCCCCTGTAATAGGGTTAGAGGCAGAGAATCTCAGTGGAAAGAGGGGAACCGGCCAGGCAGAGACAGCAAGGGCGGTTCGTTGCTCCAGAGCCTTTCCGTTCATCTTCCCACTCCTGGGCCAGACTACACTCAATCATATGACCCACTGAAGAGATGAGTCTTCAGTAAAGACTTAAAGGTTGAGACCGAGTTTGCGTCTCTTACATGGGTAGGCAGACCATTCCATAAAAATGGAGCTCTATAGGAGAAAGCCCTGCCTCCAGCAGTTTGCTTAGAAATTCTAGGGACAATTAGGAGGCCTGCGTCTTGTGACCGTAGCGTACGTGTAGGTATGTACGGCAGGACCAAATCAGAGAGATAGGTAGGAGCAAGCCCATGTAATGCTTTGTAGGTTAGCAGTAAAACCTTGAAATCAGCCCTTGCCTTGACAGGAAGCCAGTGTAGGGAGGCTAGCACTGGAGTAATATGATCACATTTTTTGGTTCTAGTCAGGATTCTAGCAGCCGTATTTAGCACTAACTGAAGTTTATTTAGTGCTTTATCCGGGTAGCCGGAAAGTAGAGCATTGCAATAGTCTAACCTAGAAGTGACAAAAGCATAGAACAAGCATCTCTGTTTTGTCCGAGTTTAAAAGTAGAAAGTTTGCAGCCATCCACTTCCTTATGTCTGAAACACAGGCTTCCAGCGAGGGCAATTTTGGGGCTTCACCATGTTTCATTGAAATGTACAGCTGTGTGTCATCCGCATAGCAGTGAAAGTTAACATTATGTTTTCGAATGACATTCGACATTAATTTACCAAGAGGTAAAATATATGGTGAAAACAATAGTGGTCCTAAAATGGAACCTCGAGGAACACCGAAATTTACAGTTGATTTGTCAGAGGACAAACCATTCACAGAGACAAACTGATATCTTTCCGACAGATAAGATCTAAACCAGGCCAGAACTTATCCGTGTAGACCAATTTGGTTTTCCAATCTCTCCAAAAGAATGTGGTGATCGATGGTATCAAAAGCAGCACTAAGGTCTAGGAGCACGAGGACAGATGCAGAGCCTCGGTCTGATGCCATTAAAAGGTCATTTACCACCTTCACAAGTGCAGTCTCAGTGCTATGATGGGGTCTAAAACCAGACTGAAGCATTTCGTATACATTGTTTGTCTTCAGAAAGGCAGTGAGTTGCTCCGCAACAGCCTTTTCTAAAAATGTTGAGAGGAATGGAAGATTCGATATAAGCCGATAGTTTTTTATATTTTCTGGGTCAAGGTTTGGCTTTTTCAAGAGAGGCTTTATTACTGCCACTTTTAGTGAGTTTGGTACACATCCGGTGGATAGAGAGCCGTTTATTATGTTCAACATAGGAGGGCCAAGCACAGGAAGCAGCTCTTTCAGTAGTTTAGTTGGAATAGGGTCCAGTATGCAGCTTGAAGGTTTAGAGGCCATGATTATTTTCATCATTGTGTCAGGAGATATAGTACTAAAACACTTGAGCGTCTCTCTTGATCCTAGGTCCTGGCAGAGTTGTGCAGACTCAGGAGAACTGAGCTTTGAAGGAATATGCAGATTTAAAGAGGAGTCTGTAATTTGCTTTCTAATAATCATTATCTTTTCCTCAAAGAAGTTCATGAATGTATCACTGCTGAAGTGAAAGCCATCCTCTCTTGGGGAATGCTGCTTTTTAGTTAGCTTTGCGACAGTATCAAAAAGGAATTTCGGATTGTTCTTATTTTCCTCAATTGAGTTAGAAAAATAGGATGATCGAGCAGCAGTAAGGGCTCTTCGGTAGTGCACGGTACTGTCTTTCCAAGCTAGTCGGAAGACTTCCAGTTTGGTGTGCGCCATTTCCATTCCAATTTTCTGGAAGCTTGCTTCAGAGCTCGGGTATTTTCTGTGTACCAGGGAGCTAGTTTCTTATGAGAAATGTTTTTAGTTTTTAGGGGTGCAACTGCATCTAGGGTATTGCGCAAGGTTAAATTGAGTTCCTCAGTTAGGTGGTTAACTGATTTATGTCCTCTGGCGTCCTTGTGTAGACGGAGGGAATCTGGAAGGACATCAAGGAATCTTTGTGTTGTCCGTGAATTTATAGCACGTCTTTTGATGTTCCTTGGTTGGGGTCTGAGCAGATTATTTGTTGCAATTGCAAACGTAATAAAATGGTGGTCCGATAGAAAAACATTAAGATCCACATTTATTCCATGGGACAAAACTCACTGTGACAGTGAGTGGGTCCAGAGACATGTTGGACAAAACCCATTGAGTCGATGATGGCTCCGAAAGCCTTTTGGAGTGGGTCTGTAGACTTTTCCATGTGAATATTAAAGTCACCAAAGATTAGAATATTATCTGCTATGACTACAAGGTCCGATAGGAATTCAGGGAACTCAATGAGGAATGCTGTATATGGCCCAGGAGGCCTGTAAACAGTAGCTATAAAAAGTGATTGAGTAGGCTGCATAGATTTCATGACTAGGAGCTCAAAAGATGTTGGTAAATTGACATTTGCTATGGTAAATGTTAGCAACACCTCCGCCTTTGCGGGATGCACGGGGGATATGGTCACTAATGTAGCCAGGAGGTGAGGCCTCATTTAACACAGTAAATTCTTCAGGCTTAAGCCATGTTTCAGTCAGGCTAATCACATCAAGATTATGATCAGTGATTAGTTAATTGACTATAATTGCCTTTGAAGTAAGGGATCTAATATTAAGTAGCCCTATTTTGAGATGTGAGGTATCATGATCTCCTTCAGTAATGACAGGAATGGAGGAGGTCTTTATCCTATTGAGATTTCTAAGGCGAACACCGCCATGTTTAGTTTTGCCCAACCTAGGTCAAGGCACAGACACGGTCTCAATGGGGATAGCTGAGCTGACTACACTGACTGTGCTAGTGGCAGACTCCACTATGCTGGCAGGCTGGCTAACAGCCTGCTGCCTGGCCTGCACCCTATTTCATTGTGGAGCTAGAGGAGTTAGAGCCCTGTCTATGTTGGTAGATAAGATGAGAGCATCCCTTCAGCTAGGATAGAGTCCGTCACTCCTCATCAGGTCAGGCTTGGTCCTGTTTGTGGGTGAGTCCCAGAAAGAGGGCCAATTATCTACAAATTCTATCTTTTGGGAGGGGCAGAACACAGTTTTCAACCAGCGATTGAGTTGTGAGACTCTGCTGTAGAGCTCATCACTCCCCCTAACTGGGAGGGGGCCAGAGACAATTACTCGATGCCGACACATCTTTCTAGCTGATTTACAAGCTGAAGCTATGTTGCGCTTGGGGATCTCTGACTGTTTCATCCTAACATCGTTGGTGCCAACGTGGATAACAATATCTCTATACTCTCTACACTCGCCAGTTTTAGCTTTAGCCAGCACCATCTTCAGATTAGCCTTAACGTCCATAGCCCTGCCCCCTGGTAAACAGTGTATGATCGCTGGATGATTCGTTTTAAGTCTAATACTGCGGGTAATGGAGTCGCCAATGACTAAAGTTTTCAATTTGTCAGAGCTAATGGTGGGAAGCTTCGGTGTCTCAGACCCCGTAACGGGAGGAATAGAGACAAGAGAAGGCTCTGCCTCTGATTCCAACTCGCTGCTTAATGGGGAAACCCGGTTGAAAGTTTATGTCGGCTGAATGAGCGACACCGGTTGAACATTCCTACAGCATTTCCTTCCAGAAACCGTGAGAAATTTGTCCAGCTGCGGGGACCGTGCGAGGGGATTTATACTAACGTTACTATCTGTACTTACTGGTGGCACAGACGCTGTTTCATCCTTTCCTACACTGAAATTACCCTTGCCTAACGATTGTGTCTGAAGCTGGGCTTGTAGCACAGCTATCCTCACCGTAAGGCGATCGTTCTCCTGTATATTATGAGTACAGCGACTGCAATTAGAAGGCATCATGTTAATGTTACTACTTAGCTTCGGCTGTTGGAGGTCCTGACGAACCATGTCCAGATAAAGTGGAGTGAAAAAGTTGAGGGAAAAAACAAAAATATAAACGGTAATTAAAAAGTAAAAACCATAAAGTTGTCAGGTAGCAAAGTAGGTTGGCAACAAAACGCACAGCAACACGTAAACAAGTCTGCAAGTTGTGCAGCGTGGTAAGTGTTCATATTTTAAATATTTTAATGAACACTGAAAACAAAACAATAAACAACCAACGAACAGTCCTGTAAGGTGCAACACAACACTAAACAGAAAAGAACCACCAAAATTAAACACTGGAGTGATAGATGTGCAGAAGATGAATGTGCAAGTAGAGATAATGGGGTGCAATGGAGCAAAATAAAAAAATAACAATATGGGGATGAGGTAGTTGAATGGGCTATTTGCAGATGGGCAATGTACAGGTGCAATGATCTGTGAGCTGCTCTGACAGCTTATGCTTAAAATTAGTGAGGGAGATATGAGTCTCCAGCTTTTCAGTGATTTTTACAATTCGTTCCAGTCATTGGCAGCAGAGAATTGGAAGGAAAGGTGGCCAAAGGAGGAATTGGCTTTGGGGGTGACCAGAGAAATATACCTGCTGGAGCACGTGCTACATGTGGGTGGTGCTATAGTGACCAGTGAGTTGAGATAAGGCTTTACCTAGCAGAGACTCATAGATGACGTAGAGCCAGTGGGTTTGGCAACAAATATGTAGTGAGGGCCAGCCATCGAGAGCATACAGGTCCCAGGTCCCATACAGGTCCCAGTGGTGGGTAGTATATGGGGCTTTGGTGACAAAATGGATGGCATTGGAAGCTATTGGAAGCTATTTCGTAAATGACATCGCCGAAGTGAAGGAATGGTAGGATAGTCAGTTTAAAGAGGGTATGTTTAGCAGTATGAGTGAAAGATGCTTTGTTGTGAAATAGGAAGCCGATTCTAGATTTAATTTTGGATTGGAGATGCTTAATGTGAGTCTGGAAGGAGAGTTGACAGTCTAACCAGACACCTAGGTATTTGTAGTTGTCCACATATTCTAAGTCAGAACCGTCCAGAGTAGTGATGCTGGACAGGCGGGCAGGTGCGGGCAGCAATCGGTTGAAGAGCATGCATTTAGTTTTACTAGCATTTAAGAACAGTTGGAGGCCACGGAAGGAGAGTTGTATGGCATTGAAGCTCGTCTGGAGGTTAGTTAACATAGTTTCCAAAGAAGGGCCATAAGTATACAGAATGGTGTCGTCTGCGTAGAGGTGGATCAGAGAATCACCAGCAGCAAGAGCGACATCATTGACGTATACAGAGAAAAGAGTTGGCCCGAGAATTAAATCCTGTGGCACCCCCATAGAGCCTGCCAGAGGTCTGGACAACAGGCCCTCCGATTTGACACACTGAACTCTGACTGAGAAGAGGTTGGTGAACCAGGTGAGGCAGTTATTTGAGAAACCAAGGCTGTTGAGTCTGCCGATAAGAGTGTGGTGATTGACAGAGTTGAAAGCCTTGGCCAGGTCATTGAATACAGCTGCACAGTATTGTCTTTTATCGATGGCGGTTAATGATAGCGTTTAGGATCTTGAGCGTGGCCAGCTCGGAAACCAGATTGCAGAGCGGTGGGATTCGGTGGGATTCGAAATGGTCGGTGATCTGTTTGTTAACTTGGCTTTCGAAGACTTTAGAAAGGTAGGATAGGTAGTCTGTAACAGTTTGTGTCTAGAGTGTCTCCCCCTTTAAAGAGGGGGATGACCGCGGCAACTTTCCAATCTTTGGGGATCTCAGACAATATGAAAGAGAGGTTGAACAGACTAGTAATAGGATTTGCAACAATTGGATAATTTTAGAAAGAGAGGGTCCAGATTGTCAAGCCCAGCTGATTTGTAGGGGTCCAGATTTTGCAACTCTTTCAGAACAACAGCTATCTGGATTTGGGTGAAGGATAAATGGGGGCGGCTTTGGCAAGTTGCTGTGGGGGGTGCAGGGCTATTGACTGGGGTAGGGGTAGCCAGGTGGAAAGCATGGCCAGCCTTAGAAAAATGCTTATTGAAATTCTCAGTTATCATGGATCTATCGGTGGTGACAGTGTTTCCTAGCCTTAGTGCAGTGGCCAGCTGGGAGGAGGTGGTCTTATTCTCCATGGACTTTACAGTGTCCCAACACTTTTTGGAGTTTGTGTTACAGGATGCAAATTTCTAGCCTTTGCTTTCCTAACTGCCTGTGTATATTGGTTCCTAACTTCCCTGAAAAGTTGCATATCGCAGGGGCTGTTCAATGCTAATGCAATACGCCACAGTATGTTTTTGTGCTGGTCAAGGCCAGTCAGGTCTGGAATGAACCAAGGACTATATCTGTTCCTGGTTAAAAAAAATGGAATGGGGCATGCTTCTTAAGATGGTGAGGAAAGAACTTTTAAAGAACAACCAGGCATGCTCTACTGACAGAATGAGGTCAATATCCTTCCAGGATATCCGGGCTAGGTCGATTAGAAAGGTGTGTTCGTGATGAGGGGTGGTCGTTTGACCGCTGACCCATTAAGAAAACAGGCAATGGACCTCCCAGGTCGCGCAGTGGTTAAGGGCGCTCTACTGCAGCGCCAGCTGTGCCACCAGAGACTCTGGGTTCGCGCCCAGGCTCTGTCGTAACTGGCCGCGACCGGGAGTTCCGTGGGGCGATGCACAATTGGCCTAGCGTCGTCCGGGTTAGGGAGGGTTTTGCCGGTAGGGATATCATTGTCTCATCGCGCACCATCGACTCCTGTGGCGGGTCGGGCGCAGTGCGCGTTAACCAAGGATGCCAGGTGCACGGTGTTTCCTCTGACACATTGGTGCGGCTGGCTTCCGGGTTGGATGCGCGCTGTGTTAACTTCTTGGATATAGGGGGCGCTATTTTAATTTTTGGATGAAAAACGTTCCCGTTTTAAACAAGATATTTTGTCATGAAAAGATGCTCGACATGACGTTTCCAAAACTGCAAATATATTGTCTGTGAGTGCCACAGTGCCGCATTTCTTGAAATCGCCTCATGCCAATGACTCCTTATATGGCTGTGAATGAGCTAGGATTCAGATTACGTTTTCCACGTTTTCCCCAAGGTGTCTGCAGCATTGTGACGTATTTGTAGGCATATCATTGGAAGATTGACCATAAGAGACTATATCTACCAGGTGGTCACTTGGTGTCCTCTGTCGCAATTATTGCGTAATCTCCAGCTGCAGTATTTGTCCGTTTGCTTCTGATGAGAAGCCAACTGCCACCACTGATAGATTATCGAATAGATATGTGAAAAACACCTTGAGGATTGATTCTAAACAACGTTTGCCATGTTTCTGTCGATATTATGGAGCTAATTTGGAAAAAAGTTTGCCGTTGTAAGCGACTGCATTTTCCGGTCTTTTTCTTAGCCAAACATGATGAACAAAACGGAGCTATTTCGTCTACACAAATAATCTTTTGGGAAAATATTAACATTTGCTATCTAACTAAGAGTTAGAGTCATTGAAAACATCCAAAGTTCTTCAAAGGTAAATGATTTTATTTGAATGCTTTTCTTGTTTTTGTGAAAATGTTGCATGCTGAATGCTAGGCTTAATGCTATGCTAGCTATCAATACTCTTACACAAATGCTTGTTTAGCTATGGTTCAAAAGCATATTTTGAAAATCTGAGATGACAGTGTTGTTAACAAAAGGCTAAGCTTGAGAGCTAATATATTTATTTCATTTCATTTGCGATTTTCATGAATAGTTAACGTTGCGTTATGCTAATGAGCTTGCGGCTATAATTACACTCCTGGATACAGGTTTTTTTCGTAGCCAAACGTGATGAACAAAACGGAGCGATTTCTCCTACACAAATAATCTTTTTGGAAAAACTGAACATTTGCTATCTAACTGAGAGTCTCCTCATTGAAAACATCTGAAGTTCTTCAAAGGTAAATTATTTTATTTGAATGCTTTTCTTGTTTTTGTGAAAATGTTGCATGCTGAATATATTACTGACCTTAATAATATGATGCTGTCAGAGGTGGCCATACATCAGGACCAGAGTTTTAGGTATGTGTGACAAATGCCAAGTAGGGAAAGGTGCAGCAGCCTCAAATCAATATCCACATCTTAGGTGCCAGGGGAACATTGGGTTAACTGCCTTGATCATGACGACAGATTTTTACTTTGTCAGCTCAAGGATTCAAACCCAGCAAACTTTCTGTTACTGGCCCAACACTCTAACCACTAGGACACCTGCCACCCCATGTCATTGCCTGATGTGATACGATAGTATGCACAGTAGTATGTAGTGTTGCTACAATGCTATAATGTAGACTCATATTGTGGTCTCCCCCTCATCTCTCCTCTTCTCTGCACCGTCCCTGCTGGAGCCCATCATTGCTATGTGAGCTGACAGTTCATCTCCTAAGGGGGAGACTGAAAACAAAGCAGACCATCAAAACCTTCCAAAACCTTAAGCTTTCAAATGGGCCCCTCTTCCCCCTCCTCCCATCCCCATTTGAACACAAATCCACTTGCTCTATTTCCCACTTGCTGCTTCAAGGGTTAGGGGCCACTCCCATCTTACAGTATTGCCTATGATACACTTTGCACTGATACCGAAATGGCACAAAACCTGGCACCAAAACTAGACGCCAATGAAGCAGCATAAAGTTCAGTGATGTGAGCAGTCAGATGGTATCCGAGGAACAGCCAGACCCCCCAGCAGACTGACAGCCTCTCAGACCTGTGCTCGGGAAGGAATAGGAGTGTCAATGAGCACAGTTACATGCACACAATCATTTGATTATTGTGGATAGTCAAGTCAATATAAGAGTTTGTTTAAAATGTTTACATGCTTTGCAAGAAGAACTATTTCCCTAATAATCCTGTTAAGTACCTTACTCTGAATGTTTTCAATTAAAATGGTCAAAAAATATGTTAATCGGCATACACATCACTGACAATCTGAGATGGTCCACCCACCTACACAGTGTGGTGAATGCGCAACAGCGCCCCTTCAATCTCAGGAGGCTGAAGTATTTGGCTTGGCCCCTAAGACCCTCACAAACTTTTACAGATGCACCATTGAGAGCATCCTGTCGGGCTGTATCACCGCCTGGTACGGCAATTGTACCGTCGGAATCCGCAAGTCTCTCCAGAGGGTGGTGAGGTCAGCGCAACGCATCACCGGGAGCACACTGCCTGCCCATCAGGACATCTACAGCACCTGGTGTCACAGGAAGGCCAAGACGATCATCAATGGCCTGTTCATCCCATTATTATCCAGAAGGTGAAGTCAGTATAGGTGCATCAAAGCTGTGACAGAGAGAAAGAAAAAACAGCTTAGATCTTAAGGCAATCAGACTGTTAAATAGCTATCACTAGCCGGCATTCACCCAGTACTCTGCCCTGAACTTAGTCACTGTCACTAGCCGGCTACCTCCAGGTTACTCATCCCAGAACAACAGCAAATTACCTTGTGAAGATACTGGAGGAAACAGGTACAAAAGTATCTAAATCCACAGTAAAACGACATAACCTGAAAGGCCGCTCAGCAAGGAAGAAGCCACTGCTCCAAAACCGCCATAAAAAAGCCAGACTATTGTTTACAACTGCACTTGGGGACAAAGATTGTACTTTTTGGAGAATGTCCTCTGGCCTGATGAAACAAAAATAGAACTGTTTGGCCATAATGCCCATCGTTATGTTTGGAGGAAAATGGGTGGGGGGGCTTGCAAGAGGAAGAACACCATCCCAACCGTGAAGCACAGGGGTGGCACCATTATGTTGTGGGGGTGCTTTGCTGCAGGAGGGAATGGTGCACTAGCATCATGAGAAAGGAAAATTATGTGGATGTATTGAAGCAACATCTCAAGACATCAGTTTGGTCACAAATGGGTCTTCTAAATGGACAATGACCCCAAAGTTATGGCGAAATGGCTTAAGGACAACAAAGTCAAGTTATTGGAGTGGCCATCACAAAGCCCTGACCTCAAACCAATAGAAAATGTGTGGGCAGAACTGAAAAAGTGTGTGCGACCAAGGAGGCCTACAAACCTGACTCAGTTACACCAGCTCTGTCAGGAGGAATGGGCCAAAATTCACCCAACTTATTGTGGGAAGCTTGTGGAAGGCTACACAAAACGTTTGACCCAAGTTAAATCATTTAAAGCCAATGCTACCAAATACTAATTGAGTGTATGTAAACTTCTGACCCACTGAGAATGTGATGAAATAAATAAAAGCTGAAATAAATCATTCTCTCTACGATTATTCTAACATCTCACATTCTTAAAATAAAGTGGTGATCCTAACTGACCAAAGACAGGGAATTTTTACTCTGATTAAATGTCAGGAATTGTGAAAAACTGAGTTTAAATGTATTTGGCTAAGGTGTATGTTAACTTCTGACTTCAACTGTATATGTATGAGTGTGCAAAGCTGTCATCAAGGCAAAGGGTGGCTGCTTCAAAGAATCTGAAATATAAAATATATTTTGATTCAACACTTTTTTGGAAACTATATGATTCCATGTGTTATTTCAGAGTTGACTTCACTATTATTCTACAATGTAGAAAATAGTAAAAATAAAGAACAATTCTGGAATGAGTAGGTGTCCAATCTTTTGGCTGGTATGGTATATATATATGTCACGTTCTGGCCTTAGTTCTTTTGTTATGTCTTTGTTTTAGTATGGTCAGGGCGTGAGTTGGGTGGGTTGTCTATGTTAGTTTTTCTATGATTTGAAATTTCTGTGTTTGGCCTGGTATGGTTCTCAATCAGAGGCAGCTGTCAATCGTTGTCCCTGATTGAGAACCATATTTAGGGAGCCTGTTTTCTATTGTGTTTCGTGGGTGATTATTTTCTGTTCTGTGTTTTATTTCATCGTTCAGGACTGTTCGTTTGTCGTTTTATTGTTTTTGTTTCAATGTTCACTATTCATATTAAAAATCAAGATGAACACTTACAACGCTGCGATTTGGTCCTCTCCTTCATATGACGACCGTTACAGTAACACCCACCACAACCGGATCAAGCAGCGTGGTACCCAGGAGCAGCGGGTTCAAGACTCCTGGACTTGGGAGGAGATCTTGGATGGCAAGGGACCCTGGGTACAGCCGGGAGAATATTACCGCCCCAAGGCAGAGCTGGAGGCAGCGAAAGCCGAGAGGCGGCGTTATGAGGAGGCAGCACGGCAGCACGGCTGGAAGCCCGAGAGGCAGCCCCAAAAATGTATTGGGGTGGGGGCACACGGGGAGTGTGGCTAAGTCAGGTAGGAGACCTGAGCCAACTCCCCATGCCGTGGAGAGAGAGGGACCGGCACCGTGTTATGCCATGAGGCGCACGTTGTCCCTGGTGCGCAAGCATAGCCCAGTGCGATACATAGCAGCGCCTCGTATCAGCCGGGCTGGAGTGGGCATCGAGCCAGGTGCCATGAAGCCGGCTCAGCGCATCTGGTCACCAGTGCGTCTCCTAGGGTCGGGGTACATGGCACCAGCCTTACCCATGGTCTCCCCGGTTCGCCAGCACAGCCCAGTGCGGGCTATTCCACCTCGCCGCACTGGCCTGGCTACGGGGAGCATTCAGCCAGGTAGGGTTGGGCAGGCTCGGTCATCGAGACCTCCAGTGTGCCTTCACGGTCCGGTCTATCTGGTGCCACCTCCACGCACCAGCCCTCCGGTGGCAGCCCCCCGCACCAGGCTGTCTCTCCGTCTCCTCCCTACACGTGCTCCCGCCTGTCCAGCGCTGCCAGTGTCTTCCTCTTGCCCAGCGCTGCAAGAGTCTCCCTCCAGTCCTGAGCTGCCAGAGTCGCCCGTCTGTCCCGAGCTGCCAGAGTCGCCCGTCTGTCCCGAGCTGCCAGAGTCGCCCGTCTGTCCCGAGCTGCCAGAGTCGCCCGTCTGTCCCGAGCTGCCAGAGTCGCCCGTCTGTCCCGAGCTGCCAGAGTCGCCCGTCTGTCCCGAGCTGCCAGAGTCGCCCGTCTGTCCTGAGCCGTCTGTCAGTCAGGAGCTGCCAGAACCGTCCGTCAGCTGCCAGAGTTGTCCGTCAGTCAGGAGCTGCCAGAGCCGTCCGTCAGTCAGGAGCTGCCAGAGCCGTCCGTCAGTCAGGAGCTGCCAGAACCGTCCGTCAGCTGCCAGAGTTGTCCGTCAGTCAGGAGCTGCCAGAGCCGTCCGTCAGTCAGGAGCTGCCAGAGCTGTCCGTCAGCCAGGAGCTGCCAGAGCCGTCCGTCAGCCAGGAGCTGCCAGAGCCGTCCGTCAGCCAGGAGCTGCCAGAGTCGCTCGTCAGTCAAGAGCTGCCAGAGCCGCCCGTCAGTCAGGAGCTGCCAGAGCCGCCTGTCAGTCAGGAGCTGCCAGAGCTGTCCGTCAGCCAGGAGCTGCCAGAGCCGCTCGTCAGTCAGGAGCTGCCAGAGCTGTCAGAGCTGTCCGTCAGCCAGGAGCTGCCGGAATCGCCCTTCACTTCCGCCTGTTCGGTGCTGCCGGAATCGCCCTTCCATTCGGGACCCGTTGCTAGGGTTCGAGGTCCGAGGTCGGCGGCGAGGGTCGCTCGCCGCTCTGAAGAGGCCACGGAGGCGGGCTAAGAGGCGGACAAGGACTATGGTGGAGTGGGGTCCACGTCCCGTGCCAGATCCGCCACCGCGGACGGACACCCACCCATCCAGACCCTCCCCTATATGTTCAGGTTTTGCGGCCGGAGTCCGCACCTTTGGGAGGGGGTACTGTCACGTTCTGACCTTAGTTCTTTTGTTATGTCTTTGTTTTAGTATGGTCAGGGTGTGAGTTGGGTGGGTTGTCTACGTTAGTTTTTCTATGATTTGCTATTTCTGTGTTTGGCCTGGTATGGTTCTCAGTCAGAGGCAACTGTCAATCCTCTCCTTCATACGACGACCGTTACAATATATTTCTTAATTCCATTATATTACTTTTAGATTTGTGTGTATTGTTGTGCATTGTCAGTTGCACTGTTGGAGCTAGGAACACAAGCATTTTGCTACACCCGCAATAACATCTGCTAAATATGTGTATGCAACCAATAAACATTAATTTGATAACTCATTTACTGCCTGGTGATGTCACCAAAACTACATCCCACCAAAACAGGCTGAAATTTCAGACGATCTTTTCAAACAGTTCTTACACTAAAAGGGCATTTTCATAATTTTCACAGTAATATTCCATTCTTATAGTCTGGAAATATACATTGAGTGTACAAAACATTAAGAAAACCTCCCAAATATTGAGTTGCACCCCTGTACACTATGAGCTTAATTGACACAGAGCTTGCAATCCATTTTGAGAGCTGAGTTTTGTCTATATTAGAGCCTTGGATAGAACCACTGCCTCTTATGATATTACTCACAGCCTCTGACAGTCTGGTAAGCTCTTCATCTTCCCCTATTCCGACCCCTTCTGTGAGAAAATAAAAGAAAGGTCTTAACAGTAAAAACACTTGATCCCTAAGTTTCATTTGAAACGTGCTTTAATAAACCATCAGTACCATGTGTTTGATATCAGGGCAAAGCTGTAGCTGGCTATACCATGCTGGAGCAGGAGCATTAGGAGGGGAGGCAGCTAGCTGCAGAAGGAGAGGGCTCAGCTCAGCTCCCTCAGCTCTCCACAGGGGAGAAGTTCTAGTAATCTTACATAATGCTAGCCAAGCAGTGCCAGGTGCCAACTTTCAAATATCAATATTACAGTTTGATACATTATGAGCTCTTTGTAATTATACTTTTATAACATTGAATTATATCTTCAGCTGGTGGTTGAAGATATCCCTCTAGTGGTGTGGGGGCTGTGCTTTGACAAAGTGGGTGGGGTTATATCCTTCCTGTTTGGCCCTGTCCAGGGGTGTCCTCGGATGGGGCCACAGTGTCTCCTGACCCCTCCTGTCTCAGCCTCCAGTATTTATGCTGCAGTAGTTTATGTGTCGGGGGGCTAAGGTCAGTTTGTTATATCTGGAGTACTTCTCCTGTCCTATTCGGTGTCTTGTGTGAATCTAAGTGTGCTCTCTCTAATTCTCTCTTTCTCTCTTTCTTTCTCTCTCTCGGAGGACCTGAGCCCTAGGACCATGCCTCAGGACTACCTGACATGATGACTCCTTGCTGTCCCCAGTCCACCTGGCCATGCTGCTGCTCCAGTTTCAACTGTTCTGCCTTATTATTATTGGACCATGCTGGTCATTTATGAACATTTGAACATCTTGGCCATGTTCTGTTATAATCTCCACCCGGCACAGCCAGAAGAGGACTGGCCACCCCACATAGCCTGGTTCCTCTCTAGGTTTCTTCCTAGGTTTTTGCCTTTCTAGGGAGTATTTCCTAGCCACCGTGCTTCTACACCTGCATTGCTTGCTGTTTGGGGTTTTAGGCTGGGTTTCTGTACAGCACTTTGAGATATCAGCTGATGTACGAAGGGCTATATAAATACATTTGATTTGATTTGATTGAATAATTTATTCTCTAAAAGGAATAGTGTGGGCATAAACTAGTCATATCATCTATAATGCTGTTACATAGGTAATTATTTTTTAATATAATTTAAAGATGACACACTAAAGTAAGGACAGAATTGAGAGCAGCGTCTGTTCTTTTCCTTTTTTGCACAGAGTTTAACAAAATGTTATGTGACACGCCACACTGGGAGCAGAAGTCTCCTGTTGGCACTGGGGGAAGAATGTTCCAGAACCGAGGTCAGTACATCGCATCAAACAACTGACTCCAGAACAGTACCATATGCTCACTATCAGATGTTCCCCTAAACAATCTATAGGCAAAGTTTGATCTGATGGCCAACAACTCTCCATGTACCTTCTGAACTCTTTATACGAACCAGTCTGCCTTGAGGTGCTGTCCCCCACATTCTTACTCAAACGCCCTTTTAATTTCAGTCTGATGTCTCCCGTCTGAATTGACTTTGTCTCCAAAATCCCCCTACGCCATTATTAAACTAATGGGCATGTGATCCATTTCATGAAACACCCTATAGAACTTAACCACACAACTCAATTCAATATAATCACCAAACCAACATGAGCAGCTGATTTCCTGTTGGGGAACCTAGCCAGAATAATGAGTAGTACTGAGTACACACAGTACAGTAGAGTTTGAGGGTCCCTGGGAGATTGTGGAAACCTGAGAGCCATTGACACTGACATCCTGACCATTATTACTATGCTGTCTGCTGCTGGCAAACAGATCATTATAAACCAAGGGGAAACGGGGAAGGAGGTTCTGTGTGTGTGCTTATGTAATACCATCAGAACGTTTTCCCTGCTATAAGTAACCACAGCGCTTGATGCCACATCGAAAGAGTAGTTATAGTAAAGACCCTCCTCTCTCTGGTCACACGTTATGAGAAAGTCCTGTTCCCTCGGTGGTGCAGTAGTATACTATAAACTGTGACGAGTGTGTGGCTGTCTGCTGAGGGATGACATCAGCCTGGGAGGCCGAAGGGACGAGTCACAGTGAGGTAATACGACTTTACCAGGAGACTCAGGCGCTACAGGCTGGATGTGACTTTATTGAGGTAACAATGATGTCTGTCTGTTGCCCCTCAAAAGGGATCATTTCTAGAACTAAGGCATGTCATCTAAACACTGAAGTCATAAACTTCTATTCTTCTTGACAAAGACCCAGAGACTCAGCTTTCATGTCAGTTTGAGTCATACATGTACACACACGTAGCATTTTTTTATGACACTACTATACTTCACTATTACAAGCAAATGGTGGACACTTACATGCTATTTGGATTGACTATTAACTCCATCAATGATTAACACACATAATAGGATCAAAACAATGACTGCATAACATACTGTATAATTGTTCCACTGTAGTCTATTATGTCTTGGAGCATAGAGTGTAAAAAACTGTGTTCAAAACATGTGACCTGATGTCCCATAGGTCCCCCGTCCCATGTGTGCGATACAGACACCCAGACACCCTCCAAAACAGGATATGTGACCCTACTCACCCATAGTAATAACACAGCCCCAATAATAACTGTAGCTGGTCAATTATTAAAAACAAGGAGGGGACAAGAAGGGGCCTGTCATAATAAAAAAGTGACTTCACCTCTCTGTCATGGTCACTGCACACCAGAGGATCCCATAAAACGCTACAAAGGTATGTCATTTTGGGAGAGTTTGAAAGGGAGGTCAGACTGGTATGTAGGAAAGTACTTTGCCTAGGCTAAAACAACAGTCTATAGCAGCGAGCTGCCATGGCAACATCTGTATCGAATTACACACTACATCCTCGGCAGCGCTCCCTGGTAAGGAGGATATGAGTGCGGGTGAAGCCGTGAGCTCAGGAGAGATGTCAAATGTAGGTTAGACACGGTACACGGACAGGAGCTGAGAGATGTTTCATTAGAGCTGTGTTCAGAACAGATAGAGATCTGAAAGGTTCCCACACTTTGACTGGAATCTAGTCTGCTGAGTGAAAACCAGTCACACGTCACACGTCAAGCCACGTCGCCACACTGAACCTGTGTCAGTCAAACGCTTCTCACTGAGGATCCAGACACAGCCATGTCTGCTCTTCCACTTCAAAGAGAAACAAATCAAAACAGTTTGATTTTCATCTCCAGTAGCATCGTCAATTTAAAGCCCAATGACACACACACGTGCAGGTGCGCCCACACGAGCAACACACCGTTAAGGACTCTGCTGCAGTAGTTGCCAAACTGTCACCCATGTCGTCATCCATCTCATGCCGGCTGGCTGCACAGTGATAAAGGTTTGTCAATGTCTCTGGCTTTCGACTGACGCTGACAATGCATGATCCAGTGCTGTCCTCTCTCTTCTCACTATGGAGCTAACAGGCCCAAAACGCTGGTGGTTTGATGTGCCGCTGCCGAGCAGCATGGCCCACGCATGACATAGCTTCACATCAGCTCAGCTGTCCCCTCACACACCATGACAGACCAGGCTCTCACCTACAGTGACACAGCATTCACACTCCACTCAGCTCACTGGCAATGTGACAAAAATAGATACTGCACAGAAAGTCATGTCACTGCGTGGGAAATCTCATAAAAATAAGCATCCTTTAATATGTAAAGATTGCTCCATACTGATGGCCACCGTATTGCATGCTCTGACCCAACTTTGATGTTTTGTGATTATTTTGTTGTTTGTTTTTACTTTGTTTTTACTTTGTTTTTATTTCTCAAAATGTATGCACTATCATTTTGCACAACCGACAATAACTTTCGGACATTAGATCCGCAGTTACTTACCTCAATTACAGCATCAACTTTGACTCATCTGCCCTGGGCTCTTTCGTAATTCGGGCACAATTCTCAGGCTACCCAAGAGGAAATGCCAATGTTACAGAGGCAGGAGAGGGGGATCCTGGCATGATTAAGGAGAAGGGAAAACTGGTCACCTCTTCCCTCCATTCTACTGGCCAATGCATGTCACTTGATAATAGATGGATGACCGCCAATGACGGATTTGCTACCAACGGAACTCTCGAAACTTCAATATTCTCTGCTTTTCTGATACCCCATGGGTATCCAACTAGATGGATTATCCATTCACCGTGACGACAGGACAGTGGAGTCAGGGAAATCGAGGGGGGGTGGGGGATTTGGCTCTTCATCAACAACAGCTGGTGTTCTGACTCGAGCGTGGTGGAAGTGTCAACCCATTGTTCACCAGTTTTGCAATACCTGATGGTCAAATGCTGACCCTTTCACCTCCCGAGGGAGTTTTCAGCTGTTATCGTGACTGTTGTATCCATTCCACCTCCGAACAAGAAAAATAACAAGCTGGCACTTAACGAACTGTACGAGGCTATAACCAAGCAGGAAAACTTACATCCAGAGGATGCTTTTCTGGTTGCCGGCGATTTTAATTCCGCGTCATTAAGACATGTGATGCCCAGTTCCATGAACACGTCTCCCTCGCCACTAAGGGTGAAAAAGTCCTAGACCACTGTTATTCCAGCCACAAGCAAGCATACAAGGCTTTGCCTCATCCACCATTCGTAAAATCAGATCATGACTCTGTACTCCTCAAACGGGAATTACCTGTGACACACTGCGTTGAGAAATGGTCTCCAGAATTAGAGATTATGCAGCAGAACTACTTTGCTTGTGCTGATTGGAATATGTTTCGGGACTCCACATATATCATCGATGAGCTAACCACCTCTGTCACCGGTTTCATTAGGAAATGCATCGCAACATTTTCCCCACAGTTAAGGTTCTCTGCTTCAACAATCAAAACATTGGCGCTAAACTACAGGATAGAGCTATCGCGCACAGGGATATCACAGACAACCCTGAGGCTACGGCTGAGGACAGGAACAAGTACAGGAAGTCCTGCTATGACATCTGCAGAGTCATCAAACGAGCAAAAGGACAATATAGGAATAAGGTGGAATCATATTACACAGGCTCCGACACCCGCCGCATGTGGCAGGGGCTACAGTCCATTACGGATTATAATGGAATACCCAGCCGTGATCTGCCCAACGATGATGCCTCTCTACTAGACAAACTCAATGCATTTTATGCACACTTTGACAATAACAACGTCTTTCCCGGTGTGAGGGCCGCCACTGACCCAGAAGATCTCGCTCTTCGAAGCCGACGTGAGTAAAGTCGTTAATCAGTTTAATACCCTTAAGGCCATGGGACTCGATGGTATTCCAAGGCACTTCCTCAGAGTATGCGCAGAACAGCTGGCAGGTATATTCACAGTAATTTTCAACCTCTCCTTATCCCAGTCTGTAATCCCCACATGTTCAAAGATGACCACCATCACTCCTGTTCCCAAGAACTCTAAGGCTTCATGCCACAATGACTACCGCCCTGTATCACTTACATTTGTAATCATGAAGTGCTTTGAGAGGCTGGTTACGGCACACATTAACTCCATTATTCCTGACACTGTAGACCCACTCCAATTTGCATAATACCGCCCCAACAGATCCAAAGACTACGCAATCACAATTGCACTCCACACTGCCCTCACCCACCTAAAGTAGATAAGAGGAATACCATGTGAGAATGCTGTTCATTGACGACAGCTCAGCATTCAACACCATTGTCCCCTCCAAGCTCAAACACCTACCTCTGCAACTGGATCCTGGACTTCCTGACGGGCCGACCCCACGTTGTGAGGGTAGGTAACATCACCTTTGCCACGCTGACCCTAAACACGGGAGCCCCATAGGGGTGTGTGCTTAGTCCCCTCCTTTACTCCCTGTACACCCACAACTGCTTGGCCAAGCACGACTCCAACGCCATCACCAAGCTTTCTGACAACATGACAGTGGTAGGCCTGATCACCGGCTACGATGAGACAGCCTACAGGGAGGAGATCAGTGACCTGCCAGTGTGGGGCCGGAACAACAACTCTCTCTCAATGTCAGTAAGACCAAGAGCTGATCGTGGACTACAGGAAACGGGGGTGGCGAGCAATTTTAAATTATTTATACTTTTACTTTTGATACATAAGTATATTTTACATTTTAATTTTGATACTTAAAACCAAATACTTTTAGACTTTGATTCAAGTATTATTTTACTGGCTGACTTTCACTTTTACTTGAGTAACTTTCTATTAAGGTATCTATACTTTTACTCAAGTATGACAATTGGGTACTTTTTCCACCACTGCATTTACCTAATGCGGCTGAGCCAGCGCTGCTGATCATTGGAGGGGCTGACGGTTATTTGGTTTGACTGATGTTGCAACTGCCAGCCAGCCTCATACCAGCCCTCTTTCTTACTAACACTACTCACTGTACTGAACGTTCCCTTAAAAGCATCACACTGCTTCCTCTCTCACCCTGCTATATGTAGTTCTCCTTAACTTTCCATGAGGAGTGGAGAGAGAGAACCATGGCTCTTACAGGGGTTTTGCACGCCATTGCTACTATTGTGGTTCAAACCCATTTTCAAACCATGAGGGACGTCGTGATGTGTGCGGTTGAGGCCGGATACAAGTTCATAGTCAACATTTTTAGAACCCTAGGTTAATGGTGAAAAGATGCCGTGAGAAAGAGGGAAGTGTGAGAGAAGGGGGGGCTGATCGGCATCCATGCATGAGAACTGCACACAACAGAGAAGGAGGAGCCAGCGTGGAACACCCAGAGGAGGGCTGGGCCGGGTCAGTACTACAGGACCATGAGAATGGGCCAAGCGGGCCAGGAGGGAATATTTCAGTTGGCCACCGTCCACCTGTGCCCAAAAGACCAGGCCAGTCAGAAGAGCATAGTTCACTGAGACCTCTTCCTGTGTTCCCTGGAAGAAAGAGAATCAGCAACAACAAAACAGCCTCCCTTTCTCTAGTCTAGAGTACAAGCCAGTCCACACATCAATCTTCATTACTGTTCAGACAACTCTGTTTTATCTGAGATCACAATGTTCCATCGATAGGGGTTTATCCCTCCGTCTCTTTGTGGTACGTCCTCCCCCTAAGTTCCCCACCATCACACCATCAGCCCTGGGGGACATAGTCCTAAATCTATCACTCCCTCGCTCTCCAGCCGCTCTACCCTCCCACTCACCCCCTGGAGCTGGGCCAAGGGTAGGAAAAAGGGGAGACGGGAGGGAGGGGAGAGAGGGGAGGCAGGACAGGAAGACCAAAGGCCCAGCTTAGACCAGGGCTCTCAGTCAGGATCGTCTGGGATCCATCCACAGAGAGCATTATCAGCCAGTGGCGGTGTGGAGTGCAGACATTTGTGTGAACGCGGCATACCCTGGCTATGCTTTTTTGTCTAGTTCTGGGGACATCACCTGATGGTCACAAAGAAAAAATAATACAAATAAAATACTTAAACCCAGGGAATGCGTAACCTAGTTTCATTACACATCATCCCTTCCCACTGGGCACAGATGTCAATTCAACGTCTATTCCACGTTGGTTCAACGTCATTGCATTGAAATGACGTGGAAACAACGTTGATTCAACCAGTGTGTGCCCAGTGGGTTGGTCCTGTTGCCAAGCCCATCAAGGCTTGGCAACAGGTGGTGAACCACTTATCCATTCACAGCTCTTGTCTCATTGTCCCCTAGAGGTAAAAGTCTAAATCATGGTTGGTCCCGGGACGTCCCTGAGGACATTTTTAGGATGTCTAGTTCCCCGTTTGTGCCGAGGACGTTTTTAGGACTTTCTTGGGATGGTGTGTCATGCTCCCCCGAAGGTACCTTGAACATTCTTGGGATGTTGTGTCATGGTCCCCTTTAGGTTTTTGTCTACTTCCCGGTTTGTCCCGGGGATGTCACCTGATGGTCTCAAAGAAACGTTCTCCACCCCCCCCCCCCCCCCCACCCCAAAAAAAGAAAACATACGTAGTATCACAACAAATCACCCCTTGTTTCTGTAGCTAAGCCCATCAAGGCCCTGATTGGTGAACCACTCATCTAGTCACAGCTCTTTGTCTTTTGGCAATGCTAGGGACACACACACAGTGCTTTTAACATCCATATTTGACACAATAACATTGGGGAAATGTATTTATTCAGTTATTATTATTCAGCATGTCCTCACCTGGGATTATAACTCACAACCTCTTGGTTAAAGGCATTCTGATCTTCCTGCTATGCCACCATGTCTGTGTCAATGACTGATTTGACCTCTACTCCTGCACTTTGCACATCAAAGTGAATCTCAGCTCTGTTGAAAATCAAATCAAATGTTATTTGTCACATACACATGGTTAGCAGATGGTAATACGAGTGTAGCGAAATGCTTGTGCTTCTAGTTCCGACAATGCAGTAATAACCAATGAGTAATCTAACCTAACAATTCCAAAACTACTACCTTATACACACAAGTGTAAATGGATAAAGAATATGTACATAAAGATATATGAATGAGTGATGGTACAGAACGGCATAGGCAAGATGCAGTAGATGGTATCGAGTACAGTATATACATATGAGATGAGTAATGTAGGGTATGTCAACAAGTGGCATAGTTTAAAGTGGCTAGTGATACATGCATTACATAAAGATGGCAAGAAGCAGTAGATGATATAGAGTACAGTATATACATATACATATGAGATGAGTAATGTAGGGTATGTAAACATTATATTAAGTGGCATTGTTTAAAGTTGCTAGTGATACGTTTTTCACATCAATTTCCATCATTAAACTGTCTGGAGTTGAGTCAATATGTTGGCAGCAGCCACTCAATGTTAGTGGTGGCTGTTTAACAGTCTGAAGGCCTTGGGATAGAAGCTGTTTTTCCGTCTCTCGGTCCCTGCTTTGATGCACCTGTACTGACCTGATACAGCCCGACAGGATGCTCTCGATTGTGCATCTGTAGAAGTTCATGAGTGCTTTTGGTGACAAGCCAAAAATAAACTAGTATATTCATATTGTGATTCAGCAGTAACATTACAACAGAAAAATATGCTCCACCAACATTAGATAACTATACATAAAACCCTAGCATTACTGAAATAAGTCAATTAAATCAATGATGAGGAAATTGTTAAAATAGTAGTGCAGATGGCACTATTTCCCTAAGTGCATAGATGTATTATAGGTAATGAATGTGTAGAGGGCTTCTGAGAATGCTACGTATTTTGATGTGCAGCAGAAAGATTAGCATACCTCAAATCCAGAGGTTGTCAGTTCAAATCCCAGGTGGGGTCATATTGAAAAGTCAGTGATAGGCCACCCGGGTTGTGCAGTGGTCTAAGGTACTGCATTGCAGTGCTAGCTGTGCCACCAGAGACTCTGGGTTAGAGCCCAGGCTCTGTCGTAGCCGGCCGTGACCGGGAGGTCCATGGGGTGACGTACAATTGGCCTAGCGTCGTCTGGGTTAGGGAGGGTTTGGCCGGTAGGGATATCCTTGTCTCATCGCGCACTAGCGACTCCTGTGGCGAGCCGGGCACCTTGCATGCTAACCAGGTCGCCAGGTGCACAGTGTTTCCTCCGACACATTGGTGCGGCTGGTTTCTGGGTTGGATGCGCGCTGTGTTATTAAGAAGCAGTGCGGCTTGGTTGTGTTTCGGAGGACGCATGGCTTTCGGCCTTCGGCCTTCGTCTCTCCCAATCCCGTATGAGAGGTGTAGCGATGAGACAAGATAGTAACTACTAACAATTGGATACCACGAAATTGGGGAGAAAAGGGGGTAAAATTCACACAAAAGAAAAGTCAGTGATAAGTGATTATGTCAAATGTAAACATATTGTTGTTGATTAAAAATGTGTTTATCTTAAAACCACCATATAATTTAATTATTACTTTACTTATAATTGTTTGGGACACCTCGGACAATCAAGTGACGTCCCCGATGACTCGTAAAACAAATGTCATGAGCACATCTTACAAATAAAATAAAATAAAAATGTATTTCTCACATGCGCCGAATACAACAATACAATTTCACCTTACAGTGAAATGTTTACTTACAGTACAAGCCCATAACCAACAATGCTTTAGGTTAAGAAAAAAATATACAAAAAAGTGTTAAGTAAAAAATAGAAAAATTGAAAATAAAAGTAATAAATAATTCAACAGGAGCAGTAAAATAATAAGCGAGGCTATATACAGGGGGTATCGGTACAGAGTCAATGTGCTGGGGCACCGGTTAGTCGAGGTAATTGAGGTTCATTTTTCATGTAGATAGAGTTAAAGTGACTATGCATAGATTATTAACAGAGAGTAGCAGCAAAAGAGTAAAAGAGGGTTCTGGAGATCCCTTTGATTAGTTGTTCAGGAGTCTTATGGCTTGGTGGTAGAAGCTGTTAAGAAGCCGTTTGGACATTAACTTGGCGCTCCAGTACCGCTTGCCGTGCGGTAGCAGAGAGGACAGTCTATGACTAGGGTGGCTGCAATCATTGACAATTTTTAGGGCCTTCCTCTGACACCGCCTGATATAGAGGTCCTGGGTGGCAGGAAGCTTGGCCCCAGTGGTGCACTGGGATGTATTCACTACCTTCTGTAGTGCCTTGCGGTCAGAGGCCGAGCAGTTGCCATAACAGGCAGTGATGCAACCAGTAAGGATGCTCTCGACAGTGCAGCTGTAGATCCTTTTGAGGATCTGAGGACCCATGCCAAATATTTTCAGTCTCCTGTGGGCGAAAAGGCTTTGTCATGCCCTCTTCACGACGGTCTTAGTGTGTTTGGACAATGATAGTCTGTTGGTGATGTGGGCATGTGGGCAGTCATGAGTGAACAGGGAGTACAGGAGAGAACTGAGCACGCACCCCTGAGTGGCCCCCGTGTTGAGGATCAGAGTGGCGGATGTGTTGTTCTCACCGTTACCACCTGGGGGTGGCCCGTCAGGAAGTCTAGGATCCTGTTGGAGAGGGAGGTGTTTAGTCCCAGGGTCCTTAGCTTAGTGATGAACTTTGAGGGCACTATGTGGTTGAACGCTGAGCTGTAATCAATGAATAGCATTCTCACATACATTTGAACTCTGAACTTTACATGCACTTAGTTTGGAGTCAATAAAACTCGTTTTTCAATCACTCCACAAATTTCTTGTTAAAAAACTATTGTTTTGTCGGTTAGGACATCTAATTTGTGCATAACACATGTCATTTTTCCAACAATTGTTACAGACAGACTATTTCACTTATAATTCAGTGTACCACAATTCCAGTGGGTCAGAAGTTTACATACACTAAGTGGACTGTGCCTTTAAACAGCTTGGAAAATTCCAGAAAATGATGTCATGGCTTTAGAAGCATCTGATTTTCCCAGCTTTTTGTTAAAATTTGCGCAACATTTCAAAGTCCTGCTACTCATGCCAGGAATATAGTATATGCATATGATAAGTATGTGTGTATAGAAAACACTCTGAAGTCTCTAAAACTGGTTAAATCGTGTCTGTGGCTATAACAGAATGTGTTTAGGAGTAAAAATCCCAGGGAAAACTAAAAATATTCATCCGCCAGTCAATGTATTGTCTAAGGCGATAGGAAATAGATGAGGTTCCCATTACAATGCCTACAGCTTCCACACGATGTCGCCAGTACTGGCATTTCATGGCTGGTTTATCCTTGGTGAGATGACGTATAGGCACACGTATAGTTATGAAAGTGGAAAAATGGACGATGATTTCAAGACTTGCTGCTATCGAATACAGATCGCCCCATGATCAATTTAATCAATTATTAACGTTTATTAATACCTAAAGTTGGTTTACAAAAGTAGTTTGAAGTGATTTGTAAAAGTTTATAGGCAACTTTTTTAATTTTAAAAAGTGACGTTGCATCTTGTAAAGGTGAATTTTCCTGGATCAGACCGGCCTTCATAAAATTACATTTTGGGTATACAATGACGGATTTAATCGGGAAAAAGACCCAATTGTGATGTTTATGGGACATATAGGAGTGCCAACAAAGAAGCTCGTCAAAGGTAATGAATGGTTTATATTTTATTTCTGCGTATTGTGTAGCGCCGTCTACCGCAAAATCTTTTGTTTAGGTCTCGTTCAGGTATTTCGGGGGGTGCATGCTATCAGATAATAGCTTCTCATGCTTTCGCCGAAAAGCATTTTACAAATCTGACATGTTGGCTAGATTCACAACGAGTGTAGCTTTAATTGAGTATCTTGCGTGTGTGTTTTAATGAAAGTTTGAGTTTTATCGAGTACTATAGGTGGCGCTATGAAATTTCCGCTGATTTGGTTCCTGTGCAGGAACCAACATCCGTAACAGGCTAATTGACATAATTTGACTCAATTGGAGGTGTACCTGTGGATGTACTTCAAGGCCTACCTTCAAACTCAGTGCCGCTATGCTTGACAAAATCAAAAGAAATCAGCCAAGACCTCAGAAAAAAAACTGTAGACCTCCACAAGTCTGGTTCATCCTTGGGAGCAATTTCCAAATGCCTGAAGGTACCACGTTCTTCTGTACAAACAATAGTATGCAAGTATAAACACCATGGGACCACGCAGCCATCAAACCGCTCAGGAAGGAGACACGTTCTGTCTCCTAAAGATGAACGTACTTCAGTGCAAATCAATCCCAGAACAACAGCAAAGTACCTTGTGAAGATGCTGAAGGAAACAGGTACAAAAGTATCTATATCCACAGTAAAACGAGTCCTATATCGACATAAACTGAAAGGCCGCTCAGCAAGGAAGAAACCACTGCTCCAAAACCTCCATAAAGAAGCCAGACTACAGTTTGCAACTGCACATGGGGACAAATATCGTACTTTTTGGAGAAATGTCCTCTGGTCAGATGGAACAAAAATAGAACGGTTTGGCCATAATGACCATCATTATGTTATGAGGAAAAAGGGAGAGGCTTGCAAGCCGAAGAACACCATCCCAACCGTGAAGCACGGGGGTGGCAGCATCATGTTGTAGTTGTGCTTTGCAGCAGGACGGACTGGTGCACTTAACAAAATACATGGCACCAAGAGGAAGGAAAATTATGTGAATATATTGAGGCAACATCTCAAGACATCAGTCAGGAAGTTAAAACTTGGTCGCAAATGGGTCTTCCAAATGGACAATGATCCCAAGCATACTTCCAAAGATGTGGACAACAAAGTCAAGGTATTGGAGTGGCCATCACAAAGCCCTGACCTCAATCCCATAGAACATTTGTGGGCAGAACTGAAAAAGAATGTGCGAGCAAGGAGGCCTACAAACCTGACTAAGTTACACCAGCTCTGTCAGGAGGAATGGGCCCATCTTCACCCAACTTATTGTGGGAAGCTTGTGGAAGGCTACCCAAAGTGTTTGACCCAAGTTAAACAATTTAAAGGCAATGCTACCAAGTAATAATTGAGTGTATGTAAACTTCTGACCCACTGGGAATGTGATGAAATAAATTAAAGCTGAAATAAATCATTCTCTCTCTTATTATTCGGACATTTCACATTCTTAAAATAAAGTGGTGATCTTAACTGACCTATGACAGGGAATTTCTATTAGGATTTAATGTCAGGAATTGTGAAAAACTGAGTATAAATGTATTTGGCTAAGGTGTATGTAAACTTCCGACTTCAACTGTAGATGTTCCTTTTGTCCAGGTGGGAAAGGGCAGTGTTGAGTGCAATAGAGATTGCATCATCTGTGGATCTGTTGGGGTGGTATGCAAATTATAGTGAGTTTCTGGGATAATGGTGTTGATGACCAGCCTTTCAAAGCACTTCATGGCTACAGACGTGAGTGCTACGGGTCGGTATTCATTTAGGCAGGTTTACTTAGTACTCTGGGCACAGAGACTATGGTGGTCTGCTTGAAACATGTTGGTATTATAGACTCAGTCATGGACAGGTTGAAAATGTCAGTGAAGACACTTGCCAGTTGGTCAGCGCATGCTCAGAGTACACGTCCTGGTAATCCGTCTAGCCCTGCGGCCTTGTGAATGTTGACCTGTTGAAAGGTCTTACCTGACGTGTCTTAAGATGTTCCTCAAGAACGTCCTGAAAAGGTCCTGAAATGGTCCTCAGTGACGTCCTGGTAATTTACAGGCAACTAGAAAAAGGTTGCCCGGAGAAGGTTCTGTTTGGACCATCACACAAGTCTATAGGACTATAAAGGACTATAAAGGACTATAAGGACTATAAAAGTGACCCCACTCTCTGAGGGTGTCTCAGGGAGAGTGGGATACCATGTATTAATTACTTTACTTATAATGGTTGTGACACCTCGGACCACCATGTGACGTCCCAGCGACTCGTAAAACAAATGTCAAGAGAAAATCTTACAAACATCCTAGCATGTTCCTCAAGAACGTCCTGGTAAATTACAGGGAACTACACAAAGGTCCCCCAGAGAATGTTACCATGGGAACATCACGAGAAGTCCTAATGACTAGTCAAATAAAAATCCTGAGAAGATCCTAAGAAGTTCCTGACATGATCCTTAGTGATGTCCTCAGAACTTACATGGAACTACACAAAGATCCTCCAGAGAACATTCCCCTGGGACCATCATGCGATATCCTCTTGACCATCATGAAATGTCCCCGTGTGGTCATTGAATGTCCCATGGATAGCGTCCTATAAGAACCTTTGCGTGACGTTCCCTAATACATATCAAAATACCTTATTATAACATTATACTATGACCAAACTGAGACTTGTACTGAACGTCCTATTAACGTCATGTTTTAATGTTCCTAGAAAGTTCTCAGAATGTCAGTGGGTTAACGGGACCAAATGGGAATGTCACGTATAAAAATCTGAACGGGCATTTACACACGCTTGGGTTTTCCCTGCTGGATGTGCTAGGTTTTGAAGGTGTCAATTCTACACTATTTCAAAAGTTTAGTTAAATATTTGGACAGGGAGCTCTGCTCATGTCTGTGTTTTGGGACGTAAATAATGGTGTGCTCGCCTCCAAGTGACATCTGACAGCATGTTGAGGCATCTGGCTCTGTTGAGCATGTCGATGAGTGACCATAAAATGGACAGACAGCTTGTTGAGCCACACGAGCTGCTCAGTGAGTGGCAGGAGAACTGTGTTTAACAGCATGTCACATCAGACGCTCTAGATCTGTTAAGACTCACTGCAATTTTCAATCTTTATTTTGACAATTTGTGTGCTTCTATTAACAAGCTCAAGCAGTTTTACTAACAACTTCCTCACAGCTTTCGAATTAATATAGCAATATGTAACTTTTTGGGGCGACCCAACCAAATGCACATAGAGTTATAGATCTGTCATTCTCATTGAAAGTAATACTATAAGTGGTATGTTCTATGTGCACTATTTCTATGCTTCCCATTCTTAAGTTTAGTTTTTGAGTCTTTTACTTTTGTTTTTGTGCACCAACTTCAAACAGCTAACATTACAGTATTTTTGGTTAATGAAAAGATATTTCACAGTGGTTTAGATGGAAAAATTATTCTACACTTGATTGTTTTGTCTCATAAACCAAAATATTATAATTTAAGCAACCAGGAAACCCTCTACATCAGGTATTCCCAAACTGGGGTACCCTCAGGGGTACGCACAATGCCCGTAAGGGGTATGCCAACTAAAAATGTGATTCACATTTTTTTTAAATTGAATTTACTTTATTTTAAAATATACATATTTTCAAACAAGTAGCTTTGTTTCACTGCTAAAAATATAATGAAACCATCTCGTGTTCAGCGAAATAATAACACAATGTCAAATATAGCTGGCCTAGTCAAATAATTAACATCCAATCACATTAACTCTCTCGCGGGAATTCCACTAATGGTCCGTATGTAGCCAAACATAGCTGCTGTTCATGTTGGTCTCTGTACTGATGGTGCAAAAACCATGACAGGCAGACAGTGGAGTGGTAACATGTGTGCAAGCAACAACACACAGGTCTTTCCATCTTTGTATGATTTTTTGTGTGCAAATCAACTCAATCTTACGGACAATGTCAAATGTGATATAGCGAAGCACCTGAGAGAGCTGGATGCGCAATTACGCAGGTACTTTCCCGAAACAGAAGACACAAACAACTGGTTTCGTTATCCCTCTCATGCCCTGTCTCCAATACACTTACCAATATCTGAACAAGAGAGCCTCATCGAAATTGCAACAAGCAGTTCTGTAAAATATTTATTTAATCAGAAGCCACTGCCAGATTTCTGGATTGGGCTGCGCTCAGAGTATCCTGCCTTGGCAAATCGCGCTGTTAAGTCACTGAGGCCCTTTGCAACCAGGTACCTATGTGAGAGTGGATTTTCGGCCCGCACTAGCATGAAAACAAAATACGGGCACAGACTGTGTGTGGAAAATTATTTAAGACTGAGACTCTCTCCAATACAACCCAACAGCACAACCTTTCATGCACCCTCTTCTCATTAACCTGTGGTGAGTTATTCACAATTTTTGATTAACAAATAAAGTTCTATATGTAAGATGGTTAAATCAAGAGCGAAATTATTGATCATTATTATATTATTATTTGTGCCCTGGTCCTATAACAGCTCTTTGTCATTTCCCACGAGCCGGGTTGTGATAAAAATTCACACTAATTCTTATGTTTAATAAATGTATTATATAGTGTGTGAGTGGCAGGCTTACAATGATGGCAAAAAACGAGAGTGCACTGACCCAGGTGCAGCTGGGGGTTGAATGTTTGAAGGGGAATGGGACTATAAGAAGTTTGGGACCCACTGCTCTACATGATCGGTGTTTCCCAGGACATAGACATATCTGATAAGGGCAGAAAGCTTAAATTATTGTTAGTCTAACTACACTATCCAATTTACAGTAGCTATTACAGTGAAATAATACCATGCCATTGTTTGAGGAGACTGCACAGTGAACTTGAAAATGTATTAATAAACCAATTGGGCACATTTGGGCAGACGTTTGTCTACGTTGTAGAATAAAATGTATTTTGATTTGTTTAACACTTTTTGGTTACTACATGATTCCATATATGTTATTTCATAGTTTTGATGTCTTCACTATTATTCTACGATGTAGAAAATAGTCAAACTAAAAAAATATATTGGAATGAGTAGGTGTGTCCAAACTTTCGGCTGGTACTGTTTATATATATTTTTTAAATCTAACTGGGCAAGTGAGTAAATAACAAATTCTTATTTTACAATGATGGCCTACCCCAGCAAAACCCTCCCCTAACCTTGACGATGCTGGGCCAATTGTGCGCCGCCCTATGGGACTCCCGATGTGATACAACCCGGGATTGAACCAGGGTCTGTAGGGACAGCTCTAGCACTAAGATGCAGTGCCCTAGACCACTGCGCCACACGGGAGCCTTTGCTACTGCATCTCCAGAGGTCACTGATTCCGGGCTGAGCAGCAGGCATTAATATGGTCCTGTTTCAGACAGACTCCTGCCAGGCAGATTTAGCTATCACTTATCCTATCCTGGAGGAAAACAAGAATAAATTACTAGGTTAAATGAGGGAAAGGGTGGAACGTATTGAGTTGTGTATTTGAGTAAATGAGTGGCAGCATGCAGTGAGGGATGTGCCCTGTGTCTCTGTCTGTTTGTGGAACTGACATGGATGTACTGGAGCCCATCCGAACCCAGATGGATGGGGCAGGGACAGGCCAACCCAGCAGCCTTCACAGCTGCCAGCGAGGTACATGTGGCTTTGATAAGCAGAGGACAGTCCTGCCTGTACTTGCCTGGAGAGTTAAGGGTATGGGGAGGTAGAGGATAGGCCTCCACAGCCTCCTCACGGTCGGCAGAGGCACTGTCAGCGCCATACGTTCTGTCCTGGGGGGAACAGGAGGCATCTGTGTCTACAGAGTGGTGTCTGTGTGGAAGTCTTCACGGCAAAACCTGCAGACCTCGCTGCACAATCACAGCATTCATCCCCCACCCGTCCTCTGCATGGGTCGCTCCCAGCACTCTCTAATCAGAGACAGAGCGTCTCTAATTGGGGTCAGCCAAGCATTACAGCGGGGGGAGAGGGGAAAGCAGCCAGACTATCCAGCTCGCACCGAGGAGACCAACAGAACAGTACCAGTGTTCAACCACCCCAGACCTGAAAGAACCAACCCCTGTGCCAGCAGCACCTCAGTGGATCTCTAGACACACACTGGCCACCCTGGCCCTCATCGCTCGCACCTTTCTGCTCCTGCTGCACTCACAGGGGACCTAGTTTCATTCAGGAAGGATGGCTGTGTTTTGCCAGGAGATGTTGGGAGTTGTTGGAAAACGGAGGATGTTGGAGGGTTAATGAAGGAGCAGGCGGACTGAGAAGGATCATCACTGGGGGAGAGTTGGTGAATTACGGCGGAAATTATTAATCGATGTGGCGACAAGGTTCAGCCACCTTCTCAGCAGCCTGATCAGAGCGTAACATTCAGACACCTATCCCCTTTCTACCCTGACGGTTGAAACCACTCGCCCTCTCACAAATCTATTTCACAGCCTCGGCCCAGACAACAGACCCAGCAGAGGTGAATCAAAGCCCAGCCCAGCCTGAGGGACAGGAGACGAGATAATGGGACTGGCACTCTGCTCTCACTTCTTGACCAACCCAGAGAGAATACTTTTAAATAGACCAGACTTTTGAAAGCTGTCTGAAAGTAAGCTTGTGGCTGCCTGAGGCGTTGATATGCATTTTCTTCCCTACTCTTTTTACTGCTGTTTGTTTCTCTTAGTGCATGGCTGGGATAGATGTCTCTGGCTTGCCCCCATCCTCCACTCTCCTCAGGCCCCGTCTTCCCCAAACTAAATGATCCTTTCATTTCCTCCAAGACTCCTCTGGCCTGCAGCATGTGAAGTTCACAGCTCGTCCTCCTCCAATCTGCAGATCCTCTATCATAACACAGCTTGGCCAGGCCAGGCACTTCCTGTCTGGGACAGCCTTGCGTGAGATGCCCCTTGGCTGGGTCTGTCTCCAGACTCACTTCCCCTTTGTAAAAAGAAGCAACAAGCAACTTGATGCAATCCATACAAATCCACAAAAAATATATAATAAAGTATTTTGTGAACTAACACTCGCACTTCACTTTTTCCCCCCCTTATTAGGTCTGACTTTGCTGATAGCTACTGTATTGAAGAACAATTCACTTACTATGACTGTGATATGTGGTTGTCTCACATAGCTATCGTAAGATGAATGCACTAACAGTAAGTCACTTTTTTTTTTACAAAATGTAAAAATGAAAGTCACACACCCCTGCCATCCAGGGCCGTAACCAGGGTTTGAGTTTTAGTGAGGGGGGGGGGGGACTGAATGTGGGGGGGACTGGACAAAACCTCCGGAGGGCCATTAAACAACGTCCCAAGAGGCGGCGCTCCTAGTGGCCGTGGACTTTAATGCAGGGACCCTTCAATCTGTTGTAACTAATTTCTACCAGCATGTTAAATGTGCAAACAGAGGGACAAAACTATAGACAACTTTTACTCCACACACAGAGACGGATACAAAGCTCTCCCTCGCCCTCCATTTGGCAAATCTGACCATAATTCTATCTTCCTGATTCCTGCTTACAAGCGAAAACTAAAGCAGGAAGCACCAGTGACTCGGTCAAAAATTGTGGTAAAATGAAGCAGATGCTAAGCTACAGGACTGTTTTGCTAGCACAGACTGGAATATGTTCCCGGATTCTTCCGATGGCATTGAGGGGTACACCACATCAGTCACTGGTTTCATCAATAAGTGCATCAATGAAGTCGTCCCCACAGTGACTGTTTGTACATACCCCAACCAGAAGCCATGGATTACATACAACATGTCCACTGAGCTAAGCTAAAGGGTTGAGCTGCCACTTTTAAGGAGTGCATTGCTACACCTGCATTGCTTGCTGTTTGGGGTTTTAGGCTGGGTTTCTGTACAGCACTTTGAGATATCAGCTGATGTTTTTTTATTTCACCTTTATTTAACCAGGTAGGCTAGAGCTTTACCTAACATGGATTTGTAGATGACCTGGAGCCAGTGGGTCTGGCAACGAATATGTAGCGAGGGCCAGCCGACTAGAGCATACAGGTCGCAGTGGTGGGTGGTATAAGGTGCTTTAGTTTGCTTTTATTTTTAATTTTTATTTTACCTTTATTTAACTAGGCAAGTCAGTTAAGAACAAATTATTATTTTCAATGACGGCCTAGGACCAGTGGGTTAACTGCCTGTTTAGGGGCAGAATGACAGATTTGTACCTTGTCAGCTCGGGGGTTTGAACTTGCAACCTTCCGGTTACTAGCCGCCCCGGCAGCGTAGCACAGTGTCCAAGGAAGGGCCTGAAGTATACAGAATGGTGTCATCTGCGTAGAGGTGAATCAGGGAATCGCCCGCAGCAAGAGCAACATCATTGATATATACAGAGAAAAGAGTCGGCCCGAGAATTGAACCCTGTGGCACCCTCATAGAGACTGCCAGAGGACCGGACAACATGCCCTCCGATTTGACACACTGAACTCTGTCTGCAAAGTAGTTGGTGATCCAGGCAAGGCAGTCATTAGAAAAACCGAGGGTACTGAGTCTGCCGATAAGAATATGGTGATTGACAGAGTCGAAAGCCTTGGCCAGGTCGATGAAGACGGCTGCACAGTACTGTCTTTTATCGATGGCGGTTATGATATCGTTTAGTACCTTGAGCGTGGCTGAGGTGCATCCGTGACCGGATGATTGCACAGCGGAGAAGTTACGGTAAGAAGGGCTATATAAATCAATTTGATTTGATTTGAGTGGGACTGTAACCTGGAAACTTATAAGAAATCTGGCTATGCCCTCCGACAAACCATCAAACAGGCAAAGCATCAATACAGGACTAAGACTGAACTATACTACACTGGCATCGGATGTGGCAGGGCTTGCAAAATATTACAGACTACAAAGGGAAGCAAAGCTGCGAGCTGCCCAGTGACACGAGCCAACCAGACAAGCTAAATTACTTCTATGCTCACTTCGAGGCAAGTAACACTGAAACATGCATGAGAGCATCAGCTGTTCCGGATGACTGTGTGATCACGCTCTCTGAGTAAGACCTTTAAACAGGTCAACATTCACAAGGCCGCAGGGCCAGAGGGATTACCAGGATGTGTACTCCGAGCATGCGCTGACCAACTGACAAGAGTCTTCACTGACATTTTCTACCTCGCCCTGTCTGTAATAACAACATGTTTCAAGCAGACCACCATAGTCCCTGTGCCCAAGAACACTAAGGTAACCTGCCTAAATGACAACCAACCCGTAGCACTCACGTCTATAGCCATGAAGTGCTTTGAAAAGGCTGGTAATGGCCCACATCACCAGCTAGACCCACTCCAATTTGCATACCGCCCTAACAGATCCACAGATGATGCAATCTCTATTGCACTCCACATTGCCCTTTCACACCTGGACAAAAGGAACACCCATGTGAGAATGCTATTCATTGACGTTCAACACCATAGTGACGGGCCACCCCCAGGTGGTAAGGGTAGGTAACAACACATCTGCCACGCTGATCCTCAACATGGGGACCCCTCAGGTGTGCGTACTCAGTCCCCTCCTGTACTCCCTGTTCACTCATGACTGCATGGCCATGCACAACTTGCTGATGACACAGCAGTGGTAGGCCTGATCACCGACAACGATGAGACGCCCCCATTCTCATCGACGGGGCTGTAGTGGAGCAGGTTGAGAGCTTCAAGTTCCTTGGTGTCCACATCACCAACAAACTATCATGGTCCAAACACACCAAGACAGTCATGAAGAGGGCACAACAAAACCTATTCCCCCTCAGGAGACTGTAAAGATTTCGCATGGGTCCTCAGATCCTACAAATGTTCTAGAGCTGCACCATCGAGAGCATCCTGACTGGTTTGCATCACTGCCTGTTATGGCAACTGCTCTGCCTCCGACCGCAAGGCACTACAGTGTGTAGTGCGTACGGCCCCGTACATCTATACCAGGCGGTGTCAGAGGAAGGTCTTAAAAATTGTCAAAGACTCCAGCCACCCTAGTCATAGACTGTCCTCTCTGTCACTGTACGTACGGCAAGCGGTACCAGAGTGCCAAGTCTAGGTCCAAAAAGCTTCTCAACAGCTTCTACCCCCAAGCCATAAGACTCCTGAACAGTTAATCAAATGGCTACCCAGACTATTTGCATTGCCCCCCCTTTTACTCTGCTGCAATTCTCTGGTTATTATCTATGCATTGTCACTTTAACTCTACCTACATGTACATATTACCTCAATTACCTCGACTAACCAGTACCACCTGTAAATAGCCTTGCTATTCTTATTTTACTGCTGCTCTTTAATTATTTGCTACTTTTATTTATTATTTTTTACTTATCATTTCATACTTAACGCATATTGTTCACAAAACTGAATTGTTGGTTTAGGGCTTGTAAGTAAGCATTTCACTGTAAGGTGTTGTATTCGGCGCATGTGACAAATAACATTTGATTTGAAGAATATTCAGGGAACCTTCAAGGGACCATGACACAACGCCCCAAGAACGTCCTAAAAACGTCCCCTGGACAAACCAGGAACTGTATTTGTAGTGTTATACCCCTGAAAGGAAGGAATTATGAGAAATGATTCACACTGACACAAGGCATCAACAACTGTTCAGTCAGTTAGAATGATGAATTGCATAAAATAGGAAACCTTTTACATAGATATCTCTTTCTCAAATTACAGTGTTCACATTTGTATTCGTTAGCATTACTAATCAAGCTCCGCACAAACAGACATCAATGGAGCACACAGATTATCGTATTAATCTGTATTAATATCAGTGATGTAGTGGTAAAAAAAGGGGGTAACGGGTAAACTATAAACTGCAGTGTGCGATCGAAATAAGACGAAAAACCACCGATATAAAATAAAACGTATTTACAACTTTATTGTTTGCTTTTTGATTGCGTTTTAATGTGGCCTATAGGGAAGATAGGCCATATTGAAAACATCACTTTTATGTTAAAGTTACTAACTTGTTTGATAAGATTAACATAGATTTTAATCAGGGGACCCCCCCCATGGGGCCCTGACCCCAAGTTTGGGAACTGCTGTCCTAACCTTTCTCTCTGCTTTCTTCCTCTCTCGGTCTCCTCTGCTTCCTCTTAAAAGCATTGCAGCCTGCCTCAGGCTCACCACTGAGCGCCACACCACTCTGTCTTATTAGCCTAGTAAATAGTAGCCTATTTTTTGCTCCTGCTGTGGTAGGCTCCGTTTAACGTTAGCTTCTTACTTCATCCTTCTAGCTGGCTAAGTAATACTTGCCAGAGCCCTTCAACATTACTGCAATAGAAGTCTTTGCCGGCAGCTAGCCACCGACTGACTGACGTATCTAAAAGTGACTATTTACCAGCTGTGCACTCATTCTCCGAGTTGCAGGGTGTTTTAAAACTGCCTTTTGTCTGGCATATCCCAAACACACTGTCAGCAGCATCTCTCGTTGCCTGCTTGAGCTGACTCCGAGCTGCGGTAGTTCATTTCAAATCTTAGGCCCTCGGACTGTGCCAAGAGAGGGCTGTTGGATGTTTGAGAGTGGTGAATGTGCTACTAAAAAGGCAAATCCGGGAGATGTTGGCGAACACAACGAACAAACCACTGTTCATGATTCCACTCGTTTGCCAAAACAGGTTTTCTTGCTCAGTTGTGCACCAGGGCCTCCCACTCCTCTTTCTATTCTGGTTAGCGCCAGTATGTGCTGTTCTGTGAAGGGAGTAGTACACAGCGTTGTACGAGATCTTCAGTTTCTTGGCAATTTCTCACATGGAATAGCCTTCATTTCTCTGAACAAGAATAGACTAACAAGTTTCAGAAGAAAGTCATTTGTTTCTGGCCATTTTGAGCCTGTAATCGAACCCACAAATGCCGATGCTCCAGATATTCAACTAGTCTAAAGGCCAGTTATATTTTCTCTTTAATCAGAACAACAGTTTTTAGCTGTGCTAACATCATTGCAAATGTGTTTTCTAATGATAAATTAGCCTTTTAAAATGATAAACTTGGAATAGCTAACACAGGATTGGAACACAGGATTGATGGTCGCTGATAATGAGCCTCTACGCCTATGTAGACATTCCATAACAAGTCAGCCGTTACCAGCCACCATAGTCATTTACAACATTAACCATTTCTACACTGTATTTCTGATCAATTTGATGTTATTTTAACGGACAAAAATGACGCTTTTCTTCCTAAAGCAAGGACATTTCTAAGTGACCCCAAACCTTTGAACGGTAGTGTATATATATATATTTTTTTGTATTACATCAGTCCAGACCACTTGTGTCCTCATTTGTAGTTATGGCCCTGCTGCCATCCCTCCAAATGCCAACCACCCCATACCTCCCTGGCCAAACCCCATACTTGCCCCCCCCCCCCCCCCCTCAACCCGTCCACAGAGACCTGACTCCGGAACTGACTTAGGAAGTCCCTTAATGATTACCAAACTTTTGGGAACAGCTTGTGCTTTATGGGACTATACATGTGTTTAGAGGAGACAACATCAGCAATCACCACTTGACCCCTTGACAGACCCTGGGTCTCATACTTCTGTTTTCTTCCTCCTCGCAGGAGAAAGAAAACTTTAACCAGATAATAAAATCAAGTGAAAGCATAAGGCGGCTGAGGAGGAACGGCAAACATTCCCATTTCCAGATGTCTGACGAGACAACGCAGAAATTCAGCCTTCAATAGATTCTACCAAGGATTTCTCAAGGTTCATATGAAAAGAAGATGTAAACTCACAAACACAGCCAAATGTCTTCAAACACATGTATCTAGTATGCTGAGTCATTCATATATGCATATACACACACACAGATGTTGACCTACCAAAAAAGGACGAGTAGGTGGAAAAAAGGAAATAACAAATTGCTTATGTCTTTGACTCAAGCTTCAATGTGTGAATAAGATGTTTAAGAAAAACATAGTGAAGTAAGACTTAAACAGTCTCCTGGCTTTTCCCTCCGATGGTGTCTTTGTCATCCCTTTTACTGACCCCATGCCTGAGTGTCTCTTGAAATTATTATTTAGAACCAGTGAATCACAAGTGTGAGAAATCACAAGTCTGAGAAAACGACCCCTCCTAAACCACAGTGGAATGGAACTGTGTATCTCATCAATCCAGAGACCATTCATCTTGCTCTAGTGAGAACCGTGGTAAAATGGATCAAGCCCAAAGCACGGACTTATAAAATGATGAGTGCTGAAAACGGGACAAAAGAGGGAAAACAAGGAAAAACAGTGATGACTTCATCCTGTCTGGATAAAGTGTAATCATTGGAAGGTACTCCTTTACAGCTATTACTCACCTACAGCTGTGAAGCTCTCCCCCTCTCATACCAAGGTACTGTCTTTCACGCTCGCCTTTGTCCACCCTCAAACACAGACAACTCGTTCTCAGGCACACAAATTTGTTGAATAGATGTGAACATTTTAAACCATAAAAAGGATGCTTTTTTATTGATATACTGTTGCTATGAAATGCATGTGTAAATAATATGACACAATTGATATGTTGTTCATCTACTCAAATCATGTACAATTAATACTGTATAAAAATACAAGACCTGAAAAAAAACATGATTGTTTATTATTGTAATCAAATTTGATCTATTTAATATTTAAATTACATTCTCATTATGTCAAAAAATTACAACTGTGTCATTGTAAGATAATGTTATTTTTAATCACGCACTAATAATTACTCAAGGCTTTTGAGACAAAAAAAGCCTCCTTTAAAATGTAATCCACAACCTTAAAACAACACACAGTACAGTAACATCCACCAAAGTAACTGGAGGCGTAAAACGAGCAATAAAAAATACAACTACAGCACCAGTGAAAAGTTTGGACACACCTACTCATTCCAAGGTTTTTCTTTATTTTATTATTTTCTACAATGTAGAATAATAGTGAAGACATCAAAACTATGAAATAACACATATGGATTCATGTACTGTAGTAACCAAAAAAGTGTTAAACAAATCAAAATAGATTTTAGATTCCTCAAAGTAGCCACCCTTTGTCTTGATGACAGCTTTGCACACGCTTGGTATTCTCTCAACCAGCTCACCATGCAGTCCAACTTATCCCAAGCTATCTCAATTGGGTTGAGGTCAGGTCATCTGAGGCAGCATTCCATCACTCTCCTTGGTCAAATTGTTCTGAAAAATAAATGATAGTCACACTAAGAGAAAACTAGACGGGATTGCATATCACTGCAGAATGCTGTGGTAGCCATGCTGGTGAAGTGCACCTTGAATTTGAAATAAATCACAGACAGCGTCACCAGCAAAGCACCCCCACACAATCACACCTCCATGCTTCACGGTGGGAACCACACATGCTGAGATCATCCATTCACCTACTCTGTGTCTCACAAAAACATGGCGGTTGGAACCAAAAATCTCATATTTGGACTCATCAGACCAAAGGACAGATTTCCACCAGTCTATTGTCCATTGTTTGTGTTTCTTGGCCAAAACAAGTCTCTTCTTATTATTGGTGTCCTTTAGTAGTGGTTTCTTTGCAGCAATCTCCTCTGAACAATTGATGTTGAGATGTGTCTGATACTTGAACTCTGTGAAGCATTTATTTGGGCTGCAATCTGAGGTGCAGTTAACTCTAATGAAATGATCCTCTGCAGCAGAGGTAACTCTTGGTCTTCCTTTCCTGAGAGCCAGTTTCATCATTGAGCTTGATGGTTTTTGCGAAGTTCTTGAAATTTTCCAGATTGACTAACCTTCATGTCTTAAAGTAATGATGGACTGTCGTTTCTCTTTGCTTATTTGAGCTGTTCTTGCCATAATAAGGACTTGGTATTTTATCATATACGGCTATCTTCTGATTGGCTCAAATGCATTGAGAAGGAAAGAAATTCCACAAATTTACTTTTAACAAGTCACACCTGTTAATAGAAGTGCATTCCAGGTGACTACCTCATTAAGCTGGTTGAGAGAATGCCAGGAGTGTGCAAAGCTGTCATCAAGGCAATCGGTGGATACTTTGAAAAATCTCAAATCTCAAATATATTTTGATTTCTATAAACACTTTTGTGGTTACTATATGATTCCATATGTGTTATTTCATCGTTTTGATGTCTTCACTATTAATTTAACAAAATTGTCACATGCGTCGAATACAACAGGTGCGCCGAATACAACCTAACAGTGAAATGCTTACTTACAGGCCCTTAACCAACAATGTAGTTTGTGTGTGTTCAAACTTTGGACTGGTACTGTACATTATGTTCTCTGAGTTTTAAAAGGTCGGGAGAATAATCATTAATTCAAGAGGTACTTGAATCATTTCCCGGATGTGATTTTCAGTCTAAGTGTAGATTTCTCAGTAGAAATCAGCAACTAGGAGGAAATCATTTAGCCTCCGTAAGTGCCAAATTGTATCCTGATTTTCCTGGCCTGGCTTCATTTTCAAAACTGGTGGTAAGGACTCTGCATTCTTTCACCCAATGACTATGTAAACATCATGAGGGGAGTCTTAATCCCTGTGTGGTCTCACTCACTCAGGTTTATGAACAATGTTTTAGCACACAGAACAGTGGAAGAGAGAAGCATTAAAGAGAGACGGAGAGAAAACAGGAGGAGGAGCGACTGAGCGGCTAGTGTCACATATATTAAATGAATCTGTGTTATTTATAATGCTCCTGCAGACATAAAGCTAGGGAGAAGCATGTGTTTCTGATCTATCACAATGATACTACATGGCCTTTCAGTCTCCAGGATATTTACTCTATGTTTATTAGATTTCACATGAATGAAACTCTGTCTCTTAAAATGCTGTGCAAATACGCTTTGCTTAATTTATATGAACATTTGATAACATTTGACTAATATCAATTAATACTACAAGGGCAACAATGATACATGGTTTTAATTGAAAATGTGGTAATAATCATCAATGAAATGGACAAATCTGATTTTGACTACTACTACCACTAAAACTGGCCATTGCAACCAGAGGCTGAGCACAAATGGAAACTATCAAAAATATATTTAAGACTTCTGTCAGGGGTGTGTGGAGCGAGTTGGAGGCATGGTTGTTTGCGTTTTAGCCCTTGTTTGTGTTTGTCACTAATTTAGTAGATTATGTCCTGCTGACCAGTGTGACTGACAGGGCATCTGGCCTGGTTTGGGGCGACGGCGGCAGGGGTTCATGGGGGATCCCCAGGGGCTCCTTAGGGTGGCCGTTGCTTGTTATATCAATGCTTGTCATCCCCCCCCCCCCCGTATCCCTACACTCAGACTTATATCTTAATTACAGGGTACCCAATTAGGGGGTAGACTCTACAGTGCTGTAAGGCACGGGAGGGAAGACGCATACTGTACTGTACAAATGTCATGTACTGTAAATGCCAAGCCCTCAGCATCAATCACCACTGATCATTAATGACACTATCATGAGCTATTTTCCTCAAATGTTTGTCAGTACTGCTGCAGTTTAACTCCATTGTTTGTTCACCCTATTTGCAGAACTGTGCTAGAGTCACTTGTTACGTGCTTGTTGCTGAAGATGGTGATTTAATCCAGGGCTGTTATTCAGTTTAGGAGCTCCCATCGGTCCTGTATGTCTCCGAGTCTTTTTCTAATGACCCTCCCCTCAGACCAGATCAGGTGTTACCTCACTTGGAATGGTCCCCTGTTGAATGATGTTAACCACCATTTTCCTTTAGAAATGACAAAATATATAACCGGCTCAGTTCAACCCTCCCTACTACAGTACCCCCTCCCACATCCTTCCCCCTGTTCCCATTCCCTTACTAACAGTACATGTATATACAATAACATGAATACATGTTCAGCTGAATGAATTAGCTGCAATATGGGCTGCTGTCCTGACATATACTGTACATGCTTTATCAAAAACATATGTTCTCTCAGGGATTTTTCCCCCCAGCCTCTACATAAAGGCAACTCACTCCAAGTGCCACTTCCCTTTGTAAACAGCAGTGAAAGAGTAACAGAGAGCTCACTGGCAGCCTAGTCAAAGCACACACTGAAAGAGGCATTTTTTAAGAACTACAAACATGAAAATGTGTTAGGATCTGAGCTTCCATCAACAAACCATTAGTCTTTCAGCATTCCTACATGTGTGCATCCTGTTAGTTTATTATAAACACATTTCTCTGCCTTGCTTATTTCAGGTTATATACAGCGATTTGAGAGCTCTGTTGCAATTGGCTGTCAGCCCCTATGCCTGGGGAGAAATTCAGCGTCTGCATCAGTTTACAGGAGAGCTGGAGCAGAAGAGGAGGGGGAGGGGGACAACCAAACAGCAACAGGAAAACATTTCACACATTCAGTCATAAAGACTTTATATTGTCTCGTGAACATACCTTACTGTACCATATTGTTGTAGATGTGGTGCTCTATTTAATACTGATGATAACAATCTAATCACTAATCAATATTTATTAGTGAGATAATGAGGGCATTTATTTGGCTTTCCCCTCTAGTACGGACAGACTCAGCATATTGCTGCCTTGATACATGCACTACATTAGTGCTTTATTTCACTGATGTAACGTATCACAACGTTTTGTCACATTATAAACTCTGTAAAGATGTTGTTTTTTTGTAACTATACATGAACACAAAGGGGATCTAGCCAGACCCACCAAGGAGGGAAATACGATTGGAATCGTATACTTGTTATTCCACGTTCCTGGAAGGATTCCCAGTTTCAGTGCAGACAGACATCTCCGAGTGAGAGGAAAGAGCAGGGGGGCTCCCCAGCCCAGAGGGTCCCCTCTCCTCACCTCCCCATTGTCATCCTGGCCGGGTGGATGCCTGCCGGGTGCTGCTGGGGCCCATTGGTCCAGGTCAATCTGCCTGTTGAATGAATAAACAAAGAGATGCTCTGTCCCTCTCACAGCCAGGTGAGCTGATATCGTCTTCCCAACCCGAAACCCATCTGCAAAAATAAACGCACACAGGAAATGACTTGCCAGGCCTCTCAACCTGCTGTGTGATAGGCCAGGGGTGGGGGTCCGGAATATCTGCACTGTCTCTTTCACATCATGGAGAATCACGGATAGAGGATAGAGGGGTGACACTGACAACTCACCATAGTAACATCAGTGGAGGTAGAGCTATGCTGAAATATAGCGATTTCATGCTGACTAAAATGTATATACTGAGATACTTCATGCTGAATGCCGAACAAGGTGCATCTCCTCTTCTCACTCAAAATATATCTTCTGTCCTGATCATTAATTACCAGATCCCCTTGGTATCTGTGGGCTGAGCTAAAATGGCTGCCTAAATGATTGTGGAGCACATACATTGATGTGCAGATAAAGCTTTGTGTAGCCTGATGAGGAACAGAAACTAAGATATTCTGAAATTACACTATCAAATAATGTTTCTGTGTATGAGAGAAACATGACATCAAGTAATGACATTAAGCAATGTGGTTGGGCAGTAAAAAATCCCTGTACATCCTGTCTGATCATCTGCAATCATTTGGACCGATTTCATGCGTGCCATGGTCTCTATGAATCATTACATGTGTTAAAGCGATTTAATGTCTTCCTCCCAGAGGCGCTGTGAAAACATAAAGACCAGAGAGAAACAATACATCTAGGCAGATGCCAAAACGTGCTGAACCCATTGATGGTCATCTAAAGGCAGAGGACCCGGGAGATGGTCCACAGGAGATAGAAAAGCCAGCTAGCGCTGTGCACCGCCGTCAAGACCCTCAGACCCATCCCAGTCGCCACACAAAGAATGGTGGCTTTCATAGCAGGCAGTATCAGTGTGTATGTAGGGGAGCAGAAAGCACAAAAATAATATTAAAATAAGCACCTGAATCGTACCTTTTCTTTTCAGCCGATCAGAGCCCCCAGGCCACCGGGAGAAGAAAGAGACATTGTGGGTGAGAGAGGCTGGGGGTATGGGTGAGAGAGGCTGGGGTATGGGTGAGAGGAGCTGAGGGTATGGGTGACAGAGGCTGGGGGTATGGGTGACAGAGGCTGGGAGTATGGGTGACAGAGGCTGGGGTATGGGTGAGAGCGGCAGGGGAAGCTGGGGGAGGCAGGCCAGGTGAAACTGTGTCTGTTCAGTAGGGGAGAGAGCAGTGCAGGTGTTACAGGATTAGGCTCATATCAGTGTTGATAAAAATCCCTTTCTTGTGAATGGGGATCCTGTGGGCCTGAATGTGACCACTATCTGCAACAACAAGCCACCTTTATTTTCTGCAACAACAAGCCAGATAATTATAGGCCGCAGGTCAGGCTGCTCCTAACATATTTATTACTGCTGCTTCTGCCAATGCCCAGCCGCTCAGCCCAGCCCAGCCCAGCCACCCAGCCCAGCCCAGCCCAGCCCAGCCCAGCCCAGCCCAGCCCAGCCACCCAGCCCAGCCCAGGCACCCAGCCCAGCCCAGCCGCTCAGCCCAGCCCAGCCCAGCCACCCAGCCCAGCCCAGCCCAGCCCAGCCCAGCCCAGCCCAGCCACCCAGCCCAGCCCAGCCCAGCCCAGCCCAGCCACCCAGCCCAGCCCAGCCCAGCCACCCAGCCCAGCCCAGCCACCCACCCCAGTCCAGCCACCCAGCCCAGCCACCCAGCCCAGTTCAGCCACCCAGCCCAGCCACCCAGCCCAGCCACCCAGCCCAGTCCAGCCACCCAGCCCAGCCACCCAGCCCAGCCACAGAGCCCTGCTTGCACTCAGCCATGTGAAGAGGAGAGGCCATGGCAGCGCTGCTGGGAAAAAGAAGCCCAGTCCCAGGCTGCCCTGGGGCATTGCTACCTGACAGGCCCACAATGAGGCAGCTGAAGGAGCCACACACACACACCTTTACACCTCACCACTCACACACACTGGCTGCTTTGTCTCCTCCACTCCTTCACAGATCCCCCTCCTTCACAGAGCCCACAAAGTCATTTGAGCCATGCTCCCTCTTTGATCAATAGCTGACCGCCTTTGCATTGAGGGGCAAGATAATCCACAATGATAGTCATGCCCGTTGGCCAATATATGTCCCTGGTATGTGAGGGACAAAGACATTTGCTTATAAAACATGAATGAGCCATTGTATTAGTCACTTCCATGGGGATTTCTAAGCTATTTCTTTTTTAAATCGGAACTATTTGAAGGGCAGGTCGACTGGTCCTCTGAAAGTACAAAATTGTTAGTCTTGAAACAAGGTGTATAAGTCCACTAGAAACATAGATTTAAAACTGTATAAAATGCACGTAGGTGTGTATTACACTGAGAGGTCTGAATTGATCTGCTGAAACTGAGCCACCACAGGCCTGAGCAGTGAGCATCCGTCCACCCACACAGTACTGTGGTGTCAACCAGAGGATCTTCCCACTCATAACCCCAGCCTGACTCCTGAAGTCTGGGAATATCTGATTCCATAAGACACGTATAGAGATATGGTTTCCTTCAGACAGAGTATAGCATGCTGTTCTGTCCTGTGCAGTGACATTATTATTCTGTGTTATCTGTGTACGGTGGAAAATACTGTGAGGCTCCCCTATAGCTGGAAACAAAATCCAATCAAACCGGAGCAATGTGACTTCGCTTTAGACAATGAGATCAGGGAAGATCTGTAATCGTAACTTGTCTGCTTTTGTCCTCAATGGCGGCGGAGGGAGGAAGGCATAGGCAACGGTGCCAATGACACCAGACAGCTGGCTCTAAACAGGAAGAGGAGGCCGTAAAAGGCATGGGCGAGAAAAGAGAGAGAGAGTAAGAGAGAGAGAGAGAGAGAGAGTAAGAGAGAGAGAGAGACCATTCCGATCCCTGGGCAGCATGGACAAACATGTGCCTGTGCCCCATCAGTCTGGAGGTAAGGAAGACACCGCTACTGCGATGCTGTATGATAAGAGGCGGCGCCATGCTGGTTGGAGCTCTGAGCCGAGTCATCACACTCAGACTGATAAGACCCATAAAAGGCAGCAGAGGATCCACTGGGACTGCTCCTAATCTGCCTGGAATGGGATGGGGGGCCCCCTGTTTTAAAACAGCTAATAAATGTTTACAGCCTACTTTAGCTAAATAGAAGTGATGCCAGTGTGTTGAAGGGCATCTGTCCATGGCCGTAGCCTGGGAACAGAGGAGATCCCATTGCTAACACTATTGACATCTCAATCATCAATTTGGGGAAGCTTAGATTCAGCCGATTCGCCATGAAGACTTATGCATGGCACACGTGTTAATTCACACATTCACACGCAGACTAGGGCTTGTGTTGTACTGCTGATGTATTGTACACACGTGTACATGTATGGAGAATATCCTGTCCAACAACCAGCGATCAAAGATTACAACAACAAAAAAACAGACAAAAGTGATTTGATTTTATCAGAGATGATTTGATTTCAAAAACCTCTTGTACGATGAGAACATAGCAGATAATGACATGAGCAAGAACTACCAACATCGTCTAAATGTCACAATAAATAGGTCATCCATAGACAAGCGTGGATGTGTAAAAAGAGAACATTTGTTGTGTTCTCTGCTGTTAACAGATATAAACAGATCTACAGTGATCTCCAGGGGCCTTTAATGGAAGGGTTTTGTGCTGTGAGGGAATACAAAGGGTACACCAGGCCTGGGGCTCTTCTACAAACACTGTCATAATGGGAAATGTGTGCATTAACACACGCTCTTCCGGAGTCACAGCACAGACTTCCAGCAGGAAAAAAGTATTATAAAATAATTATCACTTCGGCTTGTGTTTTAGTGATTTTTTTCTCCACGGGCTTTAATGTCTCTGCAGCGATTGGATCAGAAACCAGGATGGCAGCTTACGGATTTCTGACTTTGTATTTGTACAATGCATCCTCAGCAGATGTGCAAATTAGGCCAGAGAGAGAGAAAGGGAAAGAGAGAGTGTGACAGAGAGAGAGAGAGAGCAGTTGAGGGATTTTTCTCAGTCTTTTTTTGCCGTTAACACCATCAGTGTCACATTGCCCTGCAGATAAACAGATGTCACTGCAGTTTTGTCACTGTGGCTTTGGGGCCAGATGTTGGTTGACCGTCAGTCCCCTCCCCTCCGTTGTTCCGTCCCGTAGTGCTCTGACATATTGTCCCATGCTGACTGCTTACAGTACACTGCACATTATGTCATTGACGGCTCTTTATGTGAGGCACAATAAGGTCTCACGTTTCACAACACAATCTCCCTTTAGATTTCATTAAAAGCAGAAGACAGATTATATTTAAATCAAGTCCCTGAGGTTTTGTTGGTAATGTCACATATTCACTCTATTACCAGAAAAGATTTAACACATAGGCTTTTATGAGAGACTAAAGTCACATGCAGAGAAAAGAGCAGAGCAGGAAATAGGTCACACTGACACTGCTGTGTGCCATTATAAGACTGGGAACCAACCAAATCTCTGGAAATGGATTTAATGCTAATACAATCGTACAAAACCCACTAAAATAATCATAAAACCATGGAAATCCCATTTCCCAACTGTATTATTTCTTATGTAGTTTTTTTATTCACACTGATCATCCCCACACGACAGCCATTGTGTAATGTTAATCAAGTCCCATCATCAGACCAGAGCAAGTCAAAAGGCTACCATGTCCGTGGTCAGGTTGGGCCAGTTGCTATCTTTCCCCTTTTGTAGACATAGCAACATTTACAGTACTTATCCATAATACAATCAAAAACATAGCACACGCTGTGATCAAGGTACTTGTAATGTAAGGGGTGATGGAGTAGACACAAGCCAAGTCTGTCCTGTTATCAGTCAAGCCCCTTAACCCGTAACCTCTGTGTGTGCAGTATAATAGTGTTTCCACTGATGAATAATTGAAGTGAGTTGATGGTCAGTGGCCTTGCAGATCACTTTACATGAGTGTTAAAGGCTGTTCCATTACCTGATGGTCCCATCATATCCAGAAGATGGTCTGATGATGCTTGCTGGCTTTGCCTTGAAGATCATCCTCTCCTGCCTTCTCTGTCTAGAATACAAACAACAGAGTACAGTGTTATATTTAAATCATCTGTATTGTTTCAGTCTGTCTGAGGCACAGCTACTGTAACATTGACATGCAGTATCTGTGTTTACAGCTCTAGGACTACAGCTCTATGATCATGTCTGCTTTTCCCACTCCATATTAGTGCCGCAGTAGCACTAATAGAGATCCAAACCCACCGCAGTAATGATGATGCTTCACAGGTCCTTATTGAACCCAAATGTAGCTGGTCGGCGTGCCGATGTGATTGGCCTTATTAACACGTTTGCTCTGTATGCATACAGCTGCCTCCCATCACAGGGAGATACTTCACAGATCTGACACATACAGGGACATTATGGATAATTCACTGGAGTCTCCTACCCGCTAGCACCCCAGCAGCTGGGGCCTGCATAGAAGGAGGAATACACTGTGCAGCCTGCAGGTGTCACGAGTCCGACCGAGGGTGTTTCCCCTTCCCGGGCGGGTGGCGCTCGGCGGTCGTCGTTACCGGCCTATTAGCTGCCACTGATTGTTTTTCCTCCCCCTCCTTGTATGTTTAGTGGTAGCACCTGTTCATGTTTAATTAGTTTGTCTTTATTAGACAGCCGGCCCGCCTGGTTGTTGTGCGGGATTATTTCTATGTAACCTTCGGCTCTGTTATAGAGGTACGTGTTAGTGCCGAGTCGTGATTTGTTCTATTGTACTTTTTGATTCCCTGTGGTTGGGAACGTAACTTTTTGTGAGCACCCTGTGGTGCTATTAAAAGACGCACAGCATTGAACTCTGTCTCCTACATTTGACTCCACACCCATGACACCCGGAGCATTACAGAATCCCGCACCTATATCAGATTGAATGGAGTCAGCAGGAGCAGCAGCCAACCCTCTCCCATCGATGGAGGAACGGGTTCTCCACCACACCACCGTCCTCCATCGGATCGGATCCGCGATGGATCAAGTGATGGAGAGAATGGACAAATGGGAGAGGAGTGGTCTCCTCTCTCCACCTTCGGCACCCACGATTCCGGACTCCCCATCTCCCGACTCCAGCACCCTCCCTCTGACGCTACCGAGGGCTTATGATGGAGCGGCGGCGGGTTGCCAGGGGTTTCTGCTTCAGCTGGAGCTATACCTGGCCACCATCAGACCCACTCCCTCAGGAGCAGAGAGGGTGAGTGTCCTCATCTCCTGCCTCACGGGTCGTGCTCTGGAGTGGGCGAACGCAGTCTGGAATGGCCCAGACTCAGCGCAGGAGCACTACACAGAGTTTTCCTGCCGCTTCCGTGCCGTGTTTGATCACCCTCTAGACGGCCGAGCGGTGGGAGAGGAGGAGCGCCCAGGATTACGCGCTGGAGTTCCGCCGGATCTGGGTGGAACGACAGGGCCCTTATGGACCACTACAGGTGTATTCTCCGAGAGGACGTCCGCCGGGAGTTAGCGTGTCGGGACACCACTCTGTCACTGGATCAGCTGATTGACATGTCCATTCGACTGGATAATCTGCTGGCTGCCCGCGGGCGTTCAGAGAGGGTTCTGTGCGTTCCACCACCCAGCCCCTCCGCTCCCATTCCAATGGAGTTGGGAGGGGCTACACCGAGGGGTACCGGAGGAGGAGGCCTTCCCTGCACCAACTGTGGTCGGAGAGGACACACGTCTGATCGGTGCTGGGGGGGTCCGTCTGGGAGTAGAGATGGCAGGCGGAACGCTTCTCGGTCACCCCAGGTGAGTCAGCATCAAACTCACCCAGAACCCCTTGTTGGCCACATGTTTGTCTTAACCTCTTTCCTTCATTTTTTTCCCTCTTCCCAGCATAGGGCGCTAGTCGATTCAGGCGCAGCTGGGAACTTTATGGATCGCGGACTCGCCCTTAAGTTAGGGGTTCCGCTGGTGCCGATAGATTCTCCTTTCCCCGTGCACTCCCTAGATAGCCGACCATTAGGGTCAGGGATGGTCAGGGAGACCACGGTCCCACTGGACATGGTGACGCAGGGGAATCATAGGGAGTGTATCAGTTTTTTTATTATTGATTCGCCTGCGTTTCCAGTGGTGCTGGGGACTCCCTGGCTGGCCCGGCACAATCCTAAAATTTCGTGGAGACAGGGGGTTCTCCAGGGGTGGTCAGAGGAGTGTTCTGGAAGGTGTTTGGGAGTTTCCATCGGTGCCACGTCGGTGGAGAGTCCAGACCAGGGTTCCATGGTGTGCATTCCCCCCGAGTATGCCGATTTGGCAATCGCTTTCAGTAAAGTGAAAAGCGACTGAGTCACGTGTACCCGCTGTCCCAGGAGGAGACGTTGGCAATGGAGACATATGTCACGGAGTCGCTGGGACAGGGGTACATTCGGCCCTCCATTTCACCCGTCTCCTCGAGTTTCTTTTTTGTGAGGAAAAAGGAGGGAGGCTTGCGTCCGTGTATCGATTATAGAGGTCTAAACGCCATCACAGTGGGGTATAGTTACCCTCTACCTCTCATCGCTATGGCGGTGGAATCGTTCCACGGAGCGCAGTTCTTATTCGGAAGGGAGACGAGTGGAAAACCGCATTTAGTACTACATCCGGCCACTATGAGTACCTCGTCATGCCGTATGGGTTAAAAAATGCTCCAGCCGTTTTTCAATCCTTTGTAGACGAGATTCTCAGGGACCTGTGCGGGCAGGGAGTGGTTGTTTATATCGATGACATTCTGATCTACTCGGCCACTCACACCGCGCATGTGTCTCTGGTGCGCAAGGTGCTTGGTAGACTGCTGGAGCATGACCTATACGTCAAGGCTGAGAAATGCCATCTCTTTTCTGGGATATCGCATTTCCACCTCGGGGGTAGTGATGGAGGGTGACCGCATTAGGGCCGTGCATAATTGGCCGACTCCAACCACGGTAAAGGAGGTGCAGCGGTTTTTGGGATTTGCCAATTACTACCGGAGGTTTATCCGGGGTTTTGGCCAGATAGCTGCTCCCATCACCTCACTGCTGAAGGGGGGCCCGGTGCGTTTGCAGTGGTCAGCAGAGGCGGACAGAGCATTCAACAAGTTGAAGGCGCTGTTCACTGATGCGCCCGTGTTGGCGCATCCGGACCCCTCTCTAGCATTCATAGTGGAGGTGGACGCGTCCGAGGCTAGGGTGGGTGCCGTGCTATCACAGCGCTCGGGTACGCCACCAAAACTCCGCCCCTGCGCTTTCTTCTCAAGGAAGCTCAGCCCAGTGGAGCGTAACTATGATGTGGGTGACCGGGAGTTGCTAGTGGTGGTTAGAGCTCTGAAGGTGTGGAGACACTGGCTTGAGGGGGCTAAGCACCCTTTTCTCATCTGGACCGACCACCAGAATCTGGAGTATATTCGGGCAGCTAGGAGACTTAACCCACGTCAGGCAAGGTGGGCCATATTCTTCACCCGGTTCAGGTTTACTTTGTCTTATAGACCGGGCTCCCAGAACGTGAAGGCTGACGCACTGTCCCGCCTTTACGACACAGAGGATGGGTCCACCGAACCTACTCCCATCCTTCCCGCCTCAAAGCTGGTAACCCCAGTGGTATGGGAGGTGGACTCGGACATCGAGCGGGCGTTACGGGCTGAACCCGCGCCTCCTCAGTGTCCAGCGGGGCGAAGGTACGTGCCGCTTGGTGTTCGGGACAAACTGATTCGGTGGGCTCACGTCCTACCCTCCTCGGGTCACCCTGGGGTGACGAGGACAGTGGGGAGCCTTCAGGGGAGGTATTGGTGGCCTACGTTGGCTAAGGACGTTAAGGGTTATGTCTCCTCCTGTTCAGTGTGCGCTCAGAGTAAGGCTCCTAGGCACCTTCCTAGAGGGAAGCTACAACCCCTCCCCGTTCCACAGCGGCCATGGTCACATCTGTCCATAGATTTCCTGACCGATCTTCCGCCGTCTCAGGGGAACACCACGGTTCTAGTGATTATGGATCGGTTCTCTAAGTCCTGCCGTCTCCTCCCGTTGCCCGGTATCCCTACAGCCCTACAGACTGCGGAGGCATTATTCACCAATGTCTTTCGGCACTACGGGGTGCCGGAGGACATCGTTTCTGATCGGGGCCCCCAATTCACGTCTCGGGTATGGAGAGCGTTCATGGAACGCTTGGGGGTCTCTGTCAGCCTGACCTCCGGTTATCACCCCGAGAGTAATGGGCAGGTGGAGAGAATGAACCAGGAGGTGGGTAGGTTTCTGCGGTCGTATTGCCAGGTTCGGCCAGGGGAGTGGGCACGATACATTCCCTGGGCTGAAATGGCTCAGAACTCACTACGCCACTCCTCTACTAACGTGTCCCCTTTTCAGTGTGTGTTGGGGTACCAGCCGGTCCTGGCACCATGGCATCCGAGCCAGACCGAGGCTCCTGCGGTGGAGGAATGGGTACAGCGCTCCAAGGAGACCTGGAGGGCCGTCCAGGAATCTCTACGACAAGCGAGTGGACGGCAGAAGAGGAGTGCTGACCGCCACCGCAGTGAGGCCCCCCGTGTTTGTACCGGGGACAGGGTCTGGCTCTCGACCCGAAACCTACCTCTCCGCTTGCCCTGCCGGAAGCTGGGTCCGCAGTGTGTAGGGCCCTTTAAAGTCCTGAGGAGAATAAACGAGGTGTGTTATCGATTACAACTCCCTTCCTATTATCGTATTAACCCCTCGTTTCATGTGTCTCTCCTCAGGCCGGTGGTAGCTGGTCCCCTGCAGGACAGTGAGGTACCGGAGGTCCCTCCCCCCCTCTGGACATCGAGGGGTCCCCGGCGTACACGATCCGGGCCATTCTGGACTCAAGACGCCGGGTGAGGGGCCTGCAGTACCTCGTGGACTGGGAGGGGTACGGTCCGGAGGAGAGGTGCTGGGTACCGGTGGGGGACATCTTGGATCCATCCATGTTGAGGGATTTCCATCGCCTCCATCCGGATCGCCCTGCACCTCGTCCTCCGGGGCGACCTCGAGGCCGGTGTCGGCGCGCTGCGGGAGCCGCGCGTCAGGGGGGTACTGTCACGAGTCCGACCGAGGGTGTTTCCCCTTCCCGGGCGGGTGGCGCTCGGCGGTCGTCGTCACCGGCCTATTAGCTGCCACTGATTGTTTTTCCTCCCCCTCCTTGTATGTTTAGTGGTAGCACCTGTTCATGTTTAATTAGTTTGTCTTTATTAGACAGCCGGCCCGCCTGGTTGTTGTGCGGGATTATTTCTATGTAACCTTCGGCTCTGTTATAGAGGTACGTGTTAGTGCCGAGTCGTGATTTGTTCTATTGTACTTTTTGATTCCCTGTGGTTGGGAACGTAACTTTTTGTGAGCATCCGTGTTAGTGCCGAGTCGTGATTTGTTCTATTGTACTTTTTGATTCCCTGTGGTTGGGAACGTAACTTTTTGTGAGCGCCCTGTGGTGCGTTGGTGCTATTAAAAGACGCACAGCATTGAACTCTGTCTCCTGCATTTGACTCCACACCCACGACACCCGGAGCATTACAGAAGGGGCTGGAGCAGCTATTACACATCCATGTTTACCATCGGAGGATGTATGCACTAGAGAACAGCATCTACTGAAGACTTAGTAGAGATCAGAGCATCCATATGCATGCTGGTCTGCCATGCCCCAATCCACTCAGCTGTCCACCTCAGGGTACCCCAGTCCTCTCCTCTCTTTGCATTACACCATGGCAAAGCCGCGCTAATTAGCTTACGTTGAAAGGCTGAGTTAATTCAGTCACACAGTGTCATGAAGTGGATAAGGACCTTATTGAGGGCCTAATTGAGAATGAGATTAACGCTTTGAATGGCAGCTAATTAACGCTGTTATCGGTTAGAAGAGAATACTGTATACATATACTGTATGTGCGTAAAAAAAATAATTCTGACAATATCAGAACATTTCAAAACACACATATACTTTAAAGTTTGTTCACAGACTGCATTTGAAACCAAGGAAATGTTTTACAATGAAACTGGTCCCAATTCCTAACTGTACTGTGTCCCCTAAATCAGGTAGGCACATTCCTTCATATGATGTGGGAGTGCCCTGTAGTTAAATGCTTCTGGGGCAAAGTTACACAATTAATGTTGCAGGGCATGAATGTAAATATTCAATGCTTGGCATCTATTATATTACTTAAAAATTCTAGCTTTTTGAATCTCTCAATAAATCAGAGACGATTACTGCTGGCAGGCAGCACTGTCGCGGGGGTGACTGACAAGAAATGGGTGGTGGGAGGGTTGTATGGAGACAAGTTGGCTGGGTGGGGTTGGGGAAACAAAAAAGAAGAACAAAAAACCCGCACGTATATTGTTCTTCGCTGTAAGGAGTAAAGAGTAGTTAATAGAGCTGGAAATATACTCCCAGCGTGACGTGACCGCTTGTCTTCAATGTTGCAAATGAATTAAAAATGAAAATCTTGAATGACAATCTCATCTCTGTACCCCACACATAGAATGATCTGTAAGGTCCCTCAGTCAAGCAGTACATTTCAAACACAGATTCAACCACAAAGACGAAGGAGATTTTCCAATGCCTCTCATTGGCACCTATTGGTAGATGGTAAAAACATAAAATATCCCTTTGAGCATGGTGAAGTTATTAATTACACTTTGGATGGTGTACAGTTCATACGGAAAGTATTCAGACCCCTTGACCTTTTCCACATTTTGTTACGTTACAGCATTATTCATGAAAATTGATTAAATTGATTTTTCGCCCTCACCAATCCATCTCTCTGTACTTTACTCTGTTCATCTTTCCCTCGATCCTGACTAGTCTCCCAGTCCCTGCCGCTGAAAAACATCCCCACATCATGATGCTGTCACCACCATACTTCACCTTAGGTATGGTGCCAGGTTTCCTCCAGACGTGACCCTTGGCATTCAGGCCAAAGAGTTCAATCTTGTTTTCATCAGACCAAAGAATATTGTTTCTCATGGTCTGAGAGTCTTTAGGTGCCTTTTGGAAATCTCCAAGCGGGCTGTCATGTGCATTTTACTGACTAGGGGCTTCCGTCTGGCCACTCTACCATAAAGGCCTGATTGGTGGAGTGCTGCAGAGATGGTTGTCCTTCTGGAAGGTTCTCACATCTCCACAGAGGAACTCTGGAACTCTTTCAGAGTGACCATCAGGTTCTTGGTCACATCCCTGACCAAGGCCCTTCTCCCCCGATTGCTCAATTTTGCCAGGCGGCCAACTCTAGAAAGAGTTTAGGTGGTTCCAAACTTCTTCCATTTAAGAATGATGGAAGCCACTGTGTTCTTGGGGACCTTCAATGTTGCAGACATTTTTTGGTACCCTTCCCCAGATCTGTGCCTCGACACAATCCTGTCTCGGAGCTCTATGGACAATTCCTTCAACCTCATGCCTTGGTTTTTGGTCTGACATACACTGTCAACTGTAGAACCTTATATAAACAGGTGTGTGCCATTCCAAATCATGTCCAAATCAATTGAATTTACCACTTTTAGAAACATTTCAAGGATGATCAATGGAAACAGGATGCACCTTGAGCTCAATTTCGAGTCTCATAACAAAGGGTCTGAATTCTTATGTAAATAAGGAATTTCTGTTTTTTTATGTATAATACATTTTCCAAAACTTTACACAAAATATTTAAATTTTGTCATTATGGGGTATTGTGTAAAGATTGATGACGATTTGTTTTTATTTAATCAATTTTAGAATAAGGCTGTAACTGTTTACTAGATGCTGTTCCTCCACTAACCTCATTGCAACTCCCCTCCAAGTCTCCGACCACTACCTTGTATCCTTTTCCCTCTCGCTCTCATCCAACACTTCCCACACTGCCCCTACTCGGATGGTATCCGAGTAGGGGCAGAATAGATACTGAATAGAACTTTCGCATTCCGGTCGCATTCCGCGTCGCTCCACAGGTAGTATCACTTTTTCACTTCATTTCATTACAGTCCCAACGGTGTGATTTGTTTGATCGTAGCTAGCTACATAGCTAGCTACATAGCCGTCTTTGTTTCAAAGATAATTGTGTAGTCTAGAGCGATTTTCTAGGTTAGCTAGCCAGCTATTGTCGTTCTCCTACGCAACGTAACGTAACCAACACTGCTAGCTAGCCAGCTAGCTCCCGATAAGCAGCATTGTAGAAACTTCACACTCAACGGTACGACTTGATTAGGGTAGTGTCAACAACGCAGCTAGCCTACCCCAGCAGTACTCTATCATTTTAATCATTTTAGTCAATTAGATTCTTGCTACGTAAGCTTAACTTTCTGAACATTCGAGACGTGTAGTCCACTTGTCATTCCAATCTCCTCTGCATTAGCGTAGCCTCTTCTCTAGCCTGTCAACTATGTGTCTGTCTATCCCTGTTCTCTCCTCTCTGCACAGACCATACAAACGCTCCACACCGCATGGCCGCAGCCACCCTAATCTGGTGGTCCCAGCGCGCACGACCCACGTGGAGTTCCAGGTCTCCGGTAGCCTCTGGAACTGCCGATCTGCGGCCAAGAAGGCAGAGTTCATCTCAGCCTATGTCTCCCTCCAGTCCTCGACTTCTTGGCTCTGACGGAAACATGGATCACCACAGACAACACCGCTACTCCTACTGCTCTCTCTTCGTCCGCCCACGTGCTCTCGCACACCCCGAGAGCTTCTGGTCAGCGGGGTGGTGGCACCGGGATCCTCATCTCTCCCAAGTGGTCATTCTCTCTTTCTCCCCTTACCCATCTGTCTATCGCCTCCTTTGAATTCCATGCTGTCACAGTTACCAGCCCTTTCAAGCTTAACATCCTTATCATTTATCGCCCTCCAGGTTCCCTCGGAGAGTTCATCAATGAGCTTGATGCCTTGATAAGCTCCTTTCCTGAGGACGGCTCACCTCTCACAGTTCTGGGCGACTTTAACCTCCCCACGTCTACCTTTGACTCATTCCTCTCTGCCTCCTTCTTTCCACTCCTCTCCTCTTTTGACCTCACCCTCTCACCTTCCCCCTACTCACAAGGCAGGCAATACGCTCGACCTCATCTTTACTAGATGCTGTTCCTCCACTAACCTCACTGCAACTCCCCTCCAAGTCTCCGACCACTACCTTGTATCCTTTTCCCTCTCGCTCTCATCCAACACTTCCCACACTGCCCCTACTCGGATGGTATCGCGCCGTCCCAACCTTCGCTCTCTCTCCCCCCGCTACTCTCTCCTCTTCCATCCTATCATCTCTTCCCTCTGCTCAAACCTTCTCCAACCTATCTCCTGATTCTGCCTCCTCAACCCTCCTCTCCTCCCTTTCTGCATCCTTTGACTCTCTATGTCCCCTATCCTCCAGGCCGGCTCGGTCCTCCCCTCCCGCTCCGTGGCTCGACGACTCATTGCGAGCTCACAGAACAGGGCTCCGGGCAGCCGAGCGGAAATGGAGGAAAACTCGCCTCCCTGCAGACCTGGCATCCTTTCACTCCCTCCTCTCTACATTTTCCTCCTCTGTCTCTGCTGCTAAAGCCACTTTCTACCACTCTAAATTCCAAGCATCTGCCTCTAACCCTAGGAAGCTCTTTGCCACCTTCTCCTCCCTCTTGAATCCTCCTCCCCCTCCCCCCTCCTCCCTCTCTGCAGATGACTTCGTCAACCATTTTGAAAAGAAGGTCGACGACATCCGATCCTCGTTTGCTAAGTCAAACGACACCGCTGGTTCTGCTCACACTGCCCTACCCTGTGCTCTGACCTCTTTCTCCCCCTCTCTCCAGATGACATCTCACGTCTTGTGACGGCCGGCCGCCCAACAACCTGCCCGCTTGACCCTATCCCCTCCTCTCTTCTCCAGACCATCTCCGGTGACCTTCTCCCTTACCTCACCTCGCTCATCAACTCATCCCTGACCGCTGGCTACGTCCCTCCCGTCTTCAAGAGAGCGAGAGTTGCACCCCTTCTGAAAAAACCTACACTCGATCCCTCCGATGTCAACAACTACAGACCAGTATCCCTTCTTTCTTTTCTCTCCAAAACTCTTGAACGTGCCGTCCTTGGCCAGCTCTCCCGCTATCTCTCTCAGAATGACCTTCTTGATCCAAATCAGTCAGGTTTCAAGACTAGTCATTCAACTGAGACTGCTCTTCTCTGTATCACGGAGGCGCTCCGCACTGCTAAAGCTAACTCTCTCTCCTCTGCTCTCATCCTTCTAGACCTATCGGCTGCCTTCGATACTGTGAACCATCAGATCCTCCTCTCCACCCTCTCCGAGTTGGGCATCTCCCGGCGCGGCCCACGCTTGGATTGCGTCCTACCTGACAGGTCGCTCCTACCAGGTGGCGTGGCGAGAATCCGTCTCCTCACCACGTGCTCTCACCACTGGTGTCCCCCAGGGCTCTGTTCTAGGCCCTCTCCTATTCTCGCTATACACCAAGTCACTTGGCTCTGTCATAACCTCACATGGTCTCTCCTATCATTGCTATGCAGACGACACACAATTAATCTTCTCCTTTCCCCTTCTGACGACCAGGTGGCGAATCGCATCTCTGCATGTCTGGCAGACATATCAGTGTGGATGACGGATCATCACCTCAAGCTGAACCTCGGCAAGACGGAGCTGCTCTTCCTCCCGGGGAAGGACTGCCCGTTCCATGATCTCGCCATCACGGTTGACAACTCCATTGTGTCCTCGTCCCAGAGCGCTAAGAACCTTGGCGTGATCCTGGACAACACCCTGTCGTTCTCAAATAACATCAAGGCGGTGGCCCGTTCCTGTAGGTTCATGCTCTACAACATCCGCAGAGTACGACCCTGCCTCACACAGGAAGCGGCGCAGGTCCTAATCCAGGCACTTGTCATCTCCCGTCTGGATTACTGCAACTCGCTGTTGGCTGGGCTCCCTGCCTGTGCCATTAAACCCCTACAACTCATCCAGAACGCCGCAGCCCGTCTGGTGTTCAACCTTCCCAAGTTCTCTCACGTCACCCCGCTCCTCCGCTCTCTCCACTGGCTTCCAGTTGAAGCTCGCATCCGCTACAAGACCATGGTGCTTGCCTACGGAGCTGTGAGGGGAACGGCACCTCACTACCTCCAGGCTCTGATCAGGCCCTACACCCAAACAAGGGCACTCCGTTCATCCACCTCTGGCCTGCTCGCCTCCCTACCACTGAGGAAGTACAGTTCCCGCTCAGCCCAGTCAAAACTGTTCGCTGCTCTGGCCCCCCAATGGTGGAACAAACTCCCTCACGACGCCAGGACAGCGGAGTCAATCACCACCTTCCGGAGACACCTGAAACCCCACCTCTTTCAGGAATACCTAGGATAGGATAAAGTAATCCTTCTCCCCTCCCCCCTTAAAAGACCTAGATGCACTATTGTAAAGTGGCTGTTCCACTGGATGTCATAAGGTGAAAGCACCAATTTGTAAGTCGCTCTGGATAAGAGCGTCTGCTAAATGACTTAAATGTAATGTAAATGTAAATGTAAATGTATCGCGCCGTCCCAACCTTCGCTCTCTCTCCCCCGCTACTCTCTCCTCTTCCATCCTATCATCTCTTCCCTCTGCTCAAACCTTCTCCAACCTATCTCCTGATTCTGCCTCCTCAACCCTCCTCTCCTCCCTTTCTGCATCCTTTGACTCTCTATGTCCCCTATCCTCCAGGCCGGCTCGGTCCTCCCCTCCCGCTCCGTGGCTCGACGACTCATTGCGAGCTCACAGAACAGGGCTCCGGGCAGCCGAGCGGAAATGGAGGAAAACTCGCCTCCCTGCGGACCTGGCATCCTTTCACTCCCTCCTCTCTACATTTTCCTCCTCTGTCTCTGCTGCTAAAGCCACTTTCTACCACTCTAAATTCCAAGCATCTGCCTCTAACCCTAGGGAAGCTCTTTGCCACCTTCTCCTCCCTCTTGAATCCTCCTCCCCCTCCCCCTCCTCCCTCTCTGCAGATGACTTCGTCAACCATTTTGAAAAGAAGGTCGACGACATCCGATCCTCGTTTGCTAAGTCAAACGACACCGCTGGTTCTGCTCACACTGCCCTACCCTGTGCTCTGACCTCTTTCTCCCCTCTCTCTCCAGATGACATCTCGCGTCTTGTGACGGCCGGCCGCCCAACAACCTGCCCGCTTGACCCTATCCCCTCCTCTCTTCTCCAGACCATCTCCGGTGACCTTCTCCCTTACCTCACCTCGCTCATCAACTCATCCCTGACCGCTGGCTACGTCCCTCCCGTCTTCAAGAGAGCGAGAGTTGCACCCCTTCTGAAAAAACCTACACTCGATCCCTCCGATGTCAACAACTACAGACCAGTATCCCTTCTTTCTTTTCTCTCCAAAACTCTTGAACGTGCCGTCCTTGGCCAGCTCTCCCGCTATCTCTCTCAGAATGACCTTCTTGATCCAAATCAGTCAGGTTTCAAGACTAGTCATTCAACTGAGACTGCTCTTCTCTGTATCACGGAGGCGCTCCGCACTGCTAAAGCTAACTCTCTCCTCTGCTCTCATCCTTCTAGACCTATCGGCTGCCTTCGATACTGTGAACCATCAGATCCTCCTCTCCACCCTCTCCGAGTTGGGCATCTCCGGCGCGGCCCACGCTTGATTGCGTCCTACCTGACAGGTCGCTCCTACCAGGTGGCGTGGCGAGAATCCGTCTCCTCACCACGTGCTCTCACCACTGGTGTCCCCAGGGCTCTGTTCTAGGCCCTCTCCTATTCTCGCTATACACCAAGTCACTTGGCTCTGTCATAAACTCACATGGTCTCTCCTATCATTGCTATGCAGACGACACACAATTAATCTTCTCCTTTCCCCTTCTGACGACCAGGTGGCGAATCGCATCTCTGCATGTCTGGCAGACATATCAGTGTGGATGACGGATCATCACCTCAAGCTGAACCTCGGCAAGACGGAGCTGCTCTTCCTCCCGGGAAGGACTGCCCGTTCCATGATCTCGCCATCACGGTTGACAACTCCATTGTGTCCTCGTCCCAGAGCGCTAAGAACCTTGGCGTGATCCTGGACAACACCCTGTCGTTCAAATAACATCAAGGCGGTGGCCCGTTCCTGTATGTTCATGCTCTACAACACAACATCAAGGCGGGCCACATGGCCCGCAAGAAGGTTTTTTACGGCCCCTGGGATGATCTTGATTTATTATTAGAACCGCCCGCAGCAAGCCGGCAGCCCGCAGATCTTTACACGCACCAATACTACATTTCCCACAATGCAAAGGTGACGCACCGAGCAGTAGGCTGCTTCATTTCTCTGGCACAGCATCGTCAGCATCACAGTAAAATTAACAGATACCCATCAAAAATGGCAAAACGGAAGGTGGATACTCCAAACAAGGTGGGAGTCCCAGTTCATGTCATGGAAAACCTGTGTCCTGTGTGGAGAGTGTGGCGGTACTAATCTGAGAACATTATGAAACGAAACACGCGGACAAAAACAAGAATATGGACATGGAACAAAGGCTACAAAAGGCAGAGGAATTAAAAACAGGCCTCAAATCTCGACAGGTCTGTGCCAGGCAAGAGATTGTCATCTCCCGTCAAAAACCATGATTAAAGGTGCCCAGAAAAAGGCAACTCTTTTAAAATGTGAGCTTAGTTGTCCTGCAACTTGTGAAAAAGGGAAAAGATTTTATGCCTTGGCTGGGCTCCTTCTGTGACATTGCAATCACCAGTTGTCAATTCAACCCCTACAACTCATCCAGAACGGACCGGGAAAAAGATGCAAGCCCTTATCACACAGAGGTGCGATGGCTAAGCCAGGGAAAGGTGCTTCAAAGATGTTTCGAGCTTCAGGAGGAGATTTGTCTCTGGTGTTCAACCTTCCCAAGTTCTCAGGTCCTAATCCAGGCACTTGTCATCTCCAATCTGGATTACTGCAAATCGCTGTTGGCTGGGCTCCCTGCCGCCATTCAACCCCTACAACTCATCCAGAACGCCGCAGCCCCTGGTGTTCAACCTTCCCTCTCCACTCACCCCGCTCCTCCGCTCCACTGGCTTCCAGTTGAAGCTCGCATCCGCTACAAGACCATGGTGCTTGCCTACGGAGCTGTGAGGGGAACGGCACCTCAGTTGAGCTGAGGAGGGGCACCTACCTCCAGGCTCTGATCAGGCCCTACACCCAAACAAGGGCACTGCGTTCATCCACCTCTGGCCTGCTCGCCTCCCTACCACTGAGGAAGTACAGTTCCCGCTCAGCCCAGTCAAAACTGTTCGCTGCTCTGGCCCCCAATGGTGGAACAAACTCCCTCACGACGCCAGGACAGCGGAGTCAATCACCACCTTCCGGAGACACCTGAAACCCCACCTCTTTAAGGAATACCTAGGATAGGATAAAGTAATCCTTCTCACCCCCCCTTTCCTCCCCCTTAAAAGACCTAGATGCACTATTGTAAAGTGGCTGTTCCACTGGATGTCATAAGGTGAAAGCACCAATTTGTAAGTCGCTCTGGATAAGAGCGTCTGCTAAATGACTTAAATGTAATGTAAATGTAACGAAACAAAATGTGAAAAAGTCAAGAGGTTTGAATACTTTCCAAATGCACTGTATCAATATAACTAGTCACTACAAAGATACAGGCGTCCTTCCTAACTCAGTTGCCGGATAGGAAGGAAACTGCACAGGGATTTCCCCATGAGGCCAGTGGTGACTTTAAAACAGTTACAGAGTTTAATGGCTGTGATAGGAGAAGACTGAGAATCGATCAACAATATTGTAGTTACTCCACAATACTAACATAATTGACAGAGTGAAAAGAAGGAAGCCTGTACAGAATAAAAAATATTTCAAAACATGCATCCTGTTTGCAACAAGGCACTTAAGTAACACTGCAAAAAATGTGGCAAAGCAATTTACTTTTTGTACAGAATACAAAGGACAACATTTTGTTTGGGGCAAATCCAAAACAACACATTACTGAGTACCACTCTCCATATTTTTAAGCATAGGGGTGGCTGCATCATTATGGGTATGCTTGTTATCGTTAAGGACTGGGGAGTTTTTCAGGATAAAAAAAAATACAGAATGGAGCTAAGCATAGGCAAAATCCTAGAGGAAACCTGGTTCAGTCTGCTTTTCACCAGACACTGAGATGAATTCACCTTTCAGCAGGACAATAACCTAAAACACAAGGCCTAATCTACACTGGAGTTGCTTACCAAGATGACAGTGAATGTTCCTGAGTGGCCTAGTTACAGTTTTTACTTAAATCTACCTCAAAATCTATGGCAAGACTTGAAAATGGCTGTCTAGCAATGATCATCAACCATCTTGACAGAGCTTGAAGAATTTAAAAATAAAGTGAAAATACTGTACAATCTAGTTGTGCAAAAGAAAGACTCACAGCTGTATTTACTGCGTAATGTGATTCTACAAAGTATTGGCTCAGGGATGTGAATACTTATGTAAATTAGATATTTCTTATTTCATTTTCAATACATTAGCAAACATTTGAACAACAAAAAATGTACACTGTCGTCAAAAAATTGAATTCAGGCTGTAAGACACATTTTTAGGGAATAAGTTAAAGGGTATGATACTTTCTGAAGAGCTTAGATCAAAACATTAACACCCCAAAGCAAGAGCTTGGACTGCCTTTCTCTCAATTACACTGTCAGAACTAGTTAGCCTATCTCTGATGGCAATGTTATGTTTTAGCAATCCAAAAAGTTCCCTGGATGTTCAACAAGTTGGTCCCTCATGCAGGCCTACTGCCGTTTTTCTACTCCTGAAAATGTACTACATGATGTTGTGTTATTATGCATGCCAGAATCCTTCCTTGTGAAACCAGATATGGGAAAGATTCTATGCTGTGATAGGGCACCATATGGAACTGATCAGAGAACAGTAGCGGTATGGAGTTCATGTTCAACGCCCTGAAAAAAAAACATCCCATTACTGCCATAAATGTCACTTTTCCAAATGTATTATGAGTAGGGTTTGCTAAGCTACCGGTAACTTACCCAAGTTCCTGGGAATCTTCGGTAATTTTGGTAATTAACAGGTAATGTATGGCAACTATGGTAACGTTGATAATTTATACATTAAAAATATACAGTACCAGTAAAAGGTTTGGACACACCTGCTCATTCAAGGGTTTTTCTTTCATTTTACTATTTTCTACATTTGAAATTATAGTGAAGACATCAAAACCATGAAATAACACATGGAATCATGTAGTAACCAAAAAAGTGTTAAACAAATCAAAATTGGTTTTATAGTTGATAATCTTCAAAGTAGCCACCCTTTGCCTTAATGACAGCTTTGCACACTCTTGGTATTCTCTCAACCAGCTCCATGAGGTAATCACCTGGAATTCCTCAAAATGTTCTTAGGAATTCATAGTTTTCCTAGGAACTTCGTAAATATCTTTCTTACGAACTTCGTAGATATCTTCTTATGTGTCATTGACATTAGTGACGTGCTTGAAACCAATAAATAAGCTTACATGACAGGGATGATAGCAATTGGTTATTCCATTATTTTTCACACATTATAGCCATCAGACTAGCTATATCAAAATAAAAAATGGATAACCAAGGAAAGCACAATAAAAACTTCAGCAAACAAGACCTTGAAGTGACAGTGGAGACTTGATAACTGCGGGGTCATTGCAGAGACCAAAAAGAAAGGATGGGCGAGAGTGGCCAAGCCTGTCTCTGCCATCAGAGGGGACAGTGATGCCGTAAAAAGAAGTGGTCTGACATCAAGTCGGCTGCTAAGAAGAAGGGAGCTGAGAGACCATTCATGTGGACCAGCTGGAGGAAAAGGTGTTTAATCAATAATGGCGTTATTTTCAATAAACTCTGCAACTTTCACCAGTTTGGTGTCAAAACATTGACTATATGGACATACTGACATTGTAAAATAATAACATTTTGTAAAAAATATAATTAAAGGATATTTCATGCTGAAGCAGTGTGGTCTTATGTCATGTATTAAAGATGGGGAAGGTTTGATAATGCTGTGGGGTTGCTTTGCTGCCTCTGATACTGGGTGCCTTGAACGTATCAATCAATCAATCCAATGTATTTATAAAGCTCTTTTTACATCAGTAGACGTTATAAAGGTCTGTACAGAAACCCAGCCTAAAACCCCAAACAGCAAGCAATGCAGATGTAGAAGCACGGTGGCAAGGAAAAACTCCCTAGAAAGTCGGGGACCTAGGAAGTAACCTAGAGAGGAACCAGGCTCTGAGGGGTGGCCAGTCCTCTTCTAGCTGTGCCGGGTGGAGATAGTACAGTACATGGCCATTAAGGCCTGATTTTTCTTCAAGATGTTCATAGATGACCAGCAGGGTCATTCAGAGTTTGAGACAGCAGGTGAGTGAGAGTAGGAGTGAGAGTGAGAGTGAGAGAGAGAGAGAGAGAGAGAGAGAGAGAGAGAGAGAGAGAGAGAGAGAGACAAAAACAGCAGGTCTGGGACAAGGTAGCACGTCCGGTGAACAGGTCAGGGTTCCATAGCCGCAGGCAGGACAGATGACACTGGAGCAGCAGCACAACCAGGTGGACTGGGGACACCCAGGAGTCATCAGGCCAGGTAGTCCTAAGGCATGGTCCTAGGGCTCAGATCCTCTGGGAGGGGAGTGAGAGAATTAGAGGGAGCATACTTAAATTCATACAGGACACCAGATAAGACAGGGTAATTACACCAGATATAACAGACATATGCAAGGCATCATAAAATAAACTGATTATCAGGTGTTTTGGAGACAAATGTTCAACCCAGTGTCCAAAAACTGGGTCTCCATTGAAGGTTGTGGGTCGTCCAGCGGGACAACTACCCCAAAAACACATCAAAAAGCACCCAGGAATGGTTCAGGAAGAGATGCTGGACTGTTCTAGAATGGCCAGCGAAGGGTCCAGATTTGAATCACATCCAAAAACCTATGGCGAGAGCTGAAAACAGTAGTTGGTGGAGGGAACCCTTCAAACATTGAAGAATTAGAGCAGTTTGCTGATGAAAAGTGGGCCAACCTTCCAGTAGAAAGGTGCAGCAAGCTCACTAGTGGCTACAAGAAGCGTTTGTCTGTAGTTATCTTGGCTAAAGGCTGTGCAACCATGTACTAGCTCCAGGATGACAATCATTTTGTCTATGCGATTTGTCTTTGTTTTCTCAATAAGAATTGTAAAACGGTAATAAGGTATGGTGACCAATATTATATATTTTTTATGTACAACTATTTTAGAAGAAATAGGGAATAATTGAAGAAAAGTACAAGTGTGCCAATATATTTGTCAGGCACAAAAACATTTTTTTTTTTTTATCTGGTAGTTTACTGGTAAACTTTGAAAGTATAAAGTCATATACCCACATTTGCAACTCTACTTATGACTTATCAAGGCAGCCTCACGTTTTGCCCACTGGCCACACGAGAGTAAAATAATGTTGCATACTGCCAAATCCATACATGATTCAACCAAGCCAGTGTGTAGAACTAGTCCAGTATCTGAGCGTTCTACACATTTGTGCACATTCTGCCTGACCTGTCACTGCTAAGAACAATGGCTGTGCTATGTCCCTTCAACCTGTCAGCAAGTCACAAATGACCCTCACCACACACTCATTCAGCCAGACTGGCTTAAGTAAAAAGCCAGAGAGCAAAATTAGAGTCCAATGCATTCATTAGCATTGGAGTGAAAGAGAACAGACTGACTGCATCTCGGTAACACGGTGGTGATGATGATGAGCGGGGTGAGAGTGAAGAATGAGGCCAGTCCTAGACTCTCGACTGTTAGCATTTAGTGCTATCTGTTAGCTGTTTCCAGCCTCTCCTCCAGCTGGAGATACTAATCAAACACTTGGCCCTATGACAGGATGTGGAGGGTTCACAAAGTGCAGCACACTGCTTCCTCCTCTCTTCCAATTTCCTAAAATGACATTCTCATATCAAAGCGCTGTAGACATAGAGCAGATAGGGGGTCTTGAGTATCCTTGATGTGAGGAAATCACTCTTTGAATAATAAACTCCCCCACCAGCCCGCAGGATAAAAAAAATAGAAAGTATCGGGATTCAAGATGGACTATAAAACTTCCCTCTGCACTGCTCCCTGTGCAAGGCTGAGGCTTCAGGGAAATTGAATGAGATTACCAGCTCTACTCAGGGTGGGTCAAATGCGGGACATTTTCAGGGGTTTGATTCAATCTTCAAATTACTGATGGAAACCAGCTTTATCATATTTACCCACAAAAGTTTGTGGTGGGCTGTTTTCAATAATAGGGAGAAATTATTATAGCAGAATGGGTCAGCATTAGTGTCAATACTGTCTTGCAGTGACATGGAACCCTAGGCACTAGGCAGCAACCCGAGCAGTGTAAAAATAGGTTTTCCTCCAAGTCATTTGTTGTTTTTGGATTGAGCCCTCTAAGAAATAAATCCAAAAACAATATAGTTTAAATGTTCTGTTTTATTGGAATACATAAAGTAAGTACAACTACAAACTAGTATTCCCAACCACTTAGAGTATAACAAGACCTATTCAAAAAGTATGAGAGGAAAGGACCACTGGAGCTTAGAGCAGAGCATAGTAGAGCAGAACCAGCCAGCCTCCTCTCAGCAGTAGTCAACAGCCTCTGGTGGTCCTCTCTGGGATCTGGACCATCAGCTAGCATGGCTAGCCACACACTACCCTAAACCTCATACACCTCATATAACAATATCCTTAACACCAGCATAGACAAAGGTTAGGAGATGTTCTTCAAGACCAAGCAAAACAGTGTTAATGTTCGGACACCGTGTGATTTGGCAATAGCATAACTGACCTTTGCACAGACTTAATTATTGAGCTACTAAGGCCACCACGTGTCAAAAAGAGAGCTTCGATTCCTTCATCCAAAAGAGACTCGAGACTTGGATTTCCTCCGTCAACAGGGACATCATGTGATTCATTTTTTATGTGGCAATGTGAGAGAAGAGATGGGGGGAAAGTTTATCTAACAGAGAAAGGCGATCTATCATTTATACATAAGTGATACAGTCATCATGGGCATTACTTCTAAAAGCTATATACATCCATTTGAAAAGGCAGCACGGCCAACATAAGTCATGAAAGAGGATCCTTTAGGTAGGGATCAGTCCTCCATGATGAATTTTCATGTGCTCAGGAAAATAAGGTATAACGTTAGAGCGCCTTAGCGGGGATCCCAGGGTTAGGGTAATACATATATCTACTGCAATCTGATCCCTTTAATAAGTGTCGCTGTCATTGCACTATGATTATGAGATGCTTTCATTCTTTTAAGTAAATATAGCAATATTTACATAAATTATTCCAATTCTGCAAAGCATGGGCGCAAACTCATTTGCTCTTTTGAATCCATTAGGCTTTGACAATTTCAATCTCTAGGCAGAGACACACGCACACAAACAAACAGGCACATGCAATACACATACAAGCCCTAACCCCGCTCCCTCTTACTGCCCTGGATTTTTAAACCACTTATTATCCTATCATGATACAATAGTCGTAGCTTAAAAGCTGATTGCTTCCTGTATTATAATAATCTGGGCACATCTGTGAGGCCAGAGCGATTGCCTGATGCTGCCAGCCCTGCTCTACGGATCTCAGATGTGTCCTAAACATGCCTTTGGACTGGTTCTTTCTGGGTTTTTTTTTATTTTAAATATGTCCATTATCAGAAAGGTGCATAGTGTTTTATTCTGTTGGACCTTGGCAGCGTGTATGCAAACACAAAGACACAAACACACACACATAAACAGGCTAAATGGTGTGTGGCAGCTGCTCTCCTGCCTGCCTGAATCTGCTTAAACAGGTAGAAATAGTTGTCTATGTGTCTAGCGCCCAGCACGTCTGCTCCAGTTGGATGTGCACACACACACACACACACACACACACACACACACACACACACACACACACACACACACACACACACACACACACACTACAGTGAAAACCCACATGATATCATGTACTGAGAGTTAAAGCAACTCTCCATCCCTCAATTTTCTCAGTGTATCCAACACTGCCATCTTTCCCAATGGACACAGATTAGCTGAGGCAGCCAGTCAGTATGCTGGATGTTTGCTTTTGACACAGGTCCCCTCCAGACTTGCATCTTTCACAGTTCTGGGTTTAGTGGTACTGGAGTAAATGAAAAGTGCAGTGTTGCTCTACTCTAAGTGCTGTGAGCACACTGTCAGTCGGCTGCTGATGAGATGAGCTGAGGCACATCCAGAGGAGCAGATGGCTTAACACAGCAGCGGCTCTCCTCTCTTTTCCTCTCCACTCTGGCCTACCCCAGCCCTGCCCAGCTCAGCCATGGCCTGAGCCCGGTTCCAGATGTGCTGGACTCAGTCCCGCAGTAGTGGGGGGATTGTGGGGGAGGAAGAGTGTGAGGCTTTAACCTTCGGGATGAGCCAGAGCACGGCTGGGGGGCTACGGGGCTGGGGCTACGGGGGAGGGGGGTATACACATTCCATCAGCTCTGGTTCTTCTTGAGCCGCCGAGGGGAAGGCTTCTGGAAGTGTTACACAGGCCCTGATGTGTGAGCAGGAAGTAAGCATGTCAAAACCCTGATTATTAAACATCCGAATGGCCTGGATCATCCGGAACAGAGCTATCAGCACAGAATAGGAGCACAGAGCAGAGCAGAGTAGGAGGGGAAAAGCACTCTACTGTCTCCACAGAGACCAGAACAACGTGGAGCCACAAAGGACCAGGATGTTTCTACAGAGGACGTGGCAGCTGGATGGTGTGTTGTCTTGTGTTCTGTTGAAATGTCCCTCAACACAGGATCAAAACCACACCAGGGCCTGAATGTTGCAGAGGTCACTGTGAAAACTGTTGCCAGTCACACACCATCTGATGACTATTGGCGATACATAGGGCATAATATATAATTGTTCACAGTGCACCTGTCCCAAAATACATAGAAATGCATGTACTGACAAAAAGACCAGCTGATCCACTACCACTGTCAGATTGATAGGGCAAGGCAACAGGAATGGTGAAAGCAGAATGACACAAAAGTGTGATGAGCAGAGGTAGGGACTGCTCACAAACTGTCTGTTCTGCACTATGCCATATAGATCAGCAGAACGCAGGAAAAAGCAGAACACTTAACATTAGATGCAGGGGGTCTCCAGATGGTTGGAAATATGGAATGAGCATTATTCATTAGTTACAGGTCTAGATTTCACCCAGGTTTTGGACGGCTCAGTGATAATGTGATTAGGGTTTGCCCTGGCTCTGTGTGTGTGTGTGTGTGTGTGTGTGTGTGTGTGTGTGTGTGTGTGTGTGTGTGTGTGTGTGTGTGTGTGTGTGTGTGTGTGTGTGTGTGTGTGTGTGTGTGTGTGTGTGTGTGTGTGTGTGCGCGCGTGCGTTGTGTGTGCGCAAGGCTGGGGGCACAGGGCACGGTGCCCACTGCCCACCCTGTTCCAGGTATTTGGTTTGGAGCTAGTGGATGTGTGCCAACCATGGCACTAAACTACGCCAAGGAGTAAAGAAATAAAGTTCAGGTTTCCTCTGTGGTTTGGAGAAGCCAGACCCCTGGCTGTTAGTGTTAACTGGAGGGGAAACTAGAAAAAAATGAAAGTGTCCTTTGCAGCCCCCAACCTGGTACTCTCTCTCACAATACTAAAAGCTTAGTGAGAGACCACAGCAGTGAATAGTGGAAGGCTAAATCATTCTTAACAGGTAGCACTGCTGAAAAGAAGGCCGACTTTATATCGACTATAGCCTCCATTCCACGGGGCGGGAGGGTGAAATATAAAGAGCAAAATGTTGACAAACTGAATATCCCCATTCCCGTTGTACAATTTACAGGCCATGTTGACCAGCACAACATGTCTGGCGAGAAAACAGACAATATTTGTGTGGACACCTGTGTGCATCTGGACCTTGCTGGCACCCAGACAGAACCTAATTGATGTGAATGGAGGAAGGAAACAGCATTGGAGGAAAACAGTGTCTCATAGCAGAGGGACGGTGGGTAGGAGCATCATGGGAAAAGCTCCACTCATGATCCGCTACATGGCCTTACAACAAGGCTCTTTGTGCTCTTCCCCTCCATATCATTGTGTTCTTACTTAAACCATTAGAATAATCCTCTGGGAGATGCCTGTCAAGGCCAATTACCATGCATCTCTCCAAGAAAAACATCCTAAGCTGTAAAATATGAGGATAGGAAGGGAATAGGTGTTTGTTGTTGCTAGGGCAACACAGCGTTTCAGGGCATCTTCTCTGTGGATGGAAGACCCTGAGCCTATGAGACAAAGAGACAGACAGCTAGCTCTACTAAACAAGGCTGTCTATTAACTACTGTATGACAGACAATCAATACCACTTACCCATTTCACTCAACATCAGAACATACTGGGCAGAATATCCTCCACACAGACACAATTACTGGTAGAAGGACACATTTTGTTCCCTTTTGTTGCTGGAAAAGATTATGAAGGCCAAAAACTGTAGAGGAGAAAACAGAGACTGAAAGAAAGAAACAACAAATAAGAAGGAAACTAATAACAAAAGTGACTGCTCTGTTTATGCGGCAATGAAAGCACTGAGAGCTCACAGGCCCTGGCCGTCTTGAGGGTTTAGATCGCTAACTCGCTGTACTGGCCTCCATTATTACAGTGAAATGCCAGCTTTGTCATTAATCAGAGAGTGCCTATTAAGAACCCCTAGCCTTCAAAAACTAAAGAGGATGCACACACACACAGACAGACACGCACACACACACACACAGCGGCCTTGGCCTCAGAGGGTCCTTTACGTCAAAATAGCCCTCCATCCAAGCCCCAGCCATTCCTCAGCGGAGCCACCTTTTGTATGGAAGAGGAACAGAGAAAGGAATCCGAGCAGGAAGCAGACTGAAAAGCCATAATGGTGCCTCAGATGGACAGAAAGTAAGAGGGGAGGAAGGAACAATCTTAATGAATATAGCATCCCCTCTGAAGAGACACTTCACCCTCCTCCCCTCAGTGCAAGGCCTTAACCCTATGTCACCCAGACCCCTCAGTCCCAGGCCAGTACACAGTACACACACTGCAGTCTGCCAGCCAACTCAACACAGGTCTGTAACACAGCATCTCACTGGCTCATCACCTTCATCTGGGAATGAAACACCAAAAGCTCTATGTCATTCCAACTGAAATAACAGGCTGATGTGCCCTTCATAAAACACTTTTAATAGCTGTGTAAACCATGCAAAACAAATCATGAGAGAGAAACGCTTTCAGCTGTGAAATACGGTCTCAAACCATGTAAAAGAGAACTTCTAGGGCGGCCGGCCATTGTAATAAATGCCGTGGGTGACATATGAGTTTGTAGCTGGCTCTGTCACCAGGAACTCTGGCAGGCAGGTTCACACTATTGTCACCTGACTGTCCAGCCAGAGCCCCGGCAGGCCAAGCACACCCTTTGTGGCATTATATGCACTGCCACGTCTGTCTGTCTGCAGATCACTCTACTCCTCAGGCTCTTTTTGCAGTTTCCATAAGTTACATGATTCGCATGCACTGTAGAAACATACAACACATTACAACACATGACTAACTATTTTGTTTCTGTAGTGAATGAAGGCACATGAAAAGAAGATTTCAATTGCAAGCATAGGTTCACTCAAGTTGTTCTGACAGCAATTACAAACTTGGCATTTCTTGCATTCATTTTCTTCTCCAAATACCACAGAATGGAGTGAAACAAAATGCAGTGTGGTGGGGTTTATGTTTGAGAGGCTCTCAATATGTGGGGGTGGAAGAGCAGTGGGACCTCTGGGTTGCCATGGGGAAATCACTATCGTGTCATACTGACCCGTGTGAATTCCCACAAGCACCATTACAATATGACTCAGTTCCACAGCTAAAAAGGAGGCAACATTGTGCTGGAAAAAAAAAGAGCGTTCCCTTTGGACACAGTTAAAACAAATTAAAAGGGCCATTATAAAACTCAGATGCAGCAAAGAAAATAAGCTTCACAAGATTTACTGTGTTTCTGAAGACCTAAGCTATCTGTGCTAAAGACATTAGCAACAACAGATAATACCAGACCAAGGCCTCTGCTTAGCTCCGTCACAGCTTTTGTTTTGTGTCAGTTCCCTTTCTGTTTCAAACTCTGACTGGGGTCAAACCAGATTATGTGAAAGTGGCAAGCAGCCAGTCTTGTAATCACCAGGGATTGATACAGACAGGCACCACAGCAATATTCCTTGTTTTATGTCATTCGTTTTATTTAGGCTAGATAATATTAGATGGCACTTGTACAGTGAGTTATCATCAATTGTATCCAGATACCGAGATAGCATAAGTATGCCAGACACACATGTACAGAAAAGTAACACTTTAATTTATAAAAATAAATAAAAAGGTGAGCGAGATGAGAATACAGGCCTAGCGCATTAGACTCATCACACCATAGACCAAGGCTCCAGTCCAAGCTCCACCGAGCACGCCCAGAGCCTAGAGGCATAAATGCATGCAGAGACATAATCAGTGGGCTCAGCATGTGGCTCTGATCAACAGACAGTAATCTGATCATGTCAACTTACTTAGGCAAAAGTGGTAACCATACTAAAGGCATGAAGAATTCCGTCTTCCAAAAACCATGAAAAAAGGGACCAGAGTACATGCACTCGGGGGCATCCTCCTGTGGTTGCACTGTAGTCCCACAGCGTAGTCCTAAGGAGAAAGCCACTGGGTCCTGCTGAGGGATCGGCACAAGCACACAGATGACCAGCACTGATAGAGGACCTGTCCCTCTGGGAAAGAGGGGGCAGACACTGGTACAGACATGTTAATAATACAGTCATAAAGACAACATGAACATAAGCACACACCATGTGCCAAAACCAGAGGGAGAGGAAAGTCAACACGACCTGTAAAAATCATTCCCACTGACAACAAATAGATAACTGGAGAGAAATAACCAGCTGGCTGGGTTCAAACAATCTCTGTTGTTCAAATGGCACATTTATGATCTCTCAGTAATGGAAGATGAAAGGAAACAAATAATACTGGACCAATGTGCACAGTGAGTTCCTGACTGTGGATCCAACACAGACCTGTAATCTACTTTAATGATTCCCGGAAAGGTATTCAAAGAGAAAAAAACAGAGGAAAACTCCAGGACGTCCCTTACAAAGACAAGCAGCTGTTAAAACAGTTCTATGATAGTGAAATTGGCTACAAACAGCCAGAATGAGCAGACAGTATTTACATAACTCACAGAATAAAGTTTCTCCACTCAGAAGACGTGGCCCCCATTAATGAAGAACAATAAAAGGAAGCCAATTCCATATCCTCCAGTTTTATCTAATGAGAGTCTGCTGATAGTGAGGACTACTTCACTTAACCACAACTGGTCTAGTAAAGTGCCTGGCAGGCCACATTTACTTACATTTGCGTCAGCGCAAATTAAAAAAAGACAGGTTTCTACAAACCATAAATTTGACCTTTACTTCATGGAAGAACTGAAGGAAAGCCCTTAGTAAATAATCAAAACTTCCTTTCTGGAACATTCAAAGGTTTATAATGACTTGTCAGTAGGGTGGAAATAATGTACACTTCTACAGTATCCACAGAGTCATTAACTAGTAATTCATCTGTAAACGGATAGCTTTAGTTTTCACGTAAAAAGAGAAAATACTGCAAATATTTCAGTGAGAATGCTGACGGAATCCGTCATGCTGTAACCATGATGAGAGTACATGATGTGTTAGTGACTCAGGTCATAACAACTGTCACAAATGCACTTCCTTGCGGTGGAAAAGGACAATATTATAATCTATACAACCCACACACTCTAGATGCCCGCACAGACAAATACACGTATACACACAGACACAGACATACGCACACACACACAGATGCACACACACAATTTACATGAACTAAATGAGTTTTATCACACAACGCATTTACATTTTTTCGTAATTTGAATTATATCTGAATAGTGAAGTTTTATTTGTCATATTCAAAAGTACAGTGAAATCCTTCATTTATAAGTCCTCCCCAACAGTGCAGTATTCAATAGTTAATCATTTCAGAACATAATGTTCATACATGTATGACACTTGTAATGATGATATAGGAATGAATATAAAAAATATACAGTATACATACAGTACCAGTCAAAAGTTGTGGAACACCTACTCATTTAAGGGTTTTTTCTTTATTTGTACTATTTTCTACATTGTAGAGTAATAGTGAAGACATCAAAACTATGAAATAACAGGTATGGAATAATGTAGTAACCAAAAAAAGTGTTAAACAAATCCAAATCAATTTTACATTTCAGATTCTTCAAACAAGCCTCCCTTTCCCTTGATGAGAGCTTTGATCACTCTTGGCATTCTCTCAACCAGCTTCATGAGGTAGTCACCTGAATTCATTTCAATTAACAGACGTGCCATGTTAAAAGTTAATTTGTAGAATTTCCATCCTTTCTGTCCTTTGGTCTGATGAGTCCAAATTTGAGATTTTTGGTTCTAACCGCCATGTCTTTGCGAGACTCAGATTAGGTAAACAGATGATCTCCTCATGTGTAGTTTCCACCGTGAAGCATGGAGGAGAAGGTGTGATGGTGTAGGGGTGCCTTGCTGGTGACACTTTCAGTGATTTATTTAGAATTCAATGCACACTTAACCAGCATGGCTACCACAGCATTCTGCAGCAAAGCGCCATCCCGTCTGTTTTGCGCTTAGTGGGACAATCATTTGTTATTCAATAGGACAATGACCCAACACACCTCCAGGCTTTGTAAGGGCTATTTGACCAAGAAGGAGTGATGAAGTGCTGCCTCAGATGATCTGACTACCACAATCACCCAACCTCAACCAAATGGAGATGGTTTGGGATGAGTTGGAGCGCAGAGTGAAGGAAAAGATGCCAACAAGTGCTCGGGAAATATATGTCGGAACTTCAAGACTGTTGGAAAATCATTCCAGTTAAAGCTGGTTGAGAGAATTCCAAGAGTGTACAAAGCTGTCATCAAGGCAAAGGGTGGCTACTTTGAAGAATCTCAAATATAAAATATATTTCGATTTGTTTAACACCTTTTTGTTTACTACATGATTCCATATGTGGTATTTCATAGTTTTGATGTCTTCACTATTATTCTACAATCTAGAAAATAGTCAAAATAAAGAAAAACTCTTGAATGAGTAGGTGTGTCCATTCTCTTGACTGGTACGGTATAAATTTCTGTCAAAATTTTAATGAAAAAGTCCATGAGAGCCTCTAAAAACCACATAATACTTCAGGCAAGACAAATGCAGTCTATAAACACCACTTTAAATTATTGTGAAGGTTATCAGAGTTTCTGAATTAGATTTGTATCAAGGGAAAGTTAATAGCACCGTTAAAACCTCGCAAACCTATGCTGCTACCTTCAAAGAAGGTGGAGGCAGTACCAGCCATTGCTGACAGCATTATCTCTCTCTCTGCTGGGTAAATCTACAGCGCCACACAGAGGACTTCACAAGTAATGCAAGCCAGAGGCTAAAGTTTTGATCTGAAACTGTGTGAAGAGAATGATTTGACATATTGATTAGATAAGTAGTATACATTAAAGAGAAAAATCTCTATTTCTAAATGTTGAAAGTGATAAATGGAATTCAAACCAATTAGATTGTCAGTTTAGACAAAGATTAGGGCTCTTCCAAACAGAAACCTTGTGAAAAAAAATAAGGTTCTTAACAATCAGGAAGTGCTCTTTCTATGAGATACACTGACCAGGTGTAAGCTATGATGCCTTATTGGATGTCACCTGTTAAATCCACAATCAGTGTAGATAAATATATATTTTTTAATTTAACAACTCAGTTATTAACTAATTCTTATTTACAATGACGGCCTAGCGGGGAACAGTGTGGTGTTAACTGCCTTGTTCAGAGGCAGAACGGCAGATTTGTATCTTGTCAGCTCAGGGATTCAATCCAGCAATCTTTCCGTTACTGGCCCAGCACTCTAACCACTAGGTTACCTGCCGTAGATAAAGGGGAGAAGACAGGTTAAAGAAGGACTTTTATGCCCTGGGGGTGGCAGGAAGCCTAGTGGTTAGTGTGTTGGACTCTTAATCGAAAGGTTGCAAGATCAAATCCCTGAGCTGACAAGGTAACAATCTGTCATTCTGCCACTGAACAAGGCAGTTAACCTGCTGTTATTGAAAATAAGAATTTGTTCTTAACTGACTTGCCTAGGTAAATAAAGGTTAAAAAAGATAGACTTGACACATGGATATTGTCTTGAATGGGCAAGACAACATATTTAAGTGTCTTTGAACAGGTTATGGTAGTAAGTGCCAGGTGCACCAGTTTGAGTGTGTCAAGAACTGCAATTCTGCTGGGTTCTTCGTGCTCAGCAGTTTCAATAGTGTATCAAGAATAGTCCACTACCCAAAGGCCATCCAGCCAACTTGACACAACTGTGGTAAGCATTAGTCAACAGCTTCCCTGTGGAACACTTTCAACACCTTGTAGTCCATGACCTGACAAATTGAGGCTCTTCTGAGGGCAAAAGGGGGTACAATTCAATATTGGGAAGGTGTTCCTAATGTTTTGTACACTCAGTGTATGTTATTGACATTGAGAAGTGGTCAATATTATAATTACCTAGATATTATTTTAGAAGTACAGCCTATAATATGTATGCACATATACAGTACCAGTCAAAAGTTTGGACACACCTAATGTTTATTCTTTATTTTTACTATTTTCTAGATTGTAGAATAAAAGTGAAGACATCAAAACTATGAAAGAACACATATGGAATCATGTAGTAACCAAAACCAAAAAAGTGTTTGAAATATATTTTAGATTCTTCAAAGTAGCCACCCTTTGCCAAGATGACAGCATTGCACACTCTTGTAATTCTCTCAACCAGCTTCACCTGGAATGCTTTTCCAACAGTCTTGAAGGAGTTTCCACAAATTCTGAGCACTTGTTGGATGCTATTCCTTCACTCTACGGTCCAACTCATCCCAAACCATCTCAATTGGGTGGAGGCCAGGTCATCTGATGCAGCACTCCATTACTCTCCTTCTTGGTCAAATAGCCCGTACACAGCCTGGAGGTGTGTTGCGTCATTGTCCTGTAGAAAAACAAATGATAGTCCCACTAAGCGCAAACCAGATGAGCTGGTGTGTCGCTGCAGAATGCTGTGGTAGCCATGCTGGTTAAGTGTGCCTTAAATTCTAAATAAATCACAGACAGTGTCACCAGCAAGGCACCCCCACACAATCACACCTCCTCCTCCATGCTTCACGGTGGGAACCACACATGAAGAGATCATGTGATTGTGTGGAGTGCTTTGCTGGTGACACTGTCTGTGATTTATTTAGAATTTAAGGCACACTTAACCAGCATGGCTGATATATTGGTGTCCTTTCACCTACTCTGCATCGCACAATGACACGGCGGTTGGAATTAAAATCTCAAAATTTCCATTGGTCTAATGTCCATTGCTCGTGTTTCTTAGCCCAAGCATGTCTCTTCTTCTTCTTGTACTTTAGTAGTGTTTTTTATGCAGCAATTCGACCATGAAGGCCTGATTCACGCAGTCTCCTTTGAACAGTTGATGTTGAGATGTGTCTGTTACCTGAACTCTGTGAATAATTTATTTAGGCTGCAATCTAAGGTGCAGTTAACTCTGATGAACGTATCCTCTACGGCAGAGGTAACTCTGGGTGTTCCTTTCCTGTGGCGGTCCTCATGAGAGCCAGTTTCATCATAGTGCAGATTGACTGACCTTCATGTCTTAAAGTAATGATGGACTGTCTTTTCTCTTTGCTTATATGAGCTGTTTTTGACATAATATGGAGTTGTTCTTTTACTAAATAGGGATATCTTCTGTATACCATCCCTACCTTGTCACACCACAACTGATTGGCTCAAAAGCATTAAGAAGGAAAGAAATTCCACAAATTAACAAGGTACACCTGTGGTGCAGTGGACTAAGGCACTGCATGAAGTGTCCCTATTGTACCTGGTTCAAATCCAGGCTATATCACATCTGGCAGTGATTGGGAGTCCCATAGGGCAGCACACAATTGGCCCAGCGTCGCTGGATTCGGACAATATTGTAAATAAGTATTTGTTCTTAACTGACTTGCCTAGTTAAATAAAGGATGTAAAAAATATACACCTGCATTCCATGTGACTACCTCATGAAGCTGGTGGAGAGAATGCCATAAGTGTGTGAAGCTGTCATCAAGGCAAAGGGTGGCTTCTTTAAAGAATCTCAAATATATTTATATTATTTTAACATAATTTTTGTTTACTACATGATTCCATATGTGTTATTTCATAGTTTTGATGTCTTCACTATTATTCTGCAATGTAGAAAATAGTTTTAAAAAATAAAGAAAAACCCTGGAATGAGTAGGTGTGTCCAACCTTTTGACTTGTACTGCATGTGTAATATTCAGTAGAGCTGGTTTGTCATTGAGTATTTAGTCAGATATCCTGTATAATGGAATAGTTAATCAATTCTTCATAAGCACAACTAAATTGTTAATTTAATCATACATATCTGGTAAAAAAGGCAGCTTTTAATAGGAAAGTTTTTAACATTTTGAGCGTGGACTCAGCTAGAACAATAATGTTGCATTTGGGACAACTTACCTGGCAAAAGCCAGAAATATTCTGCCCCGTACGTACACACATGCTATTTCCATTCTGCCATCCAATTTACATCAACAAAACAGCACACAGGCAAAATGTAGACGTACATTCTGATGTTGTTTTCTGGGGTTTGTGACCATGTAAAAACTGTGAACGTTTAGTGATTTATGGAATAATCACAGATTGTGTGTTCGTCACATGAAACTTTAACTGTCCTCTTTTTTTTCTTCATTTTTAGCATCAAAGCTGATGTTCACACAAACCTCACATTTTGGCTGATGATTTTCGAGAAGCGTCAGGTTTTATTTTGGAAAGTAATTAATAATAAACAAGTACACACAATGTCTGAATTATCGAACCATCACATCCTCTCCTAGCGGCTGGTGGATAGGGAGGTATTTTTCAAACCAAAAAATGTACTTCTATTCATGTGGTGTTTATAGAAGTGCATGCAGCACAAATGCCATTTTCACAGGAATATGTATTTTAGAAATCTTTTAGACAGACACCTTTAGGAGGATAACAGCTATAATTATCAAGGCACAAGGCGAGACGCAGAGGCAGACACAGGAGGTCAAAACCAGTTCAGAGTCCAATAGGTACTGAAGGGAAGGCAGGAGGATCAGGCAGGCAGGAAAGTAGTCCAGAGTCAGAGAGTGGTCAAACCCGGGAGGACTAGCAAAAGAGAATAGAAAAGGAGTATGGGGAAAAACACGCTGGTTGACTTGACTAAACATACAAGACGAACTGGCACAGAAAGACAGGAAACAGGGATAAATACACTGGGGAAAGTTAGCGACACCTGGAGGGGGTGGAGACAATCACAGGGACAGGTGAAACAGATCAAGGCGTGACAGTACCCCCCACCCCTGCATAGAGTCGCCACCTGGCATCCTACCTGGGCATATAACTGGCTGACCGGGGTGTCAGCGGTGGAATTTGGCGATGAGGGCCGGGTCCAAGATGTCTTTAGCAGGAACCCAGCACCTCTCCTCTGGGCCATAACCCTCCCAGTCAACCAAGTACTGGAAACCCCTGCCCCGTGGTCGAACCCTCAGGAGGTGTCTCGCCGTGTACGCTGGCTGGCCATCAATTACCCGGGGTAGAGATGGGCCTGGAAACAGAAGACAAAGGACAGTGAAACACGGGCTTAATTCTGGACACATGGAAAGTAGGGTGGATACGGAGGGTACGGGGTAACACAAGACGGACAGCAGTGGAACTAATGCGGCAGCGGGGAGCTGGGGTTACGCGGAGGTCCGCTTGTCAACGATACCTGGAATTGGCCGCCCTGGCTCTTCTCCAGGTACGTCGACAGTGGCGGACAAACATCTGGATCAAGGGTACGCTGACCTCCTGCTCTTGTTCCAGGAAGAGGGGAGGCTGATACCCCATGGAGTACTCGAAAGGGGAGAGTCCCATGGCAGAACAGGGAAGGGTGTTCCAAGCATACTCCACCCAGACTAGTTGACAGCTCCAGGTAGTGGGGTTGGTTGAGACCAGGCATCTCAAGGTGGTTACCAGGTCTGGGTTGACTCGCTCCGACTGGTTTGGGGATGGAATCCAGATGGCAGGCTGGGTGACGACCCAATAAGGGTGCAGAATGCCTTCCAGAACTGAGACGAGAACTGAGGACCCCGATCGGAGACCATGTCTATCGGGAATCCATGGATCCGGAAGACATGCTACACCATAGGCTGGGCCGTCTCCTTGGCAGAAGGTAGTTTGGGGAGAGGGATGAAATGTGTGGCCTTGGAGAACCGATGGACTACCATCAGAATGACAGTGTTTCCATCAGACGGAGAAAGCCCAGTGACAAAGTCGAGAGATATATGAGACCAGGGACGATGAGGGACCGGTAGTGGCTGAAGGAGGCCAGAAGGAGCTTGCCGTTGAGTCTTGTTCTGAGCACACACTGTGCATGTGGCGACGAAGGCAGAAATGTCAGGAACCATTGTGGGCCACCAGAAACAGTGTCGAAGGAAGGCTAGGGTACGACGGGACCCTGTATGACAGGTCAGCCTGGAGGAATGAGCCCATTCCAGGACCCGGGACCGGACTGGGTTAACCTGTTACTCCTACCCCCTACTTTTTCGAACATTCTGTTAAAAATCGCACAACATTTCAGCGCCCTGCTACTCATGCCAGGAATATAGTATATGCATATGATTAGTATGTGTGGATAGAAAACACTCAGACGTTTATAAAACTGGTTACATCACGGCTGTGACTATAACAGAACGTGCGTTTCATCGAAAAGTGCAGGAAAATCTATTTCTATAAAATATAAAATCTATAAAAAAGTATTTCGAAGTGTTTTGTGAAAGTTTATCGTCGACTTTTTTAATTTTAAAAAATGACGTTACGTTATAAAACGCTATTTTTTTCCTTGATCACACAGTCTTCATAGATCGATATCTAGGCTATATATGGACCGATTTAATCGAACAAAAAGACCCAATAGTGATGTTTATGGGACATCTAGGAGTGCCAACAAAGAAGATGGTCAAAGGTAATGAATGTTTTATATTTTATTTGTGCGTTTTGTGTAGCGCCGACTATGCTAATTATTTTGTTTACGTCCCCTGCAGGTCTTTTGGGGTGTTACATGCTATCAGATAATAGCTTCTCATGCTTTCGCCGAAAAGCATTTTAAAAATCTGACTTGTTGCCTGGATTCACAACGAGTGTAGCTTTAATTCAGTACCCTGCATGTGTATTTTAATGAACGTTTGAGTTTTAACAAGTACTATTAGCATTTAGCGTAGCGCATTTGCATTTCCAGATGTCTAGATGGGACGCCTGCGTGTCAGGTAGGAGCAAGAGGTTAAGGACAAACAGCCGGTTAGCCGGGCCCCCTTCAGGTCTAGGCTGGGAGCATTACGCCTCGCAAACCAGGTTTTCAATACCCCAATCCACAGTGGCAGCAAGGCATGAGTTAGGCAGAATGGTTTCGCAGGTCGAGGGTGAGGCAGAGGAACTGTATATGCTGGAGAGAGCATCAGGCATCACATGTTTTACCCTGGGCGGTAGGAAATGTTGAAGTTCAATCTGGTAAACAAGAGGGCCCACCGGCCCTGCCTGGAGTTGAGGCGCTTGGCTGTACGGAGATATTCCAAGTTTTTATGGTCGTCCAGACCATAAATGGTTGTTCTGCTCCTTCCAGCCAGTGCCTTCACTCTTCCAACGCCATCTTAACTGCCAGGAGTTCTTGGTTGCCTACATAGTAGTTCCTCTCTGCAGGATTGAGACGATGGGACAGGAAGGCACGGGCATGAAGCTTTTGGTCCTGGGCAGATCGCTGGGACACTCCAACATCAGAAGCACCAACTTCCACCAGAAATTGATGTGAGGGGTCTGGATGGATGAGGATGGGTGCTGTTGTGGACCGATGTTTCAGGTCCACAATGGCTTTCTCGACCACTGGAGACCATTTGAATGGTACCTTGGGAGAGGTGAGTGCCGAGAGGTTGGCCGCCAGGGTGCTGTAATCCCGAATGAAACGGCGGTAGAAGTTAGCAAAACCAAGAAACCGTTGCAACTGCACCCTGGAGTTTGGATGAGGCCAATCCACCACTGCTTTCACCTTTCCAGGATATATCTGAACATTGCCCTCAGTGATGACATATCACAGAAAGGTGATTGTAGAGTGGTGGAACTCACACTTCTCGGCTTTGACAAACAATTAGTTCTCCAGGAGGCGTTGAAGGACCTGTCTGACATGAAGTACATGTTCTTGGGTAGATCGGGAGAAAAACAGGATGTCATCAAGGTAAACAAACACAAAACGGTTTAGCATATTCCGGAGCACATCGTTGACCAAAGCCTGGAAAACAGCGGGGTGAGTCCAAATGGCATGACCCGCTACTCATAATGTCCACTAGCTGTGTTGAAGGCTGTCTTCCACTCATCCCCCTCGCGTATCCGAACCAGGTGGTAGGCATTCCGAAGGTCCAACTTGGAAAACATGGTGGCCCCCTGGAGAGGTTCAAACGCTGAGGAGAGGAGAGGTAGGGGGTAAAGATTTTTAACAGCAATGTCGTTAAGTCCCTGATAGTCAATGCATGGACGCAGGGTCTTGTCCTTCTTCTCCACAAAGAAAAACCCTGCGCCAGCAGGAGAAGCAGACGGATGGATGGCCCCAGTGGCCAGAGACTCTTCTATGTACTCCTCCATAGCTTTGGTCTCTGATCCGGACAGAAAATACAACTGACCCGGAGGTGGTGTAGTGCCTGGGAGAAGATCAATGGCACAATCATAAGGATGAACACTTCCAGGAGGTCATGGTATTCAGTGGGAATAGCAAAGACATCCACAGTTTTGCTAACATCCCAAGGAAGACAACTTGGGGAAGGCTGTGCTGCTTGAAGGCAGTGGGAATGGCAAAATGGGTTCCAACCCAGGATAGAGCTTGTGGCCCAGTCAATCACAGGATTGTGCTTTTGGAGCCAGGAAAATCCCAAAACAACCAGAACATTACATTTAACATTTAAGTCATTTAGCAGACGCTCTTATCCAGAGTGACTTACAAATTGGTGCTTTCACCTTATGACATACAGTGGAACAGCCACTTTACAATAGTGCATCTAGGTCTTTTAAGGGGGGAGAAGGATTACTTTATCCTATCCTAGGTATTCCTTAAAGAGGTGGGGTTTCAGGTGTCTCCGGAAGGTGGTGATTGACTCCGCTGTCCTGGCGTCGTGAGGGAGTTTGTTCCACCATTGGGGGGCCAGAGCAGCGAACAGTTTTGACTGGGCTGAGCGGGAACTGTACTTCCTCAGTGGTAGGGAGGCGAGCAGGCCAGAGGTGGATGAACGCAGTGCCCTTGTTTGGGTGTAGGGCCTGATCAGAGCCTGGAGGTACTGAGGTGCCGTTCCCCTCACAGCTCCGTAGGCAAGCACCATGGTCTTGTAGCGGATGCGAGCTTCAACTGGAAGCCAGTGGAGAGAGCGGAGGAGCGGGGTGACGTGAGAGAACTTGGGAAGGTTGAACACCAGACGGGCTGCGGCGTTCTGGATGAGTTGTAGGGGTTTAATGGCACAGGCAGGGAGCCCAGCCAACAGCGAGTTGCAGTAATCCAGACGGGAGATGACAAGTGCCTGGATTAGGACCTGCGCCGCTTCCTGTGTGAGGCAGGGTCGTACTCTGCGGATGTTGTAGAGCATGAACCTACAGGAACGGGCCACCGCCTTGATGTTATTTGAGAACGACAGGGTGTTGTCCAGGATCACGCCAAGGTTCTTAGCGCTCTGGGACGAGGACACAATGGAGTTGTCAACCGTGATGGCGAGATCATGGAACGGGCAGTCCTTCCCGGGAGGAAGAGCAGCTCCGTCTTGCCGAGGTTCAGCTTGAGGTGATGATCCGTCATCCACACTGATATGTCTGCCAGACATGCAGAGATGCGATTCGCCACCTGGTCGTCAGAAGGGGGAAAGGAGAAGATTAATTGTGTGTCGTCTGCATAGCAATGATAGGAGAGACCATGTGAGTTTATGACAGAGCCAAGTGACTTGGTGTATAGCGAGAATAGGAGAGGGCCTAGAACAGAGCCCTGGGGGACACCAGTGGTGAGAGCACGTGGTGAGGAGACGGATTCTCGCCACGCCACCTGGTAGGAGCGACCTGTCAGGTAGGACGCAATCCAAGCGTGGGCCGCGCCGGAGATGCCCAACTCGGAGAGGGTGGAGAGGAGGATCTGATGGTTCACAGTATCGAAGGCAGCCGATAGGTCTAGAAGGATGAGAGCAGAGGAGAGAGAGTTAGCTTTAGCAGTGCGGAGCGCCTCCGTGATACAGAGAAGAGCAGTCTCAGTTGAATGACTAGTCTTGAAACCTGACTGATTTGGATCAAGAAGGTCATTCTGAGAGAGATAGCGGGAGAGCTGGCCAAGGACGGCACGTTCAAGAGTTTTGGAGAGAAAAGAAAGAAGGGATACTGGTCTGTAGTTGTTGACATCGGAGGGATCGAGTGTAGGTTTTTTCAGAAGGGGTGCAACTCTCGCTCTCTTGAAGACGGGAGGGACGTAGCCAGCGGTCAGGGATGAGTTGATGAGCGAGGTGAGGTAAGGAGAGAAGGTCACCGGAGATGGTCTGGAGAAGAGAGGAGGGGATAGGGTCAAGCGGGCAGGTTGTTGGGCGGCCGGCCGTCACAAGACGCGAGATGTCATCTGGAGAGAGAGGGGAGAAAGAGGTCAGAGCACAGGGTAGGGCAGTGTGAGCAGAACCAGCGGTGTCGTTTGACTTAGCAAACGAGGATCGGATGTCGTCGACCTTCTTTTCAAAATGGTTGACGAAGTCATCTGCAGAGAGGGAGGAGGGGGCAGGGGAGGAGGATTCAAGAGGGAGGAGAAGGTGGCAAAGAGCTTCCTAGGGTTAGAGGCAGATGCTTGGAATTTAGAGTGGTAGAAAGTGGCTTTAGCAGCAGAGACAGAGGAGGAAAATGTAGAGAGGAGGGAGTGAAAGGATGCCAGGTCCGCAGGGAGGCGAGTTTTCCTCCATTTCCGCTCGGCTGCCCGGAGCCCTGTTCTGTGAGCTCGCAATGAGTCGTCGAGCCACGGAGCGGGAGGGGAGGACCGAGCCGGCCTGGAGGATAGGGGACATAGAGAGTCAAAGGATGCAGAAAGGGAGGAGAGGAGGGTTGAGGAGGCAGAATCAGGAGATAGGTTGGAGAAGGTTTGAGCAGAGGGAAGAGATGATAGGATGGAAGAGGAGAGAGTAGCGGGGGAGAGAGAGCGAAGGTTGGGACGGCGCGATACCATCCGAGTAGGGGCAGTGTGGGAAGTGTTGGATGAGAGCGAGAGGGAAAAGGATACAAGGTAGTGGTCGGAGACTTGGAGGGGAGTTGCAATGAGGTTAGTGGAGGAACAGCATCTAGTAAAGATGAGGTCGAGCGTATTACCTGCCTTGTGAGTAGGGGGAAGGTGAGAGGGTGAGGTCAAAAGAGGAGAGGAGTGGAAAGAAGGAGGCAGAGAGGAATGAGTCAAAGGTAGACGTGGGGAGGTTAAAGTCGCCCAGAACTGTGAGAGGTGAGCCGTCCTCAGGAAAGGAGCTTATCAAGGCATCAAGCTCATTGATGAACTCTCCGAGGGAACCTGGAGGGCGATAAATGATAAGGATGTTAAGCTTGAAAGGGCTGGTAACTGTGACAGCATGGAATTCAAAGGAGGCGATAGACAGATGGGTAAGGGGAGAAAGAGAGAATGACCACTTGGGAGAGATGAGGATCCCGGTACCACCACCCCGCTGACCAGAAGCTCTCGGGGTGTGCGAGAGCACGTGGGCGGACGAAGAGAGAGCAGTAGGAGTAGCGGTGTTGTCTGTGGTGATCCATGTTTCCGTCAGAGCCAAGAAGTCGAGGGACTGGAGGGAGGCATAGGCTGAGATGAACTCTGCCTTGTTGGCCGCAGATCGGCAGTTCCAGAGGCTACCGGAGACCTGGAACTCCACGTGGGTCGTGCGCGCTGGGACCACCAGATTAGGGTGGCTGCGGCCATGCGGTGTGGAGCGTTTGTATGGTCTGTGCAGAGAGGAGAGAACAGGGATAGACAGACACATAGTTGACAGGCTAGAGAAGAGGCTACGCTAATGCAGAGGAGATTGAATGACAAGTGGACTACACGTCTCGAATGTTCAGAAAGTTAAGCTTACGTAGCAAGAATCTAATTGACTAAAATGATTAAAATGATAGAGTACTGCTGGGGTAGGCTAGCTGCGTTGTTGACACTACCCTAATCAAGTCGTACCGTTGAGTGTGAAGTTTCTACAATGCTGCTTATCGGGAGCTAGCTGGCTAGCTAGCAGTGTTGGTTACGTTACGTTGCGTTAGGAGAACGACAATAGCTGGCTAGCTAACCTAGAAAATCGCTCTAGACTACACAATTATCTTTGAAACAAAGACGGCTATGTAGCTAGCTATGTAGCTAGCTACGATCAAGCAAATCACACCGTTGGGACTGTAATGAAATGAAATGAAAAAGTGATACTACCTGTGGAGCGACGCGGAATGCGACCGGAATGCGAAAGTTCTATTCAGTAGACGTTGGCTGGCTATTGGCTAGCTAGGAGTGTCTCCTGCAGACCGAAGCGCGGATGCGACCAGATCGCTCCAACCCGGAAGCCCAGAGCCCAGAACATGGGGAGATGCAATGAAGAGGAACTGTATGGACTCACTGTGGTTACCAGCAACCCGTAATTGAACGGGCACAGTACTATGGGTGACTTCTGCTATAGAGAGGCCATCCAGTGCCCTAGAATCCATGGGAACAGAGAGAGGCTGAGTGAGAATACCAAGCTCTGAAGCAATAGTAGCATCCATAAAACTTTCATCAGCCCCAGAGTCAATGAGCACTCAGAGAGACTTAGATTGGTCTCCCCACAGCACAAGCACAGAAAAGGGTGTGCAGGTGTGCGGGTGATGGGAATTAGGGACCTCCCAGTCTGACTCACCATAGTACTGGTACCCACTAGAGACAAGGCTTTCCTAATAGGGCAGGTAGCTATAAAATGTCCTGCCCCTCCACAGTACAGACAACAGTTACTGTTCATCCTCCGTGAGCGTTCCCCAACTGATAACCTAGCTCTTCCAATCTGCATAGGCTCAGGAGTATCCAACTCACCCTTCGTAGATTCACAAGAATCCTTTGGAAACTTGCGGCTTCCCTCGAAGGTGAACGAGCCATATCGGGTGTACGAGTGTGCCCGAGACCAGACCTCCTCTCACTCCTGCGTTCCCTTAGGCTTCCATCGATTTGAATGGTTAGGGCGATAATGGAGTCGAGCTCCACCGGAAATTCCCGAGCAGCTAGCTCACCCTTTACCTCCTCAGATAATCTGTGCAGAAAAGTATCGAAAAGAGACTCCGGATTCCAGGCACTCTAGATGGCCAACGTGCGAAAATCAACCGCGTAGTCTGCCACACTACGGCGGTTTTGACGTAAGTCAAGCAGTTTACTGGCCACCTTTCTCCCGGATACCGGAGATTCAAATACCTTTCTCACCTCTGCCATAAATTCCTCAAGATGACTACAAATGGCAGATTGTTGCTCCCAAACTGCCGAAGCCCAGGAGAGCGCCCTTCCCGACATTAGCGTAAAAATATACGCTATTTTCGGGGTACCCGGGATAGGATGTACAAACTGACCACAGATATGGAAAAAATTACTGGGTGATTGGGGTTTTTCAGAGGTGGCAGGCAGCCTCTGAGCTAACTCCCTAATATGCTCCATAATAGCCTTTATTCCATGGTTGTGGCGTTCCGTCAAGAAACTGAGCCCTTCCAAAAGGCCCTGTAGCAACTCCTCATGTCTCCTAATGGTGGCTCCCTGCAGGGAGACAGCATGGTGGAGCTGGTCCAAGTCTGCTGGGTCTGCCATGGCCAGTTTGTACTATCAAGGCGAGATGCAGATTCAGACACAGGAGGCAGATGGTTGGAGTCTTACAATGTTTATTAATCCAAAAAGGGGTAGGCAAGAGAATGGTCATGTACAGGTAAAAGGTCAAAACCAGGCAGGATGATCAGGCAGGCAGGAAAGTAGTCCAGAGTCAGGCAGTGGTCAAAACCGGGAGGACTATAAAAAGAGAATAGAAAAGGAGTATGAGGAAAAACACGCTGGTTGACTTTACTGAACATACAAGACGAACTGGCACAGAGAGACAGGAAACACAGGAATAAATACACAGGGGAAATAAGCGAAACCTGGAGGGGGTGGAGACAATCACAGGGACAGGTGAAACAGATCAGGGCGTGACAATAATAATCTATCAAATAAGTACTTTGGGAATTAAGTTATAACTAAGTTATTATTGTATTTAAATTAATATTTTATAAAAAATTATGATTGTGAATATATTCTATAACAAAAGACAAAGCTCCAAATATTACGTGAAATTATGATATTGATCATTTCTAACGGTTACAAAGCATTCCTCCACTCCGTTTCAGTGTGGCATAGGGGAGAAGTGATTGTCAACACAGAGGCTTTTCCATTTTTCCGTTGTTGACAGGTGAACCTTCCGGCATCTCTTTGAAACAGAGTCCGATTTACAACACACAGGGACACAAAACGTTGCTAGGAGACACACAGCGTTCCACTGCCATGATGACACTCAGGCCCATTCCACATGTTACGTCCACTCTGGTCATTCATTTAGCTAAGGAAAACAGAGGAGAGATAGAAGATGCTGATTCTGGGAATTATGGGGACATGTATCTGTCTGTTCACCTGCTCTGTATACGGGACATTGACAAATCCTAAACCTCTGCCTGTTCAGGTTCCCCATTCTCAAAATGATACATTGCTGCCTCGTCGATGATAGTGAGCGTCATAGTAATCACATATCATCTATCAATAAAAATAATGTTCACAGATCTATTAAAAATACTTTACCTGCAGGAAAAAGTGTGCGCGTCAGGAAATGAGATGTAGAGGACAGACATTGATAATGAAGCACATCACTTCTTTGGGGGTTCAAATTAATGGCATATATGAAGCTTTGATTGGAAAATGACACTAATATTGCCTAGTTGTAATGTTATGGCCTCATTGCTGTGATATAGCAAACCCAATAGTTGCCCATTCTGACTGACACAGGGGCAAGACAAGATGAGGACAAAACTAAAGCTAGCAGGTCAGGAAAACACAACACTAATATCCACCACAATAAATGTCCATCCCCGTATCTAATACATCTCTCTTCTACAAGTTTCTCAAAAAAACACTGATGTTGAGACATTAATAGTATTATATAGTAAGACATACTGTGTCCATGGTGTAAGGTTGTCTTTGACCTCCATAATCCTGTGTTTGTAATGGCTGCCGAGGCTGCCACTCAACAGTCTTTAGACTGTCTACCAGGACAGCCGGACTTCTCAACTAACAAAACACAGCAGATAAAATCTCTCCAAATATTCCAGACATGCAGCAGAGACAAAGGTAAGAAAGGGTGGGGGTGACCAGACCATCTCAGACAGAGCATTTCTTTTTGCAGTAAAATGAGTGGCTTCAGTCGACCCGGCCAATCCCTGGCCCTGGACAGACAAAGTCAGATGTGAACCTGTGCTTTTCATGTGGGCCGGCCTCAGACGATGAGGAAATAATTGCCTGGGCAGTGACAAATAATGGCTCTATCCCTACAATCACATTCCACAAGGATTGGCTTTCTCCCTTTTAAAAGGTAGCTGTTACATTGGACAGGTTTGCATACACTGAGCAGTCTTAATAGTGTGGCCCCTTGTATCTCCCCAAACGTCCCCATCATAGAGTTGATACTCCTGAACAGAGTGATACACGATACTGTACATGTACAATTACTATGTGAGTATTAAGGGATGCTGTTTCATATAAGTGGGACATTTTGATATACAGTGCATTCATAATGTATTCGGACCGGTATACGTTTCCGTTGTTACGTTACAGCCTTATTATACAATTACAGCCTTATTATACAATTTCTTAAATAAAAACATTTCCTCATCAACCTACACACAATACCCCATAATGACAAAGCGAAAACAGGTTTATAGAAATGTTTGCAAATGTATTAAAGATAAAAACAGAAATACCTTATTTACATAAGTATTCAGACTAGAAGTCATCCTTTAGATGTTTCTACAACTTGATTGGGGTCCACATGTGGGAAATTCAATTGATTGGACATGTTTGGAATGGCACACACCTGTCTATATAAGGTCCCACAGTTGACAGTGCATGTCAGAGCAAAAACCAAGCCATGAGGTCGAAGAAATTGTCCGTAGAGCTCAGAGACAGGATTGTGTCGAGGCACAGATCTGGGGAAGGGTACCAAACGATTTCTGCATTATTGAAGGTCTCCAAAAACACGATGGCCTCTATCATTCTTAAATGGAAGAAGTTTGGAACCACCAAGACTCTTCCTAAAGCTGGCTGCCCGGCCAAACTGAGCAATCCGGGGAATAGGGCCTTGGTCAGGAAGATGACCAAGAACCCAATGGTCACTTTGACAGAGCTCCAGAGTTCCTCTGTGGAGATGGGAGAACCTTCCAGAAGGACAACCATCTCTGCAGCACTCCGCCAATCAGGCCTTTATAGTAAAGTTGCCAGACCGAAGCCACTCCTAAGTAAAAGACACATGACAGCCCACTTGGAGTTTGCCAAAAGGCACCAAAATGACTCTGCAGAAGGACCATGAGAAACAAGATTCTCTGATCTGATTAAACCAAGATTGAACTCTTTGACCTGAATGCCAAGCGTCAGATCTGGAGGGAACCTGCCACTATCCCTATGGTAAAATATGGTGGTGGCAGCATCATGCTTTGGGGATATTTTAAGCGGCAGGGACTGGGAGACTAGTCAGGATTGAGGGGAAGATAAACAGAGCAAAGTACAGAAAGATTCTTGATCAGAACCTGCTCCAGAGCGCTCAGGACCTCAGACTGGGGCTAAGGTTCACCTGCCAACAGGACAATGACCCTAAGCACACAGCCAAGACAATGCAGGAGTGGCTTCGGGACAAGTCAGTCTCTGAATCTCCTTGAGTGGCCCTGCCAGAGCCCAGACTTGAACCCGATCTAACATCTCTTGAGAGACCTGAAAATAGCTGTTCAGCAATGCTCCCCATCCAACCTAAGAGAGCTTGAGATGATCTGCAGAGAAGAATGGGCGAAACTCCCCAAATTACAGGTGTGCCAAGCTTGTAGAAGACGTGATGCTGTAATCGCTGCCAAATGTGCATCAACAAAATACTGAGTAAAGGGTCTGAATATTATTTTTTTTACAATACATTAGCAAAAATGTATACCAAACTGTTTTTGCTTTGTCATAATGGAGTATTATGTGTAGATTGATGAGGGAAAACATTGGTGAGTAAGTTTACAGCATTTTAAAAAGGTTTACACAGAGTTACCACCCTAGCCTTACATTACCCCCACCCCCGCTCCCCTGGTTGTCAGCAGGGCCCAGGCCATTTCCCTCCAGAGAGTACCCTCTCTGAAACAAAACAAGAAAGATAAGGCACGGTTTCCAGAAAGATAAGGCACGGTCCCAGCCATCCGCCGGTCACCATTATCAGTTTGCTGTAGGAGAGATAACGCAGCTTTCAGGACACTTTCTATCTTCTCGCTGTTTCTACTATTTACTGGGCCCAGGATCAAAGCCTAACGCATGAGCAGCCTGCAAACCTCTGCTGTTTCGTCACTGACAAATGAACCAGCACTCATCTGGACTGAGATCTGACCTCCCCTGGTCGGCCCCTTCCATTCTATCCTCTCCAAGGGCTTTGTACACAAGCAGTCCAGCTCCCTGACGGGGCATTGAGGTGTTTTACACAGTAATTACTCTTGGCTAATGACAGCCCACACTACACCAGGTTGTAAACTACAGGAGGGTCGTAAAGTTGATGCAAACAGCAGAGGTGTGAGCATTGTGGCATAAGCCTGCAGCTATGTGGACAGCCCACCCACACACTCTCCCTGTGCTCTGTACCTTGCTTTATAGGTCTAGCACAAAACATCTCTGGTCAGGGAAAATACAACAGCTTCCCACTCAGTCACCTCTCAGATGCAGATTTTATACAACTAAATAATGCTGATCAAGTCAATGAACTGTAAATGGCAGTATCTCCACCGGAACATCTGACTGTGCCAGCTACAGAGCTTGTTTTTCTGTGTGAGCATGAGTGTATGCACGTGTGTGTGTATAATATAAGACTACCATACAAACATCCATGGCCTTTGGGAGTAAATATTTGTTCTGCTGAGACAAACATAAACTCATAGGTTAGTGAAGTCACAAAATACAGGTTACAGAGAGCGTGATTGTGAAGCGACCAATAGTCTACATTTCTGCAACATAACAATAAGACTTAGATACTTGTTTGAAATAGCGACTCTATCTAAACTACATCTAAACATAGTCTCCAAGATCATCTCACCAAGCAAACAATTTTCAAGTCAATTGTTTCTGGGACAATGACCAAGACTTCTTACTTACCATGTCCTATTCAAGATCTACTTCCTATTTACCATTCATTTCCTACAGAGAGGACAGTCAACTATTTACTGTCATTGTAAACCATGCTTAATAGAGGCCAGATATACTAAATACGTATGTCTCACTGCTGCCATGCCATATTAATTAAAGCAGGACAAAGTATCACTCGGGGTGAGTAAGTACGTGCAGAACAAATCCATGTATTTCAATACAATAAATAGCTCATTAAACTACGGAGGCGAGTAAATAAACCGCCTCTACTCTCTGTTCTATTGGTGAATGTACAATCACTGGAAAACAAACTGGACGCGATCCGTTCGAGAGTATCCTATCAATGGGACCTGAATAACTCCATTATCTATGCTTCACAGAGTCGTGGCTGAACAAGGACATGGATAATATAAATCTAGCTGTTTGAATACTTAGACTACCTCAATCATCTAAACTGGAACAACCATCTCAGTAATGGGTGCTATAAACCCAATTACTAACAGATTGGATTCATTTAGAAAACTGCATGTTATTTATGTTTGTCTGCATGTTATTTATTCTGAAAATCTCCCTGCAATAGAGCATGCTAGGTAATATTATAAACGGTTCTATGTAGAACCCTTTTTGTCTTCCAAGTAATTATTCTAGCCTTCATCAAAAATAATTTCTTAGGATGTTAAAGGTTCAAGGTAGAACCCTTTGCCATTCAAAGAACCCACTTCTAAAAAGTGTTCTTCTGATCAAATCGGTTGTTGGTAGAACCCTATCACTCTGCAAAGAACACTTTTAGGCAAAACATCCTCCGCGCTGACCCTCAACACCGGAGCCCCTCAGAGGTGTGTGCTTAGTTCCCTCCTGTACTCCCTGCTCACCCATTACCTTTTGGCCCCCCACGACTCCAACACAATCATTAAGTTTGCCGATATGGGAGGGCTGCAATTAAATTTTAAAAACAAGAAACAAATAAATAGGTCATTAATAGTATGAATATTGATACAATTAGAGTCAGGACCATGTCCTTATCTCTAACTTTGCTTCTGCCACAGTGCAGCCCCAGGTCCTAGACACTTTACCTGGTCAGCACTGACAATGGATTAAGTATGTCCTAGGGAGAGACTCAGGAATAACCCAAAGTACTGGGCTGTCTCGAGTTCTGGTCTCAGGCACTATGGGACAGAGAGTATTGCTCAGTATTTCATGTTCCTTGTTGAAGCTCTGAAAGCACAATAGAGAGAGAACATAAAGAGGAGAAAGTCGGGTGGCGTCTTCTGAATGAACTGACACACAATCAGCCACTCATCACCAATTTCTAGTCATCACACTAATTGTTTCAGCTTTGAAATAAGTTTGCTTTGGTTGGCAATGACTTGATTCAGTACAATGCTCCACAGCTGCCAGACATTTGGTCTCACACAAAATTCTATGTAAAAAGCTGTCTCTAGGTCTAAATTATGACTCCTACAAATCAATCCAACTCTTTCTTTGGAGAACAAGCTCTGGGATTATTTTCATCTCTATGGATATCTTCATGGCAGTCCAGCGAGAGAATGTTAAACAACACCGCCCGCCATCTGGGCAATGAGCCTGTGTGTGTGTGTGTGTGTGTGTGTGTGTGTGTGTGTGTGTGTGTGTGTGTGTGTGTGTGTGTGTGTGTGTGTGTGTGTGTGTGTGTGTGTGTGTGTGTGTGTGTGTGTGTGTGTGTGTGTCTACTGTACGTATTTCATGTACGTGTACATGTGAGCGTGTGATGCACAAGTGTGTATGTGTGTGTATTTGATGTTTATTCTGCTCTAGTACAGATACAGTGATTCTCAAGTGTGTCTTGGAGTCATGTCTCTTGGCAGTATTTAAAAAACACAGGGAGATACAGTGGAGGATGAAAGGCATTGTGTGAATAGTGATTTTCAGTTATCGTTGAGACACAGAAATGCCCTAAACACTGCACTGCTGGGTGTCATAACCTAAACTCACAGAGAAACCCTGCAATAGAACATTTCTCCTGTAAACACTGCACTGCTGGGTGGCCCTACCATAACCTAAACTCACAGAGAAACCCTGCAATATAACATTTCTCCTGTAAACACTGCACTGCTGGGTGGCCCTGTCATAACCTAAACTCACAGAGAAACCCTGCAATATAACATTTCTCCTGTAAACACTGCACTGCTGGATGGCCCTGTCATAACCTAAACTCACAGAGAAACCCTGCAATATAACATTTCTCCTGTAAACACTGCACTGCTGGGTGGCCCTGTCATAACCTAAACTCACAGAGAAACCCTGCAATATAACATTTCTCCTGTAAACACTACACTGCTGGGTGGCCCTGTCATAACCTAAACTCACAGAGAAACCCTGCAATATAACATTTACATTTACATTTACATTTAAGTCATTTAGCAGACGCTCTTATCCAGAGCGACTTACAAATTGGTATCCTAGGTATTCCTTAAAGAGGTGGGGTTTCAGGTGTCTCCGGAAGGTGGTGATTGACTCCGCTGTCCTGGCGTCGTGAGGGAGTTTGTTCCACCATTGGGGGGCCAGAGCAGCGAACAGTTTTGACTGGGCTGAGCGGGAACTGTACTTCCTCAGTGGTAGGGAGGCGAGCAGGCCAGAGGTGGATGAACGCAGTGCCCTTGTTTGGGTGTAGGGCCTGATCAGAGCCTGGAGGTACTGAGGTGCCGTTCCCCTCACAGCTCCGTAGGCAAGCACCATGGTCTTGTAGCGGATGCGAGCTTCAACTGGAGGGAGGAGAAGGTGGCAAAGAGCTTCCTAGGGTTAGAGGCAGATGCTTGGAATTTAGAGTGGTAGAAAGTGGCTTTAGCAGCAGCGACAGAAGAGGAAAAGGTAGAGAGGAGGGAGTGAAAGGATGCCAGGTCCGCAGGGGGAAGTTTTCCTCCATTTCCGCTCGGCTGCCCGGAGCCCTGTTCTGTGAGCTCGCAATGAGTCGTCGAGCCACGGAGCGGGAGGGGAGGACCGAGCCGGCCTGGAGGATAGGGGACATAGAGAGTCAAAGGATGCAGAAAGGGAGGAGAGGACGGTTGAGGAGGCAGAATCAGGAGATAGGTTGGAGAAGGTTTGAGCAGAGGGAAGAGATGATAGGATGGAAGAGGAGAGAGTAGTGGGGGAGAGAGAGCGAAGGTTGGGACGGCGCGATACCATCCGAGTAGGGGCAGTGTGGGAAGTGTTGGATGAGAGCGAGAGGGAAAAGGATACAAGGTAGTGGTCGGAGACTTGGAGGGAGTTGCAATGAGGTTAGTGGAAGAACAGCATCTAGTAAAGATGAGGTCGAGCGTATTGCCTGCCTTGTGAGTAGGGGGAAGGTGAGAGGGAGAGGTCAAAAGAGGAGAGGAGTGGAAAGAAGGAGGCAGAGAGGAATGAGTCAAAGGTAGACGTGGGGAGGTTAAAGTCGCCCAGAACTGTGAGAGGTGAGCCGTCCTCAGGAAAGGAGCTTATCAAGGCATCAAGCTCATTGATGAACTCTCTGAGGGAACCTGGAGGGCGATAAATGATAAGGATGTTAAGCTTGAAAGGGCTGGTAACTGTGACAGCATGGAATTCAAAGGAGGCGATATACAGATGGGTAAGGGGAGAAAGAGAGAATGACCACTTGGGAGAGATGAGGATCCCGGTGCCACCACCCCGCTGACCAGAAGCTCTCGGGGTGTGCGAGAACACGTGGGCGGATGAAGAGAGAGCAGTAGGAGTAGCAGTGTTATCTGTGGTGATCCATGTTTCCGTCAGTGCCAAGAAGTCGAGGGACTGGAGGGAGGCATAGGCTGAGATGAACTCTGCCTTGTTGGCCGCAGATCGGCAGTTCCAGAGGCTACCGGAGACCTGGAACTCCACGTGGGTCGTGCGCGCTGGGACCACCAGATTAGGGTGGCCGCGGCCACGCGGTGTGGAGCGTTTGTATGGTCTGTGCAGAGAGGAGAGAACAGGGATAGACAGACACATAGTTGACAGGCTACAGAAGAGGCTACGCTAATGCAAAGGAGATTGGAATGACAAGTGGACTACACGTCTCGAATGTTCAGAAAGTTGAGCTTACGTAGCAAGAATCTTATTGACTAAAATGATAAAAAATGATACAGTACTGCTGAAGTAGGCTAGCTGGCAGTGGCTGCGTTGTTGACTTTGTAGGCTAGCTGTCAGTGGCTGCGTTGTTGATTCGGGGGCTAGCTGGCTAGCTAGCAGTGTTGATTACGTTACGTTGCGTTAAAAGAACGACAATAGCTGGCTAGGTAACCTGGAAAATCGCTCTAGACTACACAATTATCTTTGATACAGAGACGGCTATGTAGCTAGCTATGTAGCTAGCTACGATCAAACAAATCAAACCGTTGTACTGTAATGAAATTAAATGAAAATGTGATACTACCTGTGGAGCGAGGCGGAATGCGACCGGGTTGTTGAGTTCTAATCGGTAGACGTTGGCTAGCTGTTGGCTAGCTAGCAGTGTCTCCTACGTTAAGGACGACAAATAGCTGGCTGCGTTGTTGATTCAGGGGCTAGCTGGCTAGCTAGCTAGCAGTGTTGATTACGTTACGTTGCGTTAAAAGAACGACAATAGCTGGCTAGGTAACCTAGAAAATCGCTCTAGACTACACAATTATCTACACAATTATCTTTGATACAGAGACGGCTATGTAGCTAGCTATGTAGACGGTGGGCGTTAGCTAGCTGGCTAGCTGCTGGGCAGATACGTTAGGACGACGAAATACGATAATTACGCAATTATCTTTGATACAAAGACGGCTATGTAGCTAGCTAAGAAGAAATTGCTAAGATTAGACAAATCAAACCGTTGTACTATAATGAAATGTAATGAAATGTAATGAAAAGTTATACTACCTGCAGACCGAAGTGCAGACCGAAGTGCGGATGCGACTGCTCGCTCCAGCTCGCTCCAACAATCCTGTAAACACTGCACTGCTGGGTGGCCCTACCATAACCTAAACTCACAGAGAAACCCTGCAATAGAACATTTCTCCTGTACCCAAGCACTGTTACAAAACCTGAGATTAGGGTTTCTTAACATTGTTCCAAGATCTTCTGTACCTCCTACACACAGACCCATCTCAAATGCATTACTCTGTGTTTGTTTCTATTTCAGAGAAATTAAAGAAAATGTGATGGGAATGACCTCCACTGAAAAAGATGTACTTTGGTGGTGCAAGTAGGATTCCTTGCCATGGTTGGTCAACCAAAGTGACTTCAAGATTTGAGTGGGGTTTTGGAAAAACAACGGCTAAAATAGACTTGTTGTTATTGATATTGTGTATTTATAAGATGGAGCTACCATGCAGACTACAGGAAGTCAATATACCAGTGTGTCTGTGGGGAAGTGAGCCATTCAAGGATTTCCACTAGTTTCTATACAGCCTTTTGGGGGCCCAAACATTTAGTAGCCCTCCCCCTTGATAACAGAGAGAAATATTTAAGTTTTAAAGTGAATCTCCTGCTATTCTAAAAATGTTGCCACTGCCGATGCCCATGTTAAGGATATCTTAGTAAGAGGGACTAACAAAATCAATGGGGGCCTCCTGGAGGTCAGGGCCCCTGGGCACGTGCCCTGTGTGCCTGGTTGGTATTCAGCCATGATTACTACACGTTTAGATAACTGACCAGACTAACTTACCAATCAAAAAAAAATGTTAGATGACATGGCTAACTGTCAGTGACTGACATAACAAAATAAAAATTACTGATGCACAAACAAATTTCTAATTTTCATCTTGTGTATTCTACTATTCTAACTCTCAACAGTAAATTGAGATCCCGGGTGAGTCAATAATAATAATAATTTTGGGTTGGGGCCCTCTAGCGGCCTGGGGCGCTAAGCAATGTCTCATGTAGCTTATACCTGGAGCCAGCCCTGCTTTTATAGCCACAAAGTCAGATTCCACAGCCCAAAAATGTGCTTTATTGTCTTAATTGGAGGTTAGGGTAAGGCACAAGGTTAACAGTTTGATTAAGGTTAGGTTTAAATCACATTTTAAGAAGATAAATTGAAGAAATGGCCGGGGTTTATGACTTTGTGGGTAGTGACAACCTCATTAAAAAGGTACTACATGTAACAATTCAACAATTAACTGTCTATTGTTGTCAAATCAACTGGGGCCCCGCAAATCTCGTTTTCAAATTGACTGGGTCGTTGTTGAATTGACAACAAGAGATTTGCTGGCCCCAGTCAATTTGACAACAAGAGACCGTCCGTCCTTTGTTGACCAATAAGAAGGCTGCACCATTAGAATGCAATTGTGTGTGGGCACAATAAAAAAAATGGTAAACAATATTGTTCCACTATTACCGTAAATATATTAAGGACATTTTCTAAAATTACAACGCAAACATATTACATATAGCTCCTTTGATGTTATACATTTCCAAGTATAAAGTCCTGGGGTGAGGAACAACTTTCATTATCATGATTTCTTATAGTCACATGGTTCCAATATTCTAAAACATTTGATGAATCTAATAAATAGTTGCAGGATGTTTCAGATAAAGAAATGTTTCCACAGCCTCTCTCTCTCTCTCTCTCTCTCTCTCTCTCTCTCTCTCTGCTAGACTAAACCGATTGGAAACAGCAGCTGAAAGAATAACCTATGTCTTATAGGCAGCAGTGACAGCATTTTACATTGAAGTGTTCACTGTTGACAGACATTTTGAAGAGAAAAAAGGAGTCTAGGAAAAAAATAGTCTCTCAGAGGTCGGAGCACTTTGCTGAATTCAACCAGTTTTGTCATTCAGGCCAATTGTCTCCACTCTATGTCACACTGTGGAGTGTACTGGAAACACACAATGTGGAGATACAAAGACCTGGGCCCGTATCCACAAAGCGTCTCTGAGTAGGAGTGCTGATCTAGGATCTGTCTATATAATCATATTCATTATAATCTAAAAAGCTAAAATGATCCCAGATCAGAACTCCTACTCCAAGTGGCTTTGTTGATACGGGCCCAGGAATATAGTTAGAGACCAGGAGAGAGACCATGCAGGACACCAGAGAGGTACCACAACCAGTGTTGATACTGACTCACCCACACCTTATTACAACCAATCTATCCCTTGGTCACCCTAGTCTGGAATCCCAGACAGACTTATCATAGAGCAGGGACTGTTAGTTGTTAATGGTTTACCGACAAACCTGACTCACAGTTCCGTCACTTCACATAATTTTCTAAACAAGGAGTTGCATGCTATTCTACTGTTTGTTTGTTTATTTGTTAGTCTTAACAAATGGTATCCACGCAGTAACTGACAGATGCCTAAACACCCATTCTCTCTCAGTGACTCCACAGTGACTCACAGGGAACACAGTAGAACAGTGATGATGACTGGACCTGCACATGCTACTGTGGGCGGCTGGAGCCTAAATTAATCCCAGTAGTGGGAACCATCATGAGTGAGAACCAGGGGACAAGTCTGGATGATCCACAGCAGGGTGGCACACACCACCTCGGGGCTCTCACAGTGACTAGTCGGGCCGGGCCGCAGCATGCCAGATAGGCCAAAGTCATGACGAAGTGGAGCATTGTTAAGCATGGTTCAGTGGTAATTGAGGGCCATGATACATCCTCAACACCATGACACCAGCTACAGCGATTTATGAAAACCACACCCAAGGTTCCTTTGAGGACAAACAGAGAGAGAGAATAGAAAAATAGCACGTATAATTTGCTTGAGGCACACTGAAGACCACCAGCATATTTTCCACTGTTAAATAAACATCACTGCAACATCTCTACAGTTTTCCCATGTTTCTAACTCAACAAGGCCACCCAAATGTGTCTAAAACCAAAGTGGGTAATCTTAAGATTCTCACAGATGTTTTCTGCATTTCTAGTAAAAATAACACCATTTCAAAAGGCTTTAGAGAGTGTGTAACTTTTTACTTCCCACAGATTCCTAGCATATCACCAACCCTCTATATCCCAGATTATATCAAAGATCTGAACATAGAAATCCAGTTCGACAATCAGGCAGGGTGTGGTAATCTCTTCACATCTAAGCTCTCCTTAATGTATCAGCGTGTTCCGTTAACTAATTCATACTCCCAAGCATGCTCAACACACAGGAACAATTTCACAGTCCTTACCATTCTCCTGTTTAACGCTGCATACTGCATAGTTTCCATAGAACTTCATTCGTTTTGATGACATATGCAAATGTATGCCACAATTCTGGCAAACACAAGTGACAAGGCAAGTGGCAGAGCCAAATCCTGTTGTAGAAAGACACTGTCGCCAAAGATGCAATCACAGATAAAATAGTCCACACCTCATGTATAAACAACTCCAAACAACCAAACACACTCAGCAGTTTGTGAGGAAGTTAACTTGATGAAAATGTATTTTTACTGAGCCAGATGTGGTGTGTATGTTCCATCAAACCGTGCTGGGTTGAGTGGCAAAGTGACATCCAAAGACAACACTTTTACCATCTTAATGGAGACACCATAAAAGAAAAGGGGCTTGGAACTTAAACATTGTCAAGGGACATTACCATCTAGGCCACAGGAAAATCACCTTTTTCTTTTTAAGAGACCATGGCCAAACAGTCCAAAAGCAAGCCAGTTTCTGTCTGATTGCTCTTCTGTGGAGGAGAAAATTCCATGATTCTTATCGGAGAGGTAATTGAGGGGAATTAGAGTGTCAGAGTCTCCTGGGCAGCAAGGATCTGTCCACACCGCCACCACCCCCTCCACCACCACCAGGCTCCATGGATTTACAACTAATTCAGTTCAGGCTTTTCCCTATCATCTCTAACCCTCTGACCACTCCTCCTACGAGACCTTTTTGATCATAGTATAAGTATTAAGAATGAGGGAGGCTAAACCACACCATGCATGGCATGCAAGTCAATTTGCATCCTCCATAGCCTTGTTAGGCTCACAAGCGCAGGTATAACTCATGTCTGGCCTCCTCTTTTTCTTTGTTCTTTTGGTGCCAAACTATTTCATAACTCAAAACAATTATTGGGAAGGTTTTTAGATTTACGCTGAAGCAAATGAGGTGATAACAGACATGTCTCATTATTTCTAATCAGAGCTGACAGTGGAGGCTGGGAGCGTTTGAAGTCCTCCTCGTCCTGCTGTTATCTGAAACTAGCCGCCTGCAGACCTCTCGCCATGGGGCATCTGTGTTGGCGGCACTGAGCTTACCCCACTGTTTTTCAGGCCTTTCACAGAGATTAACGCAGTTAAGAAAGGTAAGTCATAGAAAGTGCTCGCCACTGTAAATAAAATTGGTGCCAGAAACTATAGCCTAAAAAAATATAGCCATGTGTTATAATTGCATAGTCAAAAAATAAATAGCTAAAATGCTTCATTTTGACTATTAAAAAGGTGACAACTAATTGCAGCACAAGTACGTTTGTATTTGATGTGCATGTAGCCTTCATGCAAAATAACTATTTATATAATTCCCATTCTATTTCCCAGTTGAATGTGGCCATCTACAAAAGCAGTGGACATACACTACTGGTTAAACGTTTTAGAACACCTACTCATTCAAGGGTTTTTCTTTATTTTTACTATTTTCTACATGGTGGAATAAGGGTGAAGACATCAAAACTATAACACATATGGAATCATGTTCTAACCAAAAGAGTGTTAAAATAGACACCCTTTGCCTTGATGACACCTCCATGCTTTATGGTGGGAAATACACATGTGGAGATCATTCGTTCACCCACACTGCATCTCACAAAGACACAGGGTTTGGAACCAAAAATCTCCAATTTGGATTCCAGACCAAAGGACAAATTTCCACCGGTCTAATGTCCATTGCTCGTGTTTCCTGGCCCAAGCAAGTCTCTTATTATTATTGGTGTCCTTTAGTAGTGGTTTCTTTGCAGCAATTCTACCAGGTAGGCCTGATTCACACAGTCTCCTCTGAATAGTTGATGTTGAGATGTGTCTGTTACTTGAACTCTGTGAAACATTTACTGCGGCTGCAATTTCTGAGGCTGGTAACTATAAGGTAACTATAATGAACTTATCCTCTGCAGCAGAGGTAACTCTGGGTCTTCCTTTCCTGTGGCGGTCCTCATGAGAGCCAGTTTCATTACAGCGCTTGATGGTTTGTGCGACTGCACTTGAAGAAACTTTAAATGTTCCGTATTGACTGACCTTCGTGTCTTAAAGTAATGATGGACTGTTGTTTCTCTTTGCCTATTTGAGATGTTCTTGTCATAATATGGACTATTTTGCCAAATAGGGCTATCTTCTGTATATCCCTTTACCTTGTCACAACACAACTGATTGGCTGCAAATTGACCACAACTAAGCCAAATAAGAGATTGTACGTGAAAATAATAATTTCATACCCTGGTTACATTAAGACACGATCACGTCTCTTTTTTATTCGTGTGAATTCTTGGGAACAGATTTAGAAAATTAAGCACATTTTTTGCTGAATTCCTCGTGATTTTTCAGTCTTTTTTCACCCCCAAAAAATAATAAATAAAATGTAGGATTATATATATATATATATTTAACTTTCTGGACGATTTTGGCCCAGGGGCTGCTTGTGGAGGGACCAAAGATTGACCAATAGCGCTCCCTGGAGATAATGCTACACTCTCTTAGGCTGAGTCTCTCTATATAATCCCATGTCCACATACTTTTGTATATATGGTGTATAAACAATGCTTTGATCCAGAAACAATAGCCCTAGTTGTGATGCTGATTTGTAAGCTGAAATAATAATATTAATAATTATATTCTTCAATGCTCACATGATAAAAGGGGATATCTTAAAGGAACAATCGGACTAATTAACCCCTAGGCTAAATGTTTCAAATCAAATTCCTTGTCAGCAGAGCTGCATTAAATATATGACCTTTAGCTTCAACAACATCATTATCACGCAACAATGGCTGAGAGCCACAGTTTATCTGTGCAGTTTTTCTTCTCCCATTCAAATTCTTAATATCCCTCTATAAGACTTCCTGTCTGCCTGTATAGAGAACATCAATGAAGACCAAGATCAAAGAATGAAAGCGATGCTTTCTTTTTTCAGAACAACATTAATTTCCAACATGACATGAGTGCTTAGAGAAAGCAGGGCAACAGGTTTAAAGTAGAAGGTCTGCTCTCACCTCATTAACCTGGATTAACATGCTGCACTGACAACAGATGATACAACATCACAAAGGATGTGGGACTAGTTCGAATCAAAACACATATACTACATTATTTAGCAAATAAATGACTGATAACATATCAAGAATCAACTGAGATTAATCACTTCATACAGTAGCAACAGACTAGAACGTGTTTAATGATTTGAAGCATTTCGTATTGTATTATAAAGTGTGCCTTGCAGTGGAATAAACTCTCAGAAGTCTCAAAGGGCTTTGTGCTCACAATGCACAATGTTTCCAGGCCTATATTTTCCTGGAGGTAATATTAATCTTGGTTACCAAGAAATAAAATTCTGTCACAAAAGTTTGTCATTCCAGTTTTACTTCTGCGAAGGAATGCAGTCAGAGGCGAAGCATGAGGGCTCAATCTCGGTAAAATCGGTCCAGAATGAGCCCAATGTGTTTCTATGGGTTAATATGCAACCTAAACTTGTCGCCTGCCTTCCCGCCTTTGACATGAATATCACGTCATTATATACAGATCTCTGATACCGTTAACAATTGTGGTTACCTTTTTGCAAAGGAAGGAAGCAAAGTCTCCTCCCTCGCAAATGGAAACTCTCGGCCAAGCCGCTCCCTTACGCTAATTTCACCTATGTGTATCATGGCCAAAAAGCTAATTTCTTAAGATATAGACAATTTTGATTTTGTGGCTGTGTAATTTTGTGGAAACCATTTATAATTTTTTATTTTACCTTTATTTAACCAGGTAAGCCAGTTGAGAACAAGTTCTCATTTACAACTGCGACCTGGCCAAGATAAAGCAAAGCAGTGTGACACAGACAACAACACAGAGTTACACATGGAATAAACAAGAAACAAGCAAATAACACAATAAACAAGTCAATTACACAGTAGGGAAAAAAGTATATATACAGTGTGTGCAAAAGGCATGAGGAGTTAGGCAATAAATAGGCCATAGGAGCGAACAATTACAATGTAGTGATACATGAGCAGATGATGATGTGCAAGTAGAGATACTGGTGTGCAAAAGAGCAGAAAAGTAAATATAAACAGTATGGGGATGAGGTAGGTAGATTGGGTGGGCTATTTACAGATGGACTATGTACAGCTGCAGCGATCGGTTAGCTGCTCAAATAGATGTTTAAGGTTGGTGAGGGAAATAAAAGTCTACAACTTCAGAAATTTTTGCAATTCATTCAAAAAAAAAATCCTGGCAGCAGAGAATTGGAAGGAAAGGCGGCCAAATGAGGTGTTGGCTTTGGGAATGATCAGTGAAATATACCTGCTGGAACGTGTGCTACTGGTGGGTGTTGTTATCGTGATCAGCGAACTGAGATAAGGCACAGCTTTACCTAGCATAGACTTATAGATGACCTGGAGCCAGTGGGTCAGGCGAAGAATATGTAGCGAGGGCCAGCCGACTAGAGCATACAGGTCGCAGTGGTGGGTGGTATAAGGTGATTTGGTAACAAAACGGATGGCACTGTGATAGACTGCATCCAGTTTGCTGAGTAGAGTATTGGAAGCTATTTTGTAGATGACATCGCCGAAGTCAAGGATCGGTAGGATAGTCAGTTTTACTAGGGTAAGTTTGGCGGCGTGAGTGAAGGAGGCTTTGTTGCGAAATAGAAAGCCGAATCTAGATTTGACACACTGAACACTGTCTGCAAAGTAGTTGGTGAACCAGGCGAGAAAAACCAAGGCTATTGAGTCTGCCGATAAGAATACGGTGATTGACAGAGTCGAAAGCCTTGGCCAGGTCGATGAAGACGGCTGCACAATACTGTCTTTTATCGATGGCGGTTATGATATCGTTTAGTACCTTGAGCGTGGCTGAGGTGCACCCGTGACCGGCTCGGAAACCGGCTTGCACAGCGGAGAAGGTAAGGTGGGATTCGAAATGGTCAGTGATCTGTTTATTAATTTGGCTTTCGAAGACTTTACATAGGCAGGATGGATATAGGTATGTAACAGTTTGGTCATCCCCCTTTGAAGAGGGGCTTTCCAATCTTTAGCGATCTCGGATGATACGAAAGAGAAGTTGAACAGGCTGGTAATAGGGGTTGCAACAATGGTGGCGGATAGTTTTAGAAAGAGAGGGTCCAGATTGTCTAGCCCAGCTGATTTGTACGGGTCCAGGTTTTGCAAGTCTTTCAGAACATCTGCTATCTGGATTTGGGTGAAGGAGAAGCTGGGGAGGCTTGGGCGAGTAGCTTCCGGGGGGACGGAGCTGATGGCCGGGGTTGGAGTAGCCAGGAGGAAGGCATGGCCAGCCGTTGAGAAAAGTTTATTGAAATGTTCGATTATCATGGGTTTATCGGTGGTGACCATATTACCTATCATCAGTGCAATGGGTAGCTGGGAGGTGTTCTTGTTCTCCATGGACTTCACAGTGTCACAGAACTTTTTGCAGTTAGTGCTACAGGATAAAAATTTCTGCTTGAAAAAGCTAGCCTTTGCTTTCCTGACTGACTGTGTGTATTGGTTCTTGACTTCCCTGAACAGTTGCATATCGCATGGACTATATTCGATGGTATTGCAGTCAGCCACAGGATGAGGCAGTGATCGCTGAGATCCTGATTGAAAACAGCGGAAGTGTATTTGGAGGGCAAGTTGGTCAGGATAATGTCTATAAGGGTGCCCATGTTTACAGATTTAGGGTTGTACCTGGTGGGTTTCTTGATGATTTGTGTGAGATTGAGGGCATCTAGCTTAGATTGTAGGACTGCCGGGGTGTTAAGCATATCCCAGTTTAGGTCACCTTACAGAACGAACTCTGAAGCTAGATGGGGGGCGATCAATTCACAAATGGTGTCCAGGGCACAGCTGGGAGCGGAGGGGGGTTGATAGCAGGCGGCAACAGTGAGAGACTTATTTCCGGAGAGATTCATTTTTCAAATTAGAATTTCGAACTGTTTGGGTATAGTCCTTGAAAGTATGACATAACTTTGCAGGCTATCTCTGCAGTAGATTGCAACTCCTCCCCTTTGGCAGTTCTATCTTGACGGAAAATGTTGTAGTTGGGTATGGAAATCTCAGAATTTTTGGTGGCCTTCCTAAACCAGGATGCAGACACGGCAAGGACATCAGGGTTGGTGGAGTGTGTCAAAGCAGTGAGTAAATCAAACTTAGGGAGGAGGCTTCTGATGTTAACGTGCATGAAACCAAGGCTTTTTCAATCACAGAAGTCAACAAATGAGGGTGCCTGGGGACACGCAGGGCCTGAGTTTACCTCCACATTGTAACGGCCGTTGGTGGAAGAAGGTGAGGACCAAAGCACAGCGTGGTACGTATTCATCATTTTTATTTAACTGAACACTGAATAACCAAAACAACAATGGAACAACAGAAACAGCTCCGTCAGGTGCGAAACACACTAAACAGAAAATAACTACCCACACCACACAGGTGGGAAAAGGCTACCTAAGTATGGTTCTCAATCAGAGACAATGATATACAGCTGCCTCTGATTGAGAACCACACCTGGGCCAAACACAGAAATCCAAAACATAGAAAATGAACATAGAATGCCCACCTTAGTCACACTCTGGCCTAATCAAAATAGAGAATAAAAACTTCTCTATGGCCAGGGCGTGACACACATCACCTGAGGAACAGAGGAGGAGTAGGATGAGGGTATGGCTAAAGGCTATCAAAACTGGTCGCCTAGAGCGTCGGGGACAAAGAATAAAAGGGGCAGATTTCTGGGCGTGGTAGAATAGATTCAGGGCATAATGTGCAGACAGGGGTATGGTGGGGTGGAGGTACAGCGGAGGTAAGCCCAGGCACTGAGTGATGATAAGAGAGGTTGTATCTCTGGACATGCTGGTTATAATGGGTGAGGTCACCGCAGGTGTGGGAGGTGGGACAAAGGAGGTATCAGAGGTATGATGAGTGGAACTAGGGGCTCCATTGTAAACTAAAACAATGATAACTAACCTAAACAACAGTATACAAGGCATATTGACATTTGAGAGAGACATACAATGAGGCATAAAGTAATCACAGGTGTTGATTGGGAGAGCTAGCAAAGACAACAACAGCTAATCAGCTAAAACGACAACAACAGGTAAAATGGCGATGAATGGGCAGAGAGGGTCAGTTAACTACTGGTTGAAGGCGGTTGAAGGCACAGCGGATGGAGTATTCGTCGGCAGACCAGTCGTGGTGGTGCTGCGGGGCGCCATGTCGACAAAGGATCCAAGCCAGATGGCGAAAGAGGTACTGTAGTTGTAGTAACACGGCTAACTGGTGCTAGCTTCGGGGCAGGGGCATTAGCCACTATAGCCACTCGGTAGCAGCGGTGATCCGGTTCCAAGGTCTAGAGCTTACGGCAAGGATCCGGTGGAGTAGTGGGTTCCAGCCGTGTTTGGGTGGAGTCCGGGTGAACAATTGAGTAGGCCGGGAGGTGGGCCTCAGGGATAGCTTCGGTACTGGGTAACTCGGTGGGTGCTAGCTAGCTGTGAAGATCAGGAGTAATGGTCCAGGGATTACGACAGGAATCTGCCGTTTTAGTGGAGAGACAGTCCGATACTGGTAGGCTGCCGAGTATTATTTAGGCAAAAAAAAGGGCTGGTATCTGTGCAGAATGTAAAGGCCGCAAGCAGTGGCTAACAATGACTAAATAGCTTGTAGCTAATTAGCTGGTTAGCTTCTGATGGCTAGGTGGTTCTGGCTATAAGGTCTAAAAATGTAAAATAATAGCGGTTCCGTATCACATTGGGTGAGACAGGTTACCGGAAGGTATAATTGAATTAAAATGGAAAAGAGATTGAAAATATAATTGAAATATGTACAAAAAAAGACAAAAAATACAAAAGTACACAAGAGGACGAACAAAACACGTCTGCACTGCTACGCCATCTTGCAGTGCACTCCGCTTGAAAATTACTGCACCAGTTTAAGCATTGCCTTCGCCCAATCCTTATTTGTTCAAATAATCAATGTCGAAAACCCAAAACCAGGAACTACAGCTGCTCGTTATCACAATTTTATGTGAGCCTTGACAGGTTCTCGCTGTTTCATGTCCTCGAGAATCTGTCCATAAGAGATGAATTACTGTAATATTAACATGCCCTAATAAGGATGACAGAGCCAGTTAATATCTGGGTTCGTAGCAACAAACCCATCCAAACAAACCCAACAGCAAACCACAATATAATCAATAAAATAATTTTTATACATAATAGATCTGTGACTATACCAGAATTGCGATATTTTTCGTGGCAAATATGAAAACACAAAGCAAACCTCAATCTTGGTTCCTTTAAAAAACCTCTGTATGTAAAATATTGTGTGCTATACAGTAGCTTGGAAAATAAATACATTTGACACTGGATGACAACATAATGACGGTGCCTTGTTAAATGAAGGTTCAATAAAAAAATAAAAAACATTAAATGTTTGTTTGCAACAAAGAAGTTAAGTCCACTTTGTGTTTTATTTCCTTGTGAGTATCGCGATACTGGTATCGTCCCGACCCTAATACTGTAAATAATAGATTATTTCACTTTGCAATACATTTCCGTAGGAAATATAATTGCACCATAAAGGCTGCTGAATGTTAAGCGGCAAGTGGTTGCCTTACCAATGTTACATAACAATCAAATCTAGAGTCGGCTTTCTATTCCGCAACAAAGCCTCCTTCACTCACACCGCCAAATTTACCCTAGTAAAACTGACTATCCTACCGATCCTCGACTTCGGCGATGTCATCTACAAAATAGCTTCCAATACTCTACTCAGCAAACTGGATGCAGTTTATCACAGTGCCATCCGTTTTGTTACTAAAGCACCTTATACCACCCACCACTGCGACCTGTATGCTCTAGTCGGCTGGCCCTCGCTACATATTCGTCGCCAGACCCACTGGCTCCAGGTCATCTACAAGTCCATGCTAGGTAAAGCTCCGTCTTATCTCAGTTCACTGGTCACGATGGCAACACCCATCCGTAGCACGCGCTCCAGCAGGTATATCTCACTGATCATCCCTAAAGCCAACACCTCATTTGGCCGCCTTTCGTTCCAGTTCTCTGCTGCCTGTGATTGGAACGAATTGCAAAAATCGCTGAAGTTGGAGACTTTTATCTCCCTCACCAACTTCAAACATCTGCTATCTGAGCAGCTAACCGATCGCTGCAGCTGTACATAGTCTATCGGTAAATAGCCCACCCAATTTACCTACCTCATCCCCATACTGTTTATATTTATTTACTTTTCTGCTCTTTTGCACACCAGTATCTGTACATGACCATCTGATCATTTATCACTCCAGTGTTAATCTGCTAAATTGTAATTATTCGCCTACCTCCTCATGCCTTTTGCACACAATGTATATAGACTATTTTTTTTCTACTATGTTATTGACTTGTTAATTGTTTACTCCATGTGTAACTCTGTGTTGTCTGTTCACACTGCTATGCTTTATCTTGCCCAGGTTGTAAATGAGAACTTGTTCTCAACTAGCCTACCTGGTTAAATAAAGGTGAAATAAAAAATAAAAATAAAAAATAAAAATAAAGAACATAACTTCATTTCTCTACAGCAACAGCTGCAGCAGGTGACCCCAGCCTCTCCTCTCACCTCCTCTCTTTTCCTCTCCCCCTTCATCCTCCTCTCCTCTGTTCGTGACAACATCCCAACAAACACTCAGCACACAGCCTCACACCTGCAGAGGCCTGTCCACCACGTCAAACGGCACTCGGCCATCTTCTCACCCATTACCAATCAGATCACTGTCTCAGCTGTGCGCCTACAAGCCCCACACCTCTCTCGTTCTGTGTCTGTCTGTGTGTCTGCCCACACACAAGACTCATCGGAGCATGGCTGCCCCTGCCTCCCCTTGCCTTCCAGACCTAGTGGAGAGGAGAGGGACATGGTGCGGTGCGCTGGGGGAGAGATAACCCCCCCTCTGACAGTAGTGAGGAGCCAGCTCTGTCTGCTCCTAATGGACACCCGGTCTATGGGCTAACGGCTCAGAGCAGGCACCGATCCACTTAAGAAACCCACAGAGATGTGTGGGAGAGGCATACTTAGCCTTAAGTGCACCAAAGAGCTGCCTCTTGAAGACAGAAAGACCAGGGAGAAGAGGTGTGGATGAGATTAAATGACTGTAGGACTACAGTCTGCCTGTCGTTGGTACAAGTGTGTTTGTGTAAAAGCTTTTGTCTTTCCATTTTAAATGAATCGACTCCCATCTCTGGTGTTCTCAAAGTGTTCTCTGTTGAATACCTCTAAAAAGACTGGGGTGCCATGCCCTATATCCATCTATACAACAGTGAGTATCTATGGCTCCTATAATCTTTGTGTCTTAACTAGGCAATTTAACCTGTGTATGAACAAATTAACCTATGGTAAGTTACACTACAATTTTCAATAACGAAAGTCCAAGGTATTCTTTGAAAAGTTGATCCAATGCAACTAAATTCAAACATCTACAATTTGAGGTGAACAGGTAATACATTTGTGGCCACACTGCAATTACGGTCCAAGCGTCTTATAACAGGATCCACTCAAAATAAGAGCAAAAGCACCACCAGATGCTAAAACACAGAGGTTTATTCCAGATGAAAACAGATCCCTTTATTACAGATGGTAAGACTATGTTGTTCTGTCGGGAATCCTGTCGTTCCCTTTGAAAGAGAATTAGCGGCGGCCCAAGTCTGTGGGGTAATCCAATTACACAGGAGACAGGGGGCTCACTGCGCTCAATCAGAGGGTCAGTACTCTCCTCTGCAGATGCCGCCTCTGTGGGGACAAAGGGCTGAGGAATGGCGCTAAGAGGCCTGGGAGAAGGCACTGCTGATGTGACCTAAACGGCTGATGCTGTAGGCCCCCTCCCATCTCTCCTTTCACAGCAGCAGAAGGCTGTTGATCCTGACAGAACCCAGGCCTGCACCTTGACAGAGCAAGTCTGTGAGTGCTGGCACCACTGGCAGGGCTGAGGCTGAACTGGGTGTTTGAATGGCAGTGGTCCACCATGATGTAGGTAGAGACAACACAGACATCCGCCCCAGCTGCCAAACCTACAGGGCAGCCAAAAAGACTATTCCTGCTCTAACCTCTAACATGGGCATTGGTCACACAAAACTATGTTTTAAAGGGGAAGAAAATTAGGTCACTACCAGGACATAACACTCCATGTTGAAATATAACATTCTTGATTCTGAATTCAGTTTTATTTTCACTAAACATGCATCACAGTCTATATATGAAAAATGTTAAAAGAGGCTTTTCTACTGGCGAAAAGGTGTGTGTGGTCTGGTGGTGTTTGCATTAGGGGTATAACTCAATTCTACCGAGCAAATAAAAAGCTCAACTCACACCAGCTTTTAACAACCCTCGGACCAGAGGTCTGCGTTCCTGGGGTCATGTAGCTTCACCACTGGAGAAGGGAGAAAGGCTCTGTTCTTACTCAATTAGCCGTGTGTGAGCGCAGCAAACATTTAAACAGCACACAGTCAAAGGAGCTCCATGTTAGAGTTCATTTTCATAGGGTGTGGTGTAGGGTGTTTCAGGTGGTGGTGGTGGGATATTTTGTGGTCTGTAATTTTTTTGCACAAGTTACAAACATTGCAAGACATTTGTTTTACAGTTTCCAGTCCTCAGACCAAACAGCAGGACAAACCTCTCTGAAAATAACATATTTTTAATCTTCTGATGACTCACTACCAGCCTTCATTCAGCATAGTGAAAGACGACATGCGTGACCATACCTGGAGGAGATTGTCAGCCTGTGCTGAGATGACTAAAGAGCATGTACAGTACAGTGTGTGTTTATCTGGGGGATTGGTAGAGAGAGCCTCCTCATGACAAGGTGATGACAGTCCTTGCCGCACGGAGAGAACGCAGAGATGTAATCTCCACTGAACAGGACAGACGCACAGTCTGATTTAATACAAGGTGCAAACTAAGTGGACCGAACATGGAAAGTCTCTACAAATTGTCACAATATCACCTGACTCACCACCATTGTAGTATATACACTGCTCAAAAAAAATAAAGGGAACACTTAAACAACACAATGTAACTCCAAGTCAATCACACTTCTGTGAAATCAAACTGTCCACTTAGGAAGCAACACTGATTGACAATAAATTTCACATGCTGTTGTGCAAATGGAATAGACAACAGGTGGAAATTATAGACAATTAGCAAGACACCCCCAATAAAGGAGTGGTTCTGCAGGTGGTGACCACAGACCATTTCTCAGTTCCTATGCTTCCTGGCTGACATTTTGGTCACTTTTGAATGCTGGCGGTGCTTTCACTCTAGTGGAAGCATGAGACGGAGTCTACAACCCACACAAGTGGCTCAGGTAGTGCAGCTTATCCAGGATGGCACATCAATGCGAGCTGGCAAGAAGGTTTGCTGTGTCTGTCAGTGTAGTGTTCAGAGCATGGAGGCGCTACCAGGAGACAGGCCAGTACATCAGGAGACGTGGAGTAGGCCATAGGAGGGCAACAATCCAGCAGCAGGACCGCTACCTCCACCTTTGTACAAGGAGGAGCAGGAGGAGCACTGCCAGAGCCCTGCAAAATGACCTCCAGCAGGCCACAAATGTGCATGTGTCTGCTCAAACGGTCAGAAACAGACTCCATGAGGGTGGTATGAGGGTCCGACGTCCACAGGTGGGGGCTGTGCTTACAGCCCAACACCGTGCAGGATGTTTGGCATTTGTCAGAGAACACCAAGATTGGCAAATTCGCCACTGGCGCCGTGTGCTCTTCACAGATGAAAGCAGGTTCACACTGAGCACATGTGACAGACGTGACAGAGTCTGGAGACGCCGTGGAGAACGTTCTGCTGCCTGCAACATCCTCCAGCATGACCGGTTTGGCGGTGGGTCAGTCATGCTGTGGGGTGGCATTTCTTTGGGGGGCCGCACAGCCCTCGATGTGCTCGCCAGAGGTAGCCTGACTGCCATTAGGTACCGAGATGAGATCCTCAGACCCCTTGTGAGACCATATGCTGGTGCGGTTGGCCCTGGGTTCCTCATGTGGCTGGAGTGTGTCAGAAGTTCCTGCAAGAGGAAGGCATTGATACTATGGACTGGCCCGCCCGTTCCCCAGACCTGAATCCAATTGAGCACATCTGGAACATCAAATCAAATCAAATGTATTTATATAGCCCTTCGTACATCAGCTGATATCTCAAAGTGCTGTACAGAAACCCAGCCTAAAACCCAAAACAGCAAGCAATGCAGGTGTAGAAGCACGGTGGCTAGGAAAAACTCCCTAGAAAGGCCAAAACCTAGGAAGAAACCTAGAGAGGAACCAGGCTATGTGGGGTGGCCAGTCCTCTTCTGGCTGTGCCGGGTGGAGATTATAACAGAACATGGCCAAGATGTTCAAATGTTCATAAATGACCAGCATGGTCGAATAATAATAAGGCAGAACAGTTGAAACTGGAGCAGCAGCACAGTCAGGTGGAAGTTGAAACTGGAACAGCAGCATGGCCAGGTGGACTGGGGACAGCAAGGAGTCATCATGTCAGGTAGTCCTGGGGCATGGTCCTAGGGCTCAGGTCAGTTGAAACTGGAACAGCAGCATGGCCAGGTGGACTGGGGACAGCAAGGAGTCATCATGTCAGGTGGTCCTGGGGCATGGTCCTAGGGCTCAGGTCCTCCGAGAGAGAGAAAGAAAGAGAGAAGGAGAGAATTAGAGAACGCACACTTAGATTCACACAGGACACCGAATAGGACAGGAGAAGTACTCCAGATATAACAAACTGACCCCAGCCCCCTGACACATAATCTACTGCAGCATAAATACTGGAGGCTGAGACAGGAGGGGTCAGGAGACACTGTGTCCCCATCCGAGGACACCCCCGGACAGGGCCAAACAGGAAGGATATAACCCCACCCACTTTGCCAAAGCACAGCCCCCACACCACTAGAGGGATATCTTCAACCACCAACTTACCATCCTGAGACAAGGCTGAGTATAGCCCACAAAGATCTCCGCCACGGCACAACCCAAGGGGGGGCAACCCAGACAGGATGGCCACAACAGTGAATCAACCCACTCAGGTGACGCACCCCCTCCAGGGACGGCATGAGAGATCCCCAGTAAGCCAGTGACTCAGCCCCTGTAATAGGGTTAGAGGCAGAGAATCCCAGTGGAAAGAGGGGAACCGGCCAGGCAGAGACAGCAAGGGCGGTTCGTTGCTCCAGAGCCTTTCCGTTCACCTTCCCACTCCTGGGCCAGACTACACTCAATCATATGACCCACTGAAGAGATGAGTCTTCAGTAAAGACTTAAAGGTTGAGACCGAGTTTGCGTCTCTGACATGGGTAGGCAGACCGTTCCATAAAAATGGAGCTCTATAGGAGAAAGCCCTGCCTCCAGCTGTTTGCTTAGAAATTCTGGGGACAATTAGGAGGCCTGCGTCTTGTGACCGTAGCGTACGTGTAGGTATGTACGGCAGGACCAAATCAGAGAGATAGGTAGGAGCAAGCCCATGTAATGCTTTGTAGGTTAGCAGTAAAACCTTGAAATCAACCCTTGCTTTGAAAGGAAGCCAGTGTAGAGAGGCTAGCACTGGAGTAATATGATCAAATTTTTGGGTTCTAGTCAGGATTCTAGCAGCCCGTATTTAGCACTAACTGAAGTTTATTTAGTGCTTTATCCGGGTAGCCGGAAAATAGAGCATTGCAGTAGTCTAACCTAGAAGTGACAAAAGCATGGATTAATTTTTCTGCATCATTTTTGGACAGAAGGTTTCTGATTTTTACAATGTTACGTAGATGGAAAAAAGCTGTCCTAGAAATGGTCTTGATATGTTCTTCAAAAGAGAGATCAGGGTCCAGAGTAACGCCGAGGTCCTTCACAGTTTTATTTGAGACGACTGTACAACCATTAAGATTAATTGTCAGATTCAACAGAAGATCTCTTTGTTTCTTGGGACCTAGAACAAGCATCTCTGTTTTGTCCGAGTTTAATAGTAGAAAGTTTGCAGCCATCCACTTCCTTATGTCTGAAACACAGGCTTCTAGCGAGGGCAATTTTGGGGCTTGTTTCAATGTTTCATTGAAATGTACAGCTGTGTGTCATCCGCATAGCAGTGAAAGTTAACATTATGTTTTCGAATAACATCCCCAAGAGGTAAAATATATAGTGAAAACAATAGTGGTCCTAAAACGGAACCTTGAGGAACACCGAAATTTACAGTTGATTTGTCAGAGGACAAACCATTCACAGAGACAAACTGATATCTTTCCGACAGATAAGATCTAAACCAGGCCAGAACATGTCCGTGTAGACCAATTTGGGTTTCCAATCTCTCCAAAAGAACATCATGTCTCGCTCCATCCACCAATGCCACAGACTGTCCAGGAGTTGGCGGATGCTTTAGTCCAGGTCTGGGAGGAGATCCCTCAGGAGACCATCCGCCACCTCATCAGGAGCATGCCCAGGCGTTGTAGGGAGGTCATACAGGCACGTGGAGGCCACACACACTACTGAGCCTCATTTTGACTTGTTTTAAGGACATCAAAGTTGGATCAGCCTGTAGTGTGGTTTTCCACTTTAATTTTGAGTGTGACTCCAAATCCAGACCTCCATGGGTTGATAAATTTGATTTCCATTGATAATTTTTGTGTGATTTTGTTGTCAGCACATTCAACTATGTAAAGAAAAAAGTATTTAGTAAGAATATTTCATTCATTCAGATCTAGGATGTGTTATTTTAGTGTTCCCTTTATTTTTTTGAGCAGTGTATATAAAAAATACTGTTTTCAAGCAGAAAGTAAAGAGAGATAACTCAATACCAAATACCAATTCAAACCAAAAGATCACTGAAGTAAGGATTAGAATAGACATTATACTACAGTATGTAACCTGACAATGTTATAAATGCATGACACATTGCCAAAGACACCATATCTTCAAATGTAAAATTCCAATCATCTATTTATACGGGACTGTATTTGGTCACATTGACAGCATAAGATGACCCAGGTTAGAGCCTATCTTCTACCAATAGTTAGATGAGGTGAAGAGGTACCACATAAGACAGTGAGTGACTTGCTGTCAGTCACCCTGGCGCCAACTGAGCAGCAGTGAGACAGTGACATGATGGGAGTGATGGATGATGAGAGAGCTAGGCAGCTCCAAGCCTAGGCCCTAGTCTGGCTCCAGACCGCTCATCAATACTACTGACTACTCTGATTAGCACTAAACACTTGTAGGTGCAGTGATTAGAAAACACACTACAGTTGATCAATCCAGGGGTTAATGCTGCTCTGAATAATTGATGACGGACAATTTACAAACAGTCAGTGTGGTTAGAGGTTTCACAGACAGAGAGCCCTGCCAAGGCCGGCCAAACACAGGCGCCATGCCATATTGACCACTTTGTCAAATATACTGCCAAGAGTCCCCCTGATTCAGTATTTATCCTGAACTGCATCAGTAAAGTATTAAGATGGATAAATCACTAATCTATATAGGATAAGTTACGTTGGTTAAAAGCAATTGGAATGTAAAAGTACAGATTTCCAATTATTTTGAGTAGTCTGATTATAACTTTGGGTGTTGGTCTCCTACAGTTGGAAAGAGAAAGAGAGAGCACGAGCGAGCACAAGAGAGCAAGAGAGAGCACGAGAGAGCACGAGAGAGCAAGAGAGAGCAAGAGAGAGCAAGAGAGAGCACAAGAGAGCAAGAGAGAGCACGAGAGAGCACGAGAGAGCAAGAGAGAGCACAAGAGAGCAAGAGAGAGCAAGAGAGAGCAAGAGAGAGCACGAGAGAGCACGAGAGAGCAAGAGAGAGTGTGAGTTAGGAGGGGGAGGCTGAGGCTCACCTCGGGGGCATCGTTATGAATTACGGCGCTGTGCTGCAGACGGGCAGTCTGCACGCTTAGTCCCTCTAACTTTGTTTTCTCCGTTCACCTCCATCTCGACGCGGCCTCTTTGATCTGGGCCACCATTAAGGCTAATGGCCCCTGCCTCGCACAAGCTGTTGGGAGCTCATTAGGGGGCCATGGAGTGGCAGGGGGATATAGACATAGCCTTAATAAATCATTGATAATGCTTGAGAGGCTGAGAGAAGACTGGAACCATATGGGAAGCACAGTGATGCTGATTCATCCACACACAGAAGAATAAAGTGTTGTACAGTAAGACATGTTAAGTTACAGGACACCGCTGTTCCTGACCCTCCTGAAGAATTGGATATTAAGGTCAGGTAGCCTGACATTCTACCCAGATAGATCTTAAGAGTAGGCTAAAGGCCTCCTGTACTCTAATATCTGGATATCAATATCTGCGGGAGTATCTGATCTGTTGGGAGGAGAAAAGAACCACTACTCAATGGTGGAAAAGCTAAGTTGTGACTAGGGCTGTGGCGGTCATGAAATTTAGTCAGCCGGTTATTGACAAGCAAATAACCGGTCTCAAGGTAATTGACCGTTAATTAACATAAACACATTTAGCATCTCCTGGTTTCCACCAATAGCCCACAAGCCACTGATGCAGACCTTTTGGAACATCTACATTTTAAAAATAATAATAAATCCATGTAATATATTGTACAGCTATTATTTATTTTAGACAGGTCTAAGAGAAACATGACACAAAGAAAATGTAGTCTATTTCAGAAGAACAGAATAGCATACTCTGAGTCCTTATGTTAGACCCTGACCTGGCTATGCCATATGGCTGTGGGCTACACTAGTTCATTTAGCAGGCAAGATTTGCTTAGAATTCCATGGCATTGTCTTATATTATTGAAGAATGAAGAATACAATTGAACATAAGCTGAATAAAATAGAAATAATATTTTCTCCAAAACAATGAGGGAGTTAACAAATTAACAGGTCCTCCTATATGCTTAATTTAGAGTCATTTATGCAACTTTAGTTGTGATACAAACGTTGGGATATATGTTTAGATTTTTTATTCTAAGGCTGCATGATACGACTATAATGAAGATTTGAAAAAATTTGCATGAGAGGAATGAACTCTGCTTTGTTTTTTGAGCAGGCTGCACACACTTCATCAGTCTCCCATTCACAATTTGACAAGCACTTGATAATGCCTCAAATTTCCCGGCGGCATCCCCTTTGTGTGGCCATAATTCCCCCCCCCCCCCCAAAAGAAAATCCATGCCTTTTGTGTCCAGTGGCCATTGTGCCCTTGGGCTAAATATAATAATTATAATTCCCTTCTCCCGGCTGCATGCTCTGAAGCACCTCTCACTCACATGGCTCTCTCAGATATCTCCATTCTTATTAGCCAATGTCCATCACGTGATCGGGTCCTTCTCAAAGGCTACAAGTGAAGACAGACACATCGGGGATGCAACTGCGTGTGTCCTTATCAAATTCCAAGGAGCATATTGAAGATGTTGGAAGAAGTGTCCACATTTACTTTTCGTCTTAGCCAACAAGATGAGTAGAAAACTTGAAACTCACGCTCTGCCTATGTACTGTATGCCAGTTAGACTCTATGTATGCCAGTTAGATTCTGTCACAGTGACCGCTGATGAAGTAAGCATGAGGGACTCACTTTTCAGACACGAAGGCTGGGCAGCATCCGGGGATGGACCATCATCATAGACCCCCGCCACCACCATGCAGGCACAACTGGAGCAAAAGAGAAAGAGTAAGGATAGAGATACACATCACACAGAGACAGTGATACTCTTGGGTCAACCAGACAGGTACAGTATTACACCAAGTTTGGGCAAGACAGACAATGTATTGTGTCCTGGGGACAATTAGGGCAGAAGCCATTAAAATAAGTGTGTTCATCTAAACCTATTACAGGGTCTTAAGTGGCAGCCAAGTTAGCCAGTGGCTGGAGATTGGCTCCTGTGCTGATTAACTGGCAGACATATTGACCCCTGTGACCCCACTAAGCCCAGAGGGGGGAAACCACTGTCATGAGTGATCAATTTTACCATCCCACTGCAACAACTGAGCATGGAGCTCTGCTGAGCTAATGCATCAAAGACACACAAACACACATTTAAGCACACACACACTGTAGGCCAGCGTTTCCCAAACTCGGTCCTGGAAACCCCAAGTGGTGAAAAAAATCTCCCTTGTGGTACAGCTGATTCAAATAATCAACTGATCATCAAGCTTCGATTATTTATATCAGCCATGTAGTGCTAGGGCAAAAACCAAAGTGCACTCTTTGGGGTCGCCAGGGTCGAGTATGGGAAACGCTGATGTAGGCTAACTGTAGGCTATAGTAAAACAACTGGTGGCTGTATAGTGATAGTAACCCATGTGTAGGCCTATTTCTAATAAGCTACTCGAACCACGACAGTTTGGTGAATAAGCGGCTGAAGTCGACCTACAGAGAGAAAAGCTAATCATTTTGAGCGTTGGAACATCAAACTCACGCCGAGATAGTCATGGCTGTGGCCACGTTGGTGGTGGTGAAAACGGGTTATCACGATTGCTATCGAAAATGTAGCAAAAACCCAAAATATAAAAAGCAATGTAACTGCCCACATTGAAAAATAGTATAGTATAATATGGTATAAATACTGAAGTTAGGGTTGCAACTCTACCGGTAATTTACCAAAGTTACCGGAATTGTCTGTAATTTTGGTAATTAACAGGTAATCTATGGTAACTTTAGTATCTTACACAAAAATAACTTTTAAAAGCATAATATTCATATATACACACATATATATACACACACACACATATATATATATATATATATATATTTTTTTTTTTAAATATATATATAATATATATACAGTGGGGCAAAAAAGTATTTAGTCAGCCACCAATTGTGCAAGTTCTCCTACTTAAAAAGATGAGAGGCCTGTAATTGTCATCATAGGTACACTTCAACTATGACAGACAAAATGAGAAGAAAAAAAATCCAGAAAATCACATTGTAGGATTTTTTAATGAATTTATTTGCAAATTATGGTGGAAAATAAGTATTTGGTCACCTACAAACAAGCAAGATTTCTGGCTCTCACAGACCTGTAACTTCTTCTTTAAGAGGCTCCTCTGTCCTCCACTCGCTACCTGTATTAATGGCACCTGTTTTAATTTGTTATCAGTATAAAAGACACCTCTCCACAACCTCAAACAGTCACACTCCAAACTCCACTATGGCCAAGACCAAAGAGCTGTCAAAATTGTAGACCTGCACCAGGCTGGGAAGACTGAATCTGCAATAGGTAAGCAGCTTGGTTTGAAGAAATCAACTGTGGGAGCAATTATTAGGAAATGGAAGACATACAAGACCACTGATAATCTCCCTCGATCTGGGGCTCCACGCAAGATCTCACCCCGTGGGGTCAAAATTATCACAAGAACGGTGAGCAAAAATCCCAGAACCACACGGGGGGACCTAGTGAATGACATGCAGAGAGCTGGGACCAAAGTAACAATGCCTACCATCAGTAACACACTACGCCGCCAGGGACTCAAATCCTGCAGTGCCAGACGTGTCCCCCTGCTTAAGCCAGCGCATGTCCAGGCCCGTCTGAAGTTTGCTAGAGAGCATTTGGATGATCCAGAAGAAGATTGGGAGAATGTCATCTGGTCAGATGAAACCAAAATAGAACTTTTTGGTAAAAACTGAACTCGTCGTGTTTGGAGGACAAAGAATGCTGAGTTGCATCCAAAGAACACCCTACCTACTGTGACGCATGGGGGTGAAAACATGCAAAGGGACCAGGACGACTGATCCGTGTAAAGGAAAGAATGAATGGGGCCATGTATCTTGAGATTTTTAGTGAAAAACCTCCTTCCATCAGCAAGGGCATTGAAGATGAAACATGGCTGGGTCTTTCAGCATGACAATGATCCCAAACACACCGCCCGGGCAACGAAGGAGTGGCTTCATAAGAAGCATTTCAAGGTCCTGGAGTGGCCTAGCCAGTCTCCAGATCTCAACCCCATAGAAAATCTTTGGAGGGAGTTGAAAGTCTGTGTTGCCCAGCAACAGCCCAAAATCAGCACTGCTCTAGAGGAGATCTGCATGGAGGAATGGGCAAAAATACCAGCAACAGTGTGTGGAAAACCTTGTGGAGACTTACAGAAAAAGTTTGACCTCTGTCATTGCCAACAAAGGGTATATAACAAAGTATTGAGATAAACTTTTGTTATTGACAATTGGTGGCTGACTAAATACTTTTTTGCCCCACTGTATATACACTGCTCAAAAAAATAAAGGGAACACTTAAACAACACAATGTAACTCCAAGTCAATCACACTTCTGTGAAATCAAACTGTCCACTTAGGAAGCAACACTGATTGACAATAAATTTCACATGCTGTTGTGCAAATGGAATAGACAACAGGTGGAAATTATAGGCAATTAGCAAGACACCCCCAATAAAGGAGTGGTTCTGCAGGTGGTGACCACAGACCACTTCTCAGTTCCTATGCTTCCTGGCTGATGTTTTGGTCACTTTTGAATGCTGGCGGTGCTTTCACTCTAGTGGTAGCATGAGACGGAGTCTACAACCCACACAAGTGGCTCAGGTAGTGCAGCTGATCCAGGATGGCACATCAATGCGAGCTGTGGCAAGAAGGTTTGCTGTGTCTGTCAGCGTAGTGTCCAGAGCATGGAGGCGCTACCAGGAGACAGGCCAGTACATCAGGAGATGTGGAGGAGGCCGTAGGAGGGCAAGAACCCAGCAGCAGGACCGCTACCTCCGCCTTTGTGCAAGGAGGAGCAGGAGGAGCACTGCCAGAGCCCTGCAAAATGACCTCCAGCAGGCCACAAATGTGCATGTGTCTGCTCAAACGGTCAGAAACAGACTCCATGAGGGTGGTATGAGGGCCCGACGTCCACAGGTGGGGGTTGTGCTTACAGCCCAACACCGTGCAGGACGTTGGCATTTGCCAGAGAACACCAAGATTGGCAAATTCGCCACTGGCGCCCTGTGCTCTTCACAGATGAAAGCAGGTTCACACTGAGCACATGTGACAGACGTGACAGAGTCTGGAGATGACGTGGAGAACGTTCTGCTGCCTGCAACATCCTCCAGCATGACCGGTTTGGCGGTGGGTCAGTCATGCTGTGGGGTGGCATTTCTTTGGGGGGCCGCACAGCCCTCCATGTGCTCGCCAGAGGTAGCCTGACTGCCATTAGGTACCGAGATGAGATCCTCAGACCCCTTGTGAGACCATATGCTGGTGAGGTTGGCCCTGGGTTCCTCCTAATGCAAGACAATGCTAGACCTCATGTGGCTGGAGTGTGTCAGCAGTTCCTGCAAGAGGAAGGCATTGATGCTATGGACTGGCCCGCCCGTTCCCCAGACCTGAATCCAATTGAGCACATCTGGGACATCATGTCTCGCTCCACAGACTGTCCAGGAGTTGGCCGATGCTTTAGTCCTGGTCTGGGAGGAGATCCCTCAGGAGACCATCCGCCACCTCATCAGGAGCATGCCCAGGCGTTGTAGGGAGGTCATACAGGCACATGGAGGCCACACACACTACTGAGCCTCATTTTTACTTGTTTTAAGGACATTACATCAAAGTTGGATCAGCCTGTAGTGTGGTTTTCCAATTTAATTTTGAGTGTGACTCCAAATCCAGACCTCCATGGTTTGATAAATTTGATTTCCATTGATACTTTTATTGTGATTTTGTTGTCAGCACATTCAACTATGTAAAGAAAAAAAGTATTTAATAAGAATATTTCATTCATTCAGATCTAGGATGTGTTATTTTAGTGTTCCCTTTATTTTTTTGAGCAGTATATATATATATATACAGTGCCTTGCGAAAGTATTTGCCCCCCTTGAACTTTGCGACCTTTTGCCACATTTCAGGCTTCATAACATAAAGATATAAAACTGTATTTTTCTGTGAAGAATCAACAACAAGTGGGACACAATCATGAAGTGGAACGACATTTATTGGATATTTCAAACTTTTTTAACAAATCAAAAACTGAAAAATTGGGCGTGCAAAATTATTCAGCCCCCTTAAGTTAATACTTTGTAGCGCCACCTTTTGCTGCGATTACAGCTGTAAGTCGCTTGGGGTATGTCTCTATCAGTTTTGCACATCGAGAGACTGACATTTTTTCCCATTCCTCCTTACAAAACAGCTCGAGCTCAGTGAGGTTGGATGGAGAGCATTTGTGAACAGCAGTTTTCAGTTCTTTCCACAGATTCTCGATTGGATTCAGGTCTGGACTTTGACTTGGCCATTCTAACACCTGGATATGTTTATTTTTGAACCATTCCATTGTAGATTTTGCTTTATGTTTTGGGTCATTGGAAGACAAATCTCCGTCCCAGTCTCAGGTCTTTTGCAGACTCCATCAGGTTTTCTTCCAGAATGGTCCTGTATTTGGCTCCATCCATCTTCCCATCAATTTGAACCATCTTCCCTGTCCCTGCTGAAGAAAAGCAGGCCCAAACCATGATGCTGCCACCACCATGTTTGACAGTGGAGATGGTGTGTTCAGGGTGATGAGCTGTGTTGCTTTTACGCCAAACATAACGTTTTGCATTGTTGCCAAAAAGTTCAATTTTGGTTTCATCTGACCAGAGCACCTTCTTCCACATGTTTGGTGTGTCTCCCAGGTGGCTTGTGGCAAACTTTAAACAACTATTTTTATGGATATCTTTAAGAAATGGCTTTCTTCTTGCCACTCTTCCATAAAGCCCAGATTTGTGCAATATACGACTGATTGTTGTCCTATGGACAGAGTCTCCCACCTCAGCTGTAGATCTCTGCAGTTCATCCAGAGTGATCATGGGCCTCTTGGCTGCATCTCTGATCAGTCTTCTCCTTGTATGAGCTGAAAGTTTAGAGGGACGGCCAGGTCTTGGTAGATTTGCAGTGGTCTGATACTCCTTCCATTTCAATATTATCGCTTGCACAGTGCTCCTTGGGATGTTTAAAGCTTGGGAAATCTTTTGTATCCAAACCGGCTTTAAACTTCTTCACAACAGTATCTCGGACCTGCCTGGTGTGTTCCTTGTTCTTCATGATGCTCTCTGCGCTTTTAACGGACCTCTGAGACTATCACAGTGCAGGTGCATTTATACGGAGACTTGATTACACACAGGTGGATTGTATTTATCATCATTAGTCATTTAGGTCAACATTGGATCATTCAGAGATCCTCACTGAACTTCTGGAGAGAGTTTGCTGCACTGAAAGTAAAGGGGCTGAATAATTTTGCACGCCCAATTTTTCAGTTTTTGATTTGTTAAAAAAGTTTGAAATATCCAATAAATGTCGTTCCACTTCATGATTGTGTCCCACTGGTTGTTGATTCTTCACAAAAAAATACAGTTTTATATCTTTATGTTTGAAGCCTGAAATGTGGCAAAAGGTCGCAAAGTTCAAGGGGGGCGAATACTTTCGCAAGGCACTGTATATACACACACTACCGTTTAAAAGTTTGGGGTCACTTTGTTTTTGAAAGAAGATTTTTTTAAATTGTCCATTAAAATAACATCAAATTGATCAGAAATACAGTGTAGACACTGTTAATGTTGAAAGTGACTATTGTAGCTGGAAACGGCAGATTTTTTATGGAATGTCTACATAGGCGTAGAGAGGCCCATTATCAGCAACCATCACTCCTGTGTTCCAATGGCACGTTGTGTTAGCTAATCCAAGTTTATCATTTTAAAAGGCTAATTGATCATTAGAAAATAATTTTGCAATTATGTTAGCACAGCTGAAAACTGGGCCATCTTTAGACTAGTTGAGTATCTGGAGCATCAGAATTTGTGGGTTCGATTACAGGCTCAAAATGTACAGAAACCAAGACCTTTCTTCTAAAACTTGTTAGTCTATTCTTGTTCTGAGAAATGAAGGCTTTTCCAATGCGAGATATTGCCAAGAAACTGAAGATCTCGTACAACGCTGTGTACTACTCACAGAATAGAACAGCAGAAACTGGCCCTAACCAGAATAGAAAGAGGAGTGGGAGGCCCCAGTGCACAACTGAGCATTTGTTTACCTATGGATAACATGAAAACAGCCAAACCAGCTCTGATGGCAACAATTTCATTACGCTTTTTTGCAGATGTTTACTGACACCGGCCATATTCAACGGGTGTTAAACACACATCACGTAACGTTAGCTAACGAGCCAGCCAGCTAACGTTAGCTAGTTTAACAACAATGAACAGTGCCAACAATGCCACAGTGCTGGGAGCTAACCAACCAGGTTCAATGTTAGCTAGCTAACATTAAGCTCTATCTAGAAAAGCAAATGGCTCTGGGATACGAATAATAAGGTTGGCTAGGGAGCCAGCTAACGTTGGCTAGCTAGCTAACAGTACACTTTAGCTTAAGACAATCCACAAAAACACTACATCAATTGTTATAATATTAGCCTCGTCGCACAGCCTATCCAGCCGTAGCCTAAAACGGGAAGCCTGGGGAAGTTCCATGGCAGAAATCAGCTAAAGACTGGTCGGAACCCGGTCAGTGATGCCTCGCAACACGTCTAACCAATCAAATGCCTTGCTTGGGGCAGAACTACAAAGGTGCTCACCAATTAAAAACGTTTGCTGGTTTTCACTGCATGTCACTGCACTGTTATTTCGAGATGAGCTAAATCTGCAGCAAGAGGGGAGAAATGGTCTACAATGCTGGCCATATCAATATTTTTAATTTGGACATTTCTGAAGTCATATTTGGCTGTAAAGGTTAGCATGAGGGACAATTAGTAGCTAGCCAGATTGAGGTTTGTTTTGAGAAAAGTCAGCTAACCTTGTAAGCTACCTAGGTATAACTAACTAGCTAGTTAAATTCTCTCATGATTATAAAACCAACAAATGTAATTGAAAGATTAGCTGTGTTAGCCCTGTCGCTAGCTTATCCAGGTTCAGTGATACATAGAGCAACCATGTCGTGTCTATCTATGGGAACAACAGTTCTGCAAACAACATTGCTAAAGGAATAAATTAAAATGAACATCATAAAATGTTGCCTGTTACCCTCATCTCCTGTAGCCTAACTGACATCTCCTTATTCTCATACCGTACCTAAATTACAATGTTTGGATTTTCACTAAACAATTCTATATGCCAGCACTTAAAATGCATGCAAAAAATCTGGTATATGGTTTGTCTCGTATATATTGTCTACTGGTATCATTTTAAAATGAGAACATATAGCTCAACATGTAACCGATGTGTGAGTTTAGCTATTCTTTGCTTCAGATGACCATAAGGCCAGTAATGCCATCATACTATAGGAAGTTGCATGCCAGATGATAAGCTGCAAAATGGATTCACATAGCTGATATACTGAGAGTAACAATCAAATACAACTAGACAAAATGGACATTTGAGAATACAACACAGAAACATTACAGACAGACCCCCTTCCCCTCTTTATTGCAGGATTATGATGTGATTAATCAACTAGTTCATTTTGAAAAGTAGTTTAACAATTAAAACAAGTTTAAACACTTCACTTCAAAGAATCAACACTTCATCACTTCAAAATGTACAAATACGCTAACTCGTATGTAAAGATTAGACATCTTAGTCTAAACAACAATAGAGTGCATTCGGAAAGTATTCAGACCCTTTGAATATTTCCACATTTTGTTATGTTACAGCCTTATTCAAACATTTCCCTCATCAATCTACACACAATACCCCACAATGAAAAAAGGTAATTAAAAGGTAATTTACCACCTTCCCGAGTGCAGTCTCAGTGCTATGATGGGGTCTAAAATGATTTGTCTTCAGGAAGGCAGTGAGTTGCTGCGCAATAGCTTTTTAGAACAATTTTGAGAGGAATGGAAGATTAGAAATAGGCCAATAGTTTTTTAAAACGTTTTCCAGGTCAAGGTTTGGCTTTTTCAAGAGATGCTTTATTACTGCCACTTTCAGTGAGTTTGGTACACATCCAGAGCATAGGGAGCCATTCATTATGTTCAACATAGGAGGGCCAAGCACAGGAAGTAGCTATTTCAGTAGTTTAGTTAGAATAGGGTCCAGTATGCATTTTGAAGGTTTAGAGCCCAATACTATTTTCATGAATGTGTCAAGAGATATAGGATAAAAAACTTGAGTCTCTTCATTGATCCTAGGTCCTAGCAATTCTGTGCAGACTCAGGACAATTGAGTTTTGGAGAAATACGCAGATTCAAAGAGGTGTCTGTAATTTGCTTTCTTTTCGTCGAAGAAGAAGATAATGAGTTCATGAATTAAAATAGGATGATCAAGCTGCAGTGAGGCCTCTTCAATATTGCACGGTAGTGCCTTTCCAAGCTAGTCAGAAGACTTCCAGTTTGGTGGAGTGCCATTTCCAGATTGCTTCAGGGCTCGGGTATTTTCTATTTACTAGGGAGCTAATTTCTTGTGATAAATATGTATTTGTTTTTAGGGGTGTGACTGCATCTAGGGCATTACACAAGGTTACATTTAGATCATCAGTTAGGTGGTTAACCGATTTTTGTACTCCGAAGGCCTTGGGTAGGTGGAGGGAGTCTGAAAGGGTATTGTAACAGTATTCGTCATCTGAAGAGGAATCATCGGACCAAAGCGCAACGTGGTAAGTGTTCATGCTTGTTTTCTTAAAACTGAACACTATAACAAAAATAAACAAGAGAATAACTGAAACAGTCCTGTAAGGTACTCAACAGAAATTAACTAACCACAAAACCCTGTGGGAAAAAGCTACCTAAGTATGGTTACCAATCAGAGACAACGATAGACAGCTGTCCCTGATTGAGAACCATACAAAGAAATACAAAAACATAGAAAAAGGAACATAGAATGCCCACACAAATCACACCCTGACCAAACCAAAATAGAGACGTAAAAAACTCTAAGGTCAGGGCGTGACAGGTATCTTGGATGCTTTGGGTTGTCTGAGAATTTATAGCACAGCTTTTGATGATCCTTAGTTGGGGTCTGAGCAGATTATTTGTTGCGATTGCAAATGTAATAAAATGGTGGTCTGAAAGTCCAGGATTATGGGGAAAAACATTTAGATCCACAATATTTATTCCACGGGACAAAACTAGATCCTGGGTATGACTGTGGCAATGAGTTGTTCCAGAGACATGTTTGACAAAACCCACTGATTGGATGATGGGTCTGTGGACTTTTCCATGTGAATATTCAAGTCACCCCCAAAAAGTATTATCTGCCATGACTACAAGGTAGAGGTCGACCGATTATGATTTTTCAATGCCGATACCAATATCGATTATTGGAGGACCAAAAAAGCCGATACCGATTAATTGGCCGATTTTATTTTATTTGTAATAATGACAATTACAACAATACTGAATGAACACTTATTTTAACTTAATATAATACATCAATAAAATCAATTTAGCCTCAAATAAATAATGAAACATGTTCAATTTGGTTTAAATAATGCAAAAACAAAGTGTTGGAGAAGAAAGTAAAAGTGCAATATGTGCCATGTAAAAAAGCTAACGTTTAAGTTCCTTGCTCAGAACACGAGAACATATGAAAGCTGGTGGTTCCTTATAACATGAGTCTTCAATATTCCCAGGTAAGAAGTTTTAGGTTGTAGTTATTATAGGAATTATAGGACTATTTCCCTCTATACCATTTGTATTTCATTAATCTTTGACTATTGGATGTTCTTATAGACACTTTAGTATTGCCAGTGTAACAGTATAGCTTCCGTCCCTCTCCTCGCTCCTCCCTGGGCTCGAACCAAGAACACAATGACAACAGCCATCCTCGAAGCAGCGTTACATATGCAGAGCAAGGGAAATAACCACTCCAAGGCTCAGAGTGAGTGACGTTTGAAACGCTATTAGTGCGTGCTAACTAGCTAGCCATTTCACTTCGGTTACAGCTTGACGCACAACGAAGAGCTGCTGGCAAAACGCAAAGAAAGTGCTGTTTGAATGAATGTTTGCGCGCCTGCTTCTGCCTACCACCGCTCAGTTAGATACTTAGATATATATATAAGTTTAATGCTAGCTAGCAATTTACCGTGGCTTACTGCATTCGGGTAACAGGCAGTCTCCTTGTGGAGTGCAACGAGAGAGAGGCAGGTCGTTATAGCATTGGACTAGTTAACTGTAAGGTTGCAAGACTGGAACCCCGAGCTGACAAGGTGAAAATCTGTCGTTCTACCCCTGAACGAGGCACTTAACCCACCGTTCCTAGGCCGTCATTGAAAATAAGAATGTGTTCTTAACTGACTTGCCTAGTTAAAAAAAGATTAAATAAAGATGTAAAACATTTTTTTTTTAAATCAGCCAAATCGGTGTCCATTAATACCGATTTCCGATTGTCATGAAAACTTGAAATCGGCCCTAATTAATCGCCCATTCCGATTAATCGGTCGACCTCTACTACAAGGTCTGATAGGAATTCAGGGAACTCAGTGAGGAACGTTGTATATGGCCTAGAAGGACTGTAAACAGTAGCTATAAGAAGTGATTGAGTAGGCTGCATAGATTTCATGACTAGAAGTTCTAAAGACACAAACACAGTCATTGTTTTGGGGGTAAATATTAATTATTATTTTGTACAAAAAACTTTGGGGGCAAAACATATTACTCGATGTACATTCAGCAAATGTACATTATCCCAGGGGTGTTGGAAGACACAATGTAAAACAGGATTTTATTTATAAATGCCTAGATTTTTTCAATTTCAGTGATTCTCTTATAAAATGGGTAAAAATAATGTATAGCAACCCCAAGTGAAAAACAGTAAATAACGGCTACTTCTCAGAGAATTTTGAATTGTCAAGAGGAGTTAAACAAGGGTGTCTGTTGTCACCATATCTATTTGTTATGGCCAACGAAATGCTAGCTATTAAAATCAGATCCAATGACAACATTAGAGGATTAGAAATCCAAGGCTTAAAAACAAAGCTGTCCATGTATGTCGTTGACTCAAGTTTTCTATTAATTCCGCAAGCTAGATCCCTGCAATGTCTCATTGAAGATCTAGATAACTTTTCTGTACTCTCTGGACGAATTATGATGTGTACAATATTACGTATTCGATCTTTTAAAAATACCACTTTTACATTACCCTGCAGTTTACCTATAAATTTGGCTGATGGTGAAGTAGACATACTTGGTATTCATATCACAAAATATATAAATGAGCTCTACACAATGAATTTCAATAGAAAACTTGTAAAATAGACAAGATCCTGAAACCATGGAGAGGTAAATACCTGTCGATTTATGGAAGAATTGCCCTGATTAACTCCTTAGTCATATCTCAGTTTACTCACTTACTTATGGCGCTGCCTACTCCTGTTTTTCAAATCATATGAGCAAAAAAGATTTAGCTTTATCTGGGACGCTAAACCAGACAAAATAAAGCGTGCCTATCTATATAATGAATATGAATTGTGTGGGTTGAGATGATTAAATATAAAAGCACTAAACCTCTCTCTAAAAGCTTCACTCATTCAAATGTTTTACTTGAACCCTAAATGGTTCTCAAGTAGATTAATAATAAAAGCTCATCCATTGTTATAAAAATGGCCTTTGTGCAGATTGCCATGTCTCATTTTCGATTCATTGAAAATTGTACTTTTTTCAAAGTATCTCTCTTTTTCAAACAAGCATTGCAGAGCTGGCTGCAATTTATATTTCATCCCCTGAAAAGATAGAACAAATATTACAACAAATATTATGGCTGAACTCAAATGTGTTGGTTGATAAAATACCTGTATTTATGGGAAAGTTGTTTGAAAAGGGTATTTTGTTCTTTAATGATATTGTAAATTGGAATGGTAGTTATGTCCTTCATGGAGTTATCAGAATTGTACGGGAAGGTCTGCTCAATCCAAGAGTACAACCAATTGATTACAGTATTACCCCAAACATGGAGGAGATAGGTGGCAGCGGGTGGAGGTAGGGAACTGGTCTGTCTGCCCAATATAAAGGATCAAAACTGGCGGAGGAATACAAATAGCATAAATAGGAAAGTACACCAGTTTCATTTGAGGACGAGGATGTTGACAACTGTGCCATACAGATTGCTAAATAGTTGGGAAGAGATTTTTGATGTACCGATTCCATGGTACTGGATGTATGATTTGATTTGTAAAACAACGCAAGTTTCAAGACTTTGTGCTTTTCATCTAAAATTATTATATAGAATTCTTGCCACCAACAAAATGTTGAATATTTGGGGCATAAAATCATCGAAGCTCTGCAAGTTATTTTGTGAGTCATGTGGTCATGTGCCACAAAGAGGGACATAGGAAAAGAGCAATTGGCTCGGAACAGGACAGCACGTCTGGCCCTTGGAACATTAATAATATGTATGTCAATCTCTCCTGGCTCAAAGTGGAGGAGAGATTGACTTCATCACTACTTGTATTTGTGAGAGGTATTGACATGTTGACATGTTGAATGCACCGAGCTGTCTGTTGGACACCCATGTATACCCCACAAGACATGCCACCAGAGGCCTCTTCAGAGTCCCCAGGTCCACAACAGACTATGGGAGGTTCACAGTATTATATAGAGCAATGACTACATGGAACTCTATTCCACATCAAATAACTTATGCAAGCAGTTAAATTAGATTTAAAAACAGACAATAATACACCTTAATGAACAGCAGGGACTGTGAAGCAACACAAACATAGGCACAGACACATGCATACAAACACACAATAACATAAGCACTATACACACACATATGGATTTTGTGTTGTAGATATGTGGTAGTAGAGTAGGGGCCTGAGGGCACACACTTAATATGCTGTGAAATCTATATATTGTAATGTTTTAAAAATGTTTTGCTGCCTTAATTTTGCTGGACCCTCAGAAGAGTAGCTGCTGCCTCCATAATAAATACACAGACTATTTAAAATTCTGTAATTCTGTAAATGGAAATTCTTGCATGCATAATTAAAGTAATTCATAGGTTCTTAGACATTGCTGTCACGTCCTGACCTTAGTTCCTTTGTTATTAGTTCCTTTGTTATGTTTCTTGTTTAAGTTGGTCAAGGCGTGAGTTGGGGTGGGCATTCTGTGTTGTTCTAGTTTTGATTTTCTATGTGTTTGGCCTGGTATGGTTCTCAATCAATCGTTGTCTCTGATTGAGAACCATATTTAGGTAGCCTGTTTTTCCCACTTGATTTGTGGGTAGTTGTTTTCTGTTTAGTGTATGTCACCTTACAGAACTGTTTTGTTTCATTCGCCGGTGTTATTTTGTTTAGTGTTCTCTGTTTAATAAATATGAACATGGACACGTACAATGCTGCATATTGGTCCGATCTCTCCTACTCCTCCTCAGACGAGGACGACGAATGTTACAATTGCATTATTATAGCTTCTCAAAAAAGCCTACAACCAAAATTGAGGCCCCTTGAGACAGGCAAAAGTAGTAAATACATCTCACACCCATAAACTATAGTACTATAGTAGGCTACACTATGGTAAAATGTCTTATGGGACAGCTCTGACGATTTAAGAAGATGCCACTTGTAGCCTAAGACACAGTAATTTTGCACTAGGGCTTTGAATCAAATTTTAATAGATTCCCCTCTTCAGATGAACAATTTCCCTTAACAGTTGTAATGTAATTTACACAAACTGACACAAAAGCAACAATTTAGATTGCAGCGATTATTATGAATAATGTCTGAATGTAAGATCCTGAGCAGCATCCTCCGATCCTGTCTAATATCTGGTGTGATTGCATTATATTAATGTATCAACTATGGTGAATCTGATTGCCCTTTGACTGGATATCACAGGACCAGCAGGAGACAGATCATTGGATTAAACTGGGGTGATGGCTGCAACAAATACAGGGCCATTAAAATTAGTTTGCTGTGAGAGCTTCACAAGAGCTTTGCCTTTTATAACAAAGATCAGCGTAGCGTTGTCTATGGTAAAAAGGTCAGGTCTGATTTGAACATGGTTTGAGGTTTACTCAAAGGCACATACTATATTATATCTAAGCAGACAAACATCCATCCCCTTAAAATACCAAGTTGGTCCTAATTCAATTTAGAGTAGACCAGCACATCTCTGAAAATCCTTGGTAATCATTTAATCCCAAAGCCTATGCCCACATATTTGCATGGCTATCCACATTAAATTATTTATTAATACAGTGATGAGTATTCATAAACATTGATAGCAATAGTGCAAGTCCTCTACTCAGTTAGGAAATATATTTCCATTGGCAATTGTCATGAATTCTAGATAAACAGAACATCACACATGCTTTTTAACTTTTTCAGTTTCCTTATTTTTTTCGTATATCTTATAATCTTTGCCCAAAGCTGAACAAATCAACGTGTAAACCCAACAGAGCCTCATTGGCCCACAGCTAAAATCTGTTTTCCATCCATGTGTCAAGGCTGCATCGTTTTAAGTGGTCAACAAAAGCCAAACGTTTGAAATGATTATACCTTCAATTGTGTGAGGACCTTTGCAAGTTTATGAGTTGGTTTATTTGGAAAGGATAATTCCCTCTTGAGGCTCAGAAATAGAAGGTTATTTTCCAAGCTCTTGTGTTGAAATGTCTCTGGTTATTCCAAGGCCTGCTCTGAAGAGAGGACCAAAGCATCAGATGTGGTTTCATTCAAAATAGTAATTTCTTATGCGGTCGTTTGAGGAGACACATACAGTAAGACAATGTCACGTTGCTTTGGCTATGATGAGGGCTGGAATGGGTTGGGATTTAGGAGGAACACTGTCGCTGAGAGATCTAGGCCAGAGAAGTACAGTGGCGGGCCCACAATTGTGAGCTCTGAATGATGGATGTAGCTCATGGCCCTGACAGCTGTGCACTGTGTTTTATGTGTTTCTTTCATATTATAGGAATATGTTATATGTTGATTGAATGAAAGAATGAATGCCAGACCTGTGGAGAAATTGAGGTCTGTGTATTGTCAAAACTTACAGGAAGTGGTGTCGCCTATAGGGTGGTCTTGTCATTGCCAAGCTGCCGCCGGTTTCCAGAGTACCCGTGAAGGGCACAGGATAATCCAAAAGTCTAAACAAAGAGGGTATTCTGCTTTAAAAGCCTTGTGAAGTCCCTTGTCTGTAGTGTCCTCCACTGAATTACTACAGGCGGCAGGAAGTAGAACTAAGTCACAACAACAGTGGCTCTTTGATCAGATTAGGCTCTGAAATGTCAAGCACAAACATGGCAAAAATAAATCAGTCCAGTCTTTCCCTTTCCTGTCAACTTACTAACTCATCTTTCCTGGCCACAAAATTATGTAAGGTTTTGGAATTAAAAAGGCAGCATTCAAACCCACTGAGATGAGACAGAGAACAGGCATAGCACTTTATTGAACTGGAGCCCTTAGTTTCAATGATGGTGCAGACAGGAAAACCGTGAAGAAAAAAAGATCCCCAATAGCTCCCCAATGGTTCACAAAGAAAAAAATTCAGAAACCTATTCAGATGTTGCCTAGTACATCATAATCATGCTGGCTAATCCTGGTCATTTCGACAGTGTCCCTATTGCACAGGAAATTGTGTTTTCAGGCAATCCACAAACCTCGACCCCTATTCATAGATTTGACTCCCTTTGTGTTTCAGTCATCCAGCCTTAAATTAGGCAGGAAACCTGTTGAATTGTTAAGAAAACCATGAAGTTCAGATTTATTGAACTGTTATATGAATTATTTGAATTGATGACATGGGCTAGGACTAATATTCCTCTTGTGTGTGCCTTGTCCTGGCCTTCTTTAGGCATGTGTAAAAACATCAGTTCTGACACCTCACCTCTGTGTCTGAACATGTCATTCCCAGCAACACCTCATCTCAACACGTTCTCAATTAGCCCAGAAAATCCTCCCACCTGTCTTCCAGTGGGGACGTGCCCCTCACCAGTCAGACATCCTTTTAGGTGGGGATATTAATGCACAGTCAAGGTAAATAGAGGCACACGCTCCAGCAGAGATGTGGGGGAGAAGTGTTTCCTTATCAATTTATCGCCATTACCGAGGGTGTCTGCTCACTGGCTGTCATGAACACTTCACTATCACTCATACACTTAAATTGTCTCGCCTTCAACACATTCCAAAATGGAAAAAACATCATAACCATGAAAAAAATGTCAGGTGAAATTAAAACATCAGCACAAAAGATGATGACCACTGTCATATTCCATGACAAGAATCATATATAATGTGTATATATACAGTACTAGTCAAAATATTGGACACACCTACTCATTTAAGGGTTTTTCTTTAGTTTTACAATTTTGGGGGAATCATGTAGTAACAAAAAAAAAGTGTTAAACAAATCAAAATATATTTTCTATTTGAGATTCTTCAAAGTAGACACTCTTTGCCTTGATGACAGCTTTGCACACTCTTGGCATTCTGTCAACCAGCTTCACCTGGAATACTTTTGCAATAGTCTGAGCACTTGTTGGCTGCTTTTCCTTCACTCTGCGGTCCAACTCATCCCTAACCATCTCAATTGGGTTGAGGTCGGGTGATTGTGGAGGCCAGGTCATCTGATGCAGCACTCCATCCACTCCTTTTTGGTCAAATAGCCCTTATAGAGCCTGGAGGTATGTTAGGTCATTGTCCTGTTAATTCACAGAGTTCAAGTAACAGACACATCTCAACATCAACTGTTCAGAGGAGACTGCGTGAATCAGGCCATGGTTGAATTGCTGCAAAGAAACCACTATTAAAGGACACTAATAATAAGAAGAGACTTGCTTGGGCCAAGAAACATGAGCAATGGACATTAAACCGGTGGAAATCTGTCCTTTGGTCTGATGAGTCCAAATTTGAGATTTTTGCTTCCACCCGCCGTGTCTTTGTGAGATGCAGAGTAGGTGAATGGACGATCTCCACGTGTGGTTCCCACCGTGAAGCATGGAGGAGGAGGTATGATGGTGTGGGGGTGCTTTTCTGGTGACACTGTCTGTGATTTATTTAGAATTCAATGAACACTTAACCAGCATGGCTACCACAGCATTCTGCAGCGATACGCCATCCCATCTAGTTTGTGCTTAGTGGGACTATAATTCGTTTTTAACAGGACAATGACCTAACACACCTCCAGGCTGTGTAAGGGCTATTTGACCAAGAAGTAGATTGATGGCTGCATCAGATGACCTGACCTCCACAATCACCCGACCTCAACCCAATTGAGTTGGCTAGACATGAGTTTGACTGCAGAGTGAAGGAAAAGCAGCCAACAAGTGCTCATTATATGTGGGAACTCCTTCAAGACTGTTGGAAAAGCATTCCAGGTGAAGCTGGTTGACGGAATGCCAAGAGTGTGCAAAGTTGTCATCAAGGCAAAAGGTGGCTACTTTGAGGAATATCAATATAAAATATATTTAGATTTGTTTAATACGTTTTTTGTTACTACATGATTCCATGTGTGTTATTTCATAGTTTTGATGTCTTCATAATTATTCTACAATGTAGAAAATAGTACAAATAAAGAAAAAACCCTGAATGATTTGGTGTGTCCAAACTTTTAACTGATACTGTGTATATATATATATATATACACACATATATTTATGTCAAATGGTTCAAACCATACACGGCTCTGGTTCAAATGTGCACTTGTCATCCACATGCCATTCTTTAGATGTGACAGTGTGCTGTGTAGTGTGTGCACCTCCCTTGAATTATATCCATCACTCTCCTAACCATCTAATGAGGCCAATTTACTGTCTTTGTTGGCATCTAGTGGAGAGAATATGACAATACAACTCCCAAGAGCAAATCCACTTAATTTATGCAGTGTGCTATGTTTGTTGTTTAGTAATAATAATGACTTACTTGACTTAATGGCTCCTATATGGAGCATAGGTCATTGTCGCATGTAATCAAATCTCACTCAGTTAGGGGCAAGTCTTTCAAGGTCCCACCAGTTGAGGTCGCTCTCTGTCATCTCTGCCTGGACGTCTCTCCTCCGAGTGTTTCTGGGTCGAGCTCTCTTTAATGATAGCAATAAATAAAACATAAATGTATTTGAAATGACAATGTATTTATTCAACACACATATTTACAGTCACATTCATGGCAGGTCATTCCAGTGTTTTACTTGCTATATTGTATTTACTTTGCCACCATGGCCTTTTTTTGCCTTTACCTCCCTTATCTCACCTCATTTGCTCACATCGTATATAGACTTGTTTATACTGTATTATTGACTGTATGTTTGTTTTACTCCATGTGTAACTCTGTGTCGTTGTATGTGTCAAACTGCTTTTCTTTATCTTGGCCAGGTCGCAATTGTAAATGAGAACTTGTTCTCAACTTGCCTACCTGGTTAAATAAAGGTGAAATATATATATTTTTTAAAGGGCATACATTGCCAGGACGTCTCTCCAAGACTGGGCATACGTTGATTATCACTGTAATGGATTTAAAGTGGAAACTGCTATGTAATAGCAAATAATTATGGCCATTAATAAAGCCATCACGTTATACACTTTATAACAAACAGAGCTGAGCATACCACATTCATGTAAAAACCCAAATCCTGGTTTTGGTTCATATGTACTGTACAATTTTACTATAGCACTTCAGGGTAGCCGGGTAGGCTAGTAGACAGGTAGCCTAGCAGCGTAGCCTAGTGGTTAGGGTGTTGGACTAGTAACCGAAAGGTTGCAAGTTCAAGTCCCCGAGCTGACAAGGTACAATTCTGTCATTCTGCCCCTGAACAGGCAGTTAACCCACTGTTTCTAGGCTGTCATTGAAAATAAGAATTTGTTCTTAACTGACTTGCCTAGTTAAATAAAGGTAAAATAATAATGCTGCTTTTGTGGAAATATTTCTGCATTCAAAATAACACATAATTTTATTAATATACGCCTGTACAAGATCAACATTATTCTGCAATGTCAATGGTACAATAATTGTTGGTGTATGTAAAGCACAATTAATCTGGGCTGCAAATGTGCTATTATCCAATTCGTCAGTCCAATGAGGCATGGTAGAATATTTAAGAGGGGTATTCTAATGTGGTCTGGTTATGAAAACTCAGCTTTGTAAATATAGCACTTTTTGATTGATTCAAGTTTGGGTAATTGTCACACATTTTAGCTGAGTAAAATATTTTAACTCCAAATATAATGTCTTATCATACAAAAAAGGCTAATTTCTAAAAACTGGTGGAGTCATGAGCTTGAAAATAAAAGAGAGCCGCACACTCTAGGAGCTCAGATGCAAAAATGTAATTACCAACGTTTCGACAGCCAAGCTGTTTTCATCAGGGTATAATCACAAACACTGCGGGATGACTCGTTTATATAGTGTCAAAAGACACAGGTGTCTGTAATCGTGGCCTAATATCATTGCTTAGTAATCAAATATTAAAATGTCATACAAAGAACAGCATACAAACAACAAATGGATAGCATCATGAGCTGTCATTTCTTGATTGTTTTAAGATATAATCCACACTTAAGGATTCAGAAATCGAAATAGGTCATTATAAAACTGTGACAACAAAATAACTTCCATAATTTCCAATTCACTGTACTATATGTACTTGGGATATTTATCCACATGCAAAGTAAATCTCACAGCACACTCACCATGTTTAAATTGCAGTGGGTGCCCTCCAGTGGATACTGAAAACAATCCATGAATCCCTCCTCATTCAAAACACACTTATTTGGCATTCCTGACTGCTATTCACCTGTCCAGTGATGGAAATGAGGCACCCTGATCTCTGCATGACAAAACCACAGGAGGTGTGGAGCTTCTCACCAAAGTCAAGAAGCATTCTAGCTCTGGTTAAATTCAGGATAGTCATATTCATTATGATTTAAAGATAGTGTATGATGTGTCCTTCCGAAAATATGCATATTTCTAAGTATGAAAATAGAATGTACAGTTTTGAAATTATTTGATGTAATCTTTCTCCATTGGTATTGGGAAAATACATTTGTATACATAAAGGGGTATAAATAAATATAAACCAGATACAGTATGTTTTACATTAAAACAATAAATAAAATATCATAAAAACATGAATGTGTAATGTTGGTCGTCTTCCTCTGATGAGGAGTAAGATAGATCGGACCAATTTGCAGAGTGGTATGTGTCCATTTTAATATTTAAAAAAACTGAACACTACAAAATAACAAAGTGAAACAAACTAAACCGAAACAGTACCGTGTGGCCCAAACACTCACACGGAAAGAAACACCCACAAACCAAAAGTGAACCCAGGCTACCTAAGTATGATTCTCAATCAGGGACAACAATTGACAGCTGCCTCTGATTGAGAACCATACGAGGCCGAACTCAAAAACCAACATAGAAAAACAAACATAGACTGCCCACCCCAACTCACGCCCTGACCATACTAAAGCAAAGACAAAAACAAAGGAACTAAGGTGACGTGACAGAATGATCTAAAAGTTGGTATATACACACACAAACATACAATTTTGACATCTTTACAAAAATATGAGATGGTACCAGACTAAACTATAAAACTTTACTGAATCTATGAATAGAACAGTGAAATACTGTTGATATCTGTGACCACACAATGTTAAGCTGCCATTGTGCATTTCTCTATGCAGAATGATATAGGTAATCTGTTCAGCACACACACACAAACACACACACACACACACACACACACACATAAGGCAGCTTTGTGGTTCTGTGCTAGGATTAGGGGAACATTGGAGGAGCGTCTCTGTCCCGTCACACCTCAGAGGGGTCCTGACCCCGAGTCTACGGCAAGAAGTTCTAAGGGACAAAGGGCTGCGTGGAGAACGGGCCAGGTTGCGGAGAGGCATCCTGGGGGACAGGGGACTGTGAGGGGACCGACCAAGGCTGTGGTGTGCTGGTATGGAGGAGAGGGGACTGTGTGGGGGCCTACAAGGTCTCCTCCCAAGAGGGGTGGAGGGTGCCGAGACCCCTGGAATCCCTGTGCCTTCATTTGCACAAACGTTCAAGGATTTGTCTGTTGGGGGAGCTTTCTGAGCTTCCACCTCTGCCAGGGGCTCTAAATGGAAACAGAGGACAGCCTCACACAGGCTATTCCTCCACTCCAGAGCTGGGAGGGGGAGAGGTCCACCCACAGAGGGCACAGTGTCTAACTCTGAGCTCTGCTGGAACAGGGCCGATAAATGAACAGACAAAGGTTAACATTCTACATTCCATTACTCTTGAAAAGTAGCAAACAAAGCATCCCTGAGTAGATTCTAGAAATTATGGATTATTGCAACACATAAATGAGAAAACAAGGTGGATGCCTTCATGTCTAATCTATCTGCGAAGGACATAGACATCCTCCAGGTCGACTCCTGGAGTTCTGGTCAACATAATTTAATTTGTTTAATCAGAATGATAAGAGGATGCAGATATGCAATTAACCAAGATCCATCAACTAGCCCTAAACCAGAGGGCTGGACTGGATCCAGATGAACAACCATAGCCAATCCCCAAAGCTGCCTTTTTTAGCTTTTCTATGTCTAATTGTTGTTTTTTCAATTTCACATTACCAGAACTGCAACAGCACTACAGGGAAAATAGGGGAAGATCAAAGAGTCTCACCCCCTTCTCCTAAAAAAGCCCCAGCTCCACTTAAAAATGATTATTTGTATTTGTTGTACATCTGCTTACTCTCCAGGTTTCTTCTCTTACCAACACACCAGACGGCTGATGCTTTGAGTGGATCAACAGTTCACAAACTATATACACAGGTCTTCTGCAAAGTAAAGAAGCCCTTGGGAATATGTAAATACAAAAAAAACAGCATCCATAAGGGTAGCGACACTCCAGTTGCTTGGTGTGATCACAATAACCTAAATGTAGCCTAGCAGGAAAAGCTAACGGTTTAGGCTAAGGACACTGCTAAATGTTTCAATTAACCAGCTGTATACATCTATTGTTTTTACAGTTCCCTGCATCTGTAAATACCTTTCAAATGTTTTTAATTACAACAAATGTTAATTTGTATGCTCTTCTGTTGGACTTCACTTGAACAGATGTCAATCACACACTGATACACTTTCATTCACAATTCACTGAATGGCCAGTCACCTCACTCCCATTCTAGGTATCGCCATTCCCATGTTCTTTATCAAAATAGACATCCTCCAAAACAAACATCCCCCTGTGAGGCCTGAGATGCAGGCCGAAGGGACTCAAAAGGTATTCCCTGCTGTCTCCCTCTAAGCATGAATGCCGCTTTCAAAACAACTGGGAACTCGGATCTCGGAAATCTCCGACTTCCTTATTGAGTGCGTTAAAAACAAATGGGAACTCAGGATGAAACGAGCTCCGACTGTGAAAATCGTTTGAAAGTTCATCCAACTCGGGAACTGACATAATGATTTGATCACATATTTTTCTGAGTTCCCAGTTGTCATGAAAGCACCATAACACTATTGGTAGACTACCCTTCGCCAGCTTTTCACATGGGTGGGGCTCTGTGAATTTTTAGATGTCAAAATGGGGTCGTTGGCCAACAGAGTTTGAACCCCTGACTTATAGCCTGTCTCTAGCACAATACTCACCTGTGCTCCACTGGCCTCTCCTTAAAAAACACTTCTTAGCTCTTGGAGTCCCAGGTAAAGCTAGCCTAGAATAGCTTGCTTGACATTTTTTTTTAAAAATATAATTTCTTATACCAATAGACTATTAGAAGAGGGATGCAAGCTCTTGTTTGCTGAATGTTAAATACAGCAGCCAATATAACTCACGGGTAGTTTGAAAGAAGAGTCAACACGTGATGGCGGTAGGCTATAGCAGTTATTTATTCAGACCCATAACCATCAGTCTTTGTGAAGAGAAGTGAAAGCCGTCTGCATCTTATCCTAGTCCTATATTATTCAAGCATGTCATTACAATGATGAAGATAAAGACAATTAAATTCATATAATTTAACTGTTGAAAGGAATGAATCAACAATAGAGAGAAAAATAGGAGGTAGGCTAATAACATTAGGGGAAATATACTGAACCAAAATATATACGCAACATGTAGTGTTGGTCCCATGTTTCATGAGCTGAAATAAAAGACCCTAGAAATGTTCCATATGTACGAAAAGCTTATTTCTCAAACAAAAAAACAAAAAATTAAGCACCATAAAAGTAAAGTAAAACTAAAAAGGAAAAAGGAAAAGAAAAAGGACAACAAAGTGAAACCTCTAAAGAAACAAGAGACCATAATACAAGAAACAGCACTATAGAGAGATAGAACAACAACAACGCAGCCACTGCCAGCTAGCCTACTTCAGCAGTACTGTATCATTTGAATTATTTTAGTCAATAAGATTCCTGCTACGTAAGCTTAACTTTCTGAACATTCGAGACGTGTAGTCCACTTGTCATTCCAATCTCCTTTGCATTAGCGTAGCCTCTTCTGTAGCCTGTCAACTATGTGTCTGTCTATCCCTGTTCTCTCCTCTCTGCACAGACCATACAAACGCTCCACACCGCGTGGCCTCGGCCACTCTAATCTGGTGGTCCCAGTGCGCACGACCCACGTGGAGTTCCAGGTCTCCGGTAGCCTCTGGAACTGCCGATCTGCGGCCAACAAGGCAGAGTTCATCTCAGCCTATGCCTCCCTCCAGTCCCTCGACTTCTTGGCACTGACGGAAACATGGATCACCACAGATAACACTGCTACTCCTACTGCTCTCTCTTCGTCCGCCCACGTGTTCTCGCACACCCCGAGAGCTTCTGGTCAGCGGGGTGGTGGCACCGGGATCCTCATCTCTCCCAAGTGGTCATTCTCGCTTTCTCCCCTTACCCATCTGTCTATCGCCTCCTTTGAATTCCATGCTGTCACAGTTACCAGCCCTTTCAAGCTTAACATCCTTATCATTTATCGCCCTCCAGGTTCCCTCGGAGAGTTCATCAATGAGCTTGATGCCTTGATAAGCTCCTTTCCTGAGGACGGCTCACCTCTCACAGTTCTGGGCGACTTTAACCTCCCCACGTCTACCTTTGACTCATTCCTCTCTGCCTCCTTCTTTCCACTCCTCTCCTCTTTTGACCTCACCCTCTCACCTTCCCCACCTACTCACAAGGCAGGCAATACGCTCGACCTCATCTTTACTAGATGCTGTTCTTCCACTAACCTCACTGCAACTCCCCTCCAAGTCTCCGACCACTACCTTGTATCCTTTTCCCTCTTGCTCTCATCCAACACTTCCCACACTGCCCCTACTCGGATGGTATCGCGCCGTCCCAACCTTCGCTCTCTCTCCCCCGCTACTCTCTCCTCTTCCATCCTATCATCTCTTCCCTCAGCTCAAACCTTCTCCAACCTATCTCCTGATTCTGCCTCCTCAACCCTCCTCTCCTCCCTTTCTGCATCCCTTGATTCTCTATGTCCCCTATCCTCCAGGCCGGCTCGGTCCTTCCCTCCTGCTCCGTGGCTCGACGACTCATTGCGAGCTCACAGAACAGGGCTCCGGGCAGCCGAGCGGAAATGGAGGAAAACTCGCCTCCCTGCGGACCTGGCATCCTTTCACTCCCTCCTCTCTACATTTTCCTCTTCTGTCTCTGCTGCTAAAGCCACTTTCTACAACTCTAAAGTCCAAGCATCTGCCTCTAACCCTAGGAAGCTCTTTGCCACCTTCTCCTCCCTCCTGAATCCTCCTCCCCCTCCCCCCTCCTCCCTCTCTGCAGATGACTTCGTCAACCATTTTGAAAAGAAGGTTGACGACATCCGATCCTCGTTTGCTAAGTCAAACGACACCGCTGGTTCTGCTCACACTGCCCTACCCTGTGCTCTGACCTCTTTCTCCCTCTCTCTCCAGATGAAATCTCGCGTCTTGTGACGGCCGGCCGCCCAACAACCTGCCCGCTTGACCCTATTCCCTCCTCTCTTCTCCAGACCATTTCCGGAGACCTTCTCCCTTACCTCACCTCGCTCATCAACTCATCCCTGACCGCTGGCTACGTCCCTTCTGTCTTCAAGAGAGCGAGAGTTGCACCCCTTCTGAAAAAACCTACACTCGATCCCTCCGATGTCAACAACTACAGACCAGTATCCCTTCTTTCTTTTCTCTCCAAAACTCTTGAACGTGCCGTCCTTGGCCAGCTCTCCCGCTATCTCTCTCAGAATGACCTTCTTGATCCTAATCAGTCAGGTTTCAAGCCTAGTCATTCAACTGAGACTGCTCTTCTCTGTATCACGGAGGTGCTCCGCACTGCTAAAGCTAACTCTCTCTCCTCTGCTCTCATCCTTCTAGACCTATCGGCTGCCTTCGATACTGTGAACCATCAGATCCTCCTCTCCACCCTCTCCGAGTTGGGCATCTCCGGCGCGGCCCACGCTTGGATTGCGTCCTACCTGACAGGTCGCTCCTACCAGGTGGCGTGGCGAGAATCTGTCTCCTCACCACTGGCGTCCCCCAGGGCTCTGTTCTAGGCTCTCTCCTATTCTCGCTATACACCAAGTCACTTGGCTCTGTCATAACCTCACATGGTCTCTCCTATCATTGCTATGCAGACGACACACAATTAATCTTCTCCTTTCCCCCTTCTGATGACCAGGTGGCGAATCGCATCTCTGCATGTCTGGCAGACATATCAGTGTGGATGACGGATCACCACCTCAAGCTGAACTCGGCAAGACGGAGCTGCTCTTCCTCCCGGGAAGGACTGCCCGTTCCATGATCTCGCCATCACGGTTGACAACTCCATTGTGTCCTCCTCCCAGAGCGCTAAGAACCTTGGCGTGATCCTGGACAACACCCTGTCGTTCTCAACTAACATCAAGGCGGTGGCCCGTTCCTGTAGGTTCATGCTCTACAACATCCGCAGAGTACGACCCTGCCTCACACAGGAAGCGGCGCAGGTCCTAATCCAGGCACTTGTCATCTCCCGTCTGGATTACTGCAACTCGCTGTTGGCTGGGCTCCCTGCCTGTGCCATTAAACCCCTACAACTCATCCAGAACGCCGCAGCCCGTCTGGTGTTCAACCTTCCCAAGTTCTCTCACGTCACCCCGCTCCTCCGCTCTCTCCACTGGCTTCCAGTTGAAGCTCGCATCCGCTACAAGACCATGGTGCTTGCCTACGGAGCTGTGAGGGGAACGGCACCTCAGTACCTCCAGGCTCTGATCAGGCCCTACACCCAAACAAGGGCACTGCGTTCATCCACCTCTGGCCTGCTCGCCTCCCTACCACTGAGGAAGTACAGTTCCCGCGCAGCCCAGTCAAAACTGTTCGCTGCTCTGGCCCCCCAATGGTGGAACAAACTCCCTCACGACGCCAGGACAGCGGAGTCAATCACCACCTTCCGGAGACACCTGAAACCCCACCTCTTTCAGGAATACCTAGGATAGGATAAAGTAATCCTTCTCCCCCCTTAAAAGATTTAGATGCACTATTGTAAAGTGGCTGTTCCACTGGATGTCTTAAGGTGAACGCACCAATTTGTAAGTCGCTCTGGATAAGAGCGTCTGCTAAATGACTTAAATGTAAATGTAAATGTAATGGTGGGCTACCCTTCGCCAGCTCATATCTGTGTGAAGCTCTCGTTTGAATTAAAACCAAATATCGGTCGAGGTTTTTAAATTGACTGCCATAGCCCCAAATAAAAAAGTAAACATTGGCTGTTAATTAGGCTACATCTTTTTTTCTCGATTCTAGCGTATGGAACAGTTATTCTTATAAAGAGGGACAATTTGAAACGGGGCTCAAATTTGCAAGTTGAAAGACTAATCTTTCAGTGTTATATACCAAAATCTGTCTTCTTTTCGATATACAGAAGTTCGATTGAGTTTATTATGCCTATTCCTTGGTAAATTGTAATTAGATGAACAATTATATATTGAACACTACATCGGGATGAATTATGGCCAGGACATCTATCTGGTGAGTAGGCCTAGGCTTAATGATCCTGATGAAAATATGCTCTTTGTCTTTATCAAACTAATGTGTTTGCATATTTTCCATGTGGAACCTGTCTATGTTTAGGGAGGTAATAGCTTAGGCTAACCAATTCTAAATGACTCTAGTAGGCTACTTCGCAAAGTAGGGTCGTCACTAACGTTAGTTACTCCAGCCACAAAGTCACAAACCTTGCCTGTTTCTACAATTTCGCTTCTTAAGATCTGATTTGAAACCTAACCATAACATTCACCACACTGCTAACCATATGCCTCACCTAACCTTGAATTAAGACAAAAAAGCAAATGTTTGTTTTCATGAATTTTTACGATAATTATAGCCAATGTTGACTTGGTGGCTGTGGTAACCAATGACAACCACAAAGTAGCCCAAACGAAAATGAAGCAATTATTCCAAACCACAGCTCATTGTCGGAACACATATTTCCATACTTCAGATAGTCCATTTTGAATTTGTGATAAAATTGTCGTTATTTAGCAAGGAATGTAGCTCGTGTATCCCATCCGTTTTTATACGCATTTAATAATGTAGGTGCACTCAGCACGCATGTGTAGAGGTTGCGGTCAGAACGCAATTGAGTGAGTCAGACTTGAATGAGGAAAGGACGTTTAGGGAGCAGAGGTGTGACTCTTTGCTTGGTTTCTTTTTTGTCATGCCCCGCAAATGCACATGTACAAATTATTCATAGCATGTTATCGTTGTCTTCAAGACAACATTTCGACCAAATAGTAAATATCGATTTTTTACTTTGTTCAAGTAGAGGAGACCAGGGATGGTTGTAACACTTTTCACCTTTTCATCAGTTTCTCAAATATTGTTTATGGTAGTGTATTCAAAACTTGATACAAACAACCTACATCTGTCCTTTACAAATTGGTGTGGTTATTATATATGTAAATCAAACTGCAAATTCATGGTGTTGTTCCCCCCCCCCCACCCTCACCCACACACACTAAATAGTCTTTCTCAACCAAACAACAACTAGGCTAAACTAAACACCTGAAGAGTTTGTGGTGTATGGTTTGCGTGCATGCGTGTCTGAGTGTGTGACTGAATGTTGGACATGATCATATAATCAGAGTCACGGTTGTGACAGTGGTATAGCTGTCCTGGGTTACAGGCTTGGTGGGCCCATCATTTGCATTCCAAGCATTGCACCCAGACCTCCTTGGACTTGTTAAAATGCTCCATGCTCACAATTCAGACGTTCTCCTCGTTGGAAGAATCAGAATCTTCTGATTCAAGGTGCTTTGTTTTGGCTCTTTCTTAAGCAGGACAGTCTTGTCTTGCCTTGCTTCTTTCCAGATGTTTTTTTATGCAGGGCCATTTTTATTTCTGCCTTCTGAGTGCTTGGCTATCTATTGCTCTTCCAGTGCCTGCTTGACTGGTGTATCTGACAAAATCACTGTCTTTCTCCTTATCCTAACCCTTGTTGTAATTTTCATGGGCCCTGCTTTTGGGAAGGGGCGTACATCAACTGGGTTAAAATCAGAAGAATAATCAGGTGTTTCCCAGCTATGTGGGGAGGTGCCTTGTGGAGACGTGGCCTGGAAGGCACTTGGAGAGGTGGCCTGGAAGGTAGTTGGAGAGGTGGCCTGGGAGGCAGCTGGAGAGGTGGCCTGGGAGGCAGCTGGAGAGGTGGGCTGGGAGGCAGCTGGAGAGGTGGGCTGGATAGCAGTGGGCACAGTGGCCATAAATCAGCTGCCCTTAAGAGATACTCTGACAACTTCTGCTCCTGCTCATCCATGAAGACCCTGTTTCCACTACGGTAGCCTACATGAGGAAGCTCTCTCGACCCCTTCTCCAGTAGCTTCTTTCTCTCTTTGCAGAATCTGTACAGCATCACATGACATATGCTCGTTTCAAAGTGTGGAGAGGTACTCCCCTGTCTGCCTTTATTTTCCTTTATCTAGGCATGCTGAAAGTAAAACAAAATATGTACCAAAACCATTCAGTTTTACTCAGGGTTAGTTATAACATTTTCTCACAAGTTGTTACCATTAACCCTGATCCTTGCAGACATTAGCTAGCTTCCATTTGAGCTAAATGTTAAAACTTTAGCATTACTAACTTGCATCAAATATCTCTACACAGACTGGTTATAGACCTGATAAAAGTTTGGTGAATGGAACTACAAAGCAGTTGATACCATCACAAAAACACATTTTCAAAATAATTGCTTTCTTCCCTCAAAATCACATTTCTGTGATGGACATTTATCACATGGACTTGCTTTTTAACATAAGGGTTCATGACTAAACTGAGCATGTGCACAGTGAATCACATGATTCTACCTCGCTCCTGGTTGGAGGAATTGCAAGTGTTAGAACGATTCCGTTACAACCATCCCCGGTCTCCCCTACTCCAGTCCTACTCCATTACTCATGTTTTTTTCTTATGCCTGTTTTGCAGGTTATTTGGGCATTAATATGTGTCACATATCAGTTGGCAAACAATGTAAAAAAAAATATATATATATCATTGAGTTAATAAAGCCTTATACAAACATGGTCTCTTTTTGCTTTCTTGAGTAAGGCAGCTCAATAATGTAGGTGTTTCAGCCTGGCTCAGTGCTTTCTGTGGTGGTGGGGCAGCCAGCGGAAAATACAGAACGTTGCACCTGATTGGCTCAGTTTTCTGTCACTCATGGGATAGTACATCATCCCCAATTCTAAGATTAGAGCTCAAAGATGTTTGCCCCTTGGGTTCTGCCATAGAAGTGCCCATCCAAGAAGGCTCAAGGTCATTGGCCACAGATAGAATGACATCACGTTATATCTACAGTAGCTTTGATTGGACTGATCATGTCAACATCATACTGTAGCGACCCGCACAGACAGCTGTGTGTTATGTGCTAGGCTAGGAGGTGGTTGTGTTGTACTGACCAGTACCCGGTGTTCGCGGGGTCCGACATGTCAATCAACCTGCTATCTGCCAATCACGGAAATGCCTGGAATGTTCTGATGCCGGGCATCCTGGTGGTTGGCGGAGTGGCGTGGAGGGGGGTTGGGCATTGGAAGTTAAGACCAGGTTCAGCCTTTGTTCTCTCTCTCTTACGTCTGGGCTTCACAAGAGAAGGTCACGATTGGCTTGTGGGTTATCTGTCATCTATTTGGCGTGTGCTACGGCCCAAACAGTAGCCTGTGTAAAGTTGGTTCAATAAACCGTCAATTCGCAAACTCAAGCCTCTGTCTGGACAATTGTTCATTTATGATCTAGTCAGGTCATTACATTGGTGTCAGAAGTAAAAACGTTGATACAAGTTAGCCAGCTAGCTAGCTGACTTATGTGGCTAGCTACCGTAGGTGAGAACGGGGATTGAAAATGCTTCGAGGGAATCCGAAAGTGAAGGTGGAGGTAGGGGACGATTATGGCCAAGGAGGTGCGTGTGAATGGACGTCGGGGGTTCTGTCTGAGGAGGTCGTCGGAGCGCAGAGGCCGCTTGAGGGAGGACGTTAGAGTGATGGCCGCTGAAGCGGGCATGAGTGCTTCGTCGAGTGTATTTGCGCGGATTCTGGTGGGCGGACCGAAGTGGCGACGTCGACGCGGGGTGACGAGGAATCTGGGGCTCAGGATGTAAACAAACATGGCGGCGCCCAGTTCCCGGCTGCGTCCGTATCTGTTAAGACCCGAAGTATTCCGGTAAGGCGGATTGGGAAGCTTTTCATGCTCAGTTTGAACTGTTAGCTCATTTTAGGGGTGGTCGGATGAAGAAAGGGCACTGCAGTTGGCTTTATGCCTCACGGATGAAGCTCTGGCCTGTTTGATATTGATTAGCCCCGAGGACAGGCATGATTATGGTGCTCTAGTGGGAGCACTGAGGAGGCGCTATGGACAGTGTGTACAGCCCGGGCTACTGCGCTCCGAACTGAGGAATAGACGCAGGCAGCCTGGAGAGCCTCTACGGGTGCTAGCTAATGACATTGAGAGCCTCTCTCGGCGGGCATATGCTCACATGCCCCCTCCGTGCAGAGCGAGCTAGCACGGGACCAGTTCATACAGGCGCTCTCCCTACGGAGCTGCGCATACAGACCCAGCTGGCTCATCCTGAGTCATTGGAGACAGCCTTGGAGATGGCTTTGGAGAGGGAGCTGGTGTGGGCTGGGGCTTCAGCTGGGGCTTTGGTGGGGGTGCAGGGAGACACACCCTCTGTGCGAGCTGGGGGCAGAGCAGCCCGGAGCCGGAAAAGCCTGCTTGGGTGGCCGAAATGACAGAACTCATTCGGGCTGTGTCGCTACAGGCGGCACGAAACACAAGCCCTGGTCCCAGGGTCTGCTGGGGTTGTGGCCAGCCAGGCCATCTGCGCCGAGATTGCCCCATGTCCCCCAGAGCTCAGGGAAACAGCTCGGGGTCCGCATAGACCGGGTAGTGCGGACCCCTGGCTTTCTATCCCAACCACCATCATCTTCAGGAGGAGCCCACCGGCACAGACGGGAAGCAAGGCTCCACTTCCCCAGAAGCAGACGAGGGCAAGCGGATGGAGCCTGTTGTTGTGGTGGGCCGGACCTGTGTTGGGGACTTTTGTCATGTCCCTGTCACTGTGGAGGGGGTGCCCTGCTCCGCCCTGGTGGACACTGGGTCCACAGTAACCCTGGTGAGGCCAGATATTGTGCCAGGTTGGACTCAGTGTGAGCCTACAACTGTGCAGCTCCGCACAGTCACAGGTGAGCTGGCACCCATGAAAGGGAAGGGAATAATGACTCTGACAGTAGGGGGCAGGACTGTGCGTCATCCTGTGTGGGTGGCGGCTGTGCAGGACCCTTGTATCCTGGGGTTGGACTTTCTTAGGAGCACAGGCTGCCAGTTAGACCTAAATAGGGCACACTGAGCTTCCAGGGAGGGACGGAAGTCACCATGGCCCCCTAATGTCACATTCACTCAACCCAACAAACCCTTTACTCCAACAGTTAAAGCAGCAGAGACTCATGGCTGCGCCCCCTCCCCACAGCTGTGTGTGACTTTTCCCCAGTCCCCTGTCACCCCTGTCACCTCCCCTGTGTGTTACATTCCCCAGCTACCTCCATGACACAGCCCTCTGTGAGCCCGGGCCGCACCCCCAGCCCAGCTACCCCAGATGGGAGAGGAGAGGACACTGTCTGCAGTGAGGGAGATATGGGGGAGGAACTGTGTTGGTCTTGACCCCGAGCAGCAGGGACGGTTGTGGCAGTTGCTGTTTGAATTCAGAGACAGCTTTGCGTTGAGTGAGGAAGAGGTGGGTCAGACCCATCTGGTGCAGCATGAGATCGACACAGGTGATGCTCGACCCATCAAGATGCGTCCCCGCCGTATCCCGCTGGCACGCCAGGAGGCGGCAGACAAGGCTGTGTTGGAGATGCAGCGGGCAGACTTCATTGAGCCCTCAGACAGCCCCTGGGCGGCGCCAGTCGTCATGGTTCCGAAGAAGGGGGGCAAGCTGAGGTTCTGTGCGGACTACAGGCGGCTGAATGAGGTAACCAGGAAGGACTCATACCCCATACCACGTATCGATGAGTCGCTGGACCTGGTTAGGGGTCCTCCTGGTTCTCCTCACTAGACCTCCGCAGCGGCTACTGGCAGGTGCCCCTCTCCCCAGAGGCCAGAGCCAAAACTGCGTTCCCCACTAACAGAGGACACTGGCAGTTCAAGGTCCTGTGCTTTGGCCTGTGCAACGCTCCAGCTACTTTTGAGCGTTTGATGGACAGGGTGCTGGATGGCATCCCCGACAGCAGTGTCTGGTATACCTCGATGACATCCTGGCCCATGGCAGCTCCTTCCAGTCAGCCCTGGGGGCGCTACGGCGTGTGCTGGAGAGGGTGGCTGCCGCAGGTCTGAAGCTCCACCCCGAGAAGTGCCACTTCATGAGGAGAGAGGTGTCCTTCTTGGGCCACCGAGTGGGGAAGGAGGGGATCAGCACCATGGAGGACAAGGTAGGGGCTGTCAGAGACTGGCCCACCCCCACCGACCAGCGTCAGCTGAAGAGCTTCCTGGGCCTGGCCTCGTACTACAGGAGGTTTGTACGGGGCTTCTCAAGCATTGCTGCTCCACTGAACCGCCTGCTGCCGAAGGACAAGGCTTTCACTTGGACAGTGGAGTGTGAGGAGGCGTTCAACACCCTCAAACGTGCACTGATCGAGGCCCCGTGCTCGCCCCCTGACCTCACCTTGCCCTTTATCCTGGACACAGACGCGAGCAATGTGGGCATGGGTGGGGTGCTGGCCCAGGTGGGGCCAGAGGGGGGAGAGAGTGGTGGCGTACTTCAGCAAAACATTTGACAAACATGAGCGCCGCTACTGTGTCACCCGGCGGGAGCTCTTGGCTGTTGTGGCTTCCGTCAAACACTTCAAGTACTACCTGGGTGGTCTGCCCTTTACTGTAAGGACTGACCACTCTGCTCTCCAGTGGCTCATGTCTTTCAGAGAGCCAGAGGGGCAGGTGGCACGCTGGTTGGAGGAGCTTCAGCCGTATGACTTCACGGTGGTGCACAGGGCAGGGGCACGCCACTCCAACGCCGACGCCATGTCCCGTCGGCCCTGTACTGCAGACGGCTGCCGCCACTGTGAACGGAGAGAGGGACGGGAGAGAGAGCTGCGGGCAGAGGAGGGTGTCTGTGCCACAGTGTGTCGGGCGAGCGGGCCTGTCTGCTGTGAGCTGCAGACTGTCGACGTGGCTGAATGGCGGCAGCAGCAGGGACGGGACACAGACCTACAGCCAGTGCTACAGTGGGTAGAGGCGCAGGTGAGGCCACCATGGGAAGAGGTGACAGCGCTCTCACTCGCGACCAAAGGGTTGTGGTCGAAGTTTGAGAGACTGCGGCTGGCTGATGGCGTGCTACAGCGGGCATGGAAGGAGTCAGCTACGGGAGAGGAGAGGTGGCAGGTGGTGGTCCCAAAAGCATTGCGGGAGGCTGTGCTCCAGAGTACTCATGGGGGGGTGGGGACTGGACACTTTGGGGTCACAAAAACACTGCGCCGTCTCCGTCAGGGCTTCTACTGGGGGCAGCACAAGAGGGATGTGGAGGACTTTGTCGCCGCTGTGACAACTGCACAGCGAGAAAGGGCCCCCCAGGCCGCTCTCATGCTCAGCTCCAACAGTTCCCAGTGGGGGCTCCCATGGAGAGGGTGGGAGTGGATGTAGTTGGGCCGTTCCCCACCACAGACAGTGGAAACCGCTGGGTGCTCAAGGCCATGGACTATTTCACAAAATGGCCCGAGGCCTATGCTCTGCCTGACCAGGAGGCAGAGACCATCGTCGACGCCCTGACAGCGGGGATGTTCAGCAGGTTTGGAGCTGCAGAGTCCATCCACAGCGACCAAGGCAGAAACTTTGAGTCCCGTGTGTTCGCCACCATGTGTGAGAGGCTGGGTATGCACAAGACCCGCACTACTCCTCTCCATCCTCAAAGTGATGGCCTTGTGGAGCGCTTCAACAAAACGCTTGGACAGCAGCTGGCCATCGTCTCTTCCAAACACCAGCGTGACTGGGACAAGCACCTGCCTATGGTCCTCATGGCATGCCGCTCCGCTGTCCAAGACTCCACCTCCTGCACGCCTGCCCTCCTCATGCTGGGGGAGAGATCCGCACCCCTGCGGAGATGGCGTTGGTCGGCCCCTGGATAGCCCTCATGTTCCTCCGGGGCCGGAGTATGCCCGGAGACTCCAGGACCGCCTGGAGACAGCCCACACCTTCGCCAGAGAGCAGCTGGTGAATGCAGGTGTGAGGCAGAAAAGGAACTATGACGTGCACACCCGGGGAAGGCACTTTGTGGCTGGGGAGCTGGTCTGGGTCTACAGCCCCTAAGGAAAAAGGCAGATGCCCCAAGTTGGACAGTCACTGGGTGGGACCCTGCAGTGTCCTGGAGAGGGTAGGGGAGGTTGTGTACCGGGTGCAGCTTCCTCCCAGGGGAGAAAGGTGGCACTGCACCGGGACAGGTTAGCCCCATACAGAGGGGCCTCTTCTCCCCAAACCCCAGGAACCCCCACAATTCCCCTCTCTGGCAATGACATTCTCCAGGCACCCACCCTCAGGTGCCGCAGACAAGGCTCCAGACAGCCCACTCCCCCTGTCTCCCCCTGTGTCACCGCGTGGTTCCCCAGAACCACGGACTGTATTACCCGTTCCGCTTCCTTGTCCCCCATATCCCTGCCTTCATCCCCTGGTTCCCAGAGGGGCACTCTGCGACCATCACGGCCACGCAGGCAAAGGAGACCTCCGGGTCGCTTCAGAGACTTTGTTTGTTCCCTCGGGACGAGGGACTTTGTGGTGGGGGGCTGTGTAGCGACCCGCACAGACAGCTGTGTGTTATGTGCTAGGCTAGGAGGTGGTTGTGTTGTACTGACCAGTACCCGGTGTTCGCGGGGTCCGACATGTCAATCAACCTGCTATCTGCCAATCACGGGAATGCCTGGAATGTTCTGATGCCGGGCATCCTGGTGGTTGGCGGAGTGGCGTGGAGGGGGGTTGGGCATTGGAAGTTAAGACCAGGTTCAGCCTTTGTTCTCTCTCTCTTACGTCTGGGCTTCACAAGAGAAGGTCACGATTGGCTTGTGGGTTATCTGTCATCTATTTGGCGTGTGCTACGGCCCAAACAGTAGCCTGTGTAAAGTTGGTTCAATAAACCGTCAATTCGCAAACTCAAGCCTCTGTCTGGACAATTGTTCATTTATGATCTAGTCAGGTCATTACAATACTTTCAAAATTTTATCTAGCAAGCTAGCAGTCGTCACCATGAATTAAGTCGACACTCAAATCCTTTTCAATCCTTGTCATATGAAGAGATAAAACATCTCGGTGCTCATCGAACATTGAACATAAACATTACACAACAAGTTCAAAATCGCAAATTCAACAATGAGTGATTTGGAAAGGAATCAGTGGCAAACTGTGAGTTCACGGGAACTGGGAACTTGGGAAAAACGAGGTACCGCTGGGAAAATGCGTTTTAACAGTCATTTAACTCATTGTTGTAAATCTGTCGTCTTTCTCTTTGATAACAACATTTTCCCATGAAGAATCCGCCGCGCCACTTTCCTGTTCAAGCACATCACAACAACGTGAGTCCAAAAATGTCTTATACTGCTTCATAAATTATGTATGATGCCAGAGAGATATGTATACTGTAGCTAATAAAGTAATACTATGTGTATGTTGTGTAGTAAGCTGTTAGTAGCCCATGTGCCTCACCCTAATAATCTGGTCTATTTTCCTCAACGCGGTATTGTAAACACGTCTTTCGTGGCCGGCGTGTGCTTGTTTGCCTGTAACCTGTTTTAGAGAAATGTAATCATTGAATATTGTAAGAGATTTCATTGTCTGTTTATATGTAAGAACAGACCATAGGCAGTAAATGAGGCTGAATGAACTGTAGCAGTGGTAAGGTGTTGGGACAGCTTTATGTAGGCCCTGATAGTTTGTGGGCACCTTTTGGCATCGTCATAGTGCAATTAATGTATTGTTTAGTGTTGTGTTGTGGCTTTGTTGGCATGCATCCCACATTTCTTTTGTTTGCCCCACCAAGATTTACATGCTGACCTCACCACTGTATCTTCCGTAGCTTTGATAAGGCTGATGTCAACATCATACTTTCAAAATCTTAGCTAGCAAGCTAGCAGTCATCATCATGAATCACGTCAACAATCTACTGGCAAATCCTTTTCACTCCTTCTCATATGAATAGAAATTATACAGTGGGGCAAAAAATAATTTAGTCAGCCACCAATTGTGCAAGTTCTCCCACTTAAAAAGACGAAAGAGGCCTGTAATTTTCACCATAGGTACACTTCAACTATGACAGACAAAATGAGGAAAAAAACCTAGAAAATCACATTGTAGGATTTTTTATGAATTTATTTGCAAATTATGGTGGAAAATAAGTATTTTTCTATTCGATTTGTTTCTATATGTACAGCTACACCATAAAATGTTTGCAACCAAATTTAACTGAAATATGACATTGTGTGTAATTGCATTTTGTAGGAGTGCAGTGTAACATGTTGGTTGTCCAATACCAAAAATGCAAGAAGTTCATGAAGTTGCAGCCTGTGTTCTCTTATGGAGATTTCATCAATCAAGGTGAATATATGAACTGTCTGATGTATTTTCTTAATTGTACCATTGGGCTTGATTTGGGTCAGACCCATTCTGTTGCCACCTTGGTGACGTTTCTCTCTGTATTCTGATTAGTCTCTCTTTTTTGAAGTCCAAAATAGATTTGGACTGCCCTCTGCAGCACAAATGCACATTTTTGATGATTCCCAAACTGAGGTTGAGGAGGATGTCCTGCTGGACCTGATTGAGGCCATTCCAGACCTCACAATCAAAGATCTTGATGAAGGTATTTTTCTACAGCCACTCATATAAATATCGAGTAACATGAATGATAGATTGATTTATATTTGTACCATAACTTGTCCAGGAGTCCCACACAAACCTATTTGACCACAGTAAAAGTCTAGCAACACTAACTATGACCTAGCATTTTGTTCAAACTCATCTGTTTTGTAGTCTAGGGACTCTAGTGAATAGATTGACACACAATCAATTGTTTTTCCTGTAAATTGCTATATTTGTACCATATAGTGTCCATACTCCCCACATTAAGTTGTTTGATCACAGTTAAAGTCCACTTCCTATGACTAGCTTTTTGTTCAAAGTCATCTGTTTTGTACAGATAATTGTGTACGGTGCAATATGGATGTCCAATTTGAAAACGTATTGCATTTCAGATGATAGGTCACACTTTAAGGGCCGCAGAATGAGCAGCGATGCTCCTCTGGGTGTAAACTCTGTGTATTTGGAAACTATAAGTGCTCCTGAGTAGAATGGTCCCCCCCCTTTTACTCTGACACAAAGTACAGAAAATTGTGTTTGGTGCAATAAATTATAGGAGGACACACTCAAAAAACATTGTTGACCATTTAGGCTTGAAATATATACATATGGAATCTTGTAGTAACCAAAAAAGTGTTAAACAAATCCAAATATATTTTAGATTCTTCAAAGTAGCCACCCTTTGCCTTGATGACAGATGTCATGACTCTCTTGGCTAAGGATCTAAGACCTCAGATCAGCTTGACAATTGGCTTACATGACCAGACCCCTCTCACCCACGGAAGAAGGGGGGCTGTGACGGTCTATGACACCTCGCGCCAATAGTGAGCCTTATGCAGCAGAGAAACCTCTCTTGCTTTTTAGTATCAAGATTGGAATGTCTTTGTTACAGAGACATTTTGCCACCCAAAAACTCTAACGTCCAAAGAGTGAACTTTGGAACAATATTTCTAAGATTGGAATGTTAAGAATTGTCAGTGGGGACTAAAGAATAATCATGTCATATTGCTTTTTATTTTGTGATGTTATTAAAAACTGTATGAACCAAATACTGTAACTTAGGAAGGAAACCCCCTTCAGCTGTTAAGTTTCCATCCAATATGATGTTAATAATACAATATGAAGAACGATGAAATAATTGTTGGTAAAATAGGAATGTGATTTTAGTTTTCTAACGAGATCATAGTGTTCACATTCTTTGCACATTAACTAAGCCATGCCCCGAATGAGGTCAGAAGAGCATGTCAGTGTGATGGAACCACCCTTTTCGATCAGAGTGTTTAAAAGGACTCACTAAGACCTCACCTAGCAGACCAGCAGACGTGGAGCGTGAGCTAAACGTTACAAATGGTTGAAACTCCCAGACCAGAAAGCGTGCAGCTGTAGCTACACATTGAAATGGTTAGAAACTCTGAAACTCAACACGAGTTGAAGAAGATAAACTCACTAGACCAGAACATTTGACAGTCTGCAGATGTAAATGGATCTAGAACTTTGACTATCTACCCGAGAAAAGAGGCAAGAAGCTCATCACCTTTGGAGACCGGACAACTAAGAAGAAAGACATTGTGACCTCTGGTGAACAACCAGAGCCTTACACCCATCGAGCCATTCCCCATAAATGGATTGATTGGTTTCAACAGAGAGACAATGAACAAAGACATCTACGTGTGAATACATTATGTGTCTTACCCAAATGGGCGGCGGCTTGTGTGTAAGGTATATGGTTACTGTGAGCATATTTTCCAAATGTATGATAAATGTCCCTTTTTATCTATCTCTCTATTTTCCCCAACCCCTTTTCCATCTCTGTGTAACAAGCTGTCATATCTTGTCAGTCCACTGGGGACTTTTGTCTCATGTAAGTGTGTATGTGTATGCTGTGTTAATATTTAGTTAGTAAATCAATAATTAAATCAATTTGTGTAATACTGAATAATCAGAAAATGCTTGGGGTTCTTGCGGATTCAAGAAGTCTGCGACGTTTAGAATGAGACTGATATAAGGTAATGATTAATAAGTGACTATTATCAATATATAACTATATCTTTAGAGTTTAATTTGGGAGATGGTAACTCTATAAACAACTTCTTCCGTGGTACCCCAAAATCCAAATGAGTTAACTGTTACATGATTAATTTAATTGTGTAACAATTAAACATAGTTAGTGGATTGACTAAATAGCAATCATCAGATTAATGAAAGTCACGTCACGACAGCTTTGCACACTCTTGGTATTCTCTCAACCAGCTTCACGAGGAAGGCTTTTCCAACAGTCTTGAAGGAGTTCCCACATATGCTGAGCACTTGTTGGCTGCTTTTCCTTCACTCTACGGTCCAACTCATCCCACGTCATCTCAATTGGGTTGAGGTTGGGTGATTGTGGAGGCCAGATCATCTGATGCAGCACCAACACTCCTTCTTGGTAAATAGCCCTTACATAGCCTGAAAGTGTGTTTTGGGTCATTGTCCTATTGAAAAACAAATGATAGTCCCACTAAGTGGGAACCAGATGGGATAGCATATCGCTGCAGAATGCTGTGGTAGCGATGCTGGTTAAATGTGCCTTGAATTCTAAATTCGCTATTTCTGTGCTTTTAGGGCCCATAATGCAATACTTCCCGAAAATGGGTGTGGTTTCACAACGTTTTCCGATTTGAAGAAAATGGCATAAAATATGCAGCTGAAGTCCAATGAGAGCAGATACAAATTCATTTCTTTAACTAATTATGACAAATGTTAAGAAAATGTTGAGCAATGTAATGACTTTTCAAATAAGTTACCTTATGTTATGTTGGCTGACAATTTGTTAGATACGCTATCCTTACAAACCGCGTAGTATATCATTACAGCAGTATGTACCGGTATGTTAGCTAGCTACCTAACGTTTGTTGGCTACTAATACATCGAACTTCCCAGTATATTGACTATATGTTATCTAACTAACTAAAAAACGTTTATTGACCTGATTATTGCTGTCATTCTTAGTTTAGCTTAGTGGTATAGTCAATGTGCGTTCTCAATGGACATTTAGGTGCATTTGTTAATTTGCTCGGACTATCTACTCCAATTTCAGAGCACTTTCGTCTGAGTGTACCTGTGCCAGAGCACAGAATAACTGATGAATTTTTGAACACTCAACACCAGTTGAATATGGCCGGTGTCAGTAAACGTTGGCAAAAAATAGTAAATTGTTGCCAGCAGCGTAGTTACACTCACCAACGCTCTGGATAACATGAAAACAGCCGAACCAGCTCTGCTAGGGCGAGTAAAATGGTCAGAGTGAGGTTGTCACGCCCTGACCTTAGAGAGCTTTTTATGTCTCTATTTTGGTTTGGTCAGGGTGTGATTTGGGTGGGCATTCTATGTTCATTTTTCTATGTTTTGGTATTTCTTTGTTTTGGCCGGGTATGGTTCTCAATCAGGGACAGCTGTCTATCGTTGTCTTTGATTGGGAACCATACTTAGCTAGCATTTTCCCACCTGTGTTTTGTGGGTAGTTATTTTCTGTTTAGTGTTTTCTGCACCTGACAGAACTGTTCGTTGTCGTTTCTCTCTTGGTTTAGAGTTCCTCTGTCCAGTGTCTGTGTTCTTTTGCCCATCTTAATATTTTATTTTTATTGGCCAGTCTGAGATATGGCTTTTTCTTTGCAACTCTACCTAGAAGGCCAGCATCCCGGAGTCGCCTCTTTACCAGTTGAAACTGGTGTTTTGTGGGTACTATTTAATGAAGCTGCCCATTGAGGACTTGTGAGGTGTCTGTTTCTCAAACTAGACACTCTAATGTACTTGTCCTCTTGCTCACTCCTCTTTCTATTCTTGTTAGGGCCAGTTTGCGCTGTCCTCCGTAGGGAGTAGGATGCAGCATTGTACCAGCTCTTCAGATTCTTGTCAATTTATCGCATGGAATAGCCTTAATTTCTCAGAACAAGAATAGATTGACGAGTTTCAGAAGAAAGGTCTTTGTTTCTGGGCATTTTGAGTCTGTAATCGAATCCACAAATGCTGATGCTCCAGATACTCAACTAGTCTAAAGAAGGACAGTTTTATTGCTTCTTTAATCAGAACAACAGTTTTCAGCTAACATAATTGCAAAAGGGTTTTCTAATGATCAATTAGCCTTTTAAAATTATAAACTTGGATTAGCTAACACAACGTGCCATTGGAACACAGGAGTGATGGTTGCTGATAATGGGCCTCTGTACGCCTATGTACAGAGGCCGTTTTCAGCTACAATAGTCATTTACAACATTAACAATGTCTACACTGTATTTCTGAAAAATTTGATGTTATTTTAATGTACATTTTTTTTTTTTAAACATGGACAAACCTTTGAAATTTAGTGTGTGTAGATAGATAGATATATATAAATACTGTTTTTATAAATCACAGAAATACTTGGAATTTTATTTGTATTATAACTAGTACGAAATATATCGACAATTGTGCAAAGTTATAATTTTTACCCTAATTATTAATTTACAATGTATGCAGAACGGAATTATTTTGAAGAGTCCAAAAAACATTTGACCTGGAAGTACTTATTTATTTAGCTGTGTGAGTGTTTACATTAACCGGATGCTTCAAATGTATACATCCGGTGAAACATCTGTTTCTGTCTGATGGGACTGGCTCAGTGCGTATCCTCTTAGGAACATGGCCTATGATTAGTTAATGCTGGTGCTTAACCCGATGACAGACTCAAAACTGTTTTGCTACATGAGAAGGTACAAGAAAAAGGAGTTCAAACTTGGCAAGGTGGTTAGCTAGCTAGCTACGGTAGATCGAGAGGGGGTGTCGCTTGCTGTAGAAAAGGAAAACAACATGGCGGCATTGGAGCTCGAATGGATCCCAGAGACTCTGTACAACACTGCTATATCAGCAGTGGTGGACAATTACAGTCGATCGCGAAGGGATATTCGTTGCATCCCTGAGAATATTCAATTTGATGTGTATTACAAGGTACGTTCACAGTCTAGTTTGCTAACTATATAACGTAATGTTCGCGAGAAGTGACTCGTTTTAGCTAACATTGGCTATCAAACGCTTTGCAAAGCAAATACCAATAGTCATCTGACGACAAATTGTTTGTTAACATGTCTTAAAAGTGCATTTATTGCTGAAGTCCTAAATAGTAGCACATGTGTTCATGATTTTAATTGGGAGTGTCTCTAAACATCCTATGTTGTGATATGTGAAAACATTGTGTTTTGGACAAATTCTACATGTTGATAATCATTCTCTGACACGCCTGTCCTTTTTTTGCTTTCATAACCTGTTTTCGTGTTTCCCCAGCTGTACCAGCAGGGTCGGCTCTGCCAACTGGGGGGAGAGTTTTGTGAACTGGAGGTGTTTGCCAAAGTTCTACGGGCATCTGATAAAAGGTACTTGTTTGGTTCTGTATAGGTCATTATCAATCAAATGTCACAATGTGGTGTAGAGCATTCCATTTGGCTGCTGGGGGGCATGGAGACCCCTGGCTCTGCTAAAACCATTGACAACTGCGTGATGTTTAAGGAATTGTTAAATACATTTTTTAACTAGGTCTATTTGGTTTCAATATAATCAACTCTTGAATAGCATAGACAGATCTATGAATTTAATTTTATTCCACATTTAGCTCTATTAGAGTTATACAGCAAGTAACAGCATGCTTTTCATGATCAGTAAACATCAATTGATCATGTAATTTCAGATATGTGAGGGTAACTTATCCATTTGGCATGTATCTAGCTAAACAAATTTATGCCATTTATCATTTAGGTTGCTTCATCAGAGATTAGGCTTTTGGAAAGATCCTGACATCGGCAAGTCCTGGTAATGTTGTCAGTCGGACTTCTGTCATCACGACTCTAGACGGAAAATAAATCAAACAATATGTGGATATATCCATCTAGTTTATCACCTGAAAGTTAGCTTTTTAACTGACCATGTTGACATGATCTGTTATTCGCTAGCTAGCCAATTTGCAAACTGACGTGGTCCATCAGTCATGCCTGTCAGCAGCAATCGGGATTAAACACTCTTGAAAACAATGTTGAAAAGAGGATAATCTTAACTTCAATAGGTAGTCCTGCTTGTTGCCTTTGGAGTTCAGAGTGGACCGACTTAAACTCAATCATATGTTTGACATCTTAAATGATCTTGCTCCAAGTTATATGAAAAAACACATTGATATGGTCTATAACCAGCACAGTTACAATACCAGAGCTAGTGTTATGTCTTGTAAAATCACAAGAGTTAACAGTACTGCGAGGAGCACTTTTTTTTTCAATGCAGACATTTGTCTATGGAATAGCCTCCCCTTGGAGATCAAGCAATGAAAAAGTAGAATAGGAAAAAAAAGTAGAATAGAAAAGGTTGCCCAACTAAGAGAAACCACTCCACTGTCTTCTTGTGCCCTTACTGCTGGTCAGGTTTATTTATTTGAAAGATGGGTATGATTGTTTTTTAAGGTTAGAAAATGTGTAATGAATATGTTTTTGTTTTTTAAAGTTAATGAAAATTGCCACTTTAGGATGTTAATATACATTATTGTATTCATTGTTTGTTATTTTGGATTTTCACTGTTAATTTTCTGTATTCAGGGTTCACTCGAACATCGTTTTAAGCTTTGTTTTACTATTGACAGTTGGAGCTGATGTTGGAGCTGATTTTGGGATTGTATATTCACTGTTTAATCAAACTTTTAAAGTCAGCTACCGATATCAGGGCATATATTCTTAAATATGTCAAGTTTTTGTCCTTATTGCCAAACTTCATGAATACTTGCACCCTCAACTTCAAAACTCCTTTGCTAGTGTTGCGACGTTGTATTAGTTAATGTGACGACTGTTGCTTATCGAATGATTAAAGGTCTCTAATTGCGTGATTAACTGAATCAAGCAATTATTAACTCATTAACCTGGGGCACTATGGGAAAATGAGTTTTATTGAGTTTCTATTTCACAAACTAACTCTAAGAATATGAGAATATCGATTTTTACCACAGTCGCTAATTAATCAGTTTCCTCTACAGTGTCATTCTGAACGTCGCATAATCCGGGAATCTGCACGGACCCGGGTCTCACCAATGAGTTCGTACCACACCAATCTTAGTTGAGTATTTATTTACTAGAAAGCTAAAATGATGATAAAAGATACACATACACAACACACAGTCTAGGCTATTGATTAGAACTTAGTATATCGGGCCAACACACTATGGCGCGTGTCACCCAAAATGGGGATTTAAAAGGGAGAAAAAGAGAAAGTACACGAGAGAAATATATAGTTGGGTGCATTTGTCAGCTATGCTTATTTTAACCATAGCCTTGCCCCAAACTGCCGCTCTTATGGGCCAGAATATAATGATGTAATTACGTGTGGTAGGTATCAGATGGGAAGCTCCGCGTGGGTCGTTTAGGCTTCTCAATGAAGCACTTCTCAGGCGCAACTCTCTGGTCGTCCTCACAATGTCAGTGTCCTTTTGGTCAGACAGCTCTGTAGCTCAGGGCTCACAGCGTAGGAATGAAACAGTGTAGATACCACGATTCGATGGGTAGTGGAGGTTAGGTGGTCTGGCTTGAATTCACCTGCTTAGACACAGCTACTCATTAGTAGCATGGGTAGAAAAATATTTATTTGTCTTCAACCTTGGGTTGAGTTTTGGGTTCGTTGACTTTTTAGACCTTGGCTGCAGCTCGGGTCACTTAGTCTGATATGTTAATTCTTCACTCAGATGTCTTATACCCTCGGGTCAGAAGTGGGCGTCACCGCCTTTAGGGCAATTCTCTGGGCGTACCAAGTTAAGAGTCAAGGTCTAGATTTGACTCAAATCCATTTTTAGACAACTAACTAGAGGTCGACCGATTATGATTTTTCAACGCCGATACTGATTAATGGAGGCCCCAAAAAGCCGATACCGATTATTAATCGGCCGATTTTTATTTGTACTTTTTTTGGTTTGTAATAATGACAATTACAACAATACTGAATTAACACTTATTTTGACTTAATATAAAACATAAATAAAATCAATTTAGCTTCAAATAAATAATGAAACATGTTCAATTTGGTTTAAATAATGCAAAAACAAAGTGTTGGAGAAAGTGCTGTTTGAATGAATGATTACGGGCCTGCTGCTGCCCAGTCAGACTGCTCTATCAAATCAGACTTAATTATAACATAATAACACACAGAAATACGAGCCTTTGGTCATTAATATGATCGAATCCAGAAACTATCATTTTGAAAACAAAACATTTATTATTTCAGTGAAATACGGAACCGTTCGGTATTTTATCTAACGGGTGGCATCCCTAAGTCTAAATATTCTTGTTAAATTGCACAACCTTCAATGTATGTCATAAGTACGTAAAATTTGGGCAAATTAGTTCGCAATGAGCCAGGCAGCCCAAACTGTTGCATATACCCTGACTGCGTGCAATGAACACAAGAGAAATGACACAATTTCTCCTGGTTAATATTGCCTGCTTACCTGGATTAGTAGTTATAACTAGTGATTATGATTGATTGTTTTTTATAAGATAAGTTTAATGCTAGCTAGCAATTTACCTTGGCTTCTACTGCATTTGCGTAACAGGCAGGCTACTCGTGGAGTGCAATTGTTAGAGCGTTGGACTAGTTAACTGTGCGGTTGCAAGATTGTAACCCCTGAGCTGACAAGGTGAAAATCTGTCGTTCTGCCCCTGAACAAGGCAGTTAACCCACAGTATCTAGGAAGTCATTGAAAATAAGAATGTGTTCTTAACTGACTTGCCTAGTTAAATAAAAGGTAAAAATGTAATTTATTTTTTAAAATAATCAGAAATCGGTGCCCAAAAATACAGATTTTCCGATTGTTATGAAAACTTTAAATCGGCCCTAATTAATCGACCGTTCCGATTAATCGGTCGACCTCTACAACTAACTTCACATTTAATCTTTACCAAAACATTCTCTTTGATTTGGACATTTTCCACACAACGTACAATATATAAACACCACGCATATCCTAGGAAAACTCTTACAGTTACAATGTTTTCGTAATTACGTCATCTATTAACCTTTAATAACAAAACAAAAATGACATACATTTTCATATTCCATCTATCGTCATGACCACCATTGTGGCTGACAGAAGAGGACACAGGAATGTTGTCTGTGGCCTAATATTTACCATGGGCGTGAGGGGTCATAAAACCCCCACATCTTCAGACCCCTAGATCTCTCCTCTGTTGGGGTTGAGAGATAATCTGTAGGGTTGTGGTCTCCTGTAACCTGACCTGATCAGGACAGTCATGACACTAGTTATACAAGCATGTAACTAAGAAATATTCTTGAAATAAATGTAAAAATGATTTATTGTTTTGTTGACGCGAATCCAAGTTCAGTTTTGAAATCCATTGGCGTAGGGTTAGCTGGATGTTTCGAACTGGTCTTGGAACTGTGACAACAGGCATCCTCTCCCCGCTTAGCTCAATGGGATATGTAGTGATATGATTTTGTCAACACAGCCACATATGTACACAGTCTTGTACCCTTATTTTTTCTAAACTGCTGATTTATATCAGACTTTATTAATATAACGAGTAATCCGGGAATGTCTGGTTAATTGACACGCAAAAATAGCGACTCTACAGAGCACAATGACTACAATGAATGGATAAATTACTTCTGGACATGGAGCCGAGGAGCTCCTCCTCACCACACAATAGGAATCTGACCCCACAATTACGTGAAATGAAAGGGATCTGACAAGAGCCTTAAGCCAATGTTAAATGCCCTTGTCACACATTGACAGATGAGCCTTTATGCTGCTGTTCTCATGTACAGTTGAAGTCGGACGTTTACATACACTTAGGTTGGAGTCATTAAAACTAGTTTTGCTACCACTCCACAAATTTCTTGTTAACAAACTATAGTTTTGGCAAGTTGGTTAGACATGTACTTTGTGCATGACACAAGTCATTTCTCCAACAATTGTTTACAGACAGATTATTTAACTTTTAATTCACTGTATCACAATTCCAGTGGGTCAGACGTTTACATACACTAAGTTGACTGTGCCTTTAAACACATAATTTGAGTCAATTGTAGGTGTACCTGTGGATGTATTTCAAGGCCTGCCTTCAAACTCAGTGCCTCTTTGCTTGACATCATGGGAAAATTACTTTGGTGCGAGAATTGCAAATCAATCCCAGAACAACAGCAAAGGACCTTGTGAAGATGCTGGAGGAAACGTACAAAAGTATCTGTATCCACAGTAAAACGAGTCCTATGTCGACACAACCTGGCAGCTCAGCAAGGAAGAAGCCACTCCTCAAAAACCACCATAATAAAGCCAGACTACAGTTCGCAACTGCACATGGGGACAAAGATCGTACTTTTTGGAGAAATGTCCTCTTGTCTGATGAAACAAAAATGGAACTGTTTGGCCATAATGACCATCGTTATGTTTGGAGGAAAAGGGGGAGGCTTGCAAGGCGAAGAACACCATGCCAACCGTGAAGCACGTTGGTGGCAGCATCTTGTTGTGGGGGTGCTTTGCTGCAGGAGGAATTGGTGCACTTCACAACATAGATGGCATCATGAGGTGGGAAAGTTATGTGGATACATTAAAGCAACATCTCAAGACATCAGTCAGGAAGTTAAAGCTTGGTTGCAAATGGGTCTTCCAAATGGACAATGATCCCAAGCATACTTCCAAAGTTGTTGCAAAATGGCCTTAAGGAATACAAAGTCAAGGTATTAGAGTGGCCATCACAAAGCCCTGACCTCAATCCTATAGAAAATGTGTGGGCGGAACTGAAAAAGTGTGTGCGGGCAAGGAGGCCTACAAACCTGACTCAGTTACACCAGCTCTGTCAGGAGGAAGGGGCCAAAATTCACCCAACTTGTTGTGGGTAGCTTGTGGAAGGCTACCCGAAATGTTTGACCCAAGTTAAGCAATTTAACGGCAATGCTACCAAATACTAATTGAGTGTACGTAAACTTCTGACCCACTGGGAATTACATTTACATTTAACATTTAAGTCATTTAGCAGACGCTCTTATCCAGAGCGACTTACAAATTGGTGCTTTCACCTTATGACATCCAGTGGAACGTGATGAAAGAAATAAAAGCTGAATTAAATCAGTTTCTCTACTATTATTCTGACATTTCCCATTCTTAAAATAAAGTGGTGATCCTAACTGACCTAAGAGAGGGAATTTTTACCTGGATTATTATTTAATTTAAAAAATGTTTTAACCAAGTAGGCCAGTTGAGAACAAGTTCTCATTTACCACTGCGACCTGGCAAAGATAAAGCAAAGCAGTGTGACAAAATCAACAACACAGAGTTAAACATGGGATAAACAAATGTACAGTCAATAACACAATAGAGAAATCTGTATACACTGTGCCAATTAAGGAGATATGGCACTAGATAGGCCAATAGTGGCGAAGTAATTACAATTGAGCAATTTACATTGGAGTGATTATATTTGCAGATGAGGATGTGCAAGTAGATATACTGGTGAGCAAAAAAAACAAAACAAATATGGTGATTTAGGTAGTTGGTTGGATGGGCTATTTACAGATGGGCTGTGTACAGCTGCAGTGATTCGGTAAGCTGCTCTGACAGCTGACGCTTAAAGTTAGTGAGGGTGATATAAGTCTCCTACTTCAGTGATCTTTGCAATTCATTCCATTCATTGGCAGCAGAGAACTTGGAGGAAAGGTGGCCAAAATAGGTGTTGGCTTTGGGGATGACCAGTGAAATATACCTGCTGGAGTGCGTGCTATGGGTGGGTGTTGCTATGGTGACCAGTGAGCTGAGATAAGGCGGAGCTATACCTAGCAAAGACTTATCGATGACCTGGAGCCAGTGGGTTTGGCAACGAATATGTAGCGAGGACCAGCCAACGAGAGCATGCAGGTCACAATGGTGGGTAGTATATGGGGCTTTGTGACAAAACGGATGGCACTGTTATAGACTGCATCCAATTGGCTGAGTATAATGTTGGAGGCTAATTTGTAAATGACACCGCCAAAGTCAAGGATTGGTAGGACAGGCAGTTTTACGAGGGTATGTTTGGCAGCATGAGTGAAGGAGGCTTTGTTGCAAAATTGGAAGCCGATTCTAGATTTAAATTTGGATTGGATATGCTTAATGTGAGTCTGGAAGGGGAGTTTACAGTCTATCCAGACACCTAGGTATTTATTTTTTTTATTTTTTATTTCACCTTTATTTAACCAGGTAGGCTAGTTGAGAACAGGTTCTCATTTGCAACTGCGACCTGGCCAAGATAAAGCATAGCAGTGTGAACAGACAACACAGAGTTACACATGGAGTAAACAATTAACAAGTCAATAACACAGTAGAGAAAAAAAGGGGAGTCTATATACAATGTGTGCAAAAGGCATGAGGAGGTAGGCGAATAATTACAATATTGCAGATTAACACTGGAGTGATAAATGATCAGATGATCATGTACAGGTAGAGATATTGGTGTGCCAAAGAGCAGAAAAGTAAATGAATAAAAACTGTGGGGATGAGGTAGGTGAAAATGGGTGGGCTATTTACCAATAGATTATGTACAGCTGCAGCGATCGGTTAGCTGCTCAGATAGCTGATGTTTGAAGTTGGTGAGGGAGATAAAAGTCTCCAACTTCAGCGATTTTTGCAATTCGTTCCAGTCACAGGCAGCAGAGTACTGGAACGAAAGGCGGCCGAATGAGGTGTTGGCTTTAGGGATGGAGCCAGTGGGTCTGGCGACGAATATGTAGCGAGGGCCAGCCGACTAGAGCATACAAGTCGCAGTGGTGGGTAGTATAAGGTGCTTTAGTGACAAAACGGATGGCACTGTGATAAACTGCATCCAGTTTGCTGAGTAGAGTGTTGGAAGCAATTTTGTAGATGACATCGCCGAAGTCGAGGATCGGTAGGATAGTCAGTTTTACTAGGGTAAGCTTGGCAGCGTGAGTGAAGGAGGCTTTGTTGCGGAATAGAAAGCCGACTCTTGATTTGATTTTCGATTGGAGATGTTTGATATGGGTCTGGAAGGAGAGTTTGCAGTCTAGCCAGACACCTAGGTACTTATATCATTTGTGGTTGTCCACATATTCTAAGTTAGAACCGTCCAGAGTAGAGGTCGACCGATTAATTGGAATGGCCGATTAATTGGGGCCGATTTGAAGTTTTTATAACAATCGGTAATCATCATTTTTGGACACTGATCATGGCCAATTACATTGCACTCCACGAGGAGACTGCGAGACAGGCTGACTACCTGTTATGCGAGTGCAGCAAGGAGCCAAGGTAAGGTCCTATCTAGCATTAAACGTATCTTATACAAAACAATCAATCTTAACATAATCACTTGTTAACCTGTTTCTTCTACCCGGGACGCTTGCGTCCCAACTAGAGCTCTGGAAATGCAAATGCGCTACGCTAAATGCTAATAGTATTAGTTAAAACTCAAAAGTTCATTAAAATACACATGCAGGGTATCGAATTAAAGCTACACTCGTTGTGAATCCAGGCAACAAGTCAGATTTTTAAAATGCTTTTCGGCGAAAGCATGAGAAGCTATTATCTGATAGCATGCAACACCCCAAAAGACCCACAGGGGACGTAAACAAAATAATTAGCATTTCGGCGTTACACAAACCGCACAATAAAATAGAAAACATTCATTACCTTTCACCATCTTCTTTGTTGGCACTCCTAGATGTCCCATAAACACTATTTGGGTCTTTATTTCGATTAAATCGGTCCATATAAAGCCTAGATATCGTTATATGTAGACTGTGTGATAAACGAAAAAAACATCGTTTCAAAACGTAACGTCATTTTTAAAATTCAAAAAGTCGACGATAAACTTTCACAAAACACTTCGAAATACGTTTGTAATGCAACTTTAGGTATTAGTAAACGTTAATAAGCGATAAAATTCATCAGGAGGCGATGTAAAGATTATTAGCTGTCCGTCTGGAAAAATGTCCGGCTAGAAACTCAACGAAAATATCCGGTCCTAGACCGGATTAGATACGGTGTCCTGTATGTGTTTGACCAAGAAAAACTTGAAGGGAAATGACAAGACTCTAGACACCCTGTGGAAGCTGTAGGTACTGCAACCTCAGTCAATTAATTGTGGTTCACGTTTATCAATGGGTTCAAGTAGCGCATGGATATATTTTCCCCATTTTCAGTGATCAGTTTTTCCTGTGCTTTTCGATGTAAATGCCGTTCTGGTAAAGCCACAGCAGTGATTTAACCAGTTTTTTAAACGTCTGAGTGTTTTCTATCCACACAGACTAAGCAAATGCATATACTATATTCCTGGCATGAGTAGCAGGGCGCTGAAATGTTGCGCGATTTTTAACAGAATGTTCAAAAAAGTAGAGGGTCGGCTGAAGAGGTTAACTACACATGGTTGATGATATTACTAGTTTATCTAGCTTGTCCTGCGTTGCATATAATCGATGCTGTGGCTGTTAATTTATCATTGAATTACAGCCTACTTCTCCAAACGGGTGATTTAAGAAGCATATTTGCGAAAAAAAAGCACTATCGTTGCACCATTGTGTACCTAACCATAAACATCAACGCCTTTCTTAAAATCAATACACAAGTATATATTTTTAAAGCTGCATATTTAGTTAATATTGCCTGCTAACATGAATTTATTTTAACCTCTCTAGGGTACGTGGGACGCTAACGTCCCACCTGACCAACATCCAGTGAAAGTGCTGGGCGCCAAATTCAAACAGAAATCTCATAATTAAATTCCTCATTCCTCACATGTATTATACACCATTTTAAAGATGAACTTGTTGTTAATCCCACCACAGTGTCCGATTTCAAAAAGGCTTTACGACAAAAGCATACCATGTGATTTGTTAGGTCAGTACCTAGTCACAAAAAACAGCCATTTTTCCAGCCAAAGAGAGGAGTCACAAAAAGCAGAAATAGAGATAAAATTAATCACTGACATTTGATGATCTTCATCAGATGGCACTCATAGGACTTCATGTTACACAATACATGTATGTTTTGTTCGATAAAGTTCATATTTATATCCAAAAATCTCTGTTTACATTGGCGTGTTATGTTTTTCCTCCAAAAAATCTGGAAAAAAAAGCTAAGTCAATTTACAGAAATACTCATCAATAATGTGGATGAAAATACAACTTATGCATGGAATTAAAGATCTACTTCTCCTTAATGCAACCACTGTGTGTCAGATTTCAAAAAAGCTGTACGGAAAAAGCACACTGGAATAATCTGAGTACAGGGAACGGAGCTAACTCTCACGGGCGCCTGACTGAGCACATGGCCTTCTGGCAGACCCATGACTCAATCAGCTCTCATTCTCTCCCACTTCACAGTAGAAGCCTGAAACAAGATTCTAAAGACTGTTGAGGTCTAGTGGAAATCTTAGGAAGTACAATATGACCCCACAGACACTGTGTATTGGATAGGCTAAGACTTGAAAACCTACAAACCTCAGATTTCCCACTTCCTGGTTTGATTTTTTTCTCTCTTTTTTTCTTGGGTTTTTGCCAGCCATATGAGTTCTGTTATACTCACAGACATCATTCAAGCAGTTTTAGAAACTTCAGAGTGTTTTCTATCCAAATCTACTAATAATATGCATATCCTAGCATCTTGGCCTGAGCAGCAGGCAGTTTACTCTGGGCATGCTTTTCATCCGGATGTGAAAATACTGCCCCCTACCCCAAAGAAGTTAACTAGGGAAATTGTGTCACTTCTCTTGTGTTCTGTGCAACAGAGTCAGGGTATATGCAGCAGTTTGGGCCGCCTGGCTCGTTGCTTCAAGCATTGCGCTGTTTATGATTTCAAGCCTATCAACTCCCGAGATTAGGCTGGCAATACTAAAGTACCTCCAATAGTCAAAGTATATGAAATACAAATGGTATAGAGAGAAATAGTCCTATAATAACCACAACCTAAAACTTCATACCTGGGAATATTGAAGACTCATTTTAAAAGGAGCCACCAGCTTTCATATGTTCTCATGTTCTGAGCAAGGAACTTAAGCGTTATCTTTTTTACATGGCACGTAATTGCGGTTTTACATTCTTCTCCAACACTTTGTTTTTGCATTATTTAAACCAAATTGAACATGTTTCATTTTTTATTTGAGACTAAATAGATTTTATTGATGTATTATATTAAGTTAAAACAAGTGTTCATTGTTCATTCAGTATTGTTGTAATTGTCATTATTACAAATATATATGGGAAAAAAATTGGCAGATTAATCGGTATCTGCTTTTTTAGTCCTCCGATAATCGGTATCGGAGTTGAAAAATCATAATCGGTCGACCTCTAGTCCAGAGTAGTGATGTGATCTTAGAATTCCTCACAATCAAATGTCGACCGCATTATCTACCAAGAGAATTCTCTTCAATTAAAATCGCAGCCGCATATATTCCCCCCCCCCAAGCAGACACATCGACGGCCCTGAACAAACTTTATTTGACTCTGTAAACTGGAAACCACATATCCTGAGGCTGCATTCATTGTAGCTGGGGATTTTAACAAGGCATGCTTCAAGTGGGCCACCATTGTTCCTGTTCCCAAGAAAGCCAAGGTAACTGAGCTAAACGACTACTAGCACTCACTTCCGTCATCATGAAGTGCTTTGAGAGACTAGTCAAGGACCATATCACCTCCACCCTACCTGACACCCTAGACCCACTCCAATTTGCTTACCGCCCCAATAGGTCCACAGACGACGCAATCGCAACCACACTCCACACTGCCCTAACCCATCTAGAGGAGGAATACCTATACGAGAATGCTGTTCATCAACTACAGCCCAGCATTTAACGCCATAGTACCCTCCAAACTCGTCATCAAGCTTGAGACCCTGGGTCTCGACCCTGCCTTGTGCAACTGGGTACTGGACTTCTTGACGGGTTGCCCCCAGGTAGTGAGGGTAGGTAACATCTCCACCCCGCTGATCCTCAACACTGGGGCCCCACAAGGGTGCGTTCTGAGCCCTCTCCTGTACTCCCTGTTCACCCACGACTGCGTGACCATGCACGCATCCAACTCAATCATCAAGTTTGCAGACGACACGACAGTGGTAGGCTTGATTACCAACAACGACGAGATAGCCTACAGGGGGGAGGTGAGGGCCCTCAGAGTGTGGTGTCAGGAAAATAACCTCACACTCAACGTCAACAAAACAAAGGAGATGATCGTAGACTTCAGGAAACAGCAGAGGGAGCACCCCCCTATCTATCCACATTGACGGGACAGTAGTGGACAGGGTAGTAAGTTTTTAATTTCCTCGGCGTACACATCCCGGACAAACTGAATTGGTCCACCCACACAGACAGCACGTTGAAGAAGGCGCAGACTTCAACTGTATGTTTGTATCACGTCTTTATGCCCTGTCTTTGTGTGTGTGCCTGCAGACACCTCCTGCACCACTGCTTCCAAGCCCTGATGGATCATGGGGTGAAAGTCGCCTCCGTCCTGGCCAGCTCCTTCAGCCGTCGCTGCTCCTACATTGCAGAGTCTGATGCCCATGTGAAAGTGAAGGCCATTCACTTTGGCTTTGTTTTAGGTAGGCCCCTGCACCCATCAACTTTCCTCACTTTTCTTCAACTTTTGTGTCTGGTTGTACTAATGTTGACCCTGTCCTGTAGGTGGCTTTCTGTCTGACGCAGGCTGGTATGGTGATGCAGAGAATGTGTTTCTGGCGTGTCTGCAGCTGTGCACACTGCATGATGAGGTTCTGCACTGGTACCGTGCTGTGGAGTGCTGTGTCAGGTAAGTTGGTCCCAGAGAGTTAGTATATTCTGTTCTGATTCTAGTTCTATGGCTGGTAACTCCTAGTTTATATTTGACCACAAAAGCTTGCTAGACTCAACACTTTCTCTTAGGTTGCTTCATGTCCGGAATGGCAACTGCAAGTACCATCTTGGTGAAGAGACTGTCAAGTTGGCCCAGCTGTACATGGACAAACTGGCCAAACATGGTCATCAGGCCAACAAAGCTGCACTCTATGGAGAGCTGTGTGCTCTGCTCTTTGCTAAGAGCCTTTATGATGAGGTATTTTGCGTTAAAGAGATACTTTATATCAAGTGGTGGTTAGATTTTTTGGTGTTCTGGTTTTTCCTGTAGATATCATCACCTATATCATGTCTTGTGCAGGCCTACAGGTGGTGCATAGAGGCAATGAAAGAGATCACAGTGGGTTTGCCTGTTAAGGTTGTGGTAGATGTCCTAAGACAGGCTTCCAAGGTATGAGTGCTCCCTTTCCCTGTGTTGGACTATGAATGGATAAACAAATAGTTTTTGAGATGTTCCCATACGGTCATATGAGCCACTGTAATGCTGTATTAGTAATTTATGCTACTACAGACTGTAGTTGGCACTTAGCTTGGTTTCATGTGTTTGGACCTACAGGCCTGTGTAGTAAAGAGGGAGTTCAGGAAGGCAGAGCATCTGATAAAGCATGCTGTTTTCCTGGCACGGTAGGTTAGTTTCACAACACTGTGTGTTGTAAAATGTATAAGTCTCCTTCTGTCTCCTTCACTAATGTCTGTTTCCTTATTGTTTTACAGTGAGCATTTTGGACACAAGCATCCCAAGTATTCAGACACTCTCCTTGATTATGGTTTTTATTTGCTGAATGTGGATAACATCTGCCAATCAGTTGCAATATACCAGGTGAGAGAGTTGGTCTGAGATGTACAGTTGAAGTCAGAAGTTTACACACACTTGGGTTGGAATTAAAACTCGTTTTTCAACCACTCCACAAGTTTCTTGTTAATAAACTATATTGTTTTGGCAAGTCGGTTAGGACATCTACTTTGTGAATAACACAAGTCATTTCTCCAACAATTGTTTACAGAGATTATTTCACTTATTGTGGGAAGCTTGTGGAAGGCTACCCGAAACGTTTGACCCAAGTTAAACAATTTAAAGGCAATGCTACCAAATACTAATTGAGTGTATGTAAACTTCTGACCCACTGTGAATGTGATGAAAGAAATAAAAGCTGAAATAAATCATTCTCTCTACTATTATTCTGACATTTCACATTCTTAAAATAAAGTGGTGATCCTAACTGACCTAAAACAGGGAATTGTTATGAGGAATAAATGTCTGAAATTGTGAAAAACTGAGTTTAAATGTATTTGGCTAAGATGTATGTGAACTTCCGACAACTGTAGATAGACAGCAGAGAGGGGAGGTGTATCAAATGTGTGATATTGAAACTGTGTTAATATTGCAGACGGCTCTAGATATCCGGCAGTCGGTTTTCGGGGGAAAGAATATCCATGTGGCCACAGCACACGAGGACCTGGCATACTCCTCCTATGTGCATCTGTACAGCTCTGGCAAATTTGACAATGCACTGTGAGTAATCGTTTTGTCACCATTGAGACAATGACTTATCAACGACCCAAGCCCACCTCAGCTAATCCCTACCATTGTGACGCAGAGTTGTCATAATGCTTCAGCAAATGTGCAATATATCAGGGGCGTCGGTAGACACAATATAAGTAACCTAATTTATGTCTCTTTAACTGCCGTAATGCCTCTACTGATTTTACAGCTATTGCATGCAGTAATCATGTGCCTTTGAACCAGATTTATACTGTTAGCATTAAGCCGCTGAGCCCTAGGAGGAAGTCCACTGTGTGAAGCGCACCCTGCACTAACACAAAGAACATGAGCACATCTACTGCTGCTAAGCTTCCCAGTAAAGCAATAAAGCAAGCAAGCATCCTAGAAGAAAAGTGCTCAAAATAGCCCACGTAAACATATGTAGCTTAGAAAACAAGGTTCATGAAATCAATAATTTGCTAGAAACGGATGACATTCATATTCTGACTATTTCTGAAACTCACTTAGATAAAACCTTTGATACAGTTGAAGCAGTACAAGGTTATAACATTTACAGAAAATATAGAAATGCCAATGATGGAAGTGTTGCTGTTTATGTTCAGAACCACATTCCTGTAAAGATTAGAGAGGATCTCATGTTAAATACTGTTGAAGTAATATGGCTACAGGTTCATCTGCCTTACTTAAAGCCCATTCTAGTGTGAATCTGCTATAGATCACCAAGTGCAAACAATCAGTATCTGGATAACGTGTGAAATGCTTGATAATGTATGTGATATCAACAGAGGTATATTTTCTGGGTGATTTTAAATATTGGTTTTCATCAAGCTGCCCACTCAAGAAAAAGCTTTACACTGTAACCAGTGCCTGCAACCTACCAGGGTAGTTACAAACAGCACAGGAATGAAATCATCAACATGTATTGATCACATCTTTACTAATGCTGCAGATATTTGCTTGAAAGCAGTATCCAGATCCATCGGATGTATTGATCACAATATAGTAGCCATGTCTAGGAAAACCAAAGTTCCAAAGGCAGGTCCTAATATTGTGTATAAGAGGTCATACAAGAAGTTTGGTAGTGATTCATATGTTATGGATGTAAAGAAGATGTTGGTCCGTGGTGTGTAATGAGTAGAAAACCGACAATGCACTTGACATATGAAATTGCTTATTCAAGTTAATAATAAGCATGCGCCCATTAAGAAATTGACTGTGAAAACTGTTAAATCCCTGTGGATTGATGATGAATGGAAAAATTGTATGGTTGAGAGGGATGAGGCAAAAGGAATGGCAAATAAGTCTGGCTGCACAACCGATTGTCAAACTAATTGCAGATTGAGAAGTCATGTGACTAAACTGAATAAAAATAAACTACACTATGAAACAAAGATAAATTAAATAAAGAATGATTTGCACATTTCTTTTTCAATTATCTCCTAAAATGACATACCCAAATCTAACTGCCTGTAACTCAGGACCTAAAGCAAGAATATGCATATTCTTGATACCATTTGAAAGGAAACACTTTTAAGTTTGGGGAAATGAAATGTGAAATGAATGTAGGAGAATATAACACATTAGATCTGTTAAATGGTAATACAAAGGAAAAAAACACGTTGTTTTGTTATTTTTCAGCCCAGGCATAATTTAGGTTTTGGACACTAGATGGCAGCAGTGTGTGTGCAAAGTTTTAGACTGATCCAATGAACCATTTATTTCTGTTCCAAATTTTGTATCAAGACTGCCTATTTGGTTTTTTAATACATTTTCAAGTTCATAACTGTGCACTCTCCTCAAACGATAGCATGGTATTATTTCACTGTAATACTTACTATAAATCGGACAGTGCAGTTAGATTAACAAGAATTTAATCTTTCTGACGATATCAGATATGTCCATGTCCTGGGAAATGTTCTTGTTACTTACAACCTCATGCTAATCGCAATAGCCTACGTTAGCTCAATTGTCCCGAGGTCGGGATACCGATCCTGTAGAGGTTAAATGACATTTTGGGGGGGGGAAAGGCAAACTCACCTCCATCATTCTTTTAATCAGATGGCTCATTCATCACAAAACCAACTGATATTGCCAACTACTTTAATGTTGAAAAGATGGCGCTGGAGAAGAAGCCTGACGTTTTACGTGTTCCTATCCAATTGTGTTTTTTGTTTGTTTCTTTGTGTTTAGCTTTTTTTTAAAACTTATTTTGTACATAATATTGCTGCTACTGTCTCTGATGACTCAAAATAACTTCTGGACAACAGAACTGCGATTACTCACCACGAACTGGCAGAATCCTTTATTTCCTTTAAATAGCCCGGTGTGAATGACATACTGCTTTCCCGGGAACAGGCCCAGATCCCTGTCATTTGCGGGAAGAGAAAAAGGGGCTAGAGGGTAGGCTGCCTTCTGAGAATTCGTAGACGGTCGAATAAACCCCCACTGCCTTCGATTCTACTAGCAAACGTGCAATCTTTGGGAAAATAAAATCGATGACCTATGGGGAAGATTAAACTATCAAAGGGACATTCAAAACTGTAATATTTTATTCTTCACGGAGTCGCAGCTGAACGACGACATTATCAACTTACAGCTGGCTGGTTATACGCTGTATCGGCAGGATAGAACAGCGGCGTCTGATTAGACAAGGGGCGGTGGACTATGGATTTTTGTAAATAACAGCTGGTGCACAATATCTAAGGAGTCTCAAGGTTTTGCTCGCCTGAGTTAGTGTGGTCTACAGCTTATCATGAGATACTCTATCTACAGTGGTTGCTCCACTAAGAGTTTTGCAATGATGCTGCGGGATTTAGAGGTAATCTGTGGTTTAGTACGGTACCCTGTGTCACCACTTCATTGCTCCAGACCAGTGCAAGGGGGAGTTAGAGCACTGATTATGCTTTTGGGTCCTACTGTGTATCTAACTGACAATGAATGGGTGACATAAACCTAAATAGAAACTGATAATTGTGCACTTTTTGTTTTTACTTCATTATTATTTACTAAAACTGTTACACTAAGGTTTTTATTGTGTTAGGAATATTTTGCTCTTACTGTAGTACTGTAGCCCACTTCCGACCGGTCGTGTTGTACTGCGCCTGGGTGGCACAATGTTCTGTGTTGCTACAGATGCTGGTTCAGTACCCGTGCCGTCCTTGACTGGGAGACCCATGAGATGACTAGGTTTTTAGTTTCTCTCCCTCTAAAAACAGAAATAATATTAAATAACAAACTGGCTTTACTTACAAATTAGTAACAATGTCTCACCCCATGTTCAAGAATGGCCTTATCTCACTCATTTTATGTTATTTGAAAACGAAATCATCTCCAAAATATTTTTCTAAACAAAGCAATTTATTATTATTAATTTAGAATCATATTAAATCTCCTTGGATATTCTCACAGATATATTATTAACCATGTTATTAGCAGGACTATATATATTGGTCATGGCTCCTGAGTGACACATTAGGATTGCCTTGCAGTTCTCCAGCTGTATCTACTGAAAGCATGTGAGGTTCAAGGCACGAGGGCAGGGGGCATGGGATGGGCCGCAGAGCTGTGCACAGAAGACAGACCTAGCTAATGGGGAAGGGAGGATGGGGGTGGACCCCCACCCCGCCACACTATACAGAGCAACACTTTTTAAGGGGCATTGCACTAATAATGGCGCTGACTAGGGAAACGTTCTCGCTGTTTTAGCAGGTAGCTGGACAATAGATTTGCATAGATGGAGGTTAGAGGGAGAATTCTATCGTCAAATGTATTTCTAAGTTAACTTAGGTTCTAAGTATTAATATTATTATTATGTATCACATCCGACCGTGATTGGGAGTCCCATAGGGCTGCGCACAATTGGCCCAGTGTTTCTCTCCCTCTAAAAACTGAAAAATGTTTTGGCCTTTATTCAGATTACAATCGCTCACTATTGTTTTTTTGAAAGCTAAATAACCTCCAAAATATCGTTATATATTATCAAGTTGATGGCACAGTCATATAGCGGGCACCTACATAAAGCTGAGTGACTCACTCATTCATGGCTTTGGATCCAAATAAATACGTACCAACATGCTTTCTGATCGTCTTTTAATAAAGAAATGTTTTGGTGAAACTTACCCCGGACAGCATGTACGGTATTATAATAGCCCATTTATGTTATTAGCAGGCTATTAGCAGGACAATATACATTTAACAACACCTCTCTGTATTTTGATACTTTGTGGATGGGGCCTCCAGAGTGGCACAGTGCAAAATGCATTGCTACAGATGCAGGTTCGATACCCGTGCCGGCCACCACCGGGAGACCCACGAGGCGGGTTTTAATTTTTATTTCGAATCCTTCAATCCTCAGGTTTTCTTGGAATAGAATCATTATAATATTAATCAAACAATTAATATCGTCTACCCAGAGATTTTCCATCTGTATTGTTCGTAGCTGTCTACATACCACCACAGACAGATGCTGGCACTAAGACTGCACTCATTGAGCTGTATTCTGCCATAAAAGCAAACAGTAAAATGCTCACCCGGCGCTCCTAGAGGCCGGGGAAAGGAATGCAGGGAAACTTAAATCAGTCTTACTAAATTTCTATCAGTATGTTAAATATGCAACAAGAAGAAAAAAAACTCTAGACCACCTTTACCACCATAATTCTGCTTACAACCAAAAATGAAAGCAGGATGAACCAGTGACTCGGTCAGATGAAGCAGATGCTAAGCTACATGACTGTTTTGCTAGCACAGCCTGGAATATGTTCCGGAATTCCTCCCAATGGCATTGAGGAGTACACCATATAAGTCATTGGCTTCATCAATAAATGCATTGATGACGTTGTCCCCACAGTGACCATAAGTAGCGGGACTCTAACCCGGAAGCTTATAAGAAATCCCTCTATGCCCTCTGACGAACCATCAAACGGGCAAAGCGCCAATACAGGACTAAGATTGAATCGTACTACACCGCCTCTGACGCTCGTCGGATGTGGCAGAGCTTGCAAACCATTAGACTACAAAGGGAAGCACAGCCGAGAGCTGCCCAGTGACACAAGCCTACCAGGCGAGCTAAACTACTTCTATGCTCGCTTCGAGGCAAATAACACTGAAACATGCATGCGAGCACTAGCTGTTCCGGGAAGACTGTGATCATGCTCTCCACAGCCAATGTGAGTAAGAACTTTAGCCAGGTCAACATTCACAAGGCCGCAGGCCCAAACTAATTACCAGGACGTGTACTGCAAGCATTCGCTGACCAACTGGCAAGTGTCTTCACTGACATTTTCAGCCTGTCCGAGTCTGTAATACCAACATGTTTTATGCTGACCACCATAGTCCCTGTGCCCAAAAACACTAAGGTAACCTGCCTAAATGACTACCGACTCGTAGCACTCACATCTGTAGCCATGAAGTGCTTTGAAAGGCTGGTCATGGCTCACATCATCACCATTATCCAAGAAACCCTAGACCCACTCCAATTTGCTTACTGCCCTAACAGATCCACAGATGATGCAATCTCTATTGCACTGCCCTTTCCCACCTGGACAAAAGGAACACCTATGTGAGAATGCTATTCATTGACTACACCCTAGTGCCCTCAAAGCTCATCAATAAGCTAAGGACCCTGGGACTAAAGACCTCCCTCTGCAACTGGATCCTGGACTTCCTGACGGGCCGCCCCCCAGGTGGTAAGGGTAGGTACCAACACATTCGCCACGCTGATCCTCAACACAGGGACCCCTCGGGCGCGTGCTCAGTCCCCTCCTGTACTCCCTGTTCACTCATGACTGCACGGTGAGGCACGACTCCAACACCATCATTAAGTTTACAGATGACACAACAGTGGTAGGCCTGATCAACGACGAGACAGCCTATAGGGAGGAGGTCAGAGACCTGGCCGTGTGGTGCCAGGACAACAAACTCTCAATGTGATCAAGACAAAGGAGATGATTGTGGACTACAGGAAAAGGAGGACCGAGCACGCCCCCATTCTCATCGATGGGGCAGGTTGAGAGCTTCAAGTTCCTTGGTGTCCACATCACCAACATACTAACATGGTCCAAGCACACCAAGACAGTCGGGAAGAGGGCACAACAAAACCTTTTCCCCCTCAGGAGACTGAAAAGATTTGGCATGGGTCCTCAGATCCTCAAAATATTCTACAGCTGCACCATCGAGAGCATCCTGACTGGTTGCATCACTGCCTGGTATGGCAACTGCTCGGCTTCCGACCGCAAGGCACTACAGAGTGTAGTGCGTACGGCCCAGTACATCACTGGGGCAAAGCTTCCTGCCATCCAGGACCTCTTTACCAGGCGGTGTCAGAGGAAGGCCCTAAAAATTGTCATTGACTGCTCTCTCCCGCTACCACACGTCAAGCGGTACCAGAGCTCTAGGTCTAGGAGGCTTCTAAACAGCCTCTACCCCCAAGCTATAAGACTCCCTGACCATTTGCATTGCCCCCTCTCTTTTACACTGCTGCTACTTTATCATTTATGCATGGTCGCTTTAATAACTCTACCTACAAGTACATATTACCTCGACTAACGGTGCCCCCGCACATTGACTCTGTGTCGGTACCCCCCTGTAAATAGCCTCGCTATTGTTATTTTACTACTGCCTTTTAATTAATTGTTACTTTTATTTCTTATTCGTATTTATTTTTATTTTTTTTTAACTGCATTGTTGGTAAGTAAGCATTTAATTTCACAGTGACTAATTAAAATTGTGACTAATTAATGTGACTAATTCAAATTTGATTAGATTTTTTTAATTTGGCAAGATTCGCAAACTTAGGCATGACATGCCAGCAACAAATGCTGACACTACATATCCAAGTCGATCTGACCAAATTATGACAGACAAGCATTGTAATTTTAAATTCTGTGATGTTAGTGTGGAAGAGGTGAAAATATGATTGTTGTCTATCAACAATGACAAGCCACCGGGGTCGGACAACTTGGATGGAAAATTACTGAGGATAATAGCGAATGATATTGACACTCCTATTTGCCATATTTTCAATTTAAGCCTACTAGAAAGTGTGTGCCCTCAGGCTTGGAGGGAAGCAAAAGTCATTCCGCTAAGTCCCCTTTACCAACCCTTAGTAAGCTTTTGGAAATAAGTGTTTGACCAGACAATGCTTGTACAGTAAACAAATTGATAACAAACTTTCAGCATACATATAGAGAAGGACATTCAACAAGCACAGCACTTACACAAATGGCTGATGATTGGCATAGAGAAATTGATGATAAAAAGTTTGTGGGGGCTGTTTTGTTAGACTTCAGTGCAGCTTTTGACGTGATCGATCAATGTCTGTTGCTGGCAAAACATATGTGTTATGGCTTTACACCCCCTGCTATATTGTGGATAAAGAGTTAAGCCAGAGTGTCTATATGCAGATGACTCAACACTATACATGTCAGCTACTACAGCGACTGCAATGACTAAAAGACTTAACAAAGAGTCGCAGTTAGTTTGAGTGGGTGGCAAGGAATAAGTTAGTCCTAAATATTTCAAAAACTAAAAGCATTGTATTTGGGGCAAATCATTCACTAAACCCTAAACCTCAACTAAATCTTGTAATAAATTATGTGGAAATAAAGCAATTTGAGGTGACTAAACTGCTTGGAGTTACCCTGGACTGTAAACTGTCATGGTCAAACATATTAATATCATAGTCGCTAAGATGGGGAGAAGGGTGTCCTTAATAAAGCGCTGTTCTGCATTCTTAACAGCACTATCAACAAGGCAGGTCCTACAGGCACTAGTTGTCACACCTGGACTATTGTTCAGTCGTGTTGTCAGGTGCCACAAAACAGGACTTAGGAAAATTGCAATTGGTTCAGAACAGGGCAGCACGGCTGGCCCTTGGATGTATACAGAGAGCTAATATTAATAATATACACGTCAATCTCTCCTGGCTCAAAGTGGAGGAGATTGACTTTCACTTTTACTTGTATTTAAGAGGTGTTGAATGCACCGAGCTGTCAGTTTGAACTACTGGCGCACAGCTTGGACACCCATGCATACCCCACAAGACATGCCACAAGAGGTCTCTTCACAGTCCCCAAGTCCATAAGACTATGGAAGGCGCACCGTATTACATAGCGCCATGACTACATGGAACTCTATTCCACATCAAGGAACTCTATTCCATATCAAGTAACTCATGGAAGCAGTAAAATTAGATTAAAAAAACAGATGATAAAAAACACCTTATGGAACAGCGGGGACTGTGAAGCAACACAAACATAGGCACACGATAACATACACACGATACATACACATGGATTTAGTACTGTAGATATGTGGTAGTGATGGAGTAGGGGCCTGAGGGCACACAGTGTGTTGTGAAATCTGTGAATGCATTGTAATGTTTTTCAAATGGAATATACTGCCTTAATTTTGCTGGACCCCAGGAAGAGTAGCTGCTGCTTTGGTAGCAGCTAATGGGTATCCATTATAAATACAAATTCCACAGGGCTCGGCAGTATACCATATTTTACTATATACACCGGTATTGATGCACGGACTGGTTTGGATTTTTACTTTACCTTGTATAATGGTATTTTAATGTTTGATTTGTTAAGTGTGTAAATGCCACTCTGCCCCGTGTAATGTCCATTTTTATAGTTTATTCTGTTTGCTTCTTGAGTTGTCTCTCCCTCCTTCCACACACACCAAGCCCCACCCCCATCATACCCTACTCATAAAGCATATTTAGAACTTTTATTCTAAAAATGTGAACAATTATGTGCTGATATTTAGGCCATGTCGCTCAGCCCTATGTCACCATCTCTTATGACCTTAAATTTAGACCAAGGTACTTGGTTTCCATTCATGTTATGTACTCTTACTTGTATTCCAACCTCTGAAGTTCATGCAGGCCATGTTTGTGCTTTAGCTTCTGATGTAACTGTGTCGCTGAGTTCAATCTGTTCCCCTGCTGTGCCCTCTGGGTATTTTGTGTACAGATTCCATGCAGAGCGGGCCATAGACATTATCACTCACATTCTCCCGGAGGATCATCTGCTGCTGGCCTCCTCCAAAAGAGTCAAAGGTAAAAACGGCTTTCACAACTATCTGTGTACTCCTGTTCCCCGGCCTCTGTGATGGGCACACGGATGTCTGTGAATCTCACGGGTATCAATACGTTCCACTGCGGTAGAGTAAATTAATGTAGAGGATTTGTGTTATCATGGAGGTGATGAGAGGTCTGTAATTTGGAGAATAAATAGATTGGATCAGTAGATATCTTTCATTTCCTAACTAACTTGTTCAGATGACCATCTGACTCTGTCCTCTTTCTGGCTGTGTTGTGCTGTTCTCTCAGCTCTGATCCTGGAGGAGATTGCTATTGACTGCCACAACAAGGAGACAGAGGAGAGGCTGCTCCAGGATGCCCATGACCTCCACCTCTCCTCTCTCCAGCTGGCCAAGAAAGCCTTTGGGGAGTTCAATGTTCAGACAGCGAAGCACTATGGCAACCTGGGCCGCCTCTACCAGTCCATGAGGAAGTTCAAGGTCAGATCATCCCTCCCTTTCATCCAAGTGTCTGTAGAAAGCATGCAGTGGTTGACATCTGACATACTGTCATCCTATGCTCTGTCTGGTAAACTTCCATCCAAATCTTCTCCACAGTGTTTACCAACCCTGTGATTTCACTTTGATAGCAGGAAGTGAATCCTCTTTCTAAGGAGGCTTAAATGTCACAGGGGCTCTGTGGTTTTATGGTAGTTGAAAATGCAAACCCCAAGGCTGTGGATGACTGAGGTCTCACTTACCCTGTTTGTTTCAGGAGGCAGAGGAGATGCACATCAAGGCCATCCAGATCAAGGAGCAGCTTCTGGGTCAGGAGGACTATGAGGTGGCTCTGTCTGTGGGCCACCTAGCCTCTCTCTACAACTACGACATGAACCAGTATGAAGATGCAGAGAGGCTTTACCTGCGCTCCATTGCTATCGGTCAGTCTTCAGGCTAGATTGGGGTCTATTCTTCCCTTGTGTACTCTTCTTTTTTTGTAATCTATTCTTCCTCATTCTACCATTCCATATTCTTACTAGTGTGTGTGTGTCCCTGCAGGTAAGAAGCTGTTTGGGGAGGGCTACAGTGGACTGGAATACGACTACAGGGGCCTAATTAAACTTTACAACTCTGTGGGGAACTATGAGAAAGTCTTTGAGTACCACAATATTTTATCCAATTGGAACCGGCTGAGGGACCGGCAGTTTGCTGTGGCTGATGCCTTAGAGGACGTAAACACCAGCCCCCAGGCCACCGGGGAGGTAGTGCAGTCCTTCCTACTGTCACAGAACAATGGGGCTGGCCCACCTGCTTAGGCTCACCACACAGACACACACATGCCCACATACTGATAGAAACGCTAAAGGTGTTCATGGCTCACTTACATTTGTTGAACACACCCTCTCCACATCAAGCTATATGGTTGGCTATGGGAAAATGCACTATCGCCTGTGGAATGCATATAATCTAGTGTTTTTGTCCTCACTTTTGCGCCCATGGGGGCATTCTCCTGTGATCAAACCGGTACTGAACATTTGATGGAAGGAACCTCTTGCCATCCACTTCGCATCATCTAACATCGCTTTCATCACCTTCAGTCTTCTGTAAGAGGAATTGAGAAAAGGGGGAAAAATAAAACAACGACATCATAGTGTGTTCTAGCTCTAGAATAGGAATTGGTTTGTTTTCTGCTTCCTTTTTGGTCAGCGCTTGCCCTTTGTTGACCATTGGGATGTCCCCTACAAGCATGGATGGAGCACCTTTTTACTTTGGCCAATTATAAAGAGCAAGTTACTTTTTCTGGCTGGAATCCTTATTTTATTGTTCTAATGTCATGAGGGAGTTTACAAAATCTTCAGTTTCCTTTTTGCAACACCTGTTTTTGTCTCCATCTAAAGGCGCTGTCTTTATGCTTGTGCTTAAAGGTTGTCCGTGATTTGATGAATTTGAAATGCACCAGTGTGTGTATTAAATTTGACCACAATTGTGCTCAGTAGATTTGTTGTTGTTGCACTTACGTGTAGTTTATTTGAAAGTGTACGTGGGTACTTTTTTTTTTAGGAATTAAAATGACAAGTATTTCTAAAGAATTTCATATAGCTAAACCAAAAACAGGTGAGCTTAAACCTGCTATTCAGATGACTCCCTCCCTGTGTTCCAGTGCAAACGCCCAGACGGAGGTCCTCTAGCATCGTCCCCAGGCTATTGTGCATATAAGCCTGGTACATCGATTCAAAGTTGGCCTTAGTGGGAGTGACCGTACGGAGTAAAGTATTTGTCATTTAATTTTAGCCAATCACACAACTGCGAGGCATGGCTCTGTGCTTGTGGTATGCTAGCGTACGGGGGAGGGTTAGGGGGAAGGTTGTGGGAGATGATTGGTTGTTAGATTAAGCCTATGCTTCAGGAGTTTCTCCCGGGCATTCTGTACTGGCTAACGAAGGTCAAGTTTGACCCGTTGGTCTACCAGACTCTTCGGGCATTTGGGCTGAAGTGTCTGGGAAGGAGATTAGGGGTCCTCAAACACACCATTAACAATATAATAGGCCTTGTGTTTTCATTTTAGAAACCATTTGCCTAGTGAAGGATTACCTATTCCAAAGTAATGTAGTAAGTACCCCATTGTGTGTGGACTAGGTCAATGGAAATTAATTGCCTTGTTTTTGAACAAATGCATGTCTGTCTAATGGATGTTATTGTTACATGTGCTGTTATGTTTCAACTGAAGTCCAAGCCTTCGCCTTAAAGGACAATCAGCCAAAGGTGCTCTTGTTCTGGTTCTTAGCATGCTTGTTTTACAAATACCCACACTGGAGAGAGACAGGAAGGTCATATGTTTGACCTGACACACTACCGTTCAAAAGTTTGGGGTCACTTAGAAATGTCCTTGTTTTTGAAAGAAAAGCACAAAAAAATGTCAGTTAAAATGACATCAATATTGATCAGAAATAGTGTCGACATTGTCAATGTTGTAAATTACTATTGTAGCGGGAAACGACTGATTTTTAATGGAATATCTACATAGGCGTACAGAGGCCCATTATCAGCAACCATCACTCCTGTGTTCCAATGGCACGTTGTGTTAACTCATCCATGTTGATCATTTTAAAAGGTTAATTGATCATTAGAAAACCCTTTTGCAATTATGTTAGTACAGCTAAAAACTTGTTTCAACAGTGAAGAGGCGACTCTGGGATGCTGGCCTTCTAGGCAGAGTTCCTCTGTCCAGTGTCTGTGTTCTTTTGCCCATCTTAATCTTTTCTTTTTATTGGCCAATCTGAGATAAGGCTTTTTCTTTGCAACTCGGCATCCCGGAGTTGCCTCTTCACTGTTGACGTTGAGACTGGTGTTTTGCGGGTACTATTTAATGAAGCTGCCAGTTGAGGACTTGTGAGGTGTCTGATTCTCAAACTAGCCACTCTAATGTACTTGTCCTCTTGCTCAGTTGTGCACTGGGGCCTCGCACTCCTCTTTCTATTCTGGTTAGAACCAGTTTGCGCTGTTCAGTTTCTTGGCAATGTCTCCCATGGAATAGTCTTTTCAGAATAAGAATAGACTGACGAGTTTCAGAAGAAAAGTCTTTGTTTCTGGACATTTCGAGTCTGTAATCAAACCCACAAATGCTGACGCTCCAGATACTCAACTAGTCTAAAGAAGGCCAGTTTTATTGCTTCTCTAATCAGAACAACAGTTTTCAGCTGTGCTAACATAATTGCAAAAGGGTTTTCTAACACAGGAGTGATGGTTGCTGATAATGGGCCTCTGTATGCCTATGTAGATATTCCATTAAAAATCTGCCGTTTACAGCTACAATAGTCATTTACAACATTAACAATGTCTACACTGTATTTCTGATCAATTTGATGGTATTTTAATGGACAAAAATTGTGCTTTTCTTTCAAAAGCAAGGACTTTTCTAAGTGACCCCATACTTGTGAACGGTAGTGTATACACTATATATACAAAGTATGTGGACACCCCTTCAAATTAGGGAATTCAGTTATTTTATGTATAAAATCGAGCACACTGCCATGCAATCTCCGTAGACAAACATTGGAAATAGAATGGCCTGTACTAAGAGCTCAGTGACTTTCAACTTGGCACCGTCATAGGATGCCACGTTTCCAACAAGTCAGTTCGTCAAATTTCTGCCCTGCTAGAGCTGCAATGTCCACTGTAAGTGCTGTTATTGTGAAGTGGAAACGTCTAGGAGTAACAACGGCTCAGCCGCGAAGTGGTAGGCCACGCAAGCTTACAGAACAGGACCACCGAGTGCTGAAGCGAGTAAAAATCGTATGTCATCCGCTGCAACACTCACTACCAAGTTCCAAACTGCCTCTGGAAGCAACGTCAGCTCAAGAAGTGTTTGTCGGGAGCTTCATTAAATGGGTTTCATGGCCGAGCAGCCGCACACAAGCCTAAGATCACCATGCACAATGCCATGCGGCTGCTGGAGTGGTATAAAGCTCGCCGCCATTGGACTCTGGAGCAGTGGAAACACGTTCCCTGACGTGATGAATCACGCTTCACCATCTGGCAGTCCGACTGACCAATCTGGGTTTGGCGGATGCCAGTATAACCCTACCTGCCCGAATGCATAGTGCCAACTGTAAAGTTTGGTGGAGGAGGAATAATGGTCTGCGGCTGTTTTTCATGGTTCAGGCTAGGCCTCTTAGTTCTAGTGAAGGGAAATCTTAATGGTACAGCATACAATGACATTCTAGACGATTCTGTGCTTCCAACTTTGTGGCAACAGTTTTGGGAAGGCCCTTTTCTTTTTCAGCATGACATTGTCACTGTGCATAAAGCGAGGTCCATACAGAAATGGTTTGTAGAGATCTGTGTGGAAGAACCTGACTGGCCTGCACAGAGTCCTGACCTAGACCCCATCGAATACCGTTGGAATGAATTAGAACTACGACTGAACCAGGCCTAATCGCCCAACATAAGTGCCCGACCTTACTAATGCTCTTGTGGATGAATGGAAGCAAGTCCCTGCAACAATGTTTCAACATCTAGTAGAAAGCCTTCCTAGAAGCATGGAGGCTGTTATAGCAGCAAAGGGGGGACCAACTCCATATTAATGCCCAAGACTTTTAGTTGTTTGACGAGCAGGCCATGTAGTGTATCTGTGAGTTAATTCATGTTGTCCTCAAATCAAGGACACCCAGTCTTTCTGAGTGAAGACCACTAGCCCCATTTGTCAGCCAGCTTTCCTCAACAGCTTTATGAAAAGTATTGAACCATGGGCGATGCATTAGGATGAACCGAGTTACAAAGATGAACACTGCAGAACAAGGGACAGACAGATTAGCTACAAAGTCATAATCTGAACAAGTGAATCAAATAGACATTGTTGTTATCTTGATTTCTAACCCTTTCACCCCCAAGTGCTTTGCCTGTGTAAATCTGACAATAGAAAGTGTTGATTTAAAAAATTAGATGTTGAAAGAGGTGATCCACCTTGTAATCGGAGGTTGTGGTCCATCCTGGCTGCTATATGGCTGTCTGTATGTCCTTAGTTTGGTTTACAAGGCTCTAATTGTTTCTTATGAATGTTACTGGAAGGGATCCTTAAAAAATCTTATGGTATTTGTGATTGCAGCACACACCCTATCCTTTCTGTCAATGTCCGCAAGACTGCAGTAAGATTAATTGACGGTGTCTCTGGAAGCAGACAGCTCTTAAATCAGGAGTTTCATCTTGGTTTGTTATAGGTGGAACAACTGTTGAGAGTTTCTCTTCAAGACAAGTTTGCCACTGGAACTGGAGCAAGTACAGCCCATTTAAGCTTTTTATTTAGTTTTTAATACATGTGCTGTCTATATTCTCACATGCATTGCAATACGCCAGCCTTTTTTTACGGCACATTTATTTACACACTAACATCATTTTAACCATTGCTCACTCTGAAACTCTCCTGTATATGGAAGGTTGTCCAATTCTACAAGTATAAATATGGGCAAGTTTCATAGACCTACATTAAGGCCACTCTTGGACTAAAGTTTTGATTAAGGTTATGATGAGATGGCTAAACTTAATTTTAAGAGGCTTGCATCACCTGTATTTAATCCATAGTTAACTATGTTCTTGAAATCACATTTAAAGGTTGTGATTATTAACAGATAATTTGTCCAACTCCTGCAATCATTTAATCTTGGTCTGTGAAACTGTTCCTACATGTGTTAAAGAGTATAAGTACTGTGCGTCTGGGTTACAAGTGTAGACACATTGAGTTTAGGTATGACCCTGAGAGAAGTATCTGACAGGATTTGCAGAACTAGATTGCCGATATTCCATGCATGCATTATCAGAGTTTAAGGAACTGTGGTGTGCGTTGAAGTGATCTTTTGATATGTATGTATTCGTTGCATACTGTTTGTATTGCTGCCTGCTACAAAGGTGTGTGTATACAGTCCTCTAGTTAAGAGTGGTCTTAGTGGTTGTTCCTCATGCTGTCCATGTCTACCCAGAAAGGTAAATGAAATTATTGTAATGTGTGTACTGAAAACATGAAAATAGTTGTCATTTTATGTATTCTCTCCATTATTTGAATGCCTTCTGCAGTACCTCCAAATCAATTTTTGACAGTTAGCAACAGTGGGTCAGCCCATTATTCGGTAATGGGATGGGTTCTTAAAATGAAATAGCACAAAAAAAAATATTACATGAGGGCTTTCAAGCATCTTCTTTTGCTTCATGTCAACACTGTAGCTACCATGTTTTTGTACATTAACATTTTACATTGGAAATATTGTTCTCTTCAAAGCTCAGAAAATATGAATATTAAAATGTCAAAAAATTAAAGAGGTATTAGTGCAGAGCGATGAAACTATTTGTTTCATTATTACACAACTAATTGACAGACGTCGGTTCAATTACTTGAATTCCATGTAGTAGTTTTTTTAAGCGCGCCGTTTCTCTAGAGATAATTCACTAGAGAAATGAAATCAAGAACTATATGGGACGCTTCGCTGAAGGGATTTGTAGTTTTTCATTAAGCAAATGTTCAAACGATTTCAGCACAGAAATATTGTAATTAGCTACAATGACCATAATCCATTGCGTATATTTGCCTGCTTAGATACACTTTTATCAAAGACCGTAGAGTATGTTTTGGAACTGTGCTTACATGCTTATGAAAACACCGCAGCTTGCAAGGGGAATATACACAACACAACGATGAGAGGGGGATGGAGACAGTTCGTGAAGTATGCCTTTTATCTACTTTCAAAAACGAGAAATGATTGTCGGACATCTCTGCTGCAGATTTAGGTAGGCTAGCCTACCTAAATAGAATTACTAAAGACAGTACAGTATGGGGAGAACAGAGATAAAGTTAGATGTTTGTTTGGCTGGCTACTACTACCTGCAAACAACCTGGTCTCGGAGCATTTCGTATTATTCTGTACGGAAATATGAACCTTCCATTTAGTAAGGTTACGTTTCATATGGTGTGTATTAGTTTGTGAATATCCATCATCCATTTCGTATCATATGTTACCAATTGCAAATCATATGCTATGTTACGAATTAGCCAAACATACCATATTATTTTGAATTTTCTAAACATGTTATCATTCCAATTAGTTTGGGCTAACGTTAACTAGGCTAGGGATTAAGGTTAGGAATTGGGTGAGTTAACTTTTTTTAACTAACATTCTAACTAGTTGTAAAGTAGCTACAAAGTAGTAAATGAGTTTCTAAAATGCTGAAGTTGTCAAGATGAGATTTGAACACTTTGTATTGCTAGACATTCACGTTATACACCCACCCCGACCAACCACCCTACTTTAGTTGCCTTAAGTAACCTTCTGTCTTATGTAACCATATCAAACTTAACATATACTAGTTTTAGAAATTGAATTTACTATTTTATGTCTAGTCTGAGACCAGGTTGTGAGCGGAAATGAAAATAGTTTAAGGAATAAAAAATAAAGTAGTCAAATAAAACCAAGTAATGTACACAACTGAAATATTTTATTTCATACTAATGTCCTATTTTTCTATTTGGTCCTGACAGAGAATGAAATACTTCAAATGTTTTGGCAATTGAATGTTCACTAATTATTTCATAATGCATTAAATGTAACAAAAAAACATCGACAACCGTGATTATTTTGTTATAATTAAACCGAAACAACCTCAAAAAGCACTAACATGTAAACATTGACATCATTAGTGCCACAGTGCGCACGTTTATGGCTACATTCATGAACGTTATTTGGCTTGTGTATGTGACGCAAGCTCCAGCAGAACTCTGCTAGACTGGGTAGCAGTCTTTTTTAGCTAACATTCCAGTGGCAGTAGCAAGGAATGGAATGTTAGCTAACTAAACTGCTACCCAGGCTAGGACTCCGCCACTGCACAGTCCAATGCACCACCATTAAATTATATTAAACTTGTTTGTACATTGACTCTGTGTCCGTTATTATTTGCCAATAAATACTACAAGGATTACTAAATTGCTGGTCAGTAAGTATTGAATATGTAAACGCACATTCCTGAAATAATTCAAGGGCCTTGACAGGTGATCACGTGACTCGGGGGGGGTTGTCGTTGGCAAGGCGTCAGTAGACGCATAGCTGGCTACATTATTAGATAGTTATGACCCGTGTGTGTATAAGCTAAACCAACAAAGCAGTTCATAACAATCTGTTTTATTTGTTAAGATGTTGCTATGAAATGAGAAAAACATGGGAGCTAAAGAGTCAAGGATAGGTTTCCTCTCGTACGAAGAGGCCATCAACAGAGGTAACAATTGATCATTTGCTAACCTTGGCTCGCTGTAAACATTAGCGTTATAGACAGCTAGCTAATGAAGGTAAGGCTAGCTAACTGTTGGGTGGGTAATGTGTTAACAGTACTAACGTTACTAGCTAGATGGCGACCAACAATGGGACAGGCAACTAACTAGCTAGATAACCTTGTCAATTTTACTAAAGTGTAATTTAAATATACCAGCGGGTCCAGGTAGGCGGTTAGCTAGGTAAATTAACAGGCTATCTTAAATTGACCCTAAAACCGCTACTGCCCTCGGGATCAGGTAGAGGCCAACGACCGGAAACTAAGAACTAGAGCTATCTGCACTTCGGTCAACTAGAAGTAAATTAATGACACCAAGTAGCCGCTGTTTGTTGACATTGTGTGTGCCTGGTGGTACTGTGTGGGCGGATTCGATTATGCTGAGCGGGGCACCGGGCAAAGGCCAGTAACGTCATCGAGCGAAAATGGGAGGGAGGAGCGCCATTCTCAAATCTAACAGTAATTTGTGCATCGTTTCCTAAATCTTTCAATTTTCTAACTATTTTTCATTGCGAAGGCAGATGAAGCGTTTTATCAAAAACAATAACTTTTGCATGGGATAACACAGAATCCTACCAATGACTACACGTGCTTAATTATGTCACCTTTGTTTTGAGCTGACATCGAGGTGGACTTTAAAAGGGGCTCCTGCTTCATGCCTGGGAGGCAGCCCAGTTCCAACTTTCAACAGATGCAAAACACACACAGGGCACCCAGGTGCGATTTAATTGAACCCCCTCAGTGTTAAAATGTTAATATTCATGATCCACTATATATACAAAAGTATATGGACACCCCTTGCTCTGGACACCCATCGGCTATTTCAGCCACACCTGTTGCTGACGGGTGTATAAAATCGAGCACACAGCCATGCAATCTCCATAGACAAACAAGAGCTCAGTGACTTTCATTGTGGCACCTTTCTAACAAGTCAGTTCCTCAAATTTCTGCCCTGTTAGAGCCGCAGAGTGTTAAAGCGCATAAAAATAGTCTGTCCTCGAGTTCCAAACTGTCTATGGAAGCTACATCAGCACAATATCTGTTTTTGTTGGGTGCTTCATGAAATAGGTTTCCATGGCTGAGCAGCTTCGCACAAGCCTAAGATCGTCATGCGCGATGGCAAGTGTCGGCTGTAGTGGTGTAAAGCTCGCTGCCGTTGGACTCTGGAGCAGTGGAAACGCATTCACTGGAATGATGAATCGCGCTTCACCATCTGGCAGTCCGACGGACGAACCTGGGTTTTGCGGATGCCAGTAGAACGCTACCTAACCAAATGCATAATGCCAACAGTCTCAACGTCAACAGTGACGAGGTGACTCTGGGATGCTGGCCTTCTAGGCAGAGTTGCAAAGAAAAAGTCATATCTCAGACTCGCCAATAAAAATAAAAGATTAAGATGGGCAAAATAACACAGACACTGGACAGAGGAACTCTGCCTAGAAGGGCAGCATCCCAGAGTCGCCTCATCACTGTTGACGTTGAGACTGGTGTTTTGCGGGTACTATTTAATGAAGCTGCCAGTTGAGGACTTGTGGGTGGGCCTATGACCTCCCAGGCCCACCCATGGCTGTGCCCCTGCCCAGTCATGTAAAATCCATAGATTAGTGCCTAATTAATGTATTTCAATTGATCTATTTCCTTATGAACGAACTCAGTAAAATCATTCAAATTGTAGCATGTTGCGTACATTTTTTTCTTCAGTATAGTTAGCTGACAGAGCTAACGTTAACTAGCAGTTTACTGATGTTGGTGTATTTGTCTCTGCCAATACTGTATTGTTGACATGGTGTCTGTCCTTTGTGCCAATGTTTCTAGTTAATATATGATATTCAGGCCTAGCCTAGAGCTAGAACTTGTGCAATCAGGGACCTTGAAAAGCCATATACAGTGCATTTGGAAACTATTCAAATCAAATCAAATTTTTTCAAACCATACACATGGTTAGCAGATGTTAGTGCGAGTGTAGCGAAATGCTTGTGCTTCTAGTTCCGACAATGCAGTAATAACCAACAAGTAATCTAGCTAACAATTCCAAAACTACTACCTTATAGACACAAGTGTAAGGGGATAAAGAATATGTACATAAAGATATATGAATGAGTGATGGTACAGAGCGGCATAGGCAAGATACAGTAGATGGTATTGAGTGCAGTATATACATATGAGATGAGTATGTAAACAAAGTGGCATAGTTAAAGTGGCTAGTGATACGTGTATTACATAAGGATGCAGTAGATGATATAGAGTACAGTATATACGTATACATATGAGATGAATAATGTAGGGAACATTATATTAGGTAGCATTGTTTAAAGTGGCTAGTGATATATTTTACATTTCCCATCAATTCCCATTATTAAAGTGGCTGGAGTTGAGTCAGTGTGTTGGCAGCAGCGACTCAATGTTAGTGGTGGTTGTTTAACAGTCTGATGGCCTTGAGATAGAAGCTGTTTTTCAGTCTCTCGGTCCCAGCTTTGATGCACCTGTACTGACCTCGCCTTCTGGATGATAGCGGGGTGAACAGGCAGTGGCTCGGGTGGTTGCTGTCCTTGATGATCTTTATGGCCTTCCTGTGACATCGGGTGGTGTAGGTGTCCTGGAGGGCAGGTAGTTTCCCCCCGGTGATGCGTTGTGCAGACCTCACTACCCTCTGGAGAGCCTTACGGTTGTGGGCGGAGCAGTTGCCGTACCAGGCGGTGATACAGCCCGACAGGATGCTCTCGATTGTGCATCTGTAGAAGTTTGTGAGTGCTTTTGGTGATAAGCCGAATTTCTTCAGCCTCCTGAGGTTGAAGAGGCGCTGCTGCGCCTTCTTCACGATGCTGTCTGTGTGGGTGGACCAATTCAGTTTGTCTGTGATGTGTACGCCGAGGAACTTAAAACTTACTACCCTCTCCACTACTGTCCCATCGATGTGGATAGGGGGGTGTTCCCTCTGCTGTTTCCTGAAGTCCACAATCATCTCCTTTGTTTTGTTGATGTTGAGTGTGAGGTTATTTTCCTGACACCACACTCCGAGGGCCCTCACCTCCTCCCTGTAGGCCGTCTCGTCGTTGTTGGTAATCAAGCCTATCACTGTTGTGTCGTCCGCAAACTTGATGATTGAGTTGGAGGCGTGCGTGGCCATGCAGTCGTGGGTGAACAGGGAGTACAGGAGAGGGCTCAGAACACACCCTTGTGGGGCCCCAGTGTTGAGGATCAGCGGGGTGGAGATGTTGTTGCCTACCCTCACCACCTGGGGGCGGCCCGTCAGGAAGTCCAGTACCCAGTTGCACAGGGCGGGGTCGAGACCCAGGGTCTCGAGCTTGATGACGAGCTTGGAGGGTACTATGGTGTTGAATGCCGAGCTGTAGTCGATGAACAGCATTCTCACATAGGTATTTCTCTTGTCCAGATGGGTTAGGGCAGTGTGCAGTGTGGTTGAGATTGCATCGTCTGTGGACCTATTTGGGCGGTAAGCAAATTGGAGTGGGTCTAGGGTGTCAGGTAGGGTGGAGGTGATATGGTCCTTGACTAGTCTCTCAAAGCACTTCATGATGACGGAAGTGAGTGCTATTCTGACCCCTTTACTTTTTCCACATTTTGTTACGTTACCTTATTCTAAAATTGATTCAATATTTGTTTTTTCTTATCAATCAACACACAATACACCTTCATGACAAAGCTAAAAGTGTTTCATTCCTCTCTGCTGATCCTCCCCACCTCTGTCAGGTTGGATGGGGAGTGTTGCTGCACAGCTATTTTCAGTTCTCTCTAGAGATTTTCGATCGGGTTCAAGTCCGGGCTCTGGCTGGGCCACTCAAGGACATTCAGAAACTTGTCCCGAAGCCACTCATCAAGTTTTATGTTACATGGGCCGAAACAACAGTGAAATTCTTACTTACAATCCGTTATCCAACAATGCAGTTAAGAAAATACTTTAAAAAATATATAAAAGTAACAAATAATTAAAGAGCAGCGGTAAAATAACAATAGCAAGGCTATATACAGGGGGTACCGGTACACAGTCACTGTGCGGGGGCACTGGTGTCGAGGTAATATGTACATGTAGGTAGAGTTATTAAAGTGACTATGCATAGATAATAAGAGCAGCAGCGTAGAAGAGGGGCGGGAGAGGCAATGCAAATAGTCTGGGTAGCCATTTGATTAGATGTTCAGGAGTCTTATGGCTTGGGGCTAGAAGCTGTTTAGAAGCCTCTTGCACATATACTTGGTGCTCTGGTACCGCTTGCCGTACGGTAGCAGAGAGAACAGTTTATGACTATGGCGGAGTCTTTAACAATTATTAGGGCCTTCCTTTGACGCCTCCTGGTATAGAGGTCCTGGATGGCAGGAAGCTTGGCCCTGATGATGTACTAGCAGTATACTGCTAGTATACAACTTCGCCTCCATCCTGCATTGTCTTGGCTGTGTGCTTAGGGTCTTTGTCCTGTTGGAAGGTGAACCTTCGCCCCAGTCTGAGGTCCTGAGCGCTTTGGAGCAGGTTTTCATCAAGGATCTCTCTACTTTGCTCCGTTCATCTTTGCCTGCATCCTGACTATTTTCTCAGTCGCTGAAAAACATCCCCACAGCATGATGCTCCCTCCACCATGCTTCACCGTAGGGATGGTGCCAGGTTTCCTCCAGATATGACACTTGGCATTCAGGCCAAAGAGTTCATTCTTGGTTTAATCAGACCAGAGAATCTTGTTTTCTCATGGTCTGTCATGTGCTTTTTACTGAGGAGTTGCTTCCTTCTGGCCACTACCATAAAGGCCTAATTGGTGGGGTGATTCTGAGATAGTTGTCCTTCTGTAAGGTTCTCCCATCTTCACAGAGGAAATCTGTCATTCTGACAGAGCGACAATCAGGTTCTTGGTCCCTGACCAAGGCCCTTCTCCCAAAGTTGCTCAGTTTGGCTGGGCAGCCAGCTCTAGGAAGAGTCTTTGTGGTTCCAAACGTCATCCATAATAAGAAAGATGGAGGCCACTGTGTTCTTGGGGACCTTTAATGCTGTAGAATGTTTTTGGTACCCTTCCCCAGATCTGTGCCTCGACACAATCCTGTCTCGGAGCTCTATGGACAATCCCGTCAACCTCATGGCTTGGTTTTTGCTGTATCATGTGCTGTCAACTGTGGGACCTTATATAGACGTGTGCCTTTCCAAATCATGTCCAATCAATTGAATTTACCACCGGTAGACTCCAAGTTGTAGAAATATCTCAAGGATGATGCAAACAGGATGCACTCGATCTCAATTAAGTCTCATAGCAAAGGGTCTGAATACTTTTGTAAATTAGCTATGTTTTGTTATTTGTAATACGTTTGCAAAAATGAATAAAGACCTGTTTTTGCTTTGTCATAATGGAGTGTGTAAATTGCTGAGGATTTTTATTTAATAAATTCTATAGTAAAGCTACAGTGTCTTTGGAAAGGCAAAATGTGGAAAACGTAAATGGGTCAGAATACTTTCCAAAGGCACTGTAACTAACAGCTGACGAAGCTAACTAGCAGTATACTGTTGTTGTTGATGATGATGGTGGTGTATGTGCGTCTGCCAGTTCCCTATTGTAGTGCTGAGCACTTGCAAGCATTTCTAAATCTGGCTGGGTGGCAGACATCTACCTTCCCGCAATTACTGATTAGTTATGATAGTTGCTATGGTAATACAGTGTAATAGCTATTGTGGGTTTGGTTTAGACTGCCTAAGATTCTATTGTTGACCATGGTTTAATTTAATGCTCTGCCTGACCATACAGTCAATGTTTTAATTCACAGAAAAGCTTCTTCACAATCTCTGTGTCTCTATCCCTCCCAGTAACTAATGTGGAACTCCAGCGTCTGAAGGATGCCTTCCGGAGGACCAGTGGCCTGTCCTGTTACATGAGCCAGCAGTGCTTCCTCAGGGAGGTGCTGGGAGACGTCGTACCACCCAGGATTGCTGAGGTGAGCCTTGTTCAACAGACAGACGGCCCCAGTGTTACATGAGGTCTGATGGGAGAGTCTCAATGTAATTTCCGCAAGCCGTGACACCCACCATTTCAGATTGTTCTGATATAGTTTCTGTAGTTCGAAACAGATAAGAGGAGCATTCCTGCTAAAGGTCTTCACGTATCCACCTGTACCTGAGATCACCTTTCCCGGATCCAGAATTCTATGTCACAAGTCGGTTTGCACATTTTGGGGAATATTCAGAGGTGGAAACTTTCTGTGGGATTTAATGGGAATATATGCAAATTAATATTAATACCATTTAAATGTAGATGTTTTTTGCATTGGATATATTTACCATATCATATGGAGACAGAATAAAAACTTTTTATCTTATCATAGTGGACATAATTGCAAATGATAAAATCCTTCCAATAGAAAAAAAAAAAAAAAAAACTTTTGTTACGAATTGAACATTAATTAAATTAGTTGACTCTTCACATGGGATGATTTCACTGAACAACAAAAGGGAATATTGAATGATCCCCACTGATCCATTGCATCTGCTGATATGGACTGCCTCATCAAGGATCCCAAAAACGTTTTCAACATACATCCATAAAATGATAGTCTAGAAACTAAAGCTTTGGTTGTCTTCCTCTCAGGCTTCCATTTCTTCTCCCTGGACCTCCTCAATGTCCACCTCTTGAACATCAGACTCTGAGGCCTCATCTTCACTGTCACTTTCCAACCCTGTTGAGGATGGCTCATTGTCAGGCACAAAAAGCCCAAAAATTGCCCGGATGACCACCAATTTTTCAACCCATGTATTGGTCAGCCTGTTGCGTGCTTTGGTGTGTGTGTTCCCAAACAAGGACCTTTTGCATTCTGAGGCGGCTAATGTTTGTGGAATTTGGAGAATGATTGATTGAGGCAACAGGGGAAGGCACCTCAGATCCACAAAGTCCCTTCCACCAGGTGGCTGATGAGATATGTTGGCACTGCCATATTGCATCTCCATCCCAAAGCCCTTGCTTAGAAGTGTACTTTGCCAGACTGCCAAGAACCTTGCCCTCATCCAGGCCAAGGTGGCGAAACACAATAGGCCTTGTTGATCTCTGCACCAGACAGGATGCTTTTGCCAGCATACTTGGGGTCCAACATGTACACTGCGCGTGTATGGGCTTCAGGCAGAAGTCTTCATGCTTTTTGATGTATTTCAGAACTGCAGTTTCCTCTGCTTGGAGCAACAGTGAAGTGGGCAGGGCAGTATGGATTTCTTCTCTTACATCTGCAAGCAGAGTCTGAACATCAGGCAGGATGGCATTATCTCCCTCAATCTGTGCAATGGCTACTGCTATAGGTTTCAGGAGTTTCGGGCTGCTTATCACTCTTTCCTGAAATATATCATCCAGGAGGATTCTCTTGATGGGGCTGTCCATATCAGCAGACTGATATGGCCATTTCTTGGAGAGACTCCTTCCCCCCAGGAGACTGTCAAACATGATCTTGACAACACCACCACAACGGGTGTTGCAGGGCAGCTTCAATGTGGTGCTCTTATTCTTCTCACTTCAAATCTAATATTATTTGTCACATGCGCCGAATACAACAAGTGTAGACTTTACCGTGAACTGCTTACTGACAAGCCCTTAACCAACAGTGCATTTCAAGAAGAGTTCAAATATTTACCAAGTAGACTAAAGTAAAAAATTAACACAATAACTAGGCTATATACAGGGGGCACCGGTACCGAGTCATTGGGGGTACAGGTTAGTTGAGGTAATTTGTACATGTAGGTGGGGGTGAAGTGACTATGCATAGATCACAAACAGCGAGTAGCAGCAGTGTACAAAAGGGGGGGGTCAATGTAAATTGTCTGGTGGCGATTTTATTAATTGTTCAGCAGTCTTTGCTTGGTGAGATTGCTGCTATAACTACATGACCCTTCACATACCTTACCATTTCCTTGGCTCTCTTGTAGAGGGTATCCATTGTTTTCAGTGCCATGATGTCCTTGAGGAGCAGATTCAACGCATGAGCAGCACAGCCAATGGGTGTGATATGAGGGTAGGACTACTCCACTTTAGACCAAGCAGCCTTCATGTTCGCAGCATTGTCTGTCACCAGTGCAAATACCTTCTGTGTTCCAAAGTCATTGACTGCCTTCAGCTCATCTGCAGTGTAGAGACGGTTGTGTCTATGCTCTTGTAAAATACTGTTTGAAGGGTGGAGATGATGTAGTTAATTAGTTCTTGCCCATTCTACCACCAATCAGAGATGATTGCAATACAGTCTGCTTTCTCTATGATTTTCTTGACCTTCACTTGAACTCTGTTGAACTCTGCATCCAGCAAATGAGTAGATATAGCATGTCTGGTTGGAGGGGTGTATGCTGGGCGAAGAACATTCAGAAATCTCTTCCAATACACTTTGCCTGTGAGCATCAGAGGTGAACCAGATGCATACACAGCTCAAGAAAGACATTCATCAGCATTTCTCTATGTTCCTCCATTGAGTCCAAAAAAACTTCTGATTCCAGAAAGACCATAAGCTGTTGCTATCGATAACGTGTCTGATTCATAATTTTCACCTCGAATAGAGGGACATTTGTCAGAGATTGCTTGTTGTGAGTGCTGATGGAACTTTATGCACTTGGCCAGATTATTCTGCATCTTTGTTGCATTCTTTACATGATTTGACACTACATTAGCTGCAGTGAAATGTCTACACATCAGATAGTGCCCGTGGCATTTTCCTGTAAAGAGTTGAAAAAATTTGTTTAAAAAAACAACAAATAAAATTCCATGTACAGATAAATAGTTAAGCAGTTATATTAAACAACTCCTTTGTAAAATAAATGTTTAAAAAAATTAAACATGTATGTAAACAGGGGAATTAACACTCCTCAGTTAGCAGGCTCAAGCGAGCTAAAACCCACATGGTAGCAAAAACGAACTAGCAGAAATTGTTAACAAGGTAGAAATTATTTAAACACACTTTGCTGTAGGCTACTATTTACTGGGGTGAATTTATTTGATATGACAGAGTTCAAACGTAACAGAATGCATGTTGTCCTTGGCTCAGATAGTGTAGTTGTGTGGGCTCAATAGCATCTCATTAGTGTGCAAGATATTGAGAATCAGCTGTACATGTGATGGAAGAGTGCACTGCGAATGTGATGGAAGAATGCACTGTGCTTGCAGAGGGTTGCGATTCCATTGAATTGGGGATAGTTTAACCAAAAGGCCGAATGTGACTGCTGCAGTAGAGAGAGCGAGACATTTTATAATTTATGCTGATGGTTTTGCATTTCACGAGAGTGAAAAGTCAAAAGTTTGGACACACCTACCCATTCCAGGGTTTTTCTTTATTTTTTGCTATTTTCTACATTGTAGAATAATGGTGAAGACATCAAAACTATAAGATAACACATGGAATCATGTAGTATCCAAAAAAGTGTTAAACAAATCAAAATATATTTTATATTTGAGATTCTTCAAAGTAGCCACCCTTCGCCTTGATGACAGCTTTGCACACTCTTGGCATTCGCTCAAGCAGCTTCATGAGGTAGTCACCTGAAATGCATTTCAATTAACAGGTGTGCCTTGTTAAAAGTTAAACAGTTTTTTCTTAATGCAGAAGATACCAAATAGGGGTAAAATACCAAGTCCATATTATGGCAAGAACAGCTCAAACAAGCAAAGTGAAATGACAATCCATCGTTACTTTAAGACATAGACAGTCAATGTGGAAAATTTCAAGAACTTTTAAAGTTTCTTCAAGTGCAGTCGCAAACACGAAATACAATGATCAAACTGGCTCTCATTAGGACCGCCATAGGAAAGGAAGACCGAGAGTTACCTCTGCTGCAGAGGATAAGTTCATTAGAGTTAACTGTACCTCAGATTACAGTCCAAATAAATGCTTCACAGACTTCAAGTAACAGACACATCTCAACATCAACTTTTCAGAGGAGACTGTGTGATTCAGGCCTTCATGGTCGAATTGCTGCAAAGAAACCACGACTAAAGGACACCAATAAGAAGACTTGCTTGGGCCAAGAAACACAAGCAATGGACATTAGACCGGTGGAAATCTGTTCTTTTGGTCTGATGAGTCCAAATTAGATTTTTGGTTGCAACTGCCGTGTCTTTGTGAGACGCATAGTAGATGAACGGATGATGTTGGGGTGCTTTGCTGGTGACATGGTCTGTGATTTATTTTGAATTCAAGGCACACATAACCAGCATGGCTCCCACAGAATTCTGCAGCAATATGCCATCCCTTCTGGTTTGCGCTTAGTGAGACTATAATTTGTTTTTCTACAGGACAATGACCCAATATACACCTCCTGGCTTTTTATGGGCTATTTCACCATGGAGACTGATGGAGTGTTGCATCAGGTGACCTGGTCTCCACAATCACCTGACCTCAACCCAATTTATATGGTTTGGGATGAGTTGGACTGCAGAGTGAAGGAAAAGCAGCCGACAAGTGCTCAGCATATGTGGGAACTCCTTCAAGACTGTTGGGAAAGCATTCCTCATGAAGCTGGTTGAGAAAATCCCAAGAGTGTCCAAAGTTGTCATCAAGGCAAAGGGTGACTTCTTTGAACAATCAAAAATCTGTTTTTATTTGTTTAACACTTTTGGTTACTATATGATTCCATATGTGTTATTTCATAGTTTTGATGTCTTCACTATTATTCTACAATGTATAAAATAGTAAAAATAGAGAAAACCCTGGAATGAGTAGGTGTGGCCAATATTTTGACTGGTACTCCATGTGTGGCAAAAGTTAATAGATATCTAGTAAATAGAAGATGGAATTAAAAATACGAAATTGAAGGTTATAGGTGAAGGATAGGCGTCTAGTAACCGAACGAATAGAACGACCGACCAGCCGGCTTGGGTAGCAACCCTAGATTTTTGTTGGGACTACATCTTGTGGAAGGATGAAATAAAAAATCATTTTGTATCCTGAGAGAGGTAGTCACGCTTTTTATGTCTTCAGAAAAGTTTGATTCTTTTCAGTACAAAGTCATACACACAGTGTTTTGTTCATGAATAATGATGTGTATTTAGAGGTTACTCATAAGTGGATGGTATTGTTAAGATGCACTTGTAATTGTACTTTTTAGGATGATATCAACATGTGGTTAATAGCTAGCTAAGGTATTAGCAGGCTATTTATTGTATGTTTGAACGATGGCTAGCTCCTCGAATGATTCCAGTCCCTCCTATTGTGTATCTGCTGTAGAAAGATCAAATATTCAGAACATATGTGCTCTACAAATGTTTTATTTCCTTTTGGATGCAGGTATGTGGTTTTATCTTTGTAAAATATGTTATGTATAATAAGGAGAGACTATTAATTTTTGTATTCGAAAATCATTTTGATGCACTGAACGAGAAGAGGCGACGATTCTCAGAACATATGTGCTCTACAAATGTTTTATTTCCTTTTGTATGCAGGATGCAGAGAGTGAGTTCTGCTTGATTAAAACTACCTGGTCTCCAAAGTCCACGTCTATAGTCTCAATCAACCACACACAGCGCAGTTACAGCAGTGCAGTATAGCACCGGTTACACATATTCTTATTATTGTTTCATTCACTTGTCTTTTTGACCTGCACTGTTGGAGTTCAGATCTTAAGAATTTCACTGTACCCTATAATTACATCTCCGACCGACTAATAATCTAATCTAAATTCAGATTTTTTTCTGGATGAGGAAACCTAGTCATACGTAGCTATAATTTACAGAAATCATAAATGTTTACATTATTGCTGAATAAGGCTATCAAGTGTACTTTTTCATACCAGTGTTGTCAAACAAGAAATTATGCCTACAATTTAGTTTAGGGCAGCTGGCGAAATCCCGATCGGCATTTGATGCAGATATTGAACATCAAGATCGGCATTTAAATTAGACGGTTCGTTTTCAGGCAGGTTTGGTGAGATTGCCTTTAAAATTGACCAATAGTGGCCACGAATACACGAGCACAGTGCTTCTAGACTGCCCCTGTGAACCTAGCTAGCAGTGATACTCGAAGACTATTTTAATTGCATAAAAAATGTGCAGTATTGAGTCATTTTCAATATCTGCATCAATTGTAAATAAGAAACATATTTTTCTTTCCATAATGCTCACAAATAGCAGCCATGTTCGAGTATATTTTTGTTAAAATCTTTGCGAAAACCTTGTGCAATCTGGCTAGCTAACTAACACATTTAGCATTGCGTCAAGCTAACGCTAGTACTAGCACGGTCGTGTCAGTTAGCAGTTAACTTCTGCTAGCAGATGCTTTGAAATGTCTTGCTCGTTATTAATTTGAGCCAACGTTATTTATGAATATTCACCTTGCATTGGGAACCTATTTCCCTTTATAGCACTTTGCTGTCACACAGTTTGAATAAGGAGGCGGCTGCCATTGTTTGTGCGGAGAGTGAGGCATGATTCCTTGTTCAACTTGATTGAATCGGGCAACTGGCTAACTACTGTACACTGAGTTGTGTGGGATTCTGTGTTTCACATTATAGCCATTACCATATGATTAAATATTATCTGATGTTGTTTGTGTGAGGTATCTGCATTTGTGCACTGGAGAATCCATTATGAGATTAAACAACTGCTTGCTACTTGCCTGTTTGTTTGTGTGACAAGAACTGAATAACATGGTGTGACTTGCATGTTGCAAAACTAGATAACAGCCTACCAATTTGTAAGTCGCTCTGGATAAGAGCGTCTGCTAAATGACTTTAAATGTAAATGTTAAATGTAAAATAATATTAATCAAAATAAGGTTATTTATGAAAATATGTCAGTCATTATTTTAATATTTTGGTAACCCGTTGTATTAAATTGATAATGCCCTCGAAGCCGCTGCTTGGAGGATATATTGGCATGGGTTGCCTAACAACACCTGTGCCAATATATCCTCCAAACACTGGCTTCGAGGGCATTATCACTCAACCGTAGGATGAGAAAGTGTATGCACTGCAGCCTCAGTTATCCTAGCTAGCTAACTGTACTAAGTATTCATATTTGATAATAAATAACCTAGCTATGGCAACTATTAGTCTACTATAGCGCGAGTTGGCTTGGTTGGTTGCTGTCTCTCCCTCCTCCTTTTTGGACACGTGATGACCTTTAATTCTTGCAACATTATTATGCTGTAATGTAATTTGATCTCTGAGAAAATAAGCTATTGGCCATTTTCATTTATATGATTCACATAATATTCAATAAATATAGTACCTAACATCCGATTTGGACCAAACTTGTTTTTTTAAGACATGAGGAATCCAAAGTTCAATAAGCCACCCACATATCCCACCATAACAACCAGTATACAATATCAGTTCTTTATGTCTGACAAGAAGTATGGAGCTGTGGCTTGGGAGTATTGCTTCTTCATCCTTTGTAATGGATTCCTTGTTAATTTTTCCCCCTGTTCAAAGAAATTAGTCATTAAAGTTAGGTTTATGGCCCACCATACAACCTGATATTACCAAATTCTGACCACTAGATGATGCTGTTCCTGTCATTAGGTGGGGGAAAAAAATCCATATCTCTGTGTCCAGTATGAAGGAAGTTGAGGTAGTTTTGCGATCCAACACTAACTAGCCTTACCCATAGACTTTTAGTCATTGAGCTTATCTGCTAGCATGAAGTAACCCTTTAATGGTGCAGATGGTGCTTGTTTTGGAACATAACGTGTCCTCTCTATTTGGCCAAGGAAATAACCCTGCTGGATAACTTGGATGCATGAATTTCACCTTTTATGTCCATGTTATCATCCACAATTACAATCCAGTATTCATCATAGCAGCAAACTAGAAAATCAGATGCTCGCACATTCACCATTTTGTATCTATGGATTTTCTGAGGACTAAGTCAAACTTAATGGCATAATCTGTGTCAGAATCTAGGTTTCCATTCAGTTTTGGACAGATTTTCATGCAAATATTTTAAAATCTGCATAAAACAATGTGCATTTTAACACCATATATTTTTCCATAACTCACTTATTGTGGATAAAAGTATGCACTTTTGACGTAGTGCACATAAAATAACTTTTGCGGTTAAATTCTTATGTATTGAATGAAAATACAAGGTAAATGGGTTTCATCGCATTTAATGCTACTGATGGTTTTGGCACAAACGGTTGCGTTATATAGCAAACATGCCCACTCTGGTCTTGCCACTTGCACTCTAACCAACAGCTCGCAGATGCAATACGGGTAGGCTACCTATATTGAAAATATTATGCATATACCGATGTAATTTTTATTTGTCAAAAGGCAGCCAAGCATCGATCATCGTCACTAGTATAAGACCCTCGCTTTTTAAAGGAGCATCAAGCACATCAAATTAACTTTCACCACCCTGTGAAGTTCATCCTAATTTATTTAATCTGTAGTCTAATAAACTGCATCGTTTCCCTAGTCGTAGTGGGAGGACCACGCAAGTTTACTTCGATATGATGTTTATTATATCAATATTTGCGCATAAATATTTGCTCATTTATGCGAGAAATGGCAGTGGAAGAAATTTTACCGACACCTTGTCAAATGAACAAATTGTCTGTCGGCATATATGAAATTGTACTGGCGTATCCTGTTTCCATCAGCCCGGTCGTGACTTTTTTCATTCGTCAGGTAATTTATCCGCATGAAGTGATTGGATGGAAACCTGGTTACTGGAAACTCTGCACCTATGAGGCTTTTGTAGAGTGGAACAAAGTGATGGAAGCTGCAGGGTCCTGGCAGAGTCATTGTGTTCGCATATCTTTCCCTGAGTTCTATGCTCACATTTTCCATGCCCTGTTCTATGAAAAACACTTTCACATCACATCTATGCACCACACCATCAGGTCCACAAATGCATGGCAGCCCTTGTCCACCTTTACTGCATTTAACGTTAGTGACATTTTGATGTATTGTACATACACACAGAATGTGTTCCAGATGAGCCGACTGCCACACAATGCTTCGGACAGACTGCAGTGTATTTTTGAACGCTGCATACAGTTCTTTAAGGTTGCACAGAATGAGTATTTTCTGCTCGTGAATTTTGAATTTGACAAAATCCTTTTTTCCTGGCATAACTCTACTATATACATCGTCATTGTAGAATCTAATGACTAAATCCTCAACTGGAAAATCATTGCCAAAGAGTGTTCTGGTTTGGCAACTCCATGATACCTTTCTCTGAAGCCAGTTTTCTTGCTGCCCTTATGTAAACACTGACATTAAAGACCTCTTTAGTTTTGACTATAGACCATAATGGTGGAGCCATTTATTAATATTTGTCTCTTTTACTTTCTGCTGGATAATTATTTTTTTATTTCATTAAGTAAATGAGCCTGTCAAGATCTTCAGCATTTTTATTAATTTCTTTAACGATCTCTGGCTGCTCTGAGGCGCCAGTTCCTCAGGAGATACATTGACAGCTTGAGCAGCCTGCTGATGTATTGTGCATCTTTGATCTTGATCTGCACATGAAGATTTATTTTTGCGCAGGATACCTTGGAATGAGATGCCTCTCCTTTGAGCTGTAGTGGACTTAACACCAATGCCACTTAAACTGGAGTCAAGACAGGACTTCATTCTTTTAGCAGCCTGTTCACTGTCAACATCATGACCAGATGAATTTTGTCGATCTCCATTGTCACTTTTCATTGAAAGCAATGCGACATTATGGACACAATTTAATTCCAGGGATGACATTGCCACTGAACAGAACAGTCCCTTAATTCTTAGCTACCTCCACATTTACTTCTGAGTGATCTATTTACTGCTTTCTTGTGATTATTAAATGGATCACAACATTTTATTTTGAAGTTTGAGTAGATAATCAATAGCTTTTGCAAAGTGTGTGGTCATCCTCAAGTCAAACCTGTCCTCCATGAAAACAATTTTAGTTTGTCCTCTTAGCCACCTCATGCTTCAAACTAACTGCCCTTGAATAGTCCATTGAATGGCAACTCTCAGAGGTATTTCCCTATGGTGCAATTCTCATTAAGGGGTTTCCTACTAGCCCAAAACGTTGGAGCAATTGGCAAGTGACTGAAATGCTGAGCATGACAACCCTATTAAAAAGAGAACCAATTAGAACATTTTCCATAAGAAACTGTTAAACCTACGCAATAAACCATTATATAAACAATTAAGCCTTCACCAATAGAAACTATTGGAAAACACAATGTGCTTTGGGGGTATTTACCTTTTTGAAGACCATTTAGAGACCAGAACCATTAGAACTGCTGTAGCCTAGTGGTTTTCTTGTTCACCGGAAAAGGTCTAACTTCAGACCTTTTTTGAAGGGATTTGGCCACATACTCAATGTATTCTCAACCAATAAAATGTTGCTCATGAGGTTGAAAACCCCTGCGCCTATACCTCTACCTGGGTAGTACCCAACTTCAGCTGTTCTGATTGGGAGGTTAACCTGTCCTCGTTCCGAATCTCAACCAATCCTAATCTTAACCATTAATTTGTATTGAATGTTTTTTATTTATTGACAACTTCTAACTGGATATAATAGTGAGCCTGTTTAGCAGCAACACCACCGTCTAGTGGTCAGAACCTGGTAATATCAGGCCGTATAATGCATTCAAATGGTCTTTCAACAAAATGTTTCAGGAACGCTTATCTGTTTCAAACTACAGAAATGATTTTGGAACCATCTGAGATGGTGGGTGTCAATCCTCTTTCTTGTGTTTTTTAAGGTGGAATTACTCAGGAGGGACTGTAGCCTGTTGTGCTCTTCTGATATGAGTCTAACTAGCTTACTAACCTGGGCAAGCTTGCATATTTGAATTCAGCTTTAGTCCACCTGACAGGGTTATCAAAGATAATATACCTTTTTATCGATTTCTGAAAGGGAACTCACTCTCCAAATTACAACAACAAGTAGGTCAGGACTGGAACGGAATGAGTTGATATTTTTGACCTGAATTGAACCCAGCTCCCTTCCCCTGTTTCTAGGTGATATACAGCTCATTCGGTGGGACCTCTAAAGGCCTGCACTTCAACAACCTAATTGTTGGCCTGGTTCTCTTGACTAGAGGACGTGATGAAGAAAAAGCTAAATGTGAGTATTGTAACCGACAGACTTATGGAACCTCTATAGATGCTTGTGTTGACCATGTAATTACAAGAATAATCATATAATTACATATATAATTTAATAGGATCTCTGAGAATAAAAACAAACAAATAGACCTTCACACAAATGGACCCCTCTTTTGTACTGGTATCTAATTTGTATTCTTGAAAATGTCTTTGAAAATGTCACCCCCATTGTGAATCACACCTGACAGAGTTGCTTATCAGGCTAAGCTTCTTTTTGTGGCTCTCCTTCAGACATTTTCAGTCTGTTTGCCAGCGATTTGGGCAATCATGCAACGCGAGAGGACATGGAAAGCATGCTGCAGACTGTGGATGGAGAGATCCCACTTTCTCTCAGGAAGTGTTTCTCTGAGGTTAGCTCATATGCCTTATTTGAATGAATATGTATGGGTAGCTGCCAAAACAAAGGAAACGCCAACATGAAGTGTCTTAGTAGGGCTTTGGGCCACCACGAGCTGCCAGAACAGCTTCAATGTGCCTTGGCATAGATTCTACAAGTGTCTGGAACTCTATTGGAGTTCTTCCACAACAAAATCCATAATTTGAAGTTTTGTTGATGGTTGTGGAAAAAGCTGTCTCAGGTGCCACTCCAGAAGTGTTAAATTGGTTTGAGATCTGGTGGTTGAGAGACACACACACACTTTAACCTCCCTAAGCTCCTTTGAGACCCCTCTTTCAAATTCACTGAGATTTCTTCTTCTAGCCATGGTATTCAAAATAATGGGCAACTAGGCATTTTTATACATGACCCTAAGCATGATGGGATTTTAATTGCTTAATTAACTCAGAAACCAAACGTGTAAAAGCACCTGCTTTCAATATGCGTGGTATCCCTCATTTACTTAAGTATTTCCTTTATTTTAGCAGTTACCTGTATTTTACTGTTTTAAACACACATTTTGACAGCCATGTTTTCACAAACTGTATGACCACCAGGGTTGCAAATCTGCTATTACACGCTTACCAGGTCTATTTGATTTGTTCACTACAAACATGCCACGTATCCTTATCTAATGTAGCCTTATCTAATTGTAAGCTGCTGACAGAACTTATGTTACCTGTTTGGGGTGGCAGGTAGCCTAGTGGTTAGAGCGTTGGGCCAGTAACCAAAAGGTTGCTGGATCGAACCTCAGAGCTGACAAGGTAAAAATCTGTCGTTCTGTCCCTGAACAAGGCAGTTAACCCACTGTTACCTGGTAGACCGTCATTATAAATAAGAATTTGTTCTTAACTGACTTGCCTAGTAAAATAAAGGTTCAATAAAATAAGTGCCCAGGGCCACTAATGCTACTTTACACAGGAAGATAATTCCAGTATGTGTTTTGCACCTTTGTTCAAGACTTAGTGGAGTTCCTGTTATTTTCTTTACCAGGGTGAGAAGGTAAATTATGAGAAATTTAAGAGCTGGCTCCTGCAGAACAAGGATGCCTTCACCTTCTCCCGCTGGCTCCTGTCCAGTGGGGTGTGTGTCACCCTGACAGACGATAGTGACACACCCACCTTCTACCAGACCTTGGCTGGAGTAACACACTGTGAGTGACTGTCATCCTGATCCTTTGGGAGATGTACTAAATAATAACCTAGGCTAAGGGTCTTGTCATGCCACTTATAGATTTTTTTTCTTGCAGTAGAGGAATCGGATATCATTGACCTGGAGAAGAGATACTGGCTGCTGAAAGCTCAGTCTCGGACAGGACGATTTGACCTGGAAACATTTGTCGCTTTAGTTTCTCCCACTATTCATACATCCCTAAGTGAAGGTAAGAGAATACGCAGGATGTGGATTTAATTTATTGGATACTTCTTTTGAAGGCGGTCGTTACATCCATTTCTCCTTCTGTGCAGGTTTGTTTCATGCCTTTGATGAAAACAGGGACAATCACATAGATTTTAAGGAAATCTCATGTGGACTATCTGCTTGCTGCAGAGGGCCTTTGGCAGAGAGACAGAAGTGTAAGTAGATACAAGCACTAAGCCTTGCTGTTTGTCATTCTTTCATCACATTGTCAGTTTCAATGTGTGACTTTCCTCTTGTTTCTTTTCCCCAGTCTGTTTCAAAGTGTTTGACGTTGACCATGATGGGCTTCTGTCTCGAAAGGAAATCACAGAAATGGTTGGGGCATTACTGGAGGTGTGGAAAGACAATCGCATAGACCTTCTACCTGTAAGTACGATTTGGCCAGACTGGACATATGATGGACATACTGTAGATAATGATAACTGTTGTAATGTTTGTAGTTAGATTGTTTTGTTTTAACTTGTCCCATTACTACTCTGGGATCTTACTTAAGCCTTACCCTGCCTCTGTCCCTTAAGGAAGCGGACACTAATGTCCATGCCGTTGTGGAAGACATCCTGAAGGAGCATGACACCACTAAGGTATTACCTTACTGCTTGCGTGACTTTGGATTCATATAGATTTCTTTAAAGTTGTCAGAAAATTTTGAAACCGGCTATTGGTGGTTGTTGTGTTCTTTAGCAAGGGCATTTGACCCTGGAGGACTACCAAATATGGAGTGTGAAGAGTGCATTTGCCAATGAGTTCCTCAACCTGCTGTTTCAGGTAAGAGCCAGCCACCATGTGTTTCTACTTTGGTCACCATTATGTGCTGTGTGTGCTTTTCTTGTTCTGCTGGATCACCAATCTTCTGCTATCGTGTTGGTCTCTAGGTGTGTCATATTGTCCTGGGGCTGCGGCCTGCTTCCCCTGAAGAGGAGGGACAGATAATCAGGTATGTGTGTCTGTGTCACCATGTCAGTGTCCTTTCCTGCTGTCATACACATTCTTCCTTACCCCCTCATCAATCAATCAAACACTCACGAACTCACTCACTTGTGTCTGCAGGGGCTGGTTGGAGAGGGCGAGCAGACACGGCCTCCAGCCAGGAGACTACTGGTTCCTCATAGCAGTGCCATGGTGGCAGCAGTGGAGGGACTACGTCAAATATGTAAGGAAGGCTTTTTTGCTGCTTGACACCATGACCATCTGTTTATCATACTGTGCCCATTCTACACTATCATTTCTTTGCTGATGTGATTGTGGTTGTTGGCGTCTCTTCCAGGATAACAAGCATATTGTGGTGGAGCAGCCATTAGTGTTTGACACAGTGAGGAGTGGTGTAGGGGCAGGAACCCAGGCCAGGGCAGAGCAAGGCCCAGAGAGGGAGAGCATGGCCAGCTCCCACAGCTCCACAGAGGAGAAGTTCGTAGACAACATCTCCAGTGCATCAGAGGCCTCCGAGACGACCAGCGGCAGTGAGTGGCTAAGAATTCTCAGCATCCCGCGTAACACTTAGTATTAGCAACAGTTGGATACTAGTACAGCCTAATAATAAGGAAATGCACCACTCATTATACCTGCCTGGCCTTGCATACTGTGTGCTGAGAGTGAGTGTACAACTGAATGTCATTGAAAACCATTCATTTGCTCTCCTCAGGCCTTCTACCCCGGGGCTCGACTGCTACGGATATCTGCTTTGCCCGTCAGCATGATGACACAGACAACCAGTGCTTCCTGGGGGCTGATGGGAACATGGTGGTTCTAAGGCCTAGGGCCATCGATAACCAGCCTCTAGTCAGATCAGAGCCCTTAAAAGTAAGTTAGGCACCACAAACAACACTGTGGAAGGGGATGAACTAATTGGAGATTAAAATGTTCCTCTTCTTCAAACTGGCCTTGCCATATTATTTCAGTTTTAAATCTGTCCATCTTGAACTGTTCCCCCAGGCTCCCACATTGACTATGGAGGGGGCCTACTGAGGCGCTCCCCGTCCCTGATTCTAGGCAGGGACTTTGAGGTTGTGCCAGAGCCTGTGTGGAGGGCACTCTACCACTGGTACGGAGCCAACCTGGGTCTCCCTAGGCCGGTACGTACATTTCAACTCTGTAAAGCAGGACCACTTGTGGATTTTCCATTAAACCATCACCATTATCATCCCTATTGATCCGGACATTGTGATAACCTCACATTCCCATCCCTTCTCCTGTTGGCATTCCCAGGTGATCAGAAACACCAAGACAGACTGTGCTGAGCTGGAGCTGTTACCCCGACACCTGCTCTTCCTGAGGCAGCAGCAGCCCCCCCCCCGCACCCCCCAGAACAACGTCTGGGTCAATATGGGTAAGAGGTTCCTCTGCATGCGTTTCCAGCGCTTCTCCAAAGGTTACAAAGCAAAGGAGGGACAAGAATAGCACAGTGCCCTAGTGACTTTCTGCCCAAGAGTGTCCAGGGCCATTCAGCATGTTGATCTGAAAAGCATGTCCACTCCCGACTGCGAATGATTGAAAGACCACTCGTGCGATAGATGCATTCTGCCTACAACACAATCACGACTCAATCTTGCAAAGTTAGATTTGGGTGGTTGCATTGAAGGGGGCTGATATTATATTGATTCAAACATAATTCCCACATTAGAGGGAAGCGTTGATCTGTTTAAGGAAGTATGTAACTGGGCAAAGTAGTAAAGTTTAATCACTAGAATTCTCTGCGCGGGCTGGCATTTCTTCTGCACAGCAGTCCAGGAGGAGGAAGGCACTTAGAGGGAACATTGGTCACAAGACTTGGGGCAGCACAGGGACACACTTTTAACCAAAATATCACAGATGAGACGACAGATGTCCACATGCCCCTGTAAGGGCGGGAGGTTACCATGGTAGCATGACTAGAGTCATGTTTGTGTCTGTGAGATTGAGTCTGTCTAGTAGAAGCGTGGTCTTCTGTTCCCTAGCTGTTGAAACTCAAACATAGGAAAACAACCTAGCTTGTCAACAAAACAATGTAAAAGCCAAGAAACACAAGGACAAAAAGTCTCACTTCAGCAGACTTTCGTTTTAAGTAAATTAGACCAACTTTTATGCCTGTGAGCAGCGCTTCTAAAAATAAATCTTTCACTCCGCTTATCACGTTCGCACAGCCCCAGCCAGGCAGTGTTGCAGTGTAAGATGAAATGGGCTATGTTGGATCTGGGCCTCATATGTCAGAGCATTAGACCAACGCAACATGGTCTGTGGATTTTCTTCCACACCCGTTCCTGTGCTTTTTACCAATCATGTGTGCAGAGCAGTTCAATGTGTCCGTGGTGTCTCCCTGAACTCCCCCAGGTAACGTTCCCTCTCCTAGTGCCCCCCTAAAGCGTGTGTTGGTCTACACGGGCTGTTTCAGTAGGGTGGGCACCATCAAGGACATCCATGAATACCTGTCCCAGAGACTCCGCATCAAGGAGGAAGACATGCGCCTCTGGCTCTACAACAGTGAGGTTGGTGTGACTCATAGAAGGTTGACCCTTCGTCAACATACACGGCAGGGTTCTACCCAAAGAATGTAAGAGGGGCACTGCGCCACCATGTGGACTTGGCTGCGCCACTATTCATAAAAGAAACACAAATAAATAAATACAGAATGTAAACGCACACACTGTGAATTGCTCTTGCCTGGACCTCATACCTATGGTCCCTGTTCTGTAGATCATTGAATGACATTACTAGGATAATTCTAGAAAAGACACTGAAGAATATTAAATAATTATTTTGCACTTAACCAGTGTGTGCCGCTTTATTTGTTATCATTTAAGGCTCTAGATTGCAGGAAATGGCACTTACAGGTGTTCAAAAAACACACATCTCTGAGTCCAAAGGGGGCCACGGCCCTCCTTGGGACCTCCCCCTCGACTGATTCATCAGCAACACCTTGTTTAAACAAATCCCGGGGAGAACCCTACACTGCACAAACAGACGTGCACATTAAACACTCAAACTCAAATACTCTCACACACTCTAATTTTACAGTTCAAAACATTGTATTCCACAGAATTATCTGACCCTCCTTGATGATGAAGACCATTCCCTGGAGGGGTTGAAGATCCCAGATGAACAGTACATGGTCATAGAAGGTATGCATCGTAACGACTCTCTGTGTTTTTAATGGCTCCATCATGTGTTGTCAGGATGAGTAGATGAAGACACTTTTTTATTTTCATCAGTTCGGAACAAGGACATGAGCTGGCCAGAGGAGATGTCTTTCATCGCTAACAGCAACAGGATGAACAGACACAATGGTAAGACCGTCACTGCATACAGTTACAGCACCAACACAACATTAGCACTCCTATTATGTAATCATTATTGATCATTTAACATTAACTGAGCTGATTGCTACTTGGATGTATTATAAATAAGTCTGTCAGACAGTACTTGTTATGTGGTCTCCAAACATATTGAAGGGGTCGTACTGACTGCTGTAGAAGCTTTTGATGGATGAATAGCGTCCTCAGACTGTTGCCTCCTGCTGTTGTTCACAGTCCCTACTGAGAAAGGTGCCACTGGACTGAGCAACCTTGGCAACACGTGCTTCATGAACTCCAGTATCCAGTGTGTGAGCAACACCAAGCCTCTCACAGACTACTTCACCTCAGGAAACCACCTTTACGAACTCAACAGGTATGTGTGTGCATTATTTTAGACTTAAAAGAATACATGCTTATTATACAAGAAAGTATTATTATACATGCTTATTATACTCTTTCGGCAGAACATTGTTCAAATAAATCCACAGCAAGCAGAGATGAGTGTGCAAGTTTCTTTTTAACTTGTGCTGTTTGTCTCCATAACAGGACCAATCCAATTGGGATGCGGGGTCACATGGCCAAATGCTATGGTGATCTGGTTCAGGAGTTGTGGAGCGGAACACAGAAGAACTTGGCCCCTCTGAAACTCAGAGTATGTCCACAAACAAGCCTCCAACTGACCCCCCCCCTTCTTTCAACCTAAAAAATAAGAGTCAAATGGTTGTCTTTTTCCATTTTCTCCTTGTCCTCCGTCTCTTCCCTCAGTGGACGATAGCGAAGTACGCTCCCCGGTTCAATGGCTTCCAGCAGCAGGACTCCCAGGAGCTGCTGGCCTTCCTGCTGGATGGCCTTCACGAGGACCTGAACCGTGTTCACGAGAAGCCCTACGTGGAGCTGAAGGACAGCGACGGACGACCAGACTGGGAGGTTGCTTCTGAGGTCAGAGTTCATACACACTGTTCCTATCGTCATGGTGGGGAGATCCAGAAATAAGGCCTCAGGTGAATCACCTCATGTAGCTGTTGGGAGTATAAATGTTGATTTGGAGGTATAACTGCTAGAAGTTATCCTTTGTAGCTCACTTGGTAGAGCATGATACTTGTAACGCCTGGGTAGTGGGTTCGATTCCCGGGGACCACCCAAACGTGAAATGTATGCACGCATGACTGTGAGTCGATTTGGCTTAAAGGGTCTGCTAAATGGCGTATATTATTGTCTGGTGTGATGGTAAATTGTGTTCCCCCAGGCGTGGGAGAATCACCTGAGGAGAAACCGTTCCATTGTGGTGGACCTGTTCCATGGCCAGCTCAGGTCACAGGTCAAGTGCAAGACCTGTGGCCACGTCAGTGCACGCTTTGATCCCTTCAACTTCCTCTCTCTCCCTCTGCCCATGGATAACTCCATGCACGTAGAGATCATAGGTGAGCCTTATAAATCAAATTGTATTGGTCACATACGCATATTTAGCAGATCTTATTGCGGGTGTAGTGAAATGCAGTGTATACAGTACTACAGTGCAACATCCAGAAAATACATTCCAAAAGATTAAACATAAGCATCATATTGGAGATATGTCTCAGGAAGTCTGTCGCCTGTCCACCCTTTCTTTTACTGGACTCTGAGCTTTACAGTAACAGTGTGGTGTTGAATAGAAAGCTAATTTGTTCCTGTTGTCTTTTGAGGGAACGTATATTGGATCCTGTGCCTCTGAAACACTTTGCTCTTTGCTTCCTCTGTCCAGTCACTAAGCTGGATGGGTCATGCCCAGTGCGGTATGGGCTCCGGCTCAATGCGGATGAGAAGTACACAGGCCTGAAGAGACTCCTGAGTGAGCTCTGCTGCCTGAATCCTGAGCAGATCCTCCTGGCTGAAGTACATGCCTCCAACATTAAGGTGGGGCCGTCATCTATCCTCCAACACTGTACATCCATCCATCACACTGTCAATATCACAGTCTGCACGTAGACTAATGATTGTCTACCCTATTTTTAGAATTTTCCACTGGACAACCAGAAAGTGCGTCGGGCGGTGAGCGGCTTCCTGTGTGCGTTTGAGATCCCGGTGCCAAGTGCGCCCACGTCTGTGGTGTCCACTCCCACACAAACAGATGGTATACCAATTGGTTCTTCTGTTCATTAGCGATGTTTCATCTCTTTTCATTCCTTTTTTAAAGGCAATCCGTAAGAAGTGATGAAAGGGGTTTAGAATCCAAACACACCTTGGAATGTAAACAAATGCACAGGTTCTATTAAACAGATGAAAAAAGGTAGATACTTTGACACTGGAAAATATAACGTATAACATTTGTTCCTCGTGTCATCTCCAGAAGCTCAAGCACTAGCCTATGGGAACGCTACCATGGTAACTGACAGTAACTCTCTGAACCTGGGACTGATCCCCAAGGGCATGCCCAGCACTGTGGTTCCCTGTGGCACAGAGGGCAGCCTTGCTAACGGTCTCCCCGACGGCCCCGTGTTGCTCCCATCAGACAGCCCCTTCACTGGGTACATTATCACCATCCACAGGAAGATGGTAAGAACTGCAGGATGGGCTAAAGATGGAAAGACGATTAGCAGTGCATCAAGATTAGTCAAAGTCTATATAATGCTCACTCCTAAACAATGTGTCATTTGTGTTTGTTTCGTAGATGCGGGCAGAGTTATACTTCCTGTCCAGTCAGAAGAACCGCCCCAGCCTGTTTGGGATGCCATTGATCGTGCCGTGTACAGTCCACACCAGGACCAGGGACCTGTATGATTCTGTGTGGACCCAGGTGTCACGCCTGGCCAGTCCCTTGCCCCCTCAGGAGGCCAGCAACCACGCCCAGGACTGGTCAGTCTCTCCAGACCACTCTCTGTATTTTGTCAGATGGCTTTGCAGTGTTCTCCTAAAGGTACAGGTGTGTGATGCTGATCGGTGTGTGTATGTGTGTGTGAACACAGTGATGACAGCATGGGCTACCAGTATCCCTTCACCCTGCGCGTGGTGCAGAAAGATGGCAACTCCTGCGCTTGGTGTCCGTGGTACAGGTAATTAAGTCTCACACAGTACAACATATCACTATACGGTTGAAGATAGAGAATCTGTTCATTGATACCCTGTATTGTTGTCCCCCTCAGGTTCTGCAGAGGCTGCACAGTGGAGTGTAACGAAGAGAGGGCTGCTGTGGGAAATGCCTTCATGGCTGTGGACTGGGACCCCACTGCTCTGCACCTCCGCTACCAGACCTCTCAGGAGAGGGTAAGAGAGACATGAGGCTGGGGATAACAGCAGCAATGGAACCCTAGGGGTCATATCAATGTATTTATTCAATATCTAATGGATATACATCATACACTAAGTCATGTTTGTCTGTCCTGCAGATCGTGGAGGAGCACCCCAGTGTGGAACAGAGTCGCAGGGCCCAGGCAGAGCCCATCAGTCTGGACAGCTGTCTGCAGGCCTTTACCAGTGAGGAAGAGCTGGGAGAAGATGAGCTCTACTACTGCTCCAAGTGCAAGACCCACCGCCTGGCCACCAAGAAACTGGACCTGTGGAGGCTGCCGCCCATCCTGGTCAGACATAGAGCTCATTCCCTCTGCGTTAACTTCCCTGTCCTTTCCCTATTCATATGTGTCAATAGGCAACAGTTGAAACCTATTGAAATATACATGAATAACCCCCAACTCAAGCATTTAATGCAATGTCTGAAGTGCAAGATTGCACATGACATCACCCACTCTAAAACTCCTTTATTCTGCCCATTTGAATTGCAGATAATTCATTTAAAACGGTTCCAGTTTATGAATGGGCGGTGGATCAAATCCCAGAAGATTGTTAGGTTTCCCATGGAGACGTTTGACCCCAGTGCTTTCCTGACCCCAAGAGATGCAGACCAAAGCCAAGAGAACTGGAGGGATAAGCTGGGGGAGGAGCTACATGACACAGAGGGAGGAGTGAAAAAGTCTGGGGGTGGAGACACTGTCTGTAACCCTGCCCTGACTCTCAACAATGGGAAAGGTTTGTATAAAATCTTGACGGGTTTCAGATGTACCTGTCATATCCCACTTATTATTTTAAGGAGGCTGGTGTTCTTCTATGAATATGTGTCTGTTTGCAGACCCTCTGTGCTCAGGGAGGATGGCCAGCACCCCCCTCAGCAAAGACGTCTGTCCCAACTGCAGCCCTGAGAGTGAGGGCAGGAGGCAGGGCCGTGGGCTGGTGTTTCCCACGGGAAGCAGGTACCAACTGTCCCTCAGTAAGGAGAGCCTGGACAGTGGCAGGGAGAGCCCCATGGAGCTGGAGGCCAGCAGGACGAGGATGGGGAGCATGGGAGAAGGCCTCAGTGACTCCACCTCTGGTGAGGACATGGCCAGAGAATGTGACAACACAAAGTCTGTGTCTGAGCTCAACAGCAATGGCTACACCGAGAACAGCATGGATCTGGAGGCCTCCCAGGGCCAAAGAGACCTGGATCCCATGTACAACTTGTATGCAATTTCAGTAAGTATTAAGTGGGTCAAATATTTGTTTTTCTCTGTAAGAATTTTACTGTCCTAGCCTGAAGCCTGAGAGTAAAGTAACTGTCTATCTACCATCTGAAATATCCTCTTAACCCCCACTCACTTTTGGGTTTGCAGTGCCATTCGGGGATCCTAGGAGGAGGCCACTATGTGACATACGCCAAAAACCCAAATGAAAAGTGGTACTGTTACAACGACAGTAGCTGTAAGGTAAGTTGTATGCCAAAAACAGAACTTATCTCTGCTATGTGATGCAGTGTCCATTGTCATCTGTAACTCAGTTATTTAAAGTTCACAAGTATAAACAAACCTCACTGTGTTTTCTGTGTTCAGGAGTTGCAGTCAGAGGAGATTGATGCAGACTCTGCCTATATCCTGTTCTATGAGCAGCAGGAAGTGGATTATTCTCTGTTCATGCCCAAAACTGACGGCAAAAAGATGGCCGACACAACTTGCATGGACGAGGACTTTGAGTCTGACTATAAGAAGTACTGTGTTCTTCAGTAATGGACTGTCTGTCGATATGTGTCAATGTGCTGCCGGTTCATCGACATGCTTGTGCTACAAAACCACCTTACTATTTGACTGAAATCTCTCAGGTTGAGATGAGCTGAAGCTTAGAAATCATCCCTGGTGGTTAGAAGTGGACAACCAACCATTTTTACACCTTCATAGTGGATGGATCTTTTTTTTCAAGTAATGGTACTCAAGTGTATTTCCCGCTTGCGATGTCAAACAAAACGGTGGGCTGTGTATTGGTTTGTTTTGGGGAGTGACAATGCTTAGGCCCATGGTGTTGGTCCTAGGCCAAATGTGACAGTGTGTTTTTGTTTGTAAACCAATGCCAGTTGCAATATGCCATTAATGTTTCGACACATTGATTGGTACGCTCTGCAGTTACATCCCCTCATTGAATAATACAAAAAAATGATTGCAGTAGAAGCAAGTGTTCACTACCTCATCATACCCTGCTTTGGACAGGAGTCAAATGCAATGTCCCAATTCTAAAATTCCCTTTTTTGTTGTCCTCCTCAAATGTAAATGATTTAGACTCGCCTGGATTATATTCAGTGTTTCTGAACTACATTTATGTATTTGCATTGCAATGTATCTTTTGTGTTTGTTTATCGTGTCAGGTCTTTTAAGAACAAAGCCTCAGACTCTCACCGATCTGAGAGGATCTTCCTGTAGCGTCTGCTTTGTACCAATTGTGTGCAGGTCCATTCCAACAACATATCAGTCTGTTCCATCACAACATTGTGATGTTATCACATCAACAGTCGTGTCATTACAGTATGCCACCAACAGGCTGTATCATTGTGCCAAATTTAACACAATTCTTTATATACACTACCGTTCAAAAGTTTGGGGTCACTTAGAAATGTCTGTTTTTGAAAGAATAGCACTGTTTATTTGTCCATTAAAATAACATGAAATTGATAAGATATACAGTGTAGACATTGTTAATGTTATAACATTTTTTTTTTACCTTTTAACTAGGCAAGTCAGTTAAGAACAAATTCTTATTTTCAATGATGGCCTAGAAACAGTGGGTTAACTGCCTGTTCAGGGGCAGAACGACAGAATTGTACCTTGTCAGCTCGGGGATTTGAACTTGCAACCTTTCGGTTACTAGTCCAACACTCTACCCACTAGGCTACCTGTCGCCTCGGTAGCTGGAAACGGCAGATTTATTTTTATGTAATATCTACATAGGCGTACAGAGACCCATTATCAGCAACGTCAACAGTGAAGAGGCGATTCTGGGATGCTGACCTTCTAGACAGAGTTCCACTGTCAGTGTTCTTTTGCTTGTCTTAATCTTTTCTTTTTATTGGCCAGTCTGAGATATGGCTTTTTCTTTGCAACTCTGCCTAGAAGGCCAGCATCCCGGAGTCGCCTCTTCACTGTTGACGTTGAGACTGGTGTTTTGCGGGTACTATTTAATGAAGCTGCCAGTTGGGGACTTGTGATGTGTCTGTTTCTCAAACTAGACACTCTAATGTACTTGTCCTCTTGCTCAGATGTGCAACGGGCCTCCCACTCTTTCTATTCTGGTTAGAGCCCGTTTGTACTGTTCTGTGAAGGGACACAGCTTTGTACGAGATCTGCAATAGCTTTAATTTCTCAGAACAAGAATAGACTGACGAGTTTCAGAAATAAGTTATTTGTTTCTGGCCATTTTGAGCCTGTAATCGAACCCACAAATGCTGATGCTCGACTAGTCTAATGAAGGACAGTTTTATTGCTTCTTTAATCATAACAACTGTTTCAGCTGTGCTAACATAGTTGCAAAAGAGTTTTCTAATGATCAATTAGCCTTTTAAAATGATGAACTTGGATTAGTTAACACAACGTTCCATTGGAACACAGGTGTCATGGTTAGGCCTCTGTACGCCTATATAGATATTCCATTAAAAAAATCTGCCGTTTCCAGCTACAAGTCATTGACAACATTAACAATGTCTACACTGTATTTCTGATCAATTTGATGTTGTTTTAATGGTCAAATGTGATTTTTCCTTTTAAAAAAACAAGGACATTTCTAAGTGACCCTAAACTTTTGAACGGTAGTGTATACAGTTGAAGTTGGAAGTTTACATACACCTTAGCCAAACACATTTAAACTCAGTCCTTGCTCGCACACGCTTTTTCAGTTCTGCCGTCAAATTTCTATAGGATTGAGATCAGGTCTTTGTGATGGCCACTCCAATACCTTGACTTTGTTGTCCTTAAGCCATTGTGCCACACCTTTGGAAGTATGCTTGGGGTCATTGTCCATTTGGAAGACCCATTTGCGACCAAGCTTTAACTTCCTGACAGATGTCTTGAGATGTTGCTTCAATATATCCACATTTTCCTTCACAAAATAGATGGCATCATGAGGCAGTGCACCAGTCCCTCCTGCAGCAAAGCACCCCCACAACATGATGCTGCCCCCCCCCCCCCTGCTTCACGGTGGGGCTGGTGTTCTTCGGCTTGCAAGCCTCCTCCTTTTTCCTCCAAACATAATGATGGTCATCAAGGCCAAACAGTTCCATTTTTATTTCATCAGACCAGAGGACATTTCTCCAAAAAGTACGATCTTTGTCCCCATGTGTAGTTGCAAACCGTAGTCTGGCTTTTTACTGGCGGCTTTGGAGCAGTGGCTTCTTCGTTGCTGAGCGGCCTTTCAGGTTATGTCGATATAGGACTTGTTTTACTGTGGATATAGTAACTTTTGTACTGGTTTCCTCCAGCATCTTCACAAGGTCCTTTGCTGTTGATCTGGGATTGATTTGCACTTTTCGCAGCAAAGTACATTCATCTCTAGGAGACAGAACGCGTCTCCTTCCTGGGCTGTGTGGTCCCATGGTGTTTATACTTTCGTACTGTTGTTTGTACAGATGAACGTGGTACTGTCAGGCATTTTGAAATTCCTCCCAAGGATGAACCAGATTTGTAGAGGTCTACAAAAAAAATCTGAGATCTTGGCTGATTTCTTTTGATTTCCCCATGATTTCAAGCAAAAAGGCACTGAGTTTGAAGGTAGGCCTTGAAATACATCCACAGATTCACCTCCAATTGACTCAAATGATGTCAATTAGCCTATCATAAGCTTCTAAAGCCATGACATTTTCTGGAATTTTCCAAGCTGTTTAAGGGCATAGTAAACTTAGTGTATGTACATTTCTGACCCACTGGAATTGTGATTAAGTGAAATAATCTGTAAACAATTGTTGGAAAAATGATTTGGGTCATGCACAAAGTAGATATCCTAACCGGCTCGCCAAAACTATAATTTTTTAGCAAGAAATTTGTGGCGTGGTTGAAAAGTGAGTTTTAATGACTCCAACCTAAGTGCAAACTTCCGACTTCAACTGTACATTGTTTTATTTAACTAGGCAAGTCAGTTATGATGAAATTCTTATTTATAATGACGGCCTAACACTGGCCAAACCCTGACGACGCTGGACCAATTGTGCACCGCCCTATGGGACTCCCAATCACGGACGGTTGTTATACAGCCTGGATTCGACCTAGGGTGTTTATAGTGACGCCTCTAGCACTGAGATGCAGTGCCTAGACCACTGCGCCACTCGGGAACCCTAATGCAAGTCATGAGATCACAAATTCGAAGGGCAGAAGTTGTGAATAATGTTGCATCTTTCTGAATGCCATGGGTATGGGGTATTTGATTTAGGCAGAGTGGGACATTTGACAGTTTGAGCGGTTGTACCTTACCGTTATTCAACAAGTGAATAGCTAGCTTTTCCCTCTGAGCTTTGAAAGATGTATTTACTGTAACTATATTGACATACACTGTATGTGACACATAGGAGTTGAATTGAATCTAATCAGATGGAGAAAAAAATCACAAACTCTAGGCTGTGAGCTATAGTATATCCATTACAATACACAGCTCTAATTTCTTAAGTCTTGTTGAGGTATATGCTTTTTTGGTGAATCAATTACTGATTATAACAGCTGGACAGAAACCTACCAACTCTACTTGGCCTATGATGGTAGAATGATACACATCCTGATAACAATTATATTTTTTTACATTTTTAACATTAGCCGGCTATTGCCGTGGTCATTTTCAGAATTGTCCCCCCGAAAAGCTTTATGCAGTGAATACTACTGAATGATTTATTTATTTTGTTTTATGTCTATTTCGTTTTTTAATTTATTAATTTCATGTACTTTTGTAAAATGTTTAAATTTAAAATATATTTTGCAATAACCCTTGAGGAAAAACTTAAATGTACATAAATACTTTTGGAAAAAGGATGTATTGGAATATGAACTGTAAAGATCTGCCTTGTATATGGAGTGAATTAGTTTCTGTAACTATTAAAGCAGCCAATGAACTACACAGCCTGTCTCCCTTTTTCTTGTACAGACTTATTCGGCGGCAGGTAGCCTAGTGGTTAGAGCGTTGGACTAATAACCGAAAGATTACAAGATCGAATCCCCAAGCTGACAAGGTAAAATCTGTTGTTTGGCCCCTGAACAAGGCAGTTAACCCACTGTTCCTAGGCCGTCATTGAAAATAAGAATTTGTTCTTAACTGACTTGCCTAGTTAAATAAAGGTTTTTTAAAAATTGGGATGGTTAAACATGAAAAATGTAATGTTAATGTATAATGGTCATGACTTAATAACAATGTCATAACTAGCCTAAACTAGACAATATTCTCAGAATGGTCTGTTGTATAGTAATCCCCAGGAGTTAATAAACCTTAGGACCACATATGTTCGAGAAGCAAAGCTCAAAGAACTGTTATAGAAGTACTTCCTATAAGGAAACCACAATATAGACACCATGTCGGCCCCCATCCCCCTTAGATATGTAACTGTTGGTGAATGTAAACATCAGAGCACTGCAGGGAAATGCCTCCCACCTCATAGCACTCCATGACACACACGCTTGATAACCACAGAGATGACTAAATGGCACCTTTTTTTTTTTTTTTTTTTTACACATGGCCAAATTTCCAGCTTTAACTCTTAATGTTTAATTTAAAACAATAAGTGGCCCGTCATAAAGTGTTAATCAACAGCCACTTCTTTTGTCACCCAAAAGCTCATACTAGTGCATGATTGGAGGATGACTTGAAAGCTAAATTTTTGCAGCGAGACAGTGGTGCTGAAGACTAAGCTCTTCTTTCCTGTGAGTGAGGGACAACAGGAAGTGAGGTAAAGAACATATGTAGGTGGTCCACAAAGTGATCACAATAGAAAAGATTTCACATGAATTTGGATAGAAGGTGTTTGAATATCTACCTGCATGGGCTCTGGGTGAGATCTCCTCTCTATATCAGCTCAATATAACTAATTAAAAACGAATTATAGCTCTATGCCTACTTCAAATAACATTTTATTGGTCACACACATATTTAACAGACATTGCGGGTGTAGTGAAATGCTTGTGTTCCTAGTTTCAACAGTGCAGTAGTATCTAACAATTCACAACAATACACATATCTAGAAGTAAAGAATGGAATTAAGAAATATATAAATGTTAGGACGAGCAATGTCGGAGTGGGATTGATTAAATTAGAATACAGTATATACATATAAAATGAGTAAAGCAGTATGTAAACATTATTAAAGTGACTAGTGTTCCAGTATTAAAGTGGCCAGTGATTCCATGCCTATGCTGTCATGTCTTTGGCATCATTAAAAGTGAAGATTTATTTCATCAAATCAATTCTCTAATTATTATTATGTGATTAAACTAATCATGTAAACGTAATTAACTAGGAAGTCAGGGTACCAAGGAAAATCTTCAGATTACCAAGTTATAACTCTTCAGATATTTTAATATCTGATCAATTAGTCTTCTACTAATGAATTATTCTTTACCTCATGCCAGTCTCATTCCAAACGTCGTAAATTGTTGGTTATCTCCGCGAACACAGCCTTTACTTTGAATCATCCATACACCAATTGGCTTAATCATTTATTTACTAACTAAATAATCACAGAAATGCATAAACAAACAAACAGTAGATCGGTTGCTAACAAGGATAGGGAAGATTCCCCAATGGGCTAAGCCAATATGATGGCTTGGTGGACAAAGGGAAGTGGGTGTGGACAGAAAGAGTGGGAAAGACAAAAGGGATCAATACACACAGTTGATAATTATATTTATTGAAATGCTAATCCTTTGCACATGAACACTCACTCATTCGGGAATAATTGCAATCGATATATATTTACACCCATGTGTCGTCGTGATCTCTTCGCATCCCAGGTTTACATCATTTCTAGCTGCAGACTAGTAATTAGTATCTAAGATTTGCTCTTATTCTGTAGGGATCGATAGTCTCAGAGTTGAACCATTTCCAGCCGTGTAGCCAATGCTCCACGTGGTATGGTTAGGAATTCAATAACTATTCGCAATCACAGCTCACGCTGGTGGGTTTGCTTAGTCTTGGTACTCAAACCTGTGCCACGTCCGTTTACACAGAGGTACGCATGGTCTGAAGAGGATTTCCCCGGGGGGGGGGGGGTATTAGTAACAGTAGAAAAGGCGGTTCTATGATGCCTGATCATGTCTGTGCTCACGGGGGCAGGCCAATGACTTAGTTAAACTTTAAAGGGAATTCAATTCTATCACATTAAAGGTTAACATCACATTACATCAGTTCACAAATAGTTTCATCTTCAACTCATTCATTTTATACAAGAATTAGATGGAAAGGAGGACGGAAGTTTACAAACACTTAGGTTGGAGTCATTAAAACTCGTTTTTCAAACACACCACAAATTTCTTGTTAATGAACTATAGTTTTGGCAAGTCGGTTAGGACATTTACTTTGTGCATGACACAAGTCATTTTTCCAACAATTGTTTGCAGACAGATTATGTCACTTATAATTCATTGTATCACAATTCCAGTGGGTCAGAAGTTTACATACACTAAGATGACTGTGCCTTTAAACAGCTTGGAAAATTCCAGAAAATTATGTCATGGCTTTAGAAGCTTCAGATAAATTATCAGAAGCTTCTAAAGCCATGACATCATTTGACTCAATTGGAGGTGTACCTGTGGATGTATTTCAAGGCCTACCTTCAAACTCAGTGCCTTTTTGCTTGACATCATGGGAAAATCATAAGAAATCAGCCAAGACCTCAGAAAAACAATTGTGGACCTCCACAAGTCTGATTCATCCTTGGGTGGAATTTCCAAACGCCTGACAGTACCACGTTCATCTTTACAAACAATAGTACACAAGTATAAACACCATGGGACCAAGCAGCCATCATACTGCCCAGGAAGGAGACGAGTTCTGTCTCCTAGAGATGAGAGTACTTTGCTGCGAAAAGTGCAAATCAATCCCAGAACAACAGCAAAGGACCCTGTGAAGATGCTGGAGGAAACAGGTACAAAAGTATCCATATCCACAGTAAAACAAGTCCTATGTCGACATAACCTGAAATGTCGCTCAGCAAGGAGAAGCCACTTCTCAAAAACCGCCATAAAAAAAGCCAGACTACGGTTTGCAACTGCACATGGGGACAAAGATCGTACTTTTTGGAGGACTGTCCTCTGGTCTGATGAAACAAAAATATAACTTTTTTTCCATAATGACCATCGTTATGTTTGGAGTAAAAAGGGGGAGGCTTGCAAGCCGAAGAATCACGGGGAGCACGGGGGTGGCAGCATCATGTTGTGGGGGTGCTTTGCAGCAGGAGGGACTGGTACAAAATAGCTGGCATCATGAGGAGGAAAATTGTGGATATATTGAAGTAACATTTCAAGACATAAGTCAGAATGTTAAAGCTTGGTCGCAAAATGGGTCTTCCAAATGGACAATGACCCCAAGCACACTTCCAAAGTTGTGGCAAAATGGCTTAAGGACAACAAAGTCAAGGTATTGGAGTGGCCATCCCAAAGCCCTGACCTCAATCTTATAGAAAATTTGTGGGCAGAACTGAAAAAGCGTGTGCGAGCAAGGAGGCCTACAAACCTGACTCAGTTACACCAGCTCTGTCAGGAGGAATGGGCCGAAATTCACCCAACTTATTGTGGAAAGCTTGTGGAAGGCTACCCAAAATGTTTGACCAAATACTAATTGAGAGTATGTAAAGTTCGGACCCACTGGGAATGTGATGAAAGAAACAAAACCTGAAATAAATTCTCTTTACTATTATTCTGAAATGTCACATTCTTAAAAAAGTAATGATCCTAACTGACCTAAGACAGAGAATTTTTACTCTGATTAATTGTCAGGAATTGTGAAAAACTGAGTTTAAATGTATTTGGCTAAGGTGTATGTAAACTTCCGACTTCAACTGTAGTTATGTGCGTTTCCTGTCTTCTCTGAGGTCACCAAATGAAACACGCTCGTCATACCCGTCCCTTAACCTCTCTAGGGTACATGGGACGGTAGCGTCCCACCTTGGCAACAGCCAGTGAAACTGCAGGGCGCCAAATTCAAAACAGAAATCCCATAGTTAATATTCCTCAAACATACATGTATTTTACACCATTTTAAAGATACACTTGTTGTAAATCCAGTCACAGTGTCCAATTTCAAAAAGGCTTTACGACGAAAGCAAACCAAACGATTGCTACACAGCCATTTTTTCCAGCCAAAGAGAGGAGTCACAAAAAGCAGAAATATAGATACATTCATCACTAACCTTTGATGATCTTCATCAGATGACACTCATAAGACTTCATGTTACACAATACATGTATGTTTTGTTCGGTAAAGTTCATATTTTTATCCAAACATTTGAGTTTACATTGGCGCATTATATGTTCAGTATTTCCAAAACATCCGGTGATTTTGCAGAGAGCCACATGAATTTATAGAAATACTCATAATAAACATTGCTAAAACATACAACTTGTGCATGGAATTTTAGATCCACTTCTCCTAAATGCAACCACTGTGTCAGATTTTTTAAAAACTTTACGAAAAAAGAAAACCATGCAATAATCTGAGTACGGCGCTCAGACGACAAATCAAGCCAAACAGATATCCGCCATGTTGGAGTAAACAGAAGTTGGAGTCAACAGAAGAAAAAACATTATATATATTCACTTACTTTTGATGATCTTCACCAGAATGCACTCCCAGGAATCCCAGTTCCACAATAAATGTTTGTTTTGTTCGACAATGTCCATCATTTATGTCGAAATAGCTCCTTTTGTTACCGTTCAATTCACAAATCCAAACTCACGACGCGTGGGCAGGTCCTGTAAGGGTTTTCCTGTGGTGAAGGAGAGGCGGACCAAAATGCAGCATGGTGGTTATTCATGTTTAATTTATAAAGACACTATACATGAATAAACTAACAAAACAATAAACGTGCAAAAACCAAAAACAGCCCTATCTGGTGCAAAACACAGAGACAGGAACAATCACCCACAAAACACAACACAAAACAGGCTACCTAAATATGGTTCCCAATCAGAGACAATGACTAACACCTGCCTCTGATTGAGAACCATCTCAGGCCAAACATAGAAATAGACAAACCAGACACACAACATAGAATGCCCACCCAGCTCACGTCCTGACCAACACTAAAACAAGGAAAACACATACGAACGATGGTCAGAACGTGACAGAACCCCCCAAGGTGCGGACTCCGAACGCACAACCTAAACCTATAGGGGAGGGTCTGGGTGGGCATCTGTCCGCGGTGGCGGCTCTGGCGCTGGACGTGGACCCCACTCCATAATTGCCTTAGTCCACCCCCTTAGAGTCCCTTGAGTGGCGACCCTCGCCGCTAACCTTGGCCTAGGAAACCTAACAACGGGCCCCACTGGACTGAGGGGCAGCTCCGGACTGAGGTAGCTCAGGACTGAGGGGAAGCTCGGGACTGAGGGGAAGCTCGGACTGAGGGGAAGCTCGGGACTGAGAGGAAGCTCAGGCAGGTTGATGGATCTAGCAGCTCCTGGCTGGCTGGTGGTTCCGGCAGATCCTGGCTGACTGGCAGATCCTGGCTGACTGGCGGATCCTGGCTGACTGACGGCTCTGGCAGATCCTGGCTGACTGGCGGATCCTGGCTGAATGGCGGATCCTGGCTGAATGGCGGATCCTGGCAGATCCTGGCTGACTGGCGGATCCTGGCAGACTGGCGGATCCTGGCTGACTGGCAGTTCTGGCGGATCCTGGCTGACTGGCGGATCCTGGCTGACTGGTGGATCCTGGCAGACTGGCGGATCCTGGCAGACTGGCGGATCTAACTGTTCCTGGCAGACTGGCGGCTCTGGCGGATCCTGGCTGACTGGCGGCACTGGCGGCTCCTGGCTGACTGGCGGCACTGGCGGCTCCTGGCTGACTGGCGGCGCTGGGCAGACTGGCGGCACTGGCGGCGCTGGGCAGACTGGCGGCACTGGCGGCGCTGGGCAGACTGGCGGCACTGGCGGCGCTGGGCAGACGGGTAGCTCAGACCGCGCTGGGCAGACGGGAAGCTCCGGCAACGCTGGAGAAGAAGGCTCTGGCAGCGCTGGACTGAGGAGCACTGGCGCCTCTCAAATGAGGGGCTCTGGCGCCTCTGGCATGAGGGGCGGGAGCTCTGACAGCGCCGGACAGGCGGGAGACTCTGGCTGCGCTGGAGAGGAGGAAGGCTCCGGCAGCGCTGGACAGGCGAGACGCACTGTAGGCCTGATGCGTGGTGCTGGCACTGGTGGTACTGGGCCGAGGACACGCACAGGAAGCCTGGTGCGGGGAGCTGCCACCGGAGGGCTGGTGTGTGGAGGTGACACTGGATGGACCGGACCGTGAAGGCGTACTGGAGATCTTGAGAGCAGGGCTGGCACTAACCGCCCTGGCTGGATCTTCACCCTAGCCCGGCAGATGTGGGAAGCTGGGATGTAGCGCACCGGGCTAAGCACGCGTACTGGGGACACCGTGCGAACCACCGCATAACACGGTGCCTGACCAGTGCCACGCTCGCCACGGTTAGCACTGCTAAGAGCACTGTAGTGCTGAGATGGCACAGGACGTGCAAGGCTAGGGAGATGCACAGGAGGCCTGGTGCGTGAGGCTGGCACCATCTTCACCAGCCGACTAGCACGCACCTCAGGACGAGTATGGAGAGCTGACACAGGTGTCATCAAATCCCCGACACGCTCCGTCGGTGAATTCCGTGTCTCATGCACCAACACAGCAACTCTATATCTCTCTCCTCCAATTTCCCCATTAACTCCTTCACAGTCTCTGCTTCGCTCACCTCCAACACCAGCTCTGGTTCTGAGCTCCTCCTTGGCTCCTCACGATAAACGGGGGGAGTTGGCTCAGGTCTGACTCCTGACTCTGCCACACTCCCCCTGTGCCCCCTCCCCAATACATTTTTGGGGCTGACTCTCGGGCTTCCGTCCACGCCGCCGTGCTTGCGTCGCCAACCTCATTCTCCTGTAACCTTCCGCGCACTGCTCCATCGAATCCCAGGCGGGCTCCGGCACTCTCCCTGGGTCGACCGCCCACCTGTCTATTTCCTCCCAAGTAGTATAGTCCATATTCTTGCCAACCAAACCGTCCTCCCATGTCCATTTCGCTTTTCGCTGCTGTTGCCCGTTACCACGCCGCTTGGTCCTGTTGTGGTGGGTGATTCTGTAAGGGTTTTCCTGTGGTGAAGGAGAGGCGGACCAAAATGCAGCGTGGTGGTTATTCATGTTTAATTTATAAAGACACTATACATGAATAAACTAACAAAACAATAAACGTGCGAAAACCAAAAACAGCCATATCTGGTGCAAAACACAGAGACAGGAACAATAACCCACAAAACTCAACACAAAACAGGCTACCTAAATATGGTTCCCAATCAGAGACAATGACTAACACCTGCCTCTGATTGAGAACCATCTCAGGCCAAACATAGAAATAGACAAACCAGACACACAACATAGAATGCCCACCCAGCTCACGTCCTGACTAACACTAAAACAAGGAAAACACATACGAACGATGGTCAGAACGTGACAGGTCCAGGTGAAAGTTCAGAAGAAAAGTCATATTACAATTCGTAGAAACATGTCAAACAATGTATAGAATCAATCTTTTGGATGTTTTTAAATCTTCAATAATGTTCCAACCAGGGAATTCCTTTGTCTGTAGAAATGCAATGGAACAGAACTTGTTCTCACGGGAACGCGCGAGACTGAGCTCGTGCCTCTCCCCTCTCATTCGCCCCCACTTCACAGTAGAAGCCTCAAACAAGGTTCTAAATACTGTTGACATCTAGTGGAAGCCTTAGGAAGTGCAATATGACCCCATAGACACTGTGCATGCTAAGAGTTGAAAAACTACAAACCTCAGATTTCCCATTTCCTGGTAGGATTTTGTCTCAGGTTTTTGCCTGCCAAATGAGTTCTGTTATACTCACAGACATCATTCAAACTGTTTTAGAAACTTTTTCTATCCAAATCTACTATATGCATATTCTAGCTTTTATGGCTGAGTAGCAGGCAGTTTAATTTGGGCACGCTTTTCATCCAAAATTCCCAATGCTGCCCCCTACCCTAGAGAAGTTAAGTGTCCACGGACCATTCCCACCTTCTCAGAAGTGGACATTTTGTTTCATTTTCCCATTTTGGGGATTTAGGGGTTCGGCCATGTGAAATCCTTTGTTCACTCTGTGGTCTCTCTGCATGAAAAGGGGAAGAGAGTCTCAGCCAGGAATTTACGACCTGAGATGACAGAACCTGGGTGTGGGAGAGACAGAGAGGGGGAAGCCCCAATCTATACCCAGAAAGGGACATGTCATGACAATGTATATAGGGCAGCAGCTACTAAGGTGCAGGGTTGAGTAACCGGGTGGTAGCTGGCTAGTGATGGCTAGTTAACAGTCTGATGGCCTTGAGATAGAAGAAGTTTTTCAGTCTCTTGGTCCCAGCTTTGATGCACCTGTACTGACCTTTGCCTTCTGGATGATAGCGGGGTGAACAGGCCGTGGCTTAGGTGGTTGATGTCCTTGATGATCCTTATGGCCTTCCTGTGACATTGGGTGCTGTATGTGTCCTGGAGGGCAGGCAGTGTGCCCCCGGTGATGCGTTGGGCAGACTGCACCACCCTCTGGAGAGCCTTGCGGTTGCTGGTGCCGTATCAGGCAGTGATACAGCCCGACAGGATGCTCTCAATCGTGCACCTGTAAAAGTTTGAGGTTCTTAGGGGCCAAGCCAAATTTCTTCAGCCTCCTGAGGTTCACACTGTTTGTGTGGGTAGACCATTTCAGATCATCAGTGATATGTATGCTGATGAACTTGAAGCTTTCCACCTTCTCCACTGTGGTCCCATCAATGTGGATGGGGACTTTAGAACAACTCCTTGCTCATCATTTCACATTTTTGCTCTTGATTCCTCAGATGAAGGCAATGTGCGCACTCAAAAGAACAATGTCATATGTGAATACAAGCAACAATCACACAGAAACCTCCCTCATCAGCAACGTAACAAGACATTCAAATATAATAAATGATCTTGATAATACATTCTCAACAGATCCTGAAGTAGGTGAGTCAAATAATCATATGTCATGTGAGAAGTTTACTGAGGGCGGTTTCTCATGCTGTGATGTAACGGTGAACATGTCTTTTCTCAGATGGTGTCAAATTTAATGGGATGTTCTACATTTTAATCGGTATTTCTGGGTTTACTGTTACCATTGTCCTTTTACTGGCCATTCTGTGGACAATGAAGTAAGTTTATAGCTCAACTACTTGTTAACATATCAAACGTGTACCTTTCCTTAATACAGTATCAGCAGCGGATGTGTTTATTCCATACTGGATGCAGTAATATACAGTACAACTAACTTTCTTCATACCCTTTCCAGGTATCGCACTTTGATTCACACCATTCGAGAGCTGCAGGGTGTTGAGGGTCTATTGGGCAGAGCTCCTCCATCCAACCCCCCAGCTCTAAGTCCCCTAACCTTGAGGAAGTGTCGAGTGCGTGAGACTAGAAGCCCACTAGAGCTTGTCTCTGTCACTCTGGGACAGGAGTATCAGAACACTAGCTCGCCCACTCCCCTGCTCAGGCAGACAACCAAGTCAGCTTCTAGGTCTCTCTGGAGATCACAGCAAACGGTAAACTCAGGTTGAAGAAAAAGCTACAGGGTAAAATAACATTCTCATACTTAAATCTAGCTGTAGAATGTTGTAACAGCGTGGACTTAATTTCCCAGGGTTCCTGCTTCAACACATCAGGGCTGTGCATGCAGCAACTCATCAAAGCAGGGAGGGAAGGGGTGTACTACAAGGCTAAGATGACGCGTGGCACATGCAAGGGTCACTCCATTGTCACCTGCAAGATGACCAAAGAGGGTAAGGACAAATCCACCAAGCTTACTATTAAACTCAGCTAAAAAAGTAACGTCCCTTTTTCAGGACCCTGTCTTTCAAAGATCATTTGTAAAAATCCAAATAACTTCACAGATCTTCATTGTAAAGGCTTTAAACACTGTTTCCCATGCTTGTTCAATGAATCATAAACAATTAATGAACAAGCACCTGTGGAACGGTCATTAAGACACTAACAGCTTACAGACAGTAGTCAATTAAGGTCACAGTTATGAAAACTTAGGACACTAAAGAGGCCTTTCTACTGACTCTGAAAAACACCAAAAGAAAGCTGGCCAGGGTCCCTGCTCACCTGCGTGAACGTGCCTTAGGCATGCTGCAAGGAGGCATGAGGACTGCGGATGTGGCCAGGGCAATAAATTGCAATGTCCATACTGTGAGACGCCTAAGACAGTGCTACAGGGAGACAGGACGGACAGCTGATCGTCCTTGCAGTGGCAGACAACGTCGCCTATGGGCACAAACCCACCGTCACTGGACCAGCAAAAAGTGCTCTTCACCGACAGGTCGCAGTTTTCTCTCACCAGAGGTGATTGTCGGATTTGCGTTTATTGTCGAAGGAATGATCTTTACACCGAGGACTGTATTCTGGAGCGGGATCGATTTGGAGGTGGAGGGTCCATCATGGTTTGGGACAGTGTGTCACAGCATCATCGGACTGAGCTTGATGTCATTTTTTTTTAACCTTTATTTTACTAGGCAAGTTAGTTAAGAACAAATTCTTATTTTCAATGATGGCCTAGGAACAGTGGGTTAACTGCCTGTTCAGGGGCAGAACGACAGATTTTTGTACCTTGTCAGCTCGGGGATTCGAACTTGCAACCTTTCGGTTACTAGTCCAATGCTCTAACCACTAGGCTACCCTGCCGCCCCATTGCAGGTAATCTCAATGCTGTGCGTTATAGTGAAGACATCCTCCTCCCTAATGTGGTGGCCTTCCTGCAGGCTCATCCTGTCATGACCCTCCAGCATGACAATGCCACCAGCCATACTGCTCATTCTGTGCGTGATTTCCTGCTAGACAGGAATGTCTTGGTGGAAGAGTAGGGTAACATCTCACAGCAAGAACTGGCAAATCTGTTGCTGCAGTCCATGAGGAGATGCGCTGCAGTACCTAATGCAGCTGGTGGCCACACCAGATACTGACTGTTATTTTTTATTTTGACCCTCCCTTTGTTCATGGACACATTATTCCATTTCTGTTAGTCACTTGTCTGTGGAACTTGTTCAGTTTATGTCTCAGTTGTTGAATCTTGTTATGTTCATACAAATATTTACACATGTTAAGTTTGCTGAAAATAAACACAGTTGACAGTTTGAGGACGTTTATTTTTTTGCTGAGTTTATTTAACGTTGTTAGTCAATACCAAAAAGACAATGCACTGTACTCCTCACAATAATACATGTACCAATCACAGCCCTCACCATCAGAGGTTTACTGTTTGAAATGCACCCAGGAGCTTATACCTACCAAAACAGTTGATAAGCGTGGTTTGTTCTCTGTAGGGGTTACCCACAGGAGGGTAGCCAGAGAGGTGAACATCATGAGGAAGCTAAGTACCCACAAGAACGTGCTGCAGCTGCTAGACTGGAACATCACACAGGGTAAGAGTCACAGACTCGTTTATTAAGCATTCATTGTTTCTGAAATTTGGACCTTGGCAAAAAGTTATACAGTAAGGTGGTGTTGTGTGTGTTTCATTTTCCTTTACTCCAGCTCCTTACATGCTGATCCTGGAGTCGGTGAGCAGTGGGACCCTGCGCAGTTTCCTGCAAGTGAATCAACACCAACTGAACAGGGACAGTGATTTGCAAAAGCACTTCACCACAGCAGCATATCACATTGCCCATGCAATGAGACACCTGCGCTCTAAAATGGTACATTAGAATAATTTGAAAAATCCATCAGCAATGTCATATATTTCACTTTTGTCTGTGGTCACCACACATACATATTTGACTACAGTCCCCATAATCTCTGTTGCACAATTGTTCATACTACAGGTGGTGCACTGTGACCTAGCCCTGAGGAACATCATGGTTAACCATTTCCCCAGAGAGGTGAAGCTGGCGGAGTTTGGACTGGCCCAAGACCTGACTCTTTTGAGCAGTCGTCGCAGCAGCCACAAAGGAGACCACTTGGTGAGGAGGACTGTCTTGGAGTCACCCAGACGTTGTGACCAGAGCATAATTTAACTTGGCTGTTCTTTTTGGTTCTGTTCGCAGCAAAAAGTGCCCCTGCGTTGGTATCCCCCAGAGTACTTCAGAAACAACTACTACAGCTTCAAAGGGGATGTCTGGGCATTTGGCATTGTGCTGTGGGAGATGCAAACATTTGGTAAAATGGAAAGAGCACCTGAGATTAACTGAGAAAAATGTATTCACTAACGTATTAATAATGAATTTTCATTTTTTTAGGGGGTAGATCAAATTGAATATTAAAGATAGATTGTAGCTTCCATCAATGTAATTGTCTGCATCATTTCCAATCCCCAATATGTATTTTTTGTAAATGTATATAGTACCAGTTAAAAGTTTGGACACACCTACTCATTCAAGGGTTTTTCTTTATTTTTACTATTTTCTACATTGTAGATGTTTAACTTTGCTGTTTCACAAAAGTTTTGAAAATATATCAATTTTACAGACACAGTATATTTTACATTTGTGATCTTGTTGTTATTAGTCCCACCCTTCAGCTCCATTCAACCCCTCCCATCTAGCTCTTAACACCATCCATACTGGATTTCCATTTGCCATGTATTTTTTAACAGTGCTGTAATGATTTGTCTTAATATTAGGGACCTTACCATATCCCAACCTGGAGACTTTAGAGTTGGTGGTGCACTACATCTGCTCTGGACACAGGAACTCAGAACCAGAGACATGTAGGCCAGAGATGTGAGTAATTATCCCCCTTCAGATACTTTTTTTACATGGAATATTTCCAGGCATATCTGACTGCTCATGTGTATTTGCATGATACTGGTGCGCTAGTAAACTTAGCAAAAGAAAGAAATGTCCCTTTTTCAGGACCCTGTCTTTCAAAGACAATTCATAAAAATCCAAATAAATACAGATCATTGTAAAGGGTTTAAACACTGTTTCCCAATGAATGAACATGCACCAGTGGAACGGTCATTAAGACACTAACAGCTTACAGACGGTAGGCAATTTAGACTAAAGAGGCCTTTCTACTGACTCTGAAAAACACCAAAAGAAAGATGGCCAGGGTCCCTGCTCGTCTGCGTGAACGTGCCTTAGGCATGCTGCAAGGAGGCATGAGGACTGCAGATGTGGCCGGAGCAATAAATTGCAATGTCCTTACTGTGAGACGCCTAAAACAGCGCTACAGGGAGACAGGATGGACAGCCGATCGTCCTCGCAGTGGCAGACCACGTGTAACAGCACCTGCACAGGATCGGTACATCCTAACATCACACCTGCGGGACAGGTACAGGATGGCAACAACAACTCCCTGAGTTACACCAGTGTTTATGCCACATATCCCTTTCCTTCTAGACTGCAGATGATGAAGGACTGCTGGCTGGAGCCCTACACCCAAAGGCCCTCGTTCAACGACATAGTCAGTGTCCTGGAGAACATCCTGGAGGATGATGCAGTGAGTGTGGCGTTTTCAGTTACCGTTCCCCTTGCATCTCCCATCCTTCTCTGTTGTAAAAACGTATTTAAGAGGCAATCTAGGCATGCAAAATGTTACCTTTCCATGCAGTAATTTGTGTTTGTATATTGTCTGCAGGATTACATCAAAGTGAACAACAGACTAGCCAATGTTGGATATGGTGACCAAGAGTCTGCCTTACCCTCCTTCATGACGACTGAATATGTGCAGAGAGGAAGAGGTGAAGCCTCAGTATATAGATCATCTTTGATATGTGCAAGTTACTTCATGAATAACATGTTTGGATGTGCATGTTTGCAAAATCTGCTTTTTCTTTTACTTAGGGAAGTAGGTCTACTACAATGACCTTACACTGAGTGGACAAAACATTAGGAACAGCTACTTAATATTAAGTTGCACTTCCTTTTGCTCTCAGAACAGCCTCAATTCATCGGGGCATGGACTACAAGGTGTCAAAAGCATTCCACATGGATGCTGGCCCATGTTCACTCCAATGCTTCCCACAGTTGTGTCAAGTTGGCTGGATGTCCTTTGGGTGGTGGACCATTTTTGATACACACAGGAAACTGTCGAGAGTGAAAAACCCAGCAGTGTTGCAGTTCTTGAGACACTCAAACCGGTGCGCATGGCACCTACTACCATACCCCTGTTCATAGGCACTTAAATCTTTTGTCTTGCCCATTCACCCATTCACAGAATAGCACACATACACAATCCATGTCTCACTTGTCAAGGCTTAAAAATTCTTCTTTAACATGTCTTCTCCCATTCAGCTACACTGATTGAAGTGGATTTAACAAGTGAAATCAATCAGATCACAGCTTTCACCTGGTTCAACTCCAGGTGTCATAAATGCATGACCCTCCCCTTGTACTGTAAAGTAAATGGAATTAACTAAAATAATAATAACTGTAGTGACCCTGTGTTTATAAATGTGGATATCAACTTTGCCACTTCTGCATGTTTTTGTGGCACAGTTGGTGCAATGCAGGGCTATGGGCCAGAAGGTTGAGGATTCGCTGACAACCACAGAAGAGCTCATTCTCCCTGCCTGTTTCGTCACTTCAAGATCAAAGCCGGTTGCAGACAATGATCAGCTGGGGGGAATCAGATTTTCAACATTTTGATGCCAAATCTTCCACCAACAGGTTTATGTGCCAATAAACCAATTAACCAACCAATAAACAAAACATACCGACTTCGGGTCTTCAATATCACGGTTTTCATTTTCAACACAACAACAAATATACTGTCTCGACAAACAGAAAACACATCCCTTCCTACCTTAGGCTTACCAAGTATCAAAGGCTTAGCTAGACAATCTCTGAATGTCATTCAACTTTTTGGTCTCTTTCCAATTATCAAATTGCAGCTGGACAGTTTGGATTGATTGATTGATTTTATTTGTCAGTAAAAAAAAAACATATACAGTATAAACAAATCATTGTAAAAGTGACTGGGATTGCACAATAAAGTCAGGGACTAATTTCCATTGTGGCCCCTACATTTGCTGCAGCATATGCTAGTAATATATGGACTAAATGCGCGTCTAATTTACACATCTCCATCTGACTTTCGGGGGTCAACCTATTTTTTTATTGTAAATATTATTTTTGATTTATTTCAGCTGTATAGTTTTAAAACAGCATATCACTTGCATATTGTTGCTTTAAATCAGTGTGCACCGGAGCACTATGTCATTGTCTTTCTCTCTCTCCATTAATTCCATTCAAATTGCATCCAAAATAGATAATCCTGTTCAAAAAGTAATATATATATATATATCCTAGCCTACCTCTTTCAGCAAATCATTTCAGATAATAAATTATTATCAGTCAAACGACCACCCCTCATCACTGTCAAACGACCACCCCTCATCACTGTCAAACGACCACCCCTAATCACTGTCAAACGACCACCCCTCATCACTGTCAAACGACCACCCCTCATCACTGTCAAACGACCACCCCTCATCACTGTCAAACGACCACCCCTCATCACTGTCAAACGCTCCCTAAAACACTTCTGTGAGCAGGCCTTTCTAATCGACCTGGCCCGGGTATCCTGGAAGGACATTGACCTCATCCCGTCAGTTGAGGATGCCTGGTCATTCTTTAAAAGTAACTTCCTCACCATTTTAGATAAGCATGCTCCGTTCAAAAAATGCAGAACCAAGAACAGATACAGCCCTTGGTTCACTCCAGACCTGACTGCCCTCGACCAGCACAAAAACATCCTGTGGCGGACTGCAATAGCATCGAATAGCCCCCGTGATATGCAACTGTTCAGGGAAGTCAGGAACCAATACACGCAGTCAGTCAGGAAAGCTAAGGCCAGCTTCTTCAGGCAGAAGTTTGCATCCTGTAGCTCCAACTCCAAAAAGTTCTGGGACACTGTGAAGTCCATGGAGAACAAGAGCACCTCCTCCCAGCTGCCCACTGCACTGAGGCTAGGTAACACGGTCTCCACCGATAAATCCACGATTATCGAAAGCTTCAATAAGCACTTCTCAACGGCTGGCCATGCCTTCCGCCTGGCTACTCCAACCTCGGCCAACAGCTCCGCCCCCCGCAGCTCCTCGCCCAAGCCTCTCCAGGTTCTCCTTTACCCAAATCCAGATAGCAGATGTTCTGAAAGAGCTGCAAAACCTAGACCCGTACAAATCAGCTGGGCTTGACAATCTGGATCCTCTATTTCTGAAACTATCTGCCGCCATTGTCGCAACCCCTATTACCAGCCTGTTCAACCTCTCTTTCATATCGTCTGAGATCCCCAAGGATTGAAAGCTGCCGCAGTCATCCCCCTCTTCAAAGGGGGAGACACCCTGGACCCAAACTGCTATAGACCTATATCCATCCTGCCCTGCCTATCTAAGGTCTTCGAAAGCCAAGTCAACAAACAGGTCACTGACCATCTCGAATCCCACCGTACCTTCTCCGCTGTGCAATCTGGTTTCCGAGCCGGTCACGGGTGCACCTCAGCCACGCTCAAGGTACTAAACGATATCATTACCGCCATCGATAAAAGACAGTACTGTGCAGCCGTCTTCATCGACCTCGCCAAGGCTTTCGACTCTGTCAATCACCATATTCTTATCGGCAGACTCAATAGCCTCGGTTTCTCGGATGACTGCCTTGCCTGGTTCACCAATTACTTTGCAGACAGAGTTCAGTGTGTCAAATCGGAGGGCATGCTGTCCGGTCCTCTGGCAGTCTCTATGGGGGTGCCACAGGGTTCAATTCTCGGGCCGACTCTTTTCTCTGTATATATCAATGATGTTGCTCTTGCTGCGGGCGATTCCCTGATCCACCTCTACGCAGACGACACCATTCTATATACTTTCGGCCCGTCATTGGACACTGTGCTATCTAACCTCCAAACGAGCTTCAATGCCATACAGCACTCCTTCCGTGGCCTCCGACTGCTCTTAAACGCGAGTAAAACCAAATGCATGCTTTTCAACCGATCGCTGCCTGCACCCGCATGCCCGACTAGCATCACCACCCTCGATGGTTCCGACCTTGAATATGTGGACATCTATAAGTACCTAGGTGTCTGGCTAGACTGCAAACTCTCCTTCCAGACTCACATCAAACATCTCCAATCGAAAATCAAATCAAGAGTCGGCTTTCTATTCCGCAACAAAGCCTCCTTCACTCACGCCGCCAAGCTTACCCTAGTAAAACTGACTATCCTACCGATCCTCGATTTCGGCGATGTCATCTACAAAATGGCTTCCAACACTCTACTCAGCAAACTGGATGCAGTCTATCATAGTGCCATCCGTTTTGTCACCAAAGCACCTTATACCACCCACCACTGCGACTTGTATGCTCTAGTCGGCTGGCCCTCGCTACATATTCGTCGCCAGACCCACTGGCTCCAGGTCATCTACAAGTCCATGCTAGGTAAAGCTGCGCCTTATCTCAGTACACTGGTCACGATGGCAACACCCATCCGTAGCACACGCTCCAGCAGGTGTATCTCACTGATCATCCCTAAAGCCAACACCTCATTTGGCCGCCTTTCGTTCCAGTACTCTGCTGCCTGTGACTGGAACGAACTGCAAAAATCGCTGAAGTTGGAGACTTTTATCTCCCTCACCAACTTCAAACATCAGCTATCCGAGCAGCTAACCGATCGCTGCAGCTGTACATAGTCTATTGGTAAATAGCCCACCCATTTTCACCTACCTCATTCCCATACTGTTTTTATACTGTTTTTTTTATTTATTTATTTACTTTTCTGCTCTTTTGCACACCAATATCTCTACCTGTACATGACCATCTGATCATTTATCACCCCAGTGTTAATCTGCAAAATTGTATTATTCGCCTACCTCCTCATGCCTTTTGCACACATTGTATATAGACTGCCCATTTTTTTTCTACTGTGTTATTGACTTGTTAATTGTTTATTCCATGTGTAACTCTGTGTTGTCTGTTCACACTGCTATGCTTTATCTTGGCCAGGTCGCAGTTGCAAATGAGAACTTGTTCTCAACTAGCCTACCTGGTTAAATAAAGGTGAAATAAATAAAATAAAATTTAGCTAATGAATGATGGGCTATAAATAAGCTTCTAACTCATAGCCTCTGTCTCTTGCACAATACACACCATGTACTCTGCTGGCCTTTCTCCTTAAAAAACGCTTCTTTGCTCTTGGAAAAGCTGGACTACAATAGCTTGCTGGAAGAATTTATTTTTAGCATGTCTTATACTAATAGACTGTTGGAAGAAGGATGCAAGCTCTTGTTTGCTGAATGTCACTCCCTGATCTGTTTCACCTGTCCTTGTGATTGTCTCCACCCCCCTCCAGGTGTTGCCCATCTTCCCCATTATCCCCTGTGTATTTATTCATGTGTTCTCTGTTTGTCTGTTGCCAGTTTGTTTAGTTTGTGAAGTCAACCAGTGTTTTGTCTCAGCTCCTGCTTTTCCCCAGTCTCTCATTTTCCTCACCCTCCTAGTTTTGACCCTTGCCTGTCCTGATTCTGTGCCCGCCTGCCCCTGACCTTGCCTGCACCTTTGCCCCTACTCAGATTACCGACCTCTGCCTGACCTGAGCCAGCCTGCCATCCTGTACCTTTGCCCCCAATACTCAGTATTATCGACCCCTGCCTGCCTTGACCTGTCGTTTGCCTGCCCCTGTTGCTGAAAAAAACATTGTTACTTCAACACAGTCTGCATTTGGGTCTTACCTGAAACACAATAGCTGAATGATAAATACAGCAGCCAATACAACTCACGGCTGGGGAGTTTGAAAGAAGAGTGAACTCGGGATGGCGGTAGGCTATAGCAGTTATTTGTTCAGACCCGTAACCATTCAATCTTAATGAAGAGAAAGGGAAGTAATCTGCATCTTATTCTAGTTCTATATTATTCAAGTATGTCATTACAATGAAGGTCTGGAAAACAAAACTTTTAACTGTTGAATGCAAGGAAATAATGAAGCAACAATCAAGAAAGAACAGGTATGCAAATACACACATTGCACAACGTTAAGTAAAATATTTTGAAATGTATACATGCGTCAGCTTACAGCCTAATTGTAACTGTGTAGGCCGTATGTCCTGCACCAGCATCATTATTACATTTAGCTAACATTAGATAGTTAGAGAGAATCTGACCTTTGCCTCGATTCAGGAGTCTCGTAGTCTCGTCCAGATCATCATGGCTTTTGTTGTTCTTTATTATAACCACATTAGCAGCTAAATAGCATTTCATTTTGGGGGAGTAAACACAGATGAATATATTGATAAAAATCACCTTATTGTAGAGAGATTTACAAGGTTATCAAAACGTCAGGCCAAGGTAAGCCTACATGAAACACAACCCTTATTTTAAGTGTTTCTAAAATCCCAGATGGGGAAAATTAATGGTGGAAAAACGATTTTAAACATTTCCTGTTTGCACACTAGGTTTTATGGGAATTATGACTCATACTGTGGTACTCTAATCAATCCACACTCAAAGATATTTGTTTACTGGAGCTTGTTTCATTTACCCAAGAGAGCATAGCCACATCTATGGGCATTTATGTTTTTCTGTCTTGTGTAATGTGCGGTAGCCTATCATAGGCTATGTATTGGTAAAAATAGATAATGGCACAATCCTTTGGTCTTTTTTGGGCTTGGGCTCATAAAATGCCTGTAATGTAGGGATTATAAAATAAATATATTTATTGTAAGGCTCATCAGGCTCAAGTAGTATCAGACTTGATTTTACAAGCTGATCAAAGCTCTAATCAAATCCAGACATATGCTTTAGAATGACACTTCCGGTCATGAATACCACTGGTTTAGGGCCAAAGCAGTGGAATGGGGTGAAATTTCAGTTTTTCCCATGTCGCTTTTTTTTGCCAAAATGTGCAATCCGCACTCCGACCTGCGAAAGGCAGCAATACGCAAACACAGCGTCGAGTCTGCCGGAAAGCCACACGAAGAAGATCATCTATTTACCGCTGAAATAAAGGTGGGAGGAAAACTAAAGCGAGGAAAATACAATTCAGGGTAAGTTACCAGGTCAATTAAGTTATTTAGAGAGCGTCGCTGGCACACACAAGTGTGTTTATAATGGGATAATAATGGTGTTACGAGTCAACTAGCTAGCAAACAGTAGCTAGCTTGCCAACTCGATTCATTTTGACCGCATATAAACTATGATACACAATCCAACGTTAGTTATAAAGCTAGATAGATAGACGTGTGCCACACGTGATTAGATATAAATAGTGATAGCCTAGAAAACTAACGTTAGCTGGCTACATTCCAATATACTGTATTTTCTTATGTAGAGCTTGCTAGGTGTGCTGTCCTCTGTCCCTCATTTTTATTGCATAGTAGCATCTAGCTAATATGCAGTGGGCCCTTACCTAACTAGCATACAGTTTGTGTTGCCTGTAGCCTTGGATTCCTGGTGGGAGGAGCTCAAATCACTGCATAACAATCGTTGCCAGTAGCTAGCTAACGGTTGGCAACCATATGCCTGCTATATTTTTGTAATGAGATGAGATCTATCTAATGCAGACCATTTAAACACTGATAAATGGACTCAGTCTCCATACATTTGTGTATGTTGTGGTAAACAAACACCTTTAGGCCTACCTCTGTGTGATTTCCTGTTTATGTTTCCCCACATCCCAAAAAGTGGCTCTCAGCTCTCTGCTATGTCTTTGGAGAAGACCTCCGATCTGGCCAATGAGAACACATGTCTGCCGTCCTCACTGACCCTTGACCTCCGCTCCCCACATAGTGCTCTGCTTGATTCTGACCTGAGCAAGAAAGCCAAAGGCACCACCTCCACCAAGAAGCGCCACAATTATGCCACATCCACTCCTCTGGACCTGCTGAATGGCACCAAGGGCGGCAATGACATTGATGAGGATGAGTGCAGTCAGCAGCGAGAGGAGGAGAGGGTCCGGAACCAGGAGAACGAGCAGGGCCAGCACAGCACAGGGATCAATGCCAAGTGGCTCAAGGAGGATCAGAATCAACTGCGCAAGGTGGCAGAGAGGCAGCAGGACCAGAATAGAAATTCTGACCAAGATCTGAATCACAACGAGAGCCCAGAAGGAAACCCCAACCAGAACTCTTTAGTGGTGGACCAGCAGGTGGAGGACAGTGAGCAGAACCCCTCTTCTAAGACCCTGAGGTCCCTGTGCTCTGACCTGAATGAGCCTCTGCTGATCGAAAACTCAGAGGCCCCTCATGGGAAAGAGGAAGATGAGGAAGAGCCTCTACTTCTTCCAACAGGCGGAGAGAGGGACACAGACTCGTCTGAGACGCAAAGTAGCAGTGAGTCTCAGAGAGATGACAGTAGAGAAGTCAAGGAAACCTGCTTGCTGTTTCAGGGCAGAAATGCAGCACCCAGTGACGAGGACTCCAGCTGTATGTCACTGTCTCAGGGCAGCACAGCCAACAGCACGCCGGAAGGTGACCCAGGTAAGGGGGGCAACAAAATGTCTTAACAATGAATGGGCTTTGAGTGAAATGGTTGTGTATAAGCTTTGCTTTTGCCGTAAACAGGGATTGTGACACAATCAAATAGTTTTCCGGGTTTGAGCATCTATTGTCATCTCTTATTTCCTAGTTCTCTCTTTACATTTATCTCACTTGTTCCTCCTCGTTGTATAGAATCTTACTGGGAGCGCAGTGCGTTTGAGACGGACACAGACCTGCCTGCGGGGTGGATGCGGGTCAGAGACGAGTCCGGTACCTACTACTGGCACATCCCCACAGGCACCACCCAGTGGGAGCCCCCCTCTCCCCTAGAGGAGGGAGAAGCCCCAGAGAGACCCTCCAGTACCTCCCCTGTCATCACACCCAGTGAGGAGCCACAGGTGAGAGTTAGAGGGCAGTGATAGTTTAGTTTATTATGATCCACATTAGCTACTGCATGTGCAGCAGGTACTCTTACTGGTGCCCACATAAAACATACAAATACATGACACAGTACAGTTATAAGATATTACATTTAAAATAAATAAAATAAAACGCTTTGCTATGTCTTTCTTTGCATCTGACTATATTACCGGAAAGTAATCAAGATTGGACAAGATCCGAGCCTGAACAACTAGTGCAGTTGATTTTTGTGTCAAACACTTTTTAAAACAGACATACCCCTCTCCATCTTCACAACAACTTTGTCATTAAGACTTAACCATGATAACTGACCATCCAATGTTACTACTAGGAGTTCAGCTTCCTCAACTTGTTCAATGGTCACACCCTTTATGCACATCTCCAGTTGAGGTTTAGGTCTTAGATAATGTTTTGAACCAAATAAAATGCTTTAAGATGTATTTAAGACCTGTTTACATTTACATTTAAGTCATTTAGCAGACGCTCTTATCCAGAGCGACTTACAAATTGGTGCGTTCACCTTATGACATCCAGTGGATCAGCCACTTTACAATAGTGCATCTAAATCTTTTAAGGGGGGGGGGGGGTGAGAAGGATTACTTTATCCTATCCTAGGTATTCCTTAAAGAGGTGGGGTTTCAGGTGTCTCCGGAAGGTGGTGATTGACTCCGCTGTCCTGGCGTCGTGAGGGAGTTTGTTCCACCATTGGGGGGCCAGAGCAGCGAACAGTTTTGACTGGGCTGAGCGGGAACTGTACTTCCTCAGTGGTAGGGAGGCGAGCAGGCCAGAGGTGGATGAACGCAGTGCCCTTGTTTGGGTGTAGGGCCTGATCAGAGCCTGGAGGTACTGAGGTGCCGTTCCCCTCACAGCTCCGTAGGCAAGCACCATGGTCTTGTAGCGGATGCGAGCTTCAACTGGAAGCCAGTGGAGAGAGCGGAGGAGCGGGGTGACGTGAGAGAACTTGGGAAGGTTGAACACCAGACGGGCTGCGGCGTTCTGGATGAGTTGTAGGGGTTTAATGGCACAGGCAGGGAGCCCAGCCAACAGCGAGTTGCAGTAATCCAGACGGGAGATGACAAGTGCCTGGATTAGGACCTGCGCCGCTTCCTGTGTGAGGCAGGGTCGTACTCTGCGGATGTTGTAGAGCATGAACCTACAGGAACGGGCCACCGCCTTGATGTTAGTTGAGAACGACAGGGTGTTGTCCAGGATCACGCCAAGGTTCTTAGCGCTCTGGGAGGAGGACACAATGGAGTTGTCAACCGTGATGGTGAGATCATGGAACGGGCAGTCCTTCCCGGGAGGAAGAGCAGCTCCGTCTTGCCGAGGTTCAGCTTGAGGTGGTGATCCGTCATCCACACTGATATGTCTGCCAGACATGCAGAGATGCGATTCGCCACCTGGTCATCAGAAGGGGGAAAGGAGAAGATTAATTGTGTGTCGTCTGCATAGCAATGATAGGAGAGACCATGTGAGGTTATGACAGAGCCAAGTGACTTGGTGTATAGCGAGAATAGGAGAGGGCCTAGAACAGAGCCCTGGGGGACGCCAGTGGTGAGAGCGCGTGGTGAGGAGACAGATTCTCGCCACGCCACCTGGTAGGAGCGACCTGTCAGGTAGGACGCAATCCAAGCGTGGGCCGCGCCGGAGATGCTCAACTCGGAGAGGGTGGAGAGGAGGATCTGATGGTTCACAGTATCGAAGGCAGCCGATAGGTCTAGAAGGATGAGAGCAGAGGAGAGAGAGTTAGCTTTAGCAGTGCGGAGCGCCTCCGTGATACAGAGAAGAGCAGTCTCAGTTGAATGACTAGTCTTGAAACCTGACTGATTTGGATCAAGAAGGTAATTCTGAGAGAGATGGCGGGAGAGCTGGCCAAGGACGGCACGTTCAAGAGTTTTGGAGAGAAAAGAAAGAAGGGATACTGGTCTGTAGTTGTTGACATCGGAGGGATCGAGTGTAGGTTTTTTCAGAAGGGGTGCAACTCTCGCTCTCTTGAAGACGGAAGGGACGTAGCCAGCGGTCAGGGATGAGTTGATGAGCGAGGTGAGGTAAGGGAGAAGGTCTCCGGAAATGGTCTGGAGAAGAGAGGGGATAGGGTCAAGCGGGCAGGTTGTTGGGCGGCCGGCCGTCACAAGACGCGAGATGTCATCTGGAGAGAGAGGGGAGAAAGAGGTCAGAGCACAGGGTAGGGCAGTGTGAGCAGAACCAGCGGTGTCGTTTGACTTAGCAAACGAGGATCGGATGTCGTCGACCTTCTTTTCAAAATGGTTGACGAAGTCATCTGCAGAGAGGGAGGAGGGGGGGAAGGGGAGGAGGATTCAGGAGGGAGGAGAAGGTGGCAAAGAGCTTCCTAGGGTTAGAGGCAGATGCTTGGAATTTAGAGTGGGAGAAAGTGGCTTTAGCAGCAGAGACAGAAGAGGAAAATGTAGAGAGGAGGGAGTGAAAGGATGCCAGGTCCGCAGGGAGGCGAGTTTTCCTCCATTTCCGCTCGGCTGCCCGGAGCCCTGTTCTGTGAGCTCGCAATGAGTCGTCGAGCCACGGAGCGGGAGGGAGGACCGAGCCGGCCTGGAGGATAGGGGACATAGAGAGTCAAAGGATGCAGAAAGGGAGGAGAGGAGGGTTGAGGAGGCAGAATCAGGAGATAGGTTGGAGAAGTTTTGAGCAGAGGGAAGAGATGATAGGATGGAAGAGGAGAGAGTAGCGGGGGGAGAGAGAGCGAAGGTTGGGACGGCGCGATACCATCCGAGTAGGGGCAGTGTGGGAAGTGTTGGATGAGAGCGAGAGGGAAAAGGATACAAGGTAGTGGTCGGAGACTTGGAGGGAGTTGCAATGAGGTTAGTGGAAGAACAGCATCTAGTAAAGATGAGGTCGAGCGTATTGCCTGCCTTGTGAGTAGGGGGGAAGGTGAGAGGGTGAGGTCAAAAGAGGAGAGGAGTGGAAAGAAGGAGGCAGAGAGGAATGAGTCAAAGGTAGACGTGGGGCGGTTAAAGTCGCCCAGCACTGTGAGAGGTGAGCCGTCCTCAGGAAAGGAGCTTATCAAGGCATCAAGCTCATTGATGAACTCTCCGAGGGAACCTGGAGGGTGATAAATGATAAGGATGTTAAGCTTGAAAGGGCTGGTAACTGTGACAGCATGGAATTCAAAGGAGGCGATAGACAGATGGGTAAGGGGAGAAAGAGAGAATGACCACTTGGGAGAGATGAGGATCCCGGTGCCACCACCCCGCTGACCAGAAGCTCTCGGGGTGTGCGAGAACACGTGGGCGGACGAAGAGAGAGCAGTAGGAGTAGCAGTGTTATCTGTGGTGATCCATGTTTCCGTCAGTGCCAAGAAGTCGAGGGACTGGAGGAAGGCATAGGCTGAGATGAACTCTGCCTTGTTGGCCACAGATCGGCAGGTCCAGAGGCTACCGGAGACCTGGAACTCCACGTGGGTCGTGCGCGCTGGGACCACCAGATTAGGGTGACCGCGGCCACGCGGTGTGGAGCGTTTGTATGGTCTGTGCAGAGAGGAGAGAACAGGGATAGACAGACACATAGTTGACAGGCTACACAAGAGGCTACGCTAATGCAAAGGAGATTGGAATGACAAGTGGACTACACGTCTCGAATGTTCAGAAAGTTAAGCTTACGTAGCAAGAATCTTATAGACTAAAATGATTAAAATGATACAGTACTGCTGAAGTAGGCTAGCTGGCAGTGGCTGCGTTGTTGACTTTGTAGGCTAGCTGGCAGTGGCTGCGTTGTTGACACTACACTAATCAAGTCGTTCCGTTGAGTGTGATAGTTTCTACAGTGCTGCTATTCGGGGGCTAGCTGGCTAGCTAGCAGTGTTGATTACGTTACGTTGCGTTAAAAGAACGACAATAGCTGGCTAGCTAACCTAGAAAATCGCTCTAGACTACACAATTATCTTTGATACAAAGACGGCTATGTAGCTAGCTATGTAGCTAGCTACGATCAAACAAATCAAATTGTTGTACTGTAATGAAATGAAATGAAAATGTGATACTACCTGTGGAGCGAAGCGGAATGCGACCGGGTTGTTGAGTGAGGAAGTTCTATTCGGTAGACGTTGGCTAGCTGTTGGCTAGCTAGCAGTGTCTCCTACGTTAAGGACGACAAATAGCTGGCTAGCTAACCTCGGTAAATTAAGATAATCACTCTAAAACTACACACTCTAAACTACACAATTATCATGGATACGAAGACAGCAAAGACAACTATGTAGCTAGCTAACACTACACTAATCAAGTCGTTCAGTTGAGTGTAATAGTTTTTACAGTGCTGCTATTCGATAGACGGTGGACGTTTGCTAGCTGGCTAGCTGCTGGGCAGATAGCAGTGTAAGACTACGTTAGGACGACGAAATACGATAATTACGCAATTATCTTTGATACAAAGACGGCTATGTAGCTAGCTAAGAAGAAATTGCTAAGATTAGACAAATCAAACCGTTGTACTATAATGAAATGTAATGAAAAGTTATACTACCTGCAGACCGAAGTGCGGATGCGACCACTCGCTCCAACCCTGCAATCATCAGCATACATACTAATTTTAAGTTCTTGTAAAACAAGTGGCAAATCATTTGTAAAAAATAGAGGTACTGTACATATCTAATGTTAGAGAAGTTTCCATTGAAGAATAGTCTATTGGATAAGTAACTCTCCAACCATGTGATGGCAGGGGACGTAAAGCCGTAACAAGTTTGTTTTTTCAATAAGAAATTATAACATCAAAGGCTGCACTGAAATCTAACAATACATCTCCAAATAGGGCTTTTGTGGTGACCGTATTACCGCCGCACCGGCAGTCATGAGTCATGACAACAATAAAATTCCACCTGACCATTGAGTCACGGTAATCTCCTCTTATGCACTCTGGACATGCGTTGGTAGTACTAACGCGCTAACGACCATTAGGTCGCTAATGGCCTGGTACTCGGGGATCTATTGCCCCTCTAACCACTTTGACATCAGTGTAAATACAATTGAAAATCACATCAAACACTATCACTATTACTATCAAAACAGTATCATGCTTTTAAAACTCACCGCACAGTTATTGATTAATTTGAAAAAAGATGTTTAACAACAGGTTGAAACTGAGTGGAAAACATGGTTGTTGTGGATGTTGTTTCAAAGCTTAACACAACGAAATATACAGTGCTTTCTAAGGCGATTCATTTGGTTTAGTTAGCCTACAATTAGAGTGAATTTGATTTTGAATAGCCTAATAATGGCAATTAAAAAATATATTTTTATAATTAATAGGCTGACACTACCTTAACTACAGAATATCTCACTACCATGTGTTTCCATCTTCTCTCTCTCCTTCATTCCTTTCTCGAGCTGCAGAGAGAGGGGCTGACAACAGAAATATGTTTATTTGTGATAACAATGTTCCTGAACAGATTTCACTTGGTTTCCCAAATTAAGCACTGGGTAGCTGCAGGAACAGGGTTGGAGAGCCCATGGCATACAGAGATTGGGCGGAATATCACCTGTCATGAAACGAGAGGCTGCATGCTCCTCAAACAGGGGTTGATGCATGGAGTGAAATAACCGGAGGAGCCTACCAGGCATGATAGAAAAATGAACCGCCTGGAAATGTGCCCCTGTTCCTTCCCATAATGGGTAATTCTAAATCTAAACTGATTTGACTTAATAGTAAAGACAAGATTAAATTAAGAATAGTCTGATGGATGAAAATATGATCACTTGAGAGAACGGTGTGTGCAGCCTGAAGCAAGGAACAGAGCGCAAGCTTTTTTTGTTGTGACTTTCTCAAATCATCAATAGCCTATAGTCAAATCTTGCAGCCCATATGTTTTTATTTCTAAGGTTTGTACCATTCACAACTAAATTTGCCAAATAAATCCCTGTCTTAAGTCAGTTAGGATCATCACTTTATTTTAAGAATGTGAAATGTCAGAATAATGGTAGAGTGATTTATTTCAGCTTTTATTTCTTTCATCACATTACCAGTGGGTCAGAAGTGTACATACACTCAATTAGTATTCGGGAGCATTGCCTTTAAATTGTTTAACTTGTGTCAAACGTTTCGGGTAGCCAACTTTGGAAGTATGCTTGGGTTCATTGTCCATTTGAAAGAACCATTTGTGACCCAGCTTTAACTTCCTGACTGATGTCTTGAGATGTTGCTTCAATATATCCACATAATTTTCCTCCTCATGATGCCATCTACTTTGTGCAGTGCACCAGTCCCACCTGCAGCAAAGCACCCCCACAACATGATGCTGCCACCCCTGTGCTTCACGGTTGTGTGTTGGTGTTCTTCGGCTTACAAGCCTCCCCCTTTTTTCTCCAAACATAACAATGGTCATTATGGCCAAGCAGTTCTATTTTTGTTTCATCAGACCAGAGGACATTTCTCCAAAAAGTACGATCTCTGTCCCCATGTGCAGTTGCAAACGCTAGTCTGGCTTTTCTATGGCGGTTTTGGAGCAGTGGCTTCTTCCTTGTTGAGTGGCCTTTCAGGTTATGTCGATATAGGACTCGTTTTACTGTGGATATGGATAATTTTGTACCTGTTTCCTCCAGCATCTTCACAAGGTCCTTTGCTGATCTTGGATTGATTTGCACTTTTTGCACCAAAGTACGTTCATCTCTAGAAGACAGAATGCGTCTCCTTCCTGAGCGGTATGATGGCTGCATGGTCCCATGGTGTTTATACTTGTGTACTATTGTTTGTACAGACGAATGTTGTAACTTCAGGCGTTTGGAAATTTATAAAGCCATGATATAATTTTCTGGAATTTTCCAAGCTGTTTAAAGGCACGGTCAACTTAGTGTATGTAAACGTCTGACCCACTGGAATTGTGATACAGTGAAATATTCTGTCTGTAAACAATTGTTGGGAAAATTACTTGTCATACACAAAGTAGATGTCCGAACCAACTTGCCAAATCTATAGTTTGTTAAAAAGAAATTTGTGGAGTGGTTGAAAAAGAAGTTTTTTAATGACTCCAACCTAAGTGTATGTAAACTTCCAACTTCAACTGTAGGACCGTTTTCAAATGACCACTTTTGAGTTCAAAATAGCCACTTCGCCTCGGAATGGGAAAAATATTTTTTATATTTTATTCAGCTAAGTTTTATTCTTCTTACTATAAAGTCATATAATATAAAATTATGGCACAGGATTTATAAGCATATATTGTCTGCTAAGTGGACAAGCCATTGGCATGGCACATAGCCAGGTAACATACAGTAGGCCAACTCATATTCTGCTCTTCTGAAATACATTTTCTTCATATCGTTGTTTATTTAGACCTGCCTAAAATAAATAATGGATTTATTCTGATGGTGTATATTAAATTGATTTATTCAATTGTTTTTATTAGATTCAATGGCGCACATCTGTGGCTTGAATACAGCTTGGAGGCCTGGAGATGCTAAACGTGTTTATTTTAATTAACTGTCAGTTACCGTGAGACCGGCAGTCTTTTGCATGACAATAACCACCTGATAAAATGTAATGACCTCCACAGCCCTCGCTCCAACTACAGTATCTTATTATACATTTATTTTAGCCAATCATCAATCATCTCAGTTAGTGCATTACAAGTTGAGTACCCTTTCCTATTCGCATGCTTGTTCTTTGAAAAATAGCATTTTATTTGTTCAAACACAATTTTCTCCATCAGTTTTCGAAGAACAGGCAGCAAACTGATTGGGTGGCTGTTAGACCAGCAAAGGGTGCTTTACTATTTTTAGGTAGTGGAATTACTTTAGCTTCCTTCCATGTCTGTGGACACAGTCCTTTAGGTTTTGGCCTGACTGTGGCAATTAGGGTCACACAGTCATTGTATTTCCATTTAAGCACCCACTGCTAGTGCTAACGGATTTAGTTTCCTACTTCTAATTGGTCCTTGTCTCTTTTTTTGTATCTTCAGTTGACGTGGAGTAGTCTCACCCAGTCCCGCCCCAACAGGTTTAATGACGAGGAGTTCTGGAAGGTGAGTTGCACAAATGTACTTGAAACAAACCTAACATCAATGCAGTTTGCAAACCTTTTTTCAAAGGTTTTCAATGTTTAGATATCAACTGCTTATTATTTTCTATCTCAAATGTGGAAATGTGACTTCTTACTGTTGTTGGTATGTCTTCAGGAGGAAGATGCAATGGCTGATCAGACCCTGAAGGATTTTGAAGGAGCCACATTGCGTTATGCCTCTATCAATCTCAGGTGAGTCCCCCCCACCCTTCAGGTACAATGTATTATCATTGTATGCTTATATTGTCTGATTCCTTTCACATCCAGCTGTTCACAGTCTGAAGGAAAGGAGAAGATGAGCTCACTCATCAATGACCTGGACGCTAAGGTATGTGCTCTCACTCAGACAAATAGACATAACCAATCATTCCACTCCCATCCCACACACATTCTTTTCTGTTTTAACACTCAACATGCTCTTAATCACTCTTTCCCTCTCCTCGTGTCTCTCAAAAGGTTTTTGCTGTGCGGTCTCTGGGCTGGGTGGAGATATCAGAGGAGGAGATGGCTCCAGGGAAGAGCAGCGTGGCTGTCAACAACTGCATCAGACAGCTCTCCTACCACAAACACAACCTGCACGACACGGCTGGGATCTGGGGAGAGGTCAGAGAATGGCTTATGTGTGGGAATATTACCTGGATAGTGTTGGTAGAACAATGTTAAGAGGAATGTTCTGTAATGTGTTTTCACACAGGGAAAAGACATGCTCCTTGTTCTGGAGAATGAGACCTTGAACCTGATTGATCCTTTGGGCCAGACTCTGCTGCACACCCAGCCTATCGTCAGCATCCGAGTGTGGGGAGTGGGCCGGGACAACGGCAGGTCAGTCCCCTGCTACTCTAACTACACTTCACCAAAACGCAACATGTAAAGTGTTGGTCCCAAGTTTCATGAGCTGAAAATAAACATCCTAAACAGTTTCCATACACTGAAAAAGCTTATTTTGCTCAAACTTTGTGCACAAATTTGTTTACATCCCTGTTAGTGAGCATTTTTCCTTTGCCAAAATAATACCTGACAGATGTGGCATATCAACAAGCTGATTAAACAGCATGGCCATTACACAGGTGCACTTTGTGCTGTGGTTGTGCAGTTTTGTCACATGACACAATGTCACAGATGTCAAGTTTTGAGGGAGCGTGCAGTGAATGTCCACCAGAGCTGTTGCCAGAGAATTGAATGTTAATTTCTCTACCATAAGCCGCCTCTGTTGTTTTAGAGAATTTTGCAGTACGCCCAACCAGCCTCACAACCACAGACCATGTGTGTGGCGTTGTGTGGGAGAGTGGTTTGCTGATGTTAACGTTCTGAACAGAGTGCCCCGTGGTGGTGGGGTTATGTTATGGGTAGTCATAAGCTATGGACCACGAACACAATTGCATTTTAACGATGGCAATTTGAGATCACAGAGATACCGTGATGAGATCCTGGTGCCCATTGTCGTGCCCTTCATCCGCCGCCATCATCTCATGTTTCAGCATGATAATGCACGGCCCCATGTCGCAAGGATCTGTACATAATTCCTGGAAGCTGAAAATGTCCCAGTTCTTCCATGGCCTGCATACTAACCAGACATGTCACCCATTGAGCATGTTTGGTATGTTCTGGATCAACGTGTAAGACGGTATGTTCCAGTTCCCGCCTATATCCAGCAACATCGCATAGCCATTGAAGAGGAGTGGGACAATTCCACAGGCCACAATCAACAGCCTGATTAACTCTATGAGAAGATGTGTCGTGCTACCTGAGGCAATTGGTGGTCCCACCAGATATTGACAGGTTTGCTGATCCACGCCCCTACCGTCTTAAAAAAAAGGTTTCTGTGACCATCAGAGGCATATCTGTATTCCCAGTCATGTGAAAGCCATTTTAATTGACTGATTTCCTTATATGAACTGTAACTGCGCTGTAACTCAGTGCAATCTTTAAAGTTGTTGCATGTTGCGTTTATATTTTCAGTATACATTTCTTTATATTTAATCCATATTTGAATACTAAAAATATGTGTGCCAGTTTACTACAGACAATGTTTCTTATTTTGGTTTTATTTGTCTGGCTTTTGTTGCCTTATTTTGTGAACCCTGCTTTTTCTGTTGAATTGATTAATTTGGGGTTCTCTCTCTAACCGGCTGCACTTGGGCACACAGGGAGAGGTAGTGTATTGTTATTGTCGTATCCGCCATCTTCCGTCATGTCACATAGAATTGATCATAGTTGTGGTTTTCATAGTTAGCACATTGATTCCACACCCCTATCCCATAATGTTCAATCACACCCATGATTTCTCAATCACACCCATGACTTTCTGATCAGTTTCTATAGACGAGAATGTTTGCTTAGCTATTAATCATAGTTTGACAACACTAATTGTTCTCAGTCCTAATTGTTAGTACATTTGTTCATTGTTGTATTTGTGAAAGCTTATGCTATTAGGTTGCTAGTTCTCTTGAGTAAATCCTGATATTATCAAAATGTATTGATTTCAGCATTGTCCATTTCATCTGCCTCAATTGTCATGATCAGCCTTTATAACGGCCTCTCAAGAGACGCCTCTTTGTTTGTGTTAACTTTAGGGACTTTGCCTACGTGGCGAGAGACAAACTCACTCATGTTCTGAAGTGCCATGTGTTCAGGTGTGATACACCTGCTAAGAACATTGCCACCAGCATGCATGACATCTGCTCTAAGGTAAGCCCATCTGCTTTGGTGCACTGCACCATACTCAGATCTCCACGTTGAACCTGAATGAAATCTCCCTTTTTTCACCTAACTTTGGGACTGGGGTTCAGGGGTCGTTTGTGTCTTTATTTTTTGACATGTTGTATCGGGTCTTTCCTGTCATTCCTTTTCTGTAGATAATGGCCCAGAGGAAATCATCCAAGTCCTCTCTGAACAGACTCAACATAGACCCCTCTAAACTGGTGGACATTCCTTTCCAGGGTAAAACACTGGCACTTGATGTATGACGTAGGCTTGGTGGTATACCGTATACCGGGGTGTTTGTGAGTTAGTCCCTAGTCACTTGGTGTTTGTTTACAAGCACAGAATAACGAGAGACTGGAGCCTTGTGAGTCACTCACTGTTGTGCAGCATGCGCCATGTGATCTAATTGCAGTATGGAATTCACAACTAAATGGTTGCCAGCTAGATATCTAATAACAATTAAGTTAGCTGTCTAAAATGTGTTAAATGCTCTGCAGTTGTGCATTTGTTCTGCTAATTTAGTAGCTAGTTAGCCGTCTAGCTAAGTGGTTAGCTTGGTTACAGCAGAAAATCTGTTCCTGGATCAGGTGCCTAATATTTGTTTTGTGCGTGCAAGCAAACTGTGAGTACCATTTTTGAGTTAGTTGTATAGTTTAGGTCAGATGCTATAAAATGTTTGCTTTGCGCTCGTTAGCATTTAGTTAGCATTCTGTATGGGATTTTACATATACTTGTTACTCTGTAATCTGAAGGTTAGCAATGCTATCAGTGGGGTTTGAAAACAGCGTCCCTTGTGTTCAGTGCTGGTATTACCAAATATCCTGGTATGGTACAAGGTCGGTATGACAATCTGGATTCTGCCAGAGCCTAGTATGACCATATACTTACTGTATAATCTAAAACCAAATGTATTTATGGGCAACTTCAGGTCCTTTGTATGGTTTTAATAGGATGTCACCGTGGTTTTCTGTCTCTCCTCTCCCTACAGAATTCCCTGCACCAAAGAATGAGCTAGTCCAGTCCTTCCAGGTACGTTACCTGGGTAACGTGCCGGTGGCTAAACCCGTAGGTAAGGAACGCTTTGGTAAGGAATGCTTTTTCTTCTCTTTCCTAGAGTTGTGATGGGTGTGTATTGAATTACATTTCAGGTAAACTTGTGTATATTTCTCGGTCACTGCCTGTATATAACCTTCCACTTGTCCTCCCGTATGTTGGTACTGTAATTAAATGAATACTGACTTTCAACTAAGTTGGGGTTCACTTAATGAAATGCACTCAATATACATTGACTTATTGAATGTCTCAAAGTATTGCATGTGTTCTACTAATTTCTTCTACAGGTTGTGATACTGATGTCTTATTGTGTGACGTCTCTACTGCTATGAGCTATCCTCTTGTTAGGGATATTGAGCTATTACCTAACACTTGGTTTTCTGTGAAGTATGAACTAACACAATTCCTGTAATTCCTTCCTTTTTCCTGAAATTCTCAGGTATTGAGTGTACTCAGATGTGCAGCTAACCTGAGTGGTATGTCCTATCCAGGTATGGACCTAGTCAACGTAGCCCTCAACACAGCAATCAATTCCAAAGAGAAGGAAGAGTGGACGCCAGTTACTGTGAACGTGGCTTCAGCCACACTGACAATAGTCACAGCTGAGGTGAGCACACACACAAATGTACATGCACAATCTCAAAAATATATATATTTTTAATGTCTTTCCAATATGAAGCTCTGAGGTTGTTTAAATTGCTGTGGGAATAGTCTGACCCAAGGTGTTCTGTTGTGTTCCCTGCAGACAGAGGAGGTTCTTTCTGAGTGCCGGGTGCGGTTCCTGTCCTTCATAGGCGTGGGGAAGGACGTCCACACCTTTGCCTTCATCATGGCCGAGGGCCCCGGGGACTTCATCTGCCACATGTTCTGGTGTGAGCCCAACGCTGCCAGCCTTAGTGAGGCTGTGCAGGCCGCCTGCATGGTGAGTGCAACGTTTCTGTCAGCCAACGATTGAGGGCTTTTGGCCAATACAAATGCATTCAAGCAGACAAATAAAAACTTTGCCGGACACATTGTCCAGCAGAAAATATCCTTATGAAAATAAATATCCTTTATAAAGTTGTAGCGGTATTTATTAGAGAGGGGTAAAGAAAGATTTTGTTTGGGCGCCAGGCAGGTATTAACCATGCCGAAAGGAAAAGAGTAGAATAGAGAGAGTACCACTACCACCATTTAGCTTCCTTCTCATGCTAGTCTAATGCTTGGTTGTGTAGTTCGCTTAAAGATGCCCAAAACAGTGCAAATGAAGTTAGATAACTAGCTATGGTACCAAGGATGGAAACTCAGATAAGTGGACAAATAAATTGACACTGAAACAGAGGATATTGGTAAGCCAGATGGACAGAGAGATGTGCAAGGAGCCAATGTTCACTTGGTAGGCTATCATTCCTCCTTGCATAATAATTGTTGGCACTTCCATGTGGTGTCAATTAAACGGCAGTGGGCACAACTAAAAATGTGAATGGACTTCTATTTGATATGGCAACTTTTTCAGAAACATTAGGTGAGTGGTTCTTCTAAATGGGAGGAGTTTGCAGGGATTGGACTGTTTTACTACGCGGTAATATTAAACATACACAGCCTTGTTGCACCAAATATATTTTGAGTCCAAGTTTAATTTTATATTCAGATTTGGTGCTTATGTTGTGTGAATTTTGACAGCTGCGCTACCAGAAGTGTCTGGACGCCAGGCCCCCCAGTACCAGCTCCTGCCTGCCAGGCCCACCGGCCGACTCCGTGGCACGTCGTGTGGGCTCCAGTGTCAAGAAGGGGGTTCAGAGCCTGCTGGGCAGCTTCAAGAGGTCTGGGTCCCAGACGCCCTGAGAGGTGCCAACCAACTAACCCACTCCAGTCCACCCCCAGGCCCAGCCCACCATGCCAGCCATGGCTCTCCTCACTCCTCCATTCCCTCTCTCTCCCCCCACCCTGAGGTGTTATGGTATAACCTGCTTCCCTCTCAACACCTGTCATCTCTTTTAGATGTGATGTCAGAGCCGTGGGCAGTGTGGGCTGCCGGTGTGGTTGGGGTACCAGTGAGCCTAGCACTGCCCACAGCTGCTCCACGCTTTTCACTTCCTTCACGTAATCCTTGGTTGGACAAGTAGGCCATGTTTTCCTTCCATTGTTTGTTTAATCTGTGATCTGTAAAGAGGAAACTGCTGGACTCATGGACAGTGGTTTGAATGACAGCAATAGTTGGTTAAACTTGGTTTAGGTTGCAAAGTACCAACACTAATTATGCTTAGGAAAGCAGTACTGTTCTGTAACATTGTCTCTGCTGTTTGTTTTGCAGAACAAATATAGTATATTATTTGTGAGGATAGAAATGGAAGAAGTGCAATTGAATTGTGAATGTTGAACTCATGCCATTTGCTTGTGGAACTATCATGTTGTTTTTCATTTTTAAGTAGATTTGAAAGAAATGATTGAGAAATAAAATGGCATGAGAAGTCTATATAAAATGCATCATGGTGAATGTCAGTGGTGGAAGAACTAAGACTCGCTAGCTACGAATGTAATATTCGGCAAATAAAATGCTAATCGTTTGGGTCATTAAAATCTATACTTTGTACAGTACATTTGTTAATGCCTAAATAGCTTAGCATCCCCTCTTCCATCTGATGGAGCTGGTAAATCAGCAAGTGCATTATCTTTATTTTATAGCTATATTTTTATTTGTATGTGTATTGCAAATTGCACTAAAAAAGTGTAGTTCAGCTCCTCAAATCTGAAATGGAGATGGCATACTTTTAGAGCATGGCTCAAGTTTTAATGAAACCTCTCAAATCTCAAAGAAAGCTTTGGCTATCTTTTACTGCACTCCAGCTGTATACCAAGTGGGGGGTACTGTATGTTGGAGTCGAGGAATATATCATCTTTGTGATGCCAAAGCTAGAAGAATCATGTGTTTTTAATGGTGTTCCTCTTCAGATCTATTGTGTGGAAATTGACCTGAAGGTGATTTTACCATCCTTTTGTTATGTTCAGATAAATAGATGCAACATTTTTTGGTTAACAACATTTTTCTTTCATGTACGTTTTTACACAAACGTGTCAAGTGTGATACGCTGTTCCCTCTACTCTTCTCTATGCATTTTTTGTCTGTTTTTTGTTACGTCTCAGCAGAGTGACAGAGCTACTGAGGTGTCCCTGCACACTAACATCTGCCAACTTCGGTCTCTTAGCCAATTGGGTCTAAGGGCAGATGGTACGTTTAGTAATGTTGCGATAGACATGACACTGACAAATAAGATTGTATTTGTCACATGCGCCGAATACAACAGTGAAATGCTTATTTACAAGCCCTTAACCAACAATACAGTTCAAATTACACCAAAGTATGTCATTAGCACACACTGTTCGTTTAACACCGACATTATTTTATTTTACGTTTTTGGAACTTATGACTGCCCTCGGGTGGGCTTTCAAATAGTCTTGTTCATGAGCAGTGTGTCTGACAACACTATAGGAGAGCTAAGAAGCCTGACACATTCAGTCTACAGAAGGCATTTTGTTATGCAGAGATTGCCACAGACAGTGGTTTTCTGTGATCGAGACAGACCTAAAGTATGTGTTGGAGTTTCTTCCTTGCGGTGTAAGTCTTACGAACACTTCACTGCATATGAACACGACATCTTTAAAATACTTAATCCCATAGTTGACTGACTAGATTTTCCCCTTTTTTTTGAATGCAGTTGGTTCAAAATAAGTTATTTTTTATGAAATTATATTTTTCTAAGTGTGTATAATATACTGTATCTGTGAGGTAGTTTTTTTTTTTTTGCCTCTGTTCTAACCACTGTGGTCACTGGTGCATCAGTGTTTCCAAATCTGTATCGCTAGACTATAGTTATCCTCCTTCACATTATAGCACCACAGTTCTTCTTCCTCTCTCTTATCTGTTTTGGACAGCAGTTTGACCTGACAATAATGAATTTGACTAATGCCTTGCTTCAGCTGCTCTGTCACTAAGTTTTGACTCATAAAAACAGAAGTGTATGTACAATTTAGTTTTTTGGTTTTACACATTCAGAATTATTATTTTTTTTAAGTTTTTAACTGCATTTGTGTCCGTGTAATTTCCTTTGCTCCTATAATTGTTACTCCTTACTATACACACTATGTACTCCACTACTTACTATAAGTGTCAGACATTGGTTGCCTTATACAAACAGAGCTTCCTGGTGTTCTATTTGATTTTGAATGCACACTGTGTAATGTTGTACCATGCTTTGCTTCTGGAGGCCTCAATACTTTCAAGAAATGTTGTGTTTTGTGGCTATAGATATGACTACATTAATTCAAATGTTTTTCCTCCCATTTCAATAGTGACTGTCACTACATCTCATCCACATATTTCTCACCTGTTTCTTTTCAGTTTTGCTGAGAAACCTGTTTTCACCCGTATATTCACTACAGTGTAGATGCCAACCTATGGGAGCACATTGCATGGCTGACCCATAAATGGTATATAAGGACTGACCCCAGACTCAGAACAGGGGAGCTCAGAGGTCTTCCGTGTGTTTCAGCTCTGTGAGGACAAATATAGGACACGATAGGAAGTCTTGGGTATACGTTTAACCTACCCATTGGATCAAGCGTGTACATTGGATACGCTTGAGATATTTAGGTTGCTTTGGTGACATTTAAATGATAAATATATGTCTAATTAAGGATTAGTCATGGCAATGAAAAAGTCATATGCTTTTCTTTAATTTAAGATGAATATTATTGAATGATTACACGTTAAGGGTGAGAAACAGACTTTGCTCCAAATGAACCGCAACACTAATATGATAGGGATGTGATCATGTCCTCTGTCATACGCCATGGAAAATATATGTACATTCTCTTGACAAACCTGAACTTTTGTGTGCCTTTTGTTTGTTTCGCATGATGTGTTCAAAGAGTATTAAGAAAACCTTGAAGTGATAGCTTTTGTTCATACTGTATGTGAGCATTTTTTTAATGTTTTGTTTCCTTTAATATCCACTGATGACTGTAATGCAAGAAAAAGGGTTATTTTTTTTAATTATATCTAAATAATGTAAATGAGATGTTATGTATATGTAGTACCAGTCAAAAGTTTGGACACCCTACTTATTCAAGGGATTTTATTTGTCCTATTTTCTACAAGACATCAAAACTATGAAATAACAATTGATAGTCCCACTAAGTGCAAACCAGATGGGATGGCGTTTCGCAGCAGAATGCTGTGGTAGCCATGCTGTTTAAGTGTGTCTTGAATTCTAAAGAAGTCACATACCATGTCACCAGCAAATCACCATCACACCACCTGCTTCATGGTGGGAACCACACATGCGGAGTTCACCTACGCTGTGTCGCATAAAGACAGCGGTTGGAACCAAAAATCTCAAATTTGGACTCATCAGACCAAAGGACAGATTTCCACCGGTCTAATGTCCATTGCTAATTTTTCTTGGCCCAAGCAAGTCTCTTCTTATTGGTATCCTTAAGTAGTGGTTTCTTTGCATCAATTTGACAATGAAAGCCTGTTTCACGCAATCTCTGAACAGTTCATGTTGAGATGTGTCTGTTACTTGAACTCTGTGAAGTGTTTTTTTAGGGCTACAATCTGAGGTACAGTTAACACTAATGAACTCATCCTCTGCAGCAGAGGTAACTCTGGGTCTTTCTTTCCTGTGACAGTCCTCATGAGAGCCAGGTTTTCGCGACTGCACTTGGAAGAAACTTTCAACGTTTTTGAAGTGTTCTGTATTGAATGGCCTTCATGTCTTAAAGTAATGATGGACTGTCGTTTCTCTGCTTATTTGAGCTTTTCTTGCCAATAATATGGACTTGGTCTTTTACCAAATAGGGCTATCTTCTGTATACCACCCCTACCTTGTCACAACACAACTGATTGTCTCAAACGGCATTAAGAAGGAAATCAATTCCACAGATTAACTTTTAACTGTGCACACCTGTTAATTTAAATGCATTCCAGGTGACTACCTCATGAAGCTGCTTGAGTGAATGCCAAGAGTGTGCAAAGCTGTCAAGGCAAAGGGTGGCTACTTTGAAGAATCTCAAATATATTTTGATTTGTTTAACACTTTTTTGGTTACTACATGATGTTACTACATGATTCCATATGTGTTATTTCATAGTTTTGATGTCTTCACTATTATTCAACAATGTAGAAAATAGTTAATTTAAAAAATAAAAAAAAACCTTGAATGAGTAGATGTGTCCAGACTTTTGACTGGTACTTTACGTAAGTCACTCTGGATAAGAGCGTCTGCTAAATGACTTAAATGTAAATGTATTAAAATTAACTGTCACAGGACAAAATAAAAAGTGGAGCTGTTTCGTTGTGGGCCGTTGTCCGCTGAATAGCACTGTGAGTATCTGGGTGCACATCACCTCATTCAGGATGCACTCCAAACATGGTTTAAAAACAAACAAAAATTGGATTACTTGTAGAAGACCAGATGCATACACAGTTTGCAATGAATGACTTGGAAATGTTTTTTTCATCATCAATGTGAGTGAGAGACTGAAGAATATTGAGAATTCTCCTCATGCTCCTGGTTGTCTCAGTTTACAGTTGAAATGAAAAAAATGTACAAACTAACATGAATATTTATGAGGCTGTGTCAATAAAACAAAGCCAACACCATCTACAATTATTTCAACATTTTATTTCCTCCTCTCCACGTTGCCTGCTGTTAATAATCTAAATGAGTTACACACCGGAAGGGGTAAATATAATCACATGTAAATATGCTGTGTTCCAGTTGACAGTCAGTGGATTACCATTTCCATAGCCTCTTCTCCCTGTATTTGCTTTCTTCTCGTTTTTCTAATTGTCCTAGCAGTACTTCTGTTGATTTTCAGTATGCAGCCTCCTCAGTCCAAACTCCTCTGTTGTCTCACAGACCTTTATGTCTGTCATCATAGGGCATTACGTTTAGATTTACAGTGCCTTCAGAAAGTGTTCACACCCCTTGACTTTTTCCAAATTTTTTGTTACAGCCTGAATTATAAATTGATCAAATTTACATTTTTTTTGTCATTGGCCTTTACACAATGCACCATAATGTCAAAGTGCAATTATGTTTTTTTAATGTTTACAAATGCATTAAAAATTACAAGCTGAAATGTCTGAGTCAAGTATTCAACCCCTTTGTTATGGAGAAAATGTGTGCAATAATAGTGTTTAACATGATTTTTGAATGTCTACCTGATCTGTACCCCACACAGAATTATCTGTAAGGTCCCTCAATTGAGCAGTGGATTTCAAACAGATTCAACCACAAAGACAAGGGAGGTTTTCTAATGCCTTTCAAAGAAGGGCACCTATTTGGAAAAAAAAAGGCATATTTAATACCCCTTTGAGCATGGTGAATATATTAATTACACTTTGGATGGTGTATCAATACACCCAATCACTACAAAGATACAGGCGTCCTTCGTAACTCAGTTGCTGGAGAGGAAGGAAACCGCTCAGGGATTTCACCGAAAGGCTTTATAACAGTTAGACTTTAATGGCTTTGACAGGAGAAAACTGAAGATGGCTCAACAACAATGGAGTTACTCTACAATACTAACTTCATTGACAGAGTGAAAAAGAACCCTGTACAGAATACAAAATATTCCAAATATGCATCCTGTTTGCAACAAGGCACTAAAGTAATACTGCAAAAAATGTGGCAAAGCAATTCACTTTTTCTCATCATAAAGACTAGCTTAACTGCACTGTATCTGTTGTTGAGCGCATGTGCCAAGGCCAGAATAGGCACACTTGCTATTTAACACAACAGTTTCTGTGACAAAACTATCGGTAGAGTTAAAAATGACGGAAACGCATTGAACTTTAGATTTTATTTGGTGCATGAATTTTTTTTTTGTGCGCTACGTCATCACGCACTGACTTTTATCCTCAAGTTTGTTTGGTGGAAACAAATCAAATTTGATTGGTCACATACACATATTTAGCAGATGTTATTGCGGGTGTAGTGAAATGCTTGTGTTCCTAGCTCCAACAGTGCAGTAGTATCTAAAAATTCACAACAATACACACAAATCTAAAAGTAAAACAATGGAATTAAGAAATCTATAAATATTAGGACAAGCAATGTCGGAGTGGCATTGACTAAGATACTGTAGAATAGAATACAGTATAGACATGAAATTAGTAAAACAGTATGTAAACATTATTAAAGTAACTAGTGTTCCATTATTAAAGTGACCAGTGATTTTATGTCTGTAGCGAAGCAGCTTCTAAGGTGCAGGTTTGAGTAACTGGGTGGTAGCCGGCTAGTGACGGCCTTGAGATAGAAGCTGTTTTTCAGTCTTTTGGTCCCAGCTTTGATGCACCTGTACTGACCTCGCCACATGGATGATAGCGGGGTAAACATGCCATGGCTCGGGTGGTTGGTGTCCTTGATTATGTTTTTGGCCTTCCTGTGCTGTAGGTGTCCTAGAGGGCAGGCAGTGTGCCCCCGGTGATGCTTTGGGCAGACCGCACCACCGTCTGGAGAGCCCTGCGGATGCGGGCGGTGCAGTTGCTGTACTAGGCGGTGATACAGCCCGACAGAATGCTCTCACTGTTGCGCCTTCTTCACCACACTGTCTGTGTGGGTGGACTATTTCAGATCATCAGTGAAGTGTACGCTGAGGAACTTGAAGCTTTCCACCTGCTCCACTGCGGTCCCAACAATGTGGATAGGGGTGTGCTCCCTCTGCTTTTTCCTGAAGTCCACGATCAGCTCCTTGTTGTTGAGGGAGAGGTTATTTTCCTGGCATCACTCTGCCAGTGCCCTCATTGTGTGTAATCAGGCCTATTATGGTTGTGTTGTCTGCAAACTTGATGATTGAGTTGCAGCTGTGTGTGGCCACGCAGTCATGGGTGAGCAGGGAGTACAGGAGGGGGCTGAGAACGCACCCTTGTGGGGCCCCAGTGTTGAGGATCAGTGAAGTGGAGCTTTTGTTTCCTACCTTCGCCACTTGGGGGGCAGCCCTTCAGGAAGTCCAGGACCCAGTTGCATAGGACGGGGTTCAGACCCAGGGCCCCGAGCTTGATGATGAGCTTGGAGGGTACTATGGTGTTGAACGCAAGGCTGTAGTCAATGAACAGCATTCTTACATAGGTATTCCTCTTGTCCAGGTGGGATAGGCCAGTGTGCAGTGCAATGGTATGCATCGTTTGTGGATCTATTGGTGCGGGAAGCAAATTGTAGTGGGTCTAGGGTGTCAGGTAAGGTGGAGGGGATATGGTCCTTAACTAGTCTCTCAAAGCACTTTATGATGACAGAAGTGAGTGCTACAGGGTGATAGTCATTTAGTTCAGTTACCTTTGCTTTCTTGGGTACAGGAACAATGGGATGCGCATGCTCTGAGGCCGCAGCTAGAGATGCCGTCTGGGCTGGAAGCCTTGAGAGGGTTAACACGCTTAAATGTCTTACTCACGTCAGCCACGGAGATTGAGAGCCCGCAGGCAAAGAAGGTGTTTGGTTGTCTGGGACCAAGACGTCGGAGTTCGCGACGTGGCTGGTTTTCTCTATGTTATCCGTGATTGTCTGTAGACCCTGCCACATACGTATAGTATCTTTGCCGTTGAACTGCACTCCACTTTGTCTCTGCACAGCCATGTCGCGGACACCGACTGTTTGATTGCCTTACGGAGGGAATAACTACACTGTATTCAACCATATTCCCAGTCACCTTGACATGGTTAAATGCGAGGGTTCGTGCTTTCAGTTTAGCACGAATGCTGCCATCTATCCATGGTTTTTGGTTTAGGTAGGTTTTAAAAGTCACAATGGGAACAACATCCTCAATTCACTTCCTGATAAACTCAGTCACCGTGTCCGTGTATGCATCAATGTTATTATCCAAGGCTACCCAGAACATATCCCAGTCCGTGTGATCAAAACAATCCTGAGGCATGCATTCCGATTGGTCAGACCAGCATTGAATAGACCTTAGCACGGGTACTTCCTGTTTGAATTGTGGAGCAAAATGGGGTCCACTGGTGGAAAACGTTGCATATTTTCTTTATGTGGATTTTTGAATATATGCATGAAAATATATCGCAAATTGGATGGAAACCTAGCTATAGACTGACCAGGTGAATCCAGGTGAAAGCTATGATCCCTTATAGATGTCACCTGTTAAATCCACTTCAGTCAGTGTAGATGAACGGGAGTGGACAGGTTAAATAAGGATTTTTAAGCCTTGAGACGATAGAGACATGGATTGTGTATGCGTGCCATTCAGAAAGTGAATGGGCAAGATAAGATTTAAGTGTTGATCAGGGTATGGTAGTGGGTACCAGTTGCACCGGTTTGAGTGTGTCAAGAACTGCAACACTGCTGGGTTTTTCATGCTTAACAGTTTCCTGTGTGTATCAAGAATGATCCACCACCCAAATGACTTCCAGCCAAATTGACACAACTGTGTGAAACATTCTCTTTTGACTCCTTGTAGTCCATGCCCCAATCTAATTGAGATTGTTCGGAGGGCAAAAGGGGGTGCAACTCAATATTAGGGAGGTGTTCATAATGTTTAATACACTCAGTGTACAATGGAGTGCTTACCAAGAAGATAGTGAATGAGTGGCCGAGTTACAGTTTTGACTTAAATCTATCTGAAAATCTATGGCAGGACCTGAAAATGGTTGCCTAGCAATGACAACAACTAATTTGATAGAGTTTGAAGAATTTGGAAAATAATAATGGGCAAGTGTTTTTTACAATACAGGTATAGAAAACTCTTAGAGACTTACCCAGAAAGACTCACAGCTGTAATCACTGCCAAAGGTGCTTCTACAAAGTATTGATTTAGGGGTGTGAATACTTAAGTAAATTATATATTTCTGTATTTAATTGTCAATACATTTGTAAAAAATTCTACAAATACTTTTACACTGTCATTATGGGGTATTGTGTGTAGATTGGTGAGAAAAAAACTAAATTTAACAAGAAAATGTGGAATAAGTCAAGCAGTATGAATACTTTCTGAAGGCACTGTAGCTGATAGGCCTACAGATTCCCTGGGAGGAAGTGGGAAACAAGCTCTGTTTTGATACTGTGCCAATCATGATTTGATATGATTCAGCTTCCTAAGATGCTAATCACATCATTAATTATTTCCATAATTGTCTCCTCTATTTGGAGTCTTGTTAGAACGAGGAATAAGAAGTCTTGTGTCTCCAAGGGGATGTGGTGTTTGTAAAGTGTCCCTACTGTACATTCTCCTCTACATGAATGAGAATAGATGGAACCATAGTCTGAGTGAGAAGGACCATTCACAAAGTACTGTATCTCTATTCAAACTGCACCACATGCCAGCCCAGCACAAATGAGAAACTAAAAGTCTTATAAATGTTACTCAGAGTTTAAATGACTTGCAATCAAAACAGTTAGATTATCTTGTAATTATTCCATGAGGGTTTTATTACAGGCATGCGTGAAATATGTTATCAAGCGAGTCTAGATTGATATTCACCAAATGAAGGTCCTTAATGTGTGCTAATTTAATTTTGTGCGTTGACATGACATGTTAATTATGCAAATAGTTTAAGACAATGTCTTAGTTCAGTGAATTGCACACTCTCTGACCTTTCAAGTATCTTCCCAGTCCAGGCATTTTCTCCTTATGCTTCCTATTTCTGAAATTCACTTCTTCCACAATTCTGATTTCCAAAAGAATAATTTCCTTCCATTAATCAAAAAATTCACCATAGGGAAATGCAAGCGGTTTATGCTGCTGTTGAGCTGTGCACATGCTGATGTTATTAATCTAAACAGCAAATACACATGTTGATGTTAGTTTCTGTCAGAGCACAGCAGGGAAACATCCCGAGGTAGTCTTTTAAATAGGATATGCTCTCACAGAGACTGTCACAGCAGCAAAATGAAAAGACTTAGCCATGTACAGGGCTGCCTGATTACATTTTTAAATGAATGACAAAACAGAAATTGATGCTTCTTTATTTTCACTTTAGCTGCCACTTGCCTCAAAGCCGATGTTGCAACGGTGTGCTATTCATTTACCCAGGCTCTCAGAATCACCACGGTGGAATAATGCATGAATAATCATTTATCCATTTCACCTCAGCCATTGAGAGAATGACAGTTGCCAGATACTTCGAATATCTTTATGCAAAACATCTGTCTGTTGTTGAAGAAGCACTTTGTTCCAAGACAATATATTCCCTCCATCCTTTTCTAACCTGTCCTTCTTCCTCCAGCATACAGTATACCTGCCAAAAGCCTTTGATTACCCCGGTGAGCCCTGCCATGGCTGTGATGATGCTGAAGCTGGTGAGTGAATTTTTATATATTTTTTGTCCTTGGGTTAATGGTGATGGGGAGAGGGGTATGTGAGGCAGGGGCAAGCTAGCCTTAATCCACAGCACTGGCTCCAGAGGGAGTCTGCTAGCCTGCTGGGGGGTTTCCATGGGCAGTAATCTCTGGGAATGACATGAGATGACACGTCCAAGGTGCTTCATAACACTTACTTTCTCGATCATCTCTCCTTTTTTACCCAGCTACCTTCTTTTCTTCTCAATTTCTGCCTTGTGTTTTCTCCGGGAATTTGCCGCCTTGGAGCAATGGATGACATACAGAGAACATAGAGTGTACTGTAACTGTTGTTTGTATTTATCTTGGTGTGGCATGCCTGAGTGTGTGTGGTTCTGGCAGCAGTGAGATATGGCCCCCAGCTCCCTGCTGTGAAGCAGCCACTCCTAGGGGATGCCTCTAATTGCATATACATGTGTGAGTTTAATAAAATGTTGAGGATCACCTAATGATGATTTATTGTCAAAACCGGAGAATGCTGCCTGCCTATAAGAGCCAGGGGGAATAGAGGCCCATCGCACAGCCAAGAGAAGAAATCTAGTAAACATGAACCCACAACGATTGTCTGTTTTCAGCTCGCAGTCGAAGCACAGAGATACAACATTCATGGTACTGAATACAGGACATTTTATTCACGCCTGGATAAGGAACCTGTCATTTGCCATGTAACAAGTTAAATTTCTGTTGCCTATGTCACAGAATGAATGCGTATAGATTAAGGAATTACCTTCCTTAAAATACTGTATTGCGGTGAAATTGTAAGGCAGTCTTAAAATCACTACAGGCTATCAAATAAAAAAACATTTTGACCCTCCACTATGCAGTCTTACTCTCCTTGTATTACCTTTGGTTCAGATGTTTATGCTCATAGACTCATTAGACTTAAATTATCTCCTATTTGATGATTAAAGATTTAATGGTGCTTCATTAATCACCTTTTAGCTGCTGGCAGTGAGCTTTCTGTTAGACACACACACGCACGCACACGCACGCACGCACGCACGCACGCACGCACGCACGCACGCACGCACGCACGCACGCACACACACACACACACACACACACACACACACACACACACACACACACACAAACAACTGAACACTATAGAGAGGGGAGAGCTGAAGGAGAGAAAAAATAAAAATGTATGACAACTGAAGGAGCTTTGACTGATAGAGGACTGTGGGCACACCATATCTCACCTGCACGGCATCATCAGCTCAGATTCAGGACCAATCTATCCACATGAGTGATGGTTCTGTTGAAATAGAACGGGGTGATTTGGAGTTCACCTGTGTCCTCACCTTCAACCCTTAAAGCATTCAATTCCACACACCCTTTCCCAGTTCTTCAATTTACAGAAATGCTCATTCTATTCTGTTTTTGCTGGCATGAAATATCCACAATTTTAACTCCTTTTGGACTTGGTATAGGCAAGACTCGAGATCAGATGGAATGTGTGGAAAGAGATCTACATGTAGCAATACCAAATACAGCTTTAAACTCTCATGAAAGGAAATACTCTTGTACTTGCTCCGCTATTGCAGTTTAGAACAATGATACGTTTTACCGTGATTTAAAATAATAATAAAACATTTTGATTTCACCTTTATTTAAAAATGTATGTACATAACAAATCTATGTACAGTGTGTGCAAATTTAGAAGAGTAGGGAGGAAGCCAATAAATAGGCACTAGAGGCGAAGATAATTACAATTGAGCAATAAGTAATAATATGGGGATGAGGTAGTTGGGTGTGCCATTTACAGATTGGCTGTGTACAGGTACAGTGATCGGTAAGCTGCTCTGACAGTTGATGCTTAAAGTTAGAGGGGGAGAAATATTACTCCAGCTTCAGAGATTTTTGCAAATCAAATCAAATCAAATCCAATTTTATTTGTCACATACACATGGTTAGCAGATGTTAATGCGAGTGCAGCGAAATGCTTGTGCTTCTAGTTCCGACAATACAGTAATAACCAACAAGTAATCTAACTAACAATTCCAAAACTACTGTCTTATACACAGTGTAAGGGGATAAAGAATATGTACATAAGGATATATGAATGAGTGATGGTACAGAGCAGCATAGGCAAGATACAGTAGATGGTATCGAGTACAGTATATACATATGAGATGAGTATGTACACAAAGTGGCATAGTTAAAGTGGCTAGTGATACATGTATTACATAAGGATGCAGTCGATGATATAGAGTACAGCATATACGTATGCATATGAGATGAATAATGTAGGGTAAGTAACATTATATAAGGTAGCATTGTTTAAAGTGGCTAGTGATATATTTACATCATTTCCCATCAATTCCCATTATTAAAGTGGCTGGAGTTGAGTCAGTGTCAGTGTCAGTGTGTTGGCAGCAGCCACTCAATGTTAGTGGTGGCTGTTTAACAGTCTGATGGCCTTGAGATCGGTCCAGTCATTGGCAGCAGAGACCTGGAAAGAAAGGTGGCTAAATGAAGTGTTTGCTTTGGGGATGACCTAGCAAAAACGTATAGATGACCTGGAGCTAGTGGATTTGGATATGGTTATGTAGTGAGGGCCAGCCAACGAGAGCATACAGGTCGCAGTGGTGGGTAGTATATGGGGCTTTGGTGATAAAACTGATGGCACTGTGATAGACTACATCCAGTTTGCTGAGTAGAGTGTTGGAGGCTATTTTGTATATGGCATTGCCGAAGCCAAGGATCGGTAGGATAGTCAGTTTTACGAGGGTACGTTTGGCGACATGATCTCCTCTCATTCTCAGAAGACACAGAGAAGGACAAATGAGCAGGAGATGAAGAAGACAGGAACCACATGGAATGAGGTCAAGAAAACCACCCAGACCAGAGTTCACTGGAGAGTGGAGATATACTATTTAGGCCCTTTGCTCCACTAGAAGCTGAAGGGAATAAATCAAGTCCTCTCATTGCCTTAGCCATGTGGCCGTATACTCATTCATTTAGCCACTTCACTCACCTATTCTTGAAGGTGTGAAATCATTTTCATGGCAAAGAAAGTCTGTAACGTCAAATCCAATGTGGGTGGATGCTAAACTAAGGACATATGACTGACTCTCTTCTGTGAATGTATACTCCCCAGGGAGTTGAGTGGGTTGGAGGCTATTTATGAATACTACCGTACCATTCTCAGTTGAGTCTGTGAAATTATACTCTCAGGAGGAGAACATTACAGATTAGAAAATATTGTAGGTTATGGTCTGAATACCAAATGGGCTCTAGTTCCATGTTATCTGAGAAGCAGCAGCTTTGCGGTACTGAGAGGCTTGTCAGAATAGATGCTGTTCCACTTGAATGAGCTTGAGTGTGAACTAGGCAGCTCCGTGAGTGGCATTTGTCTTCCTCTCAAACACCCGTCCCCTTATGACTAAATGACCTAAGCTCATTGACCGAGCACCATGGAAATCTATCTGAGGATGTTGTTTATGCCTAAGCCCCTCGAAAGTGTACTCATTCTAAACTCACACAGTCACATTTGCACCCACATACATGCACATTCATCAGATACCAGCAGAGGGCAATCATGAGCCTTACCTTTCTTCTCTTCTCCTTTGTGAGTCCAGACCCTCTGGATGTACCTGATCCTGTCATACTATTTTACCAATGGATTAGACATACCTGAGAGCCACTCAAAGGAGCAATAGTGTATGTTTTACAGGGTTTAAGTCCTCTGTAATGCATTATGCTCAGCATTATACCTGCTCCTAACCATCACTGTTGTCCAGTGGGAGGTTGAATTCTGGGCCAGCCCAGCCATAGATGTTGGCTCTCTATTTGGCTTTATGTGTGTCAGAGGCAGATGCCAGATCACTGTCTCTCTCACACTTAATCAATAAGCCTATCTTGATTAGTCAACTGTCTACCAAGCATCTAAGTCAGACCTCAATGAGGTGGAGGTCTATTGGCAATGATCTTTCTGCTGATCTGTGCAGTTCTACTGTCTTGTTGTTTTGACATGTTCAGGACATAGTGCAGCTGAGCTCCAGTATGGGCGGGGACCCCACTGGGGAGGACTGGGGCAGTGTGGGAACACACTAATCCCTGTAGTGGATGTGGGGACACACAGGGCCTGTACAGCCAGCTGTCCCAGCAGATGCTGAGAGTAGAGGAGAGGTGAAGTCACACACATGGGTATGGGGGCATCAGTCAGTGTGCTTTGGTGCATGTTTATTTCTGTGCTAATCCAGTGTTTCGTGAAATAAAAAGTGAGCATTCTATGTGACCTCTGTTGATGGGTAATGTCTGTGTATGGCAACAGAAGGAATGGGTAGTAGACCTGGAGAGAAAATAGCATGTAAATAGCTACATAGTTTACAGAGCAGACATGACTACATCTAAACCAAATGACATATTGCACCAACCTTTATTTCTATGTCATAATGCTCAGTCTGCAATGCTAGGCTACCTTGGAGCTTGTTGGCTGGAACTCTCCTTTGTCCACATTTTGAAATACAGAAAGAGAGAGGGAGGTAGAGGAGGGAGGAGTTGCTACAGTAGTTGACTGAGGCATGTGTACCATAATAAATCACACAGTGAATGAGGAGAAAAACATGTCTCTCTGAGCTCCTCTGGATCAAAGAAAGACCATCACACGGCTTGTTAGAAAAACACATGTAACCAGCTGCACATAACCACCTGCACGTAAACACACACACACACACACACACACACACACACACACACACACACACACACACACACACACACACACACACACACACACACACACACACACACACAAAAGGCACAGCCTCCCCTTCACTCGCCACACAAGATCAAACATTTCCAAGACTCATCCTGCATCAAAGACCCTGTCGGTGAGGAATACAACATCATTATGTACTCCTACTCTCTCCTTTAAGGTGGAGGGAGTTTGTGAAAAATGCCCAAAAAATTGATAATAGCGCATACATTGTTCTAAAACCTTAAACATAGTATATAAATGTGCCAGTTGCTCTTTCCACTAGATTGGCAGCTCAGTACCTCACACTTTCTGAAGTGTTTGGACAATAAAATATAATAAAAAACAGTTTTAAGTATAAATTGCTTCCTGCGTTGGGTGAGATGAACATTGCGCGTTGGGCTATTGAACAATGGGAAAAGGTCAGCCAATCACAATGCAGATTAAATGGCAAAAAGTGTCATTTTAATTGATCTCATTGACTAATTGGTTGTGCTCCAATTACACTGATGATGTTTCACGGTTGAGTGAACGTGTGATTCTGGGTTGGGAGGCTGGTATGATTTCTCACAGTTGACCCAGTGCACCAAGTCCTGTGGTGATATTGACATAATAAGCAGGTGGAGCCAGTGTTGAATAATGCTTCTCCACTGTGGTCTCTTTGTATCCCCCAAAGCTTCTCTCCCATATCTCCTCCACCGTGGCCCCACTAGGCTCACAGCCCCTCCCCCAGCCTCTCCTCCAAGCCCAGCACAGAACTTTGGGGGTGTGTAGAGGGGGAAAGAGAATATTTATGGCTGAAATTAAACACAGTGACATGCACATCAGGAGAGCAGAAGTTAGGGTGATCAGCAATGTGGAGAACTGTGGAGGTGTAGGACTGCCATAGCTCATGAATGCTAATGCTAGCTCACTTATGAATAACTAGTCTAAAGAGGAAAGGAATGACAATTCTGGATGGATGATAAAAAATAATCGAATTATCTGCTCTCCTCCAACCTGTAAGAGGAATGCACAAAAACCTACCAGGAGAGTGTATGAAGTTTAAAGATGAGGAAGTTATGGGTTTTACTCTGGAGGAGAACTTTCAAAAGGATATTGCAACATAAAAGGATAAAAGATTACAATGAAACCATTTTGTGTTTGTGTTTTCATAATGGAGGCTATTTGTGAAGTTGACAGAAGGGGCTATGCACTGGAAATCACACGTCTCTTTGTCATCAAGCAGACAGGTCACGCTCACCTGAGCGAAACCTGGGCGATTCATCTCCTCTGTCTGATCATTGCTTTTCTATTCTACTATCATCAACTCTCATCTCCATCATCTGTCTCATTTGTCATATGCAAATGCTGCCACTTTAAATATTTACTGCTTGGTTTCCCAAAAACTGTTGATGAATGCTTCGACCAAACAAAGGCATTCCCATAGAAAGGGAACAACATTTAAGGAGACATAAAGGAGAAGACATCTGAGTGTCAATCCTTTATCCTTTCAGGTGGCTCTGTGGGCCCTGCAGCGTGACTGAAGCTAGGTATTCAACAGGCCAGGTGTGGGGGCATGAAGCCAGCGTTTGTTTATGTTTGTTTATATCACCAGACGGCTAGACTTTTTTGTATGGCTGTCATGTCTTCAGCCGCTCAATCCCAGGATGTTATCAGTGCTTGGTGCTATCGAGGCCCTCTGTCTGCTCTGTCTGGCTCCCCACAGGTAAAGGTCAGGCCCAGAGCAGAGACATGCCCTTCCTTTCACTACATCCGCACATAGCCCTCCGCTCCAACAAACCACGGTCCTCCCAAACACTGTCTAACACCCTGAACCAGACACTGCAGCCTTCTAATCTACTTCCTGCTCCTGTGATTGACACTATTCATCTCTGTATTGTTGCTCTTGATTGTCTCATTCACAATCAACTCTGTCATATTTTCCTATTATCCAGGGTTTCTCCGGATTAGGTACCAGACACAATCAGGTGAGATGCTTCTCCGGCAGGTGAACAGAATGTGACTCACCATCACATCTTTGATAGTTCTAGACAGATACCATACAACCAAACTGCAGAGCATTCTGACGCAAAAGTAAGGCAATACTTTATTTTCCTTCATCAGAAATTCACACTGCAACCATGGCTTTGTGGTGAGAAAAGTGGCTAAAAAGTCATAGCTTGGTCTGTAGCTAGGTAATTGCTGTACAGTGTTCTTCCTTTCTTTAGTTCTTTATATAGTATGTAGGTGTGTGTATCTTCAAATTCAAATGTTGTAATGCCAATTTGATAACCCGTCGGGATTTAGCATTTTGCTGCATAGTTTATGTATCCCAGGTCATGGAGCAATCATTCCCCATCTTTCAACTCTCCTCATCAGTACCTCTATCTGTTCACAAACACATGTAATTACAACATTGATTTGAAGAATAATTCTCTCTTTCTCATCTCTCCTCTCTCACTCTCTCACTCTCTCACCCTCTCAGTTTCCCATTGTCATCATAATATCCTTCTGAAGCATAACCATAATTACTGATGGAGAAGAGGGGGGCATAAGAGAGGCTACTGAGAGCGTATCAACCATTTGACGGGCTGTTTTGTTTTGGGCGTTCATGAGGGAGACTTCCTCACTCCTCGAGGGGGTAAATTAAGATCCAGTCTCTATGCATGAGTGAGTATGAGTTTGGCTTCCCAGAAGCCCACTCTGCTGCGGAGGATTGTGCGTGCCTGCCTGCCTGGTATAGCCTGGGGGAGGCGCTGCCAGGTGGAACAACAGGGAGGGTCTGCTTACTGAAGCTCACATGCCACCCAGGAGAGGGAGGGTTACCTGGGCAACCATGCTTATTGACAGTTACTAGCTTGTGGTGATCTACCCTGGCACTGCATCAGTAATGAGAGCGTGTGTGCTAAAAGAGGATGTGATATTAGAAAGGGATGTGACAGCCTTGTGAATTCTCTTTAACACAAAGGAGCTTGTGGTTTTAAACCCATAGTTACCAAAGTGCATATGCGCGTGTGAGTGCGTGTGTGTGTGTTTGTGTATGCTGCCTGTGTTCCTGCCTGTGTGTAAGATCTTTCCATCAGGCAGCTCTGTCATGCCACTGCAGTATCCAGCACAGAAGCTGAAAGGCATGCAGGTCAATAACACGGTTCAATAATGCAGAGAGAAAAGTTCCAACACAGGTTGGACACAGAAAGTTTAGTATCTCCAAAAGATAGGGCATCTCTCTGAAAACCCCAATGTCCGAAGGAAAAGTGAGATTCAAAGCAGAACCTGTGCAGAATGTGTCACAGAGGAGACGACGCATGGCACAGAGCTGAGACAGGTTAGATGCCTTCGGTCTATTACTGTCTCAAGTTATTGAGTGTTAGCTGTGGGTCTTTCTCTCAGTCTCATATTGAGGAGGAACACTCACAGAGAACTGTTCAACAGATTGCCTAAGTAATAATTGATCTAACGTCACTAATCCATAATAAAAAACCTTCATGAAAACTTTGAGGAAAATGAATATACGTTATATTATCTAACAATTTACTGGCAACAGAATTTCTTGGAAATAATGTATTTCTTAAATAGCAAATCTTACCATTTTTACAAAGAACAGGTCGGGATGGGGCCTTTATAGATGGATTTAATAGGTACAGTATCTTGACTGCACAATCCCATTGTAACTCAATGATTTGGTAGGGTTCTTAGCACTACTCAAGTATTGTATTTCTGATTTTGAAATGACTTACTTTTCCTCATAGTGGTGTGTGTACAATGAATGTCCTAACAGGGTTTTATGGCTCAGTTGAAAGTCCCGTTAGGTGTGAGGGATTCACCTGCAGATCTGTCCGCGGAAAAGCCCCTATTCCGTCATTGAGTGTGTGCTTCATTTTTACATCACGCTCAGCAAAATCCACAGTGTTGAGCAGTGTAATCAGAAAGCTTTGGAGCATAGAGAAATGTCTGAATACTCCATTCTCCTGCTGCTAGTTGGACCTTTCAGTATGTACTGAATATCCTGTCATTTATCCTTTCTCAATCGCCAAGGTAACTCTCAACAACCGGATTTAGATGCCAACGATACCCAAGTCAGCAAGTCTACCCAGCATAGCTATTTGAAACAGACACGAAGCAATCCCTTTCAGTGTTGAAACAAAGTTGAAACATCTTTGCTTAGAGGTAAGTGTTTTGATACAGATGACTTAGTACAGATGTGAGGTCATCAGGAAGTGCATGGTCATGCTTGGCTGATGAATCTCACACAGTCATTATTCTGGAATGCAGCGCATCACATCAGGGGTTGACTATTAGTGAAGCCCATGCGGTGAGCCATTGACATTCTGCATCCGCGCTGGGTGGTTCTGAGTTGTGCTGAGTTAGGTCTGGAATCTCTGCACTAATCTAATAGAAACGGTAAATAGTGTTAGCTAAAAGACCAGTTCTGCTGGCATCGCAAGTCAGTTTTTTTTTAAACCTCTACTCTGACCTTGTTGAAGGATTCACGTGTTTCACAGGTGCATTTCTGTGTGTGTGTGAGGTGGAGAGAGAGGGAGAAGGCGAGAGAGAGAGAGAGAGAGAGACAGAGAGAGATAGAGAGAGCAAGAGAGAGACATTTGTACATTGTTAAAACACTGTATATATATAATATGACATTTGTAATGTCTTTATTGTTTTGAAACTTCTGTATGTGTGATGTTTACTGTTAATTTTTATGGTTTATTTCCCTTTATATATTCACTTTATATATTATCTACCTCACTTGCTTTGGCAATGTTAACACATGTTTCCCATGCCAATAAATCCCTTGAATTGAATTGAATTGAATTGAGAGAGAGGGGGGGGGTAAACACACACAGAGGGACACATAGAGGAATAGCTAGATTGAGTATGTGCAGTGGTACCATTATAGAGTGGGAGGATGTCTTTGCAGACAGCTTGATAGTGAAAATTGGAGTGAATGTGGACTGATGAGATGTGACACTTTGCTGAATGGGAGGATGAGAAGGTCAGTGACTGGGATGAATAACTCCTCCTCCCACATGGGAACAGTACCTAGACTCTATCAGCGCCACAAGCCACGGAGGCTGTAACAGAGATTTACTGAGCAGCTTCAGCTTCGCCTGCATGGTGGAGTCAGAGACAGTCACTTCCTGCTCCTCAGCATTAACAACTACTGTGAAAACACAGGCCACATGTACAACTGAGGAGAGGAAACACTGATTATCAAGGACTGTAGTAATTGGCTGACTACAGTACACTGAGTGTACAAAACATTAAGAACACCTGCGCTTTCCATGACATAGACTGTCCAGGTGAATATAGGTGAAAGCTATGATCCATTACTGATGCCAGGAAGGTGTTCCTAATTTTTATTTAACCTAGATTTTTATCAGGGAGTCTCTTTTACAGATGAGCCCTAAATTACATCAATTACAGAAAATACACACATCAAAATATAAATTCAAAATGCAAGCATATAGAAAAACATGGTAATAAAATAAAACATCACATTCGTCAGTAATACGGTTCTCAATCAACTTTCTGAATTGCCCTAGAGGCACCAGAACATCACATTTAAGAACATTTAGAAAATTGTTCCACAAATAATTTGCAAGAAAACTGAAAGCTGACTTATCTAACTCAGTAGAGTCATTTTCAGAGTTAGACATCCCTGAGACTGTGTGGTAACTCGTATGTCCAATTTTTTACAGAGGGAATTTTTTGGAAAAGGGCTTTATGAAAGCAAAACATAGCAATGTATCAACCTACGTGACATCAAATAGGGCCAACCAACTTTCTTGCAGAGAATGCCGTGATGAGTACTAAAATTGTCACCCGTGATAAACCTCATCTACCAGCTTTAATGAAGCGGCAGCTGCGTTCATATAGATGATGTTGCCATAGTCTAGGACCGATAGGAATGTCAACTGAATAATCTGTTTTCTACTATTTAACGAGAGGCAGTATCTATTTCTATAGAAGAAGCCCATGTTTATTCTCAGCTTCTTAACTAACTCATCAATGTGCTTTAAAAAAAACAAACAGCTTTTCATCTATACAGATGCTCAGATATTTGTAAGCAGGGACATGATCAATATGGACACCATCCAAAGTACATAAGCTTAAATCATCAGTTATTTTATGCGCTCTAGAGAACAACATATACTTAGTTGTACCTGCATTCAGTAATAATTTCAGGTCGGTAAAGTTTTTCTGTAATACAATGAAGGCAGACTGTAGTTCAGATGTTTGGTATACTTAGTCTATATTGGAACTGTTAACCTTGTTAGCCTTTGCATCACAGTAACTCTGCACTGGGTTGTAGTGAGAGTGAGACAGATGGATCCAAACATTCAACTTGTGTTATGTTGTTAGATGCGGATGTCTGAGAAACTGAGAAAATGCACTGGTCTTGATTTCTCTCTCTCCTGCAGAGATGATACACTGCAGAGGAAGTTACTCAGTTAGTTAATTAACAGTCCAGGGAGAAAAGCCAAGCAACAATCTTTATCTCACTTCTAGACTCTCTTCATTGACTGTGAGGATGAATAGGATTCTCTCCGAGAGCGTGTGAATTGTGTGGCCTGGACACTCAAAGAGGTAGAGGTAAGGGTTTCTGTTTGGCCCTGGTCAATGGTGTTAAATGGGGTGGATTTTTGACTACAATCGAGGTGAGAGCGTGATAGTTGTCTCTCTGTCAAATAACACTAGCACTGTAGGGATGGGAATCAATTAATGTGGGATGTTTGGTACAGATGTTATTCCATTTGGTAACATATATGTTCAGCATGGGATGTTCCTGTATGCTGTGTATGCTGTGTATGCTGTGTATGCTGTCAGTCAACCAGATCAATGTGACCGAGTGAAAGACATCTGCTCTAAGGAGGGAATCCACTGTATAAAATACAGGTTGGTAGGTCACCCTGACTAAGAGTGGGATAATGCAATTATAAATGGCTGTGTTGGCTGATTTCCAAGTCTGTAAAAAGTACTGCCTTGTACTACTGACATTGATCAGGTGCTCTCTCGACATGTCTTTTTAATGATGAATAACTCTCTGAGAGGGCTCAGCTCTATAAGTCAAGCTATAGAGCAGGGTTCCCCAACTGGCAGCCAGCGGGCATTTGGCCCCCCAAGTTTTCTGAGCATTAGATATAAAAGACTGTAAAAATACCAGCAAATCATCTCAAAGTGAATTTAATTTTGGAAATCTGTTCCAAAGTATTCCCACGTATAATAGAGAGATACAGTATACAGTGCCTTTTCAAAAAGTTTACAAATTAATAAAAAATGAAAAGCTGAAATGTCTTGAGTAAATAAGTATTCAACTCTTTTGTTATGGCCTAAATAAGATCCGGAGTAAACATGTGCTTAACAAGTCACATAATAAGTTTGCTACACCTGCAACAACATCTGCTAAACACGTGTATGTGACAAATCAAAATGGATTTGATTTGTTAAGTTGCATGGACTCACTCTGGGTGCAATAATAGTGTGGCTTTTGAATGACAGTTGAGCAGTGAGTTTCAAGCACAGATTTAACCGCAAAGACCAGGGAACTTTTCCAATGATTTGCAAAAAGGGCACCTATTAGTAGATGGGTAAAAAAAGAAATATGAATATCCCTTTGAGCATGGTGCAGTTATTAATTAGAATTAGAATTGTGTATCAATACATCCAATCACTACAAAGATACAGGTGTCCTTCCTAACTCAGCTGCCGGAGAGGAAGAAAACCACTCAGGGATTTCACCATGAGGCCAATGGGGATTTTAAAACAGTTACAGAGTTTAATGGCCATGATAGGAGATAACTGAGGATGGATCAACAATATTATAATTACGCCACAAAGAGAGAAAAGAAGGAAACCTGTACAGAAAAAATCATTCCAAAGCATGCATCCTTTTTGCAACAAAAAACTAAACTAAAGTAATGTTGCAAAAAATGTGGCAAAGAAATGAACTTTTTGTCCTGAAAACAAAGCGTTATGTCTGGGGCAAATCCAATAGAACACATTACTGAGTACCACTCTCCATATTTTCAAGCATAGTAGTGGCTGCGTCGTGTTAAGCACAGGCAAATTTCTAAAGGAAATCATGGTTCAGTCTGCTTTCCACCAGACAGTGGGAAATAAATTCACCTTTCAGCAGGACAATAACCTAAAACACAAGGCCAACTCTACACTGGGGTTGCTTACCAAGAAGACAGTGAATGTTCCTGAATGATCGAGTTAAAGTTTTTACTTAAATCTACTTGACAATCTATGGCAAGACCTGAAAATAGCTTTCTAGCAATGATCAACAACCAATTTGACAGCTTGAAGAATTTTTTAAAGAATAATCGGCAAATGTTGCACTATCCAGATGTGGATATCTCTTAGACTTACCATCTGCATCTGCACTCGGTCCGCAGGTAGTATTACATTTCATTATAGTACAACGGTTTGATTTGTCTAATCTTAGCAATTTTTCTTCTTAGCTAGCTACATAGCCGTCTTTGTATCATAGATAATTGCGTAATTATCGTATTTCGTCATCCTAACGCAGTCTACACCGCCCTGCAGCTAGCTAGCTAGCTAACGTCGACCGTTAGCTAGTCCACCGTCTAACGATTAGCAGCACAACTTACACTCAACTGAACGACTTGATTAGTGTAGTGTTAGCTTGCTACATAGTTGTCTTTGCTGTCTTCGTATCCAAGATAATTGTGTAGTTTAGAGTGTGTAGTTTTAGAGTGATTATCTTAATTTACCGAGGTTAGCTAGCCAGCTATTCGTCGTCCTTAACGTAACAGAACTTCCGCACTCAACAATCCGGTCACATTTCGCTTCGCTCCACAGGTAGTATCACATTTTTCATTTCATTACAGTACAACGGCTTGATTTGTTTGATCGTAGCTAGCTACATAGCTAGCTACATAGCCGTCTTTGTATCAAAGATAATTGTGTAGTCTTGAGCGATTTCCTAGGTTAGCTAGCCAGCTATTGTCGTTCTTTTAACGCAACGTAACGTAAATCAACACTGCTAGCTAGCCAGCTAGCCCCGAATAGCAGCACAGTAGAAACCATTACACTCAACGGAACGACTTGATTAGTGTAGTGTCAACAACGCAGACACTGCCAGCTAGCCTACATATTCAACAACGCAGCCTCTGCCAGCTAGCCTACTTCAGCAGTACTGTATCATTTTAATCATTTTAGTCAATAAGATTCTTGCTACGTAAGCTTAACTTTCTGAACACTCGAGACGTGTAGTCCACTTGTCATTCCAATCTCCTTTGCATTAGCGTAGCCTCTTGTGTAGCCTGTCAACTATGTGTCTGTCTATCCCTGTTCTCTCCTCTCTGCACAGACCATACAAACGCTCCACACCGCGTGGCCGCGGCCACCTAATCTGGTGGTCCCAGCGCGCACGACCCACGTGGAGTTCCAGGTCTCCGGTAGCCTCTGGAACTGCCGATCTGCGGCCAACAAGGCAGAGTTCATCTCAGTCTATGCCTCCCTCCAGTCCCTCGACTTCTTGGCACTGACGGAAACATGGATCACCACAGACAACACTGCTACTCCTACTGCTCTCTCTTCGTCTGCCCACGTGTTCTCGCACACCCCGAGAGCTTCTGGTCAGCGGGGTGGTGGCACCGGGATCCTCATCTCTCCCAAGTGGTCATTCTCTCTTTCTCCCCTTACCCATCTGTCTATCGCCTCCTTTGAATTCCATGCTGTCACAGTTACCAGCCCTTTCAAGCTTAACATCCTTATCATTTATCGCCCTCCAGGTTCCCTCGAGAGTTCATCAATGAGCTTGATGCCTTGATAAGCTCCTTTCCTGAGGACGGCTCACCTCTCACAGTTCTGGGCGACTTTAACCTCCCCACGTCTACCTTTGACTCATTCCTCTCTGCCTCCTTCTTTCCACTCCTCTCCTCTTTTGACCTCACCCTCTCACCTTCCCCCTACTCACAAGGCAGGAAATACGCTCGACCTCATCTTTACTAGATGCTGCTCTTCCACTAACCTCATTGCAACTCCCCTCCAAGTCTCCGACCACTACCTTGTATCCTTCTCCCTCTCGCTCTCATCCAACACTTCCCACACTGCCCCTACTCGGATGGTATCGCGCCGTCCCAACCTTCGCTCTCTCTCCCCGCTACTCTCTCCTCTTCCATCCTATCATCTCTTCCCTCTGCTCAAAAACCTATCTCCTGATTCTGCCTCCTCAACCCTCCTCTCCTCCCTTTCTGCATCCTTTGACTCTCTATGTCCCCTATCCTCCAGGCCGGCTCGGTCCTCCCCTCCCGCTCCGTGGCTCAACGACTCATTGCGAGCTCACAGAACAGGGCTCCGGGCAGCCGAGCGGAAATGGAGGAAAACTCGCCTCCCTGCGGACCTGACATCCTTTCACTCCCTCCTCTCTACATTTTCTCTCTTCTCTCTCTGCTGCTAAAGCCACTTTCTACCACTCTAAATTCCAAGCATCTGCCTCTAACCCTAGGAAGCTCTTTGCAACCTTCTCCTCCCTCCTGAATCCTCCTCCCCCTCCCATCCTCCCTCTCTGCAGATGACTTCGTCAACCATTTTGAAAAGAAGGTCGACGACATCCGATCCTCGTTTGCGAAGTCAAACGACACCGCTGGTTCTGCTCACACTGCCCTACCCTGTGCTCTGACCTCTTTCTCCCCCTCTCTCCAGATGAAATCTCGCGTCTTGTGACGGCCGGCCGCCCAACAACCTGCCCGCTTGACCCCATCCCCTCCTCTCTTCTCCAGACCATTTCCGGAGACCTTCTCCCTTACCTCACCTCGCTCATCAACTCATCCCTGACCGCTGGCTACGTCCCTTCCGTCTTCAAGAGAGCGAGAGTTGCACCCTTCTGAAAAAACCTACACTCGATCCCTCCGATGTCAACAACTACAGACCAGTATCCCTTCTTTCTTTTCTCTCCAAAACTCTTGAACGTGCCGTCCTTGGCCAGCTCTCCCGCCATCTCTCTCAGAATTACCTTCTTGATCCAAATCAGTCAGGTTTCAAGACTAGTCATTCAATTGAGACTGCTCTTCTCTGTATCACGGAGGCGCTCCGCACTGCTAAAGCTAACTCTCTCTCCTCTGCTCTCATCCTTCTAGACCTATCGGCTGCCTTCGATACTGTGAACCATCAGATCCTCCTCTCCACCCTCTCCGAGTTGAGCATCTCCGGCGCGGCCCACGCTTGGATTGCGTCCTACCTGACAGGTCGCTCCTACCAGGTGGCGTGGCGAGAATCTGTCTCCTCACCACGCGCTCTCACCACTGGCGTCCCCCAGGGCTCTGTTCTAGGCCCTCTCCTATTCTCGCTATACACCAAGTCACTTGGCTCTGTCATAACCTCACATGGTCTCTCCTATCATTGCTATGCAGACGACACACAATTAATCTTCTCCTTTCCCCCTTCTGATGACCAGGTGGCGAATCGCATCTCTGCATGTCTGGCAGACATATCAGTGTGGATGACGGATCACCACCTCAAGCTGAACCTCGGCAAGACGGAGCTGCTCTTCCTCCCGGGGAAGGACTGCCCGTTCCATGATCTCACCATCACGGTTGACAACTCCATTGTGTCCTCCTCCCAGAGCGCTAAGAACCTTGGCGTGATCCTGGACAACACCCTGTCGTTCTCAACTAACATCAAGGCGGTGGCCCGTTCCTGTAGGTTCATGCTCTACAACATCCGCAGAGTACGACCCTGCCTCACACAGGAAGCGGCGCAGGTCCTAATCCAGGCACTTGTCATCTCCCGTCTGGATTACTGCAACTCGCTGTTGGCTGGGCTCCCTGCCTGTGCCATTAAACCCCTACAACTCATCCAGAACGCCGCAGCCCGTCTGGTGTTCAACCTTCCCAAGTTCTCTCACGTCACCCCGCTCCTCCGCTCTCTCCACTGGCTTCCAGTTGAAGCTCGCATCCGCTACAAGACCATGGTGCTTGCCTACGGAGCTGTGAGGGGAACGGCACCTCAGTACCTCCAGGCTCTGATCAGGCCCTACACCCAAACAAGGGCACTGCGTTCATCCACCTCTGGCCTGCTCGCCTCCCTACCACTGAGGAAGTACAGTTCCCGCTCAGCCCAGTCAAAACTGTTCGCTGCTCTGGCCCCCCAATGGTGGAACAAACTCCCTCACGACGCCAGGACAGCGGAGTCAATCACCACCTTCCGGAGACACCTGAAACCCCACCTCTTTAAGGAATACCTAGGATAGGATAAAGTAATCCCTCTCACACCCCCTTAAAAGATTTAGATGCACTACTGTTCCACTGGATGTCATAAGGTGAATGCACCAATTTGTAAGTCGCTCTGGATAAGAGCGTCTGCTAAATGACTTAAATGTAAAAATGTAAATGTTACCAGAAAGACTTACAGCTGTAATCACTGCCAAAGTATTGACTCAGGGGAGTGAAAACTTATGTCAAATAGATATTTCTATATTTCATTTTCAATAAATTAGGTAACATCTCTTAAAGCATCTTTCACTATGTCATTATGGGGTATTGTAGATGGTTGAGAAAAATATATATTTAACACAACAAAATGTGGAATATGTCAAGGGGTATGAATACTTTCTGAAGGCACTGCATACACTGGAGTTGCTTACCAAGACACCATTGAATGTCCCTGAGTGGCCGAGTTCGAGTTTTGACAAATCGCCTTGTTAATCAAGACTTGAAAATGGTTGTATAGCAATGATCAGCAACCAACTTGACAGAACTTTAAGAATTTGAAAAAGATTGATGTGCAAATATTGTACAATCCAGGTGTGCAAATCTTTTAGAGAATTACCCAGAAATACTCACAGCTGTAATCGTTGCCAAAAGGTATTCTAACATGTATTGATTCAGAGGGTTGAATACTTATCTAATCAAGATATATTCGTTTTATTTTCCATGTATTTTTTTATGTTAGACATTTTTTTTCACTTTGACATTACAGAGGATTTTGTGTAGATTGTTCACAAAAACAAATACAATTACATTCAAGGGGTGTGAATACTTTCTGAAGGCACTGTATGTGATCATATATAAATGTAAGTAAGGTTTGAAATGATTATGTTTTAGGCAAGTATTATATCTGTTTTGGCTTCTTGAGGTCAATTTGCAGTCTACAAATTATTTGTAATTATGTTCCTGCCCCCTGACCTTCCACTCAAAGAAAGAAAATCGGCCTGCGGCTGAATCTAGCTGATGATCCCTGTGTTAGAGACAGACAAGTTTCTTTTGATGTGCTTCTTTTTATCTTTATCTTTTTGGAGGACATCTTTATCTCTGGCAATCTAATCAATATTGACCTTTAGATGTAGCATGTTTGATATTCACATCCTTATAAGTGAAACGTATCACATTGCCTTCTCTTGATTCAAGGAACCAAATTGGTGTCAGTTCATGGAGTAGGCCTCCAAGCAATTTTCCCCTCAAAATGTAATTCCTCATACAAATGTGATTAAAGCAAAAGTGTGCCTGTTCCACTCCAATAACCTGAATCACATCTTTCTACTTCAGCAAACACATTGAGGCTTTCCAAGGAGTGTAATTATCTTTCATATACTTCAGATTTGATGGTTTTGTTCATGTTTTCCTTCTGATTATTAAAGTGTTCAGATTTCTCATTATGAGTTCAAATAATGTGTACTAATGAATAATACAGCACTTTGAATAAATAGATTTGTATAACTACATACTGAAACAATGAAATTGTTAATGATGATGATACAATACATACATTATACTGTATAGGGTGTGTCCACCCACTCTGCCCAGATTGGTTGAAAACATGCCTTGGTGATGAAATGTCACTTCCTTATGTTATAAAATACATTTTACCAAGACAAATATGGTTATTTGTGTATCGTTCGTGGGGTATTTCTCTACCATATCATTAACATCACACTGAGTATACCAAACATTAGGAGCACCTTCCTAATATTTTTATTTTCATTTCACCTTTATTTAAGCAGGAAGGACAGTTGAGAACAACTTCTGATTTACAACTGCAACCTGGCCAAGATAAAGCAAAGCAGTGCGACACAAACAACAACACAGGGTTACACATGGGATAAACAAACGTACAGTCAATAACACAATAGAAAAGCCTATGTACAGTGTGTGGAAATGAGGTAAGGCAATAAATAGGCCTTAGCAATTAAACACTGGAGTGATAGATGTGCAGAAGATGAATGTGCAAGTAGAGATACTGGGGAGAAAAAAAAGGAGAAGAAAAAAAACAATATGGGGATGAAGTAGTTGGATGGGATATTTACAGATAGGCTATGCCAGGTGCAATGATCTGTAAGCTGCTCTGACAGGTGAAAGGCAGCCAAAGGAGGAATTGGCTTTGGGGGTGACCAGTGAAATATACCTGCTGGAGTGCGTGCTACGGGTGGGTGCTGCTATGGTGACCAGTGAGCTGAGATGAGGCAGGGCTTTATCTGGAAAATACTTATAGATGACCTGGAGCCAGTGGGTTTAGTGGCGAATATGAAGCGAGAGCCAGCCAACGAGAGCGTACAGGTTGCAGTGGTGGGTCGTAAATGGGGCTTTGGTGACAAAACGGATGGCACAGTGATGGACTGCATCCAATTTGCTGAGTAGAGTGTTGGAGGCTATTTTGTAAATGACATTGCCAAAGTTGAGGATCGGTAGGATAGTCAGTTTTATGAGGGTATGTTCGGCAGCATGAGTGAAGGATGCTTTGTTGCAAAATAGGAAGCTGATTCTAGATTTAATTTTGGATTGGAGATGCTTAATGTGAGTCTGGAAGGAGAGTTTACAGTCCAACCAGACACCTAGGTATTTGTAGTTGTCCACATATTCTAAGTCAGAACCGTCCAGAGTAGTGATGCTGGATGGGAGGGCAGGTGCAGGCAGCGATCTGAACCCAGCATGCATTTAGTTTTTCTTGCATTTAAGAGCAGTTGGAGGCCACGGAAGGAGTGTTGTATGGCATTGAAACTTGTCTGGAGGTTAGTTAACACAGTGTCCAAAAGAAGGGCCAAATATATACAGAATGGTTTCGTCTGAGTAGGGGGGCCCAGAACTTTTGGGAGTTTGTGCTACAGGATGCAAATTTCTGTTTGAAAAAGCTAGCCTTTGCTTTACTAACTGCCTGTGTATATTGGTTCCTAACTTCCCTGAAAAGTTGCATATCGCGGGGCTATTCGATGCTAATGCAATACGCCACAGTATATTTTTGTGCTGATCAAGAGCAGTCAGGTCTGGAGTGAACCAAGGGCTATATTTGTTCCTTGTTCTACATTTTTTTGTTTCAAATATTTTTTTATTAAACACACACAAGAATGGTGTATAAGTATACAAGACAGGTACACAATTCTTATCTAAACATAAAAGAGCATACAGGAACAACAAGACCCAGAGTTCTGGGTGTAAAACAAATAATACAAAACACGACATACAAGACAAGGACATGAAGAAAGAAAGAGGGTAGATGCCCCCCCCCCCCCACTTATCCCCCCTATCCCCCCCCCCCCACCTGCTCGGGTGGTAGGGCCAGCACATCTGCCCAAAGGTAGATTAAAATATTACAATTGAGAGTGCGTTAATAAGTACAAATTCACAGCGCCGACTCGTCCAAGTAGGAGAGGAAAGGCTGCCAGATTTGATCAAATGTTGATCATTTATTGTTCAGAATATATCTAATTCTTTCTAAGTGTACAGTGTTTGCCAATTCACTGAGCCATAATTTGGTAGAGGGAGCTTCCCTCCTTTTCCAAAACAACAAGATTCGTTTTTTGCCGAAATGAGACCGTAAGAGATTAGTTGTTTTTGGGGGTTGGTTAATCCGTTTAGGGACTCAGATACTCCCAGGATTATCAGAAGCGGGTCTGGATCTATTGAAGTCTCCAAAACTTCAGAGAGGATCCCAAAAATTCCACACCAATAACCATGCAAGCTAGAGCATAGGGCAAAGCAGTGGAGTAGTGTACCCTGCGCAGCCTGACATTTATCACATGTAGGGGATGTATCAGGAAATATCCTATGCAGTTTAGTTTTGGAATAGTGTAATCTGTGTAATACCTTGAATTGTATGAGAGGATGTCTGGAATTAATGGAGCATGTGTGGATATACTCCAAGCTCTCTTCCCAGTCTGCCACCGAGATGTCAGTCCCTAGTTCTTCCTCCCATTTTGCCTTAATGGCATCTGTAGAAGGTGGGCTAACAGATTGAAAAGCATCATATTGACGCGATATCAGTTTATTTGTTCTACATTTTTGAACGGGGCATGCTTATTTAAGATGGTGAGGATAGCACTTTTAAAGAATAACCAGGCATCTTCTACTGACTGAATGATGTCAATATCCTTCCAGGATACCCGGGCCAGTTCGATTAGAAAGGCCTGCTCGCTGAATCGAAAACTTCAACAAGCATTTCTCAACGGCTGGCCATGCCTTCCTAACCCCCCCCCCCCCCCGTGCCTTTGTCGCAACCCCCATTACCAGCCTGTTCAACCTCTCTTTCATATCGTCTGAGAGCCCCAAGGATTGGAAAGCTGCCGCAGTCATCCCCCTCTTCAAAGCGGGAGACACCCTGGACCCAAACTGTTACAGATCTATATCCATCCTGCCCTGCCTATCTAAGGTCTTCGAAAGCCAAGTCAACAAACAGATCACTGACCATCTCGAATCCCACCGTACCTTCTCCACTGTGCAATCTGGTTTCCGAGCCGGTCACAGGTGCACCTCAGCCACGCTCAAGGTACTAAACAATATCAGAACCGCCATCGATAAAAGACAGTACTGTGCAGCCGTCTTCATCGACCTGGCCAAGGCTTTCGACTCTGTCAATCACCATATTCTTATCGGCAGACTCAGTAGCCTAAGTTTTTCTAATGACTGCCTTGCCTGGTTCACCAACTACTTTGCAGACAGAATTCAGTGTGCCAAATCGGAGGGCATGTTGTCCGGTCCTCTGGCAGTCTATATCGGGGTGCCACAGGGTTCAATTCTCGGGCCGACTCTTTTCTCTGTATATATCAATGATGTTGCTCTTGCTGCGGGCGATTCCCTGATCCACCTCTACGCAGATGACACCATTCTGTATACTTCTGGCCCTTCCTTGGACACTGTGCTATCTAACCTCCAAACGAGCTTCAATGCCATTCAACACTCCTTCCGTGGCCTCCAACTGCTCTTAAACGCTAGTAAAACCAAACGCATGCTTTTCAACGGTTCGCTGCCTGCACCCGCACGCCCGACTAGCATCACCACCCTGGATAGTTTCGACCTAGAATATGTGGACATCTATAAGTACCTAGGTGTCTGGCTAGACTGTAAACTCTCCTTCCAGACTCATATCAAACATCTCCAATCTAAAATCAAATCTAGAGTCGGCTTTCTATTCCACAATAAAGCCTCCTTCACTCACGCCGCCAAACTTACCCTGGTAAAACGGACTATCCTACCGATCCTCGACTTCGGCGATGTCATCTACAAAATAGCTTCCAATACTCTACTCAGCAAACTGGATGCAGTTTATCACAGTGCCATCCGTTTTGTTACTAAAGCACCTTATACCACCCACCCCTGCAACCTGTATGCTCTAGTCGGTTGGCCCTCGCTACATATTCGTCGCCAGACCCAATTGCTCCAGGTCATCTACAAGTCCATGCTAGGTATAGCTCCACCTTATCTCAGTTCACTGGTCACAATGGCAACACCCACCCGTAGCACGCGCTCCAGCAGGTGTATCTCACTGATCATCCCTAAAGCCAACACCTCATTTGGCCGCCTTTCCTTCCAGTTCTCTGCTGCCTGTGACTGGAACGAATTGCAAAAATCGCTGAAGTTGGAGACTTTTATCTCCCTCACCAACTTTAAACATCTGCTATCTGAGCAGCTAATTGATCGCTGCAGCTGTACATAGTCCATCGGTAAATAGCCCACCAAATTTACCTACCTCATTCCCATACTGTTTTTATTTATTTACTTTTCTGCTCCTTTGCACACCAGTATCTCTACCTGCACATGACCATCTGATCATTTATCACTCCAGTGTTAATCTGCAAAATTGTAATTATTCGCCTACCTCCTCATGCCTTTTGCACACAATCTATAAAGACTATTTTTTCTACTGTGTTATTGACTTGTTTATTGTTTACTCCATGTGTAACTCTGTGTTGTTGTCTGTTCACACTGCTATGCTTTATCTTGGCCAGGTCGCAGTTGTAAATGAGAACTTGTTCTCAACTAGCCTACCTGGTTAAATAAAGGTGAAATAAAAATAAATGGAAAGATTATGTTTTATATACCCAGTGTATATGCAAAAAGTTGGATTTCATTACCTAATATATCTGATAATAAGCTCCGAACTCTGTTTCTCGTGTAGGTAACACCTTTTGAAGATTTTACATTTTTGTTGTCTTCGTTTTCAAAAGTTGCTTCCAAAGTTTTAATGTAGAAGGCTTTGAAAATGAAAAGCTTGCGGAATGCTCAGTGCTACGTTGACATTTCACAGAAATACGCTTGATTTTGTGAGATATCTTTTGAATTATTATGAAAATTGTATACTAAAATATGAAAATACTCTGTCATGTCTGTCTCAAAATCGATATCCATCTTACCTTTATTTTGTTTTATGTCCTGCGGATTTGACAAGAAAGATGAGGAGTTCAACTGGAAAGTGAGCCTGTCAGGTAGCCAGTAGCGGTAATTCTTGCACAGAATCCAGTTTAGTTGACGTTATGCAACTTTCCGGATTTTTGCCAGATTTTTTTCTCTGGCCTGCATTGTGATTAAATCACCCTAATTCTGACCATCCTACAAGGGTAAAAATTCCCCCAAAATTTGAACGGATTATTATTTTACCCATTGGTAAAAAATACATGTTTTTTATTGGACAGCAAAAGCTGTATACATACTTTCACTATTGAATGAACAAAACACATCAGAAGCAAGATAAGAACTAATATAACAACAGTCATTTGAAAATAATTACAATCCAGATGGAAATAAATGGCTAGACAAGAAACGCTTTAGCAAAACAACAATATGAACAAAGAGTGCATATTGAATATTGACACAAGAAGGATGAAAATTACTGCCTCATTTCTACATAGTGAATTAGAAAGATAATAACAGAAGTGGTCAGGATGTAGTCTGTGTAGGGGGGGATGTGTGTAAGGGGAGGGTTGTGAGTGTGTAGAGGGGGATGTGTGTGTGTGTGTGTGGGGGGGATTGTGTGGGTGTGTGTGTGTATGTGCGTGCGTGCGTGTCTGCCTGTCTTTGTTGTGAGTGTATGTATATTTACGTGTGGTTGTGAGTGTGCCTTCTCCTTTGTACTGGCCAACCATAGCAGACATTCTTAGGGAGCAGAAATTAGGTACAGGGTTCCTCTATTATGTCTCCCACTCTCCCCTTCTTTTCCTCTCTCTCTCTCTCTCTCTCTCTCTCTCTCTCTCTCTCTCTCGTATTCCTCGACAAGTCATTATCCAGTCCAAACACACACACTTATACAGGTCTCTGTGAGTGGCTAGGGCTTCTAACATCCAGTGACTTCAAAGCCTGCCGAAGCGCCCCATTCTTCCCATAGAAATGGCTGTAGCTCAAAGGCCTGTGTCTGCGCAGATAGAGACTGGCGTTAGGAGGCAGAGAGACAGGGTGCTCCATTATTCGCCAAGCCTTCCATCACTCAGCCATTGTGATGTACCTGTGCAAAAATCTCTGCTTCACAGAAGATAAAGAAGACAACAGGTCAAGAATTCTATTAATTATTTTAATTGCCATTCCCATGCAGAACTACTGTATATCTGATTAATCTAAATTCGATTAAATAAGAAGATTTGTGGTCTTTGGAGATGCTAAAGTAATCTACTAATGTCGAGCAACAGTTACTGATTCACATGTGGAAGAAACAACAGTTATATTGATGCATAAACAAAGTCACTGCATAAGTTATTGAATTACGAGATATTTAGGTGTCTCATTTTGACCTGCTCACAATTCATTTATGCCATCAACAAGCAATAGAATATAATTATCGTTCAATAGTTTATGGAGTGATATTTTGCATTAATCCAGCCATATATAACTGTTGTTTCTACCCAGTATGCTCTCACGTGTGAATCAGTAACTGTTTATTCCAGCTTGTTGATTGTGTAACTGTATTGTGGGTTAAAAATGAGACACCCAAAGATCCTGTTGTGATGGACCAAACTCATTAAACAATGCCTCTCTAAAATCCCAGGGGAGTAGGGAATAAGTCTTGCCTGCTACTCCATCTTATTAATATCACAGATCGCTACAGTACAAACTGAACTTGTGCAATCATAATCAGTGAGGGAATTAATCACCCAGACACTTAAGTCGAGGAACAGCACATCCTCCATTCTCTTTTCATTTGGCTATTGTCACAATAGCATCGAGAGGTGTTTGGCTCAGATGAACTCTGATCCTGTGAAGGCCAGGGAGGTAACAGCCAGCTCGATGTGTCTTTAATTGTCTCATTTAGTTGGATAATGAGCTTTTGTATTGGAGCCAAAGAGGCACCGGGAGTCTCCAACAGCCAAGAGGTCTCCAATTAATGATGTTGTTTTGTTATCTAAAGGAGATACTCATCTATACTGACCTTTATTAATCAACAAGAATACATGAACTTAAAAAAAGCATACTACAATCATCAAGTTGATTATTCTTTAGGTTAGGAAAAACAAAGAATAGGGTAAGAGAGCACACAATAGAGAGAAAGCAAGAGTGAGATAGATAGAAGAATTGGAATGCCTTGAGGGATGGACAGAGAGGCTTGAGTAGATGAATGAATGGTTTGACAGATGAAAACAAAGAGTTATATAGTGATGGATGGGGTGATGGTAAAAATAGAGACATGGGTAAATAAATAAGATACTGTATGAGTGATGGATATCCATGGGTGTGGCAGTGACACTACCACAGTTGGAGAGGCAGGGGTGGCTGGTCCACAATCAAACTATTGTATTTCACTTCTCTATGTTTGGTAACGACGAAACATGACCATGTAGACCACACAGACAATGGTTGTACATTGGTATCACACAATAACACATATTGGATTTCAAGTATTTGAGTTTCCACTGTTTGTGATGTCAAACACACAAAATACAGTTATTCTCTATCAGCAGAATGTCGGCAGTGCCAGTGATGTTGGTGGTCAGCTCATGTAAAGCCTGTGTGGTCTTTACAGGTCTTGGTCTTCGCCACACTACACAGAGAGAAAGCACCCTGACTTCATGTCTGAGTGGCCACAGAACCTGGGTGTATCTCTGCAGGTCTTTGTGTGTCCTTACATGTCAACGAGCCTCTGCATAAAAAAACAGGGGGGTGGGGTGTCGGGAGTAGTGTGTGAGAGAACATGTGAAGGTAGGGCGGACTGAGACACATGAACACTACATGTAAACTGTTGTAATAGCAACCTACCTACAGTAAACCCCTTATTGCATCAAAATAACTTTGTTTTTCACTGATCCATTCAATACAGTCCAAGCCAATTCCAGGCTTGTTAGCTGAAGAAGGGAGAGAAGGATGGGGAAATACTGCCCAGTCCACATCCTGCTATTGGTAGAGTTATCTAAGCGTATCCAGCCGTTCTCTGCTCCTGCCTTGCCTTCACTCAATACCACTGTGTCGCTGCCTGATGGCATGTATGGATTTCTGTCTCTTCATCCATCCACTTTGAATGCTAATGTATTCACAGCTAAGGAATCGCTTGTCTGTAATGCATATTTATCGGCACCCCTGGGTGATGTCTTTATTCTGCAGTGGTAACCCCTTTTCAGCTTTTAGGTACTGTTGTGGTGGACTATGGGAAAAGCCCATATGTCATAGGTCTTGGTAGGAGAGCACAGAGCTTATGCATAATAGATTAAGTTTAGCATTCATAGCATTGTGTAGCAGTGACTACAGATGAGTATAATAGTCTGCTGGTTCCAGCAGTTTAAATCACTGTGATTGGTTGGATGGTTTGATGGGTCCGCTCTGACTCTCTTTGGGTCTGACTCAGTCGTCAGCACAGTTGGTATTCATGCAACCCAGCGGGTTGTGTACTTATTCAGGAAATACATTTGAGTAAATCTCCAATAGATCACATCTCCCTCAAGGTCTTTGGCTGAGACACCGCAGTAATCTCCAGAGCCTTCACTTCCAACAGGGCCAGGAAATTATTTCTCCTCACATTTTGTTGAGAAAATATATAATAAGCTTCTTGAGATGGGAGATCTCACATTCCATAATGAATTATCTCAAAAAGACAAACATGCATTTCAACTGGTTTTGTTGATTTTTTTTAACTGTCATTGTTGTTCAGTTATATTAGTGGTAAAGATGACTCAAGGTTGAACCTTTTGCCATACAGACAGAGAAGCCTCCGATCTACTCTCCCCTGCTACCTCCCTCTAGCCATTAGCCTTAAACATGATTCAAGGCTGTTCGGTTACAGTGAATCAATAATACAAATAATACTAGTAATAATACTAAGTAAAATAATAGAATATAAAAAGATCACAAAATGGCATATATACACTGAGTATACAAAACATTAAGAACTTATTGATGTCACTTCAATCAGTGTATGAAGGGGAGGAGACGGGTTAAAGAAGGATTTTTAAGCCTTGAGACAATTGAGACATAGATTGTGTATGTGTGCCATTCAGAGGGTGCACCGGTTTGTGTCAAGAACTGCAACGCTGCTGGACAGTTTCCAGTGTGAATCAAGAATTGTCCATCACCAAAAACACCCAACTGTGGGAATGCTTTAGATGCCTTAGAGTCCATGCCCTGACAAATTGAGGCTGTTCTGAGGGAAAAGGGGGCGGGGGGTTCAGTATTGGGGCGGCAGGGAAGCCTAGTGGTTAGAGCGTTGGACTAGTAACCGGAAGGTTGCAAGTTCAAACCCCCGAGCTGACAAGGTACAAATCTGTCGTTCTGTCCCTGAACAGGCAGTTAACCCACTGTTCCTAGGCAATCATTGAAAATAAGAATTTGTTCTTAACTGACTTGCCTAGTTAAATAAAGGTAAAATAAAATATTAGAAAGATATTCTTAACATTTTGTGTACACATACAGTACCAGTCAAAAGTTTGGACACACCTACTCAGTCAAGGGTTTTTCTTTATTTCTACTATTTTCTACATTGTAGAATAATAGAGAAGACATCAACACTATGAAATAACACACATGGAATCCAATAGTAACCAAAAAAACAAATTATTCAAAGTAGCCACCCTTTGCCAAGGTGACAGCTTTGCACACTCTTGGCATTCTCTCAACCAGCTTCAACTGGAATGCTTTTCCAACAGTCTTGGAGGACTTCCCATCTATGTAGAGCACTTGTTGGCTGCTTTTCCTTCACTCTGTGGTCCAACTCATCCCAAACCATCTCAATTGGGTTGAGGTTGGGGGATTGTGGAGGCCAGGTCATCTGATGCAGCACTCCATCCCTCTCATTCTTGGCCAAATGGCCCCTACACAGCCTGGAGGTGTGTTGGGTCATTGTCCTGTTGAAAAACAAATGATAGTCCCACAAAGCGCGAACCAGATGGGATGGCGTATCGCTGCAGAATGCTGTGGTAGCAATGCTGGTTAAGTGTGCCTTGAATTCTTAACAAATCACAAATAGTGTCCCCAGCAAAGCACCCCCACACCATCACACCTCCTCCTCCATGCTTCACGGTGGGAACCACACATGCAAAGATAATCCGTTCACCTACTCTGCGTCTCACAAAGACACGGTGGTTGGAACCAAAAATCTCAAATTTGGACTCATCAGATAAAAGGACAGATTTCCACCAGTCTAATATCCATTGCTCATGTTTCTTGGCCCAAGCAGCAAGTCTCTTCTTCTTTTGCTGTCCTTTAGTAGTGGTTTCTTTGCAGCAATTCGATCATGAATGCCTGATTCACACAGTCTCCTCTGAACAGTTAATGTTAATCTGTCTGTTACTTGAACTTTGAGGTGCAATCTGAGGTGCAGTTAATTGCCCATTTCTGAGGTTGTTAACTCTAATGAACTTATCCTCTGCAGTAGAGATAACACAGGGTCTTCCTTTCCTGTGGTGATCCTCATGAGAGCCAGTTTCATCAAATTGCTTGATGGTTGTTGCGACTGCACTTGAAGAAACTTTCAAAGTTCTTTGAAGAATCTCAAATATAAATATAATTTGGTTTGTTTAAAACTTTTTTGGTTACTTCATGATTCCATATGTGTTTTGTCTCAGTTTTAATGTCTTCACTATTATTAAACAATGTAGAAAATAGAATAAATTAAGAAAAACACTTGAATGAGCAGGTGTTTCCAAACTTTTGACTGGTACATGTACAACTAGTTTTAAATTCTACACTGTTACTGCAGGTAAAAGTGGTGCAGTGTGTAAACAAGGATTCTGGTCCATAGAGTGACGAGTGAGGAAAACGTCAAATGTCCATGGGCGGAGCAGGTAGCTGACTTGTGATGGCTATTCAGCAGCCTGCTGGTCTGGGGATCGAAGCTATTGGGCAGTCTGTCAGTTTTTGCCATGATGCTCCTATATTGTCCGCATCTGAGTGATAAAAGTAGTTAGTAATGAGAGCGAGTTTTGTTATACCACCACAGCTCTGCTTATCTACCCCCCCTCCCCCGACCTCTGACCTGACCTCTCCAGAGGTTGTCAGATCCCCTGTGGAGGATGTGCCTTAAAAGGCTTTCCTCCAAGACACCCATTGATCAGACACCCATTAATCACTGTGTGTGTATGGAGGAACATGCCCCTCCTATGGTTAACCCATCATATGTTTTTTTATGAGAGGGGAGGTTGACCCCTAAGCTGAGCGATTTGTTTAAAGAGTTTGACACACCATTTCTGGATACAAGGGGGAACACAATAATGGATCTGCAGATAAAAGGAATGATGATGAGTTAGAGGCAGGGAGTGAATGGAGCTGGTGGTGTGTGTGTGTGTGCGCGCATGTGAGAAAGAAAGAGAAAGAGGAGACAGAGAAAGAGAAAGAGAAAGAGAAAGAGAAAGAAAGAAATAGCTTGTGTAAAGAAGATGTGCATTTGGTTTGAGAGGGTGGGGGTGGTAGGGACATAAAACAATATCAGGCCCATTAAAGCTAATTGAGTGTGTTTAAAAGTCTTTGCGAAGCATGGTTCCATGTTAACGCTCTGCTTAGTGATGATGTGGGGACGGTGAGAGGGGGATATCCAGATACACTCCTTCATCTCCGTCAGGGGTTTAATGACCGTGCTGGACCCTCTGCGGTTTAACACCCAACAACCCCTCATTTTACGCAACTTAACCTCATGAATAACACACATATCCCTCTAAGTACATACATTCATACAGCACACACCTGGATTTTACTGTAAGTGGCTCAATTTGTATTGAAGCATACATTTCAAATGTTTTCTTACTTTTCTTTGATTAGCCTATGTATTTTGAAATGGTGTGGTAATGTTGTTGCAACAATATAAAATAGCTCATTTCTGAATGTGCTCTAATTATTTTACTAAGTCATCAGTAGTTTTGTCAGTGGTGTAAATTCTTCAGTAAAAATACTTTAAAGTAGTACTAAAGTAATTTTTTGTAGTATCTGTACTTTACTATTTATATTTTTGACAACTTTTACTTTTACTCCACTACATTCTTAAAGAAAGTAATGTACTTTTTTACTACTTACATTTTCCCTGACACCCGAAAGTACTCGTTACATTTTCCCTGACACCTGAAAGTACTCGTTACATTTACCCTGACACCCGAAAGTACTCGTTACATTTTCCCTGACACCCGAAAGTACTCGTTACATTTTCCCTGACACCTGAAAGTACTCGTTACATTTTCCCTGACACCCGAAAGTACTCGTTACATTTTGAATGCTTAGCAGGACTGGAAAATTGTCTACTTCACGCACAGAGAGAACATCCCTGGTCATCCCTACTACCTCTCATATGGCAGACTCACTGAACACAAATGCTTTGTTTGTAAATCATGTCTGACTGTTGGTGTGCCCCTGGCTATTCGTAAATAAAAAGATATAAGAAAATTGTGCCGTCTGGGTTTCTTAATATAAGGAATTTGAAATTATTTATACTTTTACTTTTACTTTGATATTTAAAACCTCTTAAGGATTAGCCCCTTTTTTAAATTTTTGACTAAAATTACATACCCAAGTCTAACTGCCTGTAGCTCTGGCCCTGAAGCAAGGATGTGCATATTCTTGGAACCATTTGAAAGGAAACATTTTGAAGTTTATGGAAATGTGAAAGGAATGTCGTAGAATATAACACAATAGATCTGGTAAACGATAATACAAAGACAAAAACAACCGTTCTTTCGTATTTTTTTGTACCATCATCTTTGAAATGCAAGAGAAAGGCCATAATGTATTATTCCAGCCCAGGTGCAACTTAGATTTTGGCCAGTAGATTGGCATCAGTGTATGTGCAAAGTTTTAGACTGATCCAATGAACCATTGCATTTCTGTTCAAAATGTTGTATCAAAACTGCTCAAATGTGCCTAATTTGTTTATTAATAACTTTTCATGTTCAAAATTGTGCACTCTCCTCAAACAATAACATGGTATTATTTGACTGTAATAGCTACTGTAAATTGGACATTGCAGTTAGATGAACAAGAATGTAAGCTTTTTGCCAATATCAGATATGTCTATGTCCTGGGAAATGTATATTTTAGCAATTACATTGACTTTTGATACTTATTCAGTATATTTAAGACCAGATACGTTTAAACTTTTACTCAAGTAATATTTTACTGGGTCACCTTCACTTTTACTTGAATCATTTTCTTTTAAGGTATATTTACTTTTACTCAAGTATGACAATTGGGTACTTTTCTGTAACCTTTATTTAACTAGGCAAGTCAGTTAAGAACAAATTCATATTTACAACGACGGCCTACATGGTATCTCAAAAAATAATAATTATATGTCTAGTCCTCATTTCAAATTGAGGCGGTTACACAGAACATCATTGTTTATTTATAATTTACAACATTGCAAATTCTACATTAAATGTTTTGTTTTCTAGCCTAAAACAATTAGATGGCGGGGTGGATGTCCTCAGTATTTGCAATGTACTCAAAGTGGTGTCTATCATATAAGGAAGGAGAAAGCAACAGAAAGCATGAAACTTGGAGAAGCCCAAGTAATGGTCCAGTCTTGCACCTAGTGTCCATATTTCTGAAACTCCCACTCTCTTTTGTCTAGGGTGCACACCTGCCTGGTCTTCAACCAACGAGAGATACAGTGGAAATGGAATGCATGATTGCAGCCTCCCCAGGCTATGGTGCACTTCTCTGATGTGACAGAAACCTGGTTAGCCTGGTGCACCATTACTATGCTGCACATGCATATAAGAGGAGAAATGGCATCCTCATTGTTATTGGGGGAATAAGCTTGTTTCTCTGTGATGTCTTAAGATCACAATTTACTGAGAAAATACAGTACACACTCTTGGAATTAGTGGTGCTTTGAGGAACCCTGGAGATCCTCAAGGAACCCCTGGAGATCCTCAAGGAACTACAAAACTGTGTTCGTATGTGATGACAATACAACAGAAAAGATAAACAGGAATGCCATTTACTCTAACAGGTGGCCAAAATGCCACACCCCTACTAAGCCATGCCTCCACTCCAGCGTTCCACCAGGAACCAGTTGCTACATTGCACCATTAAAGGTTCCTCCATGAACCCCTCAACTAACCAAAGGTGCAAATAGGAGCCATTGACTAGCAATGGCTTCAATGAGGTTAACAGAGGTGTATGAGTTCCTCAAGACCCTATGCAAATCCCAAAGTTGGAATAGTTACCACTTTATTACTATATGTTATCAGCAATGTTAATATTATTTATATTATATTATAATATGTAATATGCAAAAATATTCAAGGACACTTTTAATTTGTACAAACTTAAAATGATGAACGTGAATTGCAGTTACACTAACGGGTGGCCAAAAATAACTATCTGCCAGCCACACCTCCAATAAGCCACAACTACAATCTGATTGGCTGCCACCTTTACAATGTTTTATTAGAAAGGTTCAACATTTAACCCCTACCATCACAAAAAGGTTCCAGTTTCAAACTTTAAACATGGGTTCCTCAAAGACCATTTTCAGAGGGGTTCCTCAAGGAACTATAAAGGTTCCGCCTGTGTGTCAACCCAAAAGGTTCTTCCAGTCACCTTACCTTCTAAGAGTGCACTCCATCACAAAAACAGGCAATTATCCTGTCAGACAGCGGTCTTCTCACATGGGCCACTGGTAGTGTATTTCTTACTGTACTGTATTACTGTCTTATTGGTCTAATGCTGCCTGTCCTGGTGGCTCAGTGAGATAACAGGACAGCTGCAGCCAAACAGTAAGTTAGTTGCTTTGACATGCAATATGACACTAGCGGTCTCAGTATTCAGTGCTCCAAAGATCTCCACAGAGCCCATGGCTTCCTCTGGTGCTGTTCCGCACTGTCGTTTCTGGAGATTAGCTCGGCCCCTCTTTCATGTGCCAATGATGGTTTGATCTGGGCCCTTGTCAGCAAACAGCGTCTCTCCTCTGCTCCTTTTGAAGTGGAAATGTGGGGGCCATGCCTGGCTAACGCTTTCACAGAGTAAATTGACTTCCTTCAGCAGAGACACTGACTGATCTCCCCCTCTCTCCCGTGCCTGCGTTCACCACTGATGGATAACAGCCCCCTGTATAAAATATGTAGAGAAATGGCCGATAAGATCAAAAGGCCGTATGGCCAGCGGGTCGCCAAGGAGATTTGCACATAGCAAAGGTGACTGCAGTCTCAGAATATTGATTGAGGAAAGCAGGAAGTTCATTTGTCTAAAGAAGAGAGTGTCTTTGTGAGGAAAGAGAAACCAGAAAGGCAAATATCACAATGTCCAACGAAATGTGACATAAATGTGAATGACTGAATACGAAACTGTGTTCAGCCTCCGCTGTTGTTTTTATCCTGTTTGACTTGATGTTTCATCACTGGACTAATTCACAAGGCAGTTCATACCTGTGTCCTCTAACTCAAATGTCAATTACACAGAGTGTCTCTGATATGAGGTTCAATTTAAGAGGTTCAAACTAACGGCCATCTCCGCCTCCCTCTGTCTCTCCTTCTTCACCCCTGCTCTCTCACTTTCATTAGATAGTACCAGGCATAAGTAGGGCTGTCGTGGACACGGAATTTCATCATCCAGTGATTGTCAAGCAAATATCTGTCGGTCTCACAGTAATTGCCCGTTAACTAACATAAACACATTTAGCATCTCCTTCCACTACAAGCCACTGATGTTGACCTTTGGAACATCTACATTTTAAAAAGTCTAATAAATCCATGTTATATAGCCTACACCTTCACAATAAATGCATTATTTATTTCTAGACAGGTCTAAAGAAGCATTATATGAAGATAATTTAGTCTATTTCAGAAGAACAGAATAGCATACTCTGAGTTGTCCTTATGTTAAGGCTTAATGGCTGTGGGCTACATTGGTTCATTTAGCAGAGAAGATTTGCTTCGGATTCCATGGCATTATTTTATAGTAGGAAGAATACAATTGAACAAAGCTGAATGAAATAGAAAGGATATTTTCTCAAAATGATTGTAACGGCATTCAGAGGAAGAAGGTGAGGACCAAGGTGCAGCGTGATACGTGTTCAAATTATTTATTTGAAACTAAACACTAAATAACAAAAGGAATCACCGAAACAGTTCTGACAGGTGCTACAACCACTCAACAGAAAACAACTACCCACAAACACAGGTGGGAACAGGCTACCTAAGTATGGTTCTCAATCAGAGACAACGATTGACAGCTGCCTCTGATTGGGAACCATACCAGGCCAAACACATAGAAATACAACACACAGAACAAAACATAGAATGAAAAACATAGAATGCCCACCCCAACTCACACCCTGACCAAACCAAAATAGAGACATAAAAAAGGAACCAAGGTCAGGACGTGACAATGATTTGAGCGAGTGTGTACATGTTGATATTTTGTGTTGAGTGGTTAACAAAGAAATAGGTATTCTTATTAATTTCGATTTAGTAATGTAACTTTAGTTGTTCTACAAATGTTGGGCTATATGTTTTGATTTTTAATTCATTGTAAGGCTCCATGATGTGACTCTAATGATGATTTGTTGTTGCTTGAAAGGCATGACCTCTGCTTTGATTTTTGGGCTGTACACACTTCATCAGTCACTCATTCACAATTTGACAAGCACTTGATAATGCCTGGAATTTCACGGCGGCATCCGCTTTGTGTGGCCGTAATATACCCTAAAAATATCCATGCCTTTTGCAGCCAGTGGCCGTTGTGCCCTTCTCCCTGAGTGCTGCGCGCTCCATCATGTGGGTCTTTCTCACAGGCTACAAGTGAAAACAGACACATCCGGGACACAATTGTGCACATCCTTATCTAATTCCGAGTTGCATATTGAATATATTGGTAGAACTGTCCACATTTTCTGAAAACACCATTATCAGAAGTGACCGCAATCCATGTGATGCTTTTATTATAAAAGTGAATTTTTATGATGAAAATGATCTTCCCCAAACTTGAAACTCATTCACTGCTTATGTATGCCGGTTAGGCTCTACACCCCTTGTAAAGCGGTAATAATTGTAATTGCTTTGCCACAGTTTTTGCAATATTTCTTTAGTGCCTTGTTGCAAACAAGGATAATATTGTCACCCATTAGGCTATTCTTAATTTAATCTTGTCTTTACATATAATAAATAATATATGTGTGAAATTGGTTTTCATTTAGAATGGACCATTATCATGCACCTGTATCCAAACAGGGGCAGCGGAGAAAATACATGTCATCTATGCACTTAAATAGCGAATGGAGGAGGCTTTTTTCCCCCATGGTTCATTTTCTTGCCGCCCAGGTAGGCTATACTCCTGTTGTACATATAAGCAATATGCTTATTATTAGGAAAGTTGAAAAATAAACATAGTAGGCCTAGCATATAGAAAGCTTATCTTCTTAAATTTAGTAGAGGCCATCACTCTGTTTTCTCATGCAATTGTATAGCCTATTGAAATGTTGCGCAACATGAGCTCATGGGCTCTCATGAAGTGTTTGATTAGATTTTTAAAAACATTTGCATTGATGTCAGAGTGATTAGAGGGACAATAGAGTGCTGAGTATCAGGCAATTAGCTAGTTTGGTAGGCTACTAATGACCATCAGCAGCATCCGAGCTTAGAGAAGCCTAATTACTATGACTAAATGTCAGGTGGAATTTGACTGCCTTTCATTATTCGTGACCACAGGTGTGGCGTTAATACAGTCACCGCAACAGCCCTAGGCATAAGAGGGTTTTGAGGATAAAATCACCAATGGTACTCTGTACGTCAGTTGGTAGAGCATGGTGCTTGCAACGCCAGGATAATGGGTTAGATTTCCAGGACCACCCATACTTAAAATGTGTGCACACATGACTGTAAGTAACTTCAGATTAGAGTGTCTGTTAAATGGCATATATTATATATCACATCCTTTGTAAGAGCTTTACTGAAAATGTGTAAAGTGTTAATAGCCAATTGGACTACTGTATACCCAGACTGATTTTAATTGGTTAAAATCAGTAGGGACTGAATGGCTGCACTGAATGGCTAAGTTTGACCATCCAAATACAAGAACATAAAGTATGCACATGCTCCAATCAATCTACAGTCTCTGGTGAGAGACTGAAAAGAGGTGTGCAGGCTGATCTCCATGATAACCGATGCAGAGGAAGACATACAGGCCAGAGTGGGGTTCCCTGGGTCTCCCTGGTCAGATTATGACAGTGTCCCCCAGGGAAAACAGCAGATATAATACCACACTGAGGACACAAGACAGGACTGGGGAACATGAGAACATGACAGAGGCCGGACAGGAAACACATCAACTCTCAACTCCTACAAACACATCAGGGGGGTTGGGTGGGATGGGACCACATTACGTTTAGCTGCTGCTCTATTAGTGTGAATGAGGGAGTAATTACATTAGGATGTGTTTGTAACTAAAGATTGCTGAATGTAATTATGCTATTCTGACTTTGTGTTTCCCACACATCCATCCCAATCACCATGTCCTCCATTCCATTATTCTCTCTCTCTCTCTCTCTCTCTCTCTCTCTCTCTCTCTCTCTATGGCAGCCTCCTGCAACTCTCTGTACAACTGAATGCATACCTAGACAGTATCCCCCCTTACCTTCTCTCTCTCTCATGTCTCTCAGTAGCAGCCCCTCCCCCCAGAAGGGATTATCTCTCCTCTCTCTCAGTTTCTCCGCTCCTCAACAGGCTGTGACCAATGTCTCTACTGCTCTACTGCTCCGCAGCAAAACCATGATGCAATATTAATGAGCCTGGAGAGAGAGCGTTTTGTTCCAATCCACTCCTCAGCCTTTAGGATAGACATTAATAAAACTCCTCTCAGCATTAGCATTTTAATAATGATTTGCAGGTTTGATTATTTTCCATTTGTGGCTGTGACAGGTTTATTGAAAAATCTTTGCTGATGTGGCAACCAGGGAATGACATATGAACAGCTTGGTTTTTGTCATGTAACATATTTACTGAATGTAGAGTAGCACCCAGCAATATATATGTACCCAAAGATTAGATTACCAAGCCCCCACTGTGTTTGTGTTTAGATTTAGAAATGAGCCAGAGTTTGATTAGTTTAAGGAATAAAATAATTGGAGACTGCCATGGACACCAATGGATGGATAGAGTATGATAATAGAGTTTGTCGCTGTGAATATTAAAAACGGGGAAAATTAATATGGATAATTTTTCAATAACACTATACATACCAATGAGCACATGAATAGTGAATAGTGTCTGAATAGTGAATCCCCTGTATTTTACTCAGAGGGACATATTACCCATGGTATAGAGTACACATAACTTGTGGAATTGAGATGAGTCACAGACCAATTAGTTGCACATCGAATAACCAAATAATGTCTAAAGTCACACCTCACTAACATACCAGACACCACAAACACACTTGGGTTGACCGTTAATTTGTATTTTTTCAGTCAAATTAAAAACAGATTTAATTTCAGAGAATGCAGTAATGAATGAGAGGATAAGAGAAGAGTGGAGAAGAACAACATTTTCATTACCTCACCCGTATCGGAATAGATCTTGTCCATAACTCTCTTAAATTACAGAAGCGTACTTTTCCACCTATTTCCCCTGGGGATTGTGGGTATTGGTAAAGAAATCCTGATAAACAGAGCAGAGAAGGAAGAAAATAGTAGAATAAACAGCAATCAGCCTCTGTAGAATTCAACATTTCGCTCACAAATAAAGCAGCATTTTAGGAACCACAAACCCTCTTTTCACTCACACCTAGGAATGTTAAATATTGTCTTTCAAACAGTTTTTTATGCTGCCTCTCTGCAGTGATTGGCGCCGGCGGGGATGACCTGCATCACTTCTCGGTATGGCAACTGCTCGGCAAAGTGCTATAGAGGGTAATGCATATGGCTCAGTACATCACTGGGGCCAAGCTCCCTGCCATCCAGGACCTCTATACCAGGCGGTGTCAGAGTAAGGCCCTAAAAATTCTCAAAAGACTCCAGCCACCCATGTCACAGTCTGTTCTTTCTGCTACTGCATGGCAAGCGGTACTGGAGCACCAAGTCTGGGACCAAAAGGCTCCTGAACAGCTTCTACCGCAAAGCCATTAGAACAGTAAATTAAATGGCGACCCAGACATTCTGCTTTTCACCCCCTACTTACGTACATGTACACAGTAATTTAATCAATCGATCACCTAACCAAACCTACATATAGATATTACCTCAATCAATCACCCCAACTACCTCGTACCCCAGTACCCTGACTTGGTAACGATACTCCTTGTACATAGCCTGTATACAGCTTCTTTATTTTGATTTTATTTTGTTATTTTATTGTGTTACTATTTTCTTTTCATTTGTTTGTTAGTTTTCTTACTTTATAACTGCATTGTTTGGAAAAGGTTAGTAAGTAAGCATTTCACGGTGGCATTTCACGGTGAAGTATTCACTTGTATTCGGCGCATGTGACAAATGAAATTTGATTTGGAATAGTTTCCACAATATGTCAAAACAGTCAAGCACAGACTCTTAACTTTTTTCTGTTTCAACCCACTTTCTTTAAAAAAAGTTGCCAATGTGCATCCACTCATACTCCTGCTAGATTCCAGTAGCTTCTGCTTGTGCACCAGCGGGAGGACAAGTGCAGTGTACGCTCGCATGGGGGCAGAGGAGCAGGGAGGGGAAATTGAAATGTACTAATTTGATGGACAATTACTTACATAACAGGAGAGAAAAGAGACAAAAGCTAAAAAAGAAATGTATTAATAAAAAAATGCTAACAATCTAAAAGGGCACTTGTCTCCTAAAAGGGGAAAGGGCAGGTGTTCAGGGACCCCTAGAGCCTTATCTGTGCAGGAATTATGACATTCCAATATCTCAGAAAGTCATTTGGCCCAGATGACCTCAGAATAAATTTTTCTCGATAGCAGGACTAGAAGAATTTAGCACCTCCCCCACAGTATTAGGAGGTCTTTCTCTGTTGAATTGCCAGCCCATCACAGTCGAGATAGAATGTATTGCAGGTTTGAGCGAGTGGTAAGACGATGGAAGTGTATATTCCCCTGGCCTTTACAAACGGAGAGAATGAACCAGGGAGGTGAAGATTCGCCTCTGTGGATGTGAGCTGAATAGCAATAGAGATAGCAATTTGAACAGGGAATTCTATCTTGTCCAGGAGATTATTGCCATTGTAAAGAGCCAAAGACCATGGACATTTTTAGGTTCAAACTACAGACCTTAATTTTATCACCCTGTTGCAGGTGAACCTACAATGCAGAAAATGTAAAAAAGGCTTCTGAAGTTTGAAATGTCAGACTTGATATTCCCTTACAAGAAATGTAATCAAAAATGTGCATTAATTATATTCCACATAGTAATTCACATTTCCTGTTGCTGCAGGATTGTTTTCCTGCTGTAGCAAACTGGCTCAAAAAAACATAGTTGAAACACAGTTGTAACTGATTCAGTGGAGACTTCTGCACTTTCAGTTCCATAGAATGCGCACTACAAAATTGATTCATTAATGTCATTAAAACCTGACATAAAAGCCTACCTGACATCTGTAACCTGATCTATTCTTCTGGTATTTGTACAAATACGCACCTGCTCATAGGGGAGACATACGGTAGATAGACGGTCTATAGAGTTGTTGTATTACTACCTTCTCTCCTGTTCTCCACTCTTCTGTTTCGGACTTAGCCTGTTCTCTCCCTCTACGTTCCCTCTCTCCTTCAGTTGGGGGAAACCTGGAGAAGCACAATACAGTGCAGGCCCCCCTGACCCCTTAGCTTCACACATCTCCTTGGAGAGGCTCATGGGAAGTGAGATGAGCTTTCATCTCAGAGGAGAAAAACTGAAATAGCGATTGAGGAGATTCAAGATTCAAACCCAGAATAAGTTTATTGCTTTCCTCTCTGACTTACTGACTGTGTTTGTTTGGTGAACAGACATTTCTTGGGAATCAAATAGGGCTATCTGTTTCCTAGTAGTATCGATCAGAATGGGAGCTGCAGATGAAGAACCTCGCTGACGGGGAAAGCGTGCACGAGCAGAGAGAGTGAAGTGAGTATGAACACACTGAGCATCATCACTACATGGGCTGTTGTCATAACAGAAAGATAGTCTAGTTTCTGTGTATTTGTGGGGTTGTGTGTCTATGTTTGTGTATGCGCTTAGTTCTGCATTTTTTGAACGGAGCATGCTTATCTAAAATTTAACATTTAACATTTAACATTTAAGTCATTTAGCAGATGCTCTTATCCAGAGCGACTTACAAATTGGTGCATTCACCTTATGACATCCAGTGGAACAGTAGCGCATCTAAATCTTTTAAGGGGGTGAGAGGGATTACTTTATCCTATCCTAGGTATTCCTTAAAGAGGTGGGGTTTCAGGTGTCTCTGGAAGGTGGTGATTGACTCCACTGTCCTGGCGTCGTGAGGGAGTTTGTTCCACCATTGGGGGGCCAGAGCAGCGAACAGTTTTGACTGGGCTGGGCGGGAACTGTACTTCCTCAGTGGTAGGGAGGCGAGCATGCCAGAGGTGGATGAACGCAGTGCCCTTGTTTGGGTGTAGGGCCTGATCAGAGCCTGGAGGTACTGAGGTGCCGTTCCCCTCACAGCTCCGTAGGCAAGCACCATGGTCTTGTAGCGGATGCGAGCTTCAACTGGAAGCCAGTGGAGAGAGCGGAGGAGCGGGGTGATGTGAGAGAACTTGGGAAGGAGAAGGTCATCATTCTGAGGTCATCCGGAGAAGCCCAACTCGGAGAGGGTGGAGAGGAGGATCTGATGGTTCACAGTATCGAAGGCAGCCGATAGGTCTAGAAGGATGAGAGCAGAGGAGAGAGAGTTAGCTTTAGCAGTGCGGAGCGCCTCCGTGATACAGAGAAGAGCAGTCTCAGTTGAATGACTAGTCTTGAAACCTGACTGATTTGGATCAAGAAGGTCATTCTGAGAGAGATAGCGGGAGAGCTGGCCAAGGACGGCACGTTCAAGAGTTTTGGAGAGAAAAGAAAGAAGGGATACTGGTCTGTAGTTGTTGACATCGGAGGGATCGAGTGTAGGTTTTTTCAGAAGGGGTGCAACTCTCGCTCTCTTGAAGACGGAAGGGACATAGCCAGCGGTCAGGGATGAGTTGATGAGCGAGGTGAGGTAGGGGAGAAGGTCTCCGGAAATGGTCTGGAGAAGAGAGGAGGGGATAGGGTCAAGCGGGCAGGTTGTTGGGCGGCCGGCCGTCACAAGACGCGAGATTTCATCTGGAGAGAGGGGGGAGAAAGAGATCAGAGCGCAGGGTAGGGCAGTGTGAGCAGAACCAGCGGTGTCGTTTGACTTAACAAACGAGGATCGGATGTCGTCGACCTTCTTTTCAAAATGGTTGACGAAGTCATCTGCAGAGAGGGAGGAGGGGGGGGAGGGGGAGGAGGATTCAGGAGGGAGGAGAAGGTTGCAAAGAGCTTCCTAGGGTTAGAGGCAGATGCTTGGAATTTAGAGTGGTAGAAAGTGGCTTTAGCAGCAGAGAGAGAAGAGGAAAATGTAGAGAGGAGGGAGTGAAAGGATGTCAGGTCCGCAGGGAGGCGAGTTTTCCTCCATTTCCGCTCGGCTGCCCGGAGCCCTGTTCTGTGAGCTCGCAATGAGTCGTTGAGCCACGGAGCGGGAGGGGAGGACCGAGCCGGCCTGGAGGATAGGGGACATAGAGAGTCAAAGGATGCAGAAAGGGAGGAGAGGAGGGTTGAGGAGGCAGAATCAGGAGATAGGTTGGAGAAGGTTTGAGCAGAGGGAAGAGATGATAGGATGGAAGAGGAGAGAGAAGCGGGGGAGAGAGAGCGAAGGTTGGGACGACGCGATACCATCCGAGTAGGGGCAGTGTGGGAAGTGTTGGATGAGAGCGAGAGGGAGAAGGATACAAGGTAGTGGTCGGAGACTTGGAGGGGAGTTGCAATGAGGTTAGTGGAAGAACAGCATCTAGTAAAGATGAGGTCGAGCGTATTTCCTGCCTTGTGAGTAGGGGGAAGGTGAGAGGGTGAGGTCAAAAGAGGAGAGGAGTGGAAAGAAGGAGGCAGAGAGGAATGAGTCAAAGGTAGACGTGGGGAGGTTAAAGTCGCCCAGAACTGTGAGAGGTGAGCCGTCCTCAGGAAAGGAGCTTATCAAGGCATCAAGCTCATTGATGAACTCTCCGAGGGAACCTGGAGGGCGATAAATGATAAGGATGTTAAGCTTGAAAGGGCTGGTAACTGTGACAGCATGGAATTCAAAGGAGGCGATAGACAGATGGGTAAGGGGAGAAAGAGAGAATGACCACTTGGGAGAGATGAGGATCCCGGTGCCACCACCCCGCTGACCAGAAGCTCTCGGGGTGTGCGAGAACACGTGGGCAGACGAAGAGAGAGCAGTAGGAGTAGCAGTGTTGTCTGTGGTGATCCATGTTTCCGTCAGTGCCAAGAAGTCGAGGGACTGGAGGGAGGCATAGGCTGAGATGAACTCTGCCTTGTTGGCCGCAGATCGGCAGTTCCAGAGGCTACCGGAGACCTGGAACTCCACGTGGGTCGTGTGCGCTGGGACCACCAGATTAGGGTGGCGCGGCCCACGGGTGTGGAGCGTTTGTATGGTCTGTGCAGAGAGGAGAGAACAGGGATAGACAGACACATAGTTGACAGGCTACACAAGAGGCTACGCTAATGCAAAGGAGATTGGAATGACAAGTGGACTACACGTCTCGAGTGTTCAGAAAGTTAAGCTTACGTAGCAAGAATCTTATTGACTAAAATGATTAAAATGATACAGTACTGCTGAAGGAGGCTAGCTGGCAGAGGCTGCGTTGTTGACTATGTAGGCTAGCTGGCAGTGTCTGCGTTGTTGACACTACACTAATCAAGTCGTTCCGTTGAGTGTAATGGTTTCTACTGTGCTACTGTGCTGCTATTCGGGGCTAGCTAGCAGTGTTGATTTACGTTACGTTGCGTTAAAAGAACGACAATAGCTGGCTAGCTAACCTAGGAAATCGCTCAAGACTACACAATTATCTTTGATACAAAGACGGCTATGTAGCTAGCTACGATCAAACAAATCAAGCCGTTGTACTGTAATGAAATGAAAAATGTGATACTACCTGTGGAGCGAAGCGAAATGCGACCGGATTGTTGAGTGCGGAAGTTCTGTTACGTTAAGGACGACGAATAGCTGGTTAGCTAACCTCGGTAAATTAAGATAATCACTCTAAAACTACACACTCTAACTACACAATTATCTTGGATACGAAGACAGCAAAGACAACTATGTAGCTAGCTAACACTACACTAATCAAGTCGTTCAGTTGAGTGGAAGTTGGAGAGGAAGTTACTTTTAAAGAATGACCAGGCATCCTCAACTGACGGGATGAGGTCAATGTCCTTCCAGGATACCCGGGCCAGGTCGATTAGGAAGGCCTGCTCACAGAAGTGTTTTAGGGAGCGTTTGACAGTGATGAGGGTGGTCGTTTGACTGCGGCTCCGTAGTGGATACAGGCAATGAGGCAGTGATCGCTGAGATCCTGGTTGAAGACAGCGGAGGTGTATTTGGAGGGCCAGTTAGTCAGGATGACGTCTATGAGGGTGCCCTTGTTTACAGAGTTAGGGTTGTACCTGGTGGGTTCCTTAATGATTTGTGTGAGATTGAGGGCATCTAGCTTAGATTGTAGGACTGCCGGGGTGTTAAGCATATCCCAGTTTAGGTCACCTAACAGAACAAACTCTGAAGCTAGATGGGGGGCGATCAATTCACAAATGGTGTCCAGGGCACAGCTGGGAGCTGAGGGGGGTCGGTAGCAGGCGGCAACAGTGAGCAACTTATTTCTGGAGAGAGTAATTTTCAAAATTAGTAGTTCGAACTGTTTGGGTATGGACCTGGAAAGTATGACATTACTTTGCAGGCTATCTCTGCAGTAGACTGCAACTCCTCCCCCTTTGGCAGTTCTATCTTGACGGAAGATGTTATAGTTGGGTATGGAAATCTCAGAATTTTTGGTGGCCTTCCTGAGCCAGGATTCAGACACAGCAAGGACATCAGGGTTAGCAGAGTGTGCTAAAGCCGTGAGTAAAACAAACTTAGGGAGGAGGTTTCTGATGTTGACATGCATGAAACCAAGGCTTTTTCGATCACAGAAGTCAACAAATGAGGGTGCCTGGGGACATGCAGGGCCTGGGTTTACCTCCGCATCACCCGCGGAACAGAGAAGGAGTAGTACGAGGGTGCGGCTAAAGGCTATCAAAACTGGTCGCCTAGAGCGTTGGGGACAGAGAATAAGAGGAGCAGGTTTCTGGGCATGGTAGAATATATTCAGGGCATAATGCGCAGACAGGGGTATGGTGGGGTGCGGGTACAGCGGAGGTAAGCCCAGGCCCCGGGTGATGATGAGAGAGGTTGTATCTCTGGACATGCTGGTTGTAATGGGTGAGGTCACCGCATGTGTGGGAGGTGGGACAAAGGAGTTATCAGGGGTATGAAGAGTGGAACTAAGGACTCCATTGTGAACTAAAACAATGATAACTAACCTGAACAACAGTATACAAGGCATATTGACATTTGAGAGAGACATACAGCGAGGCATACAGTAATCACAGGTGTTGAATTGGGAAAGCTAGCTAAAACAGTAGGTGAGGCAACAACAGCTAATCAGCTAGCACGACAACAGCAGGTAAAATGGTGTTGACTAGGCAACGGGGCCAACAGATAAAACAAACAAGCAGAATGGAGTACCGTGATTAATGGACAGTCCAGCGTGCATCAGCTATGTAGCCAAGAGATCAGTGTCCAGGGGGCAGCGGTGGATGGGGCAGGGAAGCTGGACTGGCGAGTGTTATCAGTCTCTCCTTAAACACCCTCCAAACTCTGGGCATGAATTGGGGGCCCCGATCAGAAACGATGTCCTCAGGCACCCCGGAAGACATGGGTAAACAGGGCCTCCGCAGTCTGCAGGGCTGTAGGGAGACCAGGCAACGGGATGAGACGTCAGGACTTAGAAAACCGATCCACAACGACCAGGATCGTAGTACTTCCCTGGGACGGGGGAAGGTCGGTAAGAAAGTCCACCGTGTGTCCACGGCCGTTGTGGAACGGGGAGGGGCTGAAACTTCCCTCTAGGCAAGTGTCGAGGAGCCTTGCTCTGAGCGCACACCGAGCAGGAGGAGACATAAAATCTCACGTCCTTAGCCAACGTGGGCCACCAGTATCTCCCCCTTAGACTCCACACTGTCCTCTCGATGCCAGGATGACCCGAGGAGGGTAGAGTATGAGCCCAACAGATTAGTTTATCACGGACCCCCTCGGCACGTACTGAGCCCCTGCTGGACACTGAGGGGGGGCCGGCTCTAACCGTGATGCCCTCTCTATCTCCGCGTCCACCTCCCATACTACCGGTGCCACGAGACATGAAGGTGGAATGATGGGGGTCGGCTCAACGGACCGCTCCTCGGTATCATAGAGGTGGGACAGCGCGTCGGCTTTGGTGTTTTGGGAGCCTGGCCGGTACGAGATGGTGAAACTAAACCAGGTAAAAAACATGGCCCATCTAGCCTGACGCAGATTTAGTCTCCTCGCTGCCCGGATATTTTTTAATTTTTTAAATTTAATTTACCTTTATTTAACCAGGCAAGTCAGTTAAGAACCCATTCTTATTTTCAATGACTGCCAGGGAACAGTGGGTTAACTGCCGGTTCAGGGACAGAACGACAGATTTGTACCTTGTCAGCTCGGGGGTTTGAACTCGCAACCTTCCGGTTACTAGTCCAATCCTCTAACCACTAGGCTACCCTGCCGCCTACGATGATCAGTCCAGATGATAAAAGGGTGTTTAGCCCCCTCAAGCCAATGTCTCCACAACTTCAGAGCCTTGACTGCAGCTAATATCTCCCGGTCCCCCACGTCATAGTTTCGCTCCTCCGGACCGAGGTTCCTCGAAAAGAAGGCACAAGGCCTTGCAATACAGGTCATGCTCCAGCAGTCGCCCAAGTACCTTACGCACCAGAGACACGTGCACCGCGCGTGTGGCAGAATAGATCAAGATGTCATCGATGTACACTACCACTCCCTGCCAGAGCAGGTCTCGGAGAATCTCGTCTACGAAGGATTGGAAGACGGCTGGAGCATTCTTCAACCCATATGGCATGACGCGGTACTCATAATGGCCAGATGTAGTACTAAATGCGGTTTTCCACTCATCTTCTCCCCGGATACTCACCAGATTATACGGACTCCTCAGGTCCAGTTTTGTGAAAAAGTGCGCCCCGTGAAATGATTCCACCGCCGTAGCGATGAGAGGTAGTGGGTAACTAAACCCCACTGTGATAGAATTTAGACCTCGATAATCAATGCACGGATGCAGATCTCCATCCTTCTTCTTCACAAAAAAGAAGCTTGACGAGACGGGTGATGCGGAGGGCCGAATGTACCCCCGTCCCAGCAATTCAGCAACATATGTCTCCATAGCTACTGTCTCCTCCTGGGACAATGGGTACACGTGACTCCTAGGAAGTGCAGTGTTCTCCAGGACGTCTATCGCGCAGTCCCCTCAACGATGGGGTGGTAATTGGGTCGCCTTCTTTTTACTGAAGGCGATAGCCAAATCGGCATATTCAGAGGGAATGCACACGGTGGAAACCTGGTCTGGACTCTCCACCATAGTCGCACCAACGGCAACTCCTATACACCTGCCTGAACACTCCTCTGACCACCCTCTAAGAGCCCCCTGTCGCCAGGAAATCACAGGGATGCGCTGTGCTAGCCAGGGAATTCCCAACACCACTGGAAACACAGGTGAATCGACAAGGAAGAGACTAATCCGCTACTTATGACCCCCCTGCGTTACCATGTCCAGTGGCACCGTTGCCTCCCTGACCACTCCTGACCCTAATGGTCGGCCTTCTAAGGAGTGCACGGGGAAAGGTAGGTCTAACGACACCAGGGGAATCCCTAGCCTTAACGCGAGCCCACGATCCATGAAGTTCCCAGCTGCGCCTGAATCGACTATCGCCTTATGCTGTAGAGAGGGAGAAAACCCAGGAAAAGAGGTTAACACAAACATATGACCGACAGGAAGCCCTTGGTGAGTTTGGTGCTGACTCACCTAGTGCTCCATCTGCCTTCCCCACTCCCAGACGAGCTCCTTCAGCACCAGTCGACCGTGTGTCCTCGCGGACCACAACTGGTGCGGGAGGAGACTCCTCCTCCGGTCCCCCTCAATGCAGCCCCCCCTAACTCCATGGGGCTACGACAAGGAGGGCCGGGGGGTGGTAACAACAGGGCCTGTTCCTGACGCCCGCGGGCAGCCAGCAGGTTGTCAAGACGAATGGACATGTCTATAAGTTCATCCAAACTGAGGGTGGTGTCCCGATACGCTAGCTCCCTGCAGACGTCCTCCCTGAGGCTACAGCGGTAGTGGTCTATCAACGCCCTGTCATTCCACCCCGCTCCTGCAGCCAAGGTCCTGAACTCCAGAACTCCTTGTCTCCTGTCGCAGGTGGAACAGCCGTTCACCCACCACATGACCCTCTGGTGGGTGATCGCACACGGCTCGGAATCGGCGGGTGAACTCGGGGTAATGATCCCTCGCCGAGTCTGGGCCATTCCACACTGCGTTCGCCCACTCCAGGGCTCGTGCCGTCAGACAGGAGAGGAGGACGCTCACGCTCTCCAAAAGAAACAGACAACGAAAAAGGAATCGGTGGCGGCTAGTAGGCCGGTGACGTCGACCGCCGAGCACCGCCCGAACAGGCAAGGGGGCCAACTTCGGCGGAAGTCGTGACACCATGTGGAGAAAAATTTCTCAATCGGGTTTTTAGGAAAGGAGAGTATGGGGGAAAATACAGGGTGGTAAATTGTGGATGGGCCTGAAATCGTGGATGGGCCTGAGCATGGTGGAACCTGACATTATCCCACACAATGACATAGGTCATGCCATCAGCTCTCCAGACCTGATTTAACCCATCATGGAAGGTTACATTCGAACAGCGAATCTTGTGGCTGCCTGCAACCCAATATATAGAGTATATAGAGTAGAGGACTTTAGTTGTTGTTCCACCTAACATTAGAACAGGCAAGATGCGTAATCTAAGCAACTTTGACCTTGGTATGATTGTTGATGCCACACACAGTGATTCCAGCATCTCAGAAACAGCTACCTTCCTGGGATTTGTATGCACTACAGTCTCCAGAGTTTACAGAGAATGGTGCGATAAACAAAACACATTCAGTGAGCGGCAGTTTTGTGGGCAAAACCACCTTGTTAAGGAGAGAGGTAAGAGGAGAATGTCCAGACTCATTCAAGCTAACAGAAAGGCCACAAACGCTCAAATAACAGCTGTTTAAAACAGTGGTGTGCAGAAGGGCATCTCTTAATGTACAACACCGTAAATAATTCAGGCTGTTGTGGAGGCAAAAGGGGGTCCTACCCAGTACTACACAGGTGTACCTAATAAAGTGTACAGTAATGTCAAATCTGAAAACTTGGTCTGGAAAAGTGGTACATGAGACCATAGAAACAGTGTCTGATAAAGAACGATGATGAAATATTACAGCCATAGATCATGTAGTCCAATTGGTTCATGTTCCATGGTAATTGGTGTCAATGGATCTCGTTATCCATCTAAACATGGAATATTGTTCGTCAGTTTCTATAAAACTATGCATTAAGAGTAATGCAACAGTTACTTATCATTTTGAGCAGTTGTATCAATTGATAGTTAGATCACTGTAATGAAATGAATAGACAGTCATCTCATATGTAATGTGTGAATTGCATTTTGAAATGGTAATAATTTGATGTTAAGTTGTGTCATTTTGAAAAGGTGATTTTAGTTTAATGAATAAATGATCTTAGCTTTATGTGTATTGTATCCAAGCAATTGGAAAAAGTGTTAAGAGTTTTGAAAAATTTGCATTTTGATCATTTGGTTGTTAGTTTTGTGTCTAGAGTTTTGAAAAATGACATCAAGGTTCCGAAATTAGTGCCAAAGTGATTGTAAAAAACGGTAATGTAAGAAGCAGCAACATTTGGATTTGTTTTACTGAAATAAAATAATGTGAGTTTGTTCTTAATCAGCCTCATTTCCAGCCTAAGCCCTGTGATGCAGCAGTTGATTAGCAGAGTGGGCTATATAATCACTACAGTATTGAACTGTCCCTGCCTGTCTCCCCTCTGTTTGTCTGTCTCCTCTCCCAGGAGAGGCTGAATGGGGAAGAGGTGTATTGATGTGAAGGGGAGAGGGTGAGGCCTGTCTGTGTGCAGATACATTTGAGGTGACCATCGATGTCCTTTCCGAGGCAGCCATTGTAAATTGTCATCAATTACCTAACCATAAAGCTGCAGGCCATTCTCACATTATGGAATGTGCTCTACTAGTCTAACTCTACAGGGTGACTCTCTGTGTGTCTGTCATTATGTTTGTTCAAGAGCAGACCCAAACCCCAGACAGGTTCGCACTGTCAAGTGCCTAATAACCTGTTGAGTTCTATGTGAAAGTCAGAAGGACAGACAGACAGACACTGCTTCTCTGTGTTGAAGGGGTAAGTACCACAGCTGCTCTGGGTCAAGAGCAGACCCAAACCCCAGACAGGATTGTCACAGACAGAACTGAAAACACTCCCAAACAAACACCTGTCTGTCATTACTGTCTCACCACACCTCACCACACTACACAGCCATTAAACCATTCAGACCCATTATACTAACACTAGAGCGCTATGAAAGCTAATTCTAGGATTACAGCACTAGGACATTAGTAGGGACCCACACAGATTTGGGAGGACTGTGACGAGGTTAGAATAACACATGTGTTAGAAGAGTATGACCTGAATGATCAAATGTGCACATCCAGGTACAGAAACCTTACCAAATGTTGTAATTAACATTGTAAAAGATATTGTTATAAATATTAAACATATTGTACGATACAGTATTACTGTATACAGTAATAGAAAACACAAACACATTTTGTGGAAATTCAATGTAGAAAACCAGTGAAATGGATATCAATAGATCTACCCAGAACTTTGTGGTTATAGGAAGAGGTGGGAGTCAGATCCATTAGATACTAAAGGCTGGAATAACCTGCAGCACTGATTATGGGGGAAAATGCTGTTGCACTGCGGATACATTATCTCTGGGTTCTGGGTTTTATTCCATCTTTCTCTGTAGAAGATAATACTTGTACTCTACATGTGTTTATCTACTCTGTGTGTGTGTGTGTGTGTGTGTGTGTGTGTGTGTGTGTGTGTGTGTGTGTGTGTGTGTGTGTGTGTGTGTGTGTGTGTGTTTGCGTGCGTGCGTGCGTGCGTGCGTGCGTGCGCGTGCGTGCGTGCGTGCGTGTGTGTGTGTGCATATTGAATGCACATACTCCCTGTGCAGCAACAGTGACTGTGCCTGTAGATGGGAGAAGGGTGCTTATCATTTCGATTGCTTCAGAAGAGTCCCATCCTACGTTTCTCATGCAGAGGGTGGTACCCCTCTGCATCAACTGGCCGGGCTGGAGCACACAATAAGGATCACGTCGCTGCGGCTGAGTAGGGAAAGTTGAGGCAGGAAGACAACAATAGGGCGAAAGGGAGTCCATGTTCTCTCTTTACTCCAATCCAGTTGATGTAAGATAGAAGACTGGAAAAAGGCTGTGGAGTGGTTGAAGGATAGGGATACTGTGAGGATATGGGAGGATGAAAGAGGAGGATGGGAAGGAGAGAACGGCGGTGTGGCTTGGATCGTGAAATTAGAGGTGAGATTAGATTCGGTAAGGCCAGAGAACGATAAGAAAGAAAAAAAGAGGAGTAGAGAAGAGATGGCGATTGTGGTGTGATTCCATATGCTGGGGGTTCACTGTTAAATAAGAGGTGAGATGTGATTTGGTGAGATCAGAAAGAGATATAGAAATGGAGGATGAATGGAAGGAATAAAATATGACATTTGGAGAGTTGAACTCCTGTCCCACTGCTCTCCTACACACTACAGCACACTGGCTCATGCATTCATTCTCATCCTACTGCTCACACACTGACCCAGTGCATTACAAGTGCATTCTGCCTGGCACAGGTACCTACTGTATAGCATATCAAAGCAAATCAAATTCATTTGTCACATGTGCCGAATACAACAGGTGTATTTGTCATGTATTGTCATGTTATGGCTTCCAGGGTCCTGTCTTCCCTATGTCAAGATAATCGATCCATAACAGATTACTCTATTGAGTTTCGCACTCTTGCTGCCTCCAGTGACTGGAACGAGCCGGCTTTGCTCGCTCGTTTTCTGGAGGGTCTCCGCGCGGAGGTAAAGGATGAGATTCTCTCCCGGGAGGTTCCTCCCAGCGTGGATTCCTTGATTGAACTCGCTATTCGCATAGAACGACGGGTTGATCTTCGTCACCGAGCTCGTGGAAGGGAGCTTGCGTTATCCGTTGCCCCCCTCTCCGCATCACTACCATCTTCCTCCACTGGCTCGGGTGCTGAGCCTATGCAGCTGGGTGGTATCCGCATCTCGACTAAGGAGAGGGAACGGAGAATCTCCAACCGCCTCTGTCTCTATTGCGGTTCCGCTGGTCATTTTGTCACTTCATGTCCAGTAAAAGGCCAGAGCTCATCAGTAAGCGGAGGGCTACTGGTGAGCGCTACTACTCAGGTCTCTCCTTCAAGATCCTGTACTACCTTGTCGGTCCATCTATGCTGGACCGGTTCGGCAGCTTCCTGCAGTGCCTTGATAGACTCTGGGGCGGAGGGCTGCTTTATGGACGAAGCCTGGGCTCGGGAACATGACATTCCTCTCAGACGGTTAGGGGAGTCCACGGCCTTGTTCGCTTTGGATGGTAAACCTCTCCCCAGGATTCAGCGTGAAACGCTACCTTTAGCCCTCACTGTCTCTGGTAATCATAGCGAGACCATTTCTTTTTAAATTTTTCGTTCACCTTTTACTCCTGTTGTTTTGGGCCATCCCTGGCTAGTGTGTCATAATCCTTCTATTAATTGGTCTAGTAATTCTATCCTCTCCTGGAACGTCTCTTGTCATGTGAAGTGTTTAATGTCTGCTATCCCTCCTGTTTCCTCTGTCTCTTCTTCACAGGAGGAGCCTGGTGATTTGACGGGGGTGCCGGAGGAATATCACGATCTGCGCACGGTGTTCAGTCGGTCCAGGGCCACCTCTCTTCCTCCGCACCGGTCGTATGATTGTAGTATTGATCTCCTTCCGGGAACCACTCCCCCCCGGGGTAGACTATACTCTCTGTCGGCTCCCGAACGTAAGGCTCTCGAAGATTATTTGTCTGTAGCTCTCGACGCCGGTACCGTAGTTCCTCCTCCTCTCCCGCCGGAGCGGGGTTTTTTTGTTAAGAAGAAGGACGGGTCCCTGCGCCCCTGCGTGGATTATCGAGGGCTGAATGACATAACGGTTAAGAATCGTTATCCGCTTCCCCTTATGTCTTCAGCCTTCGAGATCCTGCAGGGAGCCAGGTTTTTCACTAAGTTGGACCTTCGTAACGCTTACCATCTCGTGCGCATCAGGGAGGGGGACGAGTGGAAAACGGCGTTTAACACTCCGTTAGGGCACTTTGAATACCGGGTTCTGCCGTTCGTCCTCGCTAACGCTCCAGCTGTCTTTCAGGCATTAGTGAATGATGTCCTGAGAGACATGCTGAACATCTTTGTTTTCGTTTACCTTGACGATATCCTGATTTTTTCACCGTCACTCCAGATTCATGTTCAGCACGTTCGACGTGTCCTCCAGCGCCTTTTAGAGAATTGTCTTTATGTGAAGGCTGAGAAGTGCTCTTTTCATGCCTCCTCCGTCACATTTCTCGGTTCTGTTATTTCCGCTGAAGGCATTAAGATGGATCCCGCTAAGGTCCAATCTGTCATCGATTGGCCCGTCCCTAAGTCACGCGTCGAGCTGCAGCACTTTCTCGGCTTCGCGAATTTCTATCGTCGTTTCATCCGTAATTTCGGTCAGGTGGCAGCTCCTCTCACAGCCCTTACTTCTGTCAAGACGTGCTTTAAGTGGTCGGTTTCTGCCCAGGGAGCTTTTGATCTCCTCAAGAAGTGTTTTACATCCGCACCTATCCTTGTTACACCTGACGTCTCTAGACAGTTCATTGTCGAGGTTGACGCGTCAGAGGTGGGCGTGGGAGCCATTCTTTCCCAGCGCTCCCTCTCTGACAACAAGGTTCACCCTTGCGCATATTTTTTCTCATCGCCTGTCGCCCCGGAACGTAACTATGATGTGGGAAACCATGAACTGCTCGCCATCCGCTTAGCCCTAGGCGAATGGCGACAGTGGTTGAGGGGGCGACCGTTCCTTTTGTCGTTTGGACTGACCATAGGAACCTTGAGTACATCCGTTCTGCCAAACGACTTAATGCGCGTCAGGCTCGTTGGCTCTGTTTTTCGCTCGTTTCGAGTTCGTTATTTCTTATCGTCCGGGCTCTAAGAACACCAAGCCTGATGCGTTATCCCGTCTCTTCAGTTCTTCAGTAGCTCTCTACCGACCCCGAGGGGATTCTCCCTGAGGGGCGTGTTGTCGGGTTGACTGTCTGGGGAATTGAGAGGCAGGTAAAGCAAGCACTCACTCACACTCCGTCGCGCGCTTGTCCTAAGAACCTTCTTTTCGTTCCCGTTCCTACTCGTCTGGCCGTTCTTCAGTGGGCTCACTCTGCCAAGTTAGCCGGCCACCCCGGCGTTCGGGGTACGCTTGCTTCCATTCGCCAGCGTTTTTGGTGGCCCACTCAGGAGCGTGACACGCGTCGTTTCGTGGCTGCTTGTTCGGACTGCGCGCAGACTAAGTCCGGTAACTCCCTCCTGCCGGCCGTCTCAGACCGCTTTCCATTCCCTCTCGACCGTGGTCTCACATCGCCTTAGATTTTATTACCGGACTGCCTTCGTCAGCGGGGAAGACTGTTATTCTAACGGTAGTCGAAAGGTTCTCTAAGGCGGCTCATTTTATTCCCCTCGCTAAGCTTCCTTCGGCTAAAGAGACGGCACAAATCATCATTGAGAATGTTTTCAGAATTCATGGCCTTCCGTCAGACGTCGTTTCCGACAGGGGTCCGCAATTCACGTCTCAATTTTGGAGGGAGTTTTGCCGTTTGATTGGGGCTTCCGTCAGTCTCTCTTCCGGCTTTCACCCCCAGTCTAACGGTCAAGCAGAACGGGCCAATCAGACTATTGGTCGCATCTTACGCAGTCTTTCTTTTCGAAACCCTGCGTCTTGGGCAGAACAGCTCCCCTGGGCAGAATATGCTCACAACTCGCTTCCTTCGTCTGCGACCGGGCTATATCCCGTCTCAGCTCGCCGAGTCCAGCGTCCCCTCCGCTCAGGCTTTTGTCCAACGTTGTGAGCGCACCTGGAAGAGGGTCAGGTCTGCACTTTGCTGTTATAGGGCGCAGACTGTGAGAGCCGCTAATAAGCGTAGGACTAAGAGTCCTAGATATTGTCGCGGTCAGAGAGTATGGCTTTCCACTCAAAACCTTCCCCTTAAGACAGCTTCTCGCAAGTTGACCCCGCGGTTCATTGGTCCGTTCCGTATTTCTCAGGTCATTAATCCTGTCGCAGTGCGACTTCTTCTTCCGCGACATCTTCGTCGCGTCCACCCGGTCTTCCATGTCTCCTGTGTTAAGCCCTTTCTTCGCACCCCCGTTCGTCTTCCCCCCATCCTTGTCGAGGGCGCACCTATCTACAGGGTCCGTAAGATTTTGGACATGCGTCCTCGGGGCCGTGGTCATCAGTACCTAGTGGATTGGGAGGGGTACGGTCCTGAGGAAAGGAGTTGGGTTCCATCTCGGGACGTGCTGGACCGTTCGCTTATCGATGATTTCCTCCATTGCCGCCAGGTTTCCTCCTCGAGTGCGCCAGGAGGCGCTCGGTGAGTGGGGGGGTACTGTCATGTATTGTCATGTTATGTCTTGTTCCTGTTCTTTCTCTTCTCTTCGTTTCCCCCTGCTGGTCGTATTAGGTTACCTTCTCTCCCTTTCCTTCCCCCAGCTGTTCCTCATCTCCTCTAACTACCTCGTTTACTCTCTCCCACCTGTTCCCTTTTTTCCCTCTGATTTGGTCTCTATTTCTCTCTCTGTTTCGGCTTCTGTCTTTGTCAGATTCTCGTTTGCTTCACCCTTGTCCTGTCCTGTCGTAATCTGCCTCTTCATCAGATGCTACGTGTGATCAGGTACCTCTGTCCTCTACAACCCGCGCCTACCCGGAGAGACCAGCAGTCTGTCGGCGCTAACCCTGCTATTCTCCTCTGCTGCTAGAAGGGGACTCTCCTGTTAAGATCAGAGGACTTTATAATTTATTTGTCGCCCTCTCTGCGGGTTGTCTATGTTGTCAATCGATACATCTGAAGAGGATCTATGTCTTCCCTGTGTTTTGACATTAAAAGACTCTGTTTCTGTTAAAGCGCTTTTGGGTCCTCACTCACCTGCATAACAGTATTACATTTACCGTGAAATGCTTACTTACAAGACCTTAACCAATGTAAATAGTTTGGGTGGCCATTTGATTCATTATTCAGCAGTCTTATGGCTTCGGGATAGAAGCTGTTAAGGAGCCTTTTGGTCCTAGACTTGGCGCTCCAGGTACTGCTTGCCATGTGGTAGCAGAGGGAACAGTCTATGACTTGGGTGACTGGAGTCTTTGACAAAAAATGTTTGGCCTCCGTCTGACACCACCTAATATATAGGTCCTAAATGTCAGGAAGCTTGGCCTCAGTGATGTACTGGGCCGTACGTACTACCCTCTGTGCCGGGCAGTTGCCATACTAGACGGTGATGCAACCGGTCAGCATGCTCACGATGGTGCAGCTGTAGAACTTTTGAGGATCTGGGGACACATGGAAAATCTTTTCAGTCTCCTGAGGGGGAAAAGGTGTCGACGTGCTCTTTTCACAACTGTCTTTGTGTGTTTGGACCATGATAGTTTGTTGGTGATGTGGACACCAAGGAACTTGAAACTCGCAACCCGCTACTCTTTAGTCCAGTCAAGGTAAATTGGGGCCTGTTCGGCCCTCATTTTCCTATAGTCCACGATCAGCTCCTTTGTCTTGCTCACATTGAGAGATAGGTTGTTGTCTTGGCACCACACTGCCAGGTCTCTGACCTTCTCCCTATAGGTTGTCTCATCGTTGTCAGTGATCAGGCCTACCACTGTAGTGTCGTCAGCAAACATAATGATGGTGTTGGAATTGTGCTTGGCCACACAGTCGTGGGTGAACAGGGAGTACAGGAGGGGAGTAACCACACACCCATGAGGGGCCCCAGTATTGAGAATCAGTGTGGCAGATGTGTTGTTGCCTACCCTTACCACCTGGATGGTAGCCTGTCAGGAAGTCCAGGATCCAGTTGCAGAGGGAGATGTTTAGTCCCAGGGTCCTTAGTGATGAGCTTTGTGGACACTATGGCATTGAACGCTGAGCTGTAGTCAATTAACAGAATTCTCACATAGGTGTTCCTTATGTCCAGGTGGGGGAAAGGGCAGTGTGGAATGAGATTGAGATTGTGTCATCTGTGGATCTGTTGGAGAGTAAATGTGAATTCGAGTGGGTCTAGGGTTTCTGGAAAAATGGTGTTGATGTGAGCCATGACCAGCCTTTCAAAGCACTTCATGGCTACCGACGTGACTGCTACGGGGCGGTAATCATTTAGGCAGGTTACCTTCGCTTTCTTGGGCACAGGGACTATGGTAATCTGTTTGAAACATGTGGGTATTATAGGGAAAGGTTGAAAATGTCAGTGAAGATACTTGCCAGTTGGCCCGCGCATGCCTTGAGTACACGTCCTGGTAATCCGTCTGGCCAGCCGGCTTTGTGAATGTTGACCTGTTTAAAGGCCTCGTCACATCGGCTACGGAGAGCGTGACCACACAGTCACATAGTGTGTGTGTGTTTGTATTTTTACACCTGCATGCATTTGTGTGCACTCAAACACGCTTGAGTGTGTGCTTGCAGGCTCACATGTTATTTTACTCCTGGTGTATTCATTTGAGAAGTGATTGTTCTTACTATATTGAAATAATGAAGCTGACCTGCTCCCGAATGCAATTCACAGAAGGCTGTAGGCCATTTGTAAGCTTTTGGTTTGCTTTGTGAGGAGCTCTACAGGGAAACGATCAATGTTTGTGACGCTGACTGATAAAGAAAATCTCCCCTCCAGGTGAAATACATATCACATGAGCTAGTAGACACAGATTCAATCTCCAGCCCAAGGGATCAGTGTGGGAATGGGAATAGAAGAGTAGAATTCCAGTACGTGCAGACAGATTCCATGGAATACATGAGCAGAATGTATGTTCCATTCAGGGTGTACAAGGCAGTGATGTGCTGTGGGATCTCCCATCTCACTCCTGGCTGAGAGGGAGAGGAGGCTTAAAGGGATAAGCCAGGAGAACACTGAGGGATACATGGTGTATTTCACATAAGCAGAAGGGAGATGGGGATTGGCCTGGGGGTAGGGCTATGGTGGAGAGACAAATGGTGTATTATTCAACCTCATGCCTTATGTTCTCTATCTCTTCCTCTCCCTCTCTATCATTTCTCTCTTTCTTTCTCTCCCTCGTCCCTTCTTTCTCTCCCTACTCAAGCCTCTGACTGTGGGCCTGGATAAGCCTTGTCTCAGAATCCTCCCACTCCCCTTTTTACTGATACCATCACTCTCCTTACTCACTCTCCACTTCCCAGTTATTTCATACTCCCATCCCCGATCTTCAACTATACATTTGACCCTATCTTTCACAGTTTCTTTCAGAATTGACTTCCCTCACTACTAGCCTAATTACCTCCCTCAGTGGTTGTTTTCATGGTAATTATTTCCCCAAGTTGAGGTTACCTGTGGCCCCATCAGTACCATAGCAGGAATACTATAGCTTTCTTTCTTTCTCTTTCTTTCTTTCATTTTTTCTTTCTTTCTTTCAGGTGTTTACATCGGCTATTAGTTTTCTCTTATGATAGATTCTCACCCAGAAGAGAGGCATGCCCACACATTTGAGTGTCTCAGTTAAAAAGTGATTTCCATGTAAATGGTTTTGAAGTATGAGCGGCTCTTGCGGAGTGGCTCTTGCTTTGAGGCGAGAGGAAATTAATTCCTGGAGACAGGGGAGAACAGAAAGAGAGGCTGAGATTACGAGGAGCGCTGACGTAGATAAGGTTGGATTGCGTTCTAACAGATAACCCCATGCAGCTCCTGTATAATGGTCAATCCATAGCCTCATCTGGATCCCCTGTATAGATGCTAGAGTGTTAGTCTACCTGGGCAGAGCACGGAAGCTGAACGTGAGAGGGTAGAGAGGGGTCGCCAGGCATTACCATATAAATGACCATATCTGATACAAGCAAATGTATGTTTGTTTGTGTGTTTTTGTCCATGTACAGTGGGGCAAAAAAGTATTTAGTCAGCCACCAATTGTGCAAGTTCTCCCACTTAAAAAGATGAGAGAGGCCTGTAATTTTCATCATAGGTACACTTCAACTATGACAGACAAAATGAGAAAAAAAATCCAGAAAATAACATTGTAGGATTTTTAATGAATTTATTTGCAAATTATGGTGGAAATAAGTATTTGGTCAATAACAAAAGTTTATCTGAATACTTTGTTATATACCCTTTGTTTGCAATGACAGAGGTCAAACGTTTTCTGTAAGTCTTCACAAGGTTTTCACACACTGTTGCTGGTATTTTGGCCCATTCCTCCATGCAGATCTCCTCTAGAGCAGTGATGTTTTGGGGCTGTTGCTGGGCAACACAGACTTTCAACTCCCTCCAAAGATTTTCTATGGGGTTGAGATCTGGAGACTGGCTAGGCCACTCCAGGACCTTGAAATGCTTCTTACGAAGCCACTCATTCGTTGCCCGGGCGGTGTGTTTGGGATCATTGTCATGCTGAAAGACCCAGCCACGTTTCATCTTCAATGCCCTTGCTGATGTCAAAATCTCACGATACATGGCCCCATTCATTCTTTCCTTTACACGGATCAGTCCTCCTGGTCCCTTTGCAGAAAAACAGCCCCAAAGCATGATGTTTCCACCCCCATGCTTCACAGTAGGTATGGTGTCCTTTGGATGCAACTCAGCATTCTTTGTCCTCCAAACACGACGAGTTGAGTTTTTACCAAAAACGTATATTTTGGTTTCATCTGACCATATGACATTCTCACATTCTTCTTCTGGATCATCCAAATGCTCTCTAGCAAACTTCAGACGGGCCTGGACATGTACCGGCTTAAGCAGGGGGACACGTCTGGCACTGCAGGATTTGAGTCCCTGGCGGCGTAGTGTGTTACTGATGGTAGGCTTTGTTACTTTGGTCCCAGCTCTCTGCAGGTCATTCACTAGGTCCCCCTGTGTGGTTCTGGGATTTTTGCTCACCGTTCTTGTGATCATTTTGACCCCACGGGGTGAGATCTTGCGTGGAGCCCCAGATCGAGGGAGATTATCAGTGGTCTTGTATGTCTTCCATTTCCTAATAATTGCTCCCACAGTTGATTTCTTCAAACCAAGCTGCTTACCTATTGCAGATTCACTCTTCCCAGCCTGGTGCAGGTCTACAATTTTGTTTCTGGTGTCCTTTGAGAGCTCTTTGGTCTTGGCCATAGTGGAGTTTGGAGTATGACTGTTTGAGGTTGTGGACAGGTGTCTTTTATACTGATAACAAGTTCAAAAGTTCTAACAGGTGCCATTAATACAGGTAACGAGTGAAAGACAGAGGAGCCTCTTAAAGAAGAAGTTACAGGTCTGTGAGAGCCAGAAATCTTGCTTGTTTTTAGGTGACCAAATACTTATTTTCCACCATAATTAGCAAATAAATTCATTAAAAATCCTACAATGTGATTTTCTGGATTTGTTTTCTCATTTTGTCTGTCATAGTTGAAGTGTACCTATGATGAAAATTACAGGCCTATCTCATCTTTTTAAGTGGGAGAACTTGCACAATTGGTGGCTGACTAAATACTTTTTTGCCCCACTGTATGTGTGTGCGTACGTGAGAGAAGAGGTTTTTGCATCTTTATGTGTTAATCATGATAGAAATAATTATGGTGTAGAAACATTGGGAGCAGAAAAACAACATTTGTTAGCCATCTGTCTTCAATTCCACCCTGTTAGATGAGATGAGAAAAGATACATTTTATAGTGGGAAACACCAACCAAGCTGCCTTGTAACCAGAGACAGGATTGGGAGACGAAATACACCCATACTGTTCCATACTCTGGAAGGCTGTTTCAGACAGATGTTTCTATGGCACTTAATTAACTCACCAGCATTAGCCAAAGTATTTGTTTCTTCATCCAGATATTAGTCTATTGATTAATTTGTGAAGGGATGGATCGTAGACGCTAAATAAATCCAACTGGGTCCTAGTTGGGGCTCAAGGCTGGCCATTAGTCTGCCTGACAGTTCCACTATGGAGCACAGGGAAGAGAGATGGGGATAAAAATAGAGGGAGTGGAGGAATGGAGGGGAGTAAGGAGAGGGCAGTATTAGGGGTTAACAGAAGTCACAGACCCCATCCCCCAAGCTCCTTTCTTCAGCTATCTTATAGATAGAGCTCAGAAAAAAATGCCTATTTGCTTCCATCTCCAGTCAGGTCTCTATGAAAGCATTATCACAAAACAGTGGTTTCCATTACAGCTGAAGAGCTGCTCATTAAAATTATTTGGGATGAATGATTGATGGATGTTGCTTGATTCTGTGTGAATCTCTGTCTACCCTGTGAGTCCACTCAGTGACATGTAGAATTGTGAGTAAGCTATAAAACAGGGGTGTATTCCAACATCCATTAGAATACAGGGGGCAGTCCGTTATAAAGAACACTTAACCTGCCTGGCAGTAAGCCTGCTGAGTGTGCTTCACGTGACTGCTAACCAAGCCTAGCTCCAGGGACTTTTTATCAGTGGACAACCACACTCTGTCAAAAATAAATCAAAGTGCATGGATGAGTCGTATTGCCTTTTGATTGTAGAGAGAGTATTTTTCTTAATGTCAAAGTGTCTTTTTTTCATCTGTTGGTGTGAGTCTGTGTGGTCTCAGACTCCATACCACAGTATCACATTATGTCCTTCTGTTCCCTGCTAATGAATGACTCCTCCATTTTATGGCTGTCAAATAAAGCACCAATAATGGATTTACATATTTGTAAGCGGGGAAAACACACAGCCGCTCTGCCTTCAATTGGTTATGCCTCTCACTAAAACTCCAATTAGTCCTGACAGGCCTTTTCTGTGGAGCGGAAAGTTTTCACTGTGCTATTTCTCCCGGTAATGAGATTGATTTGAGATCGCTCGCCTACGTCCAGGGCGACGTTGGGACATGGAGCAGAGAGTCATCAGGGAGTTTCTCTCTGAGAGGAGAGTTGAGCTGCTGCTGCTGCTGCTTATTCAACAGTTTGTTCGGTTCTCTTTAACAAGGAGGAGGAACACAACAAAGATGGTCGACAGCTACTGTAGCACACAAGCAATGAGACTAGCTGGACATCCTGCTTATCCAAATTAGGGCATTGTTGAATTGACCTTGTTGTTTCTCTCAAGTATCAGTAAAATAGAACATACCTATGACTTAGCCGTTGGGCTATACAACATTGTTGTCACAGATGTAAACTGTAGAGGTAAATACAAGTTATTTTCTGTGAATATTATGCAGTCATTGAATTGTTCCACTTGGGAGGCGGTACAGGTTACAGTCAACTCCTCTGTGTTTTGATGCATGTTATTAAATACCAGGCCAGGTCGTAATTAGATTGTGTCAGACTCATACATCATTTTAATTGATACCCACATTGTGCCACATGTCCCTGCTGTTTGTGCAATCAGCAATTACTAAATAGGTTCACTCTTGCCTGAATTTGTTGACTAACTGCAATATTATGTTGGGTCTATTGCCATATAGTCATTATAATAAATTTGGGGGTCCATAATTCTATAATGAGAAATATTAATAAATCTATAGTAAATCCCAACCATGCTATTTACGCTATATGTTTTGGAATAAAGGCAAACTATGAGTTGTACATATGGGATCAAAATCATGCCAAAGGTATTCCCAAATATAAATCACCAATCCACAAAGTAAATCATTTTCCACAAATGTAAATGGCTATCCACAAATGCAATTCACTATCCACAAGCAAACACCTTTTGATTTCTATTTGTAAATTGATATATTGCATTGGATTTTTTTTAAATAACTGCAGATATGCAGGTTATTTCCAAGGGCCTTAAGTAAAATGACTGCCATAAAGACAAAAAGTTCTCACGCATAGAAAGCGATTTGTAGTCGTAGAAAAAAAGTTGAGCCCATAAAAGTTGATCCCATTGATGCTGTTGACCCGGATCACTGGTTGCTGCGGAAAAGGAGGCGGTGTGAAATGGCTAGCTAGTTAGCAGTGCGCTCTAATAGCGTTTAAATCGGTGATGACACCCACTCTGAGACCTTGAAGTAGTTGTTTCCCTTGCTCTGCAAGGGCCGCAGCTTTTGTGGAGCGATTGGTAACAATGCTTTGAGGGTGACTGTTGTGAGCAGACTGTTGTGAGCAAAATGTGAAATGCTGTTTTTTTTACATTGGATAAAAGTAGAGGCTCAGAGCTAAAAGTACACTTCAGCTTTACATTTGTGGATTGGTAATTTTCATTTGTGGATACATTTGGCATGGTATTGATCCCATACATACAATTAATCTCAGTGGAAGCTAATCAAATAGAGGTAGCTTTAGTTTTATAAACAACCTCCATTTTCAAGAAAGATTCTTTGGGAAATGCAGGAGTTTTTGGCTTACCAGCTGGCAGAGTGGATTAGGTTGCCAATTACAGTGAGAAAGTCACATTTCTCCAGTCTTATTTAAACTAGAGATGGTGCAGAGTATAATGGGGGGGTTAGAGAATGGGAGAACAAGAAGGATGAGGAGAGACGTGACAGAATGGAAAGAGAACAGAGAAAAAGAGGAGGGATTGTAACGTTCGTTATTGGAAGAATGGTCGGACCAAGATGCAGCGTGGGGTAGGTTAATAATTTTAGCTATGATAACTGGCACAAAACAAGAAAGAGTAACAAACGAAACATCCAGCTTTGTAGGGCAACAATACAAAATCAAGATCTCACAAACAACAGGTGGAAAAAGGCTGCCTAAATATCCCCAATCAGAGAAAATGATAGACAGCTGCCTCTATTTGGGAACCATACCAGGCCAAAAGAAAGAACAAACTAGACTACCCACCCTAGTCACACCTTGACCTAACCGAAATAGAGAAATAAAAAGTTCTCTAAGGTCAGGGCGTGACAGTGATAAACCTAAACAGAGAGAGAGAGAGCAAAGGTCTTAAAGTTGTTGTAATGTGCGTTCCTTTTGGCTCATTAGTCTGTTTAACCTCTCTGGGATATGTGGGACGGTAGCATCCCACCTGGCCAAAAGCCTATGAAAATCTATAAAAATCTAACTTTCATGAAATCACACATGCAAGATAGCAAATTAAAGCTACACTTGTTGTGAATCCAGCCAACATGTCAGATTTCCAAAAGGCTTTTCGGCAAAAGCAAACGATGCTATTATCTGAGGATAGCACTATAGGAAACAAAGAGAGAGAAGCATATTTCAACCCTGCAGGCGTGACACAAAACGCAGAAATAAAAATATAATTCATGCGTTACCTTTGATGAGTTTCTTTTGTTGGCACTCCAATATGTCCCTTAAACATCACAAATGGTCCTTCTGTTCGATTAATTCCGTCGATATATATCCAAAGTGTCCATTTATTTGGCAAGTTTGATCCAGAAAAACACTGGTTCCAACTTGAGCAACGTGACTACAAAATCTCTCAAAAGTTACCAGTAAATTCTGCCAAAACATTTCAAACTACTTTTGTAATGCAACTTTAGGTATTTTTTTACGTAAATAATCGATAAAATTGAAGATGGGATGATCTGTGTTCAATACAGGAGTAAAACAAACTGTAGCATGCTTTCTGGTCACGCGCCTCTATCTAACAGTACACTTCAAGTGACCCTCGTTCAAGATGGCCGTACTTCTTCATTACACAAATGAAAAACCTCAACCAATTTCTAAAGACTGTTGACATCCAGTGGAAGCGATAGGAACTGCAAGAACGTCCCTTAGAAATCTGGAAACAAAAATCTGAATGGTTTGTCCTCTGGGTTTCACCTGCTAAATGAGCTCACAGACATGATTGAAACAGTTTTAGAAACTTCAGTGTTTTCTATCCAAATCTACTAATAATATGCATCTTATCTTCTGGGGATGAGTAGCAGGCAGTTGAATTTGGGGATTCATTTCATCCGGACGTGAAAATACTGCCCCCTGTCACCAAGAAGTGAAATGTTTGAACATCTAGGAAGAGGAGATGAAAATGGGAGAGAGACTACTTTTATTCTGCAGAGGAGAGGCAAGGAAAACTCTCCCATGGTGCCTTGGTTCATTAGCCCTTATTTGCTTAACGAGCAGCTCTGCTTCCTTTGCTGTAATTAGACAGCTTCCCCTGACCTGGCAGAGCCCCCTCCTTACCTCTGTGAGCCTGGCTCCTCTTGATATGCAGGAGGGGGCTCCCAACACTGTCTCTCACTGGCTGCTGCCAAAGCTATGGGGCTGAGCAAACCTCCAGGCTGCCCAGCTTATACTCACCTTGTGTTCTTTACCCTTTCATTTAGGATAGGTGGTTTCTATAGGTCGAGGCATGTCAACAACCCTCTTTGAAATATAAGGTTTGGACACACCTACTCATTCAAGGGTTTTCCTTTATTTTTACTATTTTCTACATTGTAGAACAATAGTGAATTCATAAAAACTATGAAATAACACATATGGAATCATATAGTAACCAAAAGTGTTAAACAAATCAAAATATATTTTAGATTTTAGATTCTTTGAAGTAGCCACCCTTTGCCAAGATGACAGCTTTGCACACTCTTGGCATTCTCTCAAATAATTTAATGAGGAAAGTTTTTCCAACAGTGTTGGAGGAGTTCCCACATATGCTGAGCACTTGCTGCTTTTCCTTCACTCGGGAGTCCAATTCTTCCCAAAAAAATCTCAATTGGGGTGAGATCGGGTGATTGTGGAGGCCAGGTCATCTGATGCAGAACTCCATCACTCTCTTTGATCAAATAGCCCTTACACAGCCTGGAGGTGTGTTTTTAGTAATTGTCCTGTTGAAAAACAAAGGACAGTCCCACTCAGTACAAACCAGATGGGATGGCGTATCGCTGCAGAATGCTGTGGTAGCCATGCTGCGTAAGTGTGCCTTGAATTATAATTAAATCACAGACAGTGTTACCAGCAAAGCACCCCCACACCGTCACACCTCCTCCATGTTTCACAGTGGGAACCACACATGCAGAGATAATCTGTTCATCTACTCTGTGTCTCACAAAGAACCAAAAATCTCAAATTTGGACTCATCAGATCAAAGGACAGATTTCCACCGGTCTAATGTCCATTGCTCGTGTTTCTTGGCCCAAGCAAGTCTCTTCTTATTATTGGTGTCCTTTAGTAGTGGTTTCTTTGCAGCAATTCGACCATGAAGGTCTGATTCACTCAGTCTCCTCTGAACAGTTGATGTTGAGATGTGCCTGTTACTTGAACTCTGTGAAGCATTTATTTGGGCTGCAATGTCTGAGGTGCAGTTAACTCTAATGAACTTATCCTCTGTAGCAGAGGTGACTATGGGTCTTCCTTTCCTGTGGAAGTCCTCATGAGAGCCAGTTTCATCAGAGCGCTTGATGGTTTTTGCAACTGCACTTACTGAAATGTTCCATATTAACTGACCGTAATATCTTAAAGAAATGAGGGACTATCATTTCTCTTTGCATATTTAAGCTGTTCTTGACATAATATGAACTTTGTCTTTTACCAAATAGAGCTATATTCTGTTTACCACCCCTACCTTGTCACGACACAACTGATTGTCTCAAATGCATTTAGAAGGAAAGAAATTCCACAAATGAACTTTTAAGAAGGAACACCTGTTATTAATTTAAATGCATTCCAGGTGATTACCTCATGAAACTGCTGGAAAGAAAGCCAAGAGTGTGCGAAGCTGACATCAAGGCAAAGGGTGGCTACTTTGAAGAATCTACAATATAAAATATATTTAGATTTGTATTTTTTAACACTTTTTTGCTTACTACTTGATTCCATGTGTGTTTTTTCATAGTTGTGATGTCTTCACTATTATTCTACAGTGTAGAAAATAGGATAAATAAATGAAAACTCTTGAATGAGTTGGTGTGTCCAAACTTTTGACTGATACTGTATATTTTTCAACTTACATCACACATTTTTCTCTGGTTCTCTAATCATGAGACATAATGAGACGTTATTTAATTCACTGCTTCTGGCTACCTCTTATTCTATATTGACCTTAACAGCAATGCATTCACTATTCCCTTTGACTATATGCTGCTAGGCTGGCATACATCACAGGCGTAAGAGAGATTAACATACTCCGCACTTTGCTGACTGTTCTTTGCGTGACTCTGCGGTTTTCCAGTGTCTGAGTGACTTAGGGAATGTGGTAAGTAGAGTGAGACCCTCACCAGACTGATCTCACACCCAGCCCTCACCATGTGAGGTTGAGGATGTATCTCCATCCAACCCAGAACTATATCTGTGGCCCATAGCAACATGGCAGCATGGCTGCAATACTGTGTGTTCCTGGGTAATTAATCCGTCTCCCACAGACAGACTCCTTGGAGAGGAAAGGGCTCCCATGGTGTTCTGGCTAATTGAGTATCAGTGTTGCCCTTTCCTGCAGTCAATGACCAAAAGCGCCCTCTTTGGCTTGCTTCATAGGTGGAAGGTTATTCATATTTTTCATCATTTCGTACGAAAATCCGGTGTTTCTATGTCAAACAGTCTTCTGTGAAGTATATAAAGTATAATATTGGAATTCAAACTTAAAATGGAATAAACATCTACTCTATATCTGACATGGTACAGATGTCTTCTTTTAAGCCCATAACGATGCGTGTGAAGAGTATACTTTTGTATGAAAGTAGATTTGTTTAAGAATCACTCTGTGTGACCCTAATTTAGCTCCCTGCAGTAAAAGGTTAACACGAACTGGCTCCATTCTCTGAAGGACCAATGGCTACGTATACCTCTGGGACCAGGCTTGAACTAGCAACCTCAGGGTGCTCTCTCGCTCTATCTAGCTCTTTGCTCTCCCATCCTCTCTCTTAGTTTTCTCTCTCCTCACCTTCTTCCCCCCTCTGTCTTCATCTGAGACTTTCTCTCCTCGTGTGTACAGACTACAGAGGCAGAGGTCTATGTCCTTGAAACACCACCTACTTCCCAGTTCCCACGTTGCATCATTATGAAGCTCCTACCTCTCCTTGACCTGATTTCTCTATGAGAACATTGAGAAACTGTGAAATGAGGAGTATGTGAGAGAAAGTGCCTTTCTTTTATATCATTTCAAGAACAACCATTTTATGAAATTTACATTAGCCATCTCACTCAGAAAGTAACCAATTAACCTTTTATACTCTGGCTTGACTCCATTACATTATCTCTAAATGTATATTTGGAGTAGAGCCGTACTTTTCCCAGTAGTTGTTTGTAATACCTCTCAGTATGTCTGAGGCTCAGGCATCTACAGTAAGGGTTGATTTTAATATGTCAGGACATGGCTTGGTTCTGCTGCAGAATGAACCTGCGGTAACAGAAGCTATTAAGTGGGGAGACAGGGATCGTTGTGTTTTTCACGCTTGGTCTGATGCCAGTAATGAACCCACAGCTCTGTCTGCTGACTGACCAATCTGACCAACTAAGCACATACCAATACTGAGACCACTGCAGAATGCTGGTGGTCTGGCCTCTTCTGCTGTGACAAGAATAATGGGTTAATACCACTGTGTCCATGATGTGGTGGATCAAATGCACTTTCTTCTGTTATTTTAGATAGAAGAGATTACATTGGCTGATAAAATGCATTGGCTACTGTTACTGTGAACAAATCTATGAGGATATCTTCAATCAACTACTATTACCAGTTTGTGTTTGAGCTTGGGTTTTAGATAGCTACAGGTAGCTAATCAAGATCATTTTCAACCATTAAATGACCGAATGGAATACTTTCCAGTCGGTTAAATGTGGTAGAACATCAGGGGATTGAATGTCACAATGTGGCAGTTGCTGGATATTTTGCCTTCTCCATATTGTCAAACAATCATAGTCCAATATGTATCTACAGGTGGCCATGTGTTCAGCAGGGCTGTCACAAATAGTGATCTAATTATAAGTCTCTGTGTTGGCAAAGCCGGGAGGGGGGTTGATGACTGGAGCTAGTGGGGCGGAGAGAACTTTGCTGATGCTGACTGCGATGGAAATTGACAAGACAAGCGCCCCTCTTTTCAACCCCGCCATGTTACACTAGGCTGGTTTCACTGTTTGACTGCAGGTATGTATTGTGCTGTGCTGTGCTGTGGGGTGTAGGAGGCTCGCAGGGTGAGCTGTTGGCCCAGCGGAGTGTAAATGGAGCCTTAGGGGTGGTATCCCATGGTGGAACAACACTCTACACGATTCTCTCCCTGGGCCCAGTATGGATGATGTTTGCTCCCTCCACTGGGACTCATTGGTTGTGTGACTGATGCAGAGCTAGATGCCCAAATCTCCCCAGGCTTCAGTGATTACAGATTGAATTGTCTCCTCTGTCAGGCAAGATGTCTGTGGTCTGTTCACTAGGTGGTGGCAGCCAACAGGGACTTGGATGGGGTTGTTGTGTAAGTATAGGGCCTGGATCTTCAGAATAATGGCTGTATTTGCAGCAGTATATATTGCCCACGCTGTGATTAGCATGTGGTGATCATGCTGAATCACCACAGGTGAGAAAAAGAAAGTTAGCTACTTAGAATTCTGTCATATTCTTCAACTTCAGAAGAAGTCTACTTTATCCTCCATGTCTCTCTCCAGTCTTTCCCTCCCACTGAGAGAATGAAATGAGTTTGAAATGAACCAGTGTAGATAAAATGAATTTGATGGATCGAGAATGAGGGAGGACTCAATGTCCCTCTTACCTTTTAAAAGTCTCTCTCTCTCATTCTTTCTCTTCCTCAATTTTTTCTCTCTGTCTATCTCTCTCAACTCTCTCTCTTTCTCTCCTTTCTTCATATTTGGATTTGATGTTAATTCTGAATTTCCACTTTGAGGAGGGAAACAAGTGATGATAAACTCTTTTGCATTTTTACTGTTCAGGACTAAACTGAAAAGAAAACAGATCACCACTATAACCACTATTTCCTGTTGTTCTTATCTAATGTTAATGATTCAATTGTTTTTACTCCCCCCAACACATTCAGCACTTTATGCTTCATTGTCTACCTTTCTACTATCAAATTTACCCTTCTAATAATCATAATAATCATAATAATAATCATTAGCCTACAATAATAATAATAATAATATATTAAATTAATTTGGTGTGGTTATGATTTAATGTGATAAGTTACATCACATCATATTCAATATTGACAGGCATAAATCATTTTATGATTACGTGTAATCGTGTAATTTAGAAATAAATTATGGCATTCCTGTATACACCCACATCAGATCAAAAACTCAACCTTCAAAGATACTAGTTTATACAGGAATGCCCAGGTTGACATGGAAATATATTTTAAGAAACAATTACTGGACCTTGTAAGAGAAAAATATTACAATTTTGCAAATAGGTGAGTAAGCATATTGTCCCAAATGGAGCAGGGACTCAGGTATTAATATCAATGAACAATCTGACCCATGAAATCATAACTCTTGATTGAAAAGGAGGATAGATAATTATTAATATGATATATATAGCAGAAATATGCCCAGCCATGCAGTGTAATAATAAGTCATTCAATATTCGCAGTATTATAGCTGTGTGTCAATCAAGTAAGAATGTGAAAGCAAATTGCCTTACCGTAGCCTTAGGACCCTGAGGAAATCGGCAGGTCGCTGCAGGAAAGGTGCGCGCAGTGATTTGTATGCGCTGCCTCTCTCACGCGTATAGTCCATTTGATAGCGGCTCTGTATTCACAGGTAGAGCGGGATTAGGCATTTACTCCAGGGGACCCTCTCGGGCTTGGCCGCTTTCTCGTTGATTTATCTCACATCTGAACGCGATTTCTCTTCCTTTCACCATTGCCTCTCGTTTCGGTGCCAACGCAAGGGCATTTAACCGGTAAAGGGGACATTTGCAAACGTTTTACAAAAAGTATGGACCAGTTGTAGATCAAACAAACAGTGAACAACTAAACAGCCGAAGAACGACCGAAAAGAAGGTGAGTTATTGAGTTATTCAACCACTTGCACAAGCAGCAGAGGTTAATTGTGACAACGTGATATGGCGCGGTCTGAAAAGTTCAAGTCCTTCGTCTAATGGTGTAGTAGTGAAGACACATTTATAAGCCTATGAATTGTGAAAGAAAATGACTCAACCTGTTGATTAACTAATCTGAGTAGAGAGAGTGTGTGTGTGTGTGTGGGGGGGGCGTTAAAGATGGGGGGGGTAACGGTAGCCTAATAGTGTGAATCTAGGCTACATTAGTCGTTTCGATTTAAATATATTGATGACACATTCATTTTGTGCCTATAGGTTACACTTCCAGCTCGTCTAATGAAACAAGATGCTTGAAGAAAGCCGATCATATTTTCGTTGTCTATTTTTACTCGTTTAGGTTACATAACATTTTTTATGGGAGTTTATTAATTAGTAATTTACGTGGCATGGATGTGTAATCTATACCCTGCATTTGTTAGGTAATTCTCACGGGTGGACAGTGTTGATAGACCTCTGGAGAACAGTCATTATCATTTCATTTGAATTTTAAGATATGCTATTAAACACTAATTATCCCAGTTCCCACCCATAGTTTCTCACCTATGGTCATTGGTAAATGAAGCCACCGTAGGGCCTGTACCAATTTTGCAATATAGTAGAATTGAAACTATGCCAGTCTGTAGTTTCTCTTGTGCTCTATATTGCACAATGGAGGACTGCATACGTTAGCGATAGAAAGTTGTTCCGCAGATGCAGCACATTACGACAAGAGCTGTCCATTCATTGTGGTGCTGAAAGTTAGAATGGCCATTTTTAGACTGGGTGGTGGTGGCATCACGGGTGATGCAGAGAATACATGTAATAGTAGTTAAAATTGTATTCTAAGGATTGTCGTAATATCTTTGTCTTTTATTCCGGTGGGTCCATATATTGTCACGCTTTGCACATAATAGCATGGAAACTATTGCTACAATATCAGTGAAGTGTAGCTTACATGTATCACACCAGTGGTGCTTGATAGAGGGATTAAAATGAAACCTAATGTCTCTTGAACTTCTCCTCCTCCTTCATTGACATTGCATGCTTGTCACTTTATCTTGGGGAGTTTAATTATATGTGATTACAGAGTTTCTTGTATTATCCGTTTGAGGGCCTGCACTTACCCCTCACATGGAACACACACACACACACACACACACACACACACACACACACACACACACACACACACACACACACACACACACACACACACACACACACACACACACACACACACACACACAAATTGGTATTTGTCTGGTTATTCACTCTGTCAGTTTTATTCAATGAGAATGAAGCAAATGGAATTAACTTACTCAAAACATATCACCTCTTGGTTCCTCCTTTGGTTATAGGCATTTATTTGATTTCCTCTACCAATAAAGCATAGTATGCCCACTTCCTATTACACATTCCCCACTATGATACCAGCTTTCAGCCATTAATAAAGTCAGTCACACAGTTTATACTTTAATTTTCTATTTCTTTGAGAGACTATAGACTTTTCATTATTAAATGTGATGTATCATGGGAAACTACAGGGGAGGAAGAGGGAAGTACTTGTGTTGACTGTTATCCTTCTACCTCCTCCTGTTGCCTGTCATGACCGACATCACTCATCCAAATCACAGACTGACACAGGGCATGTGCAGTCATGTAAATGTGGAACTGCATTGAATTTCAATAAAATATCCTTATGCATTATTGATGGAGACATAATACAATGTGTTTATAGCTGTGTAATGATTACAGAAAGGGAGTTGACTAGGGCAGGGACTGGTCATTTCATTCCACTATCGACTGACTGACATGTCTGGGAGGGGTTTTCCCCTCATGCTCATTTCACTGCAACGGATAAATGTTGGTTGTTCCTGTCTGTCTCAGAGATGGACAGCCACTGGCCTATCAGTTGGACTGATGTGCAAAAGCCCAAAATCAAGAATAGGGATGTTGAGAAATGACAGACAGACGGTCTGACGATTGACAGACTGACAGACAGAGAACCTAAAAAGGGTAAAACTATGAAAGAAAAAGTAATACTGAGAGTAATGTGCACTTATTTTCCAGATTCATATTTTTACACTATTTTGTGTTGGTGTAATGTCTTTGTAATTCGAGACTGGGAAAGGCAAAGTGTGTATATTTCAGAGTGTGTGTGTTTCTCTCCTGATCCCTACAGCGTATTCCAAGCAGAGCGTCTATATTTCCCTGGAGAGATGTGTCTTCTCTGTGTCTCCCATCTCTTTCTCTCTAAGGGACTGTTGCTACGCCACGTCACTCCACCATTATTGAATTTCTCACTTTTCAGAAGCAAAATGTCTTTCACATTATAAAGGTGTGGAGAGGTGGAGAGGCTGCTTGCTTATTCAGTCTGGTAATGCAGTATCTCAGCCTTGGAAAAGACGAGATAGATTAATATTCATGAGTAGTTATTTTGGAAGGCATTTTTATGCTTCACTGTGGGGGCAAAATGAGTTTGCCTTGGAAAACAAGCCTTTGTGAGGCTGAGAGCTCGTCAGACGTCAATATTCAGTATCAAGACAAATGTGGGCAAATGGTTCTCGGTGGGGGACTGTCTGCTGTAATTAAAGAAGAGCTGACACAGACTCAGACTCAGACTGTTTCTATGATTGTCTCTCTGTATGCGCTGATGATTGTCTGCATTACTTTGTTTAAAGGGAAGAAGACAAAGAAGAGGAAAGAAAGGAAGTAAAATAGAGTGAGACAAAGATAAAGAAAATAGCTGAGAGAAAGAAAAAAGGAAAGATGTTTGAAGTAGGGCCAACAATAAGACAGGCACACAGGGTGAAAGAAAGAATGAAGGATGATGGACACAGAGAGAGAAATAATGCAAAGATAGTAAAGAAGAGACAAAAAGAGAGAAAGGGAATGAACGATGGTTTGTGACAATTGTCTGGCCGTTCAATCAAAATGCTCTATTTACTGGGTGCTCTTCTGTGCTTCTCACCACTCAGTTGGTACACATGTTCTAGGAGATGGATGTTTTGGGTAATGACCCATATGATCCAATGTATGGACTTTGTCCTCCTCAATTGCCATAAGAAGTGAGTTATAATTCATGGCTTCTGCTCCCGGGTCGCCCAGGGGGAATCGATATCAGCGCACCTCCATTGCCAAGATGCCACCTTATCATTGTCCAGGCCATTGTTGTAATGTGGGGCTACTTGGCAAGTGGTTCTCCCCTTAATGTGGAATAACGACAGCTGCACATTTTATTTTTCCGTTTGTTGATTGAGTGCCTTTTTATTGAATTTCCATTTAAGCGGTTGTTTCTCCAAACCTTCCCCTCCTTTCATTTCACAGCAGAGAGACACTCTTCACCCTTGGCGTTGGCTGCGCTGACAAATAGAAAACAGAATCTCAGGCAATGTGTCCAATTATTATTATATGTAAAAAAAAAAATTAGTTTACATATAGTTTAAGTCGTAAGTTTACATATACCTTAGCCAAATACATTTTTCACAATTCCTCACATTTAATCCTAGTAAATATTCCCTGTCTTAGGTCAGTTAGGATCACCACTTTATTTTAAGAATGTGAAATGTCAGAATAATAGTAGAGAGAATGATTTATTTAAGCTTTTATTTATTTCATCACGTTCCCAGTGGGTCAGAAGTTTACATACACTCAATTATTATTTGGTAGCATTGCCTTTAAATTGTTTAACTTGGGTCAAACGTTTCGGGTAGCCTTCCACAAGCTTCCCACAATACATTTGGTGAATTTTGGCCCATTCCTCCTGACAGAGCTGGTGTAACTGGGTCAGGTTTGTAGGCCTCCTTGCTCGCACACGCTTTTTCAGTTCTGCCCACAAATTTTCTATAGGATTGAGGTAAGGGCTTTGTGATGGCCACTCCAATACATTGACTTTGTTGTCCTTAAGCCATTTTGCCACAACTTTGGAAGTATGCTTGGGGTCATTGTCCATTTGGAAGACCCATTTGCAACGAATCTTTAACTTCTTGACTGATGTCTTGAGATGTTGCTTCAAAATATCTACATAATTGTCCTCCCTCATGATGCCATCTATATTAGTCTATATCTATATGCCATCTATATTAGTCACTCCTGCAGCAAAGCACCCCCACAACATGATGCTGCCACCCCTGTGCTTCACGGTTGGGATGGTGTTCTTCGGCTTGCAAGCCTCCCCCTTTTTCCTCCAAACATAACGATGGTCATTATGGTCAAACAGTTCTATTTTTGTTTCATTAGACCAGAGGACATTTCTCCAAAAAGTACAATCTTTGTCCACATGTGCAGTTGCAAACCGTAGTCCTGCTTTTTTAATGTCGGTTTTGGAGCAGTGGCTTCTTCCTTGCTGAGTTGCCTTTCAGGTTATGCCAATATAGGACTCGTTTAACTGTGAATATAGATACTTTTGTACCTGTTTCCTCCAGCATCTTCACAAGGTCCTTTGCTGTTGTTCTGTGATTGATTTGCACTTTTCGCACCAAAGTACATTCATCTCTAGGAGACAGAACTCCTCCATCCTGAGTGGTATGACGGCTGCGTCGTCCCATGGTGTTTATACTTGCGTACTATTATTTGTACAATGAACGTGGTACCTTCAGGCATTTGGAAATTGCTCCCAAGGATGAACCAGACTTGTGGAGGTCTATCATTTTTTTCTGAGGTCTTGGCTGATTTCTTTGGATTTTCCCATGATGTCAAGAAAAGAGGCACTGAGTTTGAAGGTAGACCTTGAAATACATCCACAGGTACGCCTCCAATTGACTCAAATGATGACTACAAAATATCTCAAAAGTTACCTGTAAACTTTGCCAAAACATTTCAAACTACTTTTGTAATACAACTTTAGGTATTTTTTCTGTGTTCAATACAGGAGGAAAACAAACTGTAGCTAGCTTTCTGGTCACGCACCTCTATCTAACAGTACACTACAAGTGACCCTCGTTCTGAACAGGGCTACTTCTTCATTACACAAAGGAAAAACCACAACCAATTTCCAAAGACTTGTGACATCCAGTGGAAGCGGTAGGAACTGCAAGCAAGTGCCTTAGAAATCTGGATTCCCAATGAAAAATCATTGAAAAGAGTGACCTCAAAAAAAACTAAAATCTGAATGGTTTGTCCCCGGGGTTTCGCCTGCTAAATAAGTTCTGTTATACGCACAGACATGATTCAAACAGTTTTAGAAACTTCAGAATGTTTTCTATCTAAATCTACTAATAATATGCATATCTTATCTTCTGGGGATGAGTTGCAGGCAGTTGAATTTGGACATGCATTTAATCTGGACTTGAAAATACTGCCCTCTGTCACCAATAAGTTTTTAACAAGAAATTTGTGGAGTGGTTTAAAAACTAGTTTTAATGACTCCAACATAAGTGTATGTAAACTTCCGACTTCAACTGTACATATGTCCTTAGTCATACCAGGAATCATTAATAGATGGTTATTCATTAATTTTTGGTCAATTGAGATGGAGATGTGTATGGCTGATAAGTGAGAACTGTGTTAAAACCTGTGTGTGTTGTGTGTTACTAACATGCTGTGTTGGTGTGTTGATGTGTTATGTTGTGTTCCAGCATCTATCCACAGACATAACAGAATCAGCTAAGAGGTCATCAGCCTGCAGTCCAGTCAGACAGATCATCATCTGTAACCCCTGGCGACAGACCTTCTCACTATGCCTACCCTACTCAGCCTTATGACTGTCTATCATTCTCGCTGACAGGCCCCCAGTATCACTCTACCTCTCTGATAGTTTTAATACTTCCTGTCTCGCTCTATTAGCCCCTGTAATGCAGTGTCATAAGAATGGCTGACTGGCTGTAGAGCGCGACTGCATCCATCTCCTGTCTGTCTCCCCACAGACAGGCCCATTCCTCTCTGACAATGGCCTTTTCTCCATTGGATTTGCTCAACTCCTGTGTCCTCTCTTCTTCTTCTTCTCTCGCCTCCTTTTGAAAAAGGTCAAAGGTGATCGAGGAGAGGGAACGTGGACGAAAATGCACTTGCATGAAATTAGAATCTCCTTCTCCACTCGCCCATCATCAAGCAAATTACGTTTACAGTGGTGAATCCCCAAATAAATGTTTAGACTGGTAAAAACAAATTAAGTTAGCTGTGCAAGACATTTAATAGATACAACTTTAAGTAGCATATTGTTTTTAAATGTGTGCATGCTTTTCTCCTCCGACAATACAAAAGCTGGTTTCAAAAGGGGTGTGGCAGATTTTATAACTCTTCCAAAAAAGACTCAGGTAGGATATACATTACTTTCCTTGACGAAAGGTGGCTATCGAAGAGGGGTGAACACTGTTCCGTTCACCTAACGAATTGACATCTCCTCGACCACTCGACCACTTATCAGTTTCCGGGTCATGGAGGACAGAGGAGAAAGGGTGGAGGACAAACTTTTGTCCAAATGAGAAAAGGCCACAGTCTGCGATTAGGTCTTCTACAGTCTGGATATTCAGTGTTTCACAGGTATATCTAAAGTCTACTCTGCCGCAGGTAGAGATCGATTCATCCCACTTTGAGTTTCCAGGTTCAGCCAAATGTCCTAAGCTTCATCTATCTTTCCCTTAGGGACGGCAAAGTGCCACACAAGTTCAGAGGGGACTTTCATCCCAGGGCAGTCTCTCTGCTCTAGGGAGGTTTCACACTAGCTTTACACAGACAGATTAGTGATAGAGGCCAAGCTCCTTACGGCCCATGTCAACTGTGTGACCTCCTGTGAAGGATATCCTCCCTCGGGGACCTTTCAGTGGAAAGTTAAAGAACAGACACGCACACATCACACCAGGCCAGGCCACTATCATTACATCTGGGTGGGTAGTTATTCATGGGAAGATTTTATTTGATATCTGTTCTTGCTGTGTGTGCATTTTCCCTCACTACTACGGTGTGTGTCTTTTTGGTATTGCTCTCCTTGTGTGGGCCAGATGCCCTCACAAGGACAGTAAAACAAGGAAAATTCTGGGACATCTCGCCGGTCCCCACAAGGACATTTTTTACTTTAGGGTTAGGGTTAGGGTTAGGGTTACAATTAGGGCTAGGGTTAGTGGTTTGGGGTTAAGGTTATGGTTGGTTATGGAAAATAGGATTTTGAATGTGAATCAATTGTTTAGTCTTCACAAGGATAGTAAAACAAATATGTGTGTGTGTGTGTGTCCTCCTTCTCTGCTCTGAGGGTGGGATTCAATAGTACTGTTCAGTGTCCCAGGAGACTTCCTGCTGGGCCCACTGATTTGGTCTCCAAATCTTCAGGAGGAAATAGCCGGTGGCAGACATTTCCTGTACTTACACTCTCCTTCAGCTCCCTGGCACCTGCTGATCAGTCATCACACACCAAGGTATGTCTCTGAGATGCGTGAGGCGCATGTGGAGGAAATGTCATTGTCCTAGCTGACCTGGTTGAGGAACAGAGTTACAGTGCCATCTTTAGTCAATGATAGTGTTGGTCAATTTCTTCAACAGTTGATCAGGTCTATATAATTATCAAACTTATATATTGGTAATAGAAAGGAAACACAGACTTTGTTTAAGTATTAAAAATTATCCTTTAGTAATACAATTGTAGGCAGAGGTTGGCACAGAGTACAGTATATGATAGTTCTCCCCAGGTTCTGCAAGGGGTCTAAGACATCCTGCAACTTATATAGCTCAAAAGCATATTCGACCGAAACCCGACACTTCACCACAGATACAGGGTGACATTTCACAGCAGGCGAGTCTTTAAGCATCTTCTGACAGTTGTGAATTCCATCAGGCCTGCAGTGGCTTTGTATTCTCAGAAAACCAGTCGTCTTCTCAGAACCTCAGCCAGCCACGGTGGGACCCAGACAGGAAAAGTGTGAACTTAGGCGGTTCCCCCCTTCTAAAGGCATCTGCAGAGCACAACACTTAAAACAGGTTTAACACACAAGTCTCATAAGTCTCACAAGTCTCACAAGGCCTCAAAAAATGTGACCTTAAACTATGCGATTAATAGAAAGATTCGTCATCAAATGGTGCATTCGGCTGCAAACAATCCTCAAAAGATTGAGGATAGTAATATGGATCTGGGTGTGCACCCTTATCTGTTATGATGGTTGGGACGTCTTCTGGCAGTGTGATAGGTGGTGCCACCCATGGCGCTCCTGGACCTTCACTGCTCTGGGTGTTGCTGCGATGACCTGGTGTGGGCCCATCCAACTGGGGTGGTTTCATTTTCTCTTGTGGACCTTCAGCCTGATCCATTCTCCAACGTCAAAAGGTAGGCTATCTGGGTTGTCCTGCTCTGGAACTCCCTGGGCTTTCCTGTACTGGGAATACAAAGACCTAACAGCATGGTCTTTGTATAGTTCCTTCATATATTTACTCAAATCATCATCCAGTACATTCAGGTCAGTCAGTTTTGGAGTCATTGGTCTGTCTTCATTGGAGAATGAAAATTCCAAATAGTATCCGTAAAGTTCGTAGAAACATGTCAAACGTTTTTTTATAATCAATCCTTTTTTACAATATATAATCGATAATATTTCAAATGCCTGAAACTATGTCTAAAGACTGTTCACACCATGTGGAAGCCATAGGAAAAGGAATCTGGTTGATATCCCTTTAAATGGAGCGAAGGCATGCAATGGAACAGAGAGCTTTCAGGAAAAACAGCACTTCCGGGTTGTATTTTCCTGAGGTTTTCGCCTGCAATATCAGTTCTGTTATACTCACAGACAATATTTTTACAGTTTTCGAAACCTTAGAGTGTTTTCTATCCTAATCCGACAATTATATGCCTATTCTAGATTCTGGGCCTGAGAAGTAGGCAGTTTCATTTGGGTGCATTTTTCATCCAAACATCAAAATACTGCCCCCTACACTCAAGAGGTTAACCTCTCTAGGGTATGTGGGATGCTAGCGTCCCATCTGGCCAACATCCAGTGAGGTTGCAGAGCGCCAAATTCAATTACAGAAATGCTCATTGTAAAAATTCTGAAAACAAAACATATTTTACATAGGTTTAAAGATTAACTTCTTGTTAAACCAACCAGTGTCATATTTATAAAATGTTTTTCAGCGAAAGCTTACCTAGCCCAGAACATACCTAGCCCAGAACATAGCCCAGTTGACAAATGATTACAAACAGTAACCAGCCAAGCAGAAGCGTTACAAAACTCAGAAATAGAGATTAAATTAATCCCTTACCTTTGATGATCTTCATATGGTGTTAATCAGAAGACATTAATTTACTCAATAAATGTTCCTTTTGTTTATATCCAGTCTCTCTATATCCAAAAACCTCAGTTTTGTTAGCGCGTTTTCTTCAGTAATCCACAGGCTCAAAATCAGTCAAAACAATCAGAAAAAAAATCCAAATTGTATCCGTAAAGTTCGTAGAAACATGTCAAATGATGTTTATATTCAATCCTCCGGTTGTTTTTTAGCCTAAATTATCTATAATATTTCAACCGGACAATAACGTTGTCAATATAAAAGGTAAACAAGAAATGCACATGCTGGTCTTACTCCCTCATTTATAAGAATACAAGCCTGAAACGATTTCTAAAGACTGTTGACATCTAGTGGAAGGCATAGGAACTGCAAATAGAGTCCTAAGTCAATGGATACTGTAATGGCATTGAATAGAATACTACAAAACCCCAAAAAACTACTTCCTGAATGGATTTATCTCAGGTTTTCGCCAGATAAATCAGTTCTGTTATACTCACAGACACTATTTTTGGAAACTTGTGTTTTCTATCCAAATCTACCAGTTATATGCATATCATATCTTCTGGGCCCGAGTAGCAGGCCGTTTAATTTGGGCATGCTTTTCATCCAAAATTCCGAATGCTGCCCCCTACCCTAGAGAGGTTAAGAGTTCATGTGGGCTAAGCCCTGTTCCGCGGTTCATACTATTGCGCATTTTCATCAAGACTAAGGGGAGAGACACTACCCATGACTTCCCTGTGGAGTGGCATGCTTTGGCAAGCCCCCCTTTTATGGTTTGGCTAGCCCTCTCAGTTAACCCATTACTTTGTGGGTGGTTGATACAAACAAACATCTGATCTATCCCCATTTGGGCAGCCACCTGTGCAACCACATGTCCTGTGAAATGGGTGTCATTGTCTGCGGAAAGAACTTCCAGAATACCAAATCTAGGGATGTTTTGGCATCACAGTGCACGGTTGGAAATGCTTCAACCCACCTGGTAAAGCCGTCAATTATTACCAGGTAATATCTCCTTCTTTCCTTTCTTCAGCCATGTCTATGAAATCCATAGCTAAATGTGTGAACGGGTCGGCCAACGCTGTAAATTTCCCTGGTTTCAAGGGGGTACCCTTACCAATGTTGTATTGAATGTATGTGGTACATTTATACACGTTTGTTTAGCAAATTTCAATCAGATTTGGACAAAAGCAGGTGTCAGATATTAGTCTTACCATCTCCCCGTTTAGCGCGAGATCCACCCCATGGGCCAGGCGACACACAGACGAGACGAGAGATAAGGGCAGAACAGGTTTTCCAGAGAGGGACTGCCTCCACAGGCCATCAGGGCCTCTAGAGCAACATCTAGACTCCCACAAAGGGTGATTGAGTGCATCCGCAGCCTGGTGTTGGTCCAGATCAGTGAGTTCAGACGTACACGGGGAGGAAAGCATAACAGCATGAGAATGGCAACGAGAAGCAGCACTCTTAGCAGCAGCATCAATAGCTGCATTACCCAAACTAACTCTGTCAGTGTTACCTGTATGGGCACATATCTTAAGAATAAACAACTTGGCAGGAAGCAACATAGCTTCCAGCAGGGCTTCTATCTGTAAACAATGTTAAATAGGGGTACCAGACGAATTAACAAAGCCCCTACCTTTCCAAACCCCTATCCAAGACAGGCAAACGCCAATGGCGTATGCAGAGTCAGAATGAATGTTAACCTTCAAACCACTACCTAATTTACATGCTTCATTAAGGGCCAGGAGCTCAGCTTGTTGTGTTGAGCAATGTTCAGGCAAGGGCTGTTCAATCAACAATGACCAATCCAGTGAGACTATACCAAACCCTGCATGTTTCCTACCAGTCTCCCTATCAATAAAGGCAGAGCCATCGACAAAGAGAGTAACATGAGGGAGCTCAAGAGGTTCATCATAAAGGTCAGGTCGTACATTTGAATCACATTGGACTTGATCAGGAAAATGTCTCTACCCAGTAGGCTAACAGGAGTGGCCGGAGAGTTAAAAAAGGGAGCCTTAATAGTATTACCTTCCACCAGGTCAATTGTTGTATGTTCAGACCAGCTTGTTATTTCTTTTTTATTTTATTTTTATTTCACCTTTATTTAACCAGGTAGGCTAGTTGAGAACAAGTTCTCATTTACAACTGCGACCTGGCCAATATGAAGCAAAGCAGTTCGACGCATACAACAACACAGAGTTACAAATGGAATAAACAAACATAGAAACAATAATATAAATATAAAAAATATATATAAACAGCATGTGCAAATGAGGTAGGATAAGAGAGGTAAGGCAATATATAGACCGTGGTGGCGAAGTAATTACAATATAGCAATTAAATACTGGAATGGTAGGGTGTGCAGAAGATGAATGTGCAAGTAGAGATACTGGGGTGCAAAGTAGCAAAATAAATAAATACAGTATGGGGATGAGGTAGATTGGATGGGCGATTTACAGATGAGATATGTACAGGTGCAGTGATCTGTGAGCTGCTTTGCCAGCTGGTGCTTAAAGCTAGTGAGGGAGATAAGAGTCTCCAGCTTCAGATATTTTTGCAGTTTGTTTCAGTCATTGGCAACAGAGAACTTGTGGGAGAGGCGGCCAAAGGAAGAATTGGCTTTGGGGGTGACCAGTGAGATATACCTGCTGGAGCGCATGCTACAGGTGGGTGCTGCTATGGTGACCAGTGAGCTGAGATAAGGCGGGGCTTTACCTAGCAGAGATATCTCAGCGACTGCGATCGACTGCAGTGACTTAGATGTGAGTCCCAGGCCGAGGTGTTGGCCTGTAGATCCAATACAGGAGGTGTGTGCTTCAGTGTCTATTACAAATGGTACCTCTTGATCGTTGACTTTCAGAGTAATGATTGTTTTTTTGGTAACATCCGGAAAAATGTACTGGTGACACTGGAGAAGGGGGTCAAGGCATCCCTATTGTTGATTATTCTGCGGTGGGAACCACACCTGGTTTGTCGCAGGAGGCTGTTGGGGCCATCCATATTTTCAACCATTCATTGGTTGAGACTGGGAAAAAACAGGTTGAGGCTGTCCAGTGTAGGCTGGTCTTCCACCTCTACAAACTTGGAAGTTCCCTCTGCTAGCATTCCTTCTCAATTGACCTCTTCCCCTCTGCTGCCAAGGTTGCTGCTGTGGTTGTTGTGGGCACATGTTTCTCATATGACCTGTCATTCCGCAATTCCAGCACACCAGTGGTTGTCTCTGTGTGGGTAGGTATGGTTGTGGGTTCCCATATGGTTGAGGAGAGAACTGAGTGCTTGGGTAAACTGTGGAGCGGGTGGTGGAGGAGGCTGCTGCTGCAGGGCAGCTGGGGTTACAGCCAACATTAGATTGTTGTTTTTTCTTTTGTCCAGTTGGGCTAGTTGGGCTTTCTTGAGTTGTGTGTCAAGGCCAGTCTTCCTTGCTTTTTCCAGACTCTGCAGTGATGTGGGGCAATTGTTTCGCTGCTGTGTCTAAGTCCCCAAAACTCCATGGTTTGTAATCATAATACGGTTGTCCTGTACCAGACGTTTTGATCACCAAAGGGTAAGTTCCTACAGCACGGTCATATTCACCTGGCTGTGTCTTCGTCCATTCAGTCCTTTTCATCGACAGTCTCTGAGATGTCCGGGGCTGTATGTTCTTACGGCTGAGATCCCGTTAACAGGATCGATATGACAACAGCCAGTGAAAGTGCAGGGCGCCAAATTCAAACAACAGAAATCTCATAATTAAAATTATTTTACACCATTTTAAAGATAAAATTCCCGTTAATCCAGCCACAGTGCATGATTTCAAAAAGAATTTACAGCGAAAGCACCACAAACGATTATGTTAAGTCACCACCAAGCCACAGAAAAACACAGCCATTTTTCCAGCCAAAGAGAGGAGTCACAAAAAGCAGAAATAGAGATAAAATTAATCACTAACCTTTGATGATCTTCATCAGATGACACTCATAGGACTTCATGTTACACAATACATGTATGTTTTGTTTGACAAAGTTCATATTTATATAAAAAAATATGAGTTTACATTGGCGCGTTACGTTCAGTAGTTCTAAAACATGCAGTGATTGTGCAGAGAGCCACATCAAATTACAGAAATACTCATAATAAACATTGATAAAGATACGACTATTATACTTGGAACTTTAGATAAACATCTTTTTAATGCAATCGCTGTGTCAGACTTTAAAAAACCTTTACGGAGAAAGCAAACCATGCAATAATCTGAGTACAGCCTTTAGACAACAAAGCAGCCATATTGGGTAGTCAACATTACTCAGAAATAGCATTTTAAATATTCACTTACCTTTGAGGATCTTCATCAGAATGCACTCCCAGGAATCCCAGTTCCACCATAAATGTTTGATTTGTTCCATAATGTCCATCAGTCATGTCCAAATATCTTCTTTTGTTATTTGGTAAACAAATCCAAAAGCGCGTTCATGTCGCGCCGAATGTCGGACAAAAAGTTCAAAAAGTTCCGTTACAGCCCGTAGAAACATGCCAAACTAAGTATGGAATCAATATTTAGGATGTTTTTTACATAAAACTTCATTAATGTTTCAACTGGACAATTCCTTTGTCTGTACAAATAAAGAGGAACGTAGCTAACTTTCACGTGAGCGCACCAGACCGAGGCTGTAGCACTCTGCCAGACCACTCACTCAAAGAGCTCTTATGAGCCCCTCCTTTAGAGTAGAATCCTCAAAACAGTTTGTAAATACTGTTGACATCTAGTGGAAGCCTTGGGAAGTGAAACATAACTAATATCCCACTGTATCTTCAATGGGGGCTGAGTTGAAAAACTACAAACCTCAGATTTCCCACTTCCGGGTTGGATTTTTTCTCAGGTTTTTGCCTGCCATATGAGTTCTGTTATACTCACATACACCATTCAAACAGTTGTAGAAACCTCAGAGTGTTTTCTATACAAATCTACTAACAAGCTTCTGGGCCTGAGTAGCAGGCAGTTTACTCTGGGCACCTTATTCATCCAAGCTACTCAATACTGCCCCCCAGCCATAATAAGTTAAATTCATCCTGTAATATTGCTACCTCACTTTGCACCATGTTTGCCTTAGTTTTGCCCTCGAGCGATCCAGCTGCTGTTGCATACTCCATGAACCAGCAGCACGAGCATGAGAGTCCTTCAGACTATCGGGAAACTCACCTTCTTCTTCAATTTCAGCTCCACTTTCATGTTCTTTCAATTGTTCACGTTCTCTCTCCTCTCTCTTCTTTTCTTCCCACTGTCTTATCTATTGTTCACTTCTTGCTCTTTCTTCACTTTCCGCTCTCTCTAGTCTTATCTCCTCTTCTCTTCCTTTGTTAAATTGCTACCACTTATCCTTTTGTCTGTCTTCATCATCGCAATGTCGTGTACTTTTGTCAACAGCTTTATCCATTTCTCTCGGCACGTTCTTTTCTTGAGCTGCCATGAGGTCCTTTGCCATGGTAACTCTAGGATAGAGAGGTTTTCGATTGTGTCTTGGCATCATTCCATATTTCTCCAAGTTCTTGATACATTCTACCCGGTGGTGGAGAAGAATTATCGCCTGGAGCTACTAGTTTGTTTGGGAGTAGTGGATAAATTCCTTTAAACCTATCTCCACAGTAGGGAGGGTGTGGTGGAGCATATGGTGGCGTATAGCATTCTAGAGGAAACTTCTCTGTCTTGACAGTGGCAGGGTCTTTGATTTGTTTGTTTCTTTTAGCAGGTAGCCTTCTGTTGAGTCCAGAATAGGTTACCTTCAGTTTTAAATATACAAAATACATAGAAGAATTACAGAATACCTTATCAAACCCTTAACTTTATCACAACAATCGGTATTTATACTTGGAATTTTGCCCTAAACCTATCACCAAGTCCCACAATAATCATAACAATCGGCGTTTAAACTTGGAATTTCACCCCCTCAACCTATCACCAAGTCTTACAATAATCATAACAATCGGTGTTTATACTTGGAATTTCGCCTTAAACCTATCACCACAACAGCCGAGTCTTTAAGCATCTTCTGACAGGTGTGAATTCCATCAGGCCTGCGGTGGCTTTGTATTCTCAGAAAACCAGTCGTCTTCTCAGAACCTCAGCCAGCCACGGTGGGACCCAAACATGAAGAGCGTGAACTTAGGCGGTTCTGCCCTTCTAAAGGCATCTGCAGGGCACAACACTCAAAACAGGTTTTAACACACACACACACACACACACACACACACACACACACACACACACACACACACACACACACACACACACACACACACACACACACACACACACACACACACACACACTCATAAGTCTAATAAGGAGACTTCACAGTTTGTTAATAAGTTATTAACCCATTAAAAGGTATGGGGTCTACATCTAACCCCTTCAATAGCCTTCATGCAATAGCTATTCATACAGCACACCTCCGTGTGTCACTACTTCCGCTGAAGTTGGTCCCTCTCCTTGTTCGGGCGGTGTTCGGCGGTCGACGTCACAGACCTTCTAGCCATCACTGATCCATTTTTCATTTTCCATTGGTTTTGTCTTGTCTTCCTTCACACCTGGTTCTAATCCCATCAATTACATGTTGTGTATTTAACCCTTTGTTTCCCATCATGTCCTTGTCGGATAATTTTTGATTGTATGTTTGTGTATTATGTATTGGTGCGCGACGGGTTTTGTACACACTTTTTATTATTTTGGTTTTGGAGTTTTGTGAAGCACTGATTAAACAACTCCGTTTATACCAAGTTAGATTCTCCTGCCCCTGACGTCCCTGCCACCAACATGCACCCATTACAGAATCTCCGACCCCCTATGGAGTCAGCAAGAGAAGGTACCCCGGCCATTATTGAGTTGGAGGAGCGCTTCCAGGAGCATGCGGTTATGCTTCACTATCTAGGTGCCGCCATGGGATCGCGTTGTCCAGACAATGGACCGCTGGGAGAGACAGGGAGTTCTTCCAGCGCCTCCACCAGCATAACCAGGGTCTCTCCTGAGCGCCCCTTTCTCGCCTGAGCCCAGTGGGATCCGTCTCTCCTTGCCACGGGAGTACGACGGGAGTGCTGCCAACTGCCAGGGGTTCCTCCTTCAACTAAACCTCTTTCTGGCCACGGTCCACCCAGTTCCATCGGAGTATGTCCGCCCTCATCTCGTGCCTCACCGGGAAAGCCCTTGAGTGGGCCAACGGCGTGTGGAGAGAGGAAGATGTGGCATTGGACCATTTTGAGGAGTTCACCCTCCGTATCCAGGCAGACTTCAACCACCCGCAAGAGGGCAGAGCGGCTGGTGAGCGCCTCTACCATCTGAGGCAGGAGATGAGGAGCGCCCAGGTGTTTGCCCTGGAGTTTAGAACCCTGGCTGCCGGCGCGGGATGGAACAACGGGGCCCTGATCGACCACTACCGCTGCAGTTTGCGCGAGGACGTCCGTCGGGAGCTAGCCTGCAGAGACACCACCCTCACTTTCGACCAGCTGGTGGACCTGTCCATCCGGCTGGACAACCTGCTGGCTACTCGCGGACGTCCAGATCGGGGTCTGGTGGTTCCATCCTCCCGCACCCCTCTCTCCGATACCCATGGAACTGGGAGGGGCTGTGCGCAGGGTGACCGGAGGGGGTTTCCGCTCGTGCACCATCTGTGGCCGCAGAGGTCACACTGCTGGTCGGTGCCGGGTTGGTTCCTCTGGGAATAGAGGCAGCAGGCAGGGTGCTCTGGCATCAACCCAGGTGAGCTGGCACCATTCTCACCCAGAGTCCTCTGTTGCACATATGTTTGTGTCTGGCACTTTTTCTGAGTTTTCCCCACATTTCCAGCGTAAAGCCCTAGTAGATTCAGGCTCGGCTGGGAGTTTCATTGATAGAGCGTTAGCTCATAGTTTAGGGACCCCCATTGTTCCCCTGGATGTGCCCTTCCCCGTTCACGCCTTAGATAGTCGATCATTAGGGTCAGTGTTAATTAGGGAGGTCACCGCTCCTTTGGGCATTTCCTCATCAGGGGTGGAGATGGAGAGTAACCACATTGCAGCCGTGCGCAATTGGCCGACTCCCACCACGGTAGCAATTCTTAGGGTTTGCCAACAACTACCGGATGTTAATCCGGGGTTTTGGTAAGGTAGCGGCTCCCATTTCTTCACTGCTGAAGGGGGGCCCGTTGCGCTTGCAGTAGACGGAGGCGGACAGGCCTTTCAGTCACATGAGGGCTTTGTTGACCTCGGCTCCCATGCTGGCCCTTCCGGATCCTTCTTTGGTGTTCATAGTGGAGTTGGACGTTTCCGAGGCTGGGATAGGAGCTGTGCTCTCTCAGCGCTCGGTTACGCCACCGAAGCTCCGCCCTAGTGCCTTCTTCTCGAAGAAGCTCAGCCCGGCGGTGCGAAACTATGACGTGAGGGACCGGGAGTTGTTGGCTGTTGTCAAGGACCTGAAGGCGTGGAGACATTGGCTTGAGGGGGCTAGACACCCTTTTCTCATCTGGACTGACCACTGCAATCTGGAGTACATCCGGGTGGCGAGGAGACTGAATCCTTGCCAGGCAAGGTAGGCCATGTTTTTCACCCGTTTTGTGTTTACCCATTCTTACAGACCAGGCTCCCAGAATGTTAAGGCAGATGCATTGTCCTGGCTGTATGACACAGAGGAGTGGCCCATGGATCCCACTCCCATACTCCCCTTGTTTGGTGGCGCCGGTAGTGTGGGAGCTGGACGCGGACATTGAGGGGGCGTCACGTGCAGAGCCCGCTCCCCCTCGGGGTCCAGCTGGGCGTCTGTACGTTCCGTCTGCTGTCTGCGACCGGCTGATCTATTGGGCCCACACGTCACCCTCCTCTGGTCATCCTGGGATCGGTTGGACGGTGCGCTTTCTTAGTGGGAAGTACTAGTGGCCCACTTTAGCCTCGGACGTGAGGGTTTATGTTTCCTCCTGCTCGGTGTGTGGCCAGTGCAAGGCTCCTAGACACCTGCCCAGAGGTAAGTTACAACCCTTACCCGTTCCACAACGGCCGTGGTCGCACCTGTCGGTGGATTTCCTAATTGATCTTCCACCTTCACATGGTACCTGTTGGTGGATTTCCTAACCGATCTTCCATCTTCACATTGTAACACCACGATCCTGGTCGTTGTGGATAATTTTTCTAAGTTCTGTCATCTCCTCCCTTTTCCCCGTCTCCCTATGGCCCTACAAACTGCGGAGGCCCTGTTCACACACGTCTTCCGGCACTACGGGGTTCCTGAGAATATAGTGTCTGATCGGGGTCCCCAGTTCACGTCAAGGGTCTGGAAGGCATTCATGGAACGTCTGGGGTTCTCGGTCAGCCTTACCTCAGGTTTTCACCCTGAGAGTAACGGGCAGGTGGAGAAAGTTAACCAGGATGTGGGTAGTTTCTGAGGTCTTATTGCCAGGACCGGCCGGGGGAGTGGGCGACATTCATGCCCTGGGCAGAGATGGCCCAGATCTCGCTCCGTCACTCCTGCACTAACCTTGCAGACCGTCACCGCAGTGAGGCCCCGGTGTTCGCACCAGGGGACAGGTTATGTTACAGGTTACAGCTTCCCCCCGATTACCACATTAACCCCTCGTTCCATGTGTCTCTCCTCAGGCCTGTGCTGGCCCACTCCAGGAGTCTGAGGTGCGGGAGGTTCCTCCACCCCCTCTGGACATCGAGGGGCCCCCGGCTTACTCCATTCATTCCATACTGGATTCGAGACGTCGGGCGAGGTGCCTTCAGTACCTCGTGGACTGGGAGGGGCATGGTCCGGAGGAGAGATGCTGGGTTCCAGTGGAGGACGTGTTGGATCGTATTGATGCATTTCCTGTCTGTTGGTTCGTCTGAGGGTATGCACGGATATTGCCTGTAATCCATGGCTTCTGGTTGGGATATGTACGTTCGGTCACAGTTGGGACGACGTCGTCGATCCACTTATTGATGAAGCTGGTAACTGCGGTGGTATACTCTTCAATGTCATTGGATGAATCCTGGAACATTTTCCAGTCTGTGCAAGGAAAACAGTCCTGTAGCGTAGTGTTAGAAGTTCACCTAGGGGTCATGATTGGGGCTGTACCAAATGATTATTAGAATAACTGATTATGCCTATGGTGTATTAATAGTAGGGGAGGGGTTATAAGACCCATTTATAGGGTCCTAGACTACAGATTAACAAATACATTATGAGGTTTTAATATTGTTCCACAGTTGTTTTCTAGTTCTCTCTCTCTCTCTCTCTCTCTCTCTCTTATAAACAGACCCCTCTGAGAAATGTGTGACTGAGACAGAACTCTGCAGGGGAGTGTAGGAGATAAGACAGGTCAGACATTCCACTATAAATCAACTTGGACATTTACTGCTAAGCTTTTAGATAACACACTAAAAGCCTTGTTTATATAGCTTTGTAGTTATGGTTTTGGTCTCATGAGTAAAAGATGATGACGTAGGTAGTGACATCACGAGGGCTGGATTTCGGGTTTGATAAAATAACATGGGACCCTTTCTTTGATGCAAAACTTACTCGGAAACAAGCTTGCTATGTTCCTGATTGTCAACTTCTGGCTGCAATTGCATTAATAAATGTTTTTGAATTATTTAATTAAAGATGTTGTCATAATGCTAATTTCACCAATGAGCCAATGATTTACAAGGACCAAAGAACAAACCCTAACGGTAGCATCCGTGTCATCTGACCACTTCCATATTGAATGGGTACTTCCTGCTTTCATTTTTGCTTGTAAGCAGGAACCAGAAGGAACCAGAAGGATAGAATTATGGTCAGATTTTCAAAATGGAGGGCGAGGGAGAGCTTTGTACGCATCTCTGTGTGTGGAGTAAAGTGACATGCTGCTAGAAATTAGGTAAAGAAGATTTAAGTTTTCCTGCATTAAAGTCTTGTTTGCATATGGCATATGGCCTTATACAGCTCGTTGAGTGCGGTCTTTAGTGCCAGTGTCAAACTATAGATGAAAACTCTCTTGGTAGATAGTGTGGTCTACAGGTTATCATGAGGTACTCTACCTCAGGCGAGCAGTACGCTGAGACTACCTTAATATTAGACATTGCGCACCAGCTGTTATTGAAAAATAGACACACACCCCCATCCCTCGTCCTACCAGACGTAGCTGTCCCTTCCTGCCGATACACGGAAAACCCAGCCAACTGTATATGCAGGTAGCCTAGTGGTTAGAGCATTGGGCCAGTAACCGAAAGGTTGCTGGATTGAATCCCTTTAGCTGACAAGGTAAAAATCTGTCATTCTGCCCCTGAAGACTGTTCCCCGGGTGCCGAAGACGTACATGTCAATTATGGTAGCCACCCGCACCTCTTTGATTCAGAGGAATTGGGTTAAATGCGGAAGACACATTTCAGTTGAATGCATTCAGTTGTACAACTGACTAGGTATCCCCTTTCTCTATTATTATCAAACGGACCTCACCCAGTTTATTCTCCAGTGATTGCACGTTGGCTAATGGAACGGATGGTAGAGGAGTGTTACCCACTTGCTGACTAATTCTCACAAGGCACCCTGATCTCCGCCCCCTGTATTTCCTTCTTTTCTTCATGCTAATGAGAAGGATTTGGGCTTGTCTGGGAGCAACGTCATATCCTTCGCGTCCGACTCATTAAAAAATCTTCATCCAGTTCAAGGTGAGTATTCGCTGTTCTGATATCCAGAAGCTCTTTTCGGTCATAAAGAGACGGTAGCGTCAACATTATGTACAAAACAAGTTACAAACAATGCAAAAAACTATCAAAACAGCACAATTGGTTAGGAGCCCGTAAAACGGCAGCCATCCTCTCCGGTGTCATTCTGTTCAATATCTGCTGATATAGGTGTTTTAATGTTCTGATATGTTTTCTGCTGGGTGTCACATCTATGTATCTCCTAAAGTTCATATGCTTTTGTTGAAACTAAATCCTTGATATGTCCTGGCCCCTGACCTTATGATTGCTGATCATTCTACCATATTAAAGGGCTGGGATGTATCGGTCTCTGCTGTGGTTTAGGATCAAGCCAGGGTGAGAGAAGGGGAACAGTGAGGGCACTGGAGTGAAAAATCTGATTCTCCTCCATGCTTCACGCCCCAGTGCCTACATGTGATCTGCCTGCTGTGGTGTAGTGAGGATTCCTGCTCTCTGATATTGGCAATCTGTTAGGGAGTAAGAGGGGATGCTTCCCCCTGTCACATGACTGGTAGGAGGAATGGATAATGCACATCCCTGTTTTACTCAATCTGCAACTGGATGTAGAACACCTAAACCAGGATTGATGCATGAGTATACAGTACATTAATAAAAGAGGAAGAAATCCCATTATATACAGTATTTGAAACCTGATGTGGGATTCTGCATGTAAACCTTGTGAGATATTGTGAGACATGTACATGTTAGATAGATATCAGCATGGACAAGGCCTTGCTGTGTGCAGACATCTGTTTTGTGTGTCTGTATGTGTGTAGGCATTTGCATATGTGGTGTGCATGTGTAACAGTATAGCTTCCGTCCCTCTCCTCGCCCCTACCTGGGCTCGAACCAGGGACCCTCTGCACGCATCGACAACAGCCACCCTCAAAGCATTGTTACCCATCACTCCAAAAAAGCTGCGGCCCTGGGGAACAACTACTTCAAGGTCTCAGAGCGAGTGACGTCACCGATTAAAACGCTATTAGCGTTACACACAGTTACACATGCTTGTCGTGTGTGTTTGTGTAGTGGAGTAACAGTGCTTCCATGATTCAGGCTCTCTGGTGGTAGTGGTGGCAGGTAAACTCATTATGGTAATGAGATGCTGGGAATAATGTGGAACCACTTAACCTGTTGCGACGAGCCATCCCGGATCCGGGATCGTGAATACAGCCTCAAGATCATTACCATAACGCAACGTTAACTATTCATGAAAATCGCAAATGAAATTAAATCAATATGCTAGCTCTCAAGCTTAGATTTTTGTTAACAACACTGTCATCTCAGATTTTCAAAATATGCTTCTCAACCATTGCAAAACAAGCATTTGTGTAACACTATTGATAGCTAGCGTAGCATTTAGCGTAGCATTTAGCGTTAGCATTCAGCAGGCAACATTTTCACAAAAACCAGAAAAACATTCAAATAAAATCATTTACCTTTGAAGAACAGATGTTTTCAATGAGGAGACTCTCAGTTAGATAGCAAATGTTCAGTTTTTACAAAAATATTATTTGTTTAGGACAAATCGCTCCGTTTTCTGCGTCACGTTTAGCTACGAAAGAAACCTGTATCCAGGATTGTGTAAATCTATCCTCAAGCTCATTAGCATAACGCAACGTTAACTATTCATGAAAATCGCAAATGAAATGAAATAAATCTATTTGCTCTCAAGCTTAGCCTTTTGTTAACAACACTGTCATCTCAGATTTTCAAAAATATGCTTCTCAACCATTGCAAAACAAGCATTTGTGTAACACTATTGATAGCCTAGCATAGTATTATGCCTGACATTCAGCAAGCAACATTTTCACAAAAACCAGAAAAACATTCAAATAAAATCATTTACCTTTGAAGAACTTTGAAGAACTTCAGATGTTTTCAATGAGACTCTCAGTTAGATAGCAAATGTTCGCTCCGTTTTCTTCAACACGTTTGGGTAAGAACAAAAAAAAATAATATATATATATATTAAGTCATTAAAACGCGAACTTTTTTCCAAATTAACTCCATAATATCGACAGAAACATGGCAAACGATGTTTAGAATCAATCCTCAAGGTGTTTTTCACATATCTATTGATGATAAATCCTTGGCAGGTGACTTTCTCTTCTGAAGAAATGGAACGCACATGGACCTAGAGATTACGCAATAATTTTCGACTTAGGACACCGGGCGGACACCTGGCAAATGTAGTCTCTTATGGCCAATCTTCCAATGATATGCCTACAAATACGTCACAATGCTGCAGACATCTTGGACGAACGGCAGAGAGCATAAGCTCGTTCACGGCACATTCACAGCCATATAAGGAGACGATAGTAAAACAGAGCTTCAAAAATTCAGCTCATTTCCTGTTTGATGTTTCATCTTGGTTTCGCCTGTAGCATCAGTTCTGGGGCACTCACAGATAATATCTTTGCAGTTTTGAAAACGTCAGAGTGTTTTCTTTCCAAAGCTGCCAATTATATGCATAGTCGAGCATCTTTTCGTGACAAAATATTGCGCTTAAAACGGGCACATTTTTTTATCCAATAATGACACAGCGCCCCCATAGGTTGAAGAGGTTAATCCTTACCTGTCTCCTAATAATAATAATACATTTTGTTGTAAGGGCTTTTCACGACACCCAAAGTAAATTTACATAAACTAAAACTAGGCAAACTATTAGAATTTTAAGAAATGGAGGAGTAATTTCTGCATATTGCACCTTTAAAATAAGTAAGTAACTAAAAGTACACTAAATATATGGACAGACTAGCCATGGAGAACACTAAACACAATGACAGTGAACTAGACAGATGATAAAAGTTAAGACAACAGAGAATCTGGGTAAGCCTGTGTGAAGAGGTGTGTCTTTAGTGTGCAATATGTGTAAATTTTAAATTTTATTTCACCTTTATTTAACCAGGTAGGCCAGTTGAGAACAAGTTCTCATTTACAACTGCGACCTGGTCTGGATTGTGATCAGTGCAGATTTTGCCATGTAAATCTTGGTGGGGCAAAAAAAAAAGTGGGTTGCATGCCAGCAAAGTCACCAAAACAACAACACTAAACAATACATTAATTGCACTAGAACGCTGACAAATGATGCCCACAAACTCTTAGGGCCTTCATAAAACTGTCCCAACAGCAGAGTTCCAACAGCAGTCCCAACACCCGCTACACCTGGCTATCAGTGGAGTCTTGTCTGGCAGCGAAACATTTCATTCAGCCTCATACGTTATTAGCTTTTTCCCTGCCTGTACTGTTACTTTTTTGGAGTCCCTGTGTATGACCTTCTGTCTGCCCCTGGACCCAGCTACCTGCCTCCTCCTGTGGTCCTTTACTAATAAACACCTGTTGTTCCCTGCGCTTGAAACCAGCACTCATTGTATTCATTACAATTACATTTCTCAAAATCAGGTTTTATAGACTACGTGCACCACCAAGTCAGAACAGTATGCAAAATTAACAGGTGAAAAAAGACCTAATTATTAGTGTAAGGCACATGGGATATTAACAGCTTACTACACACACAACATGCGCTTATTATTACTTTCTTAGCTACAGTATATATAGCTCCCTGGCAAAGGAAATCATTTATGCAGCAACATAAATGATGCCATTGCAGAAAGAGAAATAGGCATGATTTACAAATCCAAGTTAGATGACCGTTCAAAAGGTACTTCCCAGTCTGAGCTCGTTTATTCCCCACTTCCCAGTTGCAATACTTGCAGTTAGCCACTGTCACCGATTCCTTCCAAATCTATAATTTATCTTCATTATTTCTCTTCATTTGACAAGGATTAAAAATATTTGCCAGTAGATTGTTGAATTGATGCAAGATGATGACTGCTAGCTAAGATTTTGAAAGTAAGATGTTGACATGATCAGTCCAATCATAGCTACTGTACATATAATGTGATTTGACGTCATTTCATCTGTGGCCAATGACCTTGAGCCTTCTTGGAAGGGAACTGCTAATGTAATTCTATGGCAGGAGCCAAAGGGCTTGAATTTTCGATGTCTACCCTTACTACTGGGCCGTGAAGTAGTGTCTCCCTGAGTGACAGAACACTGAGCCAATCCCGGCGCAACGCTCCTATTTTCTGCTGGCTTTCTCCACCACCACAGAAAGCACTGAGCTAGGCTGAAACACCTGCATTTTGGAGCTGCCTTTCTCAAAAGAAAACAAAAAATATATTTTTTTCTATGCGGCTTTATTAACTCAGTGATATATATATTTTTTTACATTGTTTGCAAACTGATATGTGAGTCGTATTAATGCCAAAATAACATGCAAAACAGGAGGGCTAAAAATGTGTGTCTCAAAACAGGCAAGGTGGGGCTAAAAAGGTGTGTCTCAAAACAGGCAAGGTGGGTTAAAAATGTGTGTCTCAAAACAGGCAAGGTGGGGCTAAAAATGTGTGTCTCAACCAGGCAAGGTGGGGCTAAAAATGTGTGTCTCAAAACAGGCAAGGTGGGGCTAAAAATGTGTGTCTCAAAACAGGCAAGGTGGGGCTAAAAATGTGTGTCTCAAAACAGGCAAGGTGGGGCTAAAAATGTGTGTCTCAAAACAGGCAAAGTGGGGCAAAAAATGTGTGTCTCAAAACAGGCAAAGTGGGGCTAAAAATGTGTGTCTCAACCAGGCAAGGTGGGACTAAAAATGTGTGTCTCAAAACAGGCAAGGTGGGGCTAAAAATGTGTGTCTCAAAACAGGCAAGATGGGGCTAAAAATGTGGGTATCAAAACAGGTGACGGGTCGCCAGTGATGATGGCTCGCCACTGATAGTGATGTTCTGACATGGAGAGGGAGTTCCAGAGTTGGGGAGCTGCACTGCTAAAAGCCCGGTCTCCCATGGAGTGAAGCCTGGTGAGAGGAGTGCAGTGTAGGACATGAAGGTCAGTCAGTGCTGGGACATTTCAAGAACTTTGGATGTTTCTTCGTGTGCTGTCACAAAAACCATCAAGCGCTATTATGAAACTGGCTCTCATGAGGACCGCCAAAGGAAAGGAAGATCCAGAGTTACCTCTGCTGCAGAGGATAAGTTCATTAGAGTTACCAGCCTCAGAAATTGCAGCCCAAATAAATGCTTCACCGAGTTCAAATAACAGACACATCTTAACATCAACTGTTCAGAGGAGACTGCATGAATCAGGCCTTCATGGTCGAGTTGCTGCAATGAAACCACTTCTAAAGGACACCAATAAGAAGAAGTGACTTGCTTGGGCCAAGGAATACGAGCAATGGAAATTAGACTGGTGGAAATCTGTCTTTTGGTCTGATGAGTCCAAATGGGAGATTTTTGGTTCCAACCGCAGAGTCTTTGTGAGACACAGAGTAGGTGAACTGATTATCCCCGCATATGTGGTTCCCACCGTGAAGCATGGAGGAGGAGGTGTGATGGTGTGTGGGTGATTTGCAGGTTACACTGTCAATGATTTATTTAGAATTCAAGGCACAATTAACCAGCATGGCTACAACAGCATTCTGCAGCGTTATGCCATCCCAACTGGTTTGTGCTTAGTGGGACTATCATTTGCTTTTCAACAGGACAATGACGCAACACACCTCCAGGCTGTGTAAGGGCCATTTCACCAAGAAGGAGAGTGACGGAGTGCTCAACCCAATTGAGATGGTTTGGGATGAGTTGGACCGCAGAGTGATGAAAAAGCAGCATATGTGGGAACTCCTTCAAAACTGTTGGAAAAGCGTTCCTCATGAAGCTGGTTTTGAGAATGAGTGTGTGAGTGTGTGAAGAGTGTGTGAAGCTGTCTCAAGGCAAAGGGTGGCTACTTTGAAGAATCTCAACTATAAAATATGATTTGTTTAACACTTTTTTGGCTACTTATGTGTTATTTCTTAGTTTTGATATCTTCACTAATATTCTAAATAGTTAAAATAACAAAAAAACCTTGAATGAGTAGATGTGTCTAAACTTTTGACTGGTACTGTACATATATATATTTACAGAATTATTTATTGAACTATGTCAATATTTCTTGTCAATGTTTTGGTGTCAAACTGGTGGCAGTTGTGAAAAAGTCAATTGTTGGAAGAGTTGCGGAGTTATTGCCATGGTTGGTTAGATGATTTTTTCATTAATAAGGGTATTTTCTATTTTCCTATGGTCTATCTACAAGAAATGCATGGACAATATGGACACCACATGAGGTTGGTGGCACCTTAATTGTGGAGGACTTGTGGAAATTGTTGAAGCGGAATTAGTGGAATGGTATCAAATACTTTAAACACATGGTTTCCATGTGTTTGATGCCATTCCATTTGCTCCATTTCAGCCATTATTATGAGTCGTCCTCCCCTCAGCAGCCTCCACTGATGGACACAGATATAATAAATTAAAATCTAATATGAATCTATTTATTTTAAGTTATTCAAGTATAAATCACCAATGTTACGATAGATTCCCATAGATTTTCAGTGTAGGGGTGTAGGTGGAGTGTAGGAATGCATGAGGTCAGTAAGAAGGTATATGGGTGCCAGTCCATTGAGTGCTTTGAAGGTGAGCATGATACATTTGAAGAGGATCCTATATTGAACTGGGAGCCAGTGGAGTTTGATGAGGGTCCCAAGGTCTGGTGTGTGTGAGGACTCGTGCAGCTGCATTTTGAAGATGTTGAAGTCTGTCCAGTGTTTTGGCAGGGATGGCGTTGCAGTAGCTAAATTAGGGTTTCAGCAGTGCGGTCAGTGAGAGAAGGTCTGAGATGTTTTTGAGGTGGAAGAAGTCTGAATTGGTGATATTTTGGATGTGGGGTTCAAATGGCAAAGTGGGGTCAAATATAACACCAAGGTTCCTGACTGTGGAGTTGGAGTGGATGGTGCAGCCATCGATTGTCACGTTCAGTTGACCCAGTTTCTTAATGAGGGAGTCCAGGGCCCATGAGCATGATCTCTGTTTTGTCGTTGTTTCATTTAAAAAGTTATTGCTCATCCAAGTTTTCACAGAGACAGTCAACAACAGACGGGGGTGGCAGAATGGAGTTGGGTTTTGTGTGGTTGTAAATTTGTGTGTCATCTGCATAACAGTGAAATCCAGTGAGTCCAAATTGACGGAGGATCTGACCAAGGGATAGCATGTAAAAATTAAACAGTAAAGGACCTAACACTGAGCTTTGTGGGACACCTTGTGATACAGGGGCTGGGGCAGACCTGCAGTTGCCAAGGGAGATAAACTGTTCTCTATCAGATAGATAGGAGTGACACTCACTGATAGATAGGAGTGACACTTCACTGGACTACTATATAACCACACACCTTCATGTCTCACTGTGCCATCTCACACAGCACTTCTCTAAATTGCCCCATCATGTCATCACACATATCACTGGGCTCTCTCCCACCACAAACAACAGTCCGCATAACCATACTGTACACACTCCACTATCTCAGCACCATGTCACCACATGCACTGTTATGTCACACCTTGCTATCACTCCTCACATTCCTCCCTCTTCAAGCATATCTATTGACAGTGTAACACCTGCTCTTTTGCCTGACTATGTGGAATTGTTCATGGTTTTTCTGTATTACAGAACTACAGCATCTCCATCCCAGGCTGTAGGCCTGCTGTCTGTCTGGAGCATCCAGGTGCTCCAGTATACAGCTCTAATTACTGCAGTTTACTGATGACCCAGAGTGCTGACTACAGACTACTGCACTCTTTTGTCTGAAAACTTTTGTCTGATCATCTCCTCTCTCTACCTGTCTCTGTATCTCTTAATTTCTCTATCTGTCTTTCTACTTCACTTTTCCCATTTAAAGTGCATACATATTGTAGAGGCACATTAATTAATCACATTCTCTTGTCTGCTTAGCTATGTTTGTCTCCCACTAGTATTATTTTCTGTAGTGTCTCTTTTCTGTCACTGTTGGTGTGACCGTTCTAATCATTGAGAAACTGCAAGTTGTCTTTCAATCATCTCTCTACTGTCTTGAGCTCACACTCTTGCTAACGAACTTCAAACATTGTATAAAGGTCTGGCCTGCACTCTTGCTAGCAAACTTGCAACATTTTATCAACTACTATAGTTTCCCTAGCTAGCATAAAAATGCTAAAAACAGTACAAACCAAGTTAGATAGCTGACTAGCTACTCAACAGAGCAAAGGAGGCACAAGCAAGCAGAAAAATGAGGTGAGTAGGTACAGAACTGTAAGGTGTTGGGTGATCATGTGAGTCAGATAGAAATCAACTTTTCTCATCCCTTATGAGTCTTCACTCAGAAACACTTGAAAAGTTTTGGTAAGTTGTTGGTGTTGGCAACGATTACTGTGTTAAGTGAGTGGAGGCGAGCAGATTGATTGTGGTGCCGAGAATCTGCCAGTGGGTGCCAAGGCATTCCAGGAATCTGGCCTTCCATGAGAGAATGTGAACCAGGAGAGAGCAGTTTTTTCCACAGATGGCTGATCAGTAAAACCAACTGGCTGCTCCTCGTCTACAGCCTGGCCATGTCACTGTGGCTCACGCTACCCAAGAAAAAGGTAGGAGGAGGGGCAAAGGGGAAAGGGGATGTTTGGCAGGAATGTGACCATGCGTGATTTCCTCCAAATCAGCCTGAGAAATTGATTTATCAAACAGGAGATTGTGTCATGGCAGCAGGAGGGTGCCAGAAAGAAAGATGACATGCAGTGGGGTGTGTTTCTGAAAATGCATGCAAAATGACAAAAGTAAGCTGCTAGGTGACACACAAATACATTGAGGCACTCAAGCATGTTCACACTCAGACTTGGGTGCACGCACACATGTGTGCACACACTCAAACACACACCATACTTCCTCTGAGGGAACATGTATCAGCTGTAGCATTGCAAAGGGAGGGTATATTATTGGAAACTTTCTAAGTTTACCAGTAAACTACCAGAATTTTGGTATTTTTTAAAGATTTTATGTAATCTATATTAAGACATCGAGTAGCCCTTTTGGGTACTTCAGATTTTCACAGGTGACTCTAATAATCTCTGGCAAACTGTGTGGCCTTATCACATGTAAAATCTATTAAATCATTTAAATAAGATTTTTGCTATTAAAAATTATAACAAAACTGTAAAAAATTGTCCTAAATATAAACCATCAACTTTACTATTAGTGTTTAATATGAGGTTTTCAGCATGACATATCCTTTGTATAAACTACATGACCAAAAGTGTGTGGGCACCTGCTCATCGAACATCTCATTCCAAAATCATGGGCATTAATATGCATTAATATGGAGTTGGTCCGCCCTTTGCTGCTATAAAAGCCTCCACTCGTCTGGGAAGGCTTTCCACTAGATGTTGGAGGGGACTTGCTTCCATTCAGCCACAAGAGCATTAGTGAGGTCAGGCACTGATGTTGGGCGATTAGGCCTGGCTCGCAGTCGGCGTTCCAGTTCATCCCAAAGGTGTTTCATGGACTTGAGGTCAGGACTCTGTGCAGGCCAGTCAATTTCTTCCACACTGATCTTGACACACCGTTTCGGCATAGACCTCTACTTTGACAGAGGGGCATTATCATTCTGAAACAGGAAAGGGCCGAAACTGTTGCCACAAAATTGGAAGCACATAATCGTCTAGAATGTCATTATCCTGTAGGGTTAAGATTTCCCTTCAGTGGAACTAAGGAGCCTAGGCCGAACCATGAAAAACAGTCCCAGACCATTATTAATCATCCACCAAACTTTACACTTGTCACTATGCATTGGGGCAGCTAGGGTTATACTGGCATCCCCCTAACCCAGATTCATCTGTCGGACAGCCAGATAGTGAAGCCTGATTAATTACCCCAGAGAACGCGTTTCCACTGCTCCAGAGTCCAATGGCGGTGAACTTTACACCACTCCAGCAGAGGCTTGGCATTGCACATGGTGATCTGATGCTTGTGTGTGGCTGCTCAACCAAGGAGACCCATTCCATGAAGCTCCCGACGAACAGTTATTGTGCTGACGTTGCTACCAGAGGCAGTTTGGAACGCGGTAGCTTGTTGCAACCGAGGGCAGACAATTTTTATGCGCTTCAGCACTAGGTCGTCCCGTTCTGTGAGCTTGTGTGGCCTACCAGTTCACAGCTGAAAAGTTACTGCTCCTAGACATTTACACTTCACAATAAAAGCACTTACAGTTGACCGGGTAGCTCTAGCAGGTCAGAAAGTTGACGAACTGATTTGTTGGACGATACCACGTTGAAATTCACTGAGCTCTTCAGTAAGGCCATTCTACTGCCAATGTGTGTCTATTGAGATTGCATGCATGTGTGCTCGGGTTTTATACACCTGCCATCAACTGGTGTGGCGGAAATAACCAAATCCTCTAATTTGAAGTGGTGTCTACATACTTTTGCATATATAGTGTATATATATTATTTTATGTCAATATGTAAATGTTGTCAATGTTTTGGTGTCAAACTGGTGGCAGTGTGAAATAAGTCAATAGTTGGATGAGTTGCAGAGTTATTTAAAATAATGCCATTATTGATTAGATGCTTTTTTCATAATCCACAGGGCTAGACAATCTGGACACTCTCTTTCTAAAACTTTCAGCCAAAATTGTTCCCCAAAGATTGGAAAGCTGCCGCGGTCATACCCCTCTTCAAAGGACGAAACACTCTAGACCCAAACTGCTACAGACCTATATCTATCCTACCCTGCCTTTCTAAGGTCTTCGAAAGCCAAGATAACAAGCAGATCACCGACCATTTCGAATCCCACCGTACCTTCTCCGCTATGCAATCTGGTTTCTGAGATGGTCATGGGTGCACCTCAGCCCCGCTCAAAGTCCTAAACGATATCATAACCGCCATCGATAAAAGACAATACTGTGCAGCTGTATTAATCGACCTGGCCAAAGCTTTCGACTCTGTCAATCACCACATTCTTATCGGCAGACTCAAGAGCCTTGGTTTCTCAAATGACTGCCTCGGCTGGTTCACCAACTACTTCTCAGATAGATGTCAGTGTGTCAAATCGGAGGGCCTGTTGTCCAGACCTGTGGCCGTATCTATGGGGGTGCCACAGGGTTAAATTCTCAAGCCGACTCTTTTCTCTGTATACATCAATGATGTCGCTCTTGCTGCTGGTGATTCTCTGATCCACCTCTATGCAGGCAACACCATTCTGTATACTTCTGGGCCATCTTTGGACACTGTGTTAACTAACCTCCAGACGAGCTTCAATGCCATACAACTCTCCTTCCGTGGCTTCCAACTCCTCTTAAATTCAAGTAAAACTAAATGCATGCTCTTCAACCGATCGCTGCCTGCACCTGCCCGCCCGCCCATCCAGCATCACTACTCTGGTCGGTTCTGACTTAGAATATGTGGACAACTACAAATACCTAGGTGTCTGGTTGGACTGTAAACTCTCCTTCCAGACTCACATTAAGCATCTCCAATCCAAAATTAAATCTAGAATTGGCTTCCTATTTCGCAACAAAGCATCCTTCACTCTGCCAAACATACCCTCGTAAAACTGACTATCCTGCCGATCCTTGACTTCGGCGATGTCATTTACAAAATAGCTTCCAACACTATACTCAGCAAATTGGATGCAGTCTATCACAGTGCCATCCGTTTTGTTACCAAAGCCCCATTTACTACCCACCACAGCAACCTGTATGCTCTCGTTGGCTGGCCCTCGCTTCATATATCTATAAGTCTTTGCTAGGCATAGCCCCGCCTTATCTCAGCTCACTGGTCACCATAGCAGCACCCACCCATACCACATGCTCCAGCAGGTATATTTCACTGGTCACCCCCAAATCCAATTCCCACCTTGCCCGCCTTTCCTTCCAGTTCTCTGCCGTGAATGACTGGAATGAATTGCGAAAATCTCTGAAGCTGGAGACTCATATCTCCCTCACTAACTTTAAGCACCAGCTGTCAGAGCAGCTTACAGATCATTGCACCTGTACATAGCCCATCTGTGAACAGCCCATCCAACTATCTCATCCCCATACTGTTCTTTTTTTTGTGCCCAGTATCTCTACTTGCACATTTATCTTCTGCACATCTATCACTCCAGTGTTTAAATTGCTAAATTGTCATTATTTCGCCACTATTGGCCTATTTATTGCCTTACCTATTTATCTTACCTCATTTGCACACACTGTACATATACTTTTTTTTCTATTGTGTTATTGACTGTGTGCTTGTTTATTCCATGTGTAACTCTGTGTCGTTGTCTGTGTCACACTGCTTTGCTTTATCTTGGCCAGGTCACAGTTGTAAACTAGCCTACCTGGTTAAATAAAGGTGAAATATATATATATATATATATATATATATATATATATTTTAAATTAATTAGACTGTGTGGTTCAAGAGGAAATAGCCTATATACTAGAAACTCATGGACAATAATCAAATGCACTGGCTTATCAGTGTGTGGGGATACGGTAGAAGCTATGTTGAGCCCATATTAATCTGGTCTTCTGTCAGAGTGTGTGTAGTTTGGATCAAAGAGCAGTGCAGACCTAGTCAGAATGCAACTGTAGCGTTTATTGGTTAGGCTTCAGAGCAAAGCCCATCTGTCTGCCTTTCCCATCCTCTGTAGTGGCTCTTCGCTTGTTCTTTCCATGTGGTGGGGCCTTAGGAAAATGAAGTCATAGAAAACACACTCATATCAGCAGGTTTTCACCAGTGATGTGTTTTATAATTTTCAAAGTAGCTTCAAAGGCTCTAGAAAGTGAAAATGTCATTCAGTTCAACACTTTCCTTTTTAAAGACTTGATTGGGTGATATCTGATGAAAGAATACCCTTTTATCTGTTCTCCGATATCATCAAAGCAGACTATACTGTGTAGCTTACTCATTGTCTTTCCATAGTAACAGTTATTTTATTCACTGGCAATTACTGATTTTACTTTCGCTTAGAGTAATGGTCGATACTTGTGTCTCTCTCACACTCACTCTTTCTTTGTTTCTTTCTTTCATTCTCTCTTCTCTCTCTTTCTCTTCTCTCTCTCGCTCACCTGTATCTATCTACAGTATATCAGTATTTGCTGTTTGATCCCTGCCTCTGTGTCTCTGTGTAGGATCACGAAAGGGGATGCTGGACCAATGAGAACCATGCGCGTCATGTGGTCAGTTGTCACGGCTCTCCTTGTCGCCATGCTCTTCGGTATCATCCAATCAGAACTGCAGGAAGGAGCCCTCATTCCAGGTAAGATTCCACAACACAACACTCCTCATCAATCTACTGTTTGCCATTGGTAATATAATTTACCTTACCTTGTGCAGATAGAGACTAGCACCTGTTTTTGTACAAGTGCTTGTGTATGATTGCTTATCTTGGCAGTCTTGTTATCAGTCAAGGGTCTTTCATAGCTCTAATCCCAGAGTACTGAGTCTGTCTACTTGGTATTGGGTTGAGAGTGTGAGATCTCCTTGGTCATTGTTTGACCAATGAGATGCTTCATCACTGTAGGTTTCATCTGTCTCAGTGTGGTAGAGGAGTGGAGATGATCATCACTGATAGGGCTCTAATTACATATACTGTTAGGCCTCAGGTAATTACTCTATCCATCAGAGAACCAGGGAGAAGAGGTAGAAATGTTTTATCTGGTCCGCATGTGGTCCAGTGGTTTGGAATAAAGAATAAGTATATATATATATATATATATATATATATATATTCTATGTATTTTCCACTGTGATGTGTTTAATTAGCTCTTCCTCTGCCAGGGGATCAATCCATAGGTAGATGGGCTAACAACAGGGATCTATGACTCAAATCTTGCAGGGCTGTGTGTGTGTGTGTGTGTGTGTGTGTGTGTGTGTGTGTGTGTGTGTGTGTGTGTGTGTGTGTGTGTGTGTGTGTGTGTGTGTGTGTGTGTGTGTGTGTGTGTGTGTGGCTGAATTTGCCTCTACTTCGCACCCTTAATTAGTTAGCAAGCTCTGTCAATGACAATTAAATACTATGGTTAACAATCTTAGACAATGTTGAAGTGACTATATGCATCACTTCAGCTACACTACCGTTCAAAAGTTTGGGGTCACTTAGAAATGTCTTGTTTTTGAAAGAAAAGCACATTTTCTGTCCATTAAAATAACATCTAATTGATCAGAAATACAGTGTAGACATTGTTAATGTTGTAAATGACTACTGTAGCTGGAAATGGCAGATTTATTTAATGGAATATCTACATAGGCATACAGAGGCCCATTATCAGCAACCATCACTTCTGTGTTCCAATGGCACGTTGTGTTAGCTAATCCAAGTTTATCATTTTAAAAGGTTAGTTGATCATTAGAAAACCCTTTTGCAATTATGTTAGCACAGCTGTAAACTGTTGTGCTGATTAAACAAGCAATACAACTGGCCTTCTTTAGACCAGTTGAGTATTTGGAGCATCAGCATTTGTGGGTTCGATTACAGTCAGTCTATTCTTGTTCTGAGAAATGAAGGCTATTCCATGCAAGAAATTGCCAAGAAACTGAAGATCTGGTACAACGCTGCGTACTACTTCCTTCACAGAACAGAGAAAACTGGCTCTTAGCAGAATAGAATGAGGAGTGGGAGGCCCCGGTGAACAACTGAGCAAGAGGACAAGTACATTTGAGTGTCTAGTTTGAGAAACAGGCACCTCACAAGTCCTCAACTGGCAGCTTCATTAAATAGTACCCACAAAACACCCACCTCAACTTCAACAGTGAAGAGGCGACTCCGGGATGCTGGCCTTCTAGGTGGACAGAAAATGGGCAGAAAATGTGCTTTTCATTCAAAAACAATGACATTTCTAAGTGACCCCAAACTTTTCAACGGTAGTGTATATATATTGGTTGGATAACAAAGCAATTGAAGGGTCCACCAGGGAGTGTCTAAGAGCCTAGCAGGCTGTCTTGAAGATGTTTGAAAGTTGAGAGGCTAATGCAGAAGACAGTGTTCATTAATGATGGAGAGCTATTCAGCCTCTCTATGATGAGCTGAGCCTGTTGAGCTGGGGGAAAGGGAAGGGAAAGTGGATGTGGTTCCCCAGAGCAGGGATCAGAGGTCAGAGCAGAGAGACCACAGTTCACCCATAGTGGCCATGACAGTCTGCCTGTCACTGAAGGAGAGAGACATCACTCAGCATCCACAGTGACCACTGACCATTGATATCGGGTGTGTTCACAATCAACCACCCTGGGGAATAGAGGGGTAAGTCACCTGACTGGCATTTTGGTAAGTTGTCCTGGATACACACAAATAAACACATGCACACTCTTTACATAAGGGGCCAAAAGATTGGAACCACATTTGCCATAAGAGGCCAAGTACATTTTATATGAGCTGACCCTCTGCTGAATGATCCCCATGCTAGAGCATTTTAAGTGAAAATGTCAAAAGCACTAATTGGTCTCTCAGGGACAGAAGAATGTTCCTTATTGCCATTGGCACTGGGTCATTGTCCATGCCGTCCTACCACTGGAAACGGCTAATGTCCACTGCATCGTGGGCATCCAGGAAAAAGCCATTGAAAATCAAAAGGGGTTTGACATTTATAAAGCATCTGCTTGTAGACTGTATTTTTCCTGCTGATTTTTTCCTGCTGTCTGTGCTGATTTATATGTGCGTCTCTTGGCTGGTGTCCTGGTAATTGTGTGGATGGAATATTTCCTTGTGTTCTCCTTCACAGAGACAGCAGTGTGAGGGGAGGGCTGGAGTTACAGGGGTGGCCTGCCATCCTAATGGAAATTGTAGAAAAATAAAGGCTCCTAAGGTAGTCTCTAGATGCAGTTGTCGAGGGTATTTCAATTGTTCTGGCCTACGTTTTAGAAAATAGTACAGTAGTTATTGAGTCTTGGTGTAGCCTACCTGAATACTAATTGACTGCACTGTTTGGTAAGAGAAACCTCCTAGGTTCGTTCTGATTATGTGAAGTTGGAACAGAGGGTATTTTTTCCTGACTGTAATACATGGTGGGTAGTGTGACTTTCCTGACTGTGTGTTGTAATGATGTTACACCGCTGGGGGGCTGGTAGCGAGAAGTCCAATTAGGAAGTGTAATCAAAGTCCAGCTTGTAAGCGTTGACATGTTAAATTAGTTGTGCCAGCAGCCTGCTGTTGATGGAAGTTTGTAACCAAGGGGTCACCCATGGTCCTCTCAAACAATAGGGCTGCAGGATGGTAAGAGAATCTATAAGTCATAACCTGGGGGGGAGGTTGAGATTGATAATGGAGGAGACGATTAATTTCTGTTGTTCCCTGTAGGGTCGTTCCATGTAAATTCAGCAAGCCATGACACCCACGATCTGAAATTGTTTCTGTAGTTAGAAACAGATAAGATTAGCATTCCTGTAACATTCTTTTGTTGAAGTATAATTTGATCTCTGAGAAATGGAGCTAATTAATGGTGCCGGAGGAGATGGCTGCCGTTTTACGGGCTCCTAAACAATTGTGTTATTTTGTGTGTTTCTTCACGTTATTTTTAACTTCTTTGTACATAATGTTTCTGCCACTGTATCTTATGACCAAAAATAACTTCTGGATATCAGAACAGCGATTACTCACCTCGAACTGGACAAAGATTTTTTATTTTAAGGAGACGGACCCTAAGGATTTACTCCAGATACCCAAAAGGCCCAAATCCCTGTCATTCGTGTGAAGAGAAGACGCAGATACAGGGGACACAGGTCCGGGTGCCTTGTGAGAATTTGTCGGCGAGTGGGTAATCTGCCTCTACCATCCGTCCTATTGGCCAACGTGCATTCATTGGCGAATGAACTGGATGAGCTCCGTTCAAGACTATCCTACCAACGGGACATTAAACTCTTGCGACGAGCAATCCCGGATCCGGGAGCGTAATCATAGCCTCAAACGAATTAGCATAACGCGGCGGACATAAATACCCCTAGTAACTTTTCCTATTCATGAAAATCGCAAATGAAATGAAATAAATATATTCAAACACAAGCTTAGCCTTTTGTTAAAACAGTAGAGTCGTGGTTGAATGACGACATGGAAACTATACAGTGGCTGTTTTTTTCATGCACCGGCAAGACAGAACAGCTGCCCCCTGTAAGACAAAGGGTGGCGGTCTGTGTTTATTTGTCAGTAACAGCTGGTGCGCGAAATCAAATATGAATTAAGAACGTTTCAAGGTTTTGCTCGCCTGAGGTAGAGAATCTCATGATAACCTGTAGACCACACCATTTACCAATAGTTTTCATCTATATTTTTTGTAGCTTTCTACATAACACCACAAACCGATGCTGGCACTAAGACCGCACTCAACGAGCAAACAATGAGCAAACAAGACAATGCTCATCCAGAGGCGACACTCCTAGAGGCCTCCTAGAGGGACTTTAATGCAGGGAAACTTGAATCCGTTTTACCTCATTTTTAGCAGCATGTTACATGTGCAACAAGAGGAGAAAAAAATCTGACCATAATTCTATCCCCCTGATTCCTGCTTACAAGCAAAAACTAAAGCAGGAAGTACCAGTGACTCGCGCAACACGGAAGTGGTCAGATGACGCAAATGCTAAGCTACAGGAATGTTTTGCTAGCACAGACTGGAATATGTTCCGGGATTCTTCCGATGGCATTGATGAGTACACCACATCAGTCACTGGTTTTACCAATAAGTGCATCGAGGATGTCGTCCCCACAGTGACAGTACATACATACCCCAACCAGAAACCATTGATTACAGGCAACATTCGCACTGAGCTAAAGGGTAGAACTGCCACTTTCAAGGAGCGGGACTCTAACCCGGAAGCTTATAAGAAATCCCGCTATGCCCTCCGACAAACCATCAACCATCAATACAGGACTAAGATCAAATCGTACTACACAGGCTTCGACACTCGTCGGATGTGGCAGGGCTTGCAAACTATTACAGTCTACAAAGGGAAGCACAGCCGAGAGCTACCCAGTGACACGAGGATATCAGACGAGCTAAATAACTTCTCTGCTCCATTTGAGGCAAGTAACAGTGAAACATGCATGAGAGCATCAGCTGTTCCGGACAACGGTGTGATCACCCTCTCTTCAGCCGATGTAAGTAAGGCCTTTAAACAGGTCAACATTCACTAGGCCGCGGGGCCAGACGGAATACCAGGACTTGAACAGTCATGGCCAAAAGTTTTGAGAATGACACAAATATTAATTTTCACAAAGTCTGCTGCCTCAGTTTGTATGATGGCAATTTGCATATACTCCAGAAAGTTATGAAGAGTGATCAGATCAATTGCAATTAATTGCAAAGTCCCTCTTTTCCATGCAAATGAACTGAATCCCCCCCAAAACTTCCACTGCATTTCAGCCCTGCCACAAAAGGAACAGCTGACATCATGTCAGTGATTCTCTCATTAACACAGGTGTGAGTGTTTACGAGGACAAGGCTGGAGATCACTCTGTCATGCTGAGGAGGGTGGTGCTTGGAATCATTGTTCTTCCTCTGTCAAGCATGGTTACCTGCAAGGAAACATGTGCCATCATCATTGCTTTGCACAAAAAGGGCTTCACAGGCAAGGATATTGCTGCCAGTAAGATTGCACCTAAATCAACCATTTATCGGATCATCAAGAACTTCAAGGAGAGCGGTTTAATTGTTGTGAAGAAGGCTTCAGGGAGCCCAAGAAAGTCCAGCAAGCGCCAGGACCGTCTACTAAAGTTGATTCAGCTGCGGGATCGGGGCACCACCAGTACAGAGCTTGCATAGGAATGGCAGCAGGCAGGTGTGAGTGCATCTGCACGCACAGTGAGGTGAAGACTTTTGGAGAAAGAAGCCACTTCTCTCCAGGAAAAACATCAAAGAGACTGATATTCTGAAAAGGGTACAGGGATTGGACTGCTGAGGACTGGGGTAAAGTGATTTTCTCTGATGAATCCCCTTTCTGATTGTTTGGGACGTTTGGAAAAAGCTTGTTATGCCAACAGTAAAGCATCCTGAGACCATTCATGTCTCAAGTTCACTTGCAATTTTTCCTAAGAACACAGCCATGAATAAAGAATGGTACCAACACATCCTGGAACATTCTTTGGTGACAAAGAATGCCTTTTCCAGCATGATGGAGCACCTTACCATAAGGCAAAAGTGATAACAAAGTGGCTCGGGGGACAACACATCGATATTTTGGGTCCATGGCCAGGAAACTCCCCAGACCGTGATCCCATTGAGGACTTGTGGTCAATCCTCAAGAGGCGGGTGGACTAACAAAAATCTACAAATTCTGGCAAACTCCAAGCATTGATTATGCAAGAATGGGCTGCCATCAGTCAGGATGTGGCCCAGAAGTTAATTGACAGCATGCCAGGGCGGATTGCAGAGGTCTTGAAAAAGAACGGTCAACACCGCAAATATTGACTTTTTGCATCAACTTCATGTAAGTGTCAATAAAAGCCTTTGACACTTATGAAATGCTTGTAATTATACTTCAGCATTCCATAGCAACATCTGACAAAAATATCTAAAGACACTGAAGCAGCAAACTTTGTGGAATTTAATATTTGTGTCATTCTCAAAACTTTTGGCCACGACTGAACACTGAGAATGCCAGCAACTGGTAAGTGTCTTAACTGACATTTTCAACCTCTCCCTGTCTGAGTCTGTAATACCTGCATGTTTCAAGCAGACCATTATCCCTGTGCCCAAGAACACTAAGATAACCTGCCTAAATGACTACCAACCCGTAGCACTCACGTCTGTAGCCATGAAATGCTTTGAAAGGCTGGTCAAGGATCACCTACAGTATGTGAGAATGCTGTTCACTGACTACAGCTCAACGTTCAACACCATAGTGATCTCAAAGCTCATCACTAAGCTAAGGACCCTGGGACTGCACACCTCCCTCTACTACTGGATCCTGGACATTCTGACGGGCCACCTCCAGGTGGTAAGGGTAGGTAACATAACATCAGCCCCGCTGATCCTCAACATGGGGGTCCCTCAGGGGTGCGTACGTATTCGCCTCGTATACTCCAACACCATCATTAACTTTGCCGACAACACAACTATGGTGGGCCTGATCACCGACAACGATGAGACAGCCTATAGGGAGGAGGTCAGAGACCCGGAAGTGTGGTTCCAGGGCAACAACCTCTCATTCAATGTGATCAAGACAAAGGAGATGATTATAGACTACAGGAAAAGGAGGGCCAAGCATGCCCACATTTTCAATGACAGGGCTGTAGTGGAGCAGGTTGAGAGCTTCAAGTTCCTTGGTGTCCACATCACCAACAAACTATGATGGTCCAAACACACCAACACAGCCGTGAAGAGTGCACAACAATGCCTATTCCCCCTCAGGAGACTGAAAAGATTTGCCATGGGTCCTCAGATCCTCAAAACGTTCTACACCACTGCACCACTGAGAGCATCCCGACTGGTTGCATCACCGGCTGGTATGGCAGCTGCTCGATCTCCGACTGCACGGCGCTACAGAGGGTAGTGCATACAGTCCAGTACATCACTGTTTCCAAGCTTCCTGCGATCTAGGATCTCTATACCAGGTTATGTCAGAGGAAGGCCCTAAAAATTGCCAAGGACTCCAGCCACCCTAGTCATAGACTGTTCTCTCTGCTACCCCACGGCAAGCGGTACTCACGTGCTAAGTCTAGGTCCAAAAGTCTTCTGAACAGCTTCTACCCCCAAGCCACAAGACTGCTGAAAAGCTGATCAAATGGCTACCCAGACTATTTTCATTGACCCCCACCTTAACGCTGATACTTTTTACATTAAGTAAGACATGAGGATTCCAAAGAATTGGTCAAAAGCCACCCACAAACCCCCCCCCACGCCAATCCCAACAGAACATTGAGTATGCAATATCAGTTCTCTATGCAAATCCAGACTCAACATCGAGAATACAATATAATACAAGTATACCACTGTTTCAAATGCTAACGTTTCGGCATTTATTGCACAAGTCCTACGCACATCAGTGGTACCTATATCAGCATTTTAGAATTGTGCCACAAATGCACAAAAAAAGGTGAACAAAACCGAAGTATGGGTTGCTGTCATACTTTGGTCATAGACTGCTTACAGGGTAAGGAAAGCAATATGTAATTTGGGTGAACGGTCCCTTTAATTTTGAGGGGGAGGGAGTCTTAAATAAATCACCTAATAGCAGGTACAGCACCATCTAGTGGTCAGAACCTGGTAATGTCAGGATGTAGGATGGGACATAAACCTAACAACTACAATTCCTAATTTCTCTGAACAGGGTGGAAAAAAACATCACCAAAATTACTGAGAATGCACTACATAGGAAAGAAACCTGTACTCCAAACCACAGCTCCCTACTACTGGTCAAACATGGAGAACTGATACTGTATACTCGTTGTTCTGTTGGGATTGGCTTGGGGTGTGGGAGGTCCGTGGGTGGCATTTACCATTTCTTTGGAATCCTCATGTTTTACTCACTGTTAGAATTCTTTGGGGTCCAAATTGGATGTTATGTACTATATTTATTGCATATTATATGAAATGTATCATTTTTAAATGGCCAATTTGGGTGTAATAAATTAAGAGATCAAATTATATTTCAACCAAATAATGTTGCAGGAATGCTAATCTTAGTTTTTTAAATTACAGAAACGATTTCATAACAATCTTCGATGGTGGGTCTCAAAATCCTCTTTTTTGTGCTTTTTTTTTAACCTTTTATTTAACTAGGCGAGTTAGTTAAGAACAAATTCTTATTTACAATGACTGCCTAGCCCCGCCAAACCTGTACCAAATGTGTGCCACCCTATGGCACTACCAATCACGGCCGAATGTGATACAGCCTGGATTTGATCCAGGGACTGCACTGAAATGCAGTGCCTTAGACCGCTGCGCCACTCGGGAGGGAGCCCAATATGGAGTGACCCTGTAATTAATGGATAATGAAGTAGTAATTCTATGCACCAGTGGCCGATGTGAAATGGCTAGCTAGTTTGTTTCAGATGGTGACGTCACTCGCTGAGACCTAGAAGTAGTTGTTCCCCTTGCTCAGCAAGGGCCACGGCTTTTGTAGTGCGATGGGTAACGATGCTTCGTGAGTGACTGTGGTTGATGTGTGCAGAGGGTCCCTGGTTTGAGCCCAGGTTGGGGTGAGGAGAGGGACGGAAGCTATACTGTTACACACACACACACACACTGTTTCTGTCTCTCTTTTCTTTCTCAGTCTTTGATAAGCACATACATCACATTCCTTTAAAAGTTTATTGAATATACAGTACACCCACTGATCTAAAAATCGGGATTGTTATTTTACAGGAGATGCATGAGTTTCTTCATCTCTTGTTAGTAATAAGGAATTGACTTGCTCCTTGCATGTCTCAATCTATTCCAGATAGCTACATATTAATTATATTAGTGGTAATCCTTTATTTGTTAATCACATGGATTAAACAGTGATTATTTTCCATTGTGAGCCTTATCCCCTCTCACAATATCAGTTCTCACTGGCACTTGGTAATCTAGACACCATTTTTGTGTCTGCCTCAAGGTGAGATTGTTTCTAGATAACCTTGTTTACCATGGACATGTAGTTGTATGTAGCACTGAAGGATCGCAGGATGAGATTCCAAGTATCAGCTCTCACAAGAAGAATAGAAACTAGAATTAATCAACCTGTAATATACAATAGGTTCCTTCCTAGCTGCAATCCTTAGGAAGTCACATGGCTTTGACGTGATTTGGGTGCTGGATGCAGCCTTCCAATAGAATGTGACAGTAAAAGATAAGGAGCTGCTAACCGTTAGGCTACCTGCTGCCTGCTGCTCTTACCTGACAGAACTGACTCTGAACAGAAGCGCAGAGCTGCATTGATCACACGCTGGTCACACTCTGATTTGATATGTTACCTTTAATACTTATTAAAGAAGACACTCAGTCCTTTGCAGATGGAGGAATATTTCTCTCTGCCGAGCGTGGGAGAGGACGAGAAGAACTGGTGACAATGTGTGTGGTTAGCTAATTAGCAACGCTCGTTAGTCTATTTAGAGAGCCATGACGAGAGGAAGACAGCACTAACCTCAGAGGAGAACAACCACCACAACACCTACTGTTACTGAACCAGCTGAGATGCACCACAACACTGCACTGACAGCAATACACAATGAGAGAGAGAGAGAGAGAGAGAGAGAGAGAGAGAGAAGGGCCATCATTAACTTTTTCACTGCTAATATGGTTTAGCTACAGTACTGTGCTGCTATTATATCATACAGATGTAGGATCTTTATTTGAGCCAGTTTTCTACAGCAGGAAAACAATCCTGCAGCAACAGGAAATGTGAATTATTATGTGGATTATAATTCATGGCCATTTTTTGTACTGTACAGTACAGTACTGTAGCTAAACCAACAAGTCTGACATTTTAATGTGGAAATTACACATTTAGAAGCCTTTTAAACCTTGAAAACACTAGAAGTTTGCATTTCCTACTGTGCAGCAAAATTCTCAACAACAAAAGAGTGATCAAATTAAAGCATGAAACACACCGAGAATCTCACTGCTGATAGACTGCTGATAGGTATTTATCAGAGTGGGAGGCCGTTCCTTCTCTTGCTAGAACAAAACCGATATATTCTGCGCGCCGACCCAGTAGCGATGAACCTACTGATTCCACTTGTACTTGCTCGTCAGTGACCAACAATTAGACTTTGAGCCAATCAGAGAGCACGATCCCCCACGTGGGGAGCCAACAAAAGAAGAGGAAAAAATTGTGCATTTACTCCATACATCGACGGATGAGCCAGTCACACTTCATATGCAATGTAGGCTATGGGATGGTAGCTAGCTAAGTGCACAGAAGCAATGCACACAACACTAAATACTTTCTCTAAACTAGCTAACCACTGTAGCTAGTATTGGCCAAATTAAATCCCAATGGAATAGTTCGTTTCCATGAAACAGCTGCCTGTGTTAGCTGCCGAGTTAGTGCAGTGTCCTTAGCTAGCTAGCTAGCTAACTTTAGCATATTCTCTGGTTAGCACAACATAGCCAGCTAGTTAGCTAAGGACACTGCACTATGTTGTGCTAACCAGCAAATATGCTAAAGTTAGCTAGCTAAACATTTCAGTATGGGCTGGCACAGGCAGAATGGAATTATTGCCAGGTAGTTATCTAGCTGTGGCCATCTGGCTAGTATCAACAAGGGCTTTCTATAAAATAGCAACATTAGCGCAGATAGCTTGGAATCTAGACCGTAAGCAATATGCATGGATATGCATTGCCAAACAGTGCTACTGCCACCTTCTGATTTGGAGTATTTTAACAAGGCTGAGTGGCTGACGACTTCCAAGTTCTTTGCTATGTGAACACAAATGAGATTGACTGCCAACACTCTCTTCAGAGGTGCTAAGCACTGTTGATAGGCAAACATTTGACAATCCTATCGATGTGTCTGATCTTTTAGATCCTACATCTGTAGAAGAAGGGTCGTTGAGATAAAATCCCAGCTGTTCTCTATTCTCTCTCTATTGTTGTGGAGAGGCTTTTCAGCCATGAGTAGAGCTGTCTGTCTGACTTTACTACGTGAGTTTAAGTAAGTGTACTCAGTAGTCACTTGTTTTTTGGAGAGGGGATCCGAGAGGGGATCCGATGTACTCTATCACATTATTCAATTAAATTTCACCCATGAGGCCCAACTTCACTTCCACAACGACAGTTCAGGGGAGTTCAGTTAGAAAAATTTAGCTTGTCCATAGTTAGAAAATAATAGCTAATTTATGCTTGGATTCTGCCAAATTTGGCCTGAGCTGAAAGGTTGACTTCCTGCTTTCCTATACCCCATACTGTGTTCCTCTCCTTCCCATGCCCTCTCCCACCCTTTTCTGCTCTGTTGCCATGGCAATCTGTCCAAACCAAACCTACAGAGGTGGTGCCCCCCTCCTGGCTGATTGATTGATGATATTAGAATTGATTGGGTTTGGAGTGGTGGGAAAGGCTAAGTGTGTGTGTGTGTGTGTGTGTGTGTGTGTGTGTGTGTTTGTGTGTGTTTGTGTGTTTGTGTGTGTGTGTGTGTGTGTGTGTGTGTGCTTGTGTATGAAATATGCTTGAGAAGCTTCCTCAATCTTTATCATTATCACAGCACAGTCTCCATTTTGATTAAGTTTGGGCATATTTGTGTTACTGGAAAAGGACTCTGTGATGCATTAAATTAAGTTTTGACACCTGCAGACTCAGAGTCATTAGTCATTCACAGATATCTGCTCCTGTGGCATCTGAGCTGATGCATTATATCAATGAATATACAGTATATCATTCTCTTTAGTTGCAGATGACGCCCAGACAGAATTGAAGATAATCAGAGCTATCATCCAGTATTAGGTGTGTATGATCTGTAAGTGTCTTGCGGGTGGTCTCCTGTGCAGCTGTCTGTTGTTGGAGTTGCTGTGACAGACAGGGCAGCACACAGGTTAAAAGTACACAGAGAGGGATCAGTCTGACAGTGAGACAGGGGTGTTTGTGTCTGTGTACCCAAGTCTCAAGGATACTGAAAGGTCATTATCTCAATGATCCCCTCTCTCTCTCTCTCTCTCTCTCTCTCTCTCCCTCTCACTACCTCCCTTTCTCTACCTCTCTCACTTTATCTACATCTCTCTTTCTATCCTCCAATCAGTTTTAGCTGGGTTTTAGCTGTTGTGTCTGTCCCAGTCCCAACCTAATTGTCCTGCACATTCTATTCCAACCATGTTCACAGTTCCAGTCTGGGCACCAGTTGCCTCCCTACACAGCCTGTCCATCTTGGGCTCTGTGTGTTTGGTGTTGTTAAATGTTTTCTGACTGTTTTAACCTCTGACAGGTCCACTCTGTGAAGTTGTCTGAGCTGTTTGTGGCTGAGAGGGAGACGGTGGAGGGGGGGCTGCACATTGATGGGCCACACGAATCAGCCCCACACGACTCGCTTTTTCAATCTCTATGGATTTGTGGGTGGGTGACGGGGGAACTTTGTGCCTTTTCAAAGGCACTGATTTAACCAGCATAGCGTGTCAGGCCATTCATCTTTCTGTAAGTGACGTGTCATTCCCCAAAACCAGCAACCCCTGCCCTCAAACACACATCCACACACTCACACGGACAATCACACACCCACTCCCACGGGCAAATGCATGTATATGTAAAGGTAGTCTAGAGACAAACACCAAAGCATAAGACCTTCAACACACATAACCCAGTACAGTAAATGTACTGTTCTTTATGTAAATTCTTTACTGTGTCCGGTCCCTACCTGTGTCACTGCTGTAATTTCACCTACAATGTCTCCCATCACCACCCTCTATGTCACACAACAGTTGTCCCGTACTATCTTAGTGAGATTAGGCTGCTTTGCATTGATGTAGCATCAGTCATGGTTTCTAGCTTTGTATTGGTCCTGCAGATAGCCAGGCCTCTATGTCCCATCACCCTCTCTCTTTGAGGTGTTAAAATTATGAGAGTAAAATCAATGGCCAGCCTCTGGCCTCACACAACATATCTCCTCCACGGTGTCTGTCTGTAATGTTGTCCCAACGTATCAGCAACGCTCCTCCCTCCACTTGTTGGAGGGCTGTTTTGATAGTCTCCAGGCTCTGTCTGGCCATTGGTTTAATCCAGCCTGTCAATACAGACAGACAACACAATCAAATGTGTTTAGAGAGTTGAACACTAGTACAATTAACGAAGATGATTCAGAGCTGTGATGTGTATGGATATTTACAGTGCATTCCGAAAGGATTCTGACCCCTTGACTTTTTCCACATTTTGTTACATTACAGTCGTATTCTAAAATTTACACACAAAACCCCATAATAACAAGGTTTTGAGAATTATTTTGAAATGTACACTACCGTTCAAAAGTTTGGGGCCATTTAGGAATGTCCTTGTTTGTGGACAACAAAAGAATAGCTTTTCTTTCAAAACAAGAAGATTTCTAAGTGAACGGTAGTGTATATATATTGGTTGGATAACAAAGCAATTAAAAGGTCCTCCGGGGAGTGTCTTAGAGCCTAGCAGGCTGTCTTGAAGATGTTTAAAAAAAAAAGAAAAGTCCCTTTTCGGGACCCTGTCTTTCAAAGATAATTCGTAAAAATCCAAATAACTTCACAGATCTTCATTGTAAAGAGTTTGACACTGATTCCCATGCTTGTTCAATGAACCATAAACAATTAATGAACATGCACCTGTGGAACGGTCATTAAGACACTAACAGCTTACAGACGGTAGGCAGTTAAGGTCACAGTTATGAAAACTTAGGACACTAAAGAGGCCTTTCTACTGACTCTGAAAAACACCAAAAGAAAAATGCCCAGGGTCCCTTCTCATCTGCGTGAACGTGCCTTAGGCATGCTGCAAGGAGGCATGAGGACTGCAGATGTGGCCAGGGCAATAAATTGCAATGTCCGTACTGTGAGACGCCTAAGACAGCACTACAGGGAGCGTTGTACCAGATCTTCAGTCTCTTGCCAATTTCTCACATGGAATAGCCTTCATTTCTCAGAACAAGAATAGACTGATGAGTTTTTTGTTTCTGGCCATTTTGAGCCTGTAATCGAACCCACAAATGCTGATGATCCAGATACTCAACTAGTCTAAAGAAGGCCAGTTTTATTGCTTGTTTAATCAGAACAACAGTTTTCAGCTGTGCCAACATAATTGCACAAGGGTTTTCTAATGATCAATTAGCCTTTTAAAATTATGAACTTGGATTAGCTAACACTACTACGTGCAATTTGAACACAGGAGTGATGGTTGCTGATAATGGGCCTCTCTACACCTATGTAAATATTCCATTAAAAATCTGTTGTTTCCAGCTACAATAGTCATGTACAATATGAACAATGTCTACAATGTGTTTCTGATCAATTTGATGTTATTTTAATGGACAAAACATTTGCTTTTCTTTCAAAAACAAGGACATTTCTAATTGAAACCAAACTTTTGAGTGTATATAAAAGCAAAAGAACAAACAACTTATTTTTTAATATATTTTTTTACCCAATTTCATGTTAGTAGTTACTATCTTGTCTCAGGAGAGGCGAAGGTCGAAAGCCATGAGTCCTCCGAAACACAACCCAACCAAGCCGCACTGCTTCTTAACACAGCGCGCATCCAACCCGGAAGCCAGCCGCACCAATGTGTCAGAGGAAACACTGTGCACCTGGTTAGCGTGCACTGCGCCCGGGCCGCCACAGGAGTCGCTAGTGCACGATGAGACAAGGATATCCCTACCGGCCAAACCCTCCCTAACCTGGAAGACGCTAGGCCAATTGTGTATCGCCCCATGGACCTCCAGGTCGCGGCAGAGCCTGGGCTCGAACCCAGAGTCTCTAGTGGCACAGCTAGCACTCCGGGAGGCACTAGAACAAACTTATTTACCAAAGTATTCAGATCCTTTGCTATGACACTCGAAATTGAGGTCAGGTACATCATGTGTCCTTTGATCATACTTGAGATGTTTCTACAACTTGATTGGAGTCCACCTGTGGTAAATTCAATTGATTGGACCTGATATGGAAAGGCACACACCTATCTATTATACGGTCCCACAGTTGATAGTGCATGTCAGAGCAAAAACCAAGCCATGGGATCAAAGGAATTGCCCGCAGAGCTGTGAGTCAGGATTGTGTCGATGCACAGATCTGGGGAAGGGTACCAAAAAAATGTCTGCATCATTGATGGTCACCCAGAACACAGTGGCCGCCATCATTCTTTTATGGAAGAAGTTTGGAACCACCAAGACTCTTCCTAGAGCTGGCAGCCTGACCAAATTGAGCAATTGGGAAGAAGGTCCTTGGTCAGGCAGGTGATCAAGAACCCGATGATCACTCTGACAGAGCTCCAGAGCTCCTCTGTGGAGATGGGAGAACATTCCAGAAGGACAACCATCTCTGCAGCACTCCACCAATCAGGCCTTTATGGTAGAGTGGCCAGACGAAAGCCACTCTTCAGTAAAAGGCACATGACAGCCCACTTGGAGTTTGCCAAAAGGCACCTAAAGGGCTCTCAGACAATGAGAAACAAGATTCTCTGGTCTGATGAAACTAAGATTGAACTCATTGGCATGAATGCCGAGTGTCACGTCTCGAGGGAACCTGGCACCGTCCATATGGTGAAGCATGGTAGTGGCAGCATCATGCTGTGGGGATGTTTTCAGCGGCAGGGACTGTGAGACTAGTCAGGATCGAGGGAAAGATGAACGGAGCGAACTACAGAGAGATCCTTGATGAAAACCTGCTCCAGAGCGCTCAGGACCTCAGACTGGGGCAAAGGTTCACCTTCCAACAGGCCAACGACCCTAAGCACACAGCCAAGACACATCCCACCTGACAGTGTAACGGTTTTCTAATGGTGAAGGAGAGTCGGACCAAAATGCAGCGTGTATATTACGATCCATGTTTTAATAAACAAACGTAACACGAATCTAAATACAATATCTACAAAAAACAATAAACGTAATGAAAACCGAAACAGCCTATACTGGTGTAACCTAACCTAGACAGGAACAAGGACATCAAGACACTAAGGACAATCACCCACAATACAACCAAAGAAAATGGCTGCCTAAATATGGTTCCCAATCAGAGACAACGATAAACACCTGCCTCTGATTGAGAACCACTTCAGACAGCCATAGACTTTCCTAGAACACCCCACTAAGCTACAATCCCACTAACCTACACACCAAAACCCCAAGACAAAACACACCACAATACAAAAACTCCATGCCACACCCTGGCCTGACCCAATACATGAAGAAAAACACAAAATACTTAGACCAGGGCGTGACAGAACCCCCCTAAGGTGCGGACTCCCGAACGCACCTCAAAAACAAATAGGCAGGGTCCGGGTGGGCGTCTGTCCATGGTGGCGGTTCCGGCGCGGGACGTGGACCCCACTCAATAAATGTCTTAGTCCCCTCTCCTCGCGTCCCTGGATAGTCCACCCTCGCCGCCGACCATGGCCTAGTAGTCCTCACCCAGAACCCCACTGGACTGAGGAGCAGATCGGGACTGAAGGACAGCTCGGGACTGAGGCAGCTCGGGAGTGAGAGAAAGCTCGGGAGTGAGAGAAAGCTCGGGAGTGAGAGGAAGCTCGGGAGTGAGAGGAAGCTCGGGAGTGAGAGGAAGCTCGAAAGTGAGAGGAAGCTCGGGAGTGGAAGCTCGGGAGTGAGAGGAAGCTCGGGAGAGAGAGGAAGCTCAGGAGTGAGAGGAAGCTCAGGAGTGAGAGGAAGCTCAGGCAGGTAGATAGATCTACCAGATCCTGGCTGGCTGGTGGTCTCAGCAGATCCTGGCTGACTGGCAGATCCTGGCTGACTGGTGCTACTGGCAGATCCTGGCCGACTGGCACTTCTGGCGGATCCTGGCTGACTGGCACCTCTGGAAGATCCTGGCTGACTGGCAGATCCTGGCTGACTGGCAGATCCGGAAGAGTCTGGTTGACTGGCAGATCTGGAAGAGTCTGGCTGACTGGCAGATCTGGAAGAGTCTGGCTGACTGGCAGATCTGGAAGAGTCTGGCTGACTGGCAGATCTGGAAGAGTCTGGTTGACTGGCAGATCTGGAAGAGTCTGGCTGACTGGCAGATCTGGAAGAGTCTGGCTGACTGGCAGATCTGGAAGATCCTGGCCGACTGGCAGATCCTGGCCGACTGGCGGATCCTGGCTGACTGGCACTTCTGGCGGATCCTGGCTGACTGGTGGATCTAACTAATCCTGACAGACTGACGACGCTGGGCAGACTGGCGGCGCTGGGCAGACTGGCGACGCTGGGCAGACTGGAGACTCCGGCAGCGCAGGAGAAGAGACAGGCTCTGGCTGCGCTAAACAGGCGGGAGACTCCGGCAGCGCAGGAGAGGAGACAGGCTCTGGCTGCGCTGAACAGGCGGGAGGCTCCGGCAGCGCAGGAGAGGAGACAGGCTCTGGCTGCGCTGAACAGGCGGGAGGCTCCGGCAGCGCAGGAGAGGAGACAGGCTCTGGCTGCGCTAAACAGGCGGGAGGCTCCGGCAGCGCAGGAAAGGAGACAGGCTCTGGCTGCGCTAAACAGGCGGGAGGCTCCGGCAGCGCAGGAAAGGAGACAGGCTCCGGCTGCGCTAAACAGGCGGGAGACTCCGGCAGCGCAGGAGAGGAGACAGGCTCTGGCTGCGCTGAACAGTCGAGGCGCACTGAAGGCCTGGTGCGTGGTGCTGGAACTGGTGGTACTGGATCGAGGACACGCACAGGAAGCCTGGTGCGGGGAGCTGCTACCGGAGGACTAGAGTGTGGAGGTGGCACAGGATGGGCTAGACCGTGAAGGCGTACTGGAGATCTTGAGAGCAGTGTTGGCACAGGACGTGTAAGGCTAGGGATGTGCACAGGAGGCCTGGTGCGTGAGGCTGGCACCAACTTCACCAGCCGACTAACACGCACCTCAGGACGAGTATGGAGCGCTAACCCAGGTGCCATCAAATCCCCGACACGTTCCGTCGGTCGAATTCCATGCAAAAAGCACCAACACAGCAACTCCCTCATTTCTCTCTCCTCCAATTTCCCCATTAACTCCTTCACAGTCTCTGTTTCGCTCACCTCCAACACCGGCTCTGGTTTTGGTCTCCTCCTTGGCTCCTCACGATAAACAGGGAGAGTTGGCTCAGGTCTGACTCCTGACCCTGCTACTCTCTCCCTGAGCCCCCCCCCAAGAAATTTTGGGGGCTGATTCTCCGGCTTCCGTCCGCGCCGCCGAGTTTGCTTCGCCAACTCCATTCTCCGATAACCTTCCACTGTTCCATCGAATCCCAGGCGGGCTCCGGCACATTCCCTGGGTCGACCGCCCACCGGTCTATCTCCTCCCAAGAAGTATATTCCATACTGTACTCCTCTTTGGGCTGCTCCTGTTGCCTCTTCTCCTGCTGCACCTTTGGGCAGCTACACTCCCCTGGTTTAGCCCAGGGTCCTCTCCCGTCGAGGATTTCCTCCCATGTCCAGAAATCCTTATTCCGTATCTCCTCTTTGGGCTGCTCCTGCCTGTTGACACGCTGCTTGGTCTGTTGGTGGTGGGTGATTCTGTAACGGTTTTCTAATGGTGAAGGAGAGTCGGACCAAAATGCAGCGTGTATATTACGATCCATGTTTTAATAAACAAACGTAACACGAATCTAAATACAATATCAACAAAAAACAATAAACGTAATGAAAACCGAAACAGCCTATACTGGTGTAACCTAACCTAGACAGGAACAAGGACATCAAGACACTAAGGACAATCACCCACAATACAACCAAAGAATATGGCTGCCTAAATATGGTTCCCAATCAGAGACAACGATAAACACCTGCCTCTGATTGAGAACCACTTCAGACAGCCATAGACTTTCCTAGAACACCCCACTAAGCTACAATCCCACTAACCTACACACCAAACCCCCAAGACAAAACACACCACAATACAAAAACTCCATGCCACACCCTGGCCTGACCCAATACATGAAGAAAAACACAAAATACTTAGACCAGGGCGTGACAGACAGAGCTTAAGAGGATCTGTAGAGAAGAATGGGAGAAACTCCCCAAATACAGGTGTGCCTAGCATGTAGCGTTATACTCAAGGCTATAATCACTGCTGAAAGTGCTTCAACAAAGTACTGAGTAAAGGGTCTGAATACTTATGTAAATGTGATATTTCAGTTTTATTATTAATACATTTGCAAAAACTTCTAAAAACCAGTTTTTGCTTTGTTATTATGGGGTATTGTGTGTCGTTTGATGAGGGGAAAAAACGATTTAATCCGATGATACCCCCGGACAGGACCAAACAGGTAGGATATAACCCCACACACTTTGCCAAAGCACAGTCCCCACACCACTAGAGAGATATCTTCAACCACCAACTTACCATCCTGAGACAAGGCAGAGTATAACCCACAAAGATCTCTGCCATGGCACAACCCAAGAGGGGGCGCCAACCCAGACAGGAAGACCACGTCAGTGACTCAACCCACTCAAGTGACGCACCCCTCCTAGGGACGGCATGGAAGAGCACCAGTAAGCCAGTGACTCAGCCCCTGTAATAGGGTTAGAGGCAGAGAATCCCAGTGGAGAGAGGGGAACCGGCCAGGCAGAGACAGCAAGGGCGGTTCGTTGCTCCAGTGCCTTTCCATTCACCTTCACACTCTTGGGCCAGACTACACTCAATCATAGGACCAACTGAAGACATAAGTCTTCAATAAAGACAAAGGTTGAGACCGAGTCTGCGTCTCTCACATGGGTAGGCAGACCATTCCATAAAAATTGAGCTCTATTGGAGAAAGCCCTGCCACCAGCTGTTTGCTTAGAAATTCTAGGGACAATTAGGAGGCCTGCGTCTTGTGACCTTAGCGTACGTGTAGGTATGTACGGCAGGACCAAATCGGAAAGATAGGTAGAAGCAAGCCCATGTAATGCTTTGTAGGTTAGCAGTAAAACATTGAAATCAGCCCTTGCCTTAACAGGAAGCCAGTGCAGGGAGGCTAGCACTGAAGTAATATGATCAAATTTTGGGGTTCTAGTCAGGATTCTAGCAGCCGTATATAGCACTAACTGAAGTTTATTTAGTAGCCGGAAAGTAGAGCATTGCAGTGGTCTAACCTAGAAGTAACAAAAGCATGGATTAATTTTGAATACAAAGCATTATGTTTGGTGCAAATCATTACTGAGTACCACTCTCCATATTTTCAAGGATGTGGTGGCTGTATCATGTTATTTATTTTACCTTTATTTAACTAGGCAAGTCAGTTAAGAACAAATTCTTATTTTCAATGACGTCCTAGGAACAGTGGGTTAACTGCCTGTTCAAGGTCAGAACGACAGATTTGTACCTTGTCAGCTTAGGGATTTGAACTTGCAACCTTCCAGTTACTAGTCCAACGCTTTTTTGGAAAACATGGTCAAATAAAAAACTGAGGGAGATTTTACAGAAATTCTGTTACCAAACTTTGCACCTGCACAGTTCTTCCAGTAAATGTTATTTCAATTAGGCATGTTAATGTTATTAAAATTAGTCATTGTGCTTAGAGTTGTATGGTTTGTTAAAATTTGAAATCAATGTTTGGCATACATTTTAGGTAAACAAATCTTAGTCTAAGTACAATTCCGTTACCATGGAATTGCCCAAATATCCCTTGCTAGGGCAATCTGAGATCTGCCTTGTGCTATAACTGTAGTACATTTACATTACATTTAAGTCATTTAGCAGACGCTCTTATCCAGAGCGACTTACAAATTGGTGCATTCACCTTATGACCTCCAGTGGAACAGTAGTGCATCTAGATCTTTTCAGGGGGAGGGGGGGTGAGAGGGATTACTTTATCCTATCCTAGGTATTCCTTAAAGAGGTGGGGTTTCAGGTGTCTCCGGAAGGTGGTGATTGACTCCGCTGTCCTGGCGTCGTGAGGGAGTTTGTTCCACCATTGGGGGGCCAGAGCAGCGAACAGTTTTGACTGGGCTGAGCGGGAACTGTACTTCCTCAGTGGTAGGGAGGCGAGCAGGCCAGAGGTGGATGAACGCAGTGCCCTTGTTTGGGTGTAGGGCCTGATCAGAGCCTGGAGGTACTGAGGTGCCGTTCCCCTCACAGCTCCGTAGGCAAGCACCATGGTCTTGTAGCGGATGCGAGCTTCAACTGGAAGCCAGTGGAGGGAGCGGAGGAGCGGGGTGACGTGAGAGAACTTGGGAAGGTTGAACACCAGACGGGCTGCGGCGTTCTGGATGAGTTGTAGGGGTTTAATGGCACAGGCAGGGAGCCCAGCCAACAGCGAGTTGCAGTAATCCAGACGGGAGATGACAAGTGCCTGGATTAGGACCTGCGCCGCTTCCTGTGTGAGGCAGGGTCGTACTCTGCGGATGTTGTAGAGCATGAACCTACAGGAACGGGCCACCGCCTTGATGTTAGTTGAGAACGACAGGGTGTTGTCCAGGATCACGCCAAGGTTCTTAGCGCTCTGGGAGGAGGACACAATGGAGTTGTCAACCGTGATGGCGAGATCATGGAACGGGCAGTCCTTCCCCGGGAGGAAGAGCAGCTCCGTCTTGCCGAGGTTCAGCTTGAGGTGGTGATCCGTCATCCACACGGATATGTCTGCCAGACATGCAGAGATGCGATTCGCCACCTGGTCATCAGAAGGGGGAAAGGAGAAGATTAATTGTGTGTCGTCTGCATAGCAATGATAGGAGAGACCATGTGAGGTTATGACAGAGCCAAGTGACTTGGTGTATAGCGAGAATAGGAGAGGGCCTAGAACAGAGCCCTGGGGGACACCAGTGGTGAGAGCACGTGGTGTGGAGACGGATTCTCGCCACGCCACCTGGTAGGAGCGACCTGTCAGGTAGGACGCAATCCAAGCGTGGGCCGCGCCGGAGATGCCCAACTCGGAGAGGGTGGAGAGGAGGATCTGATGGTTCACAGTATCGAAGGCAGCCGATAGGTCTAGAAGGATGAGAGCAGAGGAGAGAGAGTTAGCTTTAGCAGTGCGGGGCGCCTCCGTGATACAGAGAAGAGCAGTCTCAGTTGAATGACTAGTCTTGAAACCTGACTGATTTGGATCAAGAAGGTCATTCTGAGAGAGATAGCGGGAGAGCTGGCCAAGGACGGCACGTTCAAGAGTTTTGGAGAGAAAAGAAAGAAGGGATACTGGTCTGTAGTTGTTGACATCGGAGGGATCGAGTGTAGGTTTTTTCAGAAGGGGTGCAACTCTCGCTCTCTTGAAGACGGAAGGGACGTAGCCAGCGGTCAGGGATGAGTTGATGAGCGAGGTGAGGTAAGGGAGGAGGTCTCCGGAAATGGTCTGGAGAAGAGAGGAGGGGATAGGGTCAAGCGGGCAGGTTGTAGGGCGGCCGGCCGTCACAAGACGCGAGATTTCATCTGAGAGAGAGGGAGAAAGAGGTCAGAGCACAGGGTAGGGCAGTGTGAGCAGAACCAGCGGTGTCGTTTGACTTAGCAAACGAGGATCGGATGTCGTCGACCTTCTTTTCAAAATGGTTGACGAAGTCATCTGCAGAGAGGGAGGAGGGGGGGGGGGAGGAGGATTCAGGAGGGAGGAGAAGGTTGCAAAGAGCTTCCTAGGGTTAGAGGCAGATGCTTGGAATTTAGAGTGGTAGAAAGTGGCTTTAGCAGCAGAGAGAAGAGGAAAATGTAGAGAGGAGGGAGTGAAAGGATGTCAGGTCCGCAGGGAGGCGAGTTTTCCTCCATTTCCGCTCGGCTGCCCGGAGCCCTGTTCTGTGAGCTCGCAATGAGTCGTCGAGCCACGGAGGGGGAGGGGAGGACCGAGCCGGCCTGGAGGATAGGGGACATAGAGAGTCAAAGGATGCAGAAAGGGAGGAGAGGAGGGTTGAGGAGGCAGAATCAGGAGATAGGTTGGAGAAGGTTTGAGCAGAGGGAAGAGATGATAGGATGGAAGAGGAGAGAGTAGCGGGGGAGAGAGAGCGAAGGTTGGGACGGCGCGATACCATCCGAGTAGGGGCAGTGTGGGAAGTGTTGGATGAGAGCGAGAGGGAAAAGGATACAAGGTAGTGGTCGGAGACTTGGAGGGGAGTTGCAACGAGGTTAGTGGAAGAACAGCATCTAGTAAAGATGAGGTCGAGCGTATTTCCTGCCTTGTGAGTAGGGGGAAGGTGAGAGGGTGAGGTCAAAAGAGGAGAGGAGTGGAAAGAAGGAGGCAGAGAGGAATGAGTCAAAGGTAGGCGTGGGGAGGTTAAAGTCGCCCAGAACTGTGAGAGGTGAGCCGTCCTCAGGAAAGGAGCTTATCAAGGCATCAAGCTCATTGATGAACTCTCCGAGGGAACCTGGAGGGCGATAAATGATAAGGATGTTAAGCTTGAAAGGGCTGGTAACTGTGACAGCATGGAATTCAAAGGAGGCGATAGACAGATGGGTAAGGGAGAAAAGAGAATGACCACTTGGGAGAGATGAGGATCCCGGTGCCACCACCCCGCTGACCAGAAGCTCTCGGGGTGTGCGAGAACACGTGGGCAGACGAAGAGAGCAGTAGGAGTAGCAGTGTTGTCTGTGGTGATCCATGTTTCCGTCAGTGCCAAGAAGTCGAGGGACTGGAGGGAGACATAGGCGGAGATGAACTCTGCCTTGTTGGCCGCAGATCGGCAGTTCCAGAGGCTACCGGAGACCTGGAACTCCACGTGGGTCGTGCGCGCTGGGACCACCAGATTAGGGTGGCCGCGGCCACGCGGTGTGGAGCGTTTGTATGGTCTGTGCAGAGAGGAGAGAACAGGGATAGACAGACACATAGTTGACAGGCTACACAAGAGGCTACGCTAATGCAAAGGAGATTGGAATGACAAGTGGACTACACGTCACGAGTGTTCAGAGAGTTAAGCTTACGTAGCAAGAATCTTATTGACTAAAATGATTAAAATGATACAGTACTGCTGAAGTAGGCTAGCTGGCAGAGGCTGCGTTGTTGACTAAGTAGGCTAGTTGGCATTGGCTGCGTTGTTGACACTACACTAATCAAGTCGTTCCGTTGAGTGTAATAGTTTCTACTGTGCTGCTATTCGGGGCTAGCTGGCTAGCTAGCAGTGTTGATTACGTTACGTTGCGTTAAAAGAACGACAATAGCTGGCTAGCTAACCTAGGAAATCGCTCTAGACTACACAATTATCTTTGATACAAAGACGGCTATGTAGCTAGCTATGTAGCTAGCTACGATCAAACAAATCAAGCCGTTGTACTGTAATGAAATGAAATGAAAAATGTGATACTACCTGTGGAGCGAAGCGAAATGCGACCGGATTGTTGAGTGCAGAAGTTCTGTTCGGTAGACGTTGGCTAGCTGTTGGCTAGCTAGCAGAGTCTCCTGCGGACCGAGTGCAGATGCGACCGCTCAGATGCGACCGCTCGCTCCAACCCGGATTTGACCTAAAGCTTCAGTATGTCACAGAAAGTGAATGATGGTGGCTTGGTGTGATGAATGCTGTGTTTGTCTGTGAGGACGTCATTGTGTCTCTACATTTACACCACAGGCTCAGGTATCTTCTATTCTATATTCTATTACCATCCTAAGTGCCACCTGATGCCTTCCCCATTTAAACAAAAGGAAGAGGAAGGTGGCCATTTTGAGAGCAAACACATGCTTGTCTGTACAGAGCTAAGAGGGAAAAACGACCTGTCTCCCATTGCACGTCTACCAATCCCAGTCGGGCTCAAGGCCATCTCTCCCATCTCTCTGAGACGATCGATTCCCTGCCTTATCACTATGTATATGAGATTGCAGTTCCAAATTGATTCTAATCCCCTTGGATTAACACAAAATCAATATGCATTCCGGCATCAAATGAACTGCAGGTGTCTGTGCTAGCAGGCTGAGGTGATTTCTAAGTTAGCAACAGCATGGTTGTGTAAAAACTGAAACAGTTTCCCTGAGCTTCTCTGATTGGACAGAGGGACGTCAGGCTGAAGTGGCAGGGATGCAGGAGAGGTTGACAGAGACATTGCATTGCAGCCTAATGTTTGTTGGCTGCAGTACTCTACTGAAGAGGTAGTCCATTGATTTGACACACTCTCCAACTGTCAGTGCGACTCTCTTTGCTGGAGAAAATACTTTTCATATCAGAGGAGAAAATTACAAAACAAACACACAGATAGTAATTTTGCATTACTGAGAAAAGTGCTTTTCAAAGTTAGTATATTTTCCTGGCATGTGGTGTTGAAAGATGACGACTGCCTTGCGGTGCTGTGCTGTTGTGTTGTTCGGGGGTTTACCGGCGTAGTGGGATTCAGGGGGACTGTGTTGTGCAGTGCGGTGACTAGCAGGCCTGCGGGTGGATGGCGTCATGTTTAAGTGTGATTGATGCCCTCGTCTGCTCCCTGAGAGTTCTAACTGTTAGTGCTGTTAATGAGCACACATCGTCTCAAAGCACTGAGACATTTATGTGGAGAGAAGCGGAGAGACGTGTGTGTGTGTGTGTGGTTTTTATGTAAGGACAAGGCTTGCTGTGATGCTTGTCAGAACCAACTTCTGGGAAGTCATTTAGATGTGTATATCCAGAAATAGATATCCACCTGCTTGTCATTTCAGCTCTCAGCTAGAAAATGATTAGAAACAAATGTCAAATCAAATCAAAGTGTATTGGTCATGTACACAGTTTAGCAGATGCTATAGCAGTTGCAGCTAAACGTTTGTCCAGATGTTCACAAACACTTACAGTAAGACGTTCCTGGTAATATCATGCTGTTTCCATTCCACTGTCTCCATGTAGGCTGTATAACTGTAAATTGTAATCACACAGGATTTATCCTCTCCGAGGTTCTGAAACACAGTGACAGGCCCTTTGATGACTGCACACACACATCTGTACACAACATTACAACACACTATTACAGACTAACCATTCTGCCTTGAACCTACCTATTATCTGGTAGAGGCATAGTCACCTGTATCCATGGCTAGAAATCCCCATTATTTGATTTTGCCCTCATAAGCACAAAAAAAGATGCCATGCTATTGGGTACTCACAGAGATACTGTATATACCAGAATAATGCATCCTTGTAGACTCACACATGTCATATCATTGCACTCTCATGCAGGGATCTAGACAATAATACACTGTAGTCTTATATTCTCATGAATCACATTGTCCTCCTATACGGAGATGGACCCTAAGCTAAAATCACACAGACAGACAGACAGACAGACAGACAGACAGACAGACAGACAGACAGACAGACAGACAGACAGACAGACAGACAGACAGACAGAGATGCTCGCCTTGTTGCTTAGACATGGGGGTTGTGGAATGAGGTTTAGGGAGAGGGGGATGAAGAGGAAGGAGGAGGGACGGGAAGAGGAATAAGGGAGAGCAGGTTCTGCTCTACAGATCTACAGAACAGGAAGGCTCTAGACTATGATTGACACACTAAGTGTGTTCGATTGCCAGTCGGCTGTTTGCTCGCATGTACTGGGAGCCATGTGAGCGGCCAGCCATCTGTGCAACTTGCCATTCTCTGTCGTCGCCTGTCTTCATGGCAATGGGCACCCCCTCTCATTCTAATGAAACCCATCAGTTTGCTGTACATATAGAACCCCCCATAGGCCAACTCCTCCCCACCCCCTCTTCTCCTCTGTTCTATTTGTGTGTGTACCCCTCCAGCGATCCCTCTCTAAGGGCTAAGCTGAAATGAGATGCTTCATTTACATGGGTCCCCACCAGCTGGCTTCACTCCCCTGGTCTTGATTAAAGTTTTTTTTATGTGTAATTCTACTGTTGATTTACACCCACGTTAACAAAGTCTCCTGGTAGTCAGTTAGTCAGTCAGTCAGTCTGTCTGTTTACCTGGCAAGGCCAGGTATCCAACAGTGAAAGCCAGGGCTGGAGTTTCTTTGTTGCAGGTGGTGTTCTGTTCTGTGTTGTAAATGGATCATCTGTATTGATTGCATACACTATTTCACGTTTGGACAGATATCTATGCTTGTGGTGTCACAACTGCATTAGTATTACATTCTTCTTCTTCCAGCACTCACAACCTCTGACAACACTTTACAGTTTCTCAGTCGCTTGGTGCATTTTTCACATCATCCCTAACATGTGCAAAATAACAAGTGCATTTCTCAGAACAATTTGTACAAACTGCAATATAGAATAGATATGTTTCTAAAGCTAGTCAGTCACTAAAAATCCTTAGTACATCTCTCAAAAGTAAATATTTATGCCAATGATCATGTCAGTGTCATCAGAACAAGGTCGTCAAAATGTTTAGGCATGTTGTCAATGTAACTGTGTACTTTGACAGTATTACCTGATGTAAACTTAGGCTACAGTTTGGATGACAGTTACTGTATTGAAAATGCACAAGGCTGCACTTCTATGGCATATATCAATTTCAACAGTACTATTTACATATTACTGTATGTGGGTTATTGATTGAAAGAGACTGGACAACCCAAGGGGCACCAAGGTAAAACAACTAAATTAGAAAGAAACACAGGAAACCACCCCTAAGGCACAACTTTGCCCGCAGCACTGTTGTGCTGTCTCTACACATCCAGACGTTCCTGTCTGTCGGCCCACATATTCTCATCCACATCACACCGGATATTTTCCCTTCCAATGCAACGTGGAAAGAATCTTTTGGAATGCCTTATCCATCCTCTGCAGGCGTCCTACTGTGATGTCCTCACATGCTGCAACCATTGCAGCCAGCAGGGTCATCTGTGTGTGGCTGACGATCGTACACCTTCCACCTCCATGCTGAAAAGAACTCCTCAATTGGGTTAAGGAATGGTGAATAAGAGGGGAGGAATTCTATCAGCATCCTCGGGTGGGTCACAAACCATTGCCTTATGATGTTTGATCGATGGAAACTCACATTATCACAAATGACCACATACTTTGGCAAATCCTCTCTAAACAGACCCCTCTCATCATCAGGGATGAGAGCCCTCTAGAGAGTCTCTAAAAAGTTGAGTAGATGCTGGGTGTTGTATGGGGATATGGGTTAGGACACCATGCTCCAAAATAGCAGCACACATGGTGATATTTCCTCCCCGTTGGCCTGGCAAATCCACAGTAGCTCTGTGTCCGATGATATTCCGACCCCGCCTTCTGCATTTGGTCAGGATGAAGCCAGCCTCATCCACGTATACAAAGTTGTGAGAGGGTTCACTTGATTCCAACTCCATTATACGCTATATCCCAGAACACACAGTTGAATTTGTTTTGGTAAGGAAGAGTGACATAAAATGTACATATATTGCATGTTCCTTCCACAGCAATGGAAATGTGTGCAGTTTATGCTTACTGTACTATGTATCACTATAAAATGTTGCTGTAAAGTAGTTACTGGTACCGTAGCTCCTTAACTCTGTCCTCATTCCTTTGGAATGGTACACGGTACAGCTGTTTCATACTCATCTGGTTTCTATGCAGCACCCTGTCGATGGTTGAGATGCTAACCGTATGGATGTTTTCAAAGACATTGTTGTCTTCTATAATGGTCCTTTGTATTTCCCTGAGTCTCATGGCATTGTTTGCTCGGACCATGGTGCAAATAGCCTCCTCCTGTTGAGGTGTGAAAAGGCGTCCTCTGCCACCGGTTTGAGGTAATCTTGCAGTCCTATGTGGGGAAAAATGCAGTGATGCATCGCACACTTTCACATAGACAAAAACTATGCGAACACACATTTTACTGTAAAACATACAGGTGGGTGCATGTAAGGTGCAGTATGTATCTGTATAGAGTATATTTCTGTATGCTGTGAAATACAAGTGGACTACTGTAATATGAAGCATTGTAGGAAGTATACAGTATACTGCTTATTTACAGTAACAGTGCACTGTACATTGGTGGACATACCTGTTCTCTCTTCGAAACGTTTGAACTATTGAGGACACGGTTGATCTCCCAATATTCAGCTGCACCCTTCGACCAGCCTCAGCCATTGTAAGGCCATGATTGACAACATGGTCTACAATAGTGGCCCTTATGTCATCAGATATGCGCCTATGTCCTCTTCTGCCTCTTCCTCTGTTTTGCCTTCCACCACACATCCTTGCTCCTCTTCTTCCTCCTCTTGGCTGTTGACCCTGTTCGTTTCCTGGTCCATCCATTATTGGAAAATTGCAACTCTGGGTTGTGGTCTGTCTATATATGCTTGCCAATTGATTCTTCATGAGATGCACTTTTGAGCAATTTAGACAACTGGTTGATTGTTGGTTGAACTAACACTTTACATTCCTTCATGAGTGAGGGTCAATTTCACCTGCACGATTCATCAATTCACGTTTTTGTACAAAATGTCTAATAGAAATGTGTAAAACTATGCTTGACAGTTTATGACAAATAGTTCAACAATTTTGCATGTAAAGGCTTATGCAAGGAACTAATGCCTAGATGTTTTGAGGGGTAAGACTATTCAACAGAGAACCATCTACTATATTTTGATCAACATGACATGAGCAATTGATAATGTGGAAAAAAGCTGACACTTGTACATTATCAATTGCAATTTGTTCAAAGGAATAAGAAATTGCTTTAATGATGTGCACAAGTGACTAGATGATAGTATCAAGAATTGCACTTTTGATCTAAGAAATGCACCAAAGCGACTGAGAAAAACTGCAATTTGACATATAATGTATTTAGTTAAACAAAACTAGATGGTCAAAACATAACAGTACTAAAATGGACATTAAATACACTCGTTCTCACACGGCCCTCAATAGAATGGAGTGGCAGCACCCTCTTGTGGCTCACTTTTGAACATTACTATGCTTCAGGAAATCCTCCCTCTTCTATGAATTTATGCTATGAACTGAATGTATCATTGAGAGTATTGTCACACATTAGAGTATAATACATTGAAGGTAGGTGACCTGTGACAGGTAAAATCAGTAAAGTGTTTCTACAAATGTAAATAGGGCTTAGTGTCTTTCCAGTAAGTTATTCTTTCCAGTAAGTTATTCTTTCCAGTAAGTTATTCTCGCACAGGTAACTGCCAAAATAAAGGAAACACTTGAGCAAATGAGGGATAAAAGGTATATTGAAAGCAGGTGCTTCCACACAGATGCCGATTATTTTGGCTACCATGCCTTAAAGATGAGATCTCAGTGACTTTAAAAGAAGGGTCTCAAAGCAACATAGGGGGTTTAATGTGTGTGTGTGTGTGTGTGTGTGTGTGTGTGTGTGTGTGTGTGTGTGTGTGTGTGTGTGTGCGTGTGTGTGTGTGTGTGTGTGTGTGTGTGTGTGTGTGTGTGTGTGTGTGTGTGTGTGTGTGTGGTTTCCCACCAAAACTGTATGGTCGATGGTCAACATCCTCAATCAAATGAACATCAGAGCCCTTTTGCATGCAGCATCACACAGCTATAACACAACCTCTAAAGCAAACTGAAAACACAGTCGTCTCGAGATTCACTGATAGTCTGTCTCTTACAGTATGTGTGTGTGTCTCAGTCACCAGATCTCAACACAATTGAACACTTATGGGAGATTCTGTAATGGCGCCTGAGACAGCATTTTCCACCACCATCAACAGAACACCAAATTGTGGAATTTCTCATCGTCGAAAGGTGTTTCATGCCTCCAATAGAGTTTCAGACATTTGTAGAATCTATGCCAAGCCCCATTGATACTGTTCTGGATGCTAGTGGTGGCCTAACGCTCTATGTTGGTGTTTCCATTATTACCTGTCGTTCTTGATGTTAGACTGGATTTATTCATATATTTTTTCCAATTTAAATTTAATTTAAATAGGCAAGTCAGTTAAGAACAAATTCATATTTACAATGACAGCCTACACCGGCCAAACCCAGACGACACTGGACCAGTTGTGCGCCGCCATATGGGACTCCTAATCACAGCCAATTGTATTAGCCTGAATTTGAACCAGGAAGTCTGTAGTGACACCTTGAGCACTGAGAGGCAGTGCTTTAGACCTCTGGGCCACTCGAGGGGGCCAACTCGGGACTGTAGGGGCAGCAGTGGTTTCATTTTTTTGTTATACAGAATAAGTTAGTATGATTTTGGTCTGTGAGTGAGTAGGCTACAGCTACAGTTTGTATATATGCACTGTGCAATACATTTACATTACATTTATATTTTAGTAGCAGACGCTCTTATCCAGTTAGTGCCTTCAGCATGCAGCTAGGTGAGACAAACACATCATAGTCATAGTAAGGCTTTTTTTCCCTCAAACTTATCATTATCAGCCAAGTCAGTGCTTGTAGGAAAAGACAATAGCAAGCTTTTTCTAAACTTTTTTTAGGCCTATGTGAAGAGGCCTATGTGTGTGTATGCAAGTTCATGTTTGCCTATGTAAGCATTTCTGTCATTTTAATATGTGTTTGTATGGGTGTGCGCATACGTTAGCGTGCGTGTGTGTGTGTGTGTGTGCGCGCGTGCATGTGCGTATTGTTGAGGGTGAACCAGCATTTTCCTGAGAATCGTGCTGAGCTACTGTGGGCTAATAAAGTTTTTGCTGTAACATTTTCAGAAGAAGCAATGTGCCAAAGGAGAGCAGAGAACGAAAGAAAAATCTGGACGAGTGTGTGTGTTGTTTTGTTTGTTTGTGTGTGTGTGTGTGGTTTCCCATCAAAACTGTATGGTCGATGGTCAACATCCTCAATCAAATGAACATCAGAGCCCTTTTGCATGCAGCATCACACAGCTATAACACAACCTCTAAAGCAAACTGAAAACACAGTCGTCCCGAGATTCACAGATAGTCTGTCTCTTACAGTAGCTACAGTAGTTTTCAATCAGCAGTGTCCCTGTGCTCTGAAGCATTCCCAGCCCATTTGGACTAGTTTTCTCAGCTGTTGGTTGCCATGGGAGACATGGTTCTCTGTGTAATGTTGAGGAGAATCCACCACCTAACACACTGTATATCTCTAGCTTCAGCTTAGTCATACTACCCACTGGTACCCTCTGTCTCATAGAGCAGTATACTAGGAGCATTGTCTCTCTGTTGCATAGATAGAGTATCTCCTTGTGAATGCATTTCCAGTTCTATAGTGCTTCTCATAGACCAAAAATGCTTGGTTTTGCAAATAGAGATACAATGATGAAAGCACATTCCTGTGATGACTTCCACATGAACATTGAGACACTGAGACAGATCACACTGATCCTTTTTCAAGATTTATTGCATTTCACAGTTATGACTTTCCTCCTGGAAGCTGTGTCCTATCCAGTGAACATTTATCAAATGACAGGGGATTTATGGTGAATTATATGGTGCAACTAAAATGCATGCATCATTGTCATGCACCTTATAATTATAATTGTCTTAATGTGGAGAGAGACGAGTTAAGTCATGTTTGGCTCTCGTGGAGAGAGGAGAGGAGAGAGAGTTTGCACAACAGAGGGTTATGAGGTGAAGTGGACCAATCCATAGCATGGCTTAGGTTGAGGATTAGAGGTTAGACAGGGATGCCGTTCTAACCTCAAACTCTATAGAGTTGTTTTTATGTAAATATGTCTATGTGTTTTAAGATGATCTCTCTCTAACAGAAGGGTGAAAGAATTAAGAAAATGTGTTCAAAATGATCACCTACAGTACCAGTCAAAAGTTTGGACACACCTACTCATTCAAGGGTTTTTCTTGATTTGTACAATTTTCTACATTATAGAATAATTGTGAAGACATGAAAACTATGAAATAACACACATGGAATCATGAAGTAACTAAAAAAGTGTTAAACAAATATGTTTTATATTATATGATCTTCAAAGTAGCCACCCTTTGCCTTGATGATAGCTTTGCGCACTCTCAGCATTCTCTCAACCACCTTCACCTGGAATGCTTTTTCAGCAGTCTTGAAGGAGTTCCCACATATGCTGAGCACTTGTTGGCTGCTTTTCCTTCACTCTGCAGTCCAACTCATCCCAAACCATCTCAATTGGGTTGAGGTCGAGTGATTGTGGAGGCCAAGTCATCTGATGCAGCACTCCATCACTCTCCTTCTTGTTTAAATAGCCCTTACACAGCCTGGAGGTGTGTTGGTTCATTGTCCTGATGAAAAATAAATGATAGTCCCACTAAGTGCAAACCAGATGGGATGGCGTATCACTGCAGAATGATGTGATATCCACTCTGGTTAAGTATGCCTAGAATTCTAAATAAATCACTGACAGTGTCACCAGCAAAGCACCCCCACACCATCACACCTCCTCCATGCTTCATGGTGGCAACCACACATGCGGAGATCATCCGTTCACCACTCTGCATCTCACAAAGACAAGTGGTTGGAACCAAAAATATCATTGCTCGTGTTTCTTGGCCCAAGCAAGTCTCTTCATCTTATTGGTGTCCTTTAGTAGTGGTTTCTCTTCAGCAATTTGACCATGAAGGCCTGATTCATGCAGTCTCCTCTGAAAAGTTGATGTTGAGATGTTCTTTTTACTTTAACTCTGTGAAGCATTTATTTGGGCTGCAATTTCTGAAGCTGGTAACTCTAATGAACTTGTCATCTGCAGCAGAGGTAACTCTGGGTTTTTCTTTCCTGTGGAGGTCCTTATGAGAGCCAGTTTCATCAAAGCGCTTGATGGTCTTTGCGACTGCACTTGAAGAAACTTTCAAAGTTGCGTATTGACTGACCTTCATGTCTTAAAGTAATGATGGACTGTCATTTCTCTTTGCTTATTTGAGCTGTTCTTGCCTTAATATGGACTTGGTCTTTTACCAAATAGGGTTCTTCTTTATACCACCCCTACCTTATTACAACACAACTGATTGGCTCAAACACATTAGGATGTGCGTGTATGCAAGTTCATGTTTGCCTATGTAAGCATTTCTGTCATTTGAATGTGTGTTTGTGTGTGTTTGTGTGCATGTGTGTGTGTGTATTTGCGGTAAACCTCTTGTTCTAATAAACCCGGGGATGTGGCATGGTTGTGGGTGAACCAGCATTTTCCTGAGAATCGTGCTGAGCTACTGTGGGCTAATAAAGTATTTGCCGTAACATTTTCAGAAGAAGCAATGTCAATGTGTGTGTGTGTGTGTGTGTGTGTGTGTGTGTGTGTGTGTGTGTGTGTGTGTGTGTGTGTGTGTGTGTGTGTGTGTGTGTGTGTGTGTGTGTGTGTGTGTGTGTGTGTGTGTGTGTGTGTGTGTGTGTGTGTGTGTGGTTTCCCACCAAAACTGTATGGTCGATGGTCAACATCCTCAATCAAATGAACATCAGAGCCCTTTTGCATGCAGCATCACACAGCTATAACACAACCTCTAAAGCAAACTGAAAACACAGTCGTCTCGAGATTCACTGATAGTCTGTCTCTTACAGTAGCTACAGTAGTTTTACCAAATAGGGCTATCTTCTGTATACCACCACTACCTTGTTACAACACAGTGGATTGGCTCAAACACATTAGGATGGAAATAAATTCCACAAATGTACTTTTATCAAGGCAGACCTGTTAATTGAAATGCATTCCAGGTGACTACTGTTCCTCATGAAGCTGCTTGAAAGAATGCCAAGAGTGTGCAAAGCTGTCATCAAGGCAAAGGCTACTTTGAAGAATCTCAGATATATTTTGATTTGTTTAACACTTTTTTGGTTACTACATGATTCATAGTTTTGATGTCTTCACTATTGGTAAAAATAAAGAAAACCCCTTGAATGAATAGGTGTGTGCAAACTTTTGACTGATCCTGTTTAGTAAAACACCATTGTCTTGCAAATTCCTTATTCGTGATCTAATTGATATTAGCAATTTCCTTTCCCCACCTTCCTCTCTGTTTTATCTGCATTGCTTTTGTTTCAGCTTGTCTGGTGTTTTGCTGATTGGGAGGTCAATATGACAAACTGGACCTCACAGAGAACCTGCATTGCAGGGACTGCGTGAACAGAGAACGGCTATCAATCACACCTTGGTTATCAGGGCTGATAGAGATAATAATGACTTAAATTACTCAGTTATAGTATGTTTGCAAAGCTACACACACACTTCTGTTGGAAAAACCTCAGCCCATGTAATCACTTTAAGTATTAAGCTTGAGATCTGGGCAGACCCCTCCGCTAACGAGTCAAGGATAACACTACTGTAACACTACTGTAAGAAATAGATGTGTATGAGAGTGAACTCTCAGCAGTGAGGTCCTGAGTCCTGTTTTTTCTAATATTACAATAAGTGATAGCAGTTATTGACTGATACCACTCTAGCAGGTCCGTGCTGACATTGTGACGTGATTCAGGTGTGAGTCAGAGTTGAACTCCGGATCAGGAACCAGGTGAGAGGGATTAGTGTCAGCTCAATCTTCACCATATAATTACCTGAGCATATTAACAGAAATCCCCTCTATTGTCTTCTTAGTTGAGTAATGCTTGGAGCTGATTACTGTCTTGGTGGTGGTCTGGGAGTTGTGATGAGATGGCAAGGTGCCGCCTACATTCTCATCCAGAACTGATTAGTCATTGTTTGAAAAGGACAACCTTTTCGATTGAATGAGAAGGTGTCCTCAATATACTTATCTGGTCAAATAATGGTCAAATAAAAGTGATGCGGTATTGAAGGGTAACTTACTGTATGTCCTCTCTTGACCATATTTTGGATTTACTTTCAGCGTTTTCCTACTGGCACACAGTAACAGCCAGAAGGAGATAAAGACTAATGGTACGGTGCAGAAGACTGAATCTAGGCTGGATTTCATTGAGGTCTATATCCTGGTCAGCTATTGGAGCTCTCGGCCATTTCTAAGTCATGGATTTTCTGCAAGCTTTCAGTGGATATTGCCCAAGAACAACAGCTCATGAAAATAATAAGATATTGTGTTGTGCTAGCCATTTGGCATGCACTCAATCTTCACCATTCTGCTCAGTTTGGTCAGGTCATTTACATGCTACTCGCTGGATGCATTCCTGAAAAATGTGTCAATTCTTCCTTTGTCTTTGTGACAGTATGCATCTAATGACCCAATATAAACATTAAGGGAAATATAGGAACTTGGCTCCTATTTTTGGATCAACATACTCCTTCAGTACACTTTAGTTTATCCACTGAGTCAGCGCAGTATTTCCTGGAAATACAGACCACCTGTCAGAAGTACTGTCAGGAGACAAAACGTAAAGGAATCCAAGAATAGCACTTTACAATACTATAGCATTATAACCATTACAATTAGAACTGCCACAACTATCACGAAATAATGCTGTAAAAATAATCACAGTTTATTAACTGGATATGACTATTGTTTTGACTTGGAATGTCAGTGCTCATTTGGGGTACCAGTACTGCTTATATTTAGGTGCAGGAGCTCCACAATACTTGTAAGCTAATATTATATATGAGAAACAGGCGCTCAAGCAATAGAACATTTGAGGTGCTGGTACTCAGCTCCGATGAGCTTTTGCCCAAGTCAAGCACTGTATTTTAGAATGAACGAATCCTCTGGCTACTCTCAAATAAAATATAATTCAATACTATACACTGAGGATTGAATTGTACAAATGAGATTGCTGTCAGGCATCCCTTGTTCTGTTGAAACCTCAGCAGGATGACTTTAATGCTGTGTATTTTAGGGGAGACAGGATATCAAGTCCTCCAACATTGTGTGTGCCCAGTGATGTGAGATTGCACTGAGTTGTCTGATATGAAAGCTTATGTTTTATATTTCACTTTCCCTCTTTCTATCGCGTTTTTCTATGGACTTCAGGCTCAGTTACTGTATGCCTGTAACTCTTTGCAGGTTCATTTTCTACCTCAGTTTTAAGCTAATGTTGGAGTGAAGCAGGTTCGATTCTGGGGAATGATCTCTGCTATGCCAATAACGTGTTAGACTGTGAGAGAGTGAGGGGGTTTCTTATAGTGTAATCTACTATTTGTGTTTTTGTCTGCAGATACAGACACCCAGGATAAGGCCAGTGAAAAGGCTGCCCCCACCCCCTCGTCTGAACATGAGGATGACAACTCTCTGGGCTACACAGGTACTGCAAGGATATCTGTGTCTCTGTCTCTGTATCTGTCTTTCTGTCTCTAATATGGTCATACATTTGTCAGGAGGTGAAGAAGTGCAGCTAATTTTCCACCTCATTTTGTGGGCAGAGTGCACATAGCCTGACTTCTCTTGAGAGCCAGCCATAGCAAGGCTATGTTCACTGAGTCTGTACATAGTCAAAGATTTCCATAATTTTGGGTCAGTCACAGTAGTCAAGTATTCTGCCACTGTGTACTTTCTGTTCAGTGCCAAATAGCATTCTAGTTTGCTCTGTTTTCTTGTAAATTATTTCCAATGTATCAAGTAATTATATTAAACATTTTTCATTACATTTTTGGGTCTAATTGTGTTGCTGTCCTGGGGCTCTGTGGGGTCTGTTTGTGTTTTTGAACAGAGCCCCAGGACCAGCTTGCTTAGGGGGCTCTTCTCCAGGTAAATGTCTCTGTAGGTGATGGTTTTGTTATGGAAGGTTTGCAAATCGCTTCCTTTTAGGTGGTTGTAGAATTTAACGTCTCTTTTCTGTATTTTGATTATTAGCGGGTATTGACCTAATTCTGCTCTGCATGCATTATTTGGTGTTTTACATTGTACATGGAGTATATTTTAGCAGAATTCTGCCTGCAGAGTTTCAATTTGGTGTTTGTTCCATTCAGTGAATTCTTGGTTGGTGAGCGGACCCCAGACCTCACAACCTTAAAGAGCACTATAACTGATTCAAATATGTTTAGACAAATCCTTTTTGTGTGCTCTAGGGCAATGGTGTCTGGAATTTGTATTTGTGGTCCTGGCAAATTGACTTTTTTTGGAACACCATTATTTTTGTCTTACTGAGATTTACTGTTTCTCTCTCTCTCACTCTCACTCACCTTTTTTATTGTATTTTCTTTATTTCACCTTTATTTAACCAGGCAGGCCAGTTGAGAACAAGTTCTCATTTACAACTGCGACCTGGCCAAGATAGAACAAAGCAGTGCGACACAAACAACAACACAGAGTTACACATGGGAAAAACAAACGTACAGTCAATAACAAATAGAAAAATCTATATACAGTGTGTGCAAATGTAGTAAGATTAGGGAGGTAAGGCAATAAATAGGCCATAGTGGCGAAATAATGACAATTTAGCAATTAAACACTGTTGTGATAGATGTGCAGAAGATGAATGTTCAAGTAGAGATACTGGGATGGAAAGGAGCAAAAAAGAATAACATGGGGATGAGGTAGTTGGGTGGGCTATTTACAGATGGGCTATGTACAGGTACAATGATCGGTAAGCTGCTCAGATAGCTGATGCTTAAAGTTAGTGAGGGAGATATAAGTCTCCAGCTTCAGTGATTTTTGCAATTTGTTCCAGTCATTGGCAGCAGAGAACTGGAAGGAAAGGTGGACAAAGGAGGAGTTGGCTTTGGGGGTGACAAGTGAAATATACCTCTGCTGGAGCACGTGCTACGGGTGGGTGGTGCTATGGTGACCAGTGAGTTGAGATAAGGCTGGGCTTTACCTAGCAAAGACTTATAGATGACCTGGAGCCAGTGGGTTTGGTGACAAATATGAAGCAAGGGCCATCCAACGAGAGCATACAGGTCGCAGTGATGGGTAGTATATGGGGCTTTGGTGACAAAACAGAGGTGGATCAGAGGTGGATCAGAGAATCACCAGCAGCAAGAGAGACATCATTGATATATACAGAGAAAAGAGTCGGCCTGAGAATTGAACTATGTGGCACCCCATTGAGACTGCCAGAGGTCCGGATAACAGACCCTCCAATTTAACACACTAAACTCTATCTGAGAAGTAGTTGGTAAACCAGGCGAGGCAGTCATTTGAGAAGCCAAGGCTATTGAGTCTGCCGATAAGAATACGGTGATTGACAGAGTCGAAAGCCTTGACAAGGTCGATGAAGCGGCTTCACAATACTGTCTTTGACTTTAGAAAGACAGGGTAGGACAGATATAGGTCTGTAACAGTTTGGGTCTAGAGTGTCACCCCCTTTGAAGAGGGGGATGACCGCGGCAGCTTCCCAATCTTTAGGGATCTCAGACTATACGAAAGAGAGGTTGAACAGGCTAGTAATAGGGGTTGCAACAATTGCGGCAGATAATTTTAGGAAGAGAGGGTCCAGATTGTCTAGTCCAGCTGATTTGTAGGCGTACAGATTTTGCAGCTCTTTCAGAACATCAGCTGTCTGGATTTGGGTGAAGGAGAAATGAAGGAGGCTTGGGCAAGTTGCTGTGGGGGGTGCAGAGCTGTTGACCGGGGTAGGGGAGGCCAGGTGGAAAGCATGACCAGCCGCAGAAAAATGCTTGTTGATTTCTCAATTATTGTTGATTTATCGGTGGTGACCGTGTTTCCTAGCCTCAGTGCAGTGGGCATCTGGGAGGAGGTGCTCTTAATCTCCATGGACTTTACAGTGTCCCAGCACTTTTTGGAGTTTGTGCTACAGGATGCAAATTTCTGTTAGCCTTAGCTTTCTTAACAGGTGTGCCTTCTTAAAAGTTCATTTGTGGAATTTCTTTCCTTCTTAATGCATTTGAACCAATCAGTTGTGTTGTGACAAGGTAGGGGTGGTATACAGAAGATAGCCCTATTTGGTAAAAGACCAAGTCCATATTATGGCTCAAATAAGCAAAGAGAAACAACAGTCCAGCATTACTTTAAAACTTCTTACGGATAGGTGGGACAGTTGCTTCACACTTAGGCAAAAAACAGGGAAAATGCAGCACCGCAAATTTTAAAAAATGATATAAAATCAAACTTTCATTAAATCACACATGTAAGATACTCAATTAAATCTACACCCGTTGTGAATCCAGCCAACATGTCAGATTTTAAAAATGCTTTTCGGCGAAGGCATAAGAAGCTGTTATCTGATGATAGCACCAGCAGTAAACAAAGGGGGTAGCATATTTCAACCCTGCAGGCGCTACACAAAACGCAGAAATAAAATATAAAACATGCATTACCTTTGATGAGCTTCTTTTGTTGGCTATCCAATATGTCCCATAAACATCACAATTGGTCCTTTTGTTCAATTAATTCCGTCCATATATATCCAAAATGTTGCGCGTTTGATCCAGACAAAACAGCTTCCAAAAAACGCAACGTCACTACAAAATATTTCAAAAGTTGCCTATAAACTTCGTCAAACTATTTCCAACTACTTTTGTAATAAAACTTTAAGTATTTTTAAACGTTAATAATCGATCAAATTGTAGACGGGTCTATCTGTGTTCAATACAGGAATGAAAACAAACCAGCGCTACTTTTCACGTCTTGCGCAACTCTCAACAGTGTTACCCAGTTCCTAGTTGGCCTACTTCTTCATTGCACAAGGAATTCCAAAGACTGGTGACATCCAGTGGAAGCGGTAGGAACTGAAAACCAAACCTCAGGGTTTTGCCTGCTACATAAGTTCTGTTATACTCACATACATGATTCAAACAGTTTTAGAAACTTCAGAGTGTTTTCTATCCAAATATATGATTAATATGCATATCTTATATTCTTGGCACGAGTAGCAGGAAGTTGAAATTGGGCACGCTATTTATCCAAAAGTGAAAATTCTGCACCCTAGCCCCAAGAGGTTTAAGACATGAAGGGCAGTCAATATGGAACATTTGAACGTTTCTTCAAGTGCAATCGCAAAAACCATCAAGCTCTATGGTGGTGGAAACCAAACACATACGGAGACCATATGTCCATCTACTCTGCGTCTCACAAAGACCCAGAGTTACCTCTGCCGCAGAGAACCGCCGTGTCTTTGTGAGACGCAGAGTAGGTGAGTGGATGATCTCCGTATGTGTGGTTTCCACCATGAAGTATGGAGGAAGAGGTGTGATGGTGTTGGGGTGGTTTGCTGGTCACACTGTCTGTGATTTATTTAGAATTCAAGGCACACTTAACCATAATCACTACCACAGCAATACGCCATCCCATCTGGTTTGTGTTCAGTCAAATCAAATCACATTTGTCACGAAAGCGCTGAATACAACAAGTGTAGACTTTACTGTGAAATGCTTACTTACAAGCCCTTAACAACAAAGACGAGGCTATATACAGAGGGCACCGATCAGAGTGCGAGGCTACAGGTTGGTTGTGGTAATTTGTACATGTAGGTAGGGGTTAAGTGACTATGCATAGACAATAAACAGCGAGTGGAAGCAGTGTACAAAACGGAGGCGCGGGGGGGGTCAATGTAAATTGTCCGTTCGTGATTTTATTAATTGTTCAGCAGTCTTATGGCTTGGGGCTAAAAGCTGTTGAGGAGCCTTTTGGTCCTAGACCAAAAGGTTCCGTTCCGGTACCGCTTGCCGTGCGGTAGCAGAGAAAACAGTCTATAACTTGGGTAACTGGAGTTTGACAATTTTATGAGCTTTCCTCTGACACTGCCTATTGTATATGACCTGGTTGGCAGGGAGCTTGGTCCCAGTGATGTACTGGGCCGTTCGCACTACCCTCTGTAGCGCCTAACGGTCAGATGCCGAGCAGTTGCCATACCAGGTGGTGTTGCAACCGGTCAGGATGCTCTCGATGGTGCAGCTGTGGAACCTTTTGAGAATCTGGGGAACCATGCCAAATATTTTCAGTCTCCTGAGTGGGGAAAGGTTTTGTTGTGCCCTCTTCACGTCTGTCTTGGTGTGTTTGGACCATGATAGTTCGTTGGTGATGTGGACACCAAGGAACTTGAAACTCTTGACCTGCTCCACTACAGCCCCTTCGGTGTTAATGGGGGCCTATTCGGCCCACCTTTTCCTGTAGTCCACGATCAGCTCCTTTGTCTTGCTCACATTGAAAGAGAGGTTGTTGTCCTGGCACCACACTGACAATTCTCCGACCTCCTCCCTATAGGCCGTCTCATGGTTGTCTGTGATCAGGCCTATCACGTTTGTGTCATCAGCAAACTTAATGATGGTGTTGGAGTCGTGTTTGGCCACGCAGTCATTTGTGTACAGGGAGTACAGGAGGGGACTAAGCACAAACCCCTTAGAGGCCACATTTTTAAGGATCAGCGTGGCAGATGTGTTGTGGCCAACTCTTACCACCTGGGGGCGACCCGTCAGGAAGTCCAGGATCTAGTTGCAGAGGGAGGTGTTAAGTCCCAGAGTCCTTAGCTTAGTGATGAGCTTCGTGGGCAATATGATGTTGAACACTGAGCTGTAGTCAATGAACAGCATTCTCACATAGGTGTTCCTTTTGTCCAGGTGAGTAAGGGCAGTGTGGAGTGCGAGTGCGATTGCGATTGCGTCATCTGTGGATCTGTTGGGGCGATATGTGAATTGGAGTGGGTCTAGGGTGTCTGGGAAGATGTTGTTGATGTGAGCCATGACCAGCCTTTCAAAGCACTTCATGGCTACCGACATGAGTGCTACAGGGCGGTAATCATTTAGGCAGGTTACCTTCGCTTCCTTGGGCACAGGGCCTATGGTGGTCTGATTGAAACATCTAGGTATTACAGACTCAGCCAGGGAGAGGTTGAAAATGTCAGTTTAGACACTTGCCAGTTGGTTCGTGCATGCTTTGAGTAAACGTCCCGGTAATCCGTCTGGCCCAGCGACTTTGTGAATGTTGACCTGTTTAAAGGTTGTGTTCACATCGGCTACGGAGAGCGTTATCACACAGTCATCCAGAACAGCTGGTGCACTCGTGCATGCTTCAGTGAAGCATGCCTCGAAGCGAGCATAAAAGGCATTTAGCTCTTTTTGTAGGTTCGCGTCACTGGGAAGCTAGCATATGGATTTCCCTTTGTAGTCTGTAATAGTTTTCAAGCCCTGCCACATCCGATGAGCGTCAGAGCTGGTGTAGTAGGATTCAATCTTAATCCTGTATTGACGCTTTGCTTATTTGATGGTTCGTCTGAGGGCATAGCGGGATTTCTTATTAGCATCCGGATTAGTCTCCCGCTCCTTGAAAGCGGCAGCTCTAGCCTTTAGCTCAATGCGGATGTTGCCTGTAATCCATGGCTTCTGGTTGGGATATGTATGTACAGTCACTGTGGGGACGACGTTGTTGATGCACTTATTGATGATGCCGATGACTGAGGTGGTGTACTCCTCATTGCCATTGGATGAATCCCAGAACATATTCCAGTCTATGCTAGCAAAACAGTCCTGTAGTGTAGCAGCCACATCATCTGACCACTTCTGTATTGAGCGAGTCACTGGTACTTTCTGCTTCAGGAGGAGGATAGAATTATGATCAACTTTGCCAAATGGAGGGCGGGGGAGAGCTTTGTATGCATCTCTGTGTGTGGAGTAAAGGTGGTCTATGTTTTTTTTTCTCTGGTAAAAATTTGGTAAAACTGATTTAAGTTGGCCTGCATTAAAGTCCTCGGCCACTAGGAGTGCCACTTCTGGGTGAGCATTTTCTTCTTTGCTTATGGCCTTATAGAGTTCGTTGAGAGCGGTCTTAGTGCCAGCTTCATTCTGTGGTGGTAAATAGACTGCTATGAATAATATAGATGAGCACTCTCTTGGTAGATAGTCTGGTCTACGTCTTATCATAAGGTACTCTACCTCAGGCGAGCAATACCTCGAGACTTATTTAATATTAGACATCGCGCACCAGCTGTTATTGAAAAATAGACACACACCCCCACCCCTCATCTTACCAGAGGTAGCTTCTCTGTTCTGCCGGTGCATGCAAAATCCCTCTAGCTCTATATTGTCCGTATTGTCGTTCAGCCACATCTCAGTGAAACATAAGATGTGACAGGTTTTGATGTCCCCTTGGTAGGATAATCTTAATCGTAGGTCATCAAGGAGATTGATGGAGTGCTGCATCAGACTTGAACTCAATTGAGATGGTTTGGGATAAGTTGGACTGCAGAGTGAACAAGTGCTCAGCATATGTGGGAACTCCTTCAAGACTGTTGGAAAAGCATTCCTCATGAAGCTGGTTGAGAGAATGCCAAGAGTGTGCAAAGCTGCCATCAAGGCAAAGGGTGGCTACTTTGAAGAATCTAAAATCTAAAATAGATTTAGATTTGTTTAACACTTTTTTGGTTACTACATTATTCCATGTGTGCTATTTCATAGTTTTGATGTCTTCACTATTATTCTATAATGTAGAAAATAGTAAAAATCAAGAAAAACCCTTGAATGAGTAGGTATGTCCAAACTTTTGACTGGTACTCTCTATATAGTATATCTTCTGTTAGCAATATTAAAAAGTACTTTCTTTACATTCAGGTCAGAAATGTACTGAAGACCAACAGAGTCAGTATATGATTTTAGAAACTCTAGTCTGGATAAATCGACATTGGATATACTGTATGATGAGCTCAATGTTTACAATCCAGAAAGCAAATTAGTATGTATAAGTATAGTTTAAAGTTTAGTATAATAAACAGGGGGTGGCATATCACCCAATGCTACAGACACCATTATTGTCATAAACCTGCATGGGAAATCATTACCCAAATCACAATGGAGCTTGTTAAAAATGTTAGTTTATGACCCAAACGTTCAAAGTTATCAAGGGTCAGCACAAAGCACACTCCTGTGTAACTAGGATCTAAATGATTACAGGCAACTGTCTTTTCTATCAATCTGTGGAAACTAGCCCAAAGGAGCCACTGGCCAATAGGAAATTAAACTAATGTGCTTTAATATCTCCAAGAATTATGGAAATTCAAAGCCATGACTGGGACCCAAATAGTCCCAGGTAGCAGATTGTGTTCCAGCAGGCAGGGACTATAATATCACTGGATGCCAGTTCATCAGTGGCCACGGACTTCGAGTGCTCCTTCCTAAGGCAACATAATTCAATCTTCTCTCCCTTTCCTTTAATATATTATTGTAAAGGTTCACTGTCATGGGAGGTACCGTCATAGAGCAAATAAGCAAATTGATTAAGAGTTTCTCTCCATTCCCCAAGCCTTCTCTCCTGTGGCCTTGGACAGTTACAAACTGCACTTTCAGGCTGCACAGAAGAGATTGGAATTTGATAAAGATCATAGCTTGAATACGGGTCATGACCATATTTCACAGTCTTGTTCATGATTCTAACACTACTATCGGGACACTACAGCCTTTTATGTTCATAGATAATTTATTTACCCCTTATTTTGCCAGGTAAGTTCACTGAGAAATCATTCTCATTTAAAGCAACGATGTGGAGAAAGTTACAAAACATAGTAAAAATACATAGTTAACCTACAAAATATACAGTATAAGCAAGCAAAAAATACAAAAGCTATAAATATAAAATAAAACGATCAAGCATTGAATCATAAGAAACAAACACATTCTTCCTTAAAAAGGTCCTCACACAGCCATCTGAACTGCTTCAGAGGCACCAAGTCTTCCAATTTCAGCGAACTCTGTCGACCATTCCATAAGCACGGTGCAAAATAGTTAAAGGCAGATTTACCTAACTGTCGAGGGGATCTCCAGAGTTAGCCATCCCTGAGACCATGTCTGATAGCTTGAATTTCTGTAGTTTAACAAAGAAGTGAGGTACGGTGGAAATATATGCAAGAGGGCTTTATTAACAGAAAGTGTGCAGTGCATTGATCTACGAAACATCAAAGGGGGAAGTGATATGTGCTGAAACTATCACCTGTAATAAATAATATAGATAGTATGCCTTCAGGTAACTGCCAATGGAAACACTTGAGTAAATGGGGACAAAAACTACAGTTGAAGTCAAAAGTTTACAGAGACTTAGGTTGGGGTCATTAAAACTCGTTTTTCAACCCCTCCACAATTTCTTGTTAACAAACTATAGTTTTGGCAAGTCAGTTAGGACATCTACTTTGTGCATGACACAAGGATTTTTACTAACAATTGTTTACAGACAGATAATTTCACTTATAATTTACTGTATCACAATTCCAGTGGGTCAGAAGTTTGCATACACTAAGTTGACTGTGCCTTTAAACAGCTTGGAAAATGCAGCTTCTGATCATTTGAGTCAATTGGATGGGTATCTGTGGATGTATTTCAAGGCCTACCTTCAAACTCTGTGCCTCTTTGCTTGACATCATGGGAAAATCAAAAATCAGCCAAGACCTGCACATGGGGACAAAGATCGTACTTTTTGGAGAAATGTCCTCTGGTCTGATGAAACAAAAATAGAACTGTTTGGCATAATGACCATTGTTATGTTTGGAGGAAAAAGGGGGAAGCTTGCAAGCCGAAAGAACACCATCCCAACCGTGAAGCACGGGGTGGCAGCATCATGTTGTGGCGGTGCTTCACAAAATTGATGGCATCATGAGGAAATGAAATTATGTGAATATATTGAAGCAACATCTCTAGGCATCAGTCAGGAAGTTAAAGCTTGGTCACAAATGGGTCTTCCAAATGGACAATGACCCCAAGCATACTTCCAATGATGTGGCAAAATTGCTTAAGGACAACAAAGTCAAGGTATTGGAGTGGCCATCACAAAGCCCTGACCTCAACCCTATAGAAAATGTGTGAGCAGACAAGTTAAACAATTTAAAGGCAATGCTACCAAATACTAATTGAGTGTATGTAAACTTCTGACCCACTGGGAATGTGATGAAAGAAATATTGGCTGAAATAAATCATTCTCTCTACTATTATTCTGAAATTTCACATTTTTAAAATAGTGGTGATCCTAACTGACCTAAGACAGGGAATTGTTACTAGGATTAAATGTCAGGAATTGTGAAAAACTGAGTGTAATTGTATTTGGCTAGGTGTATGTAAACTTCCAAATTCAACTGTGTATTGAAAGCAGGTGCTTCCACACAGGTGTGGTTCCTGAGAAAATGAAGCAATTAGTGTCATGTATAAAAATCCTAGGCAGGTCATTATTTTTGGCTGCTATGGCTAGGATGACAATGTCCCCATCCACTAGGCACGAGTGGTCACTGAACGATTTGATGATCACGAAAACAATGTAAGCCATATGCCATGGCCGTCTCAGTCACCAGATCTAAACCCAATTGAATACTTATGGGACATTCTGGAGTGGTATCCGACAAAACACAAAATTATGGAATTTCTTATGGTAGAATGGTGTCCCATCCCTCGAATAGAGTTCCCAGACACTTGTAGAATCTATGCCAAGCTGCATTGAAGCTGTTCTGGCGGCTTGTAGTGGTCCAACTGTTATGCAGGTGAGTGAGGACCCAAAAGTGGTTTAACAGAAACAGAGCCTCCTGGCGCACTCGAGGAGGAAACCTGGCGGCAACGGAGGAAATCATCGATCAGCGAACGGTCCAGCACGTCCCGAGATGGAACCCAACTCCTTTCCTCAGGACCGTACCCCTCCCAATCCACTAGGTACTGATGACCACGGCCCCGAGGACGCATGTCCAAAATCTTACGGACCCTGTAGATAGGTGCGCCCTCGACAAGGATGGGGGGGGGACGAACGGGGCGCGAAGAAAGGGCTTAACACAGGAGACATGGAAGACCGGGTGGACGCGACGAAGATGTCGCGGAAGAAGAAGTCGCACTGCGACAGGATTAATGACCTGAGAAATACGGAACGGACCAATGAACCGCGGGGTCAACTTGCGAGAAGCTGTCTTAAGGGGAAGGTTTTGAGTGGAGAGCCATACTCTCTGACCGCGACAATATCTAGGACTCTTAGTCCTACGCTTATTAGCGGCTCTCACAGTCTGCGCCCTATAACGGCAAAGTGCAGACCTGACCCTCTTCCAGGTGCGCTCACAACGTTGGACAAAAGCCTGAGCGGAGGGGACGCTGGACTCGGCGAGCTGGGACGAGAACAGAGGAGGCTGGTACCCGAGGCTACTCTGAAAAGGAGATAGCCCGGTCGCAGACGAATGAAGCGAGTTGTGAGCGTATTCTGCCCAGGGGAGCTGTTCTGGAAAGCGGTCTGAGACGGCCGGCAGGAGGGGAGTTACCGGATTTAGTCTGCGCGCAGTCCGAACAAGCAGCCACGAAACGACGCGTGTCACGCTCCTGAGTGGGCCACCAAAAACGCTGGCGAATAGAAGCAAGCGTACCCCGAACGCCGGGGTGGCCGGCTAACTTGGCAGAGTGAGCCCACTGAAGAACGGCCAGACGAGTAGGAACGGGAACGAAAAGAAGGTTCCTAGGACAAGCGCGCGGCGACGGAGTGTGAGTGAGTGCTTGCTTTACCTGCCTCTCAATTCCCCAGACAGTCAACCCGACAACACGCCCCTCAGGGAGAATCCCCTCGGGGTCGGTGGAGGCTACTGAAGAACTGAAGAGACGGGATAAAGCATCAGGCTTGGTGTTCTTAGAGCCCGGACGATAAGAAATAACGAACTCGAAACAAGCGAAAAACAGCGCCCAACGAGCCTGACGCGCATTAAGTCGTTTGGCAGAACGGATGTACTCAAGGTTCCTATGGTCAGTCCAAACGACAAAAGGAACGGTCGCCCCCTCCAACCACTGTCGCCATTCGCCTAGGTCTAAGCGGATGGCGAGCAGTTCGCGGTTTCCCACATCATAGTTACGTTCCGACGGCGACAGGCGATGAGAAAAATACGCGCAAGGGTGGACCTTGTCGTCAGAATGGGAGCGCTGGGAAAGAATGGCTCCCACGCCCACTTCTGACGCGTCAACCTCGACAATGAACTGTCTAGAGACGTCAGGTGTAACAAGGATAGGTGCGGATGTAAAACGCTTCTTGAGGAGATCAAAAGCTCCCTGGGCAGAAACGGACCACTTAAAGCACGTCTTGACAGAAGTAAGGGCTGTGAGAGGAGCTGCCACCTGACCGAAATTACGAATGAAACGACGATAGAAATTCGCGAAGCCGAGAAAGCGCTGCAGCTCGACACGTGACTTAGGGACGGGCCAATCGCGGACAGCTTGGACCTTAGCGGGATCCATCTTAATGCCTTCAGCGGAAATAACAGAACCGAGAAATGTGACGGAGGAGGCATGAAAAGAGCACTTCTCAGCCTTCACATAAAGACAATTCTCTAAAAGGCGCTGGAGGACACGTCGAACGTGCTGAACATGAATCTGGAGTGACGGTGAAAAAATCAGGATATCGTCAAGGTAAACGAAAACAAAGATGTTCAGCATGTCTCTCAGGACATCATTCACTAATGCCTGAAAGACAGCTGGAGCGTTAGCGAGGCCGAACGGCAGAACCCGGTATTCAAAGTGCCCTAACGGAGTGTTAAACGCCGTTTTCCACTCGTCACCCTCCCTGATGCGCACGAGATGGTAAGCATTACGAAGGTCCAACTTAGTGAAAAACCTGGCTCCCTGCAGGATCTCGAAGGCTGAAGACATAAGGGGAAGCGGATAACGATTCTTAACCGTTATGTCATTCAGCCCTCGATAATCCACGCAGGGGCGCAGGGTCCCGTCCTTTTTCTTAACAAAAAAAACCCCCGCTCCGGCGGGAGAGGAGGAAGGGACTACGGTACCGGCGTCGAGAGCTACAGACAAATAATCTTCGAGAGCCTTACGTTCGGGAGCCGACAGAGAGTATAGACTACCCCGGGGGGGAGTGGTTCCCGGAAGGAGATCAATACTACAATCATACGACCGGTGCGGAGGAAGGGAGGTGGCCCTGGACCGACTGAACACTGTGCGCAGATCGTGATATTCCTCCGGCACCCCTGTCAAATCACCAGGCTCCTCCTGTGAAGAAGAGACAGAGGAAACAGGAGGGATAGCAGACATTAAACACTTCACATGACAAGAGACGTTCCAGGAGAGGATAGAATTACTAGACCAATTAATAGAAGGATTATGACACACTAGCCAGGGATGGCCCAAAACAACAGGTGTAAAAGCTGAACGAAAAATTAAAAAAGAAATGGTTTCGCTATGATTACCAGAGACAGTGAGGGTTAAAGGTAGCGTTTCACGCTGAATCCTGGGGAGAGGACTACCATCCAAGACGAACAAGGCCGTGGGCTCCCCTAACTGTCTGAGAGGAATGTCATGTTCCCGAGCCCAGGCTTCGTCCATAAAACAGCCCTCCGCCCCAGAGTCTATCAAGGCACTGCAGGAAGCTGCCGAACCGGTCCAGCGTAGATGGACCGACAAGGTAGTACAGGATCTTGAAGGAGAGACCTGAGTAGTAGCGCTCACCAGTAGCCCTCCGCTTACTGATGAGCTCTGGCTTTTACTGGACATGAAATGACAAAATGACCAGCGGAACCGCAATAGAGACAGAGGCGGTTGGTGATTCTCCGTTCCCTCTCCTTAGTTGAGATGCGAATACCCCCAGCTGCATAGGCTCAGCACCTGAGCCAGTGGAGGAAGATGGTAGTGATGCGGAGAGGGGGCAACGGATAACGCGAGCTCCCTTCCACGAGCTCGGTGACGAAGATCAACCCGTCGTTCTATGCGAATAGCGAGTTCAATCTAGGAATCCACGCTGGAAGGAACCTCCCGGGAGAGAATCTCATCCTTTACCTCCCGCGGAGACCCTCCAGAAAACGAGCGAGCAAAGCCGGCTCGTTCCAGTCACTGGAGGCAGCAAGAGTGCGAAACTCTATAGAGTAATCAGTTATGGATCGATTACCTTGACATAGGGAAGACAGGGCCCTGGAAGCTTCTTCCCCAAAAACAGAACGATCAAAAACCCGTATCATCTCCTCCTTAAAGTTCTGATACTGGTTAGTACACTCAGCCCTCGCCTCCCAGATTGCCGTGCCCCACTCACGAGCCCGTCCAGTAAGGAGAGATATGACGTAGGCGATACGAGCTGTGCCCCTGGAGTACGTGTCGGGCTGAAGAGAAAACACAATATCACACTGGGTGAGAAACGAGCGGCATTCAGTGGGCTCCCCAGAGTAACACGGCGGGTTATTAATTCTGGGCTCCGGAGACTCGGAAGCCCTGGAAGTAGCCGGTGGATCGAGGCGGAGATGGTGAATATGTTTCGAGAGGTCGGAGACTTGGGCGGCCAGGGTCTCAACGGCATGCCGAGCAGCAGACAATTCCTGCTCGTGTCTGCCTAGCATCGCTCCCTGGATCTCGACGGCTGAGTGGAGAGGATCCGAAGTCGCTGGGTCCATTCTTGGTCAGATTCTTCTGTTGTGCAGGTGAGTGAGGACCCAAAAGCGGTTTAACAGAAACAGAGTCTTTTAATGTCCAAACACAGGGAAGACATAAATCCTCTTCAGATGTATCGGTTGACAAAATAGACAACCCGCAGAGAGGGCGACAAATAAATCATAAAGTCCTCTGATCTTTACAGGAGAGTCCCCTTCTAGCAGCAGAGGAGAATAGCAGGGTTAGCGGCAACAGACTGCTGGTCTCTCCGGGTAGGGGCGGGTTGTAGAGGACAGAGGTACCTGATCACATGTAGCATCTGATGAAGAGGCAGATTACGACAGGACGGGACAAGGGTGAAGCAAACAAGAATCTGACAAAGACAGAAGCAGAAACAGAGAGAGAAATAGAGACCTAATCAGAGGGAAAAAAGGGAACAGGTGGGAGAGAGTAAACGAGGTAGTTAGAGGAGATGAGGAACAGCTGGGGGAAGGAAAGGGAGAGAAGGTAACCTAATACGACCAGCAGGGGGAAACGAAGTGAAGAGAAAGAACAGGAACAAGACATAACATGACAATACATGACACCAACGCCCTATTAAGAAACTGTATGTTGGTGTTTCCTTTATTTTGACAGTTACCTGTATATATAGTATACCTATATTTTAATATTTGATTTGCTTAATTGAAAAAACTGAATTGCATCATATGGCACCCCTCTCAAGAAGGGCTGAATGCTCTAGTCGTCCTTGTACCTACCTAGTCAACAGCACGAGAGAGAGAGAGAGAGAGAGAGAGAGAGAGAGAATGAGGGAGAGAGACAGAGAGAGAGAGAGAGAGAGAGAGAGAGAGAGAGAGAGAGAGAGCGAGAGAGAGAGAGAGAGAGAGAGAGAGAGTGAGTGATTTATGGTTGTACCTGTCTGGCCAACATGCATCACGATTGATAGGAACATCACAGCGGCACTCAGTTTGTCAATTTGCAGAGAGAGAGGGAAAGGATGAAAAAAGCAGCATGTTTTGTGCATCAGCAGTCCCAGATGTGCTGTTGGATAGAGAATATGAAGGCTCTTTGTTATATTTCACATTCTCATTGCGTGTATGACCCTGAGCGTTCTGCGCTCATCGTTGAGTGGGGCTGACGAATGGGAGAGAGAGGGAGAGAAAAATGGGAGAGTTGGTGGATGGGAAAAAGGGAAGACGGAGAAATCTAAAGGGAGGGGGTGATAAAGAAATTATTTGAATATGAGAAATATGAAAGAGGGAAAAAGAAGATGCTGATAGTGTTATTGACAGACAACCAGTAATGGAGTTTAAACTAACTGGAATGTAATTTGACTAGTTAACACCACCAACATCAACAAACACCACCCATTACAGCTATCAGTGATTATGCCCCCAGTGTACATGAGCGTTACCAATGTAATATTGTGCGGTTTAATGTCATAATGTACAATACAGTCAACCCCAGTGAAACCCACATAACTACATTAGCTTCATTGACTTCATTGTCTGACTCCTAATGCCCTTCATTTCTTTTGTGATTGAGGAGCTCGTTTCCATGGTGTCCTTGTGATTATGTTAAGTATAGGAAAAAGAATTGGCTGTGATTTTAGAGGAGCAATGCAAACCTCTGGGCTTCTTATTTACAGAAAGCTGACAGCAACCATGTGTATGTGACAAATTCATTTGATTTGAATACATGGGTGATCTGGGGGGGATTCCAGATGTTCTTGTCAGAAACACATAGCTAGCAGCACCTGCAGGTGGTTATGTATGTCTAAAGGCACAAGGTGAGACCCAAATGCAGATACAATAGGCAGATGATTAGAGTCTTACACTGTTTATTAATCCAAATGGTCGTGGACAGGCAAAAAGGTAAAAACCAGATCAGAGTCCAGGAGGTACAGAGTGGCAGACAGGCTCGTGGTCAAGGTAGGCAGAATGGTCATGCAGGCGGGTACAAAGTCCAGAAACAGGCAAGGCTAAAAACCGGGAGGACTAGAAAAAGGAGACTGCATACAGCAGGAGAACGGGAAAACCGCTGGTTGACTTGGAAACATACAATATGAACTAGCGCCGAGAGACAGGAAACACAGGGTTAAATACACTGGGGAAGATAAGCGACACCTGAAGGGGGTGGAGACAATCACAAGGACAGGTGAAACAGATCAGTGCATGACAGTATGTTAGTGGTAGCTGCACAAAGAAAAAGCTGTCGAAAGGAGGGAGTGGTATGTGGGAATTTCCATGGCAAAAGAATTACGCTGTGACTCTGACTTTAAAATGTTTACCAAAAACCATTGATTTCAAAGGTTAACAAACCATAGAACTCTAATGCCTTTATGACTCATCCTGAATTTAATTATGTTTCTCTATTGATCGCCATAAACATGGTGTGATTCTGCCACCCTAGAAGTCGTTTGTGTGACTTCAAAATGATTGGCGTGTTATAAAATAAATTAATCAGCGATTGGATCGTCTCCAACAAATCTGACCAATTGATAACATCATCAAGTAGGCTGGCTCTGGCCCGAACCCATCAGTTTCTGGGACCAATCAGAACAGTCAGAATGTGTCTCCACTCATCGTGGAGAATAAAAATCTGTTTGGCCGGAGTGGTGTAGATGGGTAGGCAGGCATGCAAAGAATTCTATCCACAAGGACTACTTTGAACAATTTCCACTGAAAGTTTTACAAAAACACATTTACAGAAAGAACTATACAGATACAAAGTTTGGTAACAGAATAAAACTGAGGGAGATGTTAGCGTAATTCAGTTTGCAAACTTTGCATCTTAACAATTTTTAGAGTACATTTTTTATATATTTTTATTTACTGTGTAAATTGGTCAAAGTAGTCATTTTACAGAGTTTATGGTTTGTTAAACTTTTTTTAAACTTTTTTTTTGTTTGGCATACATTTTAAAGTGAAAAATCAGAGTCTCTTATGTGGAATTGGCTAATGTGATAAATACAATGAAAAGGTCCACTAGGAGAGCTGACCGCACATGCGTGTGGCCACCAACATAACAGCAGGTGCAGCACACATTTCAAAAGCATGGTTCTTATTCTGAGTGAAAGCACAGTGAAACGTCTGCTTCCAACTCACACCCTCAACCACGTAGATTCCCTGAATGCAGCTCACTATCCAGCTCACTTTCCAGCTCACACTCTCAAACACCTCGATCCCCTGAATGCAGCTCACTCCCCAGATCCCAATCACCTGAATTCTAATCACCTGTTCAAATCAAATCACATTTATTTAAATAGCCCTTCGTACATCAGCTGATATCTCAAAGTGCTGTACAGAAACCCAGCCTAAAACCCCAAACAGCAAGCAATGCAGGTGTTGAAGCACGTTGGCTAGGAAAAATCCCTAGAAAGACCAAAACCTAGGAAGAAATCTTGAGAGGAAAGAGGCTATGAGGGGTGGCCAGTCCTTTTCTGGCTGTGCCGGGTGGAGATTATAACAGAACACGACCAAGATGTTCACATGTTCATAAATGACCAGCATGGTCAAATAATAGGTCTGGGACAGGTAGCACGTCCGGTGAACAGGTCAGGATTCCATAGCCGCAGGAAGAACAGTTGAAACTGGAGCAGCAGCACGGCCAGGTGGACTGGGGACAGCAAGGAGTCATCATGCCAGGTAGTCCTGAGGCATGGTCCTAGGGCTCAGGTCCTCCGAGAGAGAGAAAGAAGGAGAGAATTAGAGAGAGCATACTTAAATTCACACAGGACACCGGATAAGACAGGAGAAGTACTCCAGATATAACAAACTGACCCTAGCCCCCCGACACATAAACTACTGCAGCATAAATACTGGAGGCTGAGACAGGAGGGGTCAGGAGACACTGTGGCCCCATCCGATGATACCCCGGACAGGGCCAAACAGGAAGGATATAACCCCACCCACTTTGCCAAAGCACAGCCCCACATCACTAGAGGGATATCTTCAACCACCAACTTACCATCCTGAGACAAGGCCGAGTATAGCCTACAAAGATCTCCGCCACGGCACAACCCAAGGGGGGGCCCCAACCCAGACAGGAAGATCACATCAGTGACTCAACCCACTCAAGTGACGCACCTCTCCTAGGGACGGCATGAAAGAGCACCAGTAAGCCAGTGACTCAGCCCCTGTAATTGGGTTAGAGGCAAAGAATCACAGAGGAAAGAGGGGAATCGGCCAGGCAGAGACAGCAAGGGCGGTTCGTTGCTCCAGAGCGTTTCCGTTCACCTTCACACTCCTGGGCCAGACTACACTCAATCATATGACCCACTGAAGAGATTCGTCTTCAGTAAAGACTTAAAGGTTGAGACCAAGTTTGCGTCTCTCACATGGGTAGGCAGACCATTCCATAAAAATGGAAAGCCCTGCCTCCAGCTGTTTGCTTAGAAATTCTAGGGATAATTAGGAGGCCTGCGTCTTGTGAACGTAGCGTATGTGTAGGTATGTACGGCAGGACCAAATCAGAGAGATAGGTAGGAGGAAGCCCATGTAATGCTTTGTAGGTTAGCAGTAAAACCTTGAAATCAGCCCTTGCCTTGACAGGGAGCCAGTGTAGGGAGGCTAGCACTGGAGTAGTATGATCAGATTTTTGGGTTCTAGTCAGGATTCTAGCAGCCGTATTTAGCACTAACTGAAGTTTATTTAGTGCTTTATCCGGGTAGCCGGAAAGTAGAGCATTGCAGTAGTCTAACCTAGAAGTAACAAAAGCATGGATACATTTTCTGCATCATTTTTGGACAGAATGTTTCTGATTTTTGCAATGTTACGTAGATGGAAAAAAGCTGTCCTTGAAACAGTCTTGATATGTTCGTCAAAAGAGAGATCAGGGTCCAGAGTAACGCCGAGGTCCTTCACAGTTTTATTTGAGACGACTGTAAAACCATTAAGTTTAATTGTCAGATCCAACAGAAGATCTCTTTGTTTCTTGGGACCTATAACAAGCATCTCTGTTATGTCCGAGTTTAAAAGTAGAAAGTTTCCAGCCATCCACTTCCTTATGTCTGAAACACAGGCTTCTAGCGAGGGCAATTTTGGGGCTTCACCATGTTTCATTGAAATGTACAGCTGTGTGTCATCCGCATAGCAGTGAATGGTAACAATTATGTTTTCGAATGACATCCCCAAGAGGTAAAATATATGGTGAAAACAATAGTGGTCCTAAAACGGAACCTTGAGGAACACCGAAATTTACAGTTGATTTGTCAGAGGACAAGCCATTCACAGAGACAAACTGATATCTTTCCTACAGATAAGATGTATGTCATTATCACACACTATTTAGTTCAGTTCTTTGTACCCCGTCACTGTGAGGTATTGTTTGTTTTGTGACATGTCTTTCTGAGCTCTGTTTCTTTTTTAATTATTTTCTTCTTCCTTCTTCTCTTCCCCCCTTTTGCAATTTTTCTCCTCCGGTGTATGATAGTTTTTGCCTGCCTTGCTAACGATTCCTTTTGCCTATTCCTTCCCTGTACTTTAGCCTATCGGATTTTCTGTTATCTACCTATTGCCTGATCTCCCGGACTACGTTACTATCCTTTTCCCTGCCTGTACTGTTGCCCTTTGCAATAAACACATGCTGCACCCTGCACTTGAATCCAGCTCTTTGTCTCCCATCGTGTTCATTACACACAGATAAATCTGTTTTGTCTGAGAATTCTTGTCATGGCAAAGGTGACCCCATAGACATGTTTATGTGAAAGAGAAACAAAACATCAATCACTTATAATTCATTAATTATACAGAATTAACTCGGCAATTATGCAATTGTTCACTAATTATCAAACACTAACTATGCAGTGTTTGTTGCTGTTTGTATCTATGGAGATAGCACGTAATGTTATTTGTTCCTTCATTAATATCAGTGACAGTTTTAGTTCATGTTTGATTTCAGTCTTGTTTGGTCTGGCTCTGAACCAATTTACAGCTGGAGCTTTGAGTAGCAAAACAATCATTTTCAATATTTGGCATTGTCTGATGCCTCTGGCTGATGTCTCCTTTGTTTATGACTGTCGAACCGATATAATATTTGAGTTTCTCTATGTGTCCCCTTGTACCATCTGTTGCTGTGCTTACATTAGTCTTGGAGATGCATTGGATGGCCAGGCGGACCTGTGAAATGTACGGTAGAAATCATAAACTCTGCACTCTGAAATGTGTGTAGCACCTGCTGTTATGTTGGAGGCCACACGCATGTGCGGTCAGCTCTCCTAGTGGACCTCTACATCGTATTAATCACATTAGCCATGCTGTGCAGTGTTTGTTTAGGCAGCTGGACTGGCGCTACAGTCCCAGTGCTCCCTGGGAGAGTCTGGGTGTTTGTGTAGGCGACCTGTTGACTCTTCTGCACTGCGATGTGTTTGGAGGGAGGCGTCCTCTCCTCCACACCACATCCTCTGTGGTCAGTAAGCACACTTTATCCTCTGTTCATAAAGGGGATTTGATGACCAACTCACAGAATGTCATTTCATTTATTGACACTGATCCTATTGTGTTTTGAGAGGAGAAAGTTGACCCAGAAATCCTCTGAGGGTAACAAGGTGGAAAGGTATCCAGAGTGATAGGCATTCATCTTCTACTGGACCAAGCAGTTGTCACTGAGGTTATTCGAGAGGGAGAGAGTAATGTGTGTGAAAGAGAGAAGGGGTGGAAAACTCAATGTTTTGTAAAGGAATGTGCTTATGGGTAGCCTGTGAGTGCCCATATTTTACTGCTGGTCTGTGTTGTTCTGGTTCCAGAACTGGGCAGCTCGTGCAAGCATTCAACTAGGCCGCCAGTGGCACACTCAGAGCAATTAGGGGTTGAAGGCAGAACAGATTCTGGGGGCAGGGAACGAAGGCTTTCTCCCACTGCACGAGAAATGCTGAGGTTTCTCTATATGGACACATAGGCAGAGAGAGAGATTTCTCTATATGGGGTTCCTCTCTCTCTCTGCCTATGTGTCTGAGGGAGGGAGGGAGGGAGGGAGGGAGGGAGGGAGGGAGGGAGGGAGGGAGGGAGGGAGAGGGAGGGAGGGAGGGAGGGAGGGAGGGAGGGAGAGGGAGAGAGAGAGAGAGAGAGAGAGAGAGAGAATTATCTCTTGAACCTTGCAGGACATGCCAGCAGTCGGTCATAAACATTATACGTGTCTCCTTAGTCAAGTACCTTTTGCAGAACAAAAGCTTTTATACTTCTGAGGGATTGTAGGCTAGAAATTAAGATAGTCTGGCATCTCCCTCAGCCACGAAAACATGTCATATGAGTTACCATGTAGGGAGGCAGGACTTCAGCTTTGCATTTGATGCATTAGCTAACCATTGATTGTGAGGTTGTTTCTAGAAAGGGCATGAAAGTGAATGTCCTCTTGTGCTGAATTTCTTGCATCCTGCAAGTCAGCCAGCAGAGGGGGGGCTTGCGCTGGTCATGTAGCAAACCAGAAAGAACGGTTGGGATTGAACTTCTTCGGTTCTTTCAATGAACCCATGAAGCCCTCAGGAAAGATATGTATCTTTATTGACACTTATCAATAGTAAGAAAATATATCTTATTTAGTTTTATTTATTAGATATTTTCTCAGCATGGCACATTTTTATCACATGAAAGCCTGCAGCTTGTATTCATATAAAATGAGCTTTTAGTGTATCCTATTCCTAGACCCCAAAAAAACTCCAATGCGTTTGAAGTAGCCTACATTCAAATTCATGCAATGGACTTGAAAATGAAATGGTCATTCTGTCTGATGTGCCATTCGCATAGTGAGACAAAGAGGTCCCTGGGTCGATTTGCAAATCTTCTTATAGATTTAATTAATGATTTAGAGAAGTGCAACACTGCTCCTGGCTAATCTCTTCAGAAGTGAATTTTAATTGGCTTATTAAGATACTATTTTGTGCCCAAGCGAGGATTTAAAGGGCACATAAATGCAGGCACCTATGGCGTGTGTGAGACCTTGGTTCACACGGTGGTTTTGAATACATCTGTCTCCCAGTGGGGTAAACGATGTCGTGCAGCCCCTTTGACTTTACATTGAATAGAAGGATGTAAGGGAACAGCACCCTGTCTTTCAAACAATCCCTTTCACGTTATTAAACCCACACAGGGGACATCATTGGCTGTTGTTTCACTTTTCTTCTGCTGTTGTTTGGGTAGAGAACAAATGTGGAATACTGTTTTTTCATCACTTTTTGTTCAGCAAGTAGACGAATGAGATTTGTTTTAAATCAATTTGGTTAGACACATTTAGCATAGTTAGATAATCATTCAAAATATACCTAATTGAAATTAAATTAATCAACGTAGCCTAATTAAGCAGGATGCCAGTAGCTTTGGCTGACGAGAATCATAATTGAGTACAATAACATTCGTGTTAGATTTAGATGAACTTTTGGAGTAAACTAACATAGGCCTAACATATCTGGTAGCCTAATAAATTCAATGTAGGTTTCCCGTGTTAATAATATCCTCTATGGAAAACCCCGTCGTGGAGTGGGAAGAGTGGTGCATACAGTACCAACATACAACCCTCACTGAGCGCACGAAGTTGGGTGAGCCCTGGCAGTTTAGAGAAACAACCTCAAGCAGGCTACCGAAATCAGAAAAGTTACTAAACTGAAGTTGAACGTTCGGATTTTGGACTCTGCCATATCACACATACGAAAGAAAACTATGCCAAAGTGGAAATAATATTTGATCACAGATGAATTCTGCTAAAACTTCAGCGTTTAGTCTTGGATTTACGAAGCTCACTCGGATCCAAGAAGAGCCCAGTTATGTGAACGATCTCGTAGGCAACCAGCATAATGTGACCGGGAGGTTTGATATGAGCTATCAATAAATTATCGTATTTGTGTAGAGAAATAGCAATCGTCCCGCACGGAGTTATTCGGTGACTGGCACTCACCAAAGACTACCCCAGCGCAGCGGACAGGCACAGAGAAGAGGGAGCGAGACGGCGTGGCAGGCTATTTCAACAGAAGAAGGAAACAGAACATATATGAAAACAGAACAGAACATCTATGAAAATACTCATTATTTAGATTGAATACAATTCGTTTCCGTCCTCTGCTGCTTTGGAATGATGCCTGCGCATTCTGTGGGTATTTACTTTCTACTCGGATTTATTCACATTTGTTCAGGTAAAGACAACACTATTTCACCTTAGTTGACTTGGGTTTTGACTTTATATTTTAATAGTGATGTTCCTGTAATATAATAGCGTATTTTTATGTACGCTTGCGTTCATGAGTGTGTGCTTGTGTGTGGGAGTGAGAGATGGCATGGGTGGGGTAAGTTGATGAGTATAGACTGACTTGGCTATACACTTTAATATCATGCTTTGGTATATGTTTTATCCTTTGACATTGTGTGCAAGCATGGCCATGTGGCATAAACTGGTCCTTGACCCAGGCAGCCTTTCTGATTTATTGCCTGACTGCTGACAGGAAGTGCCCTTATTGCCCTAGCTCTTTAAAAAGGTGTACTTATGAATCACTGCCATTCACATCAGCAGAGATCCAGATATGAAGAATGAGACCATGTCCTCATTATATTGTTTTAGTGCCCTGACTCTGTGCTTTCTGCTGGGTAATCACCTGTCAGGGTGCCAGTTTTGCCACTATCTGTGTTATCCTTAGAGTCAATGTGATAAAGAGTGTGTGTGTGTGTGTGTGTGTGTGTGTGTCAGTGTGTGTGTTCATCTTCTGAAAGCACCTGTAACCCTACCTTTTCAAAGAGTATCTTAAATAATCCCTCACCTCGATCCCCCCCCCCAAAAGACTAGCAACTTTACTGAAGCAACACTTGCACTTGAACCCCCCCCAACACGCACACCCTCCTAGCTCTGACTTTGCAGATAACTACTTTATTGAGGAACAGTGTACTTACTATGCCTGTGATATGTGGTTGTCCCACCTAGCTATCTTAAGATGAATGCACTAACTGGATGTGGCTCTGGATAAGAACGTCTGCTAAATTACTAAAATGTAAAGTGTGACAGAGAAATAGTTTTCATAAGACTATGATCATAATCTTCAGGAGTAAATCTTGAGGGGAATGTGAAAAAGGGCTGACCAACCATTCAAAAGGGCTGACCAACCGGTCAAAGGGGCTGACCAACTGGTCAAAGGGGCTGACCAACCGTTTAAAAGGGCTGACCAACCGGTCAAAGGGGCTGACCAACCGGTCAAAGGGGCTGACCAACCGGTCAAAAGGGCTGACCAACTGGTCAAAGGGGCTGACCAACCGTTCAAAAGGGCTGACCAACCGTTCAAAAGGGCTGACCAACCGGTCAAAGGGGCTGACCAACCGTTCAAAAGGGCTGACCAACCGGTCAAAGGGGCTGACCAACCGGTCAAAAGACCTGACCAACCGGTCAATGGGGCTGACCAACCGGTCAAAGGGGCTGACCAAACGGTCAAAAGGGCTGACCAGCCGGTCAAAAGGGCTGACCAACCGGTCAAAAGGGCTGACCAGCCGGTCAAAGGGCTGACCAAGGGGCCGGTCAAAGGGGCTGACCAAACGGTCAAAGGGCTGACCAGCGGTCAAAGGGGCTGACCACCGGTCAAAAGACCTGGTCAAAGGGGCTGACCAAGCGGTCAAAGGGCTGACCAGCGGTCAAAGGGCTGACCAACCGGTCAAAGGGGCTGACCAACCGGTCAAAAGACCTGACCAACCGGTCAAATGGGCTGACCAACCGGTCAAAGGGCTGACCAGCCGGTCAAAGGGGCTGACCAACCGGTCAAAGGGGCTGACCAAACGGTCAAAAGGGCTGACCAGCCGGTCAAAAGGGCTGACCAACCGGTCAAAGGGGCTGACCAACCGGTCAAAAGACCTGACCAACCGGTCAAATGGGCTGACCAACCGGTCAAAAAAGACCTGACCAACGGTCGGTCAAACGGTCAAAGGGCTGACCAAGCGGTCAAAAGGGCTGACCAGCCGGTCAAAGGGCTGACCAGCCGGTCAAAGGGGCTGACCAGCCGGTCAAAGGGGCTGACCAAACCGGTCAAAGGGGCTGACCAAACGGTCAAAAGGGCTGACCAGCCGGTCAAAAGGGCTGACCAACCGGTCAAAGGGGCTGACCAACCGGTCAAAGGGGCTGACCAACCGGTCAAAAGACCTGACCAACCGGTCAAATGGGCTGACCAACCGGTCAAAGGGGCTGACCAAACGGTCAAAAGGGCTGACCAGCCGGTCAAAAGGGCTGACCAACCGGTCAAAGGGGCTGACCAACCGGTCAAAAGGGCTGACCAACCGGTCAAAGGGGCTGACCAACCGGTCAAAGGGGCTGACCAACCGGTCAAAAGACCTGACCAACCAGTCAAAGGGGCTGACCAAACTGTAAAAAGGGCTGACCAACCGGTCAAAAGACCTGACCAACCGGTCAAAGGGGCTGACCAACCGGTCAAAAGACCTGAGCAATCGGTCAAAGGGGCTGACCAACCGGTCAAAAGACCTGACCAACTGGTCAAAAGAGCTGACCAACCGGTCAAAAGACCTGACCAATCGGTCCAAAGCTCTGACCAACCAGTCAAAGGAGCTGACCTCCTGGGCAACACACACACTCTGGTCACAGAGATCAGTAGCGGAGCTGGTTAATGACTAACAGTAGAAAAAATCCCAGGTCAGTGGAGAGATGCCTAATGATGTCCCATTAACAGCACAGCTAGTTTGAACAGGTGAGGCTTTTGTACAGACTGATTTGCCCACATTGATATGATTTATCATCTGCTAACACTGTTAGGGATTTCTGACATATATACACACTCTCAATACACAAACCCCTTGCCTCTTCTGTTTGTTTGTGAATGAAAAAACTGTACATAGCTATATGAGCAAGGAAACAAACTTATAATGGAGTTATGAAGACAAATGGTGTTTGAGAAACACTGATATGAGTGTGTTAGATAGCAGCCCATTATCGGCTATATGTGTCATAGCAGAATTGTGTTGAGGAAGTGCCTAATGACAAAGGGAAATACACTAATCAATGCCCCTTTTCAAGCCGGGCTGGTGTGATTGTAAGTGTGAGTGTGTGTATTTGTGTGTGTGTGTGTGTGTGTGTGTGTGTGTGTGTGTGTGTGTGTGTGTGTGTGTGTGTGTGTGTGTGTGTGTGTGTGTGTGTGTGTGTGTGTGCGCGCGCATGGCCTCCTTAGCATCCCAGATTACAGGGACTCTGGAGGTAATAGGCCCATGATAGCCCAGAGGCCTGCTGTGCTGCATACCATCCCTTCAAAGTGGTCCCTGTTTACCAAACAGATTGTACTCAGGTGTTTCACTCCATAGCTCTGCCCACCCTACTTGGACAGGTATTTGAAGAATGCTACCTTGTCTTGTCTCTCCCACTCCACAGCACATCAACAGACAAGAGAACCGACGACCATTAAGTACAACACAATAGACCCGTGCAGGTGTTGTGCCCAGAGGGCTTCTCAGACACCATACAGGAGCTTTGTGTAGCTGCCTTGGCTATAGGACAACACTGCTATCACACTCCCATTCTTCTTCTCAATGCTACATCTGGTACTGTAATTAAGTAATCCATAATACTGTAAATGATGCCCATTAAAAGCAGGTTCCTGCAGGAAAGGATTTGTTCCCCAATAAATCCTGATTATGCATCCCTGGAGTGACAACATGATGCTAAGCTGCTTTACCCCCAGTCCCACTCCTCCCTTCTCCTCCCTCCTCCTTCTTCCCTCCCATGTTTTTAGCAGCCAACATTCTCCTTAATGAATGCTCTGTAAACACTCAGCCTTAAAATAGGAATCTTTCCCAAGAGAAACACATACAGTACCAGTCAAAAGTTTGGACACACCTACTCATTCAAGGGTTTTTCTTTATTTTTACTATTTTGTAATTTGTAGAATAATAGTGAAGACATCAAAACTATGAAATAAAACATATGGAATCATGTAGTAACCAAAAAAGTGTTAAACAAATAAAAAGTTATTTTAGATTTTAGGTTATTCAAAGTAGCCACCCTTTGCCTTGAGGACAGCTTTGCACACTCTTGGCATTCTGTCAATCAGCTTCACCTGGAATGCTTTTCCAACAGTCTTGAAGGAGTTCCCACATATGCTGAGCACTTATTGGCTGCTTTTCCTTCACTCTGCGGTCCAACTCATCCCTAACCATCTCAATTGGGTTGATGCCAGGTGATTGTGGAGGCCAGGTCATTTGATGCAGCACTCCATCACTCTCCTTCTTGATCAAATAGCCCTTACACAGCCTGGAGGTGTGTTGGGTCATTGTCCTGTTGAAAAACAAATTATAGTCCCACTAAGCACAAACCAGATGGGATGGCGTATTGCTGCAGAATGCTGTGGTAGCCATGCTGGTTAAGTGTGCCTCGAATTCTAAATAAATCAACTACAGCGTCACCAGTAAAGCACCCCCACACCGTCACACCTCCTCCTTTGAGCTTCACAGTGGGAAGCACACATGCAGAGATCATCTGTTCACCTACTCTGCGTCTCACAAAGACACGGCGGTTGGAACCAAAATCTCATTTGGACTCATCAGACCAAAGAACAGATTTCCACCGGTCTGATGTCCATTGCTTGTGTTTCTTGGCTCAAGCAAGTCTCTTCTTCTTATTGGTGTCCTTTAGTAGTATTTTTTTTGCAGCAATTCGACCATGAAGGCCTGATTCACGCAGTCTCCTCTGAACAGTTGATGTTGAGATGTGTCTGTTACTTGAACTTGTCACAACACAACTGATTGGCTCAAACGCATTAAGAAGGAAATAAATTCCACAAATGAACTTTTAACAAGACATACCTGTTAATTGAACTGCATTCCAGGTGGCTACCTCATGAAGCTGGTTGAGAGACTGCCAAGAGTGTGCAAAGCTGTCATCAAGACAAAGGGTGGCTACTTTGAAGAATCTCAAATATAAAATATATTTTGATTTGTTTAACACTTTTTGGTTACTACATGATTCCATATGTGCTATTTCACATAGTTGTGATATCTTCATTATTATTCAACAATGTAAAAAAAAAAATTGAAAAAAAGAAAAACCCTTGAATGAGTATGTGTGTCCAAACCTTTGACTGGTACTGTATATGTTTCCCTCCTTTTTAATTTAGTTTTTTTCTGGACTGTTGTTTCTAAGACTGCTTGTTAAATTGGGCTTGTGAATGAGTAAAATTGGCTTGAGATAATAGTCTCGTGTCCAGACCTTGTTTGGTCTTTGGACTCTCTCAGCCATACAGTAGCTGGGTCATTGGGGAGCCAGATATCTCCTTCTGAAGGAGGTCAGTCGGCAATGTGAGAGGAGAAGGGAACAGAAAAGAAGTGGGTTAGAATATGCTCTGTCATTTGCGTTTCCAGTGGGGAGGAGAGCATGAAGACACCTGGCCTACCACTGCCTGGATAGATGAGCACCGGTCAGAGTTCACATGTACCTGAAAACGCTAGGTAGTTGACAGTGACGCAGTGACACTCCCATGCTCCTGACAGAGGGACATCCCACAGCCCTGTGTTGTGACACCGTCAGTAATAACACAGTGTGGAGTATAATGGACTAATGCAGCTTGATGATTAAGCTGACCTGCTATGTCATCCTGTATGCTAATGAGTCTCCCTCCAGTCTATTTGATGCTGACAGTGATGTGCTGTGTTCCTCCACTAATGAGACTCCTATTTGATGACGAGGCTGACGGCTGGGCCATCTTGTGCTCTAAAGAGTCTCCCTTTGATATCCCTGTTCGTGAGGGACTTGTCAGTTTCCTTCTGTTCGTCCTCTGGAGTAAGGAACTAATGAGGGAGAAGCAGCCGAAGCCAGTTTGAATGGAATGTGTCTCCCAAGCATGTATTTTATCTATTCCCTCTCTCTAGATTCCATCACCATGTGATATAAATGACTAGGCTTTAAAGAAGAGGGGAAAAGGGAGGGAGGGAAGGAGAGAGAGAAAGGGAGGGAGGGAAGGAGAGAGAGAAAGGGAGACAGAGAGAGAGAGCGAGACAGGGAGAAAGAGAAAAATACATGGAGGAAGAGAGAGAGAGGGGGAGTGGAGGAGTAAAACATGTGTATAATCACCCCCCGAGTTCTCATATCCTCTCCTCTGGGTTGGAGTTGGAGCTGGCTCATTCATGCTGGCTGAAGAAGTCTGCTCAAATGGTTGTTTGTTTAATAGATGTCAAGTCCCCTATATTGGGGTTCTGAACCGGTTCTGACTGACATTTTGGTTTACAAAGCACTCTGTGAATGTCGTAGGGTCCCGTGCAAATAGTGCCAGAAAGCCCCATCGGTTTGCTCTCCACTACCAGTTTCTCAGCAGAGCTGACTTGACGTGTCAGGTTTCAGACCCCATATTTAAATGAAAGGGGGCAGTCTTGCAAATCCAACAATTGTGGTTTAATCTCGGTATGATATTCTCAGCCGGATTTAAAGCTCTCGGCATGAATAAATACTAAATTATCTCATAGATTTGAACGACAACCACTTTCTCTTGGTCATAGACTGACAAAATCACTTCATGCTTAAATCTGAAGTTGTAGCGAGTCTGCTCATATTTGAATGGTGTCTCTGTGCCACTCAGTGGACATTTAGGAGAAAGTCTATGTCAGTTATATGAAATTGTGCCTATATTGTACTGTCACTAAGTATGATCATATTTATTTTAGTTATAAGAAATGTGAAATCTTATTTAAATTTGGATTGTTACTATATTTAGAAAGTATTTTAGGTATTTCAAGCACTATTGTCCCACTTTTGTTGAATAGGGGGAAGAAATTATTTGATTTTTCGTACTATCATATTATTTCTAATGTGTACTTGAGCTTGTGTCCTCAAAAGTGAGGAATGTATAAATATGTTTACCAGAAAGGTGGTTCCAGACCTTTCTAAAACATTTCCAGTTATTGTTTATGGCCATCTTGTGAAAGATAATAGTTTGCATATGTCTATTTGTGCGGAAATCAACATTTTGCCCTATCATTCAAGTTAAAAGGACATGCACACAGCTCAAGCTAAATGTAGCATTCAGTCATTCCTCTGTGTTCTTTCTCTCTCCTGCCGGCAGCAATCTTGGCACAGCTTCCTCCCTCAACCACACCATAATGGTTTTTAAAGCAATTTGTTTCCTTCTCTTTTTTGGGGTGGATATTTTAAACCTGGTTTGTGATTTATGTTTGAAGTGAGTTGGCAGTGTTTTTGTTGAGAGTTGAGCTGGAGGTGACAGTATGGAAAGATTACATGGTTACCTTTTTCATACCTTGACATAACGCACACACTCCCACATACATAACACAGTGATCTACAGTTAACCCATATGAAAATAAATCTGTGACAAATGGACCCTGTAAGCAAGGTGTGTTGACAAGCCACTAGAAGAGCCCTCAATGAGAACTCTGCTCACTAGGAACACTTGAATACCTGAGAAATAAATTGTATCACCACAACAGAGAAGACTAAGACCTGCAATAAACCACAATAAAACCACACCGTTATGCAACTGTCACCATCCATTAGTTTTCACTGCTTGCTTGGTCGGTCTCGTTCATGCTTTATTGGTTTGTGGCTCAACAAAGCACAGCACAGTTATACAGTGAATTTAGAGGGAACTTTGCCATGGAGTATTTCTTGTTGTCATTATCTGAGTTATTCCATGTCTTTCTTTCCCATGCAAATAAATGTATTCTCTTTCATTCAAGTTGTTTGAAATATCTTTTGTGTGGGTGCATGGGTAATGGTGTTTGTGTGTGCTCATTTGTGTGTGTGTGCGTGTTGTCAGAGTTGTGCTGAAAGCAGTGTTTCCTGATTGCTTTCCTTGTTTACTTGCTGGTTTCCTGGGGTGCTCAGTGAGCCGTGGCCGCCAGCCTGGAGCTGAGGAAGACACGGAGGGCTTTAACAAGTGCCTGTGGGGCTAGAGGTCAGAGGTTATCACACCTCCACACACACACACACGCAGACACTCCTAGGTTTTTGTGGCGGATCAGCGCCTGCCCCAGAGGAGTGCCTGGAATGTGTGTGTCTGAATTATGTTCTTGGCCTGGGGCATGGAGTTCCCCTCCATCTCTGCCCACTAGGCTCCCCCTACTCCTTCTCAGCCTTCCCCTCTCCCCTCAGCCGTCAGCCCACGGTGCAGTGAGGTTTCAGACTGTTGCATCCTGGGACCTGAGGTGAAGCAGAGAGGTCTCTCCCTAGAGGACACTGTTACTGACCCTGAACCAAGCAGGCAACCATCCCTCTGCATACCATGCTGGTCTGTTGTTTTAGATAGACCATCGGGCCCAAAGCTAAAGAGTGCTAAGGGTCTTGTGGACTACTTGTTCTATCTCGACCAAAGCTTCCTGTCCTTCTGAGGTGTCCGGCCTCAGCTGTGTGCTCAGTGCTGAGGGAGAGCGAGGTCAGTTTTGGATAATTGGTCCTGTAAATAAACGCTGCTTAGTTTTTTCTTCTGCCCATGGGTTTGTATGTGGTTGAGATGAGGAGAGATCCCACGTGTCTGGCCCCAGAGTGTCTGTTTACTTTGGCTTTCCAGCCAGTGTCCTCCTCCTCCTGCTGTAAAGCTATGGAGACAGGGAGTGTGTGGAGAGGGTCAGACAGCTGGTTTCACTCTAAAAAGGGTCTTTGTGAAAAAGACTTTTGGAGTGCATATTATGTTGTTATGACAAGGCATCATGGGTTGCTAATACCCCAGTGGGGTTTTTACCTATAAAAAAGGACCTAATACTGACCTGTCTTATATTGTGTTATTTTTAGAGTGTCAATACCAGCTTTTCTCTGAATAGAATGTGGCTGAATACAAAGAGGAACCCATTGAGCAGAGCTGACCTAGGTGAATATGTTTAATCGTATAAAAGCCTGTTCCTCTCAGCTCTAGTCCATCTCCCCTAGCTGGTCTCCTGACAACCCCCACCCCCTCCCTAAAAAAAATCACTCTCCCTCTTCTTCTCGGTGGGAGTCCAAACAGAGCCCTCAGGACGGCCCTACATTCTCTTTAATACACTAGGATTCCTGATGGTCTTCTTGACGTCAGCCAAACACTTACTAAGATAAGACTATTGGGCTGCTTCCAACTCTGGGTGGGAGGGTTTATGCATAACCCTGTATGTTTACAGAAGAAATCGCATATAATGTGATTGGGTTGCATGCCACATACCCATGGCACCTAGAGACAAGTAGCTCTCTTCTCATCAAACAACATAGTTTAACCCAGCCAGGTGTCAGCTGCACAGAACCCACCTTGGCAGCTTGACTCATAACTAGCTTCATATGTTGCTCTCTTCTTGTCCTCCCTCTCCACCTCCTGCCATACCCTTCCTGACGGCACCGTTTCGGGACTCCGACAACATGCTCTCCTCTACTGTCTAGGGCCAATTAGCACCCACTGTTCTAGGGCTAACCTCAGTAGGAATAGCTCCCACAACCTACATTATCACAAACCATCCACCTGCCCCAATTGAATTTCAATGTGAAATGAGCTGTATTAGATGGTCAATGGTTAAGGGAGGATAAGGTTTGTGTGGGCAGCCAGGTATGTGTGGGAGGAATGATGTTTTCAAAGGACAGCTGTAAAATGCCATGGTGATAGCAGGACAAAGGTTGCTGATATTCATTTGGCTCTGTGTCAACTCTCTTAGTTTCATAAAGGTGCCCATCGATTGATTGATTGAATATGAGATCTGATCAATACTTTTCTTCTGGATTTTTCCTGTTCTCTTGCAGTTACACATGGACACACACACACACACACACACACACACACACACACACACACACACACACACACACACACACACACACACTAGTGATTAGCTTGGCTCTTTGAACAATTAAGCCCAGGATTAGAACTAATCAGGATGTGTGAAACAGCTCAATCTTGTTAGGAAGGATAGGCAAAAAATGGGCATTATCCCTGTACCACACACCCATTCCTCCTGCTCTCTCCACCATGCTCAGTCAGTCATTAGTGACACACCAGATACACAGTTCAAAGCTTTCTAGGGAAGGCTGAATCTTAATGAAAGCTTTCTCATCAGCACAGATTTCTTCATAAAGAGTCCAAAACTCACTTAATTGGCCTTAATTTGCAGATCTATGATGAGACAGTATCAGTAATGCTGGGGGCTAAATGACTAAAATGTAAATGGTATCCATGATAAACATGTATATTGAGTCAGGCTGAAGGCTCCAATAGTTCCCATAATTGTTTGGGATTGAACACCCCCCTGGTGTATACCTGGCCTTGCCCCACTCCACCACTCTTAGCCTAAACATCATCAGCATGTGCCCATGCCACTCTCATCTGAATGAGTAAGAGAGAGGGGTCCGGATTGGTCAGTGCAGTGGTGAGATCTTTGATAAAGAATAAGCTGAGATCAGCTTGTCAATGTGCATCAGGGACACATTTATATTAGATTTAGACAGGATTCTGCTGGGTAAATGTTTCACTTTAAAACCCATGAATTAACATTTTAAGGATTCAGTACTCTGTCTCTGTCATTATGTAGTTCCCATGGAGTAAATGATAAACACCGGGGAAAAGTCAGCCTGATTCACAGTCTTGGTATACTGTAATTGTAAACATTCCTCTATTGTGTTCGGAGCTCTGTGTTCGGCTTGGCTCCTCCATTGTGGTTGCTTGGTTTACCAGGCCTAAGGCAGTGGTGGTTCACTTCAACCGGATGGATAGATGGATAAACCATCATGGCTCCAGTCCCAGAGGCTGGCCTCATTCTTCGTCTGGTCTGGTCTGGTCTGGGCTCAGCATGGCATGGTTGGTATGCTCCCCAGTCCCTCTCCATTGGAGGTGTGTTTAAATGTTTAAACGTTAAAACATTTAAATTCATTTGGGATCCTTAACGTCAAGAAAAATCCCATACCCAAAATCAATGTTTGTTTTCTGATTTATTTCACAAAATAAAAATCTCAGTATAGTTATCACAAAATATATTATTTTCCATGTTATACAGTGCCTTCAGAAAGTATTCACACCCCTTGACTTTTTCTTAGTTATGTTGTGTTAGAGACAGAATTTAAAATGTCAAAGTGGAATTGTGTTCTTAGACATTTTTATAAATGAATTAAAAATTAAAAGCTGAAATGTCTTGATTCAGTAAGTATTCAACCCCTTTATTATGGCAATCATAAATAAGTTCAGGAGTAAAAATGTACTTGACCAGTCTTATAATAAGTTGCATGGACTCACTCTGTGTGCAATAATAATAATATGATTTTTTGAATGACTACCTCATCTCTGTACCTACCCCACACTACAATGATCTGTAAAGATCCTCAGTCGAGCAGTGAATTTCAAACACAGATTCAACCTCAACGAGCAGGGAGGTTTTCCAATGCCTCACAAAGAAGGGCACCTATTGATAGATGGGTAAAAACATAAAAAGCAGACATTGAAAATCCCATTCAGCATGGTGAAGCTATTTATTACACTTTGGATGATGTATCAATACACCCAGTCACTACAAAGATACATGTGTCCTTACTAACTCAGTTGTCAGAGAGGAAGGAGATTACTCAGGGATCTCACCATGAGGCCACTTTAAAACATTTACATTTACATTACATTTAAGTCATTTAGCAGACGCTCTTATCCAGAGCGACTTACAAATTGGTGCTTTCACCTTATGACATCCAGTGGAACAGCCACTTTACAATAGTGCATCTAGGTCTTTTAAGGGGGGGTGAGAAGGATTACTTTATCCTATCCTAGGTATTCCTTAAAGAGGTGGGGTTTCAGGTGTCTCCGGAAGGTGGTGATTGACTCCGCTGTCCTGGCGTCGTGAGGGAGTTTGTTCCACCATTGGGGGGCCAGAGCAGCGAACAGTTTTGACTGGGCTGAGCGGGAACTGTACTTCCTCAGTGGTAGGGAGGCGAGCAGGCCAGAGGTGGATGAACGCAGTGCCCTTGTTTGGGTGTAGGGCCTGATCAGAGCCTGGAGGTACTGAGGTGCCGTTCCCCTCACAGCTCCGTAGGCAAGCACCATGGTCTTGTAGCGGATGCGAGCTTCAACTGGAAGCCAGTGGAGAGAGCGGAGGAGCGGGGTGACGTGAGAGAACTTGGGAAGGTTGAACACCAGACGGGCTGCGGCGTTCTGGATGAGTTGTAGGGGTTTAATGGCACAGGCAGGGAGCCCAGCCAACAGCGAGTTGCAGTAATCCAGACGGGAGATGACAAGTGCCTGGATTAGGACCTGCGCCGCTTCCTGTGTGAGGCAGGGTCGTACTCTGCGGATGTTGTAGAGCATGAACCTACAGGAACGGGCCACCGCCTTGATGTTAGTTGAGAACGACAGGGTGTTGTCCAGGATCACGCCAAGGTTCTTAGCGCTCTGGGAGGAGGACACGATGGAGTTGTCAACCGTGATGGCGAGATCATGGAACGGGCAGTCCTTCCCCGGGAGGAAGAGCAGCTCCGTCTTGCCGAGGTTCAGCTTGAGGTGGTGATCCGTCATCCACACTGATATGTCTGCCAGACATGCAGAGATGCGATTCGCCACCTGGTCATCAGAGGGGGGAAAGGAGAAGATTAATTGTGTGTCGTCTGCATAGCTATGATAGGAGAGACCATGTGAGGTTATGACAGAGCCAAGTGACTTGGTGTATAGCGAGAATAGGAGAGGGCCTAGAACAGAGCCCTGGGGGACACCAGTGGTGAGAGCGCGTGGTGAGGAGACAGATTCTCGCCACGCCACCTGGTAGGAGCGACCTGTCAGGTAGGACGCAATCCAAGCATGGGCCGCGCCGGAGATGCCCAACTCGGAGAGGGTGGAGAGGAGGATCTGATGGTTCACAGTATCGAAGGCAGCCGATAGGTCTAGAAGGATGAGAGCAGAGGAGAGAGAGTTAGCTTTAGCAGTGCGGAGTGCCTCCGTGATACAGAGAAGAGCAGTCTCAGTTGAATGACTAGTCTTGAAACCTGACTGATTTGGATCAAGAAGGTCATTCTGAGAGAGATAGCGGGAGAGCTGGCCAAGGACGGCACGTTCAAGAGTTTTGGAGAGAAAAGAAAGAAGGGATACTGGTCTGTAGTTGTTGACATCGGAGGGATCGAGTGTAGGTTTTTTCAGAAGGGGTGGAACTCTCGCTCTCTTGAAGACGGGAGGGACGTAGCCAGCGGTCAGGGATGAGTTGATGAGCGAGGTGAGGTAAGGGAGAAGGTCACCGGAGATGGTCTGGAGAAGAGAGGAGGGGATAGGGTCAAGCGGGCAGGTTGTTGGGCGGCCGGCCGTCACAAGACGCGAGATGTCATCTGGAGAGAGACGGGAGAAAGAGGTCAGAGCACAGGGTAGGGCAGTGTGAGCAGAACCAGCGGTGTCGTTTGACTTAGCAAACGAGGATCGGATGTTGTCGACCTTCTTTTCAAAATGGTTGACGAAGTCATCTGCAGAGAGGGAGGAGGGGGAGGGGGAGGAGGATTCAAGAGGGAGGAGAAGGTGGCAAAGAGCTTCCTAGGGTTAGAGGCAGATGCTTGGAATTTAGAGTGGTAAAAGTGGCTTTAGCAGCAGAGACAGAGGAGGAAAATGTAGAGAGGAGGGAGTGAAAGGATGCCAGGTCCGCAGGGAGGCGAGTTTTCCTCCATTTCCGCTCGGCTGCCCGGAGCCCTGTTCTGTGAGCTCGCAATGAGTCGTCGAGAGCCACGGAGCGGGAGGGGAGGACCGAGCCGGCCTGGAGGATAGGGGACATAGAGAGTCAAAGGATGCAGAAAGGGAGGAGAGGAGGGTTGAGGAGGCAGAATCAGGAGATAGGTTGGAGAAGGTTTGAGCAGAGGGAAGAGATGATAGGATGGAAGAGGAGAGAGTAGCGGGGGAGAGAGAGCGAAGGTTGGGACGGCGCGATACCATCCAGTAGGGGCAGTGTGGGAAGTGTTGGATGAGAGCGAGAGGGAAAGGGATACAAGGTAGTGGTCGGAGACTTGGAGGGGAGTTGCAATGAGGTTAGTGGAAGAACAGCATCTAGTAAAGATGAGGTTGAGCGTATTGCCTGCCTTGTGAGTAGGGGGAAGGTGAGAGGGTGAGGTCAAAAGAGGAGAGGAGTGGAAAGAAGGAGGCAGAGAGGAATGAGTCAAAGGTAGACGTGGGGAGGTTAAAGTCGCCCAGAACTGTGAGAGGTGAGCCGTCCTCAGGAAAGGAGCTTATCAAGGCATCAAGCTCATTGATGAACTCTCCGAGGGAACCTGGAGGGCGATAAATGATAAGGATGTTAAGCTTGAAAGGGCTGGTAACTGTGACAGCATGGAATTCAAAGGAGGCGATAGACAGATGGGTAAGGGGAGAAAGAGAGAATGACCACTTGGGAGAGATGAGGATCCCGGTGCCACCACCCCGCTGACCAGAAGCTCTCGGGGGGTGCGAGAGCACGTGGGCGGACGAAGAGAGAGCAGTAGGAGTAGCGGTGTTGTCTGTGGTGATCCATGTTTCCGTCAGTGCCAAGAAGTCGAGGGACTGGAGGGAGGCATAGGCTGAGATGAACTCTGCCTTGTTGGCCGCAGATCGGCAGTTCCAGAGGCTACCGGAGACCTGGAACTCCACGTGGGTCGTGCGCGCTGGGACCACCAGATTAGGGTGGCCGCGGCCATGCGGTGTGGAGCGTTTGTATGGTCTGTGCAGAGAGGAGAGAACAGGGATAGACAGACACATAGTTGACAGGCTAGAGAAGAGGCTACGCTAATGCAGAGGAGATTGGAATGACAAGTGGACTACACGTCTCGAATGTTCAGAAAGTTAAGCTTACGTAGCAAGAATCTAATTGACTAAAATGATTAAAATGATACAGTACTGCTGAGGTAGGCTAGCTGCGTTGTTGACACTACACTAATCAAGTCGTTCCGTTGAGTGTGAAGTTTCTACAATGCTGCTATTCGGGGGCTAGCTGGCTAGCTAGCAGTGTTGGTTACGTTACGTTGCGTTAGGAGAACGACAATAGCTGGCTAGCTAACCTAGAAAATCGCTCTAGACTACACAATTATCTTTGAAACAAAGACGGCTATGTAGCTAGCTATGTAGCTAGCTACGATCAAACAAATCACACCGTTGGGACTGTAATGAAATGAAATGAAAATGTGATACTACCTGTGGAGCGAAGCGGAATGCGACCGGAATGCGAAAGTTCTATTCAGTAGACGTTGGCTGGCTGTTGGCTAGCTAGGAGTGTCTCCTACGTTAAGGACGACAAAATAGCTGGCTAGCTAACCTCGGTAAATTAAGATAATCACTCTAAGACTACACACTCTAAACTACACAATTATCTTGGATACGAAGACAGCAAAGACAACTATGTAGCTAGCTAATACTACACTAATCAAGTCGTTCAGTTGAGTGTGATAGTTACTACAGTGCTACGGTAGCCAGTGAATGTATGCTAGCTGGCTAGCTGCTAGGCAGATAGGAGGACGACGAAATACGATAATAACGCAATTATCACTCTAAGACTCCACGCTCTAAACTACACAATTATCTTGGATACGAAGACAGCAAAGACAACTATGTAGCTAGCTAACACTACACTAATCAAGTCGTTCAGTTGAGTGTGATAGTTACTACAGTGCTACGGTAGACGGTGAACGTGTTGGGCAGATAGGAGGACGACGAAATACGATAATTACGCAATTATCTTTGATACAACGACGGCTATGTAGCTAGCTAAGAAGATATTGCTAAGATTAGACAAATCAGACCGTTGTACTATAATGAAATGTAATGTAATGTAATGAAAAAGTTATACAACCTGCAGACCGAAGGAGACCGAAGCGCGGATGCGACCGGCTCACACACACAAGATTAAAACAGTTACAGAATGTAATGGCCGTGATAGGAGAAAAGTGAGGATGGATCAACAGCATTGTAGTTACTCCACAATATTAAGATAAATAACAGAGTGAAAAGGAAGCCTATACAGAATATAACTATTCCAAAACATACATCCTGTTTGCAATAAGGCACTAAAGTAAAATTGCAAAAAATGTGGCAAAGAAATTACCTTTATGTACTGAATGCAAAGCACTATGTTTGGTGCAAATCCAACACATCACTGAGTACCACTTTTCATATTTTCAAGCATGGTGGTGGCTGCATCATGTTATGGGTATGCTTATCATCGGCAAGGACTAGAGAGTTTTTTTTAGGATAAAAATAAATGGAATAAAACTAAGCACATGCAAAGTCCTAGCGGAAAACCTGCTTCTGTCTGTTTTCCAACAGATACTGGGAGACAAATTCACCTTTCAACAGGACAATAACCTAAAACACAAGACCAAATATACACTGGAGTTATTAACCAAGACGATATTGAATGTTCCAAAGTGTCCTAGTTACAGTTTTAAATTATATAGGCTTGAAAATATATGGCAATACTTGAAAATGGCTGTCTATCAATGATCATCAACCAACTTGAATAGAATAATGTGCAAATATTGTACAATCCAGGTGTGCAAAGTTATTAGAGACTTACCCTGAAAGACTCACAGCTGTAAAACACTGCCAAAGGTGTTTCTTACATGTTTCTTACTCAGTTAAATATTTATGTATTTCATTTTAAATACATTTGCAAAAATATATATAATAATACTAATAATATTAGTTATAATAATAATAATATAATAATATTTTCACTTTGTCATTATGGGGTATTTTGTGTAGATGGGTGATAAAAAATATGTTTATTCAATTTTGAATTCAGGTTGTAACCCACTAAGTCAAGGTCTGTGAATACTTTCTGAAGGCACTGTAGCCTAACTAAACGATAGGCTATAAATGCCTGGGGGAAAGATGTCAAATGTAAATAATACCAGAGGAAGAGGCAAACTTTAGGCTACTTTGGTGAATTTGCGAGGCATGCAAAAACGATTACCAAGACATATGCGCACCACATTTTTTCTGCCTGCCCCCTCTTCTCTCTCCCTCGCGCTGGTTCGCCTGGGGCGTAGTCATTACGCAGATTATGTTGCTAAACGTCTCTTAAACGGAAGCAAATTAAACAAAATAGGGAGGGACCTACTTGAATTTGTCCAATACATTTTTTTGTTGTTGTGATTAGTCAACTGTTTTGACTAATAATTACACCCCTGCTCTTTCTCTTCGCTAATGATTCAAGTGTGTGTTCAGTCTTCGGTCTTGTACTTGTAGAATATCCTAGACTATTCCTTGATGATTAACCCTGCTTTACTGAAGTTCCGAGACATTGCAAGTCAAGAAATTGCGAGCTAGAGCATTCCATTGCGTGACACAGCTTTTGATTGCCGATAGATCGGCCTAGTGCATGGTTGTGACTGTCTGCCTGGTGGCCGACCTGCCTAAACTGTGCCCCTCTCTCTCCGTCCCTCGCTAGCACTTTATCAAATATGTGTGTTTGTGTTCGGCAACTAATCAGTCTCCTCCGTTCCAAAAATACTGAATCTAAGGAGTCGATTCCTTGCGTAATCGAATCTTGACACTCAGAAATGGGAGATGACACCGGGAGTCGATGTGCAAGGGGTTTGAGGATTAAATGATTTTGGAGTCAACTCTCCAACACTACATCATTGTTAACAGTTGGAAAAATCGCAGAGAAAGAAACGCGACAGCAGTGAAGTCCTGTATGGTTATATGAGTTATATGAGAAGGAAATGCTAACTGTGCGAGGTGGATATGAGGTACAGTAACGATAGTACAGGTACAATGCTTCATGGAGGTCGACCAATTCTTCGGAATGGCCAATTACTTAGGGCCGATTTCAAGTTTTCATAACAATCAGTAATCAGCATTTTTGGACACCAATTATGGCCGATTACATTGCACTCCACGAGGAGTCTGCGTGGCAGGCTGACTACCTGTTATGCGAGTGCAGCAAGGAGCCAAGGTAAGGTGCTAGCTAGCATTAAATTTATCTTATAAAAAAACAATCAATCTTAACATAATCACTTATTAACTACACATGGTTGATGATATTACTAGTTTATCTAGCTTGTCCTGCGTTGCATATAATCGATGCGGTGCCTGTTAATTTATCATTGAATCACAGCCTACTTCGCCAAACGGGTGATTTAACAAGCGCATTCACAAAAAAAGCACTGTCGTTGCACCAATGTACCTAACCATAAACATCAATGCCTTTCTTAAAATCAATACACAAGTATATATTTTTAAATCTGCATATTTAGTTAATATTGCCTGCTAACATGAATTTATTTTAACTAGGGAACCTGTGTCACTTCTGTGCAAGCAGAGTGTCACGCCCTGGTCTTAGTATTTTTGGTTTTCTTTATTATTTTGGTCAGGCCAGGGTGTGACATGGGTTTATTGTGGTGTGTTTTGTCTTGGGGTTTTGTTAGGTATTGGGTTTGTGGCTTAGTGGGGGTATCTAGCATAGTCTATGGCTGTCTGGATTGGTTCTCAATCAGAGGCAGGTGTTTATTGTTGTCTCTGATTGGGAACCATATTTTAGGCAGCCATATTCTTTGAGTGTTTCGTGGGTGATTGTTCCTGTCTCTGTGTTTGTTGTCACCAGATATGCTGTATAGGTTTTCACGTTACGTTTGTTGTTTTTGTATTGTTCGTTTTTCATCATTATTAAACATGTATGAAAATTACCACGCCGCATTTTGGTCCGACTCTCCTTCGACGGAAGAAAACCGTAACACAGAGTCAGGGTATATGCAGCAGTTTGGTCCGCCTGGCTTGTTGTGAACTGTGTGAAGACATATTTATAACATAACATTGAAGGTTGTGAAATGTAACAGCAATATTTAGACTTAGAGATAAAATACAGAACGGTTCCGTATTTCACTGAAGAAATAAACATTTTGTTTTCAAAATGATAGTTTCATTATTTGACCATATTAATGACATAAGTCTCGTATTTCTGTGTGTTATTATATTATAATTAAGTCTATGATTTGATAGAGCAGTCTGACTGAGCGGTGGTAGGCAGCAGTGGGCTCGTAAGCATTCATTCAAACAGCACTTTCCTGCATTTGCCAGCAGCTCTCCGCTGTGCTTCAAGCATTGCGCTGTTTATGACTTCAAGCCTATCAACTCCTGAGAATAGGCTGGCAATACTAAAGTACGTATTAGAACATCCAATAGTTAAAGGTATACGAAATACAAATGGTATAGAGAGAAATAGTCCTATAATAACTACAACCTAAAACTTATTACCTGGGAATATTGAAGACTCATGTTAAAAGGAATCACCAGCTTTCATATGTTCTGAGCAAGGAACTTAAACGTTAGATTTTTTACATGGCACATATTGCAATTTTACTTTCTTCTCCAACACTTTGTTTTTGCACTATTTAAACCAAATTGAACATGTTTCATTATTTATTTGAGACTAAATTGATTTTATTGATGTATTATATTATGTTAAAATAAGCGTTCATTCAGTATTGTTGTAATTGTCATTATTACAAATATATATATAAAAATTGGCCAATTAATCGGTATCAGCTTTTTTTGGTCCTCCAATAATCGGTATCGGTGTTGAAAAATCATAATCGCTCGACCTCTAATGCTTAACCATCTGTAAAGGGACGCATCGTGAGGCCCAAACCATTGCTGCCAGCTGCATAGTGAATTCAGGTGGAATTTTATATATTTCTTGTAACTTTTTTACAAAAAAATATTGGGGGAAAAGGCTGTTTAAACCTCAAGACATTTAAAAAAAATGTCACATCCCTACTCTCCATCACATCAATTCAAGTCCCATAAAACCAGCTCCTGTTCTTCAGCCACTCCACCTAACCTGGCTGAGTTAAGTCTTAATGGGTGTGAATGACTAAGTCAAGGAGAAGAGGGGCCTCAGTAGCTCTGGCTGTTTGAGTACAGTAGAGTAGAGTATTGTGCCCTGAGGGCTAACCTTGTTATCACAGAGAGAGGACATGCCGATCTTCAGCTTAATTAACCAGAGGTTGACCTTGTAATGCAGCCTCAGCCTGTGCCTGCCTGCCTGCCTCACTGCCTGCCTGCCTGGCTGGCTGCACTATCAGGAGTCAGTCTCCTCTCCTAGGAGAGCAACACTCAGTATGGACGGACGACGCATCATTTGGAAGCTTCTAATGAAGGACTGGAATTATGGCCGATTTCATTAGTGGGGAAAGAAGATTACTGTAGTTACTATACAATGTGGGAGTGATTGAGTTAGTGTGTGTGTGTGTGTATTGGTGTGGGTGTAGGCCTATCCGGTTTCCGTGTACTGTGTGTGTGTGTGTGTGTGTGTGTGTGTGTGTGTGTGTGTGTGTGTGTGTGTGTGTGTGTGTGTGTGTGTGTGTGTGTGTGTGTGTGTGTTGTAAAGCGGGTGTACACAGAGCATTTCAGGTCGAGTGTGAGGTAGGGGCCAGGAACAGGATTTGTTCAGCAGTATGCACCTGAATGCCACAGATACAAAAGACATCAATACTTATCTTTCATCCATTCAGTGTGACGTGCACGTCACAAATACTTCAGCCCAAACTGATCATAATGATACCATCTCATTCTGTGTCCTGTATGTTCTGCAGTAAGCTGATGATGAAGGTTATTGTTTCTCCTCAGCAGTAGAAGCCACAGTAAACTCTGTTTGTCTCTCTCAGACTGGGTTGCAGTACATCCAGAGCCCTTCTCTCTCTACCTGAAAATAAAAGTCAGAGTTGAGTAACAACCACAGCGTGTGGTGATCCACCAGCCCCTCCACTGCAGAGGTGCTCACACTGCTACTTTAAGCTGAATTTGATGCCTTTGTGACTATCTGAAATTGAAACCTTACCTCATCGGAAGAAATTGCTCCAGGGTGATAGAGAGAGGATGGGGGGGTTGGAGAGGGGGTGCCGTGTGGTAAGGGTGGGGATCAGAGCTGTTGAGTGGTGCTGTCTCTGACAGCATTGGTCTCTGGTGGTTGTGTGCGAAGATAATGAACTCGTGAGAGATCCAGGCGGAGGATCAGTGGTGGTGTGGATGATCTCTGTGATAAATGGGACATCAGATAGTCATTCATCTCACTGACATTTTCTCCCACAGAACCACACCGCTCCGCACCTTTACTTTACTCTGCTCAGCAGCAACACACCTTGGTTTCACCTCGGAACATTTAAACCAAGGTGTGTCTGACACACACAATACTGTACATTCATCCACTACTGCCATTTATGATCAAGCTAAAAACATATTTTGTACGTTTGATTATATTTTTTGATTCATGGCCTCTGCATAATTGCAGAGTTGATGGGTGGTTATGCAGGGTCGCATGGCTACTACTGTATATGATGAGTGTCCTGCAGTGAGCAGGTCATTAACCCTTAATCCTATCCCCTCTAGCCACACGGGGTCCACTCCATCCTCATCTCTCACTGAACACACCCACTGTTGTCTCCCTGCACTCACACATATATCACACATGTGCCTTTAACAATCCCTCAATTTCAGCTTGCAGCGTTCGAGGGTAGAGAGAAAGAGATAAGTGATACAGTAAGAAATGTCATCTAGCCAGGTTAGAAGACCTGGGGGGAGTGATTGACATTAAAATAATTCCTGTAGAATTCAGGTTGGGTAATTTTAGAGCTCTAGGAATGACTGTTCTTCACTATAATTAACTGACTTGCTCCTCCATGGCAGGGCAGTGTATTGCTAGACTGCATGTTTTATTGCCACTCTTCCCTCTGTATTCCTTTTTTATTGAGTCTCAAAGGTCAAGTTGTCTTGCGGTTGTGAAGTGTTTGAGGGATGGTTCCATAGGATATACAATGGTAGGAGAAGACAGAGTGGCTCCTGTGGATAGAGTCAGAGTGGGGAGCGACGAAGGCTCAGTTGTTTCCAACCTTCATCACTTTTAGAGACTGGTGTGGGTCCAGGGGAGTGAGATGGGGGTTATAATGTGTGGATGTGTGGTCACAACCTTAGCCCCCCAGGGTAGATTCGTCTCAGCTCTTAGACCCAGTGAGGAGCTCCCAACTCCCAGTCTAGCTAATGACTGACTGTGGCCTTGGCCAGGCTAGGGGAACACTTATCTAGCCCCTAGCCTCCCCCAACAGAAGGGAATGTCTTTTTAACAACATCCCAGCCAAGCACATTACTTGGCTGTATTGATAGACAATGCCCACTCAAGCCGAATTGGCCCCTCATTCATTTCCTGTCCAAACATTTACATTTTCTTGTAAATCATGTGCTAAATCCCAACAACAAGATCCTTTCATTCCACCTGGCTGCTGCCGGGATTGTTTCCCTTGTCTAGGATCAGCATCCTCTGAAAACAGCCTTCTCGAAATCTCAATCCTGCCTTGGATTTATGATGCCATTCATTCCCATTCAGGCCAATAACATCCAGGGCTCCGACCATTCATTCTGCTGTTTCACATGCACCTTTATGGAAATAGCCTCTGTAGACCGGCCATTAACATTGAAAGGGTGAGAGAGTCCTTTCAAGTTCTAAGAATGTGTTTGTATGTGTGTATGTATGGTTTTGTTTGATTGTGCTCTCAGATGTAGTGTGTGTGTGTGTGTGTGTGTGTGTGTGTGTGTGTGTGTGTGTGTGTGTGTGTGTGTGTGTGTGTGTGTGTGTGTGTGTGTGTGTGCATGATGGGGGTTCTGTAAGTGGGATATGCACTCCTGAGTGGGCTATGGTCCCATGCTGCTCTGTAAATGGCTTGGTGCTCAGTGCAGCTCATGCTGTCTCCCCTCACAGTGTGACAGAGAGTTCACATCTAGGCCGCCACTGTCAAGGGCGTAATTAAGATCTAAAATAAATGTAGTTCATGCTGATACACGCACACAGTTCTGTATTATAGCACTCTGCTATTGCCAGCACTCAGGATTACTCTGTATGATGGTGTCAAGCAAATAAATAGTGCCATGAAAATGACTGTCGCGCTAGTGTGTGAAATTTGAAAAGCATTTGAGGATTTGGCAGGCCTGTATGAGACTGCTCTTTCTATAGACTCTGCACACACACACACACACACACACACACACACACACACACACACACACACACACACACACACACACACACACACACACACACACACACACACACACACACACACACACACACACACACACACACACACACATTATCTGACTACTTTGCAGTCTTATTGAACTTCATTTCTCTCCCTTACTTAGTGTCCTGCACCCTGTGCCTCTGTTCTCCTCTCAGTGTGAAATGCACAGTGGGCAGAAATGCACCAGCAGGGGGTTTGACCGAGCTCCAGGCGTTTGCTCTTACTGTGTGTGTGGACAGCCCACATGCTCAACTAGGGGCCGTAACATTAAAAGGGCTTCTTTACACGTATCAGAATTCATAGCATTTTCCAGCCATGTTTAGAAGTGAATTTCAAATGGACTGTGTGTGGCACTACTGCTACCGTCAGTGGACATTTTGAGAGCGAGTGGTTGTAGGCATCTCGCTCACACACAAGGCCACACACAAGCACATAAACACACATACATTCCTCTCCCACATACCTGTGTAAATGACAGTGTTCAGCTGTTCATTTAATTGCAGTTCATACAGCCTGAGAAGACTGCCAGGCACTCTCTCTTGCCCTATTTTTCACTACAAAGAGCCTGAGTGTGTGACTGTGTGTGTATGTCTGGAATACGTGTCTGGAAGGCATGGGAAACACAGACTACGAAGTAGTGGGTGACTTGACATTGTCCCGGTTGACTTTGAAGTTTCTGGTATGGAGAGGACAGAATCAATTTGTTACGTCTTTATATAACTATATATCCCATCAGGGGGATTTGATTTGCATCCCCTGGGTGAGATGAGGCATACATGGAGTACGTGGTCAGTTGAAAAGTATACTAACCAACAGATCTGATGAATGTTTCTTTCAACACATGTGATTACCCATAAACACTGCTCTGCTCCTGCACACCCTTAGATGTTCTGCTGAATCCCAATTTGCCGGAACTCATTATAAACTTGGCCAGGGAAGAGAGAGAGGGGAATAGAGAGAGAGAGATAGAGAGAGAGGGGGCTGAAGAAAGGTTCTACATTCTGGTTTCTCTGAGAGAGCCATAAGGCAACTCTCCTCCAATCTCCTCCACTTAACGTCCGGAGCAGAGCGGAGCGTCCTCTCTCTCTCTCTGATGTCCAATGGACTTTGTCACAGCCAACTTGATCCTGTCCATCCCATCCTTTCCCGGGTTCCAGCGCAGTGTTCCGTGCCAGCACTGTACTCTTCCCCTGCATACCGTCCTGTTTTTCCCTGTTAGTTTCCATCCCAGATCCCAGCCAGAGACGTTCCGCAAATACTCCCAGACGAATGAGGTCATTAAGTATAGGGTACGGGGGTCTCCCCCAGCCTGAACATTGACATCATACTTAAACCTTCTCAGGAGACAGACAAGCTGACCTAATTCAAGACCGCAACCCATTAGTCTCAACTCTATTAAAGAATCTGAAGTAGAATCAGAGCAAAAACACCAAACCATCCCAATATAAATCTCTTGTTTTCCCTCTCTCTCTCATCTGTTTCGTGTTTGTTCTTTTAAATAACCGTCTGTGTTGAATTAGCTCTAGAGACGGTAGACCTCTCTCTCCAAATGAGAGATGTTGTTAAAGGCATAGAGCAGCAACTACGGACCAGCAAGCTCCAAATCCCTGTCAGAGTGTGGACAGTAATCCTGGGCCTAGCCTGCGGATCACATCAATGCAGCTAACAGACTTTTATGGACAAATGTGATTGTTTCAACAAGCAGTCCCTCTGCTCTATAGCCCCCCCTAACGCCTCCCTCATATCTGCCTGCTCTCATTGGGCCTGGCAGGTTTTCTACCAGGTGCAGTCATAGTGACACATAAAGATTTACCTAGTTACCTTGTGTGTAATGTATGTGCCTATACACATGTAAAAATGCCAAAATAAAGGAAACACTTGATTCAATGAGGGACACTGTAACGGTCATCGTTGCATGAAGAAGTGGACCAAAGCGCAGCGTGGTAAGTGTTCATGATTTATTAATAGAACTGAACACTGAATAACAAAACAACAAAGAGAACGAACTAAACCGAAACAGTTCTGTCTGGTGCAGAAACAAAAACAGAAAACAACTACCCACAAAACACAGGTGGGAAAAGGCTACCTAAGTATGGTTCTCAATCAGAGACAACGATAGACAGCTGCCTCTGATTGAGAACCACACCCGGCCAAACACACAGAAATAAAAAACATAGAACACAAAACAGAATGCCCACCCCAACTCACGCCCTAACCAAACCAAACCAAAATAGAGACATTAAAAGGATCTAAGGTCAGGGTGTGACCCCCCCCCAAAGGTACGGACTCCGGCCGCAAAACCTCAACCTATAGGGGAGGGTCTGGGTGGAAATATATCCGCGGTGGCGGCTCTGGAGCGCGACGTGGACCCTTGGCGCCGACCCCGGACTGGGGACCCTCGCAGCGGGCCCAGGACAGGAGGGCGACTCTGACTCTGGCAGCTCCGGACAGGAGGGGGACTCTGGCAGCTCCGGACAGGAGGGAGACTCTGGCAGCTCCGGACAGGAGGGAGACTCTGGCAGCTCCCGACAGGACACAGGCACAGGACTCACCAGGCTGGGGAGACCTACTGGAGGCCTGGTCCGTGAAGGAGGCACAGGATAGACCGGGCTGTGGGGGAGCACTGGAGATCTGGTGAGCAGGGCTGGCACCATCCGTCCTGGCTGGATCCTCACCCTAGCCCGGCAGGTGCGGGAAGCTGGAATGTAGCGCACCGGGCTATGACGTGCAGGGCTGAGGAGGCTGGGGAGGCGCACAGGAGGCCTGGTGCGTGAGGCTGGCACAGTCTTCACCAGATGGCTAGCACGGACCTCAGGACGAGTATGGAGAGCTGACTCAGGTGACATCAAATCGAGGACACGCTCCGTCGGGCGGATGTCGTGCCTCATGCACCAACACAACAACTCTCTCATTACTCTCTCCTCCAATCTCCCCATTAACTCCATCACTGTCTCTGCTTTGCTTCCATCGCTCACCTCCAATTTCACCCTGACTGGCTCTGGTTCCATCCTCGGCTCAGTGCTGCCCCCTCAAGGTGAAAGCTGACTGGGGTACTGCAGGCTGCCACTAGCAACTAAGTTATCCTTATAACTTCTTCTGTGTTACAAGGCCATACATCTGGTGTATTAGAAGCAATTATTGGCACCAAGATTTTTATTTACACAAAGTTTGCCATTTTTCCAATCATTATAATGGGGATCCTGTTTTTTTTGCTAACAATGCCTGCAGGATCGTGGTTGGCCTTGAACGTCTGTGGCTTCACTGAAGGGGGCAATCGTCCCCCCCTGGTGCTTCCACACAGGTGTGGTTCCTAAATTAATTAAGCAATTAACATCCCATCATGCTTAAGGTTATGTATAAAAATGCCCAGTTGCCCATTATTTTGGCTACCATGGCTTGAAGTGACTTTGAAAGAGGAGTCTTAAAGAGCATAGTGTGTGTGTGTGTGTGTGTGTGTGTGTGTGTGTGTGTGTGTGTGTGTGTGTGTGTGTCTGTTCTGGCGGCTCGTGATGACCCAATGCTCTTAAGACACTTTATGTTGGTGTTTCCTTTATTTTGGCAGTTACCTGTATGTTGCATGTGAGTGCTGAGTGCAGAGTGCTATGTGTGTTGTCTCTGTGTATGTCCACTGTTATGATAGATAGTGTGAAGACCCTTGAGGTTCGTTGTAATCCGTTTTCAAGAATCAATTTCCCCCCTATTGCTGTCTATGCCATTTGGCCAAAGGGATGAGAGGGGAGGATGCACATATTAGATTACTCTTCCATTTACCACACTATGAACCCACCGGACAGACTCATACATAGGTAATCCCAGACGTACCCCAGGCACAGATTTACTTTACCCGCTACATCAGTTCTGATTGGCCAGGACTCTCCACTTGATGCGGTGATGTCATTTAAGGCATCACCGATACCAGGGGGTGACATAGTGGCCAAAGCATTCTACACTGTCAATGTCACCAACCGCAACTCAAGTACCTGGGTGTTTGGGGAACCAGCGAGTAGACAATTATTCACATTGTTTAAGGAGTGCTTGTAGTGGGCCTGGTGTGTGAAGCTGGGCCAGAAACTGTAACCCGACGCGACACCTCTTCACACTGCTGCCTGTGGAACTGCTTTATCTCCAGATCAGTTTTTACCACTCATTTCCTGTGTGTGTGTGTGTGATAATGTGGTCTCCTACCTGTAGAGTGGTTATTTTACATTGAGAGATTGCAGCCATTGTAATCCCAAGTGCCATGCTTGGATCTGCGGTTGATATCGGATCTCTTTAAGTGGTGTGTTTGCATCACCCCGCTCATGGCATCGCACTCTGTTTGGCAAGCTGAGACACAGGAACGTAAAGGAGATACTTTGGGTTCAGGGCCACCAACAGATTCATGAAACTACACTTGATCTCAGCAATGTAATACTCGACATATGCTCAGACAGTCACTGCATAGTCTTTGATGTTTTAATAAAGAGGTTGATGTCTGTTCTGTTTTCATTAATTCATTTGTATGCGTTCATACAGTATCTGGGTGGAACTATGCTTATCAAGGTGTGTTGGATATCTGTACAATACTATGGTCTCTTGCTTGCTCTTACACTCTCTTTGTCTCTTCCTGGAAAGAGAACCCAGGGCAGTTCTGAAAAGACAGAGGAGATTCACCTCTCCCGTCTTCCTTCCTTCACTCTCTCCTCCCATCCTCCTTCATGTTCCCCTCGTCCTCCCCTCCACACCAAAGCTGATTCTCATCAGTACAGCAGAAGAGCCTCAGAGATGATTGACAGTCGTAAGAAGGAAGTGTATGTCTGGCAGAGGTGTTTACAAATGAACATTGGTGTGTGTGTGTGTGTTCACAAGGTGCATGCAGTGTGGATGCGTACCTGTTATGGTCTGTGTGTATGCATGCGGTGTTTGTGTGTGTGTGTGTGTATGTGTGTGTGTTTTGGTCTGTGTGTATGCATTCATTTCGGTGTGCGAGTGTGCATTTGTATGTGTGTGTGTGTGTTTATGTGTGGGATTGCGTGCTGGCTTTCGGCTGGCTCTTTGCAGATAAGGCTTGGTCTTCCTCAAGCCCACCTGTGGCGGGGTGATACTACAGCCCAGTAACACCAGCCAGCTCAGGGAGCTTCTACACCCCTCAGGCACAAACCCAACATAATTAAAACAAGAAACACAACAAGCGTGCAGAGAACAGGGAACTGGGTAAACTGGCGGTCGTTCTCCACTCCATGTATTACCCTTCTGAATATGTCTGCACAGGGTGTTCATTGAAATTCAAATGAAATATTTATGATCTTCTGTATTTTTCCACCATGGAGTTGTTTGTGTATGGATGTGTTTGTGTTTTTGTGCATTCATTTTAAATGCTTGATGGAGCCCTCTCACCTGCCTCATAATTATGTTTTGTATGGTTTCATTATAGCGAGACTTAATTAGATCATTGTTCTCAGGATGACCAGGCATGTAGGTTCTCTGTCCTGGTGGGTTTTCAGTGTTATCCATGGGACAGAGTAATGAGCACTACTGGAAAAGGAAATGTAGGAGTAGTGTACCACCTGGCCCTCTGTCCCTTCTTACTTCCCGAACGCTCTGCTGATGAAATGGAGAGTATAGACGTTATCGATCTTCCCATAGATCCGTTTCCCTCTACCTGCAACCTAATGGGGGATGTGGGGTGCAATGGTCCTGTGTGTGTGTGTGTGTGTGTGCGTGTGTGCGTGCGTGTGTGAGTGCACATGCGCACGTGCATATGTGCCTGTGATTCAGGGTGAGGCTGACTGGAAGCAGCAGTTGATCAATCGGAGTGCCCTCTTTCAGTGACATTCCCAGCAGCACCTTGCCATCAAGGTCTGTGTCTAGAACTCTGTTGAGCCAGTGGAATGGCATACCTACTGCACTGAAGTCATAGCATCACTGAATGTACAGTATATCATTTCTATTTGTAATGTAGCAAATCCGTAGTCATTACCAGAGGAAGACAAAGAGCACACGCATCCAACAGACATACAATGTGTGAGGTATTTATGTGGCTGACTATTTGTGGTTTAAAGGAATCAGTAGGACGACAGCACTGTGACTGCTCCTCCCCCCACAGTCTCTGTGCTACAGTACAGTAACGTGTTGCAGCTTCTCTGGTGTAGGTCTGTGAGTTAGGGCTCTGTATCTGCTCTACTGCATCATCTCTCATTAAAGCATTATAAAACATGCATTATAAAACATGAACTCCCCAGTCAGACCCACTGCGGGCCCTGTAAGTCAGCACTGTGAACCACTGTGCTCCCGGCCACATGAAAGAGCAGCCAAATCACACCCCTGTGTTCCCAACAGGCAGTAAAACAGGTAATATACGGTACCACCCACAAATGGCTGCAATTACTGGACAGTATTAACTGTCCTCTCTCTCTGTCTCTCTGTCTCTCTGTCTCTCTGTTTCTGTCTCTCTGTCTCTGTCTCTGTCTCTGTCTCTCTCTCTCTCTCTCTCTCTCTCTCTCTCTCTCTCTCTCTCTCTCTCTCAGAGTATCACACACAGACAAGCATAGTTAAGCACTTAAACCTTTTTATGCCAAAGTGGATCCATTCAAATAGTAAGGGTAGCTACAGTAGAGCCAGTACAAATGTCCTTTATTAGTTGTAACAGGGAAGAAGATGAGTTAAATCTGGAGAGATGGTGGAACGGAAGGATAGAAGGACGGAGGGATGGATGGAGGGAGGCAGTAACATGGAGCTCATTAATAAGGAGCCTTTGTCCAATATCCCCTGAGGGGGGGGGGACTCAGGAGGCCAGGACACTGTGGAATGAGTGACAGGTAAACAGAGTAGGAGGAGACTGTGTGATTGTTAGTGTTTGTATAGATGGAGGTTTTGGCCCATATCTCCAGATTTTCCGTAATGACTTCAAGGAGAGGCTCTACTCGCAAACACACAAGGACACAGTTGCACATGCCAGCACTCTTGATTTGGAGAAGATAATTACTCAACATTAAGACCAGGTGTTTTAGCTTACACCCATTTGAATGATCTACAATGTGCACGCACGCATGTACGCACACCACACACCCACACACATCTTCTCCCACTCCATTGTCATAAATAATATTCTGAGAGCTGTAGGCTGCCTGCCTGCTGCCTGCTGCCTGCCTGCTAACTGCCTGCCCGCTCGCTGCCTGCCTGACTGCCTGCCTGCCTGCCTGCCTGCTACCTGGCTGCCTGCCTTCTACCTGGCTGCCTGCCTTCTACCTGCCTGCCTGCCTGCTACCTGGCTGCCTGCCTGCCTGCTACCTGGCTGCCTGCCTGCCTGCCTGCCCGCTGCCTGCCTGCCTACTACCTGGCTGCCTGCCTGCCTGCTACCTGCCTGCCTGCCTGCCTGCCCGCTGCCTGCCTGCCCGCTGCCTGCCTGCCTGCCCGCTACCTGCCTGCCTGCCTGCCTGCCTGCCTGCCTGCCCGCTGCCTACCTGCCTGCTACCTGGCTGCCTGCCTGCCCGCCCGCCTGCCTGCCTGCCTGCCTGCCTGCCCGCTGCCTGCCTGCCCGCTACCTGCCTGCCTGCCTGCCTGCCTGCCTGCCTGCCTGCTACCTGGCTTCCTGCCTGCCTGCCCGCTATCTGCCCGCCTGCCTGCCTGCCCGCTGCCTGCCTGCTACCTGCCTGCCTGCCTGCTACCTGGCTTCCTGCCTGCCTGCCCGCTATCTGCCCGCCTGCCTGCCTGCCCGCTGCCTGCCTGCCTGCCTGCTACCTGGCTGCCTGCCTGCCTGCCTGCCTGCCTGCCTGCCTGCCTGCCTGCCTGCCTGCCCGCTGCCTGCCTGCCTGCCCTGCCTGCCTGCCTGCCTGCCTGCCTGCCTGCCTGCCTGCCTGCCTGCCCGCTACCTGCCTGCCTGCCTGCCTGCCTGCCCGCTGCCTGCCAAGCTCTCAATCTGCCATCTTCTGCAGCTTTGCACCACTTACCCAGCAGAATGTTTAATGTATAATTCCTTAAAGAAATAGCCCCTGACTGCTGCCTGATAGATATCATTTTTTGGTTGAAATAATTTATTAGGGAGGCCTAAACCCCATGGCAGAACATGGAAACACTTCAAAGCCTTGTTTAATAAAACATACAGTGGACATAGCAGCTTTCTCTTCTTCTCCCTCTCAGAGAGTGTTACTGTGCCGACAGCAGGATCAAAGACTTCTGACAAATGGAAGTTGATTAACAGCTAGACCCGTCCGCTTCACAGGAGTGAATAGCCCTGAATTCCTTCAGCGGGGTTGTACATGTTTCAAAGTAAACCTCTCTCTCTCTTCTATCTCTCCCTGTCTCTGAGCTTTATGCATATCAACAGAGAGCGCGAGAGCCTTGGAAAATATTATAAAGCGTCCATATTGAAAATGAACAGCATTAGGTTTTACACCCTTATAATCAGTTTATAGCACAGAACATATAGATTTAGAAAAATGCTCATATCATACTCTCACAACTATAAACAACATTTTGTTTTTGCAGTGGAGATTTAAGGGAAGAATTGTTTATTAAGATATGCCAGCTGTGCTTACTGCTATGTATTGTCTCCTGGGGCTCTGGGCCCTTGAACAATAGAGAAACATTGTGTCTGCCACATGACAATGTGTGTTCATTAGAATGTCAGACAGGATAACAGTTGGTACATCCACCAGCACAGCTACGATATTGCCCTGTCTAATTACTGTGCTGCTGCTGCTGAAGTGAACAACTGCTGAGACTGATATGCACTGTACTGCTGGATGTGTGCATTACAGACACGGTATGGCTTCCTGGGCTATTCATGCATTAGAGAGATGTATAGCGTGTGTGTCTCTGTGTGTGTGTGTGTGTGTGTGTGGTGTGCATGTGCGTGTTTGAGTGAGTTTGTGAGGTAAATCACTTAATCTTAGTGGGTGCTTTGTTAATGTGTGTGTCTCTGTGTGCGTGATAAATATGGTCTCCACATAGTTTCTATTCCCCCAGACTCTAATAAGCTACTTTTTCTCTCGCATGCTTCCTCAGAGGGCTACTATATTGTGTGTGGGTAAAACGGGAGGGACAGACCCTGCCCTCTGGCCTATAGTTAAGGCTGAGGGTGAGGAATGCATTCATATGACAGAGTGATGTTTGGGTCATGGCATGTGCTGCTGATTATAATGTGCTTAGGCCTTACAAAGGTAAATAAGTATTTAACAGAGTGTGAGACAAAAAAAAGTGTTCAAATACTAGAATGACCTTAGTTCAACACCTATTCAGGATATGTTAGCCTGTTCGGGAGGTTGAAAGAGCTTTATTTCAGCCATAATCTGAGGAAGAAGAACTCTTTACTGGAAGATAGTGGAATTTATTATCTATTTATTTTTATTTTGAGAAACGTGAGGGGCATCCGGTCAGGGAAGGCTTCAGCGTACGTGCAATGTAAGTCTCATGTAATGTCTCCTCTCATCTCAGGATCTCGTCTGCGTCAGGATGACTCCCCTCCTCGGATCGTGGAGCACCCCTCTGACCTCATCGTGTCCAAGGGGGAGCCGGCCACCCTCAACTGCAAGGCGGAGGGGCGTCCCGCCCCCACGGTGGAGTGGTACAAGGACGGGGAGCGGGTGGAGACAGACCGGGACAACCCCCGTTCCCACCGCATGCTGCTGCCCAGCGGCTCCCTCTTCTTCCTGCGCATCGTCCACGGCCGACGCAGCAAGCCAGACGATGGCAGCTACGTGTGTGTGGCCCGTAACTACCTGGGCCAGGCCATTAGCCACAACGCCTCACTGGAAGTAGCCAGTAAGTAATGCTCTCTCTCTCTGGGTGGTGGTGGGTTAAAACCACCTCGGGGCTGTATGACCTTAGTCTCAGGATATCACTTCTTTATTACACTGTGGTCGGTGTTCTTAATAATTACAGAAAGCAGCCATTCATTAGATGTCTGAGCAGTACTGTGGTTCCTGCCAGTTTGGGACAATCACAAAAAGGAGAATATCCAACCACAGCACCAAACCAGCCCAGTCAAGAGCCATGGACCAGTATAGACTGTGAAGTCATGGTCTCATGGTGATGACAAGTCAGGCCTTTCTCTCTCTTTCTCTCTCTTTCTCTCTCTCTCTCTCTCTCTTTCTCTCTCTTTCTCTCTCTTCCTCTCTCTCTCTCTCTCTCTCTCTCTCTCTCTCTCTCTCTCTCTCTCTCTCTTTCTCTCTCTCTCTCTCTCTTTCTCTCTCTTTCTCTCTCTTCCTCTCTTTCTCTCTCTCTCTCTCTCTCTCTCTCTCTCTCTTTCTCTCTCTCTCTCTCTCTCTCTTTCTATTCTATTCAAGGGGCTTTATTGGCATGGGAAACATGTGTTAACATTGCGAAGGCAAGTGAGGTAGATTATATACAAAAGTGAAATAAAAAATAACAGTAAACATTACACATACAGAAGTTTCAAAACAATACAGACATTACAAATGTCATATATATATATATATATATATATATATATATATATATATATACAGTGTTGTAACAATGTACAAATGGTTAAAGTACACAAGGGAAATAAATAAGCGTAAATATGGGTTGTATTTACAATGGTGTTTGTTCTTCACTGGTTGCCCTTTTCTTGTGGCAACAGATCACACATCTTGCTGCTGTGATGGCACACTGTGGAATTTCACCCAGTAGATATGGGAGTCTATCAAAATTGGATTCTTTGTGGATCTGTGTAATCTGAGGGAAATATGTCTCTCTAATATGGTCATACTTGGGCAGGAGGTTAGGAAGTGCAACTCAGTTTCCACCTCATTTTGTGGGCAGTGAGCACATAGCCTGTCTTCTCTTGAGAGCCACGTCTGCCTACGGCGGCCTTTCTCAATAGCAAGGCTATGCTCACTGAGTCTGTACATAGTCAAAGCTTTCCTTAAGTTTGGGTCAGTCACAGTGGTCAGGTATTCTGCCACTGTGTACTCTCTGTTTAAGGCCAAATAGCATTCTAGTTTGCTCTGTTTTTTGTTAATTCTTTCCAAAGTGTCAACTCATTATCTTTTTGTTTACTCATGATTTGGTCTAATTGTGTTGCTGTCCTGGGGCTCTGTGGGGTCTGTTTGTGTTTGTGAATGGAGCCCCAGGACCAGCTTGCTTAGGGAACTCTTCTCCAGGTTCATCTCTCTGTAGGTGATGGCTTTGTTATGGAAGGTTTGGGAATGGCTTCCTTTTAGGTGGTTGTAGAATTTAACGTCTCTTTTCTGGATTTTGATAATTAGTGGGTATCGGCCAAATTCTGCTCTGCATGCATTATTTGGTGTTCTACGTTGTACACTGAGGATATTTTTGCAGAATTCTGCATGCAGAGTCTCAATTTGGTGTTTGTCCAAATTTGTGAAGTCTTGGTTGGTGAGTGTCTACATGAGGGGTCTTTCTCTCTCACTCTCTCACTCTCTCTCACTCTCTCTCACTCTCACTCTCTCTCTCTCTCTAGTTCAGCTTTTGAACAGCATCTAAGATGACTACAGCCATGCCAGACACAAAACATACAGATAATATGAAGGCTCAGGCTGCATCTGAGCCTGCATACAGTTTACCTAAAGTCAGCTCAACAATACTAATTACTCTACTGGCCTCTTACTGGACCGTTGGAACTATCTGCAGAGTATGGCAGCCTGTTTATTCTTTTTGTCATCGTTGTTTATTTTCTAAACCCCAGTGCAAGGTCAACCAAGGTAAAATGCTAGCTTGCTCTATACAAGAGTATGTCGGACAGAATGGGTCCGCCGAGTGCTGAAGCGCGTAAAAATCTTCTGTCCTCGGTTGCAACACAATGTTACAAACTGCCTCTGGAAGCAACGTCAGCACAATAACTGTTCGTTGAGAGCATCAAGAAATGGTTTTCCATGGTTGAGCAGCCGCACACATTCCTAAGATCACCATGCGCAATGCCATGTGTTCGTTGTAGTTGTGTAAAGCTCACCACCATTCTGACTCTGGAGTAGTGGAAACGCGTTCTCTGGAGTGGGGAATCACGCTTCACCATCTGGTAGTCTGATGGACAAATCTGGGGTTTGGCGGATTTGAGGAGAATGCTACCTGCCCCAATGCATAGTGCAAACTGTAAAGTTTGGTAGAGGAGGAATGATGGTCTGGGGCTGTTTTTCATGGTTCGGGCTAGGCCCCTTAGTTCCAGTGAAGGGAAATCTTAATGCTACAGCATACAATTACATTCTATACAATTCTGTGTTTCCAACTTTGTGGCAACAGTTTGCAGAAGGTCATTTCCTGTATCAGCATGACAATGCCCCCGTGCACAAAGCGAGATCCATACACAAATAGTTTATCAAGATCGTTGTGGAGGAACTTGACTGGCCTGCACAGAGCCCTGACCTCAACCACATCAAACACCTTTGGGATGAATTGCAACGCCGACTGTGAGCCAGGCCTAATCGCCTAACATCAGTGTCCGACCTCACTAATTCTCTCATGTCTGAATGGAAGCAAGTCCCCACAGCATTGTCCCGACATCTAGTGGAAAGCCTTCTCAGAAGAGTGGAGGCTGTTATAGCAGCAAAGGGGGATCAACTCCATATTAATGCCCATGATTTTGGAATGAGATGTTTGACGAGCAGGTGTCCACAAACTTTTGGTTAGGAAGTGTATCGTCTGTCCATAGTAAATGTGAAATATAGTCTAGCAGTTTTTGGGTTATATAAGGATTTTCAATACAGTTTGATCCTCTGTCCTGTTCAAAACACCCTGTGAAACCCTAGGGAGAGAGAGCAGTAAATCCTCCTGAGTGTATTTGTCCCGCCCTTTGCTATCACGGAAAACAGCCTTTTTAACCAACTCCATTTTCAACATTAAAATAACAGCTCCATTTGGGCTTTTTCTCTATTAGTCCTTGCTAATGGGCAGTTGTAGTGGTAATCCTTGTTTCAACCAGTCCTGGCTGTCTGACAGGTAGGGAGGGCAGAGTCGGTCCCAGGGTTTAGCATGGCTTTTCTGGAGCTACAAACACGGAAGGAGCAACTCCAACCGTCACTACCGTGTAAGTTATTGATGATGCATGCTGTGATAAACTATTTCCCAAGTTGGGATGAATAAAGTAATACTCTACACTCTACCTTTAAGGCCTTTGAAGAACAGGAGGGTTTGGAATAACCATGCATATACCTCTCTATATATTTCATATTCTAGCTGCCTGGGGTGATGTAGTACTGTTACACTGTTTATTCATATGTAATCTTACAATGTTTTATAATCGGTGCAGTGTTTGGAAGGGGCCTGGTCTAGCTGTTGTTCAGTGTTTCCAGACAGTGTAGTTCAGGACTCCTTTTCGCTTAGTTTGTTGATGCACCAGCTTGTTTTGTGGTAAGTCTGCCAGACCAATTGTACAAACGCTCTTACAGGTTTATTTGCCTCTTATTTTAAACTTGACCAATGAACCAACCTTCTTTTGTGCAGCTGAACAAACACATTATACAGTGAATGTGTCACAGCCATGTGAAGACAAACAACAAACTGGATGTGAGATAAGGTTCTCTGTTTGGTCTTGGGTGTTTTATTTCACCAGAGTATGTTTCTATCACACGCAACATGAACTCTCTCACACACGGGTGCTTATAAACATGGGTAGCGACACAGAACCACACTCCTACGCAAGCAGATTCACACTGTCTAATCATGCAGATTCACACGGTCTAATCACGCACATTCACACTATGTCTAATGTCCGTGTCCTCCTGTTGAGTAGAAGGAATGTGTTTTTCATCAGAGCTAATTTAGCACAACCAGAGCTTAATAGAAACATCAGTGAATCAAATTACACATTTACGCGTATAATTGACTTAGCTTTGCCCGACCTGACCACACCGAAAGGTGACCTGCTGTAGTTGCATGCAAACTTCCCTTATACACTGACCTACTTCTAGCTCTCTGTAGCCCCTGTCTTCTAGGCCTCTGCTCTCCCTCTGTCCCCTCACCCCCCGTCCCCTCACCCCTTGTCCCCTCATCCCCGGGACCCCCCTCCACAACACTCATCTTCTCTCTAGTTTAGCCTACACCTCTAACCTGAAGCCTTAAATAGAGCCTGCACCCTACTCTCTGTCTCTCTCTTCTAACCCTTTGCCAAGTTCCACTGAAGATACTTTGTTTACTTGCCAGACTATTTGTCTTTCATTAACTTTATTACAAGGAGCTTCCCTTGCTTCCTTTCACTCAGTCCCCTGATGTATTTAGCTCTCTGCTTCCTGTGTGGTCCTCTCACAGTCAAGGGAAAAGGCTAGGGATCCCAGGAGAACACGCTACCCCCCCCCTCTCTTCCTTCTAATTATTCTTCCACCCATCCCTGTTTTACAATTTTATGTTTTGTACAGTTGTGTAAACCACTCTTCTCAGTAGTGGGTATACTCAGTTGCAGGGTGAGGTCATTTAAGTTATGCTCACATGACGTGTCTCAGCATGTGTCCTGGGCCTCTCAGGGCTGAGCATGTCCTCGCTGTCCCAGAACCACCTCATATCCATGACCACGCGGCCTTCCACCACCTGAGTCTTAGTGAGGGGTCAAGGATAGGTTGGGACTGTCAGAGAGCTCAGGGGTACGGTTTTTGTGATGTGACAAATGCATAATTTCAATGTCTGCTTCAGATCCCTGTAGTAAAATAATACTCCAAAAAGGTTGGTGAACTGTTACTATACGACCCACCTACTGTACCATCCATAATAGATGTGTTTGAGTATCTAGTAGTGCTGTAGTTTAGACTAAGGGTTACTGTGAACCTAACTGATGCCAGTGTATTTCTGCTGAGTCTGCCCAGTGTGAGGGATAAGACTGTGGTGCTGCCAATTAGGCACGCTTTCACCCCATTGTCCCCCCGTGAGGACTCTGTCTGCCTGCACGGACAAAATACACATCAACCAATGCTTGGTGAACCTATAAGGGAGGGGAGGGGTGCTGGAGGTGACAAAAACACTGGTTTTGGCAGTAGGCAGGAAAGACAACAGGGACAGAGGGAAGAGAGGGAAGCACTCAAAGCAGCGTTCCTCTACTTCCTGTTGACAGGGATTAACGACAATTGGCATGCTCTCACACTCTGTCCTTGCCACAGTCACACTTTGTATCCATCTATCACCCAGCTACAGTACTTCATGTGTCCACTCCACTGACTCACTCTAAGGAGATCTACTGTGCTGCCTAACAGCAAACCTTTCTTTCTTTCTTCATTCTCTCTGTTCTGACCTCGCAAGGCTAACTTGACTTATGTCCTACTGATTCAACTCAAAGGGTTCGCAGTGACGCAGGAGTTGTCCCCCATATATATATATATATATAGGTCATATATAGGTCATATATATATATATATATATATATATATATATATATATATATATATATATATACGCAAACGCAGTACCAGTGAAGAGATTGGACACACCTACTCATTCTATCAGAACTCAGGATTAGACCCAGATGCAGACAGCTAGGGTCACAGATGCTTGTTGACCCAAACAGGGGGCAGGCAAAATACAGGTCAAAGGCAGGCAGAGGTCCGTAATCCATGGCAGAGTCAATAAGGTACAGAACAGCAGGCAGGCTCGGGGTCAGGACAGGCGGAGGTTCGTAAACGGGTCAGAGTCAGGCAGGTACAGAACGGCAGGCAGGCTCGGTGCCAGGGCAGGCAGAATGGTCAGAACCGGGGAAACAGAACTTGAGAACGCAGGTAGATGGGAAAATATGCTGACAAGACGAACTGGCAACAGACAAACAGAGAACACAGGTATAAATACACTGGGGATAATGAGGAAGATGGGCGACACCTGGAGGAGGGTGGAGACAAGCACAAAGACAGGTGAAACAGATCAGGGTGTAACACATTCAAGCGTTTTTCTTTATTTTTACATTTTAGAATAATATTGAAGACATCCAAACAATGAAATAACACATATGGAATCATGTAATAAGCAAAAGAATGTTAAACATATCAAAATATATTTTATAATTTAAATTCATCAAAGTAGCCACCCTTTGCCTTGATGACAGCTTTACATTCTCTCAACCAGCTTCATGAGGTAGACACCTGTAATGCCGTTCCAACAGTCTTGAAGAAGTTCTCACATATGTAGAGCACTTGTTGGCCACTTTTTCTTCACTCTGCGTTCCAACTCATCCCAAACCATCTCAATTGGGTTCAGGTCGGGTGATTGTGGAGGCCAGGTCATCTGATGCAGCACTCCATCACTTTCCTTCTTGGTCAAATAGCCCTTATACAGCCTAGAGGTGTGTTTTGGGTCATTGTACTGTTGAAGAACAAATGCTAGTCCCACTAAGCACAAAACTGATGGGATGGCGTATCGCTGCAGAATTCTATGGTAGCCATGCTGGTTAACTGTGCCTTGAATTCTAAATACATCACTGACAGTGTCACCAGCAAAGTACCATCACACCTTTTCCTCCATGCTTCACGGTGGGACCCACACATGCCGGAGATCATCCGTTCACCTACTCTGCGTTTCACAAAGACACGGCGGTTGGAAAATAATCTCAAATCTCAAATTTGGACTTAGGGTTTAATGTCCATTGCTCGTGTTTCTTGGCCGAAGCAAATCTTTTCTTCTTATTGGTGTCCTTTAGTATTGGTTTCTTTTCAGCAATTTGACCATGAAGGCCTGATTCACACAGTCTCCTCTGAACAGTTGATTTTGAGATGTGTCTGTTACTTGAACTCTGTGAGGCGCAACCTGAGGGCCAGTTAATTGCCGATTTGTGAGGCTGGTAACTCTCATGAACTTATCCTCTGCAGCAGAGGTAACTCTGGGTCCTCCTTTCCTGTGTCCTCATGAGAGCCAGTTTCATCATAGCTCATGGTGGTTTTTGCAACTGCACTTACAGAAACTTTCTTGAAACTTTCTGTCGTTTCTCTTTGCTTATTTGAGCTGTTCTTGCCATAATATGGACTTGGTCTTTTACCAAATAGGGCGATAATATCTTCTGTGTACCACCCCTACTTGTCACAACAAAACTGATTGGCTCAAATGCATTAAGAAGGAAAGAAATTCCACAAGTTAACTTTTAACAATGCACACCTGTTAATTGAAATGCATTCCAGGTGACTTTCTCATGAAGCTGGTTGAGAGAATTCCAAGAGTGTGCAAATCTGTCATCAAGGCAAAGGGTGGCTACATTGAAGATTCTCAAGTATAAAATATATTTGTATATATAACACATTTTTGGTTACTACATGATTCCTTATGTATTCTTTCAGTTTTGATGTCTTCACTACAATGTAGAAAATAGTAAAACATAAAGAAACATCCTAGAATGAGTATGTATGTCCAAACTTTTGACTGGTACTGTATATATTCTCCTTTATTATTTCCCCGTAACCCTACCACCCCTCCCTTAATTGGAATAAACTAGTGGTCAACACTTAGACTTCTACTTCCAGCTTATACATACTATATACATTTTAAGGACATATATTTTACATTAGTTATCTTTTGTTTGTTTTTAGTCCCATCAGTTTTGTTTTCTATTTGCCATGTATTTTCAACTGTGCTGTGATGTTTCACAAAAGTTCTGAACCTTTCTATTCTCATAGTTGATACAGACTGTAATAATTATTATATTATATTATAATTATTATATTATTGATAGATTGACTATGAGTTTTCAGATCACCCAGCAGTACTATTTGCAGAGTTCAGGTAAACTCCAGGTAAATGTTGCAATTCTTCAACCATTCCTGAACCTGCGACCAAAAACAAGTAACATAATATAACAAAACATAATATGGACATTATCCTCCATATATATATATATATATATATATATATATATATAATTGTATTTTATTAATGGACAAAAAAATGTGCTTTTCTTTCAAAAACAAGGAAATGTCTAAGTGAACCCAAACCTTTGAACGGTAGTGTATATATAACATTCTATTTGTTGCAAGAATTTTGTATAATCATTTAAATTGAAAAAGTTATATCATAGCAGCCACAATCTTTTTACTTTATTAAAGCTGATCCACGCCCATGACATTACATTATTTTTGTCTGCTAAATGAACTAGTGTAGCCCACAGCCATAGTGTATAGCCAGATCAGGGCCTAACAATAAGGACAACTCAGAGTATGCTATTATGTTCTTCTGTAATTGACTACATTTTCTTCATATCATGTTTCTTTAGATCTGTCTGAAATAAATCATGGATTTTTTTGTAATGGTGTAGGCTATACTAAATTGATTAATTCATTTTTTTTTTATTGTAGATGTTCCAAAGATCTGCATCAGTGGCTTGTAGGCTATTGGTTGAAGCCAGGAGATGCTAAAACGTGTTTATGTTAATTAAGGGTCAATTACCGTGAGACCGGCAGTTATTTACTTGATAATCACCAGCTGATAAGATTTCATGACCGCCACAGCCCTATCCCCGAGGGGTAGCTCAGACACAGAGCAGGCAGAGGGGATTATGGGTAATGGTAACGGGGATAGAGAGTGGAGGATGGAGGGAGATGTGAGGTGACCAGTGATGATGTGTGTTGGTCAGAAGTTTGACCTGCTCAGAGATAATTATTTTCATTGCTCTGGCCTTTCCCCCCATTTTCCACTGGCTGACTTTAGAGAAGGCAAAGTCACCGTCTTTTGATCACATCTTCAAATGAGTCATGTTAATGTATGAGCTCATGGTGTGGATGAAAGAGCTCTCTGTAGAATAGCCCAGCGGGAGTGGCTCTTTGTGTTAGTGCCTACTGCCTACTGCTGCTGCTGCTCCCCCATACTGGGGAGAGAGACTCCTATAGGGTTACAGTACAGAGCATCAAAAACACTTACTCTGTCTGTGTGTGCATTGTGTGTGTGGTGACACTAACAGCATTGGAAATGTGTAAGCGTGGTTAAAGCCAGACTATGAGAGAGATTGAGAGAGAGAGAAATACAACCCATATTTATGTTTTTTTTTATTTTCCCTTTTGTACTTTAACTATTTGCACATCACTACAACACTGTATATAGACATACGATGACATTTGAAATGTCTTTATTATTCTGGAACTTCTGTGAGTTGTAATGTTTACTGTTCATTTTTGTTTATTATCTATTTCTATTATCTATTTCACTTGCTTTGGCAATGTTAACATGTCTCCCATGCCAATAAAGCCCTTGAATTGAATTGAGAGGGAGATAAGTGACAGAGATGTAGAGAAACAGATGGAGAAATGTGGGCTCCGCTCTCTGTCCTTCATGGTGAAGAAGTGAGACTTGTTCTTTTGGGGACGGAGAGCTGAAGTGACAGAGCAGAGACAGTGACAGATGTAGTGTGTACTGGAGCCTGAAGCATGACTGAGGGGCCGGGATATCGCCCGGTAAGCAGAAACACACATGTACACTCAAAACACACACACGCGCAGTCCAGCAGAGCCATGCTATAACTGAAGGAAGGGAAAACAAGATGTATAACCTAGTTCCCATCCAATAAATGTCAGGCAGGACACTCAACATATTTCTCTGCCTGCAGGGAGCCTAGAGGACCCTAGGAAATGAGCATGGGTTCTATTGACCTCAGAGAGTTGATTCAATCATGGAGCTCTTTATTGAGGTGAAGGGAAAGTCATGGACAGTGTACACTTAAGGTTATTGGGTAGTAGAGTCCGTTTTAGGGCCAGTGAATGAAGACAAATAAATGAAATTGTTGACCTAATTGGGCAGTGTGCCATTTGAGAGACAGTTAGGCTTGCGGCAGGGTCTAAAGTTGAACCTCAAAGCATCAGGTTGCCCTCTATGGATGAGGTAATGAGTCACATAAATACCCACACTTCCACAACATCACTCATACACATTCTTACACGATACACACTCTTACATGATACACACACAATATACAACTGTGCGTGTGTGCACACATGCTTACGTGTGTGTGGGTTGTTCCATACTGAGTGGATGGCTGCATGGACACCAGAGGAGGGATCTAACATGATGGGGTTGCGTAATGGGATCCTTTCAGATGTAAACAGAAGAAATGCAGGGAGACAGGCAGACATGTATGTACCGGACCTGTTTCCTCTTTGTCCCAGTCAAGCCTCTCTCTCTCTCTCTCTCTTTCTCTCTCTCCCTGGAGAGGGTGTGGTGGTGAAACAAGAGCTATGTGTAGTATATTACATTCTAAGAAAGACATACACTGGGCTTGGCTTTGATGGACAGGGACATGAGTTTCCTTAAAAAGCTGGAATTGTTAGTGGAAGGAGGTGGAATGGCCATCATCTGAATGAGAGACAGAGGAGACCAGGAGAGAGAGAGAGAAAACCTACAAGATTATAAATCCATGTACACAAACAACAAGTGTGCGTGGGGTGAAACAGGGATGCAGCTTGAGCCCCACCCTTTTCAAGAGTATACCAAACGTTCAGAATATTTTCCTAGTATTGAGTTACACCCCCCAACCTAGAGAAGAGTCCCCTAAACAAGCTGGTCCTGGGGCTCTGCTCACAAGCACAAATACACCCCACAGAGCCCCAGGACAGCAACACAATTATACCCAACCAAATCATGAGAAAAAAAAGATAATGACTTTACACATTGGATAGAATTAACCAAAAACAGAGCAAACTGGAATGCTATTTGGCCTTAAACAAAGAATACCTGACCACTATTACTGACCCAAAATGAAGGAAAGCTTTGACTATGCGCAGACTCAGAGAGCATAGCCTTGATATTGAGAGAGGCCGTCGTAGGGAGACCTGGCTCTCAAGGAAAGAGGAGGAAACTGAGCTGCACTTCCTAACCTCCTGCCAAATGTATGACCATATTAGAGATGCATATTTCCCTCAGATTACACAGACCCACAAAGAATTTGAAAACAAATCCAATTTTGATAAACTCCCTTATCTATTAGGTGAAATACCACAGTGTGCCAACACAGCAGCAAGCTTTGTGACCTGTTCCCACAAGAATATGGCAACCAGTGAAGAACAAACACCATTGTAAAATAAACCCATATTTATGTTTATTTATTTTCTTGTTTGTACTTCAACTATTTGCACATTGTTACAACACTGTACATAGCCATAATATGACAATTGAAATGTCTCTATTCCTTTGATACTTTTGTGAGTGTAATGTTTACTGTTCATTTGTGATTGTTTATTTCGCTTTTGTTTATTATCTATTACACTTTTTTTGGCAATATGTGTCCCATGCCAATAAAGCCCTTTAAATGTAATTGATAGAGGGGCTGGGGTGGGGGTTGTAGGAAGCCAGCTCCCCCTGATGTGGATCTGAGGATATGTGTCAGTATGTCAGGCTGGGTGATTGATAGATTGGAGGCGGGAACCCCTTTCACCTCTCTCTCTCTCTCTCTCTCTGTTTTTCTGTGTACTCCTCTTTGATTGAAGTCTCTGAAGAGGGGTTGCAGTGAAAGGAGAGGGGGATTTCTTAGCCTTGGCTCTGTATTGAGGAGGCGTTATTCCCTGATGCCTGTGTATGGACGTGGAGACACTGCCAACAGGCTGATTGTAAGTGCTCTCTAGTCTCCGCTCACAGCCATTAAGGTGGCTAAATAGCATGGTTTATTTTCATTAACTTGGGTCAGTTTGCTTATGAGGTGTCCGACCTCCACATTTCCTATTAAGTTTCCCAGTGCCCCCTTTTCCCGTCAATCCAGTCGTCCAATGTTTGGATCATTCACAGAACACGTCCACTAACTTATAGAACATGTATGGGGACAGATGGTGTGTGTGTGTGTGTAGAGTCTACGCTTGGCTGAGTGTGCTGAAACGTACTGTCTAAATACATTCCTTCCCCTTCATTCCCATAGGCTTAGCATTTCCACAGAGCAGGGAGAAGGCTGATTCATATCAAAGTGCCAACACTCCGGGAAAGTGTGCCCTTGGCCATCAACACAGGCAGGGGGGAAAGGAAGTAGAGTCTCTCTGAGATGTGGGCCATGTGGCTCTGGGCTGTGTGGCCCAGCCGCTGAAGGCTCAGAGCTGTTAGTCCTCATCTCTCTGTGTTGTGTGTTTGTTTTTCCTCCGTTTGGCTAACGTCTTGTGTTTCTCTGGGAGTCTCTATGGCTTCTTGTGTGTTGACATGAATGATAAGACAGCTGCTAGTTTGCCAGACAGAAAAAAGGCCATACAGGCCAAAAGGATGTTTTCATAAGCAGAAGAAGGAAAAGCACCACTCATTTCCACATTAGATGTTGCTTTCAGCCTGAATGTGTGTTAGGAGGATCTGTATATAACCCACCGCTCCCTGCTCTAGCTCTACTGATCTTGTATAGCCTAGAAGCACATGAGATGGGTTGTGGCCTCTTTGGGAGAATGGAGATACACACGTACACAACTACAAAATAATGGAGTAGAATCTATTGAGCAGTAAAGATGCTTTTAGAATGTCTATTTCCTTTCCTCGCCCTCCCCTCTACTGTTGCTCTGTCTCTCCTCTTGTGATGATAATGGGCCGGCTTTGTGAATAGTGAATGATCAGCACTGTGGGGGGTTCCTCTTTATTAGGAATATAGAGGATACTTCTTTCAAGGCGTATGGCTGAATGTCTTTTTTTTTCTCCTCTACTTTTTTTTGTGCCTATCTTTAGAGAATAAATTGCTGACGAGTAGAGAATTGCAAGCCACAGGGGAATGGAATAGGAATGGGTGGAGGGAGAAAGACCAGGCCGGGGGATTCACATCTTCTCTGCCAATTAAAGTTGAAATTGTGTGTGTGTGTGTGTGTGTGTGTGTGTGTGTGTGTGTGTGTGTGTGTGTGTGTGTGTGTGTGTGTGTGCGAGCGTGAGTGCGTGAAGCTACCAAACCATTATGTGTATCATGCTTGCAGATTTGTGTCAGAGTGTGTTTTCTGGTGCGTTTGAGAGATACGGTCACATTCAATAGCCCATTCCAAACATATAGGGAGAAAACTAGCACAAATATGCTGTGGCGTGATTTCACCCCGGCTCTTCTCAGCTTATGAGAATGAGAAGATGGGATTGGCTGAACAGGTTGGCTGTCGTGCTCTGTGGATCTGGGGCCCCTTAGCAGATGTATGCTGGCTAAACATCCATCCCTTAGGCATGTTCTCCTTTTGTCCACAAACCCCAGAAGACTTCCTAACCTACACATGTAATGATGGAATTGAGGAAGAAAAATCCCCTTACTGGCTCCCAGCTAGTGGCCACTCGATCGATCACAGAGGCTAATGTATTCAGCTCTAATTGTTATCTCTGAGACACTCTTAATCCTGGACCCACTGCTCCTGTCACCAAACCTTATTTATGTCCAACACATTTGTCTTCTCCCCTTTTATGTTGGCAAATTGCAATTTTTAAACCACTGTTGTCGCCTTTTTCCTGTCTCCTTTCTACTCACCCTAATACCTTCTCTGAATAGTGGGCTAGCAAAATGCTGTCGCATACAGATAGCATGACAAGCTCGCTGGAGAAAGACAGACCGACAGATAGGGAGGGAGGGGAAGCAGGGTGAAAAGAGAAGGGTGGATAAAAAGTGAGAGAGGGGGAGAGAGATGCAGGCTGCTGTAGTCAGGCAGGGTCTGGTCAGTGTAGAGCTGGAAGATATGAACAAAACCCATGTCGTGATAAATGGACATTGTTTTGCGATAGTAATAAATCTGCGATAAATTCCAAGGTGCTAGAGCTGGAAGATATGGACAACAATTCACATCGTGATGAATTTAGATATTTTGCTCGGTAACAACAAATACAACAATATGCATGATTGATATTTTGATTTGCAACCTGTCAAAATAGGATCCCGAATGGTGATGTTAATTTTTGGCTGTTCAGAGAATTTGCCGACATCTTTGTTATTCACCACAAACATTTTTATTTGTATTTGTATTTATTATGGATCCCCATTAGCTGCTGCCAAAGCAGCAGCTACTCTTCCTGGGGTCCAGGAAAATTATAAATATGATATTGTTGCTAGATAGCCATGTAGGCTAATTGGTTAATGTAGGTTAAACTTTCCAGCGCTAGGCCTAGGCTACTTAATGTAGGCATATTCACTGAAAATGGTCACAACCATACTAACTACAGCCTACTCCGGTTGTAAAGTGGTGCCATGAACTCAATATTAAGAGGATAGAAATACATGATATACTCCCAGAAGGCTGGTACTCTCCTCTCTGTAACTATAACAACAGTAGTTGCTTTGAAAACTGTTTTTTTTTCTGCAATGGCATTCTGAGCAACGGTCATGTGCTTGTGCTTCTCAGAATGCGTCTCTCCCTCCTCCTTGCGCACAGTGGGAAGAGGGAGTGGGAGTCAGCAGGCGACAGCGAAACAGGGAACGGCAGATACTTTCATAGCTGGAATCAACATAATGCATATATTACTGTTGAAAAATAATAGTTTTAGAACAATCTACAGAAACATTGTGTAGAAAAATTACCGGAAATTACAGATGTAAGCAAAATGCTTTTGGTAAGAGGAAGGCAATGTCCGTCGGTAATTTTCGGTTTATCATCCAGAGGTCCCGATAGTTAATGTATCCTAACCTGGGAAGGCCCCTAGCACAAAGAGCCACTGTGAGTCTCAGTGATACGAGCCCTGGTGTGTCTCCTTCCCGTTTCCACTGCAGCCTGCTCTACAGATTAGACTTGAGGAAAGGAAAGAACATAGTCACTGTTACAACCTCACCCTGTTAGCCCATTCAGTCTCATACTAAACTGGGGCTGCATGCAGCTGTAAAATAATGATAATGTCATACAAAAATCACATTTTCTTTTGATTCTATTCACTGCAGGCTTCAAGTTACTAGCCCTTTCAGATCTGAGGGAACTCTGATCCCAAGTTACTAGCCCTTTCGGATCTGAGGGAAAACTCTGATCCCAAGTTACTAGCCCATTCAGATATGAGGGAAAACTCTGATCCAAGTTACTAGCCCTTTCAGATCTGAGGGAAAACTCTGATCCAAGTTACTAGCCCTTTCAGATCTGAGGGAACTCTGATCCCAAGTTACTAGCCCTTTCAGATCTGAGGGAACTCTGATCCCAAGTTACTAGCCCTTTCAGATCTGAGGGAAAACTCTGATCCCAAGTTACTAGCCCATTCAGATATGAGGGAAAACTCTGATCCAAGTTACTAGCCCTTTCAGATCTGAGGGAAAACTCTGATCCAAGTTACTAGCCCTTTCAGATCTGAGGGAACTCTGATCCCAAGTTACTAGCCCTTTCAGATCTGAGGGAAAACTCTGATCCCAAGTTACTAGCCCATTCAGATATGAGGGAAAACTCTGATCCCAAGTTACTAGCCCATTCAGATCTGAGGGAAAACTCTGATCCCAAGTTACTTGCCCTTTTAGGTTGGAGGGAAAACTCTGATCCCAAGTTACTTGTCCTTTCAGATCTGAGGGAAAACTCTGATCCCAAGTTATTAGCCCTTTCAGATCTGAGGGAAAACTCTGATCCCAAGTTACTAGCCCATTCAGATATGAGGGAAAACTCTGATCCCAAGTTACTAGCCCTTTCAGATCTGAGGGAAAACTCTGATCCCAAGTAACTAGCCCATTCAGATATGAGGGAAAACTCTGATCCCAAGTTACTAGCCCTTTCAGATCTGAGGGAAAACTCTGATCCCAAGTTACTAGCCCTTTCAGATCTGAGGGAAAACTCTGTTCCCAAGTTACTAGCCCATTCAGATCTGAGGGAAAACTCTGATCCCAAGTTACTAGCCCATTCAGATATGAGGGAAAACTCTGATCCCAAGTTACTAGCCCTTTCAGATCTGAGGGAAAACTCTGATCCCAAGTTACTAGCCCATTCAGATATGAGGGAAAACTCTGATCCCAAGTTACTAGCCCTTTCAGATCTGAGGGAAAACTCTGATCCCAAGTTACTAGCCCTTTCAGATCTGAGGGAAAACTCTGATCCCACGTTACTAGCCCTTTCAGATCGGAGGGAAAACTCTGATCCCTCATTTCTAGCCCTTTCAGATCTGAGGGAAAACTCTGATCCCTCTGTATCCTTCTTAGCTGACACTCTTATATCTGTCCCTACAAACCTATGTTTCCTACCCGACTATGGTTGTATAATGTATTATTTGAATGGTGGATCAGTATCCTGGGTGAGAGAGCACAGACAAGCAGGCAAACAGGCAAACAGTATCTGATCAAATACAGCAAGCTATCAAATGACCCAATATTCACTCAGGCTGTGCCTTTTGGCACTGAACACCAATCAGAGCCGAACATCTGCTTGTGTATGTGTATGTGTCTGTGTGTGTGTTTGTATGTGAGTGAGTGTGAGCGTGTGTGTGTGTGTGTGTGTGTGTGTGTGTGTGTGTGTGTGTGTGTGTGTGTGTGTGCGTGTGTGTGTGTGTGTGTGCGTGCGTGCGAGCGTGTGTGTGAGCGTGTGTGCTCACCGGGTCTAGATTAGTCACAGTTTCCTCAGAGTGTACCTACAGGCTGTTACATGGGAATGCATATTTGTTTACAGACTGGGGTGCTGTGAATGTGATGAGCTATTTCTGAACTCAAATAAGTTGACAGCAGATTCGATTTTCTCCACGTGCTACTGAATGCTATGAGCACCCACATATCTCTGTTTCTTTCAACATGGTCATCCCCCCTACCGTGTGTCATCTCCCCAGCGGCAGGCTAGCGGCCCAGGGGTCCTGTTTTAGCAGGTGTTTATGTTTCTGTCTGATTTATGGGGTTAGAGATGAGATAAGAGTCTGCCAGTCCAGCGCTGCACTGTGGTGCTGTTGGGTAATCCTGCTGTCTGTCAGGCAGCCTGAGACGAATGGTCTGGTCTGGCCAGGTCTGGCCATGTGTTTGCTGAGGTCTTCGCTTATCCATCCACTATCTGTCATTGGCCCTAGTCCACACACAGCAGGCCAGAGCCCTACACTACAGTCAGGACCCTTCACCTACACACTAGACCACCGTGACCCACTCCACTTATCACTGGACAGGGTCAATGCTATCTCCCTGGGGTCAAAGGTTATCTGGCCTCCCCTCTGTCATGGCCATTTCCACCTAAACTCAACTATCAGCCACCAGAGCCTTTTTATGTGCTGGGTGGCACTCACTGCTTGTCCTTGTGTACATTGATTGTCTGTATATACCCTGTATGCTTTTATCTCTCTCAGTAAATACTGCTCAAAAAGAGTTGGAGGTCCCAGAGTCCTGGTGCTCTGCAGAGTGGTTCAACTAGGACATGTTAATGTCTATTACATACTACCACAGTTGCTCTTTGTATAACCCCAAAGGGGGATTCAAACACACAATATCTGGTCACAACATCACTCCATAAAAGAATGGGATGTGCAGTGCATTTTGAAGTGGAGTGGGCACACTTTCAGGGTTTCCCATTGTGTTGTAGCAGCGGCGTTTGCTGTGTGTGTGTGTCTGTCATTAAAATGCAGATCTAGTAGGCTGTCATTAAAGTAATCAAAGTGCTTGTGTGATCAGAACGAGACGGACAATTAAATACTTACCATGCCATAGCAAACCACACACCAGGCAGACACCTACATTACTGAGGAATTCAACCCAGTGTTTTTTTACTTTGAGGCTTTTTAGAAAAAACACTCTGCCAAGCTACCAAGCCCATCGAGTGTGATCCCCTCACTACTTGACAGTCATTGATGTGCATATTGTTAGCTTTGGAAAGTGGAATGGGGTTACTCAATAGGCACTAATGCGCCTGCATTATTATACTAGAACTGCTAATGTGCAGGACGCAAAGCCACTTTGGCTTCTATTGGTTGCCACGGTGATGGAGCGTGGGCTTTTGTGGGTGCCACACCAGACCATTCACCTTAGTGTCAACTAACGCCAGCATACCGCTATGAAACAGTCAGAATGATCAAAATAAACCAAAGTACTTCAAAGGAACAAATGTTTTTCACACTTCTAAAATATAGTAACACATATCTACAGGTGTTGATCATTGGTCTCTTAGATCCAGATCCCATCATCTCCCAGATCTATTGTGAATCCCATGTAATTGTATTTCTATTGAACTGGGCAAGTCAGTTAAGAACAAATTCTTATTTTCAATGACAGCCTAGGGGGATATGTTAACTGCCTTGTTCAGGGGCAGAATGACAGATTGTTACCTTGTCAGCCCGGGGATTTGATCTTGGAACCTTTACGGTTACTAGTCCAACACTCTAACCACTAGGCTACCTGCCGCCCCAAGCCTTTGAAACCATGAGGCAGGAGTGATAGATGTCAGTGTCTCTCCATTTGAGGTTAAAAGACAACTACTAATTTCTTCAGCCTTGCACTACAATTGGTACCCCAGACTTTGCTGGCAACTACTTTATTGAGGGAAAATATATTCACTACGACTGTGATATGTGGTTCTCACCTAGCTATCTTAAGATGAATTCACTAGTTGTAAGTCACTCTGGATAAGACCATCTGCTAAATGACAAATGTAAAATGGAGATGGAGAGATTGGAGGCCTGTCAATCTCAGACCACTCTCTGTTAGATGTGGAGCACACGTGGAAAACCATGAATGGGTTAAAACCCATTTCAATTCACTGTAGAGAATTTTTATTGGAGGCAGGAGAAGGGGGAGGGAGGGAGAGAGGTAGACTTAGTGTGGAAGAGAGAGCATGATAGACACTGTAGGGTGCGCACTTGAAAGCTTTGACAATAGTGCAGGGGGCAGGTGAGAGGACATTTCATTGGTGATATACGATAATGTCCCTACCTCCTTTAAGACACACAAAGAGAGCAGCTGCAGTTTTCTTGGTGCTACTGTAGAATGACAAAAAGGACCATTCCTATGTATTGTTTCCAATGTTTTTCCAATGTGACCAAACATTATGGCATCTCATCCAACAGGGTGTAGACTAGTGATTTATAACATACAGTGGCCCGGGGGGAGAGAGAGAGGGAAGATTGATATGGAGGAGAGCGAGAGGGAAGGAAGAGGGAGAGGGAGATAGAGGGGTAGAAAAGATGGAGCGAGGAGGGATGTCAGAGGAAAGCTGGATAATTAGAGGCAGAATTCGTTCTTTTGTTCCTGCTGTTGCATTCATTCCAAACGGGGTCTGTGTGTGTCTGTACGTCTCTGTGTGTGTGTGCGTGCGTGTGTGTGTGTGTGCGTGCGTGCGTGGCACTACCAAACTCACTGTGACTGCTGCCAGTTCTCGCTCTCCTCCATTCCCTCCTACTCTACATGGCTGTGTGGAGGGAGCATCCCTTCATCTCCTCCCATAGGAACACTTTGTTGTGTTTAGGCAGGCTGCTTCTGTTCTGATGGAGCTCTTGCTGTTGTTGATTCACCAAGCTTGCTAATTGAAAGCCTTGGCAACCAGGTAATGGCAATTTCCAGGAAGAGCACAAAGAGGTCTAAAATTACACACACACACACAGACAGACAGACAGACAGACAGACAGACAGACAGACAGACAGACAGACAGACAGACAGACAGACAGACAGACAGACAGACAGACAGACAGACAGACAGACAGACAGACAGACAGACAGACAGACAGACAGACAGACAGACAGACAGACAGACAGACAGACAGACAGACAGACAGACAGACAGACAGACATGTTCACATTTCTTTATGGTTTGTGGTGTGGTAGATGCCTACAGATATAGACACTGTAGGAACTCCCTAGTGAGATGAGAGCAGAGGGGTGGTGGAACTGAGAGGGTAGTGTGTGTGTGTGTGTGTGTGTGTGTGTGTGTGTGTGTGTGTGTGTGTGTGTGTGTGTGTGTGTGTGTGTGTGTGTGTGTGTGTGTGTGTGTGTGTGTGTGTGTGTGTGTGTGCAGAGTCTATAGAAAGAGCAGTCTCATACAGGCCTGTGTGTGTGTGTGTAAAGGAGAGAGAGAGGGAGAGACAGAGAGAGGGAGAGAGCGTGTTGATGATAGAATCATTCATATTCACAATACCAGCAGCCTCAGTCTGTCTCCACTGAGCCTTAACCCCAACCCTCCCCTCAAATATGAATTCTCCCTCGCCTCTATTTCAAGGTCTAGGGTCTTTGTGCTTCCGTGTATTTGTTTGTATGTGTGTATTTGTGAGTATGTGTGTATTTGTGAGTATGTGTGCGTGATTTTTTTGTGCATGCATATTTTGTGTTTGGGTGTGTTTTGGGAATCGGGGGTGTTCTGCCTCTCTCCGAGAACGAGGAACATACGTCCAGGGAGGGGGGAAGGTAGGACAGACAGACAGACAGCAGTAGATTTCCGTTAGAATCAGAAAGCTCCAATAGGGTCATTTAGTATGGTCTCTTTGTGAGAGGGATCCTGCTCTTATCATAAACACAGCTGGGAACAATCAGCATGCAGAGATTCACAAACACACACCACAACACACACTGTACCGTAGAGAAAACCTGGGAAAACAACAATTTCCCATTTCTATGTGTCTTTCAGATCTGCATTTGGTTACTATATAAAATAAAGAAAATTACATTTGTATCCACATCATTGCTTGGGGCTTATCTTAAGAATATTAAGTGATTGCATCCTTGACATCAGGTTAAATTGGACTTTGAAAATAAAATATATGACATGTGATGACAATGGATCTTGGTTTTGGAAACAGAGAAGAGATAAAGAAATACTGTCTAATTTTCTCTGCATGCCACTGCATGCCACACCATAGGTTGGAGAAGCCATTAAGAGGAAGAAGTCCATGGGCGTGGGCATGCAGGCAAGGTGTGTGTGTGTGTGTGTGTGTGTGTGTGTGTGTGTGTGTGTGTGTGTGTGTGTGTGTGTGTGTGTGTGTGTGTGTGTGTGTGTGTGTAAATATAGCAAGATTCAGAAGTCTCAGTGCTGCAACTCGTGTTGCTCTGAACATCCCTTTCTGTAATTATCTTTCCCCCACAGTCCCATCCCTCCCTACCTCTCTTTGTCTGCCTTCTCTCTCCCTCTCTCTCCCCTCCCTCTCTCTCCCCTCGGCTCACAACACCTTGTCTCATGCTGTTTTCATTTGCGCTCTTTTGTTAAATAATTTGCCTGTGCAATAGCCTTGGGACGTCTGAGAGAAACAGTAGATAAAGAGAGTTTACCACAGAAACAGAAATGGAGGGAGAGGAGGAGGGATGTGGGGAGTTTTATATCATGGAATGTCATGTAATTGATTATTTTGTGCTGCCTAGAATTGCAGCCCTTGTTGACATATTTGCTTTGTCTCTTTGAGAGATATTATGAGATTTCAGATAGGTTTGTATCGAGTCTGAATGGATTAGTCAATTTTATTAATTTAAATCAATTAAAAAATAAAGGTCTTCCTTTCCTTCCTCTCCTCCTCCTCGTGTGTGTGTGTGTGTGTGTGTGTGTGTGTGTGTGTGTGTGTGTGTGTGTGTGTGTGTGTGTGTGTGTGTGTGTGTGTGTGTGTGTGTGTGTGTGTGTGTGTAGGGCTGTGATAGTCATGGAATTATGGATGCCGGTTATTGGCCAGGCAAATAATCACGGACACCATAATTACCACTCGAATAGCAATATATATTTTTTAAATGTAATATTTTCTCTTCTCCTCTGCTCCTGATTGCAGGTACTAACATAGAAATAGAATGAATAGAACGGGCGTTCTTATTTAAGTCAATAATGGCACAATGGGTGGACTGGCAGCTTTTGCGAGTGAACCCATAAGAGCAAAGCAGAAAGTAAAAGTAGAAAGTGTACCCTTCAATACATGCTGTGGTTTGATGATTCAACTCAACTGACATCAGTTGACATCATTTTCATTAACTACAACACCTTGCTTGTCTCAGCAAGGAGCAATACATTTTCATCACTGTCACGTATAAATGATTGCAGATGGGTGCTGGAATTCGTAATAGGGGGTTTTAATACAACACCCAAAGTATGCAACATTCCATGAAACGGTATGGGGACGAAGCCCAAACAAACACGTACAAAAACACAGGGATGTAACTCAAACAAAAGAGCAGGGTAAAACCTCTAATTAATACAGGACAAGACCCGTAATACACTACACAGGACGAGACCCGTAATACACTACACAGGACGAGACCCGTAATACACTACACAGGACGAGACCAGTATACACTACACAGGACGAGACCCGTAATACACTACACGTGGCGAGACCTGTAATACACTACACAGGACGAGACCAGTGATACAATACACAGGACGAGACCCGTAATACACTACACAGGACGAGACCCGTAATACACTACACAGGACGAGACCCGTAATACACTACACAGGACGAGACCCGTAATACACTACACAGGACGAGACCCGTAATACACTACACAGGACGAGACCCGTAATACACTACACAGGACGAGACCCGTAATACACTACACAGGACGAGACCGGTAATACACTACACAGGACGAGACCCGTAATACACTACACAGGACGAGACCCGTAATACACTACACAGGGACGAGACCCGTAATACACTACACAGGACGAGACCCGTAATACACTACACAGGACGAGACCCGTAATACACTACACAGGACGAGACCCGTAATACACTACACAGGACGAGACCCATAATACACTACACAGGACGAGACCAGTGATACAATACACAGGACGAGACCCGTAATACACTACACAGGACGAGAGCAGTATACACTACACAGGACGAGACCCGTAATACACTACACGTGGCGAGACCTGTAATACACTACACAGGACGAGACCAGTGATACAATACACAGGACGAGACCCGTAATACACTACACAGGACGAGACCAGTGATACAATACACAGGACGAGACCCGTAATACACTACACAGGACGAGACCCGTAATACACTACACAGGACGAGACCCGTAATACACTACACAGGAAGAGACCGGTAATACACTACACAGGACGAGACCCGTAATACACTACACAGGAAGAGACCGGTAATACACTACACAGGATGAGACCCGTAATACACTACACAGGACGAGACCCGTAATACACTACACAGGACGAGACCCGTAATACACTACACAGGACGAGACCCGTAATACACTACACAGGACGAGACCCGTAATAGACTACACAGGACGAGACCCGTAATACACTACACAGGACGAGACCCGTAATACACTACACGTGGCGAGACCTGTAATACACTACACAGGACGAGACCAGTGATACAATACACAGGACGAGACCGTAATACACTACACAGGACGAGACCAGTGATACAATACAAAGGACGAGACCCGTAATACACTACACAGGACGAGACCCGTAATACACTACACAGGACGAGACCCGTAATACACTACACAGGACGAGACCGGTAATACACTACACAGGACGAGACCCGTAATACACTACACAGGACGAGACCCGTAATACACTACACAGGACGAGACCCGTAATACACTACACAGGACGAGACCCGTAATACACTACACAGGACGAGACCCGTAATACACTACACAGGACGAGACCTGTAATACACTACACAGGACGAGACCCATAATACACTACATGGGACGAGACCCGTAATACACTACATGGGACGAGACCCGTAATACACTACACGGGACGAGACCCGTAATACACTACACAGGACGAGACCCGTAATACACTACACAGGACGAGACCCATAATACACTACATGGGACGAGACCCGTAATACACTACATGGGACGAGACCCGTAATACACTACACAGGACGAGACCCGTAATACACTACACGGGACGAGACCCGTAATACACTACATGGGATGAGACCCGTAATACACTACACGGGACAAGACCCATAATACACTACACGGGACGAGACCCGTTATACACTACACAGGACGAGACCCGTAATACACTACACGGGACGAGACCCATAATACACTACACGTGGCGAGACCCGTAATACACTACACGTGGCGAGACCTGTAATACACTACACGTGGCGAGACCCGTAATACACTACACGGGATGTGACCCATATTACACTACACATGACGAGACCCATAATACACTACACGTGGTGAGACCCGTAATTCACTACACGGGACGTGACCCATAATACACTACACGTGACGAGACCCGTAATACACTACACGTGGCGAGACCTGTAATACACTACACAGGACGAGACCAGTGATACAATACACAGGACGAGACCCGTAATACACTACACAGGACGAGACCAGTGATACAATACACAGGACGAGACCCGTAATACACTACACAGGACGAGACCCGTAATACACTACACAGGACGAGACCCGTAATACACTACACAGGAAGAGACCGGTAATACACTACACAGGACGAGACCCGTAATACACTACACAGGAAGAGACCGGTAATACACTACACAGGATGAGACCCGTAATACACTACACAGGACGAGACCCGTAATACACTACACAGGACGAGACCCGTAATACACTACACAGGACGAGACCCGTAATACACTACACAGGACGAGACCCGTAATAGACTACACAGGACGAGACCCGTAATACACTACACAGGACGAGACCCGTAATACACTACACGTGGCGAGACCTGTAATACACTACACAGGACGAGACCAGTGATACAATACACAGGACGAGACCCGTAATACACTACACAGGACGAGACCAGTGATACAATACAAAGGACGAGACCCGTAATACACTACACAGGACGAGACCCGTAATACACTACACAGGACAGACCCGTAATACACTACACAGGACGAGACCGGTAATACACTACACAGGACGAGACCCGTAATACACTACACAGGACGAGACCCGTAATACACTACACAGGACGAGACCCGTAATACACTACACAGGACGAGACCCGTAATACACTACACAGGACGAGACCCGTAATACACTACACAGGACGAGACCAGTGATACACTACACAGGACGAGACCCGTAATACACTACACAGGACGAGACCGGTAATACACTACACAGGACGAGACCCGTAATACACTACACAGGACGAGACCCGTAATACACTACACAGGACGAGACCCGTAATACACTACACAGGACGAGACCCGTAATACACTACACAGGACGAGACCCGTAATACACTACACAGGACGAGACCCGTAATACACTACACAGGACGAGACCCATAATACACTACACAGGACGAGACCAGTGATACAATACACAGGACGAGACCCGTAATACACTACACAGGACGAGAGCAGTATACACTACACAGGACGAGACCCGTAATACACTACACGTGGCGAGACCTGTAATACACTACACAGGACGAGACCAGTGATACAATACACAGGACGAGACCCGTAATACACTACACAGGACGAGACCAGTGATACAATACACAGGACGAGACCCGTAATACACTACACAGGACGAGACCCGTAATACACTACACAGGACGAGACCCGTAATACACTACACAGGAAGAGACCGGTAATACACTACACAGGACGAGACCCGTAATACACTACACAGGAAGAGACCGGTAATACACTACACAGGATGAGACCCGTAATACACTACACAGGACGAGACCCGTAATACACTACACAGGACGAGACCCGTAATACACTACACAGGACGAGACCCGTAATACACTACACAGGACGAGACCCGTAATAGACTACACAGGACGAGACCCGTAATACACTACACAGGACGAGACCCGTAATACACTACACGTGGCGAGACCTGTAATACACTACACAGGACGAGACCAGTGATACAATACACAGGACGAGACCCGTAATACACTACACAGGACGAGACCAGTGATACAATACAAAGGACGAGACCCGTAATACACTACACAGGACGAGACCCGTAATACACTACACAGGACGAGACCCGTAATACACTACACAGGACGAGACCGGTAATACACTACACAGGACGAGACCCGTAATACACTACACAGGACGAGACCCGTAATACACTACACAGGACGAGACCCGTAATACACTACACAGGACGAGACCCGTAATACACTACACAGGACGAGACCCGTAATACACTACACAGGACAAGACCTGTAATACACTACACAGGACGAGACCCATAATACACTACATGGGACGAGACCCGTAATACACTACATGGGACGAGACCCGTAATACACTACACGGGACGAGACCCGTAATACACTACACAGGACGAGACCCGTAATACACTACACAGGACGAGACCCATAATACACTACATGGGACGAGACCCGTAATACACTACATGGGACGAGACCCGTAATACACTACACAGGACGAGACCCGTAATACACTACACGGGACGAGACCCGTAATACACTACATGGGATGAGACCCGTAATACACTACACGGGACAAGACCCATAATACACTACACGGGACGAGACCCGTTATACACTACACAGGACGAGACCCGTAATACACTACACGGGACGAGACCCATAATACACTACACGTGGCGAGACCCGTAATACACTACACGTGGCGAGACCTGTAATACACTACACGTGGCGAGACCCGTAATACACTACACGGGATGTGACCCATATTACACTACACATGACGAGACCCATAATACACTACACGTGGTGAGACCCGTAATTCACTACACGGGACGTGACCCATAATACACTACACGTGACGAGACCCGTAATACACTACACGTGGCGAGACCCGTAATTCACTACACGGGACGTGACCCATAATACACTACACATGACGAGACCCGTAATACACTACACGGGACGAGACCCATAATACACTACACGTGACGAGACCTGTAATACACTACACGTGGCGAGACCCGTAATACACTACACGGGACGTGACCCATAATACACTACACGTGACGAGACCCGTAATACACTACACGGGACGAGACCCATAATACACTACACGTGACGAGACCTGTAATACACTACACGGGGCAAGACCCGTAATACACTACATGTGGCGAGACAAATATTTGTTAAGCGGTTACGTTACCATGGAAACGTACTCAACCGCACTAACGCCCGGCCGTCCTGTCTTGTCAGCCGTTTATTCCACACATAAACAAACATATATATTTTTTAAAAGGTTATGGCGATTATTTTATTTTCATGACAGTCTTCACCCATAACCGTTGGTTACACGGTAATTGTGCCAGCCCTATGTTTGTGTGTGTGTCATGGCCAGTCTGTGATGAGTGACAGGTCTGCAGCAGTCTGCTCCGTGTCAAACTCAACACCTCACAGGAAGGCTTGGCATCCTGCGCACTCTCTCCCACTCTACGCCTTTTAATTCTCTTTCCCTCGCCATCATCCTACCTTTTCCTCTCTCTATTCTCTTTCCCTCGCCATCATCCTACCTTTTCCTCTCTCTATTCTCTTTCCCTCGCCATCATCCTACCTTTTCCTCTCTCTATTCTCTTTCCCTCGCCATCATCCTACCTTTCCCTCTCTCTATTCTCTTTCCCTCGCCATCATCCTACCTTTTCCTCTCTCTATTCTCTTTCCCTCGCCATCATCCTACCTTTTCCTCTCTCTATTCTCTTTCCCTCGCCATCATCCTACCTTTTCCTCTCTCTATTCTCTTTCCCTCGCCATCATCCTACCTTTTCCTCTCTCTATTCTCTTTCCCTCGCCATCATCCTACCTTTTCCTCTCTCTATTCTCTTTCTACCACCTATTTAATCTCTCTCTCTCTATCTCTCAAATACACATGCAGATACACTCAACCTACTGAGAATAATAATATTTTCAAATAGCCATCTTTGCCCTCCCTCATGTAGTGGAGGTGTTAGTTCCCAGGCCTGTTATCAGAGTCATGTCTTTATGGTGGAATGTCTCAGAGCTGGGTCAAGAGGAGCAGAGAGGACTTGGTTATCTTAGTTACTGCTGAAGTGAAGCGTCTAGGGGGAATCTTAATCTACTAGTGCCTATTAAGTGGCCCGACTCACTCCTGCTGACACACAGCCCATGACCTTTGCCATCTGCGCCGCCACCCTGCAGGGGGAGATGAGGGGGCCCTGTCGGCACACTGTCTGGCCATGGGGCCCGTTACCGTTGTGACGCGGTGGCCACTGGCCCCCCAGGACAGAGAAAGGATCAGCTGACATGACAGCCTGTCCACAGTCCTGTCAACGGCAGGGCTGCAACCAAATTATTTTTTGAGATGGAGACGATGGCAGTCTGTTGCTGTTGTGAGATTGAATGGAAATACCATCGCTATTGTGAACCAACTCACTCTGACCCTGGAAATAATGAGAAGGGCGAATGGGAGACCTTGTCTGTCTGTCGGTCTGTCTGTTGGTCTGTCCTGGCCGGCTGGCTTCCAGTAGAGGATAAATCATACAGACTGTCAGGAGGCTTGCTCCCAGGGCCGTGTGTGTGTGTGTGTGTGTGTATGTGTGTTTGGATGTGTGTGTGTGCTGAGAGTGTGGGTCAGAGGTTCGCTACAACACACTCCAATTCAAATCCAATTAGCTTTTCTATATTACTTTCCCCTCTCTCTCTCCATCTCGGCCGTGTTCCTCGCCCTCTCTTTGTGTGCCTGACATTTTCTGGGTAAATATTTTTGGCACTCGTTTGGCGATGGAGTTGAGGGGCGATGGGTGAGAGGCACTGCTGTCATCCCCCCCATCATCAGGCCTGGGTTTCCTACTGGGTAGCTGACAAGGGAAGAATAGAGATGTGGTGGGCAGACACACGACACACGACACACACACACACACACACACACACACACACACACACACACACACACACACACACACACACACACACACACACTCACATGGCAGAACACACTGCATCACACTGTCATGGGCATCTCTGTGTTATTAATCTACCTAGGCTTAATTGGTTTGGTCTGGCTATCTTCAAACCTTTTCAATTAAGCCCCTGGCACATTTTAGTCTGTGTTGTAATTAATTGAAAAAATGTATGTTTCTTCATGATACATTGCCTGGTTCCAGTGAATGCAATGTGTCACAGCAAGCCCAGAATAAAAAATTGCCAGTTTAACTGCACACCTACCTATTCCATATCATTACATTCAGACCCAGCGTCAGTGAGCCATTCCATCCTGCGCTCTATTGTAGCTCAGTCCTATCGTAGCCACATATAGCTGTGCATGGCTGAGGCCCAGTCTGCCTGTCTGCCTGCCTGTCTGCCTGCCTGTGTGAATGGGTTTTGTGTGTGTCCACAATGGCAGGTGATAATAGGATGTGATAAAATCTGTTGCGGCGAGTGGGACTCCTTTCCCCTCCATTGTCCTACTGGATCCCTCTGCTAATCACAGATTCAGTGGCTTCATCAGGGGTGAGTGGAGGCTGCCTCCTCTATCCCTCTATCTCTCTCTCGTTCTCTCCCTCTCCTCAACACTTCTCAGGACATGGAGGCCAGTCACTGTCATCTCCAGGGCAGAGGGAATGTGTGTGTGTGTTGACGTGTGTGTATGCGTGCGTCCCTTCTTACGTAGGTGTGTGTGTGTGTGTGTGTGTGTGTGTGTGTGTGTGTGTGTGTGTGTGTGTGTGTGTGTGTGTGTGTGTGTGTGTGTGTGTGTGTGTGTGTGTGTGTGTGTGTGTGTGTAATATCAGCCCCTCATATAAACAATATCAACTGTCATCACCTGTTGCCCTTGTGGCCTATTCCTGACGATCAGCAGCCGGAATACCTTGTCTGACCTATGGGTTATTTGCCATGTACAAAAACAACCTCCAGATAGCCATACACATTCCCAGCATAGGTTTACGGTATGTGGAATTCAGAGAGAGAGCCATTAAAGTAAGTCTTCTCTATAAGTTCCGTTTATATGTGACGATAGCAGTCAATACTTTCCCACACCAGAGACAGGGAGATGTTAAGGGTTGGGAGGTAAGGGGATGCAGGTGAAGTGTCAGGACCCCTCTGAGCATGCTTGGAATACATTTTCATAGAAAGTGTGTCTGTGTGTGTGGGGAGGGGTTGCATCCCTCCCCCTGGCTACAGAGGGGTGTGGGGGTTGGGGGGGGTGGTGTTGAGGGAGTCTACTAGCTGTAGGCCAATACACTAATCCCCTCATTAACTCACAGCGGCCAGGACCTCGCTGAGCCCAAACACACATACACACACATTCAAACGCACCCACAGGCACACAAATACACTCTCTCTGTAATCTGGTTTTGCTCTTTGTGCCTGTATTTTACAGGTGTAAAAAGCATACTACAGTAGGTTCTTCTAAGCAGAACTCGGCTTGGCGATGCGAACGTCTGAGCCTCACATACTCCCTTAAACGACCTTCGGTTAATTAACGAGAAAAAACGTCAATTTGATTGTTTGTCCCTCTTGAGGCACTGTAGCAACAAATAGTCAAAATAAACTTCTTCAAAATAATCTAAGATACATTTGAAATCTGGAACAAATGTTTACGCTTTTGCCGACGAGATCCTAGTTGTTCAATTTTACATCTACCTAGGATGTTTGGTGTAGTTTTTCTCAAGTGAAAACATTTGCATGGGCAGTAGTGGATATCATGTCCCACAGACAGAGCTCCATTCTCTGTCACACTACCTATAGAAGGCAGACAGTGCTGGGGAGAGCCTCACAGTAGACAACTCTTTAAATAAAGCCCCTCCATCACACCTCACTGTGTCCAATCTCCTCACACCACCTAGCCACAGCTCTGTGGCGGTCTCCTCACACCACCTAGCCACAGCTCTGTGGCGATCTCCTCACACCACCTAGCCACAGCTCTGTGGCAGTCTCCTCACACGGACAGATCAATGGTTGCATTCCCTCTACATAAATCTCAAAGACCCTAGCTGGACGTCCTGTGTCTATTGCCAGGCCTGCCAGAGGGGGTGAAGATAGATACAGTAAGGAGTCTGATGTGGAAACAGGGGCAGTCTGATGTCACAGTCGGAGGGGTGTGATACTCTCACCTGTGGACAAAACGCCTGGGTCCAATGCCGCAGTGGCTTTTCTAGGTGTGTATGATAGGCCTCAAAAGCACTCTCTGTTTGTGGCTCGTATCTGAATGAAGGAAAGTGGAAAGGTGATTGTTGTGGAGTGAAATATACGTTTACTATAATATATTGCAAGATGCAATCGGAATACATTTCTGCAAAACATTTTTCAGTTTTTGTAGAAATAACTGGTGTGTATACTATTGTATTTAAGTGTGTGGGTCTGTGTATGCTCACTATTATGCGTATGGGAAGCAGAACATGAATGTGACACTGGACAGTTGGGTCTTTTGTGTGGTGGGGGGGTAGTCAGGGACAGGGCTGGGGGTAATCTGAGTCTGGCGTCAGGGATAGGGTGACCTGCTTGCCCCATGGGGGTCTCTCTCTCTCTCTCTCTCTCTCTCTCTCTCTCTGTCTCTCTCTCTCTCTCTCTCTGTCTCTCTCTCTCTCACCCTCCCCCCCCTCTCTCTCTCTCTCTGTCTCTCTCTCTCTCACCCCCTCTCTCTCTCTCTCTGTCTCTCTCACCCCCCCCCTCTCTCTCTCACCCTCTCTCTCACCCTCTCTCTGCTAAACCACACTTTGTTGACTCCAGCGCTCTCATCTAGCTATAGCATGTGTTGCTGTGTTAGCCCTATATGGAGCTTCCTTCCTTCACACCGAGTGGCTGGTCTCCAGAAGTGTTTATGGGGACGCAAGGATCAAAGAGAGCATATTGTTTCCTTGGAGCGGAAACACATAATTGTTTTAATGTCTTATGACATGAACTCATTCCAGTAGACTTGCCCTTAGCAGAGCTTAGGTGGATGCCATCAGTTCAGTAGGTTAGTGTGCTACTGCTGTGCTTTCATCTGGCTCTGTTACCTGAGGTTGCTGTGGAGATAATCTTTTTGTTCAGACTGCTCATATCCAGCTCTATAAGGTTCAAAGGGGAAGGTAGTCCAGCTATGAGAACGGAGCCACTGTGTTTTATGCTGACAACTTACATACGTTACAACATATCAGAAGGCTTTGTAATATACAGACAATAGATCTAGAAATGTTTCTGGTAGTAACAATTTCTCCTTCTTCGTTATCCCCTCATTCCTTTGTCTTCCTCTTGCTGTGCAGTGCTGTACAGTCTCTCCTCTTGTCCTCTTGCTGTGCGGTGTTGTACAGTCTCTCCTCTTGTCCTCTTGCTGTGCGGTGCTGTACAGTCTCTCCTCTTGTCCTCTTGCTGTGCGGTGCTATACAGTCTCTCCTCTTGTCCTCTTGCTGTGCGGTGCTATACAGTCTCTCCTCTTGTCCTCTTGCTGTGCAGTGCTGTACAGTCTCTCCTCTTGTCCTCTTGCTGTGCGGTGCTGTACAGTCTCTCCTCTTGTCCTCTTGCTGTGCGGTGTTGTACAGTCTCTCCTCTTGTCCTCTTGCTGTGCGGTGCTGTACAGTCTCTCCTCTTGTCCTCTTGCTGTGCGGTGTTGTACAGTCTCTCCTCTTGTCCTCTTGCTGTGCGGTGTTGTACAGTCTCTCCTCTTGTCCTCTTGCTGTGCGGTGCTGTACAGTCTCTCCTCTTGTCCTCTTGCTGTGCGGTGCTGTACAGTCTCTCCTCTTCTTCTCTTGCTGTGCGGTGCTGTACAGTCTCTCCTCTTCTTCTCTTGCTGTGCGGTGCTGTACAGTCTCTCCTCTTGTCCTCTTGCTGTGCGGTGCTGTACAGTCTCTCCTCTTCTTCTCTTGCTGTGCGGTGCTGTACAGTCTCTCCTCTTGTCCTCTTGCTGTGCGGTGCTGTACAGTCTCTCCTCTTCTTCTCTTGCTGTGCGGTGCTGTACAGTCTCTCCTCTTCTTCTCTTGCTGTGCGGTGCTGTACAGTCTCTCCTCTTGTCCTCTTGCTGTGCGGTGCTGTACAGTCTCTCCTCTTCTTCTCTTGCTGTGCGGTGCTGTACAGTCTCTCCTCTTCTTCTCTTGCTGTGCGGTGCTGTACAGTCTCTCCTCTTGTCCTCTTGCTGTGCGGTGCTATACAGTCTCTCCTCTTGTCCTCTTGCTGTGCGGTGTTGTACAGTCTCTCCTCTTGTCCTCTTGCTGTGCGGTGCTGTACAGTCTCTCCTCTTGTCCTCTTGCTGTGAGGTGCTATACAGTCTCTCCTCTTCTTCTCTTGCTGTGCGGTGCTGTACAGTCTCTCCTCTTGTCCTCTTGCTGTGCGGTGTTGTACAGTCTCTCCTCTTGTCCTCTTGCTGTGCGGTGTTGTACAGTCTCTCCTCTTGTCCTCTTGCTGTGCGGTGCTATACAGTCTCTCCTCTTGTCCTCTTGCTGTGCGGTGCTGTACAGTCTCTCCTCTTCTCTTGCTGTGCGGTGCTGTACAGTCTCTCCTCTTGTCCTCTTGCTGTGCGGTGCTATACAGTCTCTCCTCTTGTCCTCTTGCTGTGCGGTGCTATACAGTCTCTCCTCTTGTCCTCTTGCTGTGCGGTGCTATACAGTCTCTCCTCTTGTCCTCTTGCTGTGCGGTGCTGTACGGTCTCTCCTCTTGTCCTCTTGCTGTGCGGTGCTGTACAGTCTCTCCTCTTGTCCTCTTGCTGTGCGGTGTTGTACAGTCTCTCCTCTTGTCCTCTTGCTGTGCGGTGCTGTACAGTCTCTCCTCTTGTCCTCTTGCTGTGCGGTGCTGTACAGTCTCTCCTCTTCTTCTCTTGCTGTGCGGTGCTGTACAGTCTCTCCTCTTCTTCTCTTGCTGTGCGGTGCTATACAGTCTCTCCTCTTGTCCTCTTGCTGTGCGGTGCTGTACAGTCTCTCTTCTTCTTCTCTTGCTGTGCGGTGCTGTACAGTCTCTCCTCTTGTCCTCTTGCTGTGCGGTGCTGTACAGTCTCTCCTCTTGTCCTCTTGCTGTGCGGTGCTGTACAGTCTCTCCTCTTGTCCTCTTGCTGTGCGGTGCTATACAGTCTCTCCTCTTGTCCTCTTGCTGTGCGGTGCTGTACAGTCTCTCCTCTTGTCCTCTTGCTGTGCGGTGCTGTACAGTCTCTCCTCTTGTCCTCTTGCTGTGCGGTGCTGTACAGTCTCTCCTCTTGTCCTCTTGCTGTGCGGTGCTATACAGTCTCTCCTCTTGTCCTCTTGCTGTGCGGTGCTGTACAGTCTCTCTTCTTCTTCTCTTGCTGTGCGGTGCTGTACAGTCTCTCCTCTTGTCCTCTTGCTGTGCGGTGTTGTACAGTCTCTCCTCTTGTCCTCTTGGTATGCAGCTTTTTTATTTTTTTACATTTTTATTTCACCTTTATTTAACCAGGTAGGCTAGTTGAGAACAAGTTCTCATTGACAACTGCGACCTGGCCAAGATAAAGCAAAGCAGTGTGACAAAAACAACAACACAGAGTTACACATGGAATAAACAAACGTACAGTCAATAACACAATAGAACATCTGTATACAGTGTGTGCAAATGAAGTAAGGAGGTAAGGCAATAAATAAATAATTGAGCGATTAACACTGGATTGATAGATGCACAGATGAGGATGGGCAAGTAGAAATACTGGTGTGCAAAAGAACAGAGAAAAAAACAAAAAACAAATATGGGGATGAGGTAGTTGGTTGGATGGGCTATTTACAGATGGGCTGTGTACAGCTGCAGCAATCGGTAAGCTGCTCTAACAGCTGATGCTTGAAGTTAGTGAGGGAGATAGGTGTCTAACTCCAGTGATTTTTTCAATTCGTTCCAGTCATTCACAGCAGAGAACTGGAAGGTTCCAAAAGAGGTGTTGGCTTTGGGGATGACCTGTGAGATATACCTGCTGTAGTGCGTGCTACGAGTGGGTGTTGCTATGGTGACCAGTGAGCTGAGATAAGGCGGACCTTTACCTAGCAAAGACTTATAGATGACCTGGAGCTAATGGGTTTGGCGACGAATATGTAACGAGGACCAGCCAATGAGAGCATACAGGTCACTGTGGTGGGTAGTATATAGGCTTTGGTGACAAAACGAATGGCACTGTGATAGATTGCATCCAATTTGTTGAGTACAGTGTTGGAGGCTATTTTGTAAATGACAACACCGAAGTCAAGGATCGATAGGATAGTCAGTTTTACGAGGGTATGGCAGCATGAGTTTGGCAGCATGAGTGAAGGGGGCTTTGTTGCGAAATAGGAACCGATTATAGATTTAACTTTTGATTAGAGATGCTTAATGTGAGTCTGGAAGGAGAGTTTACGGTCTAGCCAGACACGTAGGCATTTATAGCTGTCCACAAGTCAGAACCGTCAAGAGTAGTGATGCTTGTCATGCAGGTGGGTGCAGGCAGCAATCGGTTGAAGAGCATGCATTTCATTTTACTAGTATTTAAGAGCAGCTGGAGGCCACGGAAGGAGTGTTGTATGGCCTTGAAGCTCATCTGGAAGGTTAGTTAACACAGTGTCCAAAGAAGGGCCAGAGGTATACAGAATGGTGTCATCTGCGTAGAGGTGGATCAAAGAATTACCCGCAGCAAAAGCGACATCATTGATGTATACAGAGAAAAGAGTCGGCCCGAGAATTGAACCCTGTGGCAGCCCCATAGAGACTGCCAGAGATCCGGACAACAGGCCCTCTGATTTGACACACTGAACTCTATCTGAAAAGTAGTTGGTGAACCAGGCGAGGCAGTCATTTGAGAAACCAAGGCTAAAGAGTCTGCTGATAAGAATGCAGAGTCGAAAGCCTTGGCCAGGTCGATGAAGATGGCTGCACAGGTCTGTCTTTTATCGATGGCTGTTATGATATCGTTTAGGACCTTGAGCGTGGCTGAGGTGCACCCGTGACCAGCTCGGACACCAGATTGCATAGCGGAGAAGGTACGGTGGGATTCGAAATGGTCGGTGATCTGTTTGTTCACTTGGCTTTCGAAGACTTTAGATAGGCAGGGCAGGATGGATATAGGTCTGTAACAGTTTGGGTCTAGAGTGTCTCCCCCTTTGAAGAGGGGGATGAGTGCAGCCACTTTCCAATCTTTAGGAAGCTCAGACGATACAGAAGAGAGGTTGAAGTAATAGGGGTTGCAACAATGTCGGCGGATAATTTTAGGAAGAGAGGGTCCAGATTGTCTAGCCCGGCTGATTTGTAGGGGTCCAGATTTTGCAGTTCTTTCAGAACATCAGCTGGATTTAGGTGAAGGAGAAGAGGGGGGGGGGCTTGGGCCAGTTGCTGCGGGGGGTGTAGAGCTGTTGGCCGGGGTTGGGGTAGCCAGGTGGAAAGCATGGCCAGCCATAAAGAAATGCTTATTGAAATTCTCGATTATCGTGGATTTATCAGTTGTGACAGTGTTTCCTAGTCTCAGTGCAGTGGCCAGCTGGGAGGAGGTACTCTTATTCTCTTCTCTTCTTCCCTTCTGCTGTTATATGGGTATTGATTATCACAGCCAAACCTAAGGCTGGCTTTGCTAACCAAAGACCAACCCTGGCTGTGTGTGTGTTTGTGGGTTTCCCTCGTCCACCTCAGCTGCATCTTGAGAGGGGCAGCTATCTCCAGAGGTTTGGTAACAGCGTGGATACTGTTACCCCCATCAGATCGTCATGAGGGGAGAGGATAGGAGGAGAAGAAAGGGGGATGAAGGGGAGGAAAGTATTCACCTGTTACCAGATATGAGTGAAACATTATCTGTTTGATTTGCCTTCCAGCGCCGCAGTTTCTCCACAAAGCCTAACAGTTCCACATCTCTACTGGATTAGATTTGTTTAAATATCTGTTTGTTTTTCTTGCAGAGATAGATACCATGGGAATGCACTGTTTAGGAGCACAGTTGCTCATGGGTATGTACTCATTTAAAAAAGGCAACCTATAGTTCATCCCCCAAATACTAAAAAGTACAATTTAGTCAACCCCGAATAGGGAATTGCCTAATTCAAAAAATATATATGCTAATGCTGTTTTTTTAAATTATAATTTTTCTCTTGAGGGTTAAATATTTTAATTGATTTTGAAAGTTGGTCTTGTGAATATGTTTTTTTTTTTTTAACAATGACTATTCAAAAACTACATCTTCTTCCTATCACTCTACACAATTCTCCATGTCCTGTCTGGCGGGTGGGGACGGGCAGTTGGACTCCACACCCCTTCCTAAACGTCATACTATAGGACTAAGTGTGGCAGCATCTCTTAGTGGAAGCACATGTTTATCAGTTCTGACAGTGTTTCCTAGTCATCATGGGTCATCATGTGCATATCTTCCTGGTCCCTGAATGTGTGTGCGTGTGTGCATGCTCTGTGTGTGTGTGTGTGTGTGTGTGTGTGTGTGTGTGTGTGTGTGTGTGTGTGTGTGTGTGTGTGTGTGTGTGTGTGTGTGTGTGTGTGTGTGTGTGTGTGTGTGTGTGTGTGTGTGTAAAGGAGAGAGAGAGGTGTTTTCTATTCTGTTAAAGCATCCCCCTAAAAACCATAGGTCTCGTTAGGGTTCCCACATCCACAGACCCCATCTTCCGTTAAGTAATGAATCACTGCAAGAGAACTTCAACGTCATTTTTTCCCTCCTCTTGATCCAGAACCCAACACTCATACAGTGTGGGCAGTCAAACAGCATGGAGCCAACGGTGCATCACACATAAGACACCAGGGAAACCAATTCATTTCAACACCTGCTGGCAGGACATTGAAATTAAGTTAACTAATTGGAAAGTTCATCAAATGGTCGACTGGTTCAGTCATATGAATACGGAAGGCAGTTATGGTATTCATTGATGTCGCTTGCTAACATGCATTGGCTGTTAAATTATGCACGTCCGAGCATGTCGTTGTGTTGAGGGAGCGTGGAGGATTGACAGGGGAGGGCTGGGGAACACAGACGGTGTGTGTACTGTAAATAGTACACATACACTCCCTGCTGTGTGCTCACAGAGCTGTGAAGTTCAAAGTGCCTCTCCTCTCCTATCTGACACAAGGGCAACGCACACCCAGCTTGGGTGCTACGCGCTCACACACACAGATACACACACACACACACACACACACACACACACACACACACACACACACACACACACACACACACACACACACACACACACACACACACACACACACACACACACACACACACACACATGATGATGTCATCAGCGCTGGACAGACTCTGAGTGGACCGTGCTACTGAGATGTTTGAGATATGGTCTCATATCTCTCATAGCACACCCCTCAGGGGTTAGGGTTAGCTCACTGTCTCTGTCTACAGTCCACAGGGGTTAGGGTTAGCTCACTGTCTCTGTCTACAGTCCACAGGGGTTATCTCACTGTATCTCTGTCTACAGTCCACAGGGGTTAGAGTTAGCTCACTGTCTCTCTGTCTTCAGTCCACAGGGGTTATCTCACTGCATCTCTGTCTACAGTCCACAGGGGTTAGTGTTAGCTCACTGTCTCTCTGTCTTCAGTCCACAGGGGTTAGGGTTAGCTCACTGTCTACCTCTGTCTACAGTACACAGGGGTTAGGGTTAGCTCACTGTCTAACTCTGTCTACAGTACACAGGGGTTAGGGTTAGCTCACTGTCTCTCTGTCTTCAGTCCACAGGGGTTATCTCACTGTATCTCTGTCTACAGTCCACAGGGGTTAGAGTTAGCTCACTGTCTAACTCTGTCTACAGTACACAGGGGTTAGGGTTAGCTCACTGTCTCTCTGTCTTCAGTCCACAGGGGTTATCTCACTGTCTAACTCTGTCTACATTCCACAGGGGTTAGGGTTAGCTCACTGTCTACCTCTGTCTACAGTACACAGGGGTTAGGGTTAGCTCACTGTCTAACTCTGTCTACAGTACACAGGGGTTAGGGTTAGCTCACTGTCTCTCTGTCTTCAGTCCACAGGGGTTATCTCACTGTATCTCTGTCTACAGTCCACAGGGGTTAGAGTTAGCTCACTGTCTAACTCTGTCTACAGTACACAGGGGTTAGGGTTAGCTCACTGTCTCTCTGTCTTCAGTCCACAGGGGTTATCTCACTGTATCTCTGTCTACAGTCCACAGGGGTTAGGGTTAGCTCACTGTCTACCTCTGTCTACAGTACACATGGGTTAAGGTTAGTTCACTGTCTCTCTGTCTTCAGTCCACAGGGGTTAGGGTTAGCTCACTGTCTACCTCTGTCTACAGTACACAGGGGTTAGGGTTAGCTCACTGTCTCTCTGTCTTCAGTCCACAGTGGTTATCTCACTGTATCTCTGTCTACAGTCCACAGGGGTTAGAGTTAGCTCACTGTCTAACTCTGTCTACAGTCCATAGGGGTTAGGGTTAGCTCACTGTGTCTCTGTCCACAATCCACAGGGGTTAGGGTTAGCTCACTGTATCTCTGTCTACAGTCCACAGGGGTTAGGGTTAGCTCACTGTCTCTCTCTGTCTACAGTCCACAGGGGTTAGGATTAGCTCACTGTCTCTCTGTCCACAATCCACAGGGGTTAGCTCACTGTCTCTCTCTGTCTATAGTCCACAGGAGTTAGGGTTAGCTCACTGTCTCTCTGTCTACAGTCCACAGGGGTTAGGGTTAGCTCACTGTCTCTCTCTGTCTACAGTCCACAGGGGTTAGGGTTAGCTGACTGTATCTCTATCTGCAGTCCACAGGAGTTAGGGTTAGCTCACTGTATCTCTCTGTCTACAGTCCACAGGGTTAGGGTTAGCTCACTGTCTCTCTGTCTACAGTCCACAGGGGTTAGGGTTAGCTCACTGTCTCTCTGTCCACAATCCACAGGGGTTAGCTCACTGTCTCTGGCTGTCTATAGTCCACAGGGGTTAGGGTTAGCTCACTGTATCTCTGGCTACAGTCCACAGTCGTTAGGGCTAGCTCATGTCTCTCTGTCTACTGTCCACAGGGGTTAGGGTTAGCTCATGTCTCTCTGTCTACAGTCCACAGGGGTTAGGGTTAGCTCACAGTCTCTCTGTCGACAGTCCACAGGGGTTAGGGTTAGCTCACAGTCTCTCTGTCTACAGTCCACAGGGCCTAGCAGCTGCCTGTCACTCTGTCTACAGTGATAGACACATCTGAACGCTTGCCCTCGGGCTCCAAGGACACTTTTTCATTCGGCCCAACAGTGCCCCATGATATGGCTCTATGGAAAATGGATTCTCCATCATGCAACACCCCTCCATCTCCTCTCCTCCTCCTTCTCATCCCTCTGTTTCTGGCTCTTGAAATGCTGTGGGTCGGTCCTCGAGACGCTGGACAGCTGGAGGGATGAGAGTGAGCTAATATACGTTATCTATCCATATTTTACAGTGGATTATTCCATTATTCATAGAGCTTAGCTGAGTGAGTGGCCATTATTCGGGGCCGCTTTAAGTAGCTTACATTTCTATACATTATTCAGTATTTATACAGCTGGAAATGAAATGAGCCAATTCAGGTTAAGTACCGTGCCCTACTGCTCAGGGGTAGTAGGGTGGTGGTTTCTCTCATCTCATCCTAGTTTCTCTGACCAGGACACCCATTACATAATGTATCACTGATGGCTTCATTTGGCCAGAGAAAGGAGAGAGAGAGAGGTGAAGAGACAGGGTCCAGAGAGAGGGGTAGAGAGAGAGCGGGGATAGAGTGAGTTAGAGAGGAGACATACTGTAGAGGGAGAGAGAGGGAGGGGGAGAGGGAGGGGAAAGATAGGAGAGAGAGAGAGTTAGAGAGGACACATACTGTAGATAGAGAGAGAGTTAGAGAGGATACATACTGTAGAGAGAGAGGGGAGAGAGCGAGAGAGAGGAGACATAATGTAGAGAGAGAGGGGAGAGAGTTAGAGAGGAGACATACTGTAGAGAGAGAGGGGAGAGAGTTAGAGAGGAGACATACTGTAGACAGAGAGGGGAGAGAGTTAGAGAGGAGACATACTGTAGAGAGAGAGGGGAGAGAGTTAGAGAGGAGACATACTGTAGAGAGAGAAGGGAGAGAGAGAGAGAGGAGGCATACTGTAGAGAGAGAGGGGAGAGAGTTAGAGAGGAGACATACTGTAGAGAGAGAGGGGAGAGAGTTAGAGAGGAGACATACTGTAGAGAGAGAAGGGAGAGAGAGAGAGCTCCAACCAGACCAGAGGATGAGTCCGTGCTTAGTGTTTGATGGCTGATCCCAGATGGAGGGCGTGATGTGATGTGATTCTACTTCCTGACCAGGTCAGCCGATCCAATGTGGTGCTCTAATGATGACGAATGGCCCTCCCGACCACGAAAATCTATTTTTGATTTTTTGGAGCGAGGGGGTCGTCTGTGGACCCAGCGTGCACATGAGCGCCGTTCACATTTAATCTGTGGAGCTATTGATCAAGGAGCCTTCTCTCCCTTCCCCCGCAACAGTACCCCCTCACTCCCCAACCAAATCTGGTTCTCTACCCCTGTCTTCTCCACCCCAGCACCACAGCTGGGCCCTGCACCCCTGGAACAACCAGTCAAGCGAGATCTTTTCATTCCGATCCTCTCCAAAACCAGTTACATGTGCTACATAAAAATCACCTAATCAGACAAAATCATTAAGCTGGATAGTGCCTCCCACTGCATCCTCACTGTGCTTGTTTGTGTATGTGTAAGACTGCGTATGCCACCGTGGGGCGTGTCAAACACTGCATCCTCACTGTGCTTGTTTGTGTATGTGTAAGACTGCGTATGCCACCGTGGGGCGTGTCAAACACTGCATCCTCACTGTGCTTGTTTGTGTATGTGTAAGACTGCGTATGCCACCGTGGGGCGTGTCAAACACTGAGTGGATGGCGATGTGACAAGCTTCGACGTGTGTGTGCGTGTGTTGCTGTGACGCCGTCGGATACATTTCCATGTGTATGGACACAGGACTAATTAAATCCACCAGCTCACTCATTCAGACCGCTGAAGGCCTGGCACAGAGTCAGACACAGATTGGTGTGTGTATGTCTGTAAGCTAACAGACCAGGGAAGGGTGTGTGTGTGTGTGTGTGTGTGTGTGTGTGTGTGTGTGTGTGTGTGTGTGTGTGTGTGTGTGTGTGTGTGTGTGTGTGTGTGTGTGTGTGTGTGTGTGTGTGTGTGTGTGTGTGTGTACGAGTGTGTGTGTACGAGTGTGAGAGAATGGACCAAGCATGTGGGTTGGTTACACATTGAGGAGGACTGTAGACAAGAGACAGTGAGCTAACCCTAACCCCTGTGGACTGTAGACAGAGACAGTGAGCTAACCCTAACCCCTGTGGACTGTAGACAGAGATACAGTGAGATAACCCCTGTGGACTGTAGACAGAGAGACAGTGAACTAACCTTAACCCCTGTGGACTGTAGACAGAGACAGTGAGCTAACCCTAACCCCTGAGGGGTGTGCTATGAGAGATATGAGACCATATCTCAAACATCTCAGTAGCACGGTCCACTCAGAGTCTGTCCAGCGCTGATGACATCATCATGTGTGTGTGTGTGTGTGTGTGTGTGTGTGTGTGTGTGTGTGTGTGTGTGTGTGTGTGTGTGTGTGTGTGTGTGTGTGTGTGTGTGTGTGTGTGTGTGTGTGTGCGTGTGTGTGTGTGTGTGTATGTACGAGTGTGTGTGTACGAGTGTGAGAGAATGGACCAAGCATGTGGGTTGGTTACACATTGAGGAGGTGTTCACATTGTTAGTGCTGGCTGTGTGCTGTGTGCTTGCACTAAAATTGGAAATGTGATCAGCAGAGATACACTGCAGTGTTGGTTTTACTCGTACCAGGTCAAAGGAAACCGTGGAATGATACAGAGCCTGACCAACAGCTGGTTTGTTCAGCCGGACAGCTCTAGTCTGCATGCACAGGCATGACAACCCATGAGACAAAAACCATGCAGTATATCAGGAGTGGGAGACACTCAGATTGTATACAGATGCTATTCATATCTGTGGCTCTCTGTGGCCCCTCAGATTGCCTGTGTGTGTGTGTAACAGCCCCTCTGTCACGCGAGAAACGGAGAGGAGAGGAGGCTAGTTCTTACTGAGCCGTGAGGCTGGCTTGCCCTGCCTGCATGTTGCTGTTAATTGAAACAGAATGCCAGTCTGCTTGTATCTATCTATCTCTCTCTCTCTCTCTCTCTCTCTCTCTCTCTCTCTCCCTTTCTCTCTCTCCCACCTCAGAAGTGGGTCTTTCACTCAGCTTCACTCAGCTGTTTCCTTCTGCTGTCTCAAATCTAAACTGTATAGATGCGTTCTGCCTCCCCCTGACCCCCTGACCCCCATCCCATCACTCCTCATGGCTAGCTCACTCATGGCATGACAGCAGAAACAAATGGCCATATTAAGGGGGATGACCTTAACCTCATACTGCTCTTTGTGTGTGTGTGTGCTAGGGAGTCTTTCCTTTCTTTCCATACAGCTTGCGTGCCATGTGTGCATGTACAGTGCCTTGCAAAGGTATTCACAACCTGTAATCTTCATTTGGACTTCATGTAATGGACATACACAAAATAGTCCAAATTGGTGAAGTGAAATGAAAAATAAAAATTAAACGGAAAAGTGGTGTGTGCATATGTATTCAACCCTCTGCTATTACCTTCAGAAGTCACACAATTAGTTAAATGAAGTCCACCTGTGTAAAATCTAATTGTCACCTGATCTGTCACATGATCTCAGTATATATACACCTGTTCTGAAAGGCCCCAGAGTCTGCAACACCACTAAGCAAGTGGCAACACCAAGCAAGTGGCACCATGAAGACCAAGGAGCTCTCCAAACAGGTCAGGGACAAAGTTGTGGAGAAGTACAGATCAGGGTTAGGTTATAAAAAATATACAAACCCACCAAAACTAACGGACCAGGCAAGGAGGGCATTTATCAGAGAGGCAACAAAGAGACCAAAGATAACCCTGAAGGAGCTTCAAAGCTCCACAGTGGAGATTGGAGTATTTGTCCATAGGATTACATTTAACATTTAAGTCATTTAGCAGACGCTCTTATCCAGAGCGACTTACAAATTGGTGCATTCACCTTATGACCTCCAGTGGAACAGTAGTGCATCTAAATCTTTTCAGGGGGAGGGGGGGTGAGAGGGATTACTTTATCCTATCCTAGGTATTCCTTAAAGATGTGGGGTTTCAGGTGTCTCCGGAAGGTGGTGATTGACTCCGCTGTCCTGGCGTCGTGAGGGAGTTTGTTCCACCATTGGGGGGCCAGAGCAGCGAACAGTTTTGACTGGGCTGAGCGGGAACTGTACTTCCTCAGTGGTAGGGAGGCGAGCAGGCCAGAGGTGGATGAACGCAGTGCCCTTGTTTGGGTGTAGGGCCTGATCAGAGCCTGGAGGTACTGAGGTGCCGTTCCCCTCACAGCTCCGTAGGCAAGCACCATGGTCTTGTAGCGGATGCGAGCTTCAACTGGAAGCCAGTGGAGGGAGCGGAGGAGCGGGGTGACGTGAGAGAACTTGGGAAGGTTGAACACCAGACGGGCTGCGGCGTTCTGGATGAGTTGTAGGGGTTTAATGGCACAGGCAGGGAGCCCAGCCAACAGCGAGTTGCAGTAATCCAGACGGGAGATGACAAGTGCCTGGATTAGAACCTGCGCCGCTTCCTGTGTGAGGCAGGGTCGTACTCTGCGGATGTTGTAGAGCATGAACCTACAGGACCGGGCCACCACCTTGATGTTAGTTGAGAACGACAGGGTGTTGTCCAGGATCACGCCAAGGTTCTTAGCGCTCTGGGAGGAGGACACAATGGAGTTGTCAACCGTGATGGCGAGATCATGGAACGGGCAGTCCTTCCCCGGGAGGAAGAGCAGCTCCGTCTTGCCGAGGTTCAGCTTGAGGTGGTGATCCGTCATCCACACGGATATGTCTGCCAGACATGCAGAGATGCAATTCGCCACCTGGTCATCAGAAGGGGGAAAGGAGAAGATTAATTGTGTGTCGTCTGCATAGCAATGATAGGAGAGACCATGTGAGGTTATGACAGAGCCAAGTGACTTGGTGTATAGCGAGAATAGAGAGGGCCTAGAACAGAGCCCTGGGGACACCAGTGGTGAGAGCACGTGGTGTGGAGACGGATTCTCGCCACGCCACCTGGTAGGAGCGACCTGTCAGGTAGGACGCAATCCAAGCGTGGGCCGCGCCGGAGATGCCCAACTCGGAGAGGGTGGAGAGGAGGATCTGATGGTTCACAGTATCGAAGGCAGCCGATAGGTCTAGAAGGATGAGAGCAGAGGAGAGAGAGTTAGCTTTAGCAGTGCGGAGCGCCTCCGTGATACAGAGAAGAGCAGTCTCAGTTGAATGACTAGTCTTGAAACCTGACTGATTAGGATCAAGAAGGTCATTCTGAGAGAGATAGCGGGAGAGCTGGCCAAGGACGGCACGTTCAAGAGTTTTGGAGAGAAAAGAAAGAAGGGATACTGGTCTGTAGTTGTTGACATCGGAGGGATCGAGAGTAGGTTTTTTCAGAAGGGGTGCAACTCTCGCTCTCTTGAAGACGGAAGGGACGTAGCCAGCGGTCAGGGATGAGTTGATGAGCGAGGTGAGGTAAGGGAGAAGGTCTCCGGAAATGGTCTGGAGAAGAGAGGAGGGGATAGGGTCAAGCGGGCAGGTTGTTGGGCGGCCGGCCGTCACAAGACGCGAGATTTCATCTGGAGAGAGAGGGGAGAAAGAGGTCAGAGCACAGGGTAGGGCAGTGTGAGCAGAACCAGCGGTGTCGTTTGACTTAGCAAACGAGGATCGGATGTCGTCGACCTTCTTTTCAAAATGGTTGACGAAGTCATCTGCAGAGAGGGAGGAGGGGGAGGGGGAGGAGGATTCAGGAGGGAGGAGAAGGTTGCAAAGAGCTTCCTAGGGTTAGAGGCAGATGCTTGGAATTTAGAGTGGTAGAAAGTGGCTTTAGCAGCAGAGAGAGAAGAGGAAAATGTAGAGAGGAGGGAGTGAAAGGATGTCAGGTCCGCAGGGAGGCGAGTTTTCCTCCATTTCCGCTCGGCTGCCCGGAGCCCTGTTCTGTGAGCTCGCAATGAGTCGTCGAGCCACGGAGCGGGAGGGGAGGACCGAGCCGGCCTGGAGGATAGGGGACATAGAGAGTCAAAGGATGCAGAAAGGGAGGAGAGGAGGGTTGAGGAGGCAGAATCAGGAGATAGGTTGGAGAAGGTTTGAGCAGAGGGAAGAGATGATAGGATGGAAGAGGAGAGAGTAGCGGGGGAGAGAGAGCGAAGGTTGGGACGGCGCGATACCATCCGAGTAGGGGCAGTGTGGGAAGTGTTGGATGAGAGCGAGAGGGAAAAGGATACAAGGTAGTGGTCGGAGACTTGGAGGGGAGTTGCAACGAGGTTAGTGGAAGAACAGCATCTAGTAAAGATGAGGTCGAGCGTATTTCCTGCCTTGTGAGTAGGGGGGGAAGGTGAGAGGGTGAGGTCAAAAGAGGAGAGGAGTGGAAAGAAGGAGGCAGAGAGGAATGAGTCAAAGGTAGGCGTGGGGAGGTTAAAGTCGCCCAGAACTGTGAGAGGTGAGCCGTCCTCAGGAAAGGAGCTTATCAAGGCATCAAGCTCATTGATGAACTCTCCGAGGGAACCTGGAGGGCGATAAATGATAAGGATGTTAAGCTTGAAAGGGCTGGTAACTGTGACAGCATGGAATTCAAAGGAGGCGATAGACAGATGGGTAAGGGGAGAAAGAGAGAATGACCACTTGGGAGGATCACTTTAGCCGTACACTTATGGATGAGTGGTCAGAAAATAATCCATTGCTTAAAGAAAAAAATTATCAAACATGTTTGGTGTTTGCCAAAAGGCATGTGGGAGACTCCCCAAATATATGGAAGAAGGTACTCTGGTCAAATTGTGGCTCTACAAGTTACAAGTTATTGACTTTGGGGGGCTGAAAAGTTATGCACGCTCACGTTTTCTGTTTTTTTTTGTCTTATTTCTTGTTTGTTTCAAAATAAATAATATTTTGTATCTTCAAAGTGGTAGGCATGTTGTGTAAATCAAATGATACAAACCCCCCCCCAAAATCTATTTTAATTCCAGGTTGTAAGGCAACAAAATGTGAAAAATGCCTAGGGGGGTGAATACTTTCGCAAGCAACTATAACTGTCTGTTTTTGTGTGTGTGTGCTTGTTCATGTGTGTTAATTTGTATATGTGTGTGTGTGTCTGTGTGATTAGGCCTTGTACCTGCAGGTTGAGGGCCTGATATGTATGTGTTTATTGGGAGAGGCTTTAACGGGATGAAGATTTATTGTAGGCCAGGCCTGGCTGCGTTGCTCCCTCCACTCCACAGATAGATAAATACATGGAAATTGGGTCCATTTGTCACTGCCAGGATCTGGCTGAGCTCTGGACTACCTGGACCAGCAGGGCTCTGTCAGTGTGCCAGCCTCAGCCCCTATCAGGCCCTATCAGCCCCTTCCATCCTGCCCCAGTAGGCCCCCTATACCCCTCTCCACCACTCTCCCCCTCCCCCCATCGTACCCCAGCAGAGGACACCGCCACAGGGATGGCTGCTCTTCTGTTTGTATATGCAGGGTGTATGTTTGTGTGTGTGCACTCATGCTATTTCCTGGTCGTATGCATGAGTGACTCCTGCATACTAATGAGCTTTTTCAGATGGCCCTTTTAATGAGCGTGTTTAGATGGCCCTTTTAATGAGCGTGTTTTCAGATGGCCCTTTTAATGATGATAGAACAGGGAAAGTGGAAAATAGCTCATCCAAACCTACAGGACAGTAAATACAGTCTGCTCAAAGTGGCCAGGTGTTTCAGTTTGATTGCAGCAGTTTTCTTTTCCTGACCTCAGGCCCACCTTGATGCTCTTATTAATACGTTGGATGTGTTTGTGATGAGTTAGTGTTGGCCGGCTCTGAGGTTATGGGGCAGAGGCCAATGACAGTACAGAATTGACAAGATAGAGGAAGTAGACAATGGGGGAGATGTGTTTTAATTGAGAGATGTTGTCATCAGTGTGTTGGATGGGAAGCAAGATAACATAATTTATCTATGCTTTAACACTGAAACCTGTGTTAATGGACTCATTTCTTAATGTCTTGCAGACCTGCCACAACTTCATTCTCTCACTCTGGTGTATTCTGTTTTGGCAAGCGAGACCCTCTTGAACATGATAGGCTGGGATTCCAGCCAAAGGCTGTACAGCTAATGGCTTTAGATAGAGTTGGTTGCCTGATGACTCTGAATTCTTCCACTGTTCTATTGATTGCTACATACTTCAGTCTGAATCTGCCATCGTTTAAGTTGTTTGTAGTGACAAGGGAGGTTGTACAAAACAAAGTCATCAGCGATTGGATCGTCTCTAAACAATCAGAATTTTCAATACGTCACTTTATCCACGTGTGGTCTGGCTCTTTCTCTAGCCATGGTTTCTGGGACCAATCAGACGGTCCGAATTTGATAGCATTAGGGTTGGGCATGTACTCGAACAGACATCAAAACTCGATCTTTAATCAGAGATAAAAAAATATATATATATATACTGTGAAACTATTTTGTGGAATGTGCTTTGTGGCAGCTCGAATGGGCAAGTGAAATGTTACCCATAAAGAATGTTGACTTGAAGATAAATGAAGATAACGTTAATTTGCTTTGGTTCTAGTGTTCCATTTGTACATGTGCATTGTACAGGGCACCCCAAAAAATGTACCAAGCCAAGCATCAAACAGTTCTTCTCCCTAAATTCCCTTTCCCTCCGTGTCTCACTCACTCAATTGTGTTCCAACTGCTTCCGCTACAAATCAAATCAAATTTGATTTGTCACATGCGCCGAATACAACAGGTGTAGAGCTTACCGTGAAATGCTTACTTACAAGCCCTTCACCAGCAATTCAGTTTTAAGAAAAATAATTTTATTAATAATATATTTTTTTTAAATAGCAACAATAAAATAACAATAACAAGGCTATAAACAGTGGGTACCGCTACCAAGTCAATGTGTGAGGTTACAGGTTAGTCGAGGTAATTGACGTAATAAGTACATGTAGGTAGTGGTAAAGTGACAATGCATAGATAATAAACAATAAACAGTAAGTAGCAGCAGCTTAAAAAAGGGGTGGGGTCAATGCAAATAATTCGGGTAGTCATTTGATTAGCTGTTCAGCAGGCTTATCATTTGGGGGTAGAAGCTTTTAAGCCTTTTGGCCCTAGACTTGGTGCTCCGGTACCGCTTGCCGAGCGGTAGTAGAGAGAACAGTCTATGACTAGGGTGGCTGGAGTCTTTGGTAATTTGTAGGGCCTTCCTCTGACACCACCTGGTATAGATGTCCTGGATGGCAGGAAGCTTGGCACCCTCTGTAGAGCCTTGCAGTCGGGGGGCCGAGCCAGGAAGTGATGCAACCAGCAACCATGCTCTCAATGGTGCAGCTGTAGAACTTTTTGAGGATCTGAGGACACATGCCAAATCAGTCTCCTTATGGGGAATAGGCGTTGTCTTGCCCTTCTCACGACTGTGTTGGTGTGTTTGGACCATCATAGTTTGTTGGTGATGTGGACACCAAGGAACTTGAAGCTCTCAACCTGCTCCACTACAGCCCCGTCGATGAGAATGGGGGCGTGCTCGGCCCTCCTTTTCCTGTAGTCCACAATAATTTCCTTTGTCTTGATCACGTTGAGGAAGCGGTTGTTTTTCTGGCACCACACTTCCAGGTCTCTGACCTCCTTCCTATAGGCTGTCTCGTCATTGTCAGTGATCAGGCACACCACTGTTGTGTTGTTGGCAAACTTAATGATGTTGTTGGAGTCGTGCTTGGCCACACAGTCATGGGTGAACAGGGAGTACAGGAGGGAACTAATCACGCACCCCTGAGGAGCCCCTGTGTTGAGGATCAGAGTGGCAGATGTGTTGTTGCTTACCCTTACCACCTGGGGGCGGCCAGTCAGGATGTCCAGGATCCAGTTGCAGAGAGAGGTGTTTAGTCTCAGTGTCCTTAGCTTTGTGATGAGCTTTGTGGGCACTATGGTGTTGAACGATGAGCTATAGTCGATGAACAGCATTCTCACGTAGCTGTTCCTTTTGTCCAGGTGGGAAAGGGCAGTGTTGAGTGCAATCGAGATTGCGTCATCTGTGGATCTGTTGGGGCTGTATGCAAATTGGAGTGGGTCTAGGGTGTCTGGGATGATGGTGTTGATGTAAGCCATGACCAGCCATTCAAACCTCTTCATGCTACAGACGTGAGTGCTACGAGTCGGTAGTCATATTGGCAGGTTACCTTGGTGTTCTTGGGAACAGGGACTATGGTGGTCTGCTTGAAACATGTAGGTATTACAGACTCGGTCAGGGAGAGGTTGAAAATGTCAGTGAAGACACTTGCCAGTTAGTCAGCGGAATGCTCTGAGGTCATGTCCTGGTAATCCATCTGACCCTAAGGCCTTGTGAATGTTGACCTGTTCTTGCTCACATCGGCTACGGTGAGCGTGATCACACAGTCGTCCGGAACAGCTGGTGCACTCATGCGTGCTTCAGTGTTGCTTGCCTCAAAGCGTGCATAGAAGTAATTAGCTCGTTAGGCTTTTGTCACTGGGCAGCTTAAGTAGGCTTCCCTTTGTACTCTGTAACAGTTTCCAAGCCTGGCAGTCTCTATGGGGGGTGCCACAGGGTTCAATTCTCAGGCCGACTCTCTTCTCTGTATATATCAATGATGCCGCTCTTATTTCTGGTGATTCTTTGATCCACCTCTACGCAAACGACACCATTCTGTATACCTCTAGCCCTTCTTTGGACACTGTGTTAACTAACCTCCAGATGAGCTTCAATGCCATACAACTCTCCTTCCGTGGACTCCAACTTCTATTAAATGCAAGTAAAATGAAATGCTCTTCAACCGATCGCTGCCCACACATGCCTGCCCGTTCAGCATCACTACTCTGGACGGTTCTGACTTAGAAAATGTGGACAACTACAAATACCTAAGTGTCTGGTTAGACTGCAAAATCTCCTTCCAGACTCACATTAAACATCTCCAATCCAAAATTAAATCTAGAATTAAATATCAGCATCCTATTTCGCAACAAAGCATCCTTCACTCATGCTTCCAAACATACCCTCGTAAAACTGACCATCCTACCGATCCTCAACTCCGGCGATGTCATTTACAAAATAGCCTCCAACACTCTACCCAACAAATTGGATGCAGTCTACCACAGTGCCATCCGTTTTGTCACCAAAGCCCCATATACTACCCACCACTGCGACCTGTATGCTCTCGTTGGCTGGCCCTCGCTTCATACTCGTCGCCAAACCCACTGGCTACAGGTCACCTACAAGTGTCTGCTAGGTAAAGTCCCGCCTTATCTCAGCCTACTGGTCACCATCACAGCACTCACCCGTAGCATGTGCTCCAGCAGGTCACCCCCACTGGTCACCCCCACCCCCACTGCCCTGGTCACCCCCAAAGCCAATTCTTCCTTCGTCCGCCTTTCCTTCCAGTTATCTGCTGCCAATGACTGGAACGAACTGCAAAAATCACTAAAGCTGGAGATTCTTACCTCCCTCACTAGCTTTAAGCACCAGCTGTCAGAGCAGCTCACAGATCACTGCACCTGTACATAGCTCATCTGTAAATAGCCCATCCAATCTACCTCATCCCCATACTGTTATTTATTTATTTATCTTGCTACTTTGCACCCCAGTATCTCTACTGCACATTCATCTTCTGCATATTCTACCATTTCAGTGTTTAATTGGTATATTGTAATTACTTTGCCACCATGGCCTATTTATTGCCATACCTCTCTTATCCTACCTCATTTGCACATGCTGTATATAGATTTTTCTATATACAGCAAACATACAATATTATTGATTGTATGTTTGTTTATTCCATTTGTAACTCTGTGTTGTTGTATGTGTCAAACTGCTTTGCTTTATCTTGGCCAGGTCGCAGTTGCAAATGAGAACTTGTTCTCAACTAGCCTACCTGGTTAAATAAAGGTGAAATAAAACATTTAAAAAAAGAATCCGACGAGTTTCGTAGCCTGTGTAGTAGGATTCAATCTCAGTCATGTGTTTATGCTTTTCCTGGTTGATTGTTTGTCTGGGGGCATAGCAGGATTTCTTATAAGCGTCTGGGTTAGAGTCCCGCTCCTTGAACGTCATTGATGCACTTATTGATGAAATTGGTGACTGATGTGATATACTCCTCAATGCCATCGGATGAGTCCCGGAACATTTTCCTGCCTGTACTAACAAAACAGTCCTGTAGCTTAGAATCTGCGTCATCTGACCACTTCCGTATAAACCTCTACGGATCGGTGTCCCTATACCGGGATGGTTGATGCTAACGTGCGCTAATGTGACTAGAATGACAATGTAAGTAACAGCAAACTTTCCAGGACATAGACATGTCTTATATGGGCAGAAAGCTTAAATTCCTGTGCAGTGTCCAATTTATAGTAGTTATTATTCTGAAAAAATACCATGCTATTGTTTGAGGAGAGTGCACAACAACAAAACACTTGTCACGGCAACTGGTTTGATACATTCACCTTTGAAGGTAAATAATGTGCATATATTTAGTAATATTCCTCTGATTTGTCATCCTGAGGGTCCCAGAGATGAAATGTAGAATAGTTTTGTTTGATAAAATCTGTTTTTATATTCAAATTTAGGAACTGGGTTCTACAGTTTGAACCCTTGCTGTCTTTGGCTCCACACCCGCCCCGCCCGGCCATCTAGATGTGTGAAAGTTAGTGTATAAGCTAATGATACATCATGTATGGGAGTGTGTAAACTTACATTTTGCCTTACCATATCATTTTTGTATGTTCTCTGTAGTTATGTACTTGGAAATGTATCAATTAACCAATTCAGCACATTTGGGCAGACTTGATACAAAATACTGTGCTTCACTGGATCAATCTGAAACTTTGTATTATATTTTACCAGATCTAATGTGTTATATTCGCCTACATTAATATCACAGTTCGACAAACTTTAAAGTGTTTCCTTTCAAATGGTTTCAAGAATATGCATATCCTTGCTTCAGGTCCTGACCTACAAGCAGTTAGATGTGGGTATGTCATTTTATGCAAAAATTGAAAAAGAGAGTACGATCCTTAAGAGGTTTTAAGCCTAGGCCTACTGACAAAACAGATGCCGTGGCTCTAATTCATCACCATACAGTGTTCAATGTGGAATTGTTCATCCATTTGGAAAATTCCAAAGAACTGGCAGAATAAACTAAATCGAACGTCTATATATCGAAAAGAAAACAGATTTTTGTTTGTAACCCTGAAGAAACTCGTCAAATTGAGCCCCATTTCAAATGATCATTCTATGTTTTTTTTATTGACAATGCTGTATATGGGGCAATTTAGCAATTAGGATTTCTTATCTGTCATGGTTATTATAAAGTAGCCATTGTTACGCACTGTTGGCATATAGATAAATGTGTGCATGCCTTGTGTTCTATTTATTTGTATTTTTTTTGAGTACTTGAAAAAAAATCATACGAGTACTTGAACAGTCAAAACATGCCCATCCCTAGTTCGTATTCTAGAAACGTCATTGAGTGAGTCAAATCCGGACTCATTGCGGAAGAGAAACAAATGTTGGTGGGCGTGGCGTTTGGACGGAGCCATGAGTCTGGGTAGCCAGGCAATACAGTTGGTGGGAGACTATAAATTCTTATCTAACCAAAAGAGCAGTAACCACATAAAGCAGGCACGCGATCAGGCTGTTTATATGTATATTTATTTAACAGTCTATTGGGACGTTATGACTGTGAAGCCTGGTCGTTGGAAGAATATTTACAGTAGTTCACATTAACCATATTTTATATGCTTGACTCTCTCCCCTCTGGTTAGCAAAGTGGAATTTAAGGGGATGTTTATAGAGCTGATGTTTAAGGATAAATGACTTTGCCCTGTTTGGCTCCTTGGCTGTTGTATAGCAGATGCTTTTGTCATGCTTTTGGTGCCTGGGTTTTTGAAGCCTCAGCTTCAGTCTCAGTTCATGCATAATGACGAAGACGGTAGTAATGTCCTCACCATCACCACACTCATTTCTCTGTTAATGGACTTGATGTGATTGTCCTAACTAGACGTCTTATAAGTAGGAGGAGGCTGACCGGCCCCTGGGATGATTTCGATATAGACTAGAACCATCTGTCTCATCAGTGCCTTCTTCATTACGTTTGTCTTGTGTTGAGAATCAGCTGAAGATGTTTTTACATCGGAGGGGAAAAGCTGAGACAGAGGAGAAGCCACAAGATTTAGACTGGCATTCCTGAGACACTGGAGAAATGAGGAGAGAGGGAGACAGAGAGAGGGGGATGGAATGGAGACCACATCACGAGTGGGAAAGAGAGGGAGAGAACAGAGAGGAAAAGTTGTCATACAAAAATGGTGACTGGAAGAGACGTTAGAGAGAAGGGTTGTTAAAGAGAACAGAAAATAACATGAGAAGAGAGAGAGAGAGATTGGGGGATAGCAGCAGAGGGGAGAAGCAGAGAGAATAGGGAGAAACACCAGGGAGAATGTGTGTGTGGTTTGGCCAGATGATGGCAACCTGTGCTGCTCTAATTCTCCACCAGCACCAGTGAGGACCAGCCCTCATCAATTTACACACACACACACACACACACACACACACACACACACACACACACACACACACACACACACACACACACACACACACACACACACACACACACACACACACACACACACACACACACACACACACACACACACACACGAAAAGCCCAGTTCCAAGAATGATCAAGGCACAAGGTGAGACCCAAATGCAGACACAGTAGGCAGATGGTTGGAGTCTTACAATGTTTATTAATCCAAAGAGAATGGTCGTGGACAGGCAAAAAGGTCAAAACAAGATCAGAGTCCATGAGGTACAGAGTGGCAGACAGGCTCGTGGTCAAGGCAGGCAGAATGGTCAGGCAGGCGGGTACAAAGTACAGAAACAGGCAAGGCTCAAAACTGGGAAGACTAGAAAAAGGAGAATGCAAAAAGCAGGAGAACGGGAATAACGCTGGTTGACTTGAAAACATACAAGATGAACTGGCACAGAGAGACAGGAAACACAGGGATAAATACACTGGGGAAAATAAGCGACACCTGGAGGGGGGGTCAATCACAAGGACAGGTGAAACAGATCAGGGCGTGACAAGGATGTTCTCCGTCCATGTGTATACCAACCCACACCCACACTGACAAACCCTTGGCCTACACACTCGGTCAACCTCCCAACCCCCAATCCCCCATGACCCTTATATGCTATCAACACCTCTATGTTTCCTCTGTTATTGGTCATTATGGTTCAGTCCTCATATGACCAGATCAATAATCTGCTCGCTCAACACAAGATCTGTCTGGAAGGTCCAACTAACCCCTCTCTGTCATAAAAGGAACTGACCTCACTGAGTTACCTTATGATGGTGCCAGGGCAGGTGTTGATGGATAATTGGACATAGTCGACTGGGAAATAATGATAAATAATTTTAATAATGATAAAGCAGGGTGTCTCAACCCAACACTTATGTCTCCATTCATTTCTGTGGTTGGCAGATGACACACACTAATCTCCCTGGCGACCGGGAGGAACAACACCTTGAGGCTGGCAGCTAGCATCAACGGCTAGGACACGTCAGTCAGTCAGGGAGCAGCCATGTTGAAATAAAAAATGGACATAAGTGTAAATATCCTCCAGGGATACAAATGTGTTTCTGATGAGGATATATTGGAGATAGAGAGAGGAGCATTGAGGAGATGGGGGGAGGTGGAGTGAGGTGGGAGGAGGTGGGGGCTATGATTGGGTAGGAGGCAGGTGTGTCCCACCACAAATATGACACTGTTTTTCATCTTCCTGGAAGCGTGTGATTTAATTACAGGGGTTTTTCAGATTGACGCTCTCTTCTCGCCTGTTGGAAAGTGTGAAATATCCCGTTTATGTTTTGGAGACTGTGGTTGAGCTCTGCTTTTAAATGGAACTATGATTACAGTTAAATACATTAGCTGCGGTTGGACTGGGGACAATAGAGAAAATTGTAGTATATAATTTATACATGTCCAAATTAAAAGAGAAAATATAACACGGACACAGGCAGGCATGCATGTAGACACACACACACACACACACACATGGCATGCACGTACACACACTACTCCTGAATTTCAGAATACGAGCCCCAGCCGATCCCTCACTGTCCTCCCCGAACGTGGTCCTTGTAGGGGGTGCGTACTGGCGGCAGAGAAGTCAGGCGCAGGAGAGCAATAACTGATTTACAACGGGGCAGTTAAATAAACAAAACCACCGTAAACAGAACAATAAATAAATGGGTAAACAAATCCCGTTACACACCAGCATAACGTACACAAGCACCACAACAAACAATTCCGGACAAGGACATGGGGGGAACAGAGGGTTAAATACACAACATGTAATGATGGACTTGAAACCAGGTGTGTGGGAAGACAAGACAAAACAAATGGAAAATGAAAGGTTGATCGGCGATGGCTAGAAGACCGGTGACGTCGACCGCCAAACACCGCCCGAACAAGGAGAGGGACCGACTTCGGCGGAGGTCGTGACAGCCCTTTGACCACAACTTCAAACAGAACGGCGTATCAGAAGCATGGCAGGCTAAACATGTAATATACATTTTTTTATATGGTCACTTTTTTTCCCTTCATACAGCCAACTACCTTTCTGTCTCCCCCTTCCCATACATGTCAGTGCTTTAGAAAGACTGATCACCATGTGTGCTGCTTTTTCAGGCGTGCTTACTGTACGATAATCAATTTGAGAGAGACTGAGAGGGAGAGAAACGTGTGAAATTATTCATCAGGGCCCCTTTGTATGAGGATGGTGGAGGTGTGGGGGTTGGGTGGGGACCAGCACCACACTGCACCACACCGGCCTCATAATTAGAGGAGAGACGGTGCTCCAGGAAAGAGAAAAAGGGAGGGAAGGGAATAAGGGGCAGTGATGGGGGGCACAGCTACCCAAACCATGATTTGTTGATACATTGGGAACACATTTTGAGGGGGCAGGGTTGTTGAGCTCAGTGCATGGCTGTAGGTCTATGGTTGGCTGTGGCTGGTTATGGTGGCAGATTGAGTGACAATGTCAGCCCTTCTGCTGGTGGTGGACCACCTCTCACTTACACGCCTCAGCACGTTTCCATCAGAGAGACATCAGGACGCTCAGTGTGTGTACGTGTGGTGTGTGTATAGGAATGACACGTGCTGCTCTGTTGGAACTTGGCATGTGTGACCAGAGAGAGAGAGAGAGAGAGAGAGAGAGAGAGAGAGATGTTAGCAACACAAGGTGATAGGTCCAAGGTGAGGGCAGGGCACTACTGTATGGAGACATGTCCCACCCCCCTTTCCTACCTACTGAGACCAGAGAGAGAACACTACACAGGTCGCCATGGCAACGTAGCCCGCCGCCCTCTACCTCCAAATCACATTGCAATGACTGAATGGTCAGTCATCATGCAAATTCTCCCCTATTCTTTCTGTGTTTTATTTTTAATTTTTTTTTACTTCCTCTCCTCCTCAATGTCTCTCTCTGAGGAGTGGAGGATAGAGACGTGTTCTGTCTCTTTCTCTGAGGAGTGGAGGATAGAGACGTGTTCTGTCTCTTTCTCTGAGGAGTGGAGGATAGAGACGTGTTCTGTCTCTTTCTCTGAGGAGTGGAGGATAGGAGCGTGTTCTGTCTCTTTCTCTGAGGAGTGGAGGATAGAGACGTGTTCTGTCTCTTTCTCTGAGGAGTGGAGGATAGGAGCGTGTTCTGTCTCTTTCTCTGAGGAGTGGAGGATAGGAACATGTTCTGTCTCTTTCTCTGAGGAGGTGGAGTCTCTTTCTCTGAGGATGGAGGAGAGACGTGTTCTGTCTCTTTCTCTGAGGAGTGGAGGATAGAGACGTGTTCTGTCTCTTTCTCTGAGGAGTGGAGGATAGAGACGTGTTCTGTCTCTTTCTCTGAGGAGTGGAGGATAGAGACGTGTTCTGTCTCTTTCTCTGAGGAGTGGAGGATAGAGACGTGTTCTGTCTCTTTCTCTGAGGAGTGGAGGATAGGAACATGTTCTGTCTCTTTCTCTGAGGAGTGGAGGATAGGAACATGTTCTGTCTCTTTCTCTGAGGAGTGGAGGATAGGAACATGTTCTGTCTCTTTCTCTGAGGAGTGGAGGATAGGAACATGTTCTGTCTCTTTCTCTGAGGAGTGGAGGATAGGAACGTGTTCTGTCTCTTTCTCTGAGGAGTGGAGGATAGGAACATGTTCTGTCTCTTTCTCTGAGGAGTGGAGGATAGGAGCATGTTCTGTCTCTTTCTCTGAGGAGTGGAGGATAGGAGCATGTTCTGTCTCTTTCTCTGAGGAGTGGAGGATAGGAGCATGTTCTGTCTCTTTCTCTGAGGAGTGGAGGATAGGAACATGTTCTGTCTCTTTCTCTGAGGAGTGGAGGATAGAGACGTGTTCTCTCTCTTTCTCTGAGGAGTGGAGGATAGGAACATGTTCTGTCTCTTTCTCTGAGGAGTGGAGGATAGGAACATGTTCTGTCTCTTTCTCTGAGGAGTGAAGGATAGGAACATGTTCTGTCTCTTTCTCTGAGGAGTGGAGGATAGGAGCATGTTCTGTCTCTTTCTCTGAGGAGTGGAGGATAGGAGCATGTTCTGTCTCTTTCTCTGAGGAGTGGAGGATAGGAACATGTTCTGTCTCTTTCTCTGAGGAGTGGAGGATAGGAACATGTTCTGTCTCTTTCTCTGAGGAGTGGAGGATAGGAGCATGTTCTGTCTCTTTCTCTGAGGAGTGGAGGATAGGAGCGTGTTCTGTCTCTTTCTCTGAGGAGTGGAGGATAGGAGCGTGTTCTGTCTCTTTCTCTGAGGAGTGGAGGATAGGAGCGTGTTCTGTCTCTTTCTCTGAGGAGTGGAGGATAGGAGCATGTTCTGTCTCTTTCTCTGAGGAGTGGAGGATAGGAGCGTGTTCTGTCTCTTTCTCTGAGGAGTGGAGGATAGGAGCATGTTCTGTCTCTTTCTCTGAGGAGTGGAGGATAGGAGCATGTTCTGTCTCTTTCTCTGAGGAGTGGAGGATAGGAACATGTTCTGTCTCTTTCTCTGAGGAGTGGAGGATAGGAACATGTTCTGTCTCTTTCTCTGAGGAGTGAAGGATAGGAACATGTTCTGTCTCTTTCTCTGAGGAGTGGAGGATAGGAGCATGTTCTGTCTCTTTCTCTGAGGAGTGGAGGATAGGAGCATGTTCTGTCTCTTTCTCTGAGGAGTGGAGGATAGGAGCATGTTCTGTCTCTTTCTCTGAGGAGTGGAGGATAGGAGCATGTTCTGTCTCTTTCTCTGAGGAGTGGAGGATAGGAGCGTGTTCTGTCTCTTTCTCTGAGGAGTGGAGGATAGGAGCATGTTCTGTCTCTTTCTCTGAGGAGTGGAGGATAGGAGCATGTTCTGTCTCTTTCTCTGAGGAGTGGAGGATAGGAACATGTTCTGTCTCTTTCTCTGAGGAGTGGAGGATAGGAACATGTTCTGTCTCTTTCTCTGAGGAGTGGAGGATAGGAGCATGTTCTGTCTCTTTCTCTGAGGAGTGGAGGATAGGAACATGTTCTGTCTCTTTCTCTGAGGAGTGGAGGATAGGAGCGTGTTCTGTCTCTTTCTCTGAGGAGTGGAGGATAGGAACATGTTCTGTCTCTTTCTCTGAGGAGTGGAGGATAGGAACATGTTCTGTCTCTTTCTCTGAGGAGTGGAGGATAGGAACATGTTCTGTCTCTTTCTCTGAGGAGTGGAGGATAGGAGCATGTTCTGTCTCTTTCTCTGAGGAGTGGAGGATAGGAACATGTTCTGTCTCTTTCTCTGAGGAGTGGAGGATAGGAGCATGTTCTGTCTCTTTCTCTGAGTGGAGGATGGGAACATGTTCTGTCTCTTTCTCTGAGGAGTGGAGGATAGGAGCGTGTTCTGTCTCTTTCTCTGAGGAGTGGAGGATGGGAACATGTTCTGTCTCTCTCTGAGGAGTGGAGGATAGAGACGTGTTCTGTCTCTTTCTCTGAGGAGTGGAGGATAGAGACGTGTTCTGTCTCTTTCTCTGAGGAGTGGAGGATAGGAGCATGTTCTGTCTCTTTCTCTGAGGAGTGGAGGATAGGAGCATGTTCTGTCTCTTTCTCTGAGGAGTGGAGGATAGAGACGTGTTCTGTCTCTTTCTCTGAGGAGTGGAGGATAGGAGCATGTTCTGTCTCTTTCTCTGAGGAGTGGAGGATAGGAACATGTTCTGTCTCTTTCTCTGAGGAGTGGAGGATAGGAGCATGTTCTGTCTCTTTCTCTGAGGAGTGGAGGATAGGAGCATGTTCTGTCTCTTTCTCTGAGGAGTGGAGGATAGAGACGTGTTCTGTCTCTTTCTCTGAGGAGTGGAGGATAGGAGCATGTTCTGTCTCTTTCTCTGAGGAGTGGAGGATAGGAGCATGTTCTGTCTCTTTCTCTGAGGAGTGGAGGATAGGAACATGTTCTGTCTCTTTCTCTGAGGAGTGGAGGATAGAGACGTGTTCTGTCTCTCTTTCTTTTATGGATGTTTTGCTGCATTTTTTAAATGTCCACAATGACCCTTCCTCTTTGTCTAAATGTGATGCCTGGTGGCCCAGAGTATCTTATTATCCTGCTTGTCATCGCTTTCTCTATATTCTGGGCCCTTTTCCACTGCAGCCTGTCTCCACAGTCCTCCATTATCAGCCAGTCTGTGTAATATGAATAAGAGCCATTACTGTCAGAGCAGTGTGCCGAAAGGGGCTATTGAGCATTCACTAACTCTAGCGTTTATGTGTTTTCTAGGCGAGCATACACACATCTTGACAGGAGACATTTTGCGGGGGAACTTGAGACTCTATTTAGTTCTCAGTCCCAGCGACAGACAGAGTGGAGGAGAGAGGGGCAGGTGACGAGTGAAGGGAAGGAAAGAAAAGGGGGAGGAGTGGGAGGTATATGGGGGAGACATGACTGTGCTGGGAGTGTGCTGTGATAAGACTGGCCCACAGCAGAGAGGCAGTGAGGGAAGGAGAGGAGAGAGAGAGAGACATGGGAAATTTCTCTCGTCTGGCTCCAGTCTGCTCAGGGGCTTCTGTTTCCTCCCACTTTAATGGGCTGGGGGGCCTGATGTGGTACCATCCACATTTCCTCTCCTTCCCTCACTCTTTCCCAGTCCCACTCCTTCCTCTGCCATTCCTCCTTCCCTTCCTCACCCATCCCTCCTCCCTGGTGCATCTCACTCCATACCCATGACACTGCTCTGTCCATCCTCTAATACGTCTCCTAGCGTAGATATATAATTACCGGACTCTGGGCTCCCACTGAGTGAAGGAAAGGAAGCATAGATATATATAATTACCAGAGCCAATGCTCCCAGTGAGCACAGTGATTGATACGTCTGTGGACCAGGCCATTTTGTAAGAACATTCATCCAACCTTATTATGGATTCAATTAAACTCCAGAACATCCAGTCCTCCTGGTATGGCTCCATTTACACAGTCCTCAATTACATTATGGGGTTTACTCATGCATTAAAGGAGAATCACTATTTAGGACGCAAATCTGTATTTTTGATGTAAATTGCGTGTTATAGAAGTTTCTAGACAGTTTATTTGAGCATTTTCACTTGTTTTTGAGAAACTTATGCTACCGGCAATTAACTTCCTGAGCCTCATTCTGGAGTCCAAAACATGAATAAAGGCTCCAAAAACACCCAAATACATGCTTTTACAAATGGCAACGCTCTCAGTGTCATGTTGAAGGTCTTTAGATGTTGCACACATGAAATTGTGTCAAGCATGTGTGTGGAGACGGATGATTGATGCCTGCCTCACAATCATCATGTTCAAATTTGCAGAATTTCCTCCTGGAATATATTTCCACTTATGAAGACGGGGGTGTGTGTAACCACTGATAATCAGATTGCTGAAAAAAATAGCATATATTTCATGCAGTTTGCACTGATGTGGCTGGAGACTGCATTGTTTCAGAAGCGCATCTAAAAGCAGCCAGCCAGGGAAAAGGTTAATTTTACCACACAGAGATATTCATAGAGGTAGCCATACTGGAGATTACTCAGAATTATTAGAGATTTGTTTCTGCTGTTGGAGGAGGAAAAAGGACTCCCAGAAACACACACGCACGCTCGCACACGCACACGCACACACACACATACATGCACACACACACACACCGGCATAATCACAATCAAACACATTTCACATTAAGCTGTGACACCTCATCTGGTGACCTTTTCCGTATCTCCTCTAAGAGTGAGCTGTGTGATTCCCATCCTGGAATCCGTTTAGGTAATGGATCCAATTTTAGCCCTGTTCTGGCTGTCGTCACATAGGACGGCTGGGAATGGCCAGGGACCTGACGATACAATATTATCACAATACTTAGGTGCCAATTCGATATGTATTGCAATTCTCACGATTCTATATGTATTGGGATTCGATACTGGGATTTATTGCGATTCGATGTTCCAAAAATATTGCTCAACATATATTTCTACTGCAGAGGGACAAGAGAGAGACATGAGAAAACAAGTTTTCATCAGTGATGGTAATAAAAGTGCTGAAAACAAATTGTCTCCCATTTTTTTCTTGTTTTATATGGCGAACAAGCTATGAAGGAAAAATACTGGAGTTTTGGTGCAGGTACAGACAACTAGCTCAAAAATAATATTGCGATATTGTCAAAACGATATGATACAATATATCTTCACAAAAATAATATCCCAATAGGTAGCTGTATTGATTTTTCCCCCATCAGTAATAGGACAATCTCGGGAAGTCATGTGTGTGATGGGGTCAAACGTAGCGTGGGTGCTGCGCTTTGTGTCACACGCTTCCCTTAGCATCCAGTTATCTCTGTGTGTATTATATCTGGCCACGCCGTCAGTATCAAGCTACTACTGCTAAGATAATGGAATTTACCCAGCGTTAGAGAAATAAAGAGAAAACAAAACCCCCCAAAAAACATAAATGTATCATTCTTGTACAATTTATATCTGTAGACTACATTTAGATTGTTCATTCATTATTTTTGTCTATCTGGTATTAGTGCGTAACGCTAAGCTTTCGGGCCTAACTGTACGCACGCCAAATAGCCTACACGCCAATCGCCTAAAGCTTTTGGGAACAGGCAGAAAAAGTTAACATCGATCCTCAGAAGTAAAAAGGGCAATGTCGGAGTTTAATTCGATAAGAGAAAAATGGAAAGATTTGGTGAAGTGGTGGAAGAGGATGGTAGCAGTGCCGGTAATTTTATGTTATGTGTGATGGTTGTGAGGGGCTGTACAAATTCGACAGTCACAGGATGGGGACTACAAATAGGCCTATGGCACGTCAAGGGAACTATAGCCTTTTGCTCAGATTGGTTGAATGGAAACTGAAATCTGTAAGCTGACTGTAGGTCTATAACCTTGCACATAGCCTTAATATTAACTTGCATAATTAAGCATGACTCTGGGAACAGGAGTGTAGAAATATGATTTGTTACTTTCAGCATCTTGAGAGAATGTGAATGTGCAGTTAGAGACCGTCTGTAGAGGCACTGTCTTTATCAGAATTATAAAACAGATAGTATTTCAACCACATAAAATATGCATCCAAGCCGAACTGAAATCTTATCAGAAACATATTGGGTCGTTTTCACAGCTTTCTATTTTTTTTATTTTTACAACCGGTCAAACTGATGTCATTTGGACATTTTGCACAGAAAATCATTCAATTATATATTTTTTTGTTTTTGCATTTTCTTCCCGGTCCCTAAACAGACGCATAGATGACAGAGAACTTTACTGAGATTAACTAGATTGAAGCATTCATTCTATTGATTTATTACATTATTCTGGTTTATTTAGTCTTCTAGGGCAACAAGTAATGACAGAAGAGAAGCTACATGTATCTAATTATTGGCAAGTTGACTAACAAATAGCCTACCAAAATGCTGGAAATGATCGTTCCATGTTCTCTGCCTATAGCCTACACATTTGCATTTTCTATGTTAGCTGGTTAGAGACCGATGTGGGCCACAGATTTTCACTTTATCACATATTGTCAGGAGGTTGCAGATGGGTTATTAGCATTTGCGGGTGTGGGTGAACAAACAGCTCACCCGCGCACCACTAGAGTCTATAATACACTGTATTTCTCTGTCTTTGTTTGTGTTTCTCGCTTTATCCATCCCTACTTGTTTTTGTGCCTCCCTCTCTCTACTACCTCCCTATTGGCTTTGTTTCACCACGCACCCGCCCCCTCTGCTGCTCTCTCTCTCCTCTGACCCCAAACAAGGATCATCTCTCCAGGGCTTTATTTGATTTGATTTTGCTCTCTCTATTCTCTTTGTCTTCTCCCACAAACAAAGGGCAGGTAGAAATAAAAAACACCCGTGTCTTTCTCATAATGTAGACCTTAAAGACTATTCAATATAAATATGCATTACATAGCCTGCGGTTGCCCTCTCTCTTGTGGGTGTATGGTCCATGAACTACGCCTATTTAAATCACTGCCCAGAGCATGGGGAGATCCAGCTTGTTGCCGATGGGCCCTTTTATGCTCTAACGAGGGGTTCATGGGGTCAGAATGTGTATGCTTATGCATGTATTTATTTTATGGTGGTTGTGTGTCCCTGGTTCCTGTCTGTCTGGTTTCCAATCCCTTTGTTTTACATAAGAAAGCCCACAAACCTGTTTGTTTTCTATAAGCCAGACAGTACAGTTCTCACTCTCAGGACTGTACTGACTAACAGTGGTGAAAACATTTTTTCATTTTTCATTATGTGATTTAAATAGCATGCACACACACATACTAGCTCATTATCTTTTTTCAAATAGTAGCTTTGCAAAGTTGTGCCATATGCTACACTTATTGAAATGTTAATGGAGCTGTCTCAAAGTGCTGCTCTTTCATTCATGCTGCTCTAAGTGAATTTATTCATGGCAATTTACTGCTCTCACGCTGGATTATTCTAATGGGGGGGTTAAAGGGTGACGCACGGCGAGCATGACCTTTCTCTGCTTTGATGCAGGGGATTCTGGGTCCTGTTAGGCTCGGCCCTCATGTTTCCACTCTGTGTCCCCTTCCCTTGAGGCAGGAGATGAGATCTGGATGTAGCATGTAGCATGGACATTCTGCCAACAGCACAGCCTGTCTCGCTGCCTGGGTGTCTGCTGGTCACATGAGCACAGAGATGGACAGAGAGGGTTGACAGACTGAGGAGAAGGTGCCAATGTGAAACATGTCTGCATGTGGTTGTGTATCCATTTGGATGTGGGGAAGGGAAATGAGCTTGAATGACACTAGGTTACTAGTATTGACTGTGGCACTTGTGGTAATTGATCCGAGACACCATCAATAACTCAATCCCCTGTGGTTTCCAGCTATTAAAGGAAGGGAGAAAAGGTTACTGTTTTCTCTGTGATGGAACGCCATGAAGCTGATTGACAGTGATACCATCTATCGTGAACGTTTTCCTCCTGTGAATGACGTTCAGTCATGTATATTGCCTGTTTGAAGCCACATGTTGGTCAGTCAATGGCCCACTATTTAAATCTATCAGTTTTTTGATAGTGGTTGAATTTGAATTACTGAAAGAAAGGTTGCTCTGGAGGGAAAAAATATATTTCTAGGATTTATGTAAGGAAGTTGAGTGCTTTGTATTCATGTACATAATGGGTCTTGTGAATTGAATCATCATAGGAATGTTAGGCCTAAGGGTCAGATGATGATTGTGAATAGCAAGGTAAGCGTTGGCTGCAGGCTAATATACTGAACAAAAATATAAACGCAACATGTAACAATTTCAATGATTTTACTGAGTTACAGTTCATATAAGGACATTAGTCAATTGAAATATATGAATTAGGCCCTAATCTATAGATTTTTACATGACTGGGCAGGGGCACAGCCATGGGTGGGCCTGGGAGGTCATAGGCCCACCCACTTGGAAGCCAGGCACACCCACTGGGGAGCCAGGCCAACCGATCAGAATGAGTTTTTCCCCACAAAAGGGCTTTATTACAGACAGCTCTGAATCAGCTCTTATCAGCTCTGAGTACTCCTTAGAACCCCCACCCTTCCCCCGCAGATGATCTCGCAGGTGAAGAAGCCGGCTGTGGAAGGCCTGGGCTGGCCTGGTTACCTGTGCTCTGCGGTTGTGAGGCGAGTTGGACGTGCAACCAGATTCTCTAAAACGACGTTGGAAGTGGCTTATGTGTTGAAATTAACATTACATTCCCTGGCAACTACACTGGTGGACATTCCTAGTCAGCATGCCAATTGAATTCTACCGCAAAACTTGAGTCTCTGTGACATTGTGTTGTGTGACAAAACTGCACATTTTAGAGTGGCCTTTTATTGTTCCCAGCACAAGGTGCACCTGTGTAATGATCATACTGTTTAATCAGCTTTTTGATATGACACCCCTGTCATGTGGATGGATTACCTTGGCAATGAATGAGAACTGTTCATGAAACATGGGACCAACACTTTAAATGTTGCGTTTATATTTTTGTTCAGTATGCATTGTTAGGGTTCAGGTGTTGTGAATAGCAAGATTTGCGTTAGCTGTAGGTTAAGACAATCTCAGTGTGTGAAGTGTGTCCTCTTCTTTTTGCAGGATGCCCCATCCTCGTGGGTAGATAGATAGCTATCAGCTCTTAGTATGTAGGTTATGTCTCTCCACTCTGCCCCCAGCTCAGGGTCTTTTGCTATCAGCTAGGTTACCTGCTGCCTGCCGTTGTCAGCCAAGGCTCTCGCTAATAGCCATATCCTCTCTGTGGGGATGTATCCTCCCTCTGAATCTGGTTTATTCTCAGCTCTAAGGGGATGTATCCTCCCTGTGTCCCCCCCTGAATCTGGTTTATTCTCAGCTCAGTGGGGATGTATCCTCCCTGTGTCCCCCTATGAATCTGGTTAATTCTCAGCTCTAATGGGATGTATCCTCCCTGTCCCCCTGAATCTGGTTTATTCTCAGGTCTGTGTGGATGTATCCTCCCTGTCCCCCTGAATCTGGTTTATTCTCAGATCTAAGGGGATGTATCCTCCCTGTCCCCCCCTCTGAATCTGGTTTATTCTCAGCTCTAAGGGGATGTATCCTCCCTGTGTACCCCCCTGAATCTGGTTTATTCTCAGCTCTGTGTGGATGTATCCTCCCTGTGTCCCCCCCTGAATCTGGTTAATTCTCAGCTCTGTGTGGATGTATCCTCCCTGTGTCCCCCTCTGAATCTGGTTTATTCTCAGCTCTGTGTGGATGTATCCTCCCTGTGTCCCCCTCTGAATCTGGTTTATTCTCAGCTCAGTGGGGATGTATCCTCCCTGTGTCCCCCTCTGAATCTGGTTAATTCGCAGCTCTGTGTGGATGTATCCTCCCTGTGTCCCCCCCTGAATCTGGTTAAATCGCAGCTCTGTGTGGATGTATCCTCCCTGTGTCCCCCCCTGAATCTGGTTAATTCTCAGCTCTGTGTGGATGTATCCTCCCTGTGTCCCCCTCTGAATCTGGTTTATTCTCAGCTCTGTGTGGATGTATCCTCCCTGTGTCCCCCTCTGAATCTGGTTTATTCTCAGCTCAGTGGGGATGTATCCTCCCTGTGTCCCCCTCTGAATCTGGTTAATTCGCAGCTCTGTGTGGATGTATCCTCCCTGTGTCCCCCCCTGAATCTGGTTAAATCGCAGCTCTGTGTGGATGTATCCTCCCTGTGTCCCCCCCTGAATCTGGTTAATTTGCAGCTCTGTGTGGATGTATCCTCCCTGTGTCCCCCCTGAATCTTGTTTATTCTCAGCTCAGTGGGGATGTATCCTCCCTGTGTCCCCCTCTGAATCTGGTTAATTCGCAGCTCTGTGTGGATGTATCCTCCCTGTGTCCCCCCTGAATCTTGTTTATTCTCAGGTCTGTGGGGATGTATCCTCCCTGTCCCCCCCCTGAATCTTGTTTATTCTCAGGTCTGTGGGGATGTATCCTCCCTGTGTCCCCCTCTGAATATGGTTTATTCTCAGGTCTGTGTGGATGTATCCTCCCTGTGTCCCCCCCTGAATCTGGTTTATTCTCAGGTCTGTGTGGATGTATCCTCCCTGTGCCCCCCCCTGAATCTTGTTTATTCTCAGGTCTGTGGGGATGTATCCTCCCTGTGCCCCCCCCTGAATCTTGTTTATTCTCAGCTCTAAGGGGATGTATCCTCCCTGTGTCCCCACCTGAATCTTGTTTATTCTCAGGTCTGTGGGGATGTATCCTCCCTGTGTCCCCCCCTGAATCTTGTTTATTCTCAGGTCTGTGTGGATGTATCCTCCCTGTGTCCCCCTCTGAATCTGGTTTATTCTCAGCTCAGTGGGGATGTATCCTCCCTGTGTCCCCCTCTGAATCTGGTTAATTCGCAGCTCTGTGTGGATGTATCCTCCCTGTGTCCCCCCCTGAATCTGGTTAAATCGCAGCTCTGTGTGGATGTATCCTCCCTGTGTCCCCCCCTGAATCTGGTTAATTCGCAGCTCTGTGTGGATGTATCCTCCCTGTGTCCCCCCTGAATCTTGTTTATTCTCAGCTCAGTGGGGATGTATCCTCCCTGTGTCCCCCTGAATCTTGTTTATTCTCAGGTCTGTGTGGATGTATCCTCCTGTGTCCCCCTGAATCTTGTTTATTCTCAGGTCTTTGGGGATGTATCCTCCCTGCCCCCCTGAATCTTGTTTATTCTCAGCTCAGTGGGGATGTATCCTCCCTGTGTCCCCCTCTGAATCTGGTTAATTCGCAGCTCTGTGTGGATGTATCCTCCCTGTGTGTCCCCCTGAATCTTGTTTATTCTCAGGTCTGTGGGGATGTATCCTCCCTGTGTCTCCCCCTGAATCTTGTTTATTCTCAGGTCTGTGGGGATGTATCCTCCCTGTGTCCCCTTCTGAATCTGGTTTATTCTCAGGTCTGTGTGGATGTTTCCTCCCTGTGTCCCCCCCCCCCCCTGAATCTGGTTTATTCTCAGGTCTGTGTGGATGTATCCTCCCTGTGTTCCCCTCTGAATCTGGTTTATTCTCAGGTCTGTGGGGATGTATCCTCCCTGTGTCCCCCTCTGAATCTGGTTTATTCTCAGGTCTGTGTGGACGTATCCTCCCTGTGTCCCCCCCTGAATCTGGTTTATTCTCAGGTCTGTGGGGATGTATCCTCCCTGTGTCCCCCCCTGAATCTTGTTTATTCTCAGCTCTAAGGGGATGTATCCTCCCTGTGTCCCCCCCCTGAATCTGGTTTATTCTCAGCTCTAAGGGGATGTATCCTCCCTGTCCCCTCTGAATATGGTTTATTCTCAGGTCTGTGGGGATGTATCCTCCCTGTGTCCCCCCCTGAATCTTGTTTATTCTCAGGTCTGTGGGGATGTATCCTCCCTGTGTCCCCCCCTGAATCTGGTTTATTCTCAGCTCTAAGGGGATGTATCCTCCCTGTCCCCCTCTGAATATGGTTTATTCTCAGGTCTGTGGTGATGTATCCTCCCTGTGCCCCCCCCTTGAATCTTGTTTATTCTCAGGTCTGTGGGGATGTATCCTCCCTGTGTGTCCCCCTGAATCTTGTTTATTCTCAGGTCTGTGTGGATGTATCCTCCCTGTGTCCCCTTCTGAATCTGGTTTATTCTCAGGTCTGTGGGGATGTATCCTCCCTGTGTCCCCCCCTGAATCTTGTTTATTCTCAGGTCTGTGTGGATGTATCCTCCCTGTGTCCCCCCCTGAATCTTGTTTATTCTCAGGTCTGTGGGGATGTATCCTCCCTGTGTCCCCCCCTGAATCTTGTTTATTCTCAGCTCAGTGGGGATGTATCCTCCCTGTGTCCCCCTCTGAATCTGGTTAATTCGCAGCTCTGTGTGGATGTATCCTCCCTGTGTGTCCCCCTGAATCTTGTTTATTCTCAGGTCTGTGGGGATGTATCCTCCCTGTGTCCCCTTCTGAATCTGGTTTATTCTCAGGTCTGTGTGGATGTATCCTCCCTGTGTCAGCCTCTGAATCTGGTTTATTCTCAGGTCTGTGTGGATGTATCCTCCCTGTGTCCCCCTCTGAATCTGGTTTATTCTCAGGTCTGTGGGGATGTATCCTCCCTGTGTCCCCCCCCGAATCTTGTTTATTCTCAGCTCTAAGGGGATGTATCCTCCCTATGTCCCCCCCTGAATCTGGTTTATTCTCAGCTCTAAGGGGATGTATCCTCCCTGTCCCCCTCTGAATATGGTTTATTCTCAGGTCTGTGGGGATGTATCCTCCCTGTGTCCCCCTGAATCTTGTTTATTCTCAGGTCTGTGGGGATGTATGCCCCCCTGAATCTGGTTTATTCTCAGGTCTGTGGGGATGTATCCTCCCTGTGTCCCCCCCTGAATCTTGTTTATTCTCAGCTCAGTGGGGATGTATCCTCCCTGTGTCCCCCTCTGAATCTGGTTAATTCGCAGCTCTGTGTGGATGTATCCTCCCTGTGTGTCCCCCTGAATCTTGTTTATTCTCAGGTCTGTGGGGATGTATCCTCCCTGTGTCCCCCCCTGAATCTTGTTTATTCTCAGGTCTGTGGGGATGTATCCTCCCTGTGTCCCCTTCTGAATCTGGTTTATTCTCAGGTCTGTGTAGATGTATCCTCCCTGTGTCCCCCCCCCTGAATCTGGTTTATTCTCAGGTCTGTGTGGATGTCTCCTCCCTGTGTCCCCCTCTGAATCTGGTTTATTCTCAGGTCTGTGGGGATGTATCCTCCCTGTGTCCCCCTCTGAATCTGGTTTATTCTCAGGTCTGTGTGGATGTATCCTCCCTGTGTCCCCCCTGAATCTGGTTTATTCTCAGGTCTGTGGGGATGTATCCTCCCTGTGTCCCCCCCCCCCTGAATCTTGTTTATTCTCAGCTCTAAGGGGATGTATCCTCCCTGTCCCCCTCTGAATATGGTTTATTCTCAGGTCTGTGGGGATGTATCCTCCCTGTCCCCCCTGAATCTTGTTTATTCTCAGGTCTGTGGGGATGTATCCTCCCTGTGTCCCCCCCTGAATCTGGTTTATTCTCAGCTCTAAGGGGATGTATCCTACCTGTCCCCCTCTGAATATGGTTTATTCTCAGGTCTGTGGGGATGTATCCTCCCTGTGTCCCCCCTTCCCTTGAATCTTGTTTATTCTCAGGTCTGTGGGGATGTATCCTCCTGTGTGTCCCCCTGAATCTTGTTTATTCTCAGGTCTGTGTGGATGTATCCTCCTGTGTCCCCCTGAATCTTGTCAGGTTTGTGGGGATGTATCCTCCCTGTGTCCCCCCCTGAATCTAGTTTATTATCAGGTCTGTGGGGATGTATCCTCCCTGTGTCCCCCCAGAATCTAGTTTATTCTCAGGTCTGTGGGGATGTATCCTCCCTGTGTCCCCCCCTGAATCTTGTTTATTCTCAGGTCTGTGGGGATGTATCCTCCCTGTGTCCCCCTCTGAATCTGGTTTATTCTCAGGTCTGTGGGGATGTATCCTCCATGTGTCCCCCCCTGAATCTTGTTTATTCTCAGGTCTGTGGGATGTATCCTTCCTGTGTCCCCCCCCTGAATCTTGTTTATTCTCAGGTCTGTGGGGATGTATCCTCCTGTGTCCCCCTGAATCTAGTTTATTCTCAGCTCTGTGGGGATGTATCCTCCCTGTGTCCCCCTGAATCTTGTTTATTCTCAGGTCTGTGGGGATGTATCCTCCCTGTGCCCCCCTGAATCTTGTTTATTCTCAGCTCTGTGGGGATGTATCCTCTCTGTGTCCCCCTGAATCTAGTTTATTCTCAGGTCTGTGTGGATGTATCCTCCTGTGTCCCCCTGAATCTAGTTTATTCTCAGGTCTGTGTGGATGTATCCTCCCTGTGTCCCCCCCTGAATCTTGTTTATTCTCAGGTCTGTGGGGATGTATCCTCCCTGTGTCCCCCCCTGAATCTGTTTAATTCTCAGCTCTGTGGGGATGTATCCTCCCTGTGTCAGCCTCTGAATCTGGAAAGTCTGAGGGGCCAGAATATTTTAGATAATGTTGCAAGTCTGCTAGCATGAGCTTATTTTTAGTCAGGACCAGGATATTTTCTACCTGTGGGCTGGAGTGCTTTTATTTGTTGGTTTTATGTAGGCTATTTTACATATTGGCAATGGCAATAGAAGTTACTTTTAGATTTGTATAATTTTCATTTAGATAGAATTTTGATTAACCACATGACATTGATTTAGAGATACGAAGACATTATTCTAAATGAAATGAAACTGTTTCACGAAAGCATGCATATGAAAATCATAACTGGCACGCAGATCAGTAGAAATGGCACGATAACTTGGCACTCCAAATGGAAAAGGTGGCCGACCGCTGGCGTAGTGTCGGGAACAGTTTTTTGTCTTTTGGTTAGGCTATATTGATCTCTGGCTCCCTCTTTAGTAATTTGTGTGTCTTCATTTTTAAACGCAGTGCTTAAAGCCTCAGACATGCTCAGTCCCAAACAAAAAAAAAATCTCAAGCTCAGTAGCCTGCATATAGTTGATTTTATTCAAACATAGGGTGTGTCTATATATGGAAAAATACATGATTAAAAATTCAGACCAATCGATTGGTTGAAAGATCAGCCCTGGATTCCTGGCTTGTGAGGACTATTCAAAGAACCAGTCTCAGTCTGAGCTCTGAGGCATTCAGGCCTGCATATTGTTATCATATCCACAGTGACACACTCTGTGTGGGCAGAGGGGGCATGCCATGCGGGTAAGCTGTGGATGGTTCAGAGCTTGTTGGAGCAGGTTACTGTTTCTCCCAGCAGGCATGGGGTACCGAGATCAAGTAGCTTTGATATAGGGGCATGATGATGCTTCTGGGTGGATGTATATGTGTATGTGACAGAGGTGGCTTGTTTTCTTTCTGAGGTAGAGGAAACACAGAGGCGGAGGAAGAGAGACTCTGAGGGCAGTAGATTGGTGAGTGGGTGACTGTTCCTGTGGATTTCAGACCAAGTCTTTGCCAAGTAATTGAAAAGAAACAGTGGCTTGGTTTTGTCAAATGCTGCCCTTGAGATGAGAAGCAAAGTGGATGTTGTAGATAGTCTCTGGCCTGGGGAAAGAAAGAATGAAGGAGAAAGAGAAAGAGATAATGGAAGAGATAAAGGGAATAAACATGACATTGTGTTGAGGGTGAGCAGTGTATGCTGCTGTCAGGTCCATTACTTAGCCCTGGCCCTGGGCCTGGGGCCTGGGTCTACTGCTTGGGTCTGGGCTACCTGGTGTGGTAGCAGGAGATCTGGACCTGCCTAGCTGGGTAATGAGAGATCCCTGTGCTCTGCCTGTGGCAGCCCAACAGGGCTGGAAAAGGTATGTCAAGTTGTATTCCTTCATTTTGTTGGGGGAAATGTTATTTCTGCATGCGAGCGAGGCTCTCCATTAAATAGAGAGGGATTCAGTGGAGCACAGTGGTCAGGCAAGGGATGGGTGCTCTATGTCAGGAAGACTGACCTGTGTGTGTGTGTGTGTGTGTGTGTGTGTGTGTGTGTGTGTGTGTGTGTGTGTGTGTGTGTGTGTGTGTGTGTGTGTGTGTGTGTGTGTGTGTGTGTTGCACGGGGCCATGTAACAGGGTCAGACTGGACGCACGTTACAGGAACAGTTCAGACCTCCACTGTGGACATTGTCTCCTGAGCTCCTGTCAAATGAATGATCCAACACAGGCTCTTAGAGAGAGCAAACACAGCATTTCAGCATGTCTGAATCAGTCAGTCTGTCTCTGCCAGACACACTGAAGTACACCCCTGTCTGTCTACTGCTACTCAGCTGCAATCGGAATGCAGACCCCTAAATGCGGTCAAACAGAGCTCATTAGTGATCCATTGTGTGTTTCTAGTGGCACGCTGTGTGTACAAGTCTCTTGGTCATTCTATAGTAGCTCTGGGGGTATTTATCCAGATCAGATTTTACTAGGAGGGATTTCTCAGTTTCCATTAGAACAGAAAAACTGTTTTTTTTTTCAAGGACTGTGGCATATATCTGTCAATGTGAGGGGATATAGAGGGAGTATGATAGCAACCTCACCCTAAAACTAATGTATCACTCCTCATTGTCCAGACTATATTTCCACATCTCGGTGTGATTCAGCACCGGCTCAGGTTATCACAGAGCTTCTGCTCCAATTTCAGCTCCTTCACTCCTGAGCAGCTTTAACTACAGAAAGAGCCCAGCTGAGAGCACAGCCCCTGTCGTGGGAAGGGAAGGAGTGAAGGGTGGATGGATGGGTGACGGAGCTCTGTTTGTCCTCTCCTGCTCTCCGTCCCCATGCCTTTTCTGTATTGACTACAATCAGAAAGTATTCCGACCCCGAAACTTTTCAAACATTTTGTTATGTTACAGCCTTATTCTTAAATGTATTAAATAGTTTCTTTCCCCTCATCAATCTACATACATACCCCATAATGACGAAGCAAAAACAGGTTTGTATAAATGTTTGCAATTTTATTTAAATATTACATTTACATAAGTATTCAGACCCTTTACTCAGTACTTTGTTGAAGCACCTCTGGCAGCGATTACAGCCTTGTGTCTTCTTGGATATGACGCTACAAGCTTAGTACACCTGTATTTGGGGAGTTTCTCCAATTCTTCTCTGCAGATCCTCTCAAGGTCTGTCAGGGTGGATGCTGAGCGTTGCTGCACAGCTATTTTCAAGTCTCTCCAGAGATTTTTGATCGGGTTCAAGTCCGAGCTCTGGCTGGGCCACTCAGGGACATTCAGAGACTTGTCCCGAAACCACTCCTGCATTGTCTTTTCAGTGTGCTTAGGGTCATTGGCCTGTTGGGAAGTGAACCTTCGCCCCCAGTCTGAGGTCCTGAGCGCTCTGGAGCAGGTTTTCATCAAGGATCTCTCCATACTTCTCTGTTTATCTCTGAATTTAGATTCTCATAGCAAAGGCTCTGAATATTTATGTAAATGTCTGTTTTATCTGTTTAAATTGTTTAACTTGGGTCAAACGTTTCGGGTAGCCTTCCACATGCTTCCCACAATAAGTTGAGCGAATTTTGGCCCATTCCTCCTGACAGAGCTGGTGTAACTGAATCAGGTTTGCAGGCCTCCTTGCTCGCACACGCTTTTTAACTTCTGCCCACACATTTTCTATGGGATTGATGTCAGGACTTTGTGATGGCCACTCTAATATCTTGACTTTGTTGTCCTTAAGCCATTTTGCCACAACTTTGGAAGTATGCTTGGGGTCATTGTCCATTTGGAAGACCCATTTGCGACCAAGCTTTACTTCCTGACTGATGTCTTGACACGTTGCTTCAATAAATCCACATACTTTTCCTTCCTCATGATGCCATCTATTTTGTGAAGTGCACCAGTCCCTCCTGCAGCAAAGCACCCCGCATGATGCTGCCACTCCTGGGCTTCACGGTTGGGATGGTGTTCTTCGGCATGCAAGCCTCCCCCTTTTTACTCCAAACGTAACGATGGTCATTATGGAACATCGTTCTATTTTTGTTTCATCAGACCAGAGGACATTCCTCCAAAAAGTACGGTCTTCGTCCCCATGTGCAGTGGCAAACCGTAGTCTGGCTTTTTTTATGGTGGTTTTGGAGCAGTGGCTTCTTCCTTACTGAGTGGCCTTTCAGGTTATGTCGATATAGGACTTGTTTTACTGTGGATAAAGATACTTTGTACTTGTTTCCTCCAGCATCGTCACATGGTCCTTTGCTGTTGTTCTAGGATTGATTTGCACTTTTCGCACCAAAGTACATTAATCTCTAGGAGACAGAACACATCTCTTTCCTGATTTGTATGATGGCTGCGTGGTCCCATGGTGTTTATACTTGTGTACTACTGTTTGTACAGATGAACGTGGTGCCTTCAGGCATTTGGGAATTGCTCCCAAGGATGAACCAGATATGTGGAGGTCTACAATTTCTTTTCTGAGGTCTTGGCTTATTTCTTTTGATTTTCCCATGATGTCAAGCAAAGAGGCACTGAGTTTGAAGGTAGGCCTTGAAATACATCCACAGGTACACCTCCAATTGACTCAAATGATGTCAATTTGTCAGAAGCTTCTAAAGCCATGACATAATTTTCTGGAATTTTCCAAGCTGTTTAAAGGCACAGTGAACTTAGTGTATGTAAACTTCTGACCCACTGGAATAGTGATAGCGTGAATTTTAAGTGAAATAGTCTGTCTGTAAACAATTGTTGGAAAAATTACTTGTGTCATGCACAAAGTAGATGTCCTAACTGACTTGCCAAAACTATAGTTTGTTAACAGGAAATTTGTGGAATATTTGAAAAATAAGTTTTAATGACTCCAACCTAAGTGTATGTAAACTTCCAACTTCAACTGTATCTTCATTCACAAAGCTCCCAAATCGTCTGTTCTGTTGTCATGCAAATGGTCTTCAACTTCAAACTCCATGCCACAGTCATGGCAAACAAATAGTGTCTACCTCTAGAGAGCTGGAGTTCTGAATAGTCATCTGTATCCTATGTATGTCAAACTATACTGTATGAGTTTACATTTTCCTTGTTTGTCTGAATGGCCAAATTATACGTTGATATACAGTATGTTCTCTGTTGAATGAAAAATTTAATATTGGTCTCTCTGGTCTCTGTGGATGATATGTGGATCCTAAGGGACAGCCTCTGTGTCATTGTACAGCAGCAGTAAACGTCAGCTTTCAATGCCTGCCTGCCTTCACCTTTCAGAGGAAACGACTGTAAGTTATGTGGAGGAATGTTTTCACTGAAAACAGTAGCGGAGTAACCCATAAAACAAAATGGAAAGTGTGTGTGTGTGTGTGTGTGTGTGTGTGTGTGTGTGTGTTTTCCAGTATTGCTCTTCCCCTGCCTCCCTTACAATTGATAATAATCTTTACTTGCATAAATGTTATTAGGAGTATATGGCCTTAAATCACAAGGCATTAACAGTGTGTTCTATAGCTGCCTCCATATGTTGACGCAGACCCTTTGTCTACCCCATTCTTCTCTGCAGATCCTCTCAAGCTCTGTCAGGTTGGATGGGAGCATTGCTGCACAGCTATTTTCAAGTCTCTCCAGAGATTTTTGATCGGGTTCATGTCCGGACTCTGGGCCACTCAAGGTCATTCAGAGACTTGTCCCAAAGCCACTCCTGTGTTGTCTTGGCTGTGTGCTTAGGGTCGTTGTCCTGTTGGAAGGTGAACCTTTGCCCCAGTCTGAGGTCCTAAGCACTCTGTAGCAGGTTTTCATCAAGAATCTCTATGTACTTTGCTCTGTTCATCTTTCCCTCCGTTCATCTTTACCTCAATCCTGACCAGTTTCCCCGTCCCTGCCGCTGAAAAACATCCGCACAGCATGATGCTGCCACCATCAAGCTTCACTGTAGGGATCGTGCCAGGTTTCCTCCAGATATTACGCATGGCATTCAGGCCAAAGACATCAATCTTCTTTTCATCAGACCAGATAAGTGTCCTTTAGGTGCCTTTTGGCCAACTCCAAGCGTGCTGTCATGAGCCTTTTACTTCCGTCTGGCCACTCAGGCTTGATTGGTGGAGTGCTGCAGAGATGGGTATTCTTCCCGGAAGGTTCTACCATCTCCACAGAGGAACCCCGGTGCTCTGCCAGAGTGACCATCGTTTTCTTGGTCACCTCCCTGACCAATGCCCTTCTTCCCGATTTCTCAGTTTGGCCGGGCAGCCAGCTCTAGGAAATGTCTTGGTATTTTTATTTAATCCATTTAAGAATAAGGCTGTAATGTAATAAAATGTGGAAAAAGTCAAGGGGTCTGAATAATTTCCGAATGCACTGTCCCTCTTGTTGATGACTGTCCCCCATTAAATGAGTGGATTCGGCTATTTTAGACACACCTATTGCTGACAGGTGTATAAAATCGAGCACTAGAATGGCCTTACTGAAGAGCTCAATGACTTTCAACGTCATAGGATGCCACCTTTCCAACAAGTCAGTTTGTCAAATTTCCGCCCTGCTAGAGCTGCCCCCGTCGACTACAAGTGCTGTTTTTGTGAACTGGAAATGTCTAGGAGCAACAATGGCTCAGCCATGAAGTGTTAGGCCACACAATCTTACAGAACGGGACCGCTGAGTGCTGAAGCGCGTACCATATAAAAATCATCCTCAGTTCCTCAACACTCACGACCGAGTTCCAAACTGCCTCTGGAAGCAACGTCTGTACAAGAACTGTTCATCAGAAGCTTAATGAAATTTGTTTCCATGGCCGAGCAGCCGCACACAAGCCTAAGATCACCATGCGCAATGCCAAGCGTCCAAAATCTCGCCGCCATTGGTCTCTGGAGCAGTGGAAACGCGTTCTCTGGAGTGATGAATCACGCTTCACCATATTGCAGTCTGACGGACAAATCAGCATTTGGTGGATGCCAGGACAACGCTACCTGCCCAAATGCAAAGTGGAAACGGTAAAGTTTGGTGGAAGAGGAATGATGGTCTGGGGCTGTTTTTCATGGTTCGGGCTAGGCCCCTTAGTTCCAGTGAAGGGAAATATTAACGCTACAGCATACAATGACATTCTAGACAATCTTGTGCTTCCAACTTTGTGGCAACAGTTTGGGGAAGGCCCTTTCCTGTTTCAGAATGACAATGCCTCTGTGCACAAAGCGAGGGCCATACAGAAATGGTTTGTCGATCGGTGTGGAAGAACTTGACTGGCCTGCATAGAGCCATGACTTCTACTCCACCGAAAACCTTTGGGATTAATTGTTACACAGACTGCGAGCCAGGCCTAATTGCTCAACATCAGTGCCCGACCTCACTAATGCTCTTGTGACTGAATGGAAGCAAGTCCCTGCAGCAATGTTCCAACATCTAGTGGAAAGCCTTCCCAGAAGAATGGAGGATGTTATTGCGGCAAAGGGAGGACCAACTCCATATTAATGACCATGATTTTGGAATGAGATGTTTGACGAGCTGGTGTCCACATCCATGTAGTGTATGTGATATACAGTGTGAGAAGGCATTGAGCTATAGGAAATGAACAGAGAGAGGGGCCAGGCCTGAGAACTCTTTCTTTGCTGCTCTATTCAATTTATGTAATGCCAGATGTTCTTCTTCCACTGTACGCTGCCAACACCCTCTCCTAATCCCCTTCCTCCTCATTCCCCTTTCTCTCTCTCTCTCTCTCTCTCTCTCTCTCTCTCTCTCTCTCTCTCTCTCTCTCTATATATATATATATATATATATATATATATTTCCCTCTCTCCTGCTCTCCTCACTCACTCTCAATCCACCTCTCTCTCTCTCTATTTCTATCCCTTTCTCTCTTTTTCTCCCACCTATCTCTCTCAATTTATTTTATTTCCATCACTCTGGTTCTCTCATCCTCCGTTGGTTCGTTGGTTGCATGTGAGTTGTGCTGGTGTAGAAGGGCATGAGTGGAGGAGATGAAAGCGTGGGTTACACAACCCTTTTAGCTAGCTTTAATGTGTCTCATCCCTTTACGACGGTGCACACATCACATCACCAGGATTAGGGTGTCAGGAAGACCAGACAGACAGGGGCTGACGAGCCGCATAGGGGATTCGCCATGGCTCATCTACACGTACGCAACACACACATGAACACACACACGCACTCTTGCACACACACTCGCACACACCCTGGTATGGCAAAGGATAAATCAACAAGAATCCAGTCTCAGATGTATGGGTCATGTTATAAGCCCCACATATATCCACTCATCACTTTCTGGAGGAGAGTTTGTCCTTTGCTGTCACAGTGTGAATGACTTGAACCCAATATAGCCTTTTCACTGTGCTGACGTTCAAATGGATTTACAGATGTGTTTAGTACCAGCAAGCCTATGATGAGGCCAAGTTTTAGCTTGTCTCTCAATTCTCTGATCCCCTCTCTCTGTGCTGAGAGTGTTGCCCACAGAGAGAGAGAGAGATAGTATACCACAAAAGTGAGTAGACCCCTCACATTTTTGTAAATATTTGAGTATATCTTTTCATGTGACAACACTGAAGAAATGACACTTTGCTACAATGTAAAGTAGTGAGTGTACAGCTTGTATAACAGTGTACATTTGCTGTCCCCTCAAAATAACTCAACACACAGCCATTAATGTCTAAACCGCTGGCAACAAAAGTGAGTACACCCCTAAGTGAAAATGTCCAAATTGGGCCCAAAGTGTCAATATGTTGTGTTTGCCACCATCATTTTCCAGCACTGCCTTAACCCTCCTGGGCATGGAGTTCACCAGAGCTTCACAGGTTGCCACTGGAGTCCTCTTCCACTCCTCCATGACGGCATCACGGAGCTGGTGGATGTTAGAGACCTTGCACTCCTCCACCTTCCGTTTCAGGATGCCCCACAGATGCTCAATAGGGTTTAGGTCTGGAGACATGCTTGGCCAGTCCATCACCTTTACCCTCAGCTTCTTTAGCAAGGCAGTGGTCGTCTTGGAGGTGTGTTTGGGGTCGTTATCATGTTGGAATACTGCACTGTGGCCCAGTCTCCGAAGGGTGGGGATCATGCTCTGCTTCAGTATGTCACAGTACATGTTGGCATTCATGATTCCCTCAATGAACTGTAACTCCCCAGTGCCGGCAGCACTCATGCAGCCCCAGACCATGACAATCCCACCACCAAGCTGGACTGTAGGCAAGACACACTTGTCTTTGTACTCCTCACCTGGTTGCCGCCACACACGCTTGACACCATCTGAACCAAATAAGTTTATCTTGGTCTCATCAGACCATGGGACATGGTTCCAGTAATCCATGTCCTTAGTCTGCTTGTCTTCAGCAAACTGTTTGTGGGCTTTCTTGTGCATCATCTTTAGAAGAGGCTTCCTTCTGGGACGACAGCCATGCAGACCAATTTGATGCAGTGTACGGCGTATGGTCTGAGCACTGACAGGCTGACCCCCCCACCCCTTCAACCTCTGCAGCAATGCTGGCAGCACTCATACGTCTATTTCCCAAAGACAACCTCTGTATATGATGCTGAGAACGTGCACTCAACTTCTTTGGTCGACCATGGCGAGGCCTGTTCTGAGTGGAACCTGTCCAGTTAAACCGCTGTATGGTCTTGGCCACCGTGCTGCAGCTCAGTTTCAGGGTCTTGGCAATCTTCTTATAGCCCAGGCCATCTTTATGTAGAGCAAAGATTATTTTTTTCAGATCCTCAGAGAGTTATTTGCCATGAGGTGCCATGTTGAACTTCCAGTGACCAGTCAGTATGAGGGAGTGTGAGAGCGATGACACCAAATTTAACACACCTGTTTCCCATTCACACCTGAGACCTTATAACACTAATGAGTCACATGACACCGGGGAGGGAAAATGGCTAATTGGACCCAATTTGGACATTTTCACCTAGGGGTGTACTCACTTTTGTTGCCAGCGATTTAGACATTAATGTCTGTGTGTTGAGTTATTTTGAGGGGACAGCAAATTTACACTGTTATACACTCACTACTTTACATTGTAGCAAAGTGTCATTTCATCAGTGTTGTCACATGAAAAGATATACTCAAATATTTACAAAAATGTGAGGGGTGTACTCACTTTTGTGATATACTGTATATATCAGTTTCATGCTGCCAGTATAACCAGGGGCTTTAGCTGGGTGAGGGTGCACCGGTACTCAGGTAACCAGCTTTCCAAACATCAGGTGGATTAATATATATGTGTGTGCAGCATGTGTTTGCCATGGGACTGTCTTTTAGGAGAAGAGGAATGATTTATCTGCTTCATCTGAGATGAAGATGTAATTCAGATCATTCTCTGAGGGAGGAATAGGAATTCCTGTAGCGTCTAGAAACAAGTGGTGTTAGCAGTGTGTATGTATTGTGGGGGTATTTATGATTCTCAGCTAATCCATGTATGCTGATTACATACAGTACTCTTACCATATCTTTGTTTTATTGGATTTACCTCACCTCAGTTTACATGTCGATGGATGGGCTTAATGGCTGCTGGTCTGCCCTGGTGTGTGTGTGGAGCAGCTGCATCTCCTGAAGCTCTCTCTCTCTCTCTCTCTCTCTCTCTCCCGAGACCCCAGTGCAGAGAGAGATAGCATGGAGGAGGAAAAAAGATGGATCAAGGCAGGGAGGCTGGGGGAGGGAGAGGTCAGGACAGAGATTGTGAGAATGCGAGGATTGGAGCTCTGTTGGGATTTGAACACATCTGAATCCAAAGGGGAAGGAAGGTAAGGTATGGTATCCATATATGCAGGTTTTTCTCATCTCCAAGCCCTGGGATATTTTAGTCTATGCAGTCAGGGTTAGGTCTGAGTTTAAATTCATGTATTTGAAGCACTGAAAGAACCCCTACCACAGACAGTTGAGTTGAGATTTCTCAGTGTTTTTTGTTCTCTGCTAGGAATATGTGCTCTGCCAGTGTCCTAGTCATCCCAGCAAGATTGCTGCCATCATATAACACTCTGAAAGCATAGTACAACCTATAATATCAGGGTTTGCACTGCATGCACATTGTCTCTCTCTCTCTCTTCCTCACTTCCTCCCTCCTCCTCCTCCCTTCCTCTGTGGTGTGGTGTGGTGATGACCTGCATATGGCATAACACACCACAGAGAGCACCCTCCCTGGTATTTTATTTATTTATTTATTTCACCTTTATTTAACCAGGTAGGCTAGTTGAGAACAAGTTCTCATTTACAATTGCGACCTGGCCAAGATAAAGCAAGCAGTTCGACACATACAACGACACAGAGTTACACATGGAATAAAAAAAACATACAGTCAATAATACAGTATAAACAAGTCTATATACGATGTGAGCAAATGAGGTGAGATAAGGGAGGTAAAGGCAAAAAAAGGCCATGGTGGCAAAGTAAATACAATATAGCAAGTAAAACACTGGAATGGTAGATTTGCAATGGAAGAAATGTGCAAAGTAGAAATAAAAATAATGGGGTGCAAAGGAGCAAAATAAATAAATAAATTACAGTAGGGAAAGAGGTAGTTGTTTGGGCTAAATTATAGGTGGGCTATGTACAGGTGCAGTAATCTGTGAGCTGCTCTGACAGTTGGTGCTTAAAGCTAGTGAGGGAGATAAGTGTTTCCAGTTTCACAGATTTTTGTAGTTCGTTCCAGTCATTGGCAGCAGAGAAATGGAAGGAGAGGCGGCCAAAGAAATAATTGGTTTTGGGGGTGACTAGAGAGATATACCTGCTGGAGCGTGTGCTACAGGTGGGAGATGCTATGGTGACCAGCGAGCTGAGATAAGGGGGGACTTTACCTAGCAGGGTCTTGTAGATGACATGGAGCCAGTGGGTTTGGCGATGAGTATGAGGCGAGGGCCAGCCAACGGGAGCGTACAGGTCGCAATGGTGGGTAGTATATGGGGCTTTGGTGACAAAACGGATTGCACTGTGATAGACTGCATCCAATTTGTTGAATAGGGTATTGGAGGCTATTTTGTAAATGACATCGCCAAAGTCGAGGATTGGTAGGATGGTCAGTTTTACAAGGGTATGTTTGGCAGCATGAGTGAAGGATGCTTTGTTGCGAAATAGGAAGCCAATTCTAGATTTAACTTTGGATTGGAGATGTTTGATATGGGTCTGGAAGGAGAGTTTACAGTCTAACCAGACACCTAAGTATTTGTAGTTGTCCACGTATTCTAAGTCAGAGCCGTCTAGAGTAGTGATGTTGGACAGTAACCACAGCGCCCAGCCAGAGAGTAGTCTCCAGGGAGCATCATTAGAGAAGCATGCTACCCTGCTCATGCTCGGTTTCTGAAATCACATGCTGACCAAGGCTGATTCCTCTGCTTATGCTGAATAAACAAAATAATAAGGTTTACCGAATTGACTTATAAAATGTGCAGTTTACATGAATATTGCATATAAATCTTGTAGATTTTACTAATATTGTAACTACAAAAAAATACTAGAGTGGTGTCATTTACATAGTTGGTGAAATATTGTGTCATTTACATAGTTGGTGAAATATTGTGTCATTTACATAGTTGGTGAAATATTGTGTCATTTACATAGTTGGTGAAATATTGTGTTGTTTACATAGTTGGTGAAATATCCAACTCATCAGATGGATGAGTGAGGAAGATTGTTTGTTTTAGTACTGCCCATATGTAGCTTGTTTTTGGTTGCAGGTACGGCTGAATAATTGCAACATTTAGTTGGAGCTAAGTCTTAAAGTAATGATGGACTGTTGTTTCTCTTTTCTTATTTGAGCTTTTCTTGCCAAAATATGGACTTGGTCTTTTAGCAAATAGGGCTATCTTCTGTATAACACTCTACCTTGTCACACCACAACTGATTAACTCAAACGCATTAAGAAGGAAATAAATTCCACAAATTAACTTTTAACAAGGCAAGCCTGTTAATTGAAATGCATTCCAGGTGGACTACCTCATGAAGCTGGTTGAGAGAATGCCAAGAGTGTGCAAAGCTGTCATCAAGGGAAAAGGTTTGAAGAATCTAAAATCTAAAATATATTTAGATTTGTTTAACACATTTTTGGTTGCTACATGATTCCATATGTGTTGTTTCATAGTTTTGATGTCTTCACTATTATTCTACAATGTACAACATTGTAAAAATAAAGGAAAACCCTTGATAAGTAGGTGTGTCTAAACTTTTGACTGGTACTATATATATTTCAAATAATATACAGTGCATTCGGAAAGTATTCAGGCCCCTTCCCTTTCCACATTTTGTTACATTACAGCCTTATTCTAAAAGGTATTAAATAAAACATTTTCCCCATCACTCTACACAATAACAAAGCGAAAACAGGTTTTTAGAAATGTTTGCAAATGTATATATAAAAAAACGGATGCCTGATTTATGAGACTCAAATTTGCATGTTGTTTCCAATGATCATCTTGAGATGTTTCTACAACTTGGAGTCCACCTGTGGTAAATTCAATTGATTAGACATGATTTGGAAAGGCACACACCTGTCTATATAAGGTCCCACAGTGCAAGTCAGAGCAAAAACCAAGCCATGAGGTTCGAAGGCAGGATTGTGTTGACGCACAGATCAGGAGAAGGGTACAAACATTTTTCTGCAGCATTTAAGGTCCCCAAGAACACAGTGGCCTCCATCATTCTTAAATGGAAGAAATTTGGAACCACCAAGACTCTTCCTAGAGCTCGCCACAAACTAAGCAATCGGGGGAGAAGGGCATTGGTCAGGGAGGTGACCAAGAACGTGATGGTCACTCTGACAGAGCTCCAGAGTTCCTTTGGGGAGATAGGAGAACCTTCCAAAAGAACAACCATCTCTGGGCAATCCACCAATCAGGTCATTATTGTAGCCAGACGAAAGCCACTCCTCAGTTAAAGGCACATGACAGCCCGCTTGGAGTTTGCCAAAAGGCACCTAAAGTACTCTCAGACCATGAGAAACAAGATTCTCTGGTCTGATGAAACCAAGATTGAACTATTTAGCCTGAATGCTATGCGTCACGTCTGGAGGAAACCTGCCACCATCCCTATGATAAAGCATAGAGGTGGCAGCATCATGCTGTGGAGATGTTTTTCAGAGGCAGGGACTGGGAGACTAGTCAGGATCGAGGGAAAGATGAACAGAGCAAAGTACAGAGAGATCCTTGATGAAAACCTGCTCCACAGCGCTCAGATTTGGGCGACGTTTCACCTTCCAACAGGACAATGAACCTAAGCACACAGCTAAGACAACGCAGGTGTAGCTTCCGGACAAGTCTCTGAATGTCTGAGTGGCCCAGCCAGAGCCCGGACTTGAACCCAATCTAACATCTCTGGAGAAACCTGAAAATAGCTGTGCGGCGATGCTCCCCATCTAACCTGACAGCGCTTGAGAGGATCTACAGAGAAGAATAGGATAAACTCCCCAAATACAGGTGTGCCAAGCTTGTAGCGTCATACCCAAGAGGCTGTAATCACTGCCAAAGGTGCTTCAACAATGTACTGAGTAAAGGGTTTGAATACTTGTGTAAATGTGATATTTCCTTTTTTTTTTTTAGACACTTGCCCAAAAATCAAAAAACATGTTTTTGCTTTTACAGTATGGGGTATTGTGTGTAGATTGATTAGGGGGGGAAATAATTTGATCAATTTTAGAATAAGAATGTAACGTAACAAAATGTGGAAAAAGTCAAGGAGTCTGAATACTTTCAGAATGTACTGTATATATTTACAAAAAATATATATGGGTATTGGAAATGATGCACACAATTACACTGATAGAGGCCACAAAAAGGCTGATCTACCCTCAACAACAAAAAAACGGAGAGATAAAATTAATAAATATTGTGTGTCACGGGCGTCGTAAGAAGTGGACCAAGGTGCAGCGTGGTGAGCGTACATATTCCTTTTTATTAGAATGTCACCAACAAAACCAATAAACAATACAAAACGACCGTGAAGCTCAACAGGGCTATGATGTCTCTAACAAAGTTAACTACCCACACTGAAACGAGGGAAAAAGGGCTACCTAAGTATGATTCCCAACGATAGACAGCAACGATAGACAGCTGTCCCTGATTGAGAACCATACCCGGCCAAAACAAAGAAATACCAAAACATAGAAAATAGAACATAGAATGCCCACCCAAATCACACTCTGACCGAACCAAAATAGAGACATAAAAAGCTCTCTAAGGTCAGGGCGTGACATTGTGTTATTTCTAAGCATCCAAAATTAGGGTTTTTGTAGCTGTAGTTTCAACATACTGTAGTTCTCTGACGTTCACCATGGCACGGCCTTGCCAACGCATCTGTGTTATGCCATAAAATGAAGTGGCCAAGCTGTAAAGTATAGTGTAGGCTGTGATTTATGTAGCTTAATGTACAGTACATGTGTATTTGCAGTAGAGGGGTAACTTTAGTGCTCTCTGAGGGAGGAAGCAGGCAGGCTGTGCTGAGAGAAAGACTGTGAAGGGAGAGTTTTTTTGTTGCCAAGACGTGTCATACTGTACCTAATGCAGTCTCTACCTCCCTACAGGACATGGGTTTGATGTCTCGGTACCCCTGTAGTTTAGGCTCGGGATCCTTTTATGTAGAAAGAGGTAGGGGGTGCAGTGTATGGAGGGGAAGTGGGGGGTATAGTATGTGGTGAAGTTTCGTGGGGCCCAGGGTTGAAACATTTCTCTCTTGGCCAATGTGCTTTACTGCCTCTCCACAACCCTCCAATCAAAATACAGGGTTTATTTATTTAAACTGAGGTGCCAAGTCTGTCAAAAAGTCTACCCACTGGTCAAGCAGAGCAGACCACCAGTTCCCCAGTCCTCAAGTCCTGATGAGAACAGTTTTGCAGGGGAAAATAAACACTTCTAGATCAATGGGTCGTGTGTGTGTGTGTGTGCGTGCATGTGCACAAGCTTGTGTGTCTCTCTCTGTGTTTGACTGGGTGGGGATGTTAATGTGGAGTTGTACAGCTAGTTTGGAGAGCAGTATATTGGCCACTGATTGCTTTGGGCTCTAGTTCAATCAGGCTGTGAGGAACTCTTTTCCCTCCCCCTCCTTGAGTTATTTGGCAGTATGACCGGTGGCACCATGTCAGCACCGACTGGTGCAGCACACAGCCATGCAGGGAGGCCATCTGCTAGTGGGACACAAGATGGTACTGGAACAGGGTACGCTATAGGCACAAGGAAAACACTAGGAAGACGCAGGGAAGACACAGGGAACAGTACACTATAGACACAGGGAACAGTACACTATAGACACAGTGAAGAGGGGGAACAGTACACTATAGACACAGTGAAGACACAGGGAACAGTACACTACAGACACAGGGAAGACACAGGGAACATTACACTATAGACACAGTGAAGACAGGGAACAGTACACTATAGACACAGGGAAAAGTACACTGTAGACACAGGGAAGACAGGGAACAGCACACTATAGACACAGGGAAGACACAGGGGACAGTACACTATAGACACAGGGAACAGTACACTATAGACACAGTGAAGACAGGGAACAGTACACTATAGACACAGTGAAGACACAGGGAACAGTACACTATAGACACAGGGAACAGTACACTATAGACACAGGGAACAGTATACTATAGACACAGTGAAGAGGGGGAACAGTACACTATAGACACAGTGAAGACAGGGAACAGTACACTATAGACACAGTGAAGACAGGGAACAGTACACTATAGACACAGTGAAGACACAGGGAACAGTACACTATAGACACAGTGAAGACACAGGGAACAGTACACTATAGACACAGGGAAGACACAGGGAACAGTACACTATAGACACAGGGAACAGTGTACTATAGACACAGTGAAGAGGGGGAACAGTACACTATAGACACAGTGAAGACACAGGGAACAGTACACTACAGACACAGGGAAGACACAGGGAACAGTACACTATAGACACAGGGAAGACACAGGGAACAGTACACTATAGACACAGGGAAGACACAGGGAACAAACAGTACACTATAGACACAGGGAAGACACAGGGAACAGTACACTATAGACACAGGGAAGACACAGGGAACAGTACACAGTGGAGACACGGGGAACAGTACACTATAGACACAGTGAAGACACAGGGAACAGTACACTATAGACACAGTGAAGACACAGGGAACAATACACTATAGACACAGTGAAGAGGGGGAACAGTACACTATAGACACAGTGAAGACACAGGGAACAGTACACTACAGACACAGGGAAGACACAGGGAACAGTACACTATATACACCGTGAAGACACAGGGAACAGTACACTTTAGACACAGTGAAGACACAGGGAACAGTATACTATAGACACAGTGAAGACACAGGGAACAGTACACTATAGACACAGGGAAGACACAGGGAACAGTACACTATAGACACCGTGAAGACACAGGGAACAGTACACTATAGACACAGGGAAGACACAGGGAACAGTACACTATAGACACAGGGAAGACACAGGGAACAGTACACTATAGACACAGTGGAGACACGGGGAACAGTACACTATAGACACAGTGAAGACACAGGGAACAGTACACTATAGACACCGTGAAGACACAGGGAACAATACACTATAGACACAGTGGAGACACAGGGAACAGTACACTATAGAAACAGGGAACAGTACACTATAGACACAGGGAACAGTATACTATAGACACAGTGAAGAGGGGGAACAGTACACTATAGACACAGTGAAGACAGGGAACAGTTCACTATAGACACAGTGAAGACACAGGGAACAGTACACTATAGACACAGTGAAGACACAGGGAACAGTCCACTATAGACGCAGGGAAGACACAGGGAACAGTACAGTATAGACACAGGGAACAGTATACTATAGACACAGTGAAGAGGGGGAACAGTACACTATAGACACAGTGAAGACACAGGGAACAGTACACTACAGACACAGGGAAGACACAGGGAACAGTACACTATAGACACAGGGAAGACACAGGGAACAGTACACTATAGACACCGTGAAGACACAGGGAACAGTACACTATAGACACAGGGAAGACACAGGGAACAGTACACTATAGACACAGGGAAGACACAGGGAACAGTACACTATAGACACCGTGAAGACACAGGGAACAGTACACTATAGACACAGGGAAGACACAGGGAACAGTACACTATAGACACAGGGAAGACACAGGGAACAGTACACTATAGACACAGGGAAGACACAGGGAACAGTACACTATAGACACCGTGAAGACACAGGGAACAGTACACTATAGACACAGGGAAGACACAGGGAACAGTACACTATAGACACCGTGAAGACACAGGGAACAGTACACTATAGACACAGGGAAGACACAGGGAACAGTACACTACAGACACAGGGAAGACACAGGGAACAGTACACTATAGACACAGGGAAGACACAGGGAACAGTACACTATAGACACAGGGAAGACACAGGGAACAGTACACTATAGACACCGTGAAGACACAGGGAACAGTACACTATAGACACAGGGAAGACACAGGGAACAGTACACTATAGACACAGTGGAGACACGAGGAACAGTACACTATAGACACAGTGAAGACACAGGGAACAGTACACTATAGACACAGTGAAGACACAGGGAACAATACACTATAGACACAGTGAAAGGGGAACAGTACACTAGACACAGTGAGACACAGGGAACAGTACACTACAGACACAAGGAAGACACAGGGAACAGTACACTATAGACACAGGGAAGACACAGGGAACAGTACACTATAGACACCGTGAAGACACAGGGAACAGTACACTATAGACACAGGGAAGACACAGGGAACAGTACACTATAGACACAGTGGAGACACGGGGAACAGTACACTATAGACACAGTGAAGACACAGGGAACAGTACACTATAGACAACTTGAAGACACAGGGAACAATACACTATAGACACAGTGGAGACACAGGGAACAGTACACTATAGACACAGTGAAGACACGGGGAACAGTATACTATAGACACAGTGAAGACACAGGGAACAGTACACTATAGACACAGTGAAGACACGGGGAACAGTACACTATAGACACAGTGGAGACACAGGGAACAGTACACTATAGACACAGTGGAGACACGGGGAACAGTATACTATAGACACAGTGAAGACACAGGGAACAGTACACTATAGACACAGTGGAGACACGGGGAACAGTACACTATAGACACAGTGAAGACACAGGGAACAGTACACTATAGACACAGGGAAGACACAGGGAACAGTACACTATAGACACAGGGAACAGTACACTATAGACACAGTGAAGACACAGGGAACAGTACACTATAGACACAGTGGAGACACGGGGAACAGTACACTATAGACACAGTGAAGATACAGGGAACAGTACACTATAGACACAGTGAAGACACAGGGAACAGTACACTATAGACACAGTGAAGATACAGGGAACAGTACACTATAGACACCTTGAAGACACAGGGAACAATACACTATAGACACAGTGGAGACACAGGGAACAGTACACTATAGACACAGTGAAGACACGGGGAACAGTATACTATAGACACAGTGAAGACACAGGGAACAGTACACTATAGACACAGTGAAGACACGGGGAACAGTACACTATAGACACAGTGGAGACACAGGGAACAGTACACTATAGACACAGTGGAGACACGGGGAACAGTATACTATAGACACAGTGAAGACACAGGGAACAGTACACTATAGACACAGTGGAGACACGGGGAACAGTATACTATAGACACAGTGAAGACACGGGGAACAGTACACTATAGACACAGTGGAGACACGGGGAACAGTACACTATAGACACAGGGAACAGTACACTATAGACACAGTGAAGACACGGGGAACAGTACACTATAGACACAGTGGAGACATGGGGAACAGTACACTATAGACACAGTGAAGATACAGGGAACAGTACACTATAGACACAGTGAAGACACGGGGAACAGTACACTATAGACACAGTGAAGATACAGGGAACAGTACACTATAGACACAGTGAAGACACGGGGAACAGTACACTATAGACACAGGGAACAGTACACTATAGACACAGTGAAGACAGGGAACAGTACACTTTAGACACAGGGAACAGTACACTATAGACACAGTGAAGACAGGGAACAGTATACTATAGACACAGTGAAGACACAGGGAACAGTACACTATAGACACAGTGAAGATACAGGGAACAGTACACTTTAGACACAGGGAACAGTATACTATAGACACGGTGAAGACACAGGGAACAGTACACTTTAGACACAGTGAAGATACAGGGAACAGTATACTATAGACACAATGAAGACACGGGGAACAGTACACTATAGACACAGGGAACAGTACACTATAGACACAGTGAAGACACAGGGAACAGTACACTATAGACACAGTGAAGACACAGGGAACAGTACACTATAGACACAGGGAACAGTACACTATAGACACAGGGAAGACACAGGGAACAGTACACTATAGACACAGTGGAGACACGGGGAACAGTACACTATAGACACAGTGAAGACACAGGGAACAGTACACTATAGACACAGTGAAGACACAGGGAACAATACACTATAGACACAGTGAAGAGGGGGAACAGTACACTATAGACACAGTGAAGACACAGGGAACAGTACACTACAGACACAAGGAAGACACAGGGAACAGTACATTATAGACACAGGGAAGACACAGGGAACAGTACACTATAGACACAGGGAAGACACAGGGAACAGTACACTATAGACACCGTGAAGACACAGGGAACAGTACACTATAGACACAGGGAAGACACAGGGAACAGTACACTATAGACACAGTGGAGACACGGGGAACAGTACACTATAGACACAGTGAAGACACAGGGAACAGTACACTATAGACACAGTGAAGACACAGGGAACAGTACACTATAGACAACTTGAAGACACAGGGAACAATACACTATAGACACAGTGGAGACACGGGGAACAGTATACTATAGACACAGTGAAGACACAGGGAACAGTACACTATAGACACAGTGAAGACACGGGGAACAGTACACTATAGACACAGTGGAGACACAGGGAACAGTACACTATAGACACAGTGGAGACACGGGGAACAGTATACTATAGACACAGTGAAGACACAGGGAACAGTACACTATAGACACAGTGGAGACACGGGGAACAGTATACTATAGACACAGTGAAGACACAGGGGAACAGTACACTATAGACACAGTGGAGACACGGGGAACAGTACACTATAGACACAGGGAACAGTACACTATAGACACAGTGAAGGGAACAGTACACTATAGACACAGTGAAGACACAGGGAACAGTACACTATAGACACAGTGAAGACACAGGGAACAGTACACTATAGACACAGTGAAGACACGGGGAACAGTACACTATAGACACAGTGAAGATACAGGGAACAGTACACTATAGACACAGTGAAGACACGGGGAACAGTACACTATAGACACAGGGAACAGTACACTATAGACACAGTGAAGACAGGGAACAGTACACTTTAGACACAGGGAACAGTACACTATAGACACAGTGAAGACAGGGAACAGTATACTATAGACACAATGAAGACACAGGGGAACAGTACACTATAGACACAGGGAACAGTACACTATAGACACAGTGAAGCACAGGGAACAGTACACTATAGACACAGTGAAGACACAGGGAACAGTACACTATAGACACAGGGAACAGTACACTATAGACACAGGGAACAGTACACTATAGACACAGTGAAGACACAGGGAACAGTACACTATAGACACAGGGAAGACACAGGGAACAGTACACTATAGACACAGGGAACAGTACACTATAGACACAGTGAAGACACAGGGAACAGTACACTATAGACACAGTGGAGACACGGGGAACAGTACACTATAGACACAGTGAAGATACAGGGAACAGTACACTATAGACACAGGGAACAGTATACAATAGACACAGTGAAGACACAGGGAACAGTACACTTTAGACACAGTGAAGATACAGGGAACAGTACACTATAGACACAGTGAAGACACAGGGAACAGTACACTATAGACACAGTGAAGACACAGGGACCAGTACACTTTAGACACAGTGAAGATACAGGGAACAGTACACTATAGACACAGTGAAGACACAGGGAACAGTACACTATAGACACAGTGAAAACACAGGGAACAGTACACTATAGACACAGGGAAGACACAGGGAACAGTACACTTTAGACACAGTGAAGACACAGGGAACAGTACACTTTAGACACAGGGAAACACAGGGAACAGTACACTATAGACACAGTGAAGACAGGGAACAGTATACTATAGACACAGTGAAACACAGGGAACAGTACACTTTAGACACAGTGAAGACACAGGGAACAGTACACCTTAGACACAGGGAACAGTACACTATAGACACAGTGAAGACAGGGAACAGTACACTATAGACACAGTGAAGACAGGGAACAGTATACTATAGACACAGTGAAGATACAGGGAACAGTACACTTTAGACACAGGGAACAGTATACTATAGACACAGTGAAGACACAGGGAACAGTACACTTTAGACACAGTGAAGACACAGGGAACAGTACACTTTAGACACAGGGAAACACAGGGAACAGTACACTATAGACACAGTGAAGACAGGGAACAGTATACTATAGACACAGTGAAGATACAGGGAAGAGTACACTTTAGACACGGGGAACAGTACACTATAGACACAGTGGAGACATGGGGAACAGTACACTATAGACACAGTGAAGACACGGGGAACAGTACACTATAGACACAGTGAAGATACAGGGAACAGTACACTATAGACACAGTGAAGACACGGGGAACAGTACACTATAGACACAGGGAACTACTATAGACACAGTGAAGACTTAGGAACAGTACACTTTAGACACAGGGAACAGTACACTATAGACACAGTGAAGACAGGGAACAGTACACTATAGACACAGTGAAGACACAGGGAACAGTACACTATAGACACAGGGAACAGTACACTATAGACACAGTGAAGACACAGGGAACAGTACACTATAGACACAGTGAAGACACAGGGAACAGTACACTATAGACACAGGGAAGACACAGGGAACAGTACACTATAGACACAGTGAAGACACAGGGAACAGTACACTATAGACACAGTGAAGACACGGGGAACAGTACACTATAGACACAGTGAAGATACAGGGAACAGTACACTATAGACACAGGGAACAGTATACTATAGACACAGTGAAGACACAGGGAACAGTACACTTTAGACACAGTAGACACTATAGGAACAGTACACTATAGACACAGTGAAGACACAGGGAACAGTACACTATAGACACAGTGAAGACACAGGGAACAGTACACTATAGACACAGGAAGACACAGGGAACAGTACACTTTAGACACAGTGAAGACACAGGGAACAGTACACTTATAGACACAGTGAAGACACAGGGAACAGTACACTATAGACACAGTGAAGACAGGGAACAGTACACTATAGACACAGTGAAGACACAGGGAACAGTACACTATAGACACAGTGAAGACACAGGGAACAGTACACTTTAGACACAGGAACAGTACACTAAGACACAGGGAACAGTACACTATAGACACAGTGAAGACACAGGGAACAGTACACTATAGACACAGTGAAGACACAGGGAACAGTACACTATAGACACAGTGAAAGAACAGTACTATAGGGAACACTATAGACAGTGAAGACACAGGGAACAGTACACTTTATAGACACAGTGAAGGACAGGGAACAGTACACTTTAGACACAGTGAAGACACAGGGAACAGTACACTTTAGACACAGTGAAGACACAGGAACAGTACACTATAGACACAGTGAAGACAGGGAACAGTACACTTAGACACAGTGAAGACACAGGGAACAGTACACTATAGACACAAGACAGTACACTTAGACACAGGGAACAGTACACTATAGACACAGTGAAGATACAGGGAACAGTACACTATAGACACAGGGAACAGTACACTATAGACACAGTGAAGACACAGGGAACAGTACACTATAGACACAGTGAAGTGATAGACACAGGGAAGACACAGGAACAGTACACTATAGACACAGTGAAGACACAGGGAACAGTACACTTTAGACACAGTGAAGACACAGGGAACAGTACACTATAGACACAGTGAACACAGGGAACAGTACACTATAGACACAGTACACTATAGACACAGTGAAGACACAGGGAACAGTACACTATAGACACAGTGAAGACACAGGGAACAGTACACTATAGACACAGGGAACAGGGAACAGTACACTATAGACACAGGAACAGTGAAGACACAGGGAACAGTACACTATAGACACAGTGAAGACAGGGAACAGTACACTATAGACACAGTGAAGACACAGGGAACAGTAACAGACACACAGTACACTATAGACACAGTGAAGACACAGGGAACAGTACACTATAGACAGTGAAGACAGGGAACAGTACACTATAGACACAACAGTACACTATAGACACAGTGAAGACAGGGAACAGTACACTATAGACACAGTGAAGACAGGGAACAGTACACTATAGACACAGTGAAGACACAGGGAACAGTACACTATAGACACAGGGAACAGTACACTATAGACACAGTGAAGACACAGGGAACAGTACACTATAGACACAGTGAAGACACAGGGAACAGTACACTATAGACACAGTGAAGACACAGGGAACAGTACACTATAGACACAGTGAAGACACAGGGAACAGTACACTATAGACACAGGGAAGTACACTATAGACACAGTGAAGAACAGTACACTATAGACACAGTGAAGACACAGGGAACAGTACACTATAGACACAGTGAAGACACAGGGAACAGTACACTATAGACACAGGAGGGAACAGTACACTAAGACACAGTGAAGACAGGGAACAGTACACTATAGACACAGTGAAGACACAGGGAACAGTACACTATAGACACAGTGAAGACACAGGGAACAGTACACTATAGACACAGTAGACACAGTGATAGACACAGTGGGAACAGTACACTATAGACACAGTGAAGACACAGGGAACAGTACACTATAGACACAGGGAACAGTACACTATAGACACAGTGAAGACAGGGAACAGTACACTATAGACACAGTGAGACACAGGGAACACACTATAGACACAGTGAAGACACAGGGAACAGTACACTATAGACACAGGGAACAGTACACTATAGACACAGGGAACAGTACACTATAGACACAGGGAACAGTACACTATAGACACAGTGAAGATACAGGGAACAGTACACTATAGACACAGGGAACAGTACACTATAGACACACAGGGAAGTACACAGGGAACAGTACACTATAGACACAGTGAAGACACAGGGAACAGTACACTATAGACACAGTGAATACAGGGAACAGTACACTATAGACACACAGGGAACAGTACACTATAGACACAGTGAAGACACAGGGAACAGTACACTATAGACACAGGGAACAGTACACTATAGACACAGTGAAGACACAGGGAACAGTACACTATAGACACAGTGAAGACACAGGGAACAGTACACTTAGACACAGTGAAGACACAGGGAACAGTACACTATAGACACAGTAGACACTATAGACACAGTGAAGACACAGGGAACAGTACACTATAGACACAGTGAAGAACAGTACACTATAGACACAGTGAAGACACAGGGAACAGTACACTTTAGACACAGTGAAGACACAGGGAACAGTACACTATAGACACAGTAGACACAGGGAACAGTACACTATAGACACAGTGAAGACACAGGGAACAGTACATATAGACACAGGGGAACAGTACACTATAGACACAGTGAAGACACAGGGAACAGTACACTTTAGACACAGGGAAGACACAGGGAACAGACACAGACACAGTGAAGACACAGGGAACAGTACACTATAGACAGGGAACAGTACACTATAGACACAGTGAAGACACAGGGAACAGTACACTATAGACACAGACACAGTGACAGACACAGGGAACAGTACACTATAGACACAGTGAAGACACAGGAACAGTACACTTTAGACACAGGACAGTACACTATAGACACAGGGAACAGTACACTATAGACACAGTGAAGACACAGGGGAACAGTACACTATAGACACAGTGAAGACACAGGGAACAGTACACTATAGACACAGTGAAGACACAGGGGAACAGTACACTATAGACACAGTGAAAGACACAGTGATAGAACAGTACACTATAGACACAGTGAAGACACAGGGAACAGTACACTAGTACACTATAGACACAGGGAACAGTACACTATAGACACAGTACAGGGAACAGTACACTATAGACACAGTGAAGACACAGGGAACAGTACACTATAGACACAGGAACAGAACTTTAGACACAGGGAACAGTACACTATAGACACAGTGAAGGGAACAGTACACTATAGACACAGTGAAGACACAGGGAACAGTACACTATAGACACAGTGAAGACACAGGGAACAGTACACTATAGACACAGTGAAGACACAGGAACAGTACACTATAGACACAGTGAAGACACAGGAACAGACACAGGGAACAGTATAGACACAGTGAAGATACAGGGAACAGTACACTATAGACACAGTATACAGTGAAGACAGTACACTTTAGACACAGGGAACAGTAGACACATACAGGGAAGATACAGGGAACTATAGACAGTACACTATAGACACAGTGAAGACAGGGAACAGTACACTGAAGACACAGGGAACAGTACAGACACAGTGAAGAGACAGGGAACAGTACACTATAGACACAGTGAAGACAGGGAACAGTACACTATAGACACAGTGAAGACACAGGGAACAGTACACTATAGACACAGTGAAGACACAGGGGAACAGTACACTATAGACACAGTGAAGACACAGGGAACAGTACACTTTAGACACAGGGAACAGTACACTATAGACACAGTGAAGATACAGGGAACAGTACACTATAGACACAGTGAAGACACAGGGAACAGTACACTATAGACACAGTGAAGATACAGGGAACAGTACACTTTAGACACAGTGAAGACACAGGGAACAGTACACTTTAGACACAGGGAACAGTACACTATAGACACAGTGAAAGACTTTAGACACAGGAACAGTACACTATAGACACAGTGAAGACACAGGGAACAGTACACTATAGACACAGTGAAGACACGGGGAACAGTATACTATAGACACAGTGGAACAGTACACTATAGACACAGTGAAGACACAGGGAACAGTACACTATAGACACAGTGAAGACACAGGGAACAGTACACTATAGACACAGTGGAAGACACAGGGAACAGTACACTATAGACACAGTGAAGACACAGGGAACAGTACACTATAGACACAGTGAATAGACACAGTGAAGACACAGGGAACAGTACACTATAGACACAGGAAGATACAGGGAACAGTACACACTTTAGTATACTATAGACACAGTGAAGACACAGGAACAGTACACTATAGACACAGTGAAGACACAGGGAACAGTACACTATAGACACAGTGAAGACACAGGGAACAGTACACTATAGACACAGGGAACAACTATAGTACAGGGAACAGTACACTATAGACACAGTGAAGACATAGACACAGGGAACAGTACACTATAGACACAGTGAAGACAGGAACAGTACACTATAGACACAGAAACACAGGGGGAACAGTGAAGACAGGGAACACTATAGACACAGTGAAGACACAGGGAACAGTACACTTTAGACACAGTGAAGATACAGGGAACAGTACACTTTAGACACAGGGAACAGTACACTATAGACACAGTGAAGACAGGGAACAGTACACTATAGACACAGTGAAGACAGGGAACAGTATACTATAGACACAGTGAAGACACAGGGAACAGTACACTATAGACACAGTGAAGATACAGGGAACAGTACACTATAGACACAGGGACAGTACACTATAGACACAGTGAAGACACAGGGAACAGTACACTAGACACAGACACAGGAAACAGTACACTATAGACACAGTGAAGACACAGGGAACAGTACACTATAGACACAGGGAACAGTACACTATAGACACAGGGAACAGTACACTATAGACACAGGGAACAGTACACTATAGACACAGTGGAACAGTACACTATAGACACAGGGAACAGTACACTATAGACACAGTGAAGACACAGGGAACAGTACACTATAGACACAGTAGACACAGGGAACAGTACACTATAGACACAGTGAAGTACAGGGGAGACACTATAGACACAGGGAACAGTACACTATAGACACAGTAGACACAGGGAACAGTACACTATAGACACAGTGAAGACACAGGGAACAGTACACTATAGACACAGTGAAGACACGGGGAACAGTACACTATAGACACAGTGGAGACACGGGGAACAGTACACTATAGACACAGTGAAGATACAGGGAACAGTACACTATAGACACAGTGAAGACACGGGGAACAGTACACTATAGACACAGTGGAAGACAAGAACAGTACACTATAGACACAGGAACAGTACACTATAGACACAGTGAAGACACAGGGAACAGAACAGTACACTATAGACACAGTGAAGACACAGGGAACAGTACACTTTAGACACAGTGAAGATACAGGGAACAGTACACTATAGACACAGTGGAGACACGGGGAACAGTACACTATAGACACATTGAAGATACAGGGAACAGTACACTATAGACATAGACACAGTGAAGACACAGGGAACAGTACACTTTAGACACAGTGAAGATACAGGGAACAGTACACTATAGACACAGTGAAGACACAGGGAACAGTACACTATAGACACAGTGAAGACACAGGGAACAGTACACTATAGACACAGGGAAGACACAGGGAACAGTACACTTTAGACACAGTGAAGAAACAGGGAACAGTACACTTTAGACACAGGGAAACACAGGGAACAGTACACTATAGACACAGTGAAGACAGGGAACAGTATACTATAGACACAGTGAAGACACAGGGAACAGTACACTTTAGACACAGTGAAGACACAGGGAACAGAAGACACAGGGAACAGTACACTATAGACACAGTGAAGACATGGAACAGTACACTATAGACACAGTGAAGACAGGGAACCGTACACTTTAGACACAGGGAACAGTATACTATAGACACAGTGAAGACACAGGGAACAGTACACTTTAGACACAGTGAAGACAGGGAACAGTGAAGTACACTATAGACACAGGGAACAGTACTCTATAGACACAGGGAACAGTACACTATAGACACAGTGAAGACACAGGGAACAGTACACTATAGACACAGGGAAGACACAGGGAACAGTACACTATAGACACAGGGAACAGTACACTATAGACACAGTGAAGACACAGGGAACAGTACACTATAGACACAGTGAAGATACAGGGAACAGTACACTTTAGACACAGTGAAGATACAGGGAACAGTACACTTTAGACACAGGGAACAGTACACTATAGACACAGTGAAGACAGGGAACAGTACACTATAGACACAGGGAAACAGGGAACAGTACACTATAGACACAGTGAAGACAGGGAACAGTACACTATAGACACAGTACACTATAGACACAGTGAAGATACAGGGAACAGTACACTTTAGACACAGTGAAGACACAGGGAACAGTACACTTTAGACACAGGGAACAGTACACTATAGACACAGTGAAGATACAGGGAACAGTACACTTTAGACACAGGGAACAGTATACTATAGACACAGTGAAGACACAGGGAACAGTACACTTTAGACACAGTGAAGACACGGGGAACAGTACACTATAGACACAGTGGAGACACGGGGAACAGTACACTATAGACACAGTGAAGATACAGGGAACAGTACACTATAGACACAGTGAAGACACGGGGAACAGTACACTATAGACACAGTGAAGACACAGGGAACAGTACACTTTAGACACAGTGAAGATACAGGGAACAGTACACTTTAGACACAGGGAACAGTACACTATAGACACAGTGAAGACACAGGGAACAGTACACTATAGACACAGGGAACAGTACACTATAGACACAGTGAAGACACAGGGAACAGTACACTATAGACACAGGGAAACACAGGGAACAGTACACTATAGACACAGTGAAGACAGGGAACAGTATACTATAGACACAGTGAAGACACAGGGAACAGTACACTTTAGACACAGTGAAGATACAGGGAACAGTACACTTTAGACACAGGGAACAGTACACTATAGACACAGTGAAGACAGGGAACAGTACACTATAGACACAGTGAAGACAGGGAACAGTATACTATAGACACAGTGAAGACACTGGGAACAGTACACTATAGACACAGTGAAGATACAGGGAACAGTACACTATAGACATAGGGAACAGTACACTATAGACACAGTGAAGACACAGGGAACAGTACACTATAGACACAGGGAACAGTACACTATAGACACAGTGAAGAAACAGGGAACAGTACACTATAGACACAGGGAACAGTACACTATAGACACAGTGAAGACACAGGGAACAGTACACTATAGACACAGGGAACAGTACACTATAGACACAGGGAACAGTACACTATAGACACAGTGAAGACACAGGGAACAGTACACTATAGACACAGTGGAGACACGGGGAAGATACAGGGAACAGTACACTATAGACACAGGGAACAGTATACTATAGACACAGTGAAGACACAGGGAACAGTACACTTTAGACACAGGGAACAGTACACTATAGACACAGTGAAGACAGGGAACAGTACACTATAGACACAGTGAAGACACGGGGAACAGTACACTATAGACACAGTGGAGACACGGGGAACAGTACACTATAGACACAGTGAAGATACAGGGAACAGTACACTATAGACACAGTGAAGACACGGGGAACAGTACACTATAGACACAGGGAAGACACGGGGAACAGTACACTATAGACACAGGGAACAGTACACTATAGACACAGTGAAGACACAGGGAACAGTACACTATAGACACAGGGAACAGTATACTATAGACACAGTGAAGACACAGGGAACAGTACACTTTAGACACAGTGAAGATACAGGGAACAGTACACTATAGACACAGTGGAGACACGGGGAACAGTACACTATAGACACATTGAAGATACAGGGAACAGTACACTATAGACACAGGGAACAGTATACTATAGACACAGTGAAGACACAGGGAACAGTACACTTTAGACACAGTGAAGATACAGGGAACAGTACACTATAGACACAGTGAAGACACAGGGAACAGTACACTATAGACACAGTGAAGACACAGGGAACAGTACACTATAGACACAGGGAAGACACAGGGAACAGTACACTTTAGACACAGTGAAGAAACAGGGAACAGTACACTTTAGACACAGGGAAACACAGGGAACAGTACACTATAGACACAGTGAAGACAGGGAACAGTATACTATAGACACAGTGAAGACACAGGGAACAGTACACTTTAGACACAGTGAAGACACAGGGAACAGTACACCTTAGACACAGGGAACAGTACACTATAGACACAGTGAAGACATGGAACAGTACACTATAGACACAGTGAAGACAGGGAACCGTACACTTTAGACACAGGGAACAGTATACTATAGACACAGTGAAGACACAGGGAACAGTACACTTTAGACACAGTGAAGATACAGGGAACAGTATACTATAGACACAGGGAACAGTACACTATAGACACAGGGAACAGTACTCTATAGACACAGGGAACAGTACACTATAGACACAGTGAAGATACAGGGAACAGTACACTATAGACACAGTGAAGACACAGGGAACAGTACACTATAGACACAGGGAAGACACAGGGAACAGTACACTATAGACACAGGGAACAGTACACTATAGACACAGTGAAGACACAGGGAACAGTACACTATAGACACAGTGAAGACACAGGGAACAGTACACTATAGACACAGTGAAGACACAGGGAACAGTACACTTTAGACACAGGGAAACACAGGGAACAGTACACTATAGACACAGTGAAGACAGGGAACAGTACACTATAGACACAGTGAAGACACAGGGAACAGTACACTTTAGACACAGTGAAGATACAGGGAACAGTACACTTTAGACACAGGGAACAGTACACTATAGACACAGTGGAGACAGGGAACAGTACACTATAGACACAGTGAAGACAGGGAACAGTATACTATAGACACAGTGAAGACACAGGGAACAGTACACTATAGACACAGTGAAGATACAGGGAACAGTACACTATAGACACAGGGAACAGTACACTATAGACACAGTGAAGACACAGGGAACAGTACACTATAGACACAGGGAACAGTACACTATAGACACAGTGAAGACACAGGGAACAGTACACTATAGACACAGGGAACAGTACACTATAGACACAGGGAACAGTACACTATAGACACAGTGAAGACACAGGGAACAGTACACTATAGACACAGGGAAGACACAGGGAACAGTACACTATAGACACAGGGAACAGTACACTATAGACACAGTGAAGACACAGGGAACAGTACACTATAGACACAGTGGAGACACGGGGAACAGTACACTATAGACACAGTGAAGATACAGGGAACAGACACAGGGAAGACACAGGGAACAGTACACTATAGACACAGTGAAGACACGGGAACAGAAGACACAGGGAACAGTACACTATAGACACAGTGAAGACAGGGAACAGTACACTATAGACACAGTGAAGACAGGGAACAGTACACTATAGACACAGTGAAGACACAGGGAACAGTACACTATAGACACAGGAAGACACAGGGAACAGTACACTTTAGACACAGTGAAGACACAGGGAACAGTACACTTTAGACACAGGGAACAGTACACTATAAACACAGTGAAGATACAGGGAACAGTACACTTTAGACACAGGAAAGACACACTAGACACAGTGAAGACACAGGGAACAGTATACTATAGACACAGTGAAGACACAGGGAACAGTACACTTTAGACACAGGGAAGATACAGGGAACAGTACACTTTAAACACAGTGAAGACAGGGAACAGTACACTATAGACACAGTGAAGACAGGGAACAGTACACTATAGACACAGGGAAGACACAGGGAACAGTACACTATAAACACAGTGAAGACACAGGGAACAGTACACTATAGACACAGGGAAGACACAGGGAACAGTACACTATAGACACAGGGAAGACACAGGGAACAGTACACTATAGACACAGGAAGACACAGGAACAGTACACTATAGACACAGGGAAGACACAGGGAACAGTACACTATAGACACAGGGAAGACACAGGGAACAGTACACTATAGACACAGGGAAGACACAGGGAACAGTACACTATAGACACAGGGAAGACACAGGGAACAGTACACATAGACACAGGAAGACACGGGAACAGTACACTATAGACACAGGAAGACACGGGGAACAGTATACTATAGACACAGTGAAGACACAGGGAACAGTACACTATAGACACAGGGAAGACACGGGGAACAGTACACTATAGACACAGGGAAGACATAGGGAACAGTACACTATAGACACAGGGAAGACACAGGGAACAGTACACTATAGACACAGGGAAGACACAGGGAACAGTACACTATAGACACAGGGAAGACACGGGGAACAGTACACTATAGACACAGGGAAGACACAGGGAACAGTACACTATAGACACAGGGAAGACACAGGGAACAGTACACTATAGACACAGGGAAGATACAGGGAACAGTACACTTTAGACACAGGGAACAGTATACTATAGACACAGTGAAGACACAGGGAACAGTACACTTTAGACACAGGGAACAGTATACTATAGACACAGTGAAGACACAGGGAACAGTACACTATAGACACAGGGAAGACACGGGGAACAGTACACTATAGACACAGGGAAGACACGGGGAACAGTACACTATAGACACAGGGAAGACACAGGGAACAGTATACTATAGACACAGTGAAGACACAGGGAACAGTACACTATAGACACAGGGAAGACACGGGGAACAGTACACTATAGACACAGGGAAGACACAGGGAACAGTACACTATAGACACAGGGAAGACACAGGGAACAGTACACTATAGACACAGGGAAGACACAGGGAACAGTACACTATAGACACAGGGAAGACACGTGGAACAGTACACTATAGACACAGGGAAGACACGGGGAACAGTACACTATAGACACAGGGAAGACACAGGGAACAGTATACTATAGACACAGTGAAGACACAGGGAACAGTACACTATAGACACAGGGAAGACACAGGGAACAGTACACTATAGACACAGGGAAGACACAGGGAACAGTACACTATAGACACAGGGAAGACACGGGGAACAGTACACTATAGACACAGGGAAGACACAGGGAACAGTACACTATAGACACAGGGAAGACAGGCTCTCCATTCCCTGTTGTTGAAGTGTCATTGCTTTTAACTGAAAAGGTGGTAACATTAGGTTATTATAACATAGCTAGTTGAGAACAGAATATGTTCCTTGGACAAGTTATCACCTCTCTATTTAAGGCCTGGTCACCTTACATGGCAGCTTGGCTGACAGCAGGGTACACTAGATCAATGTTAATATTTTACTGTATTACAAAATCAACTCCATATAGTTGGACAAAGACTGTAATGCAATTGGTCCAGAGTGGCCGATATCTGTTTTCTCCACAGACTGGAAGAGGATAGATAGTGTACACAAACTCCTGCTTGATGGGCCAAATGGTTCCGCCCTAACGTTCTTTGAGGTCTCTACCAAGTGTTGCATGACCAGCAGGTGTGTGTGTGTGTTCTGTAATCTGTATGTATTTATACAGGCCTCCTTGCCCAGCGTGTGCACTGGGGGGTAGCTCATTCATTTCTAACGGAATCTCAGTGTGGCTGGCTGCCCATTGTATGACAAGGCTGTCTGAGGTAGTGACAGGTGCTCAACTAGACTCCTGGCCCTAAACCCAGGCTCTGCTCACCATCACACAGTCACACTCTAGGTGGTTGGAGAACCACAACTACTATTGGCAGCCGCTGTCTTTTAACCTACAACTTACTGTAATTATAAAGTATTGCAACTTGGAGTGATAGACTAATTGAAACAAGGATGAGAGGAGGTAGTGTCACGTTTTTCTAACCATACCTACAAAGACATGACCAAATAGTTTGAACAAAATGGTGCAACCAGTTTCACAGAAGGTCGGCATTCACAGGAAAAGGATAGAGAAGACAAAATGGAGGGAAGAGGCAGGATTAGGGTGGGCTGTGTTTAGTGGTTAGGTTACCCCTTGGCCCGTCTGGCTAACACATGTTCTGATGTATTGGGATGATGAGGGACTGGGCTTTGTGGTGTGGGCCCCTGTCTGCAGGGCCACAGTGTGCCCTGTCTGCCTGTGTTGAGAGGATTACTGCTGCAGTGAGTATGCTCCTGCTCTATCCTCAGGCTGGGAGTGAAGAGGAGAGAAAGAGAGGCTCCAACGGGCCCAGCAGTCAGACGGAATCAAATCCAGGGTTAAGACACCATGTCCAGGGGGCTCCACCTTTCAAGTGGGCTGTGGGATTCTGCTCTGGAGCGAGGGATCAGATGGCGAGAGGGAGGTAGAGAGTAGGAGGTGCAGGGTTCAGCTCAACGGACAGGCCTGCAGGGCAGGCTAGCTGGGATAGCTTAAATATGTTAGCGCTCGTTGCAGAGCACAGAGCTACACGAGCGCACAGTCACTGAGCTCTCCCTCTGCTCCCATTCCATCGGTCTTCCTCTCTGTTTCTCTATCTCTCTCCCTCCCTCTCCCTTCTTTCTCCCTCCCCATCAACCCTCTCCCTCATTCTCTCCCTCCTTTATCTCCCTCTATTTCTGCATGTCAGTAGAGGTTGTAGTATGGAACCTGCTGGTTTGGAGGATTTAAGAGTAGAAAGCGGTTTCAGGTACACTGGTTCAAGGAAAGAGACTGTCAGGATTACTTTACAAAAATACTGCAGAGGAATTACGTGGGGCTGATGGATGACAGGGAGAGCCAATGTGATATAAGGAAGAGGGAGGATGTGGAGAAGAGTGAGAAAGAGAGGGAGAAAACTAGCAGATTGTGTGGTGTGTGTGCGCGTGTGTGTGCGCATGTGGATTATCCTGCAAAATCACCTAATGTTCTTAGCAACTTAAAGTAACTGTCCAGTGAAAATGTAACTTTTAAAAGTTAATATTTTGTTAATAATGTTGTTCTATACTCGTAAAACATACATTTGAGAAAACTCACTTAAAAAACCCCATCTCAAACAGACCATTTAAAAAATGCTTGCTTTTCCTCATAAAGGATGATGTTATCCTACTGAGGAGGATGAGCTGGCCAATCAGCAGTCTACTCTCATTAATAATGTTAATGACGAGTTTGCCCAAACCACACCATTCCAACACATAAAAGCTGTTTTCAACCTATTTAACTACCATTTAACTCATATTGCAATTAATTATGGGTAATGTATCATAGATATCTTGAAACACTGAACAGTTACTTTAACAACAATGCTTAAAACATCAGTCCCACCAGGTTGTTTGTGCGCTAACTAATCATGCTTTTACAACACTCTGAAGCTAGGAGACTCTTTACACGGAAAAGGAAGGGGAAAGTGATACCTAGCAGTTGCACAACTTCCACGTGTAACCCATCCCTTCTGAATCAGAGAGGTGTGGGGGGCTGCATTAATCGGAAGCAGTTATTGGGAAGCAGTTATTGTTAGGGTTTTTTCCAACTTCCCGGCTCTGGGATTCGAACCAGCAACTTCTCGGTTATTTTCCCAACACTCTTAACCGCTAGGCTACCTAGAGTTCTCATGGTTCAGTTTTTGTTCCTGTCTCAAGTAAATGCAGCCATGTTTTTGTGTCCCACAAGGCATGCCTTTTATCATGCAACATGGGAACAGCTGTTTCTCATCAGGCCCCAGTCACTTAGCCAATAAGCTATCCAGCAGGTCAGTCATGTGCAGGCCTTTAGACTGCCTGTAGTCAGCCAGTGTTCTCCTTGGTCGCTGGATCAGATCAGAGGGGCCGGGGTGATCACACGTGAGACCGAAAGAGTCAGGTCAAAATGTATCCAATTAGAGGGTCATCCCAATTTGTTCTCCCATGTCCACGCTGCTCATCAGGCATCTCACCCTCCAGCGAGGCGGTCTGCCTGAGAGGAGAGAGCTGGGGCCATCTGGGAGTGATTACCCATGCTGTACTTCTCATTGTTTCGTGTTTGCTTTCCGTGAGGCTGAGCGCTGGGCTCTGCTCTCTCTCTCTCCCTGTTCTGTTGGCTGGGCTCCCCTGGCCTGGCGTGTTCAGGGTTTAATCCTGTGTTATTTATGACTGGTAATGTTGGACAGAGTTGGCTGGTACGCAGGCCAAATTAGCACAATTTAGATGCTTCATCAGGAGCAGGAGTCTGCTCAGGGATACGTAAAGAGAGATGCAAAAATATTCCCCTCTCGCACTCTCTATAGTTCTCTCGGTCTCTGTCTCATTCTCTCTCTATTTTTGTTTTGCTCTAATTTTCTCTCTCTCTCGTGCTCTCTAATTTTCTCTCTTTCTATTTCCCTCCCTCTTATTTTTTGATGGTCTCAATCCATCCATCCCCCTCTCCATCTCTCTCTTTACCTCTCTCTCGCCATCTCTGTCTTTGCCTCTCTCTCGCCATCTCTGTCTTTACCTCTCTCTCGCCATCTCTGTCTTTACCTCTCTCTCTCGCCATCTCTGTCTTTAGCTCTCTCTCGCCATCTCTCTCTTTACCTCTCTCTCTCCATCTCTCTCTTTACCTCTCTCGCCATCTCTGTCTTTACCTCTCTCTCACCATCTCTGTCTTTACCTCTCTCTCGCCATCTCTGTCTTTACCTCTCTCTCGCCATCTCTGTCTTTACCTCTCTCTCGCCATCTCTGTCTTTACCTCTCTCTCTCATTTCTCTCTTTACCTCTCTCTCGCCATCTCTGTCTTTACCTCTCTCTCGCCATCTCTGTCTTTAGCTCTCTCTCGCCATCTCTGTCTTTACCTCTCTCTCGCCATCTCTGTCTTTACCTCTCTCTCGCCATCTCTGTCTTTACCTCTCTCGCCATCTCTGTCTTTATTTCTCTCATTTACCTCTTTCTCTCGCCATCTCTGTCTTTACCTCTCTCTCGCCATCTCTGTATTTAGCTCTCTCTCGCCATCTCTGTCTTTACCTCTCTCTCGCCATCTCTGTCTTTACCTCTCTCTCGCCATCTCTGTCTTTAGCTCTCTCTCGCCATCTCTGTCTCTACCTCTCTCTCGCCATCTCTGTCTTTAGCTCTCTCTCGCCATCTCTGTCTCTACCCCTCTCTCACCATCTCTGTCTTTGCCATCTACATTCACTGCATCTCATCTTCGCCCATTTCCAATTTCAGCAGGGGCCCTGCTAGTGTGTCTAGATCTAAGCTTACACCAGTGTACATTTTGGAGCATGTTGTGGGGTCTGGAGTCCTGTCCCACTAATCATATCTGTGTTCCTTGTGATGCTGCTGGGAGCTGGCAGCCAGAGGAGACAGGAAAGGATTGTCTGTGGCCCATGACTGGAAAACTGACCATTCTGCCTGCCATTTTGGGGGAGATGTGAGTTTTCTTTGTATCCAGTTCAGCCTGTGCCTCACATGTGGAGAGTTGAGGAATGGTAGTTTTCCATTTTCTCCTGGCAGAGCTCAGTGTTCTCTGAGCTGAGTCTCTCCTGTCTGGGCTAGTTTGCACTGCTGTGTGGTAGCAGCTCCCCGTCTTCATTACTGTCACAGCCATTAGGACACACCGACAAGACTGCCAGCCATGGTCTTCTAATATGACGTCTCAGCAGCTGTTCCCAATATCCCTCATTCCCTAAGTTAACATACAGTACCAGTCAAAAGTTTGGACACACCTACTCATTCAAGGGTTTTTCTTTATTTGTACTATTTTCTACATTGTAGAATAATAGTGAAGACATCAAAACTATGGAATAAACACATATGGAATCATGTAGTAACCAAAAAAGTTAAACAAATAAAATTATATATTTTATATTTGAGATTCTTCAAAGTAGCCACCCTTTGCCTTGATGACAGCTTTGCACACTCTTGGCATTCTCTCAACCAGCTTCAAATTGAATGATTTTCCAACAGTCTTGAAGGAGTTCCCACATATGCTGAGCACTTATTGGCTGCTTTTCCTGCGGTCCAACTCATCCCAAACCATCTCAATTGGGTTGAGGTCGGGTGATAGTGGAGGCCAGGTCATCTAGTGATAGTGGAGGCACTCCATCCTTCTTGGTCAAATAGACTATACACAGCCCAGAGGTGTGTTGTGTCATTGTTCTGTTGAAAAACAAATTATAGTCCCGCTATGCTGTGGTAGCCATGCTGGTTAAGTGTACCTTGAATTCTAAATAAATCACAGACAGTGTCACCAGCAAAGCACTCCACACCATCACACCTCCTCCTCCATGCTTCCCGGTGGGAACTACATATGCGGAGATCATCTGTTCACCTACTCTGCGTTTCACAAAGACATGGCGTTGGAACCAAAAATCTCAATTTTGGACTCATCAGACCAGAGGACAGATTTCCACCTGTCTAATGTCCATTCCTCGTATTTCTTGGCCCAAGCAAGTCTCCTCTTATTATTGGTGTTCTTTAGTAGTGGTTTCTTTGCAGTAATTCGACCATGAAGGCCTGATTCATGCAGTCTCTGAACAGTTGATGTTGAGATGTGTATTTTACTTGAACTCTGTGAAGCATTTGTTTGGGCTGCAATCTGAGGTGCAGTTAACTCTAATGAACTTATCCTCTGCAGCAGAGGTAACGCTGGGTCTTCCTTTCCTGTGGCGGTCCTCCAGTGAGCCAGTTTCATTATAGCACATCATGTTTTTTGCGACTGCACTTGAAAAAACGTTCAACCTTCTGGAATTTTCCGCATTGACTGACCTTCATGTCTGTCGTTTATCTTTGCTTATTTGAGCTGTTCTTGCCATAATTTGGACTTTTACCAAATAGGTCTATATTCTGTATACCACGCCTACCTTGTCAAAACACAACTGATTGGCTCAAACACATTAAGAAGGAAATAAATTCCACAAATTAACTTTTAACAATGCACACCTGTTAATTGAAATGCATTCCAGGTGACTACCTCATGAAGCTGGTTGAGAGAATGCCAAGAGTGTGCAAAGCTGTCATCAAGGCAAAGGGTGGCTACTTTGAAGACTCTCAAATATAAATATATTTTGAAATTGTTTAACAATTTTTTGGTTACGACATGTTTCCATATGTGTTATTTCATAGTTTTGATGTCTTCATTATTAGTCTACAATGTAAAAAATAGTAAAAAATAAATAAAGAAGAGTCCTTGAATGGGTAGGTGTGTCCAAACGTTTGATTGGTACTGTATATACTGTATATGCACTGTTTAAGGGAGGCGGAATAAATGGCCTGACTTGCCATGAGTGCTAGTGGCTGTTAATGAAAGCGCTGTAACGGATGGAGAGGGACTGGGAGTTGAAGGTTAGGGGGCGCAGAAGGGAGGTTCGGTACGATGTTCCTGAATCCAGAAAAGCCAAGGCTTCTCGCTCACTGTCAAACACTTTAATAAGCATTTGCTACCGGTACTATTCGTTCCCTCTCTGCCTGTCTCCTATTTTGTCTTTATATCCCTTTATTTTGCTTTCCTACAACCTGTGATTTGGGAGGTTAAAGACATGCCCAGGAACTTTGGCAGTATTTTTGAAACTTCGCACAATGGGCTGGATGTGTCAATGTGCAGTATGATGTAGTACTCAATTTTCAGGGACCAGTTTTGGCTTGTGAGCGCAACTTTCAGAACTACTGTCCCAAAAAATGATACAGAAGTACTGGATTATCCCTTTTGGCTGTGGAGTGTGAGTCCAAAATGAAGTGTTGTCTGTCTGGGCTTGGGGCTAATGAAGTGTTGCCTGTCTGGGCTTGGGGCTGTAAATGTCAGAGGTCCAAAGTGTACTTCACCCAAATGTAATTACCCCCTCAGTCAGTGTTGTTGCTCTTAGAGCTACGCTAAACTGAATTTGCCTTCACAGCTACAGTAAAAAATAGCAGTGACAGATAACTGAGAATTTGACCTAGAAGAATCAATACCAAATCATTCCAGTAAAAATGGTAAACAGCATTCCATTCAGTAGTCTCAGGTACACACTCTGGTATTCAGTGGGACTCTAGCTGGTATGATTACCTGTTATGTCACACATGTATTTATCATCAGGCTCCCGTGGCCACTAACAATATAGTCTATTTTGACAGACCTACATAATTTTGCTGCACCGATAAGGTTGTAGCGTCGCAAGCAACGTGAGTGAGTATGCAAATTCTATTCATACCCAAATGTCAGGCAATTCTGTGATTACTCTCATTTGCATACATCACTGGTGGTTTGCATAGATGGACTTACATGGCTTTTACAACATGCATGTTCCCTTGATAACCACTAGCTGTTAAATATGACAGTTAGACATTCTGGAAGACTCTAGAAAGTTTTTTTGTGATGAGTTCATGTAAAATTCATTTTTTAGCTGCAAGACATTATTCACTTTTTAGTGTGCACACAAATTCAACCTAGACACAGAGGAATGTCTTACAATACAGTACAATGTAACATAATGTCATATTGTGTAATGAAATAAAATACAGTGCCTGGTACTGAAATGTAGGGTAATGTAATGTGCTGCAATGTAATCTATGCAGTGAAATGTAATGTAATGTAATCTGGTTTGGGGAGACAGTGTTGATTAAATGCTGGCAGCGAGGGGACTGGGGAGAAGGGGGTGGGGGGGTGGGGGGGGGGGCATCATTAACTGTATTGGGAATAGAGCCTGCCAGCTTGTAGTCCTAAAACCTGGAAATAAGATACATCTGGTTTGTTCAGCCATTCCTATGGGGAAAATGAACGGGGAAAAATTAGGGTTTTGGGATAAACGCTGAAAATAAGTTCTGACGTTAACACAGGCTTATGAGATCTTATACGTTTTGTTCTATGAGATAATATCAGTCAGTTAACATGACCTTTATGCATTATGAAGCCTTTATGTGCTTTTTTAAATGAAGTAAATGCTTCAAAATTCACAAAGGGTGACGTTAACTGATGAAGATTATCTCATAGAACAAAACATATAATATCTCTTAACTTATTTTCGGCATTTATCCACCAAGCATACAAAAACTGCATTAATTTTCCTATAGGCTTTGTCCAATGAACCATAGCGGAGTTAGTGCCTACAAAACGACACCATTACTATTGCTCTCTATAGAATGAAAAGAGCTGCGGAGAAGGGAGGGACAATTTCTCCAATTTATGAGAGCATGATGTCCCTCAGGGTGTAGTCGCTAACTCGCTGTACAGTCATCCACAACGGGCTGGGAAGACAATGACTGGGACTCTGGGATTGACTGAAACATCCTGGACTGGGCTGAAATAGCTGCTCTATTTGTTCTACTCTTCTCCTTTCTTATTTCGTCTTCTCTTCTCTTCCCATCTTTTCTCTTATTTTCCCATCTCTTCTCTAGGCCTCTGTTAGCTAGGTCAGTACGCCAGTATGTTCATCCCTTCTTCAAGTCCAATCAGTGTCTAAATATCACCAGGAGTAGATACAGTAGCTACAGTTAGTCATTGTCTCAGTAGACAAAACAGAGCCTCACACAAACGTCTGATACCATTACCACTCCCCTCCACAGCCGTAAATATTCGCTAACTACCATTACACTGTAATTGTGTCAGGCTGTTATTGCTGTGTGATTAGGGTTGCAAAGCTACCGATAGTTTACCAAAGTTACAGGAATCTTTAGGTAATTAACAGAAAATCTACGGCAATCTATCGTAACTTTGGTAATTTATACTTTAATAAAACTTGTTTTATTCATATAGAGTATTCATTTTTATATCTGCGTCCATATTGTCCACGAGTTTCTAGTAGATAGACTATATGGTTCAACAGAAAATAATCTAATCAAAAATTGCATTATTTTCAGTTAACTCTGCAACTCTTCCAACTATTGACTTTTTTCACAACTGTTTGAGGCCGAAACATTGACCACAAATGCATACTGACATGGTAAAATAAATAAAATGTGCAAGTAAAGGATATTTCATGCTGAAACCCTCATATTGAACACCGACGTTATTCACTAAGTTGATGGTTTATATTTAAGATAATGTTTTACAGTTTTGTCATTACATTTTTTGTTTGAAAATCATGTTATTTCATATATTTTACATGTGATAAAGCCACACAGAGGGCCAGAGATAATTAAAGACACCTTTGATAATCTGAAGTACCCAAAAGGGATTCTAGATGTCTTGTGATAGATTACATAAAATACTTGAATGATACCAAAATTCGGGAAGGTTACTGGTAAACTTCTAAAGTTTCCATTAATATACCCTCCCTTTGAAACCCTATGTATAATGTATCGCAATGTTGCGTTAATGGTCCTTAAACCTTTGAAGATGTTGAGTGTGTGTTTTTCACCTAGCTAGCTTGTTAATGGCTCTTGCGAAATATCCACCTATCTCTCTTGAAGTGTTTGATGAGCAAACATGGTATGGAAACATTAACTGGGGAGGTTGTATTTTGTTCGTGCTTACCTCACACTTCAAACAAAGTTCATGGGAGTCGTAAATGGGATTGTGATGCACATGTTTGCTTGTGTGTTTGTACGTTCCCTCAGGGTTGGAGTGGAGAGTGACAGTGGAGCGGCAGGTGGGAGAGAGCTAGTCTAATCAGACAGAGAGAGTGGTAGTCCTATACCACTAAAGCACATCAGGGATTTGGCCCAGCCCCCCGAGACCACTTTACACTATAGCATTATATCATGTCCAGATACCTCAAGACTCTATCTATCTGTGATGGACATGATTGACTGCCTCTGCTCAGACTTCAGAGTGTTGTCATTACACATCGAGAGTCTGGTCATTATAGTGTTGAATATTTGACACGTATACGTCCATTGGTGCATTAGTCAAACATTTTTTGCTGCTTTTTTTCTGTTTCATTTCAACCTGCAATGCTGACAGGCCATGAACCCCTACGCTCTTCTGTTCCACAGTACTGCGTGATGACTTTAGACAGAACCCAGCGGATGTGATGGTGGCGGCGGGGGAACCTGCCGTACTGGAGTGCCAACCCCCCCGTGGGCATCCTGAGCCCACCATCTCATGGAGGAAAGACGGTACCAACATCAACGACAGGGATGAGCGCATCACGGTAAGACACAAGCTCCGTTAACCTCGGAGCACACTCTGTGTAGAGCATACACTGCACTGCGCTGGGCCTGCACGTCATACACACACACACACACACACACACACACACACACACACACACACACACACACACACACACACACACACACACACACACACACACACACATACGCACGCGCACAAACACGGCTCACTGCTTGCTGGCGGAGCTCCAGGAAGATCAGTGTCTCTGTTGGCAGACGTGTGGCATAATGAAGAGAAACAAGTGCATCATCTATTTGACAAACATAATGAAATCATATTGCACTGTGGTTTGGCCAATCAATGTCTATTTGGAACAAAGGCTATCTGGGGAAGCGTGAAAAGAAATCAGGGGAGGGTGTGTGTGTGTATGCAAGCATGTTTGTTTGCTTGTTTGTCTGTATAGGGGACTTGTTAGTTGGGATCCAAGGCTTATCCTCCTCCGGATTGACAGTTAGTCTGTCTCTGAGGGACTCCAATGGACAGAGAAGCTCTCCTCTACACCAACAAGAGGGAGGTGGAGGAGAGAGAGAGGGCCTTCTGAAGGAAATACAAAGGCTGTGTTGGCTTTGTACTTCCCTCTTTTCTCCTGATTTATGTCCAGGATATCATGAGGACCAACACCCATCTACCTACAGTATATAAAATAAAATACGAAGTCAAAATCAACTAAGGTCTTGTAGTGTCAAGTCAGGGAAGCCATGTTGGCCCCAGTCCCTATAGCGCATGTGGTTTTCCATGGTGTACTGGCTCAGTGTGTAAACAGAAGGCCAGCTTGGTTTCTGCCTCATAGCTATAGCTCGGCTCATTGGACTAATGGGCCTGCAGATAAGACTGTTTCCTAATGAGTCCTCAGGCCCTGTAAACAACACAGCGCTGGTGATGGAGTGTTGTGTTCTAACACAACATCCACTCCCAAAGTTGTTGTTGTTTCTTAAACCACGGCGAGTTCTGGATGTCTGTTGTGGCCAAGCTTGAAGTAATGGGGTGAAGGGCGTTTGGGGGAAGGTTTTGAGTGGGTGGGCATTGGACAAGTGGCCAGTGGTGCAGAACAATGCATCAACATACCTTTACTAGATTATGGGGATATTTTATATATGAATGCTTCCGCTCAGTGTTTGAGATCAATTGACACTCTTTACCATGGCACTTTGAGATTTGTTTTAAACTGCAAAACCCTTACGCACCACTGCACTTTGTATACCAGGGTTGGCTGGCCTTCTCTAGTCACTCGTAGGCTCAGTCACTGGTATACTTTTATTTACAAAGCCATTTTGGGTTTACTACCTTTTTATTTGAGCATTGTATTGTTCAGAAATGTGGTGGGTCGTCTCTTCGTTCGCTGGACTTCATCCTGCTAACTGTTCTAAATGTCCCAACTGAATTTGGTAAAAGGGCTTTTATGTACTCTGCGCCATCGTCTTGGAACACCTTACAAAATACTTTTAAACTGGAAGAACTTGTCCCGATTGGTGTTTTTAAATCACTGATGAAGGATTCTGAGGCTGATTCCCTGACCTGTCAATGTTTTTAATTTGCTGTTTTATACTCTTGTGAAGTCAATGGTTTCTACTAGATTACTTGTGGTTTTTCATGTTGTCTGTCTGTAATTTTTTTGTAATGACTTGGTGCTGCCTATCTTGGCCAGAGCCCTCTTGAAAAAGAGATTTTAATCTCAATGAGCCCTTCCTGGTTAAATAAAGGTTAAATAAAATAAATAAAAACAGGAGTACTTCTAGATAGAGTACTATATTGTGGCATAACATCATATAACACCCTATATTGACTGTAGTGGGGTCAGGTTGGGTGGTGATGTGGCAGATGCATAAATAGAGGGGAACTCAGGAAAGGAAGGATGAGAGCGAGAGAGAGGGATAGGAGAGAGGAGGAGGACAGGAGTGATGTATTTGCTGGTGTTGTTGTGGATCTGACGTTGAGAGAGCGAGTAGTCCCATTCACCAATGTACCAGTTGTGAAACAGGGAAGGAACTCAGGGGGTATGCTAATTTGGTATAGAGCAGACCTAACTCACTCTATTTAATGAATAAAAACAGGAACATTTGGCTAGAAATTCAAAAGGAAATTATCTCAACATAGAAGAATGTCCTCCTGTGTGCTACCAATATCCCACCACTAGAATCCCCATAGTTAATTGAAGACAGCTTCTTCGTCCTGGAGGGGGAAATCAATCATTTCCAGGCACAGGGACATGTACTAGTCTGTGGCGACCTAAATGCAAGAACTGGACAATAACCTGACACCCTCAGAACACAGGGGGACAAATACCTACCTGGCGGTGACAGCATTCCCTCCCACATATGCCCACCTAGGCACAACTACGACAACATAACCAACAAAAACAGGTCACAACTCTTGCAGCTCGGTCACATGCTGGGTATGTACATAGTCAATGGTAGGCTTCGAGGTGACTCGGTAGGTACACCTTAAGTATAGCTCATCTCTTTGAAGCAGTACTGTAGACTACTTTATCACTGACCTCTACCCTTGAGTCTCTCAGAGCGTTCACAGTCAGCCCACTGATACACCCTATCAGATCACATCAACATCACACTCTCCTTGAACAGAGCAATACTCAATCATGAGGCATCAAAGCCAAATGAACTGAATAATATTAAGAAATGCTATAGATGGAAGGAAAGTAGTGTGGAAACATACCAAAAAACAATTAAGCAACAACAAATTCAATCCCTTTTAGATAACTTCCTGGACAAAACATTTCACTGTAATATTGAAGGTCTAAACTTGGCTGTAGAAAATCTAAACAGTATATTTGACCTCTCAGCTTCCCTATCAAATCTAAACATTTCAAGCAGAAAATCGAAGAAAATGAACAACAAGGACAAATGGTTTGATGAATAAAGCCAGAAACCTAAGAAAGAAATTGAGAAACCTATCCAACCTAAAACATAGAGAAACAGAAAACCTGAGCCTACACCTTCACTATGGTGAATCACTAAACCAATACAGAAAAACACTACAGAAAAAGAAGGAACAGTACATCAGAATTCATCTCAATGTAATTGAGTAATTCATAGGCTCTAACCACTTCTGGGAAAATTGGAAAACACTAAACAAACAACAACACGAAGAGTTATCTATCCAAAATGGTGATATATGGGTAAGCCACCTTTCCAATCTTTTTGGCCCTATAACAAAAAACAAAACAGCAAAAACATTATACATGATCAAATACAATTCTTAGAATCATCTATTAAATACTACCAGAACCCACTGGATTCTCAAATTACATTGAATGAATTACAGGACAAAATGCAATCCCTCCAACCCAAAAAGGCATGTGGTGGTATCCTCAATGAAATGATCAAATATACAAACCAAAAATTCAAATTGTCTGTACTTAAACTCTTTAACATCATCCTCACACTCACACACTCACACTGAATGTATCACACTCCTCTGACCTTTGTCCCCCATTAAATTCAGGGTAATGTGATGACACTTTAAAAGTTGCCAACACCACAGGGGGTGGAACATGAAACAGGTCCTGGCCTAGTGACCTCTGAGACCTCTGGGATTTGAAACCTTGCCACTGCCCTCTCCCCTCGTCTCCCTTCCTCTGCCCCTTCCTCTCCCCTGCTCCCCCCCTCCTCTCATTTCCCCCTCATCTCCCTCCCCACTTTTATCCCCCTATCCACTCCTATCCCCTTCCTCCCCCTCCTCTCCCCCTCCTCTCCCCTTCCAATTCAATTCAAGGGCTTTATTGGCATGGAAAACGTATGTTAACATTGCCAATGCAAGTGAAGTAGATACACTCACAGAAGTTCCAAAAGAATAAAGACATTTCAAATGTCATATTATGTATATATACAGTGTTGTAACGATGTGCAAATAGTGAAAGTACAAAAGGGAAAATAAGTAAACATAAATATGGGTTGTATTTACAATGGTGTTTGTTCTTCATTGGTTGCCCTTTTTTGTGGCAACAGATCACAAATATTGCTGCTGTGGTATTTCACCCAGTAGATATGGGAGTTTATCAAAATTGGGTTTGTTTTCAAATTCTTTGAAGATCTGTGTCTTTAATATTGTCAGGATGTGCAGGTTAGGAAGTGCATCTCATTTTCCACCTCATTTTGTGGGCAGTGTGCACATAGCCTGTATTCTTTTGAGAGGCAGGTCTGCCTACGGCGGCCTTTCTCAATAGCAAGGCTATGCTCACTGAGTCTGTACATTGTCAACGCTTTCCTTAAGTTTGGGTCAGTCACAGTGGTCAGGTTTTCTGCCACTGTTTACTCTCTGTTTAGGGCCAAATAGCATTCTAGTTTGCTTTGTTTTTTGTTAATTATTTCCAATGTGTCAAGTAATTATCTTTTTGTTTTCTCATGATTTGGTTTGGTCTAATTGTGTTGCTGTCCTGGGACTCTGTGGGGTCTTTTTGTGTTTGTGAACAGAGCCCTAGGACCAGTTTGCTCTGGTTATTCTCTCTGTAGGCGATGGCTTTGTTATGGAAGGTTTGCGAATCGCCTCCTTCTAGGTGGTTGTAGAATTTAGCAGCTCTTTTCTGTATGGTCTCGACCCCGCCCTGTGCAACTGGGTACTGGACTTCCTGACGGGCCTCCCCCAGGTGGTGAGGGTAGGCAACAACATCTCCACCCCGCTGATCCTCAACACTGGGGCCCCACAAGGGTGCGTTCTGAGCCCTCTCCTGTACTCCCTGTTCATCCACGACTGCGTGGCCACGCACGCCTCCAACTCAATCATCAAGTTTGCGGACGACACAACAGTGGTAGGCTTGATTACCAACAACGACGAGACGGCCTACAGGGAGGAGGTGAGGGCCCTCGGCGTGTGGTGTCAGGAAAATGACCTCACACTCAACGTCAACAAAACTAAGGAGATGATTGTGGACTTCAGGAAACAGCAGAGGGAACACCCCCCTATCCACATCGATGGAACAGTAGTGGTACTGAATTGGTCCACTCACACAGACAGCATCGTGAAGAAGGCGCAGCAGCGCCTCTTCAACCTCAGGAGGCTGAAGAAATTCGGCTTGTCACCAAAAGCACTCACAAACTTCTACAGATGCACAATCGAGAGCATCCTGGCGGGCTGTATCACCGCCTGGTACGGCAACTGCTCCGCCCACAACCATAAGGCTCTCCAGAGGGTAGTGAGGTCTGCACAACGCATCACCGGGGGCAAACTACCTGCCCTCCAGGACACCTACACCACCCGATGTTACAGGAAGGCCATAAAGATCATCAAGGACAACAACCACCCGAGCCACTGCCTGTTCACCCCGCTATCATCCAGAAGGCGAGGTCAGTACAGGTGCATCAAAGCTGGGACCGAGAGACTGAAAAACAGCTTCTGTTTCAAGGCCATCAGACTGTTAAACAGCCACCACTAACATTGAGTGGCTGCTGCCAACACACTGACACTGACTCAACTCCAGCCACTTTAATAATGGGAATTGATGGGAAATGATGTAAAATATATCACTAGCCACTTTAAACAATGCTACCTAATATAATGTTACATACCCTACATTATTCATCTCATATGCATACGTATATATTGTACTCTATATCATCTACTGCATCCTTATGTAATACATGTATCACTAGCCACTTTAACTATGCCACTTTGTTTACATACTCATCTCATATGTATATACTGTACTCGATACCATCTACTGTATCTTGCCTATGCTGCGCTGTACCATCACTCATTCATATATCTTTATGTACATATTCTTTATCCCCTTACACTGTGTATTAGACAGTAGTTTTGGAATTGTTAGTTAGATTACTTGTTGGTTATTACTGCATTGTCGGAACTAGAAGCACAAGCATTTCGCTACACTCGCATTAACATCTGCTAACCATGTGTATGTGACAAATAAAATTTGATTTGATTTATTTGGATAATTAGCGGTTATTGGCCTAATACTGCTCTGCGTGCATTATTTGGTGTTTTACCATGTACACAGAGGATATTTTTGCAGAATTCTGCATGCAGAGTCTCAATTTGATGTTTGTCCCATTTTGTGAATTCTTGGTTGGTGAGCAGACCCTAGACCTCACAACCATAAAGGGCACTGGGTTCTATAACTGATTCAAGTATTTTCAGCCAGAGCGTGACAGAGCATTCCTCTCCCCTCCTATCCCGTTCCTCCCTATCCTCTCCCCTCTTAACCCTCTCCTCCCTCTCCTCCCCCCTCTTCCCGCTCCTCTCCTCTCCCATCTTCTCCTCTCCCATCTTCTCCTCTCCTCCCTCTCCTCACCCCCTCCTCCCGCTCCTCTCCTCTCCCCTCTTAACCCTCTCCTCCCTCTCCTCACCTCCTCCTCCCGCTCCTCTCCTCTCCCATCGTCTCCTCTCCCATCTTCTCCTCTCCTCCCTCTCCTCACCCCTCCTCCCGCTCCTCTCCTCTCCCCTCTTAACCCTCTCCTCCCTCTCCTCACCCCCTCCTCCTGTTCCTCTCCTCTCCCATCTTAACCCTCTCCTCCCTCTCCTCACCCCCTCCTCCCGCTCCTCTCCTCTCCCCTCTTAACCCTCTCCTCCCTCTCCTCACCCCCTCCTCCCGCTCCTCTCCTCTCCCATCTTCTCCTCTCCCACTCTTCTCCTCCTGCTCTCCCTGTGTAACACATGATGACTTTTATGGCCTGGGAGAATATGTCAGTGTGAAGAGGGAAGGTCAGCCTCCTCTCAGCAGGTTGCAGGTATTGCGAGGGCAAGAGGGGCAAGGGGGGACAAGAGGTGGTGAAGAGGGTTAGTATTTGTGAATGGGGCAGAGAAGGGGCTGGAGCTAGTCTGCTGTAAATCAGGCTGTGAGTAGATTAGCTATGACTGCTTGGCTGGTCTTCCCAGCATGGTTTACATACAAGAAGTTGTAACCTACTGGCCTGGCCACAGGACTCCTCCACTTCCCTCCTCTCTGACAGGCTCTGGTGCATTATGACACCTCTCCACTCACTAAACAACGTCACTCTACACTGCACTTTACCACTGGGAAACAAGAGGCAGGGACTATAGAAAGGTTTTCCTTCACCCATCCTCACCCTAGTGTTTGAATAGCAATCCCTCTTTTAAGACATTTTAATGTTATTTGAACATTTCTGATGCATGATTAGGCTTTTACTTATCAGTTATGTTTGCAGAAACCCTGATTCCATATTTTCTGCACATAGGTTCTTCTTTGAAACTAGCATAATTCTCCAACCCAACCATCCAAAGTTATTTCCCATTACAACAATCCTGCTGCATGTCACAGTACAGGATCTCTAGGCTGGTGCTGTAGCAGTGTTCTCTGAGGCCTGAGATGTTGTGGGCTCACTGCTTCCTCTTTCAGTGGAAAACAACCCGTCAGGCACTGCCCTCCCTGCCACACAGCCAGCCAGCCGGGGCAGCTGGGAATGCACACTGTTTACTTCTTAAAGCTTTTGCCTTAAACCTACCAGATCTTTGTCTGGGCTCTATAGCAGTGGTCACCAACTGGTTGATCGCCATCTCCAAGGTCTTCATAGTCGATCACCAAACATTTCTGTAACAAACAACAACGATAAAGCCTTTGCGTTCCTGCTTTGTTCGTTCGGTAAGTACTCTTGTTTCAGCAGGCAAAGTGTTCCAATTTTGAACCATTTCATGTATCTAATTGTAGAACTCTGCATACCTGGCAGGCCCAGAGAGCAAATCAAGTGCACCTAAAGGCCTACTGCTGGCCAATCAGATCACAGTATCTGCACAGTTTCCTCGAGACAGGCTGTAAAAAGAGGCCTCGAGTGCACAGCAAAGTTGATGCTGTGAAATTTCAAAACTGTTAAAACCATGACTAGAGAAAGTCTCAGTGAAAACAGTAAAGAGCTGCTGTTTTTACAAGTAATTTGTTATTCAGCACTGTCAACCGTTTCTTCAACACTTTTATAAGCCATAAAATGTGCGTTCTCCATACATCCACTCACACTAAATCCAGCACTGCAGCAGCAATGAAAGGGTATAGCAAAGTGTTACGATAGGCTTACGCTGTTATTGTTAGTGGCTTGTCTTTTTTAATATTGAGGAATATTTCACTTTCTCTGGTCATAAGAGTAACAACATGAATTGGTGCATGAGACAGAAATAATGCAGTGCGACTTGAGTTTTGTCATCAGCTGGAAGACTTTGTCCCCTTTTCTCGGCGGAGGGAAGGAGAGCGGGGGGACTGAGACGGGTGAGAGGCAGGGTTACTTCTGCTCCGTCCCACCCCTCAGACTGACCATCAGATGCAGGCCATCAGTGCAGTAAAATAAAAATGCTAATGATTATGCTCACTCAGCTGTGCCTCACAAGTAATACAACAAATTACTATAATCTATTACCAGTGTGATCATGTACCAAACATTTTGAAGTATTATTTCGAAATGGTCTGAGAAGAACAAAATTTCAATTCAAGCATAGACAGTATGCAGTGATAATGTATTGGGCATATAGTCGACTGCACAAACATTGCTAAATAACTGTTTTTAATAGGTTAAAATGTTGCATGTTTTTTAAGTCATATTCTTTTTAATAAATCTGAGCGGTAGATCTCAGCTTGTTTGTGGACTTGCTTTTTGCTTTGATCTTGACTCAGAAAAGGTGGTGACCACTGCTCTGTAGTAATGTCAAATCAAATCAATATTTGTCACTTGCGCCGAATACAACAGGTGTAGTAGACCTTACAGTGAAATGCTTATTACAAGCCCTTAACCAACAATTCAGATTTAAAAAAAAAAGTAATTAAGAAAATATTTGCTAATTTTTAAAATAAATAAAAAAAACATTTAAATACAACGTACCACAATAAAATAACAACACAGAGGCTGTATACAGGGGGTACCGGTACCGAGTCAATGTTGGGGGTACAGGTTAGTCAAGGTAATTGAGGTACATGTCGGTGGGTGTAAAGTGAGTAGCAACAGCGTACCAAAGGGGGTCAATGCAAACAGTTTGGGTAGCCATTTGATTAACATTTAGTAGTCTTATGGCTTGGGGGTAGAAGCTGTCCTAGATTTAGTGCCTTCTAAACCACAAATAATTAACTTGCCTTATTCAGTGTGGTGTTATTTATATTTGGTTTATATAGGTATCTAGTTACAGATATGACTTTACAACTTCTACTTTTCTTCCCTCCATCTTTCAGATCCGCAGTGGGAAGCTGATGATCACCAACGCCAGGAAGAGTGACGCAGGGAAATACATTTGTGTGGGGACCAATATGGTGGGAGAGAGGGAGAGCGAAACTGCAGAACTGACTGTTCTAGGTAAGACCCTGTCTGTCTGTCTGTGTCTCTGTCTCTGTCTCTGTTTCTGTCTCTCTGTCTCTCTGTCTCTCTGTCTGTCTGTCTGTCTGTCTGTCTGTCTGTCTGTCTGTCTGTCTGTCTGTCTGTCTGTCTGTCTGTCTGTCTGTCTGTCTGTCTGTCTGTCTGTCTGTCTGTCTGTCTGTCTGTCTGTCTGTCTGTCTGTCTGTCTGTCTGTCCCTCTAGTAGAGTCTGTCTCCCTCTCCCTCCTCTCAGCCCCCTTCAGTGAGTCTTAGTTGTGTCAGTGAAGGTCAAAGAGTCTGCATGTCCCCTTGGTAAAGGTTTTTCTCCCTGGCACATAATCCAATAATGGAACAAGTTACATAACAATGGCCCCCAGCCCTGCAGCTGTGAAGGCATTTCTCATGAATCCTAAACTCAGGGTGACCCTGTCTTCCCACCGTGACCCCTGCCACCCCCCAGCTGTCCTGGACCAGGTTGTATCCCCACCCTCATCCCCCACTCTCAATCATTCTTCTTGCTGCCAAGTGTCCCAGACCACTGACTCCTAGCCTGGTTCCCCTCTCCACCCCCACCTCCACCCAATGCTGTCCCCCTCTCTACCAGCACCCCACCCCCTCTCCAAACACTTCCATTGTAGCAGACTGAGACATCTTATCACGGGAACGGGTAGGCTGGGCTGGGCTGGGCTACTGGCCAGGGCACACCACACACATTTACAATGCCTAGTAAAAACTTCTAGGGCTAATAGAATAATACTGTGTATTGAATAAACAGATCTGTTTTCAAATGTGCTATGGGACCAATGTGAATAAAATGGCCCTAGTTTTAACAAGCCCTACTAGTTTTAAGTGGATTTAAGTTGTTTTCATTCACATAAATGAATGTGTTTTAGTGAAAACAGAGGGTGAAGAGGGTGAAACACGGGGGGATGTGGGTGTGGTACATCCGTCCCATGGAGAGAGAGTTACAGGGGGCTAATGGTATTCAGAGGTAGCGTCTTTAGGTGCTTATCTAATAGCTTTGTATAAGCTTGATTTTGCAAGGGCTAAGGGTTGGAGATCCAAGCAAAACTGTCAATCTATCACCGAACTTGAAACACATTATGATTATGATCTTCTTCAGAGCGCCCAGGGTTTGTGAAGAGGCCCAGTAGTGTTATGGTGCTGGCAGATGAGAGTGTGGAGTTCCACTGTGAGGCACAGGGAGATCCGGTCCCCACTGTCCGCTGGAGGAAAGAGGATGCAGACCTACCCAAGGGGAGGTATGGATGGATTGCCCAGCAGGACTATACAGCCTTTATATTACGCTGTTACTCGTCATAGACACATACTCTGATCAAAATTCACATGCACACTTAGGCTCACGGAATTAGATGCGTGGTATATTACAGTGTGTATGCCATCATGTGAAGCTCCTTTGTCTCATCGTTATATCTCCCAGTCCCTTTCTCTCACACTGTGTGTATGTGTCTGTCTGTCTACAGGTATGAGATCCTAGAGGACCACACCCTGAGCGTACGAGATGTAAGACTGTCAGACGAGGGCTCCTACACATGTGTTGTGGAGAACATGGTGGGAAAGGCTGAGGCATCCGCTACACTGACCGTACACGGTCAGTACAACCTCCACCAACCGTAACCCCAACCGTAACCCCAACCCAAGTCTGTTTGACATGAAAGCGCACAGACTATGTTATTATTTTATTTTTTACCTTCATTTAACTAGGCAAGTCAGTTAAGAACAAATTAAGAACAAATTCTTATTTTCAATGACGGCCTAGGAACAGTGGGTTAACTGCCTGTTCAGGAGCAGAACGACTGATTTGTACCTTGTCAGCTCGGGGGTTTGAACTTGCAACCTTCCGGTTACTAGGCCAACGCTCTAACCACTAGGCTACCCTGCCGCAGACTGTGTGCAGACTGTGTTTATGCTGTGCAGCTGTTGCTCTGACATTCATGAAACGTTAGATAAAGTGTGAAGGAGAAGACAGCTGTTCTCGGAGCAGTTGGATATCTTACCTAACCCACACCAAAGAGTGTCATACCACTGCCCTGATTTATTTAGCATGGATCAGTTTACATTCATGTGTCGAGTCAAGCAGTTACCAGAGTAACCGACTGAGTTGGGTTATCAGTTAAATGTGAGGTCATGTACAGTTGAAGTCGGAAGTTTACATACACTTAGGTTGGAGTCATTAAAACTCGTTTTTCAACCACTTCACAAATTTCTTGTTAACAAACTATAGTTTTGGCAAATCAGTTAGGACATCTACTTTGTGTATGACACAAGTCGTTTACAGACAGATTATTTCACTGTATCACAATTCCAGTGGGTCAGAAGTTTACATACACTAAGTTGACTGTGCCTTTAAACAGCTTGGAAAATTCCAGAAAATTATGTCATGGCTTTGGAAGCTTCTGATAGGCAAATTGACATAATTTGAGTCCATTGACATCATTTGAGTCAATTGGAGGTGTACCTGTGGATATGGTTCAAGGCCTACTTTCAAACTCAGTGCCTCTTTGCTTGACATCATGGGAAAATCAAAAGAAGTCATCCAAGACCTCAGAAAAAAAATAGTAGACCTCCACAAGTCTGGTTCATCCTTGGGAGCAATTTCCAAATGCCCGAATGTACCACGTTCATCTGTATAAACAATAGTATGCAAGTTTAAACACCATGGGACCATGCAGCCGTCATACCACTCAGGAAGGAGACGCGTTCTGTCTCCTAGAGATTAACGTACTTTGGTGAGAAAATTGTATATCAATCCCAGGTAAAAAAAAGTATCTATATCCACAGGAAAACAAGTCTTATATCGACATAACCTGAAAGGCCATTCAGCAAGGAAGAAGTCACTGCTCCAAAACCGCCATAAAAATGCCAGTTTGCAACTGCACATGGGGACAAAGATCGTACTTTTTGGAGAAATGTCCTCTGGTCTGATGTAACAAAAATAGAACTGTTTGGCCATAATGACCATCGTTATGTTTGGAGGAAAAAGGGGGAGGCTTGCAAGCCGAAGAACACCATCCCAACCGTGAAGCACAGGGGTGGCAGCATCATGTTGTGGGGGTGCTTTGCTGCTGGAGGAACTGGTGCACTTCACAAAATAGATGGCATCATGAGGGAGGAACATTATGTGGATTTATTGAAGCAACATCAGACATCAGTCAGGAAGTTAAAGCTTGGTCGCAAATGGGTCTTCCAAATGGACAATGACCCCAAGCATACTTCAAAAGTTGTGGCAAAATGGCCTAATGACAACAAAGTCAAGGTATTGGAGTGGCCATCACAAATCCCTGACCTCAATCCTATAGACAATTTGTGGGCAGAACTGAAAAAGTGTGTGCGAGCAAGGAGGTCTACAAACCTGATTCAGTTACACAGGCTCTGTCAGGAGGAATGGGCCACAATTCATCCAACTTATTGTGGGAAGCTTGTGGAAGGCTACCCAAAACGTTTGACCCAAGTTAAACAATTTAAAGTCAATGCTACCAAATACTAATTGGGTGTATGTAAACTTCTGACCCACTGGGAATGTGATGAAAGAAATACAAGATGAAATAAATCATTCTTTCTCCTGTTATTCTGATATTTCACATTCTTAAAATAAAGTGGTCATCCTAACTGACCCAAGACAGGGAATTTTTACTATGATTAAATGTCAGGAATTGTGAAAAACTGAGTTGAAATGTATTTGGCTAAGGTGTATGTAAACTTCTGACTTCAACTGTATTTACTTGGCTTGAGTTCATATCAGTTCTGCAGCAATCAGCACTCTACTTGCCTTGTTCCCTGCTCGTACAACTCATAGTCTAACCATGACTGGATCAGTGTAACAGTTCTGAATAGGTGCCCCGATGGGAGTGTTGATGAGGCACCAGGAAGTGGTTTCATTTATGAGCAGGGATGCCCTTCCACAATGACCCCCACAGCACTGGGACTGATGGCAGGAAATGAGCACCAACACCCGACTACTCACACACACTTGCGTGTACACGAATGCACACACACACGCATATACAGACACATGCACGCACACACACACACATGCGCATACACACACGCGCACACACACACACACACACACACACACACACACACACACACACACACACACACACACACACACACACACACACAGTGGCCAAGTGACACGAAGCAAGAGAGAGATAGACAGACAGTGAGGATGAGCAGGGCTTAATTAAAGACAAGCCTGAGTCCCATGCAGGGAATTGACATGGTTCCAATTACAGAATCTACTCTACACCAAACCTGCCTGCCTCTCTGTCAAATTGGTGAAGTGATATAACAAAAAAAAGATATATAAAAAAATACGGAAAAGTGGTGCGTGCATACGTATCCATCCCCTTTGCTATGAAGCCCCTAAATAAGATCTGGTGCAACCAATTACCGTCAGAAGTCACATAATTAGTTAAACAATGTCCACCTGTGTTCAATCTAAGTGTCACATGTTCTCAGTATATATACCTGTTCTGAAAGGCCCCAGAGTCTGCAACACCATTAAGCAAGGGATATTACCAAGCAAGCGGCACCATGAAGACCAAGGAGCTCTCCAAACAGGTCAGGGACAAAGTTGTGGAGAAGTACAGATCAGGGTTGGGTTATAATAAAATATCAGAAACTTTGAACAGATAACCCTGAAGGAGCTGCAAAGCTCCACAGCTTAGATTGGAAAATCTGTCCATAGGACCACTTTAAGCCGTACACTCAGAGCTGGGCTTTACGGAAGAGTGACCAGAAAAAATCCATTGCTTAATGAAAAAAATAAGCAAACACGTTTGGTGTACGCCAAAAGACTCCCCAAACATATGGAAGAAGGTACTCTGGTCAGATGAGACTGAAATGGATATTTTTGGCCCTCAAGGAAAACACTATGTCTGGATCAAACCCAACACCTCTCAGCACCCCAAGGACACCATCCCCACAGTGAAGCATGGTGGTGGCAGCATCATGCTGTGGGGATGTTTTTCATCAGCAGGGACTGGGAAACTGGTCAGAATTTAAGAAATTATGGATTGCGCTAAATACAGGGAAATCCTTGAGGGAAACCTGTTCTCATCTTCCAGAGATTTCAGACTGGGACGGAGGTTCACCTTCCAGCAGGACAATGACCCTAACCATACTGCTAAAGCAACACTTGAGTGGTTTAAGGGGAAACATTTAAATATCTTGGAATGGCTTAGTCAATGCCCAGATCTCATTTGAGAATCTGTGGTATGACTTAAAGATTGCTGTATATCAGCATGAACCCATCCAACTTGAAGGACCTGGAGCAGTTTTGCCTTGAAGAATGGATAAAAATCCCAGGGCTAGATGTGTCAAGCTCATAGAGACACACCCCAATAGACTTGCAGCTGTAATTGCTGAAAAAGGTGGCTCTACAAAGTATGGATTTTGAATAGTTATGTACACTCAAGTTTTCTGTTTTTTCTGTCTTATTTCTTGTTTGTTTCACAAGAAAAAATATTTTGTATCTTCAAAGTGGTAGGCATGTTGTGTAAATCAAATGATACAAACCCCCCCAAAAATCTATTTTATTTCCAAGTTGTAAGGCAACAAGAAAATGCCAAGGGGGTGAATACTTTTGCAAGCCACTGTATATTTTTGTTTTCTCATGATTTGGTTGGTTTGGTTGGATCTAATTGCATTGCTGTCCTGGGGCTCTGTTCTCAAACACAAACAGCCCCCACAGTGCCCCAGGACAGCAACACAATTAGACCCAACCAAATCATGAGAAAACAAAAAGATAATTACTGACATAAATGAAACATAGCTCCATGGTTTCTCTGTTTTCTGCCCCAAACATAAACAGTCTAGTGGGCTTGCTGTGTTTGAACATATCCACAGGGAAGGCAGGAGATTAAGGGTTTGTTTCCTCTTTAAACAGTCTGGCCGTGTTATTGGTGCAGACAGGCCACGTTATCAGTAGTGAAAATCAAAGCATATTGGATCCCCACTCCAGTCGAGCTGCTTTCAATCCCAACACACCAAGGCTAAGCTGTTATTTAAAAATAAAGCCGTTTTTCTGTTGTTTATTTATTCTTATTTATTTAGCATAGTTTCCATCATCTAACACTTTTACTGAGGTCGTCCATCACACTTTAACTAGTGCCATCACTCCAGATCATCTTGTAGCATTTTAATGTATTTCCTCCTCAAAGTCATGTCTTCATTTCTCACCCTTTTCTGTTCACACTACAGCTATTCTGCCTCATTCATTCATTAATTCAATCATTCACCCCCATCTCTTTCCCTTTCTGTCTTTCTCACTCTCTCTCTCCATGCATATCACTGTTTATCTCCAATAAGACTCACAGTGTGCCACAGCCTTCACAGAGATATTAAGCCCTCAGTCAATAAGGCTCTATAGTCCTAGCTTGACACCCAGAGTTCTAGTCTCCGAGTGTCTCTTTTACTTAATCCAGCACATGGAGCTGTCGTACAATCCATCCCCCTTTCTTTTCCCTCAGGTTTATGTGTTTACTGGGGGATTGTAACTCTGTCCAAACAGGCTGCAGGACTGGCTGGCCTTGTAACTCAACCCAACACTCCCATGCAAGGCTTTTCACACCTTTGAGTCAACAAGTCCAATGAGTCTTCAAGGGTTGGGAACACTGTGTCCCAGCAGCCTTACTGAGCACACATAGTAATATATACACACACACACACACACACACACACACACACACACACACACACACACACACACACACACACACACACACACACACACACACACACACACACACACACACACACACACACACACACACACACACACACACACACACACACACAGGGACACACACACAGGGACACACACATAGGGACATACACAGGGACACACACATGGCGGCTCACACAGGGGCACACACAGGGACACACACACAGGGGCACACACACGAACACACACAGGGACACACACAGGGGCACACACATGGGGGCACACACTCGAGGGCTCACACAGGGGTACACATAGGGGCACATACAGGGCACACACGGGGGCACACACAGGGGCACATACATGGGGGCACACACACGAGGGCTCACACAGGGGCACACACGGGGGCACACACAGGGGTACACACACAGGGACACATACATGGGGGCACACACACGAGGGCTCACACAGGGGTACACATAGGGGCACATACAGGGGCACACACGGGGGCACACACAGGGACACACACAGGGGCACACACATGGGGGCACACACACGAGGGCTCACACAGGGGTACACATAGGGGCACATACAGGGGCACACACGGGGGCACACACAGGGGCACATACATGCACGACAAACTGGGGCACACAGATGCACGACACACACACAGGCACGCACGTACACATCAACGCAAATACACACACACACACTCGATCTTCACCTTTCACTGGCCCATTCAACTGACCAAACACAAGAGCTCACGTGTCCCCTCAGCACCACCTCCAGTCACCCCATAAGGCTGCCAGGGGACTTCATGCCTCTGGCCCCAGATAGCTCCATAAAACACAAGCTACATGTCAGGGGTCATCACATTGGCATTCAGTGTGGACCTATAAGCACGACACCAAACCTTTCAAACACTTCCAACAAAGTTATGTGTTTGTGTGTGTCTGTGTGCGTGTGTGCATGCATGTGCCAAGGAAATGTTTTCCTCCAATATCCTGGGTCCTAAATATTACACAGACAAACATAGTGAAGGAAACACGGCGTTCTCCAGAGGCACAGTATTTGGTCAATGGAAATAATTACATACGACTACTGAATATGAAACATGGTGGGAGCCTGTAGCTGGCTGCGTATGTAGCAGGTAGAGGGGGTCTGGTCTGAGTTCGACACACTCAGGCAGGACGCTCCACTTCCTATACCATACAGCATGGCATGCTGGGAGCTGGACCTCGGCTCTTATGATGTACATGGTCACATATTCATCAAGTCCCACTCCGAAAACATGGCTGTCAGGGGGTAAGAGGGTTAGAGGGTTCAGAGGCCACAGCCAAATCCAACAACAACACACTGCTTTCTCCTGTCTGTGTCCTCCCTTTCTCTCCTCCTTCTGTTTGGTCCTTTTTTATGGTCTCATATGTCCCTCTGTGTTCCGGACTTTCTCTTCCACTTATCTTTATTAGTAGTGTAATAGTGATAAAATAGTAAAAGGTAAATTGCTGTAATAAGCGTGTATGTGTGAGAGTGTGTATGTCCACAGTAACTACATACGTGTGTTTTGCTAGTGCTGAGGAATTTAGATAGAGGGAGGGAGATGTATTTACAGTCAAACACACACTAAAGCAGTCTCCCACTGGGGTCCCATTCATTAAACACACAAGACCAGCCTCAGTCAACACACCCTACCACGCATATCCTCCATTAATGACTGGGAAGTAGTCGAGCACACAAACAGAGCTTCTGCGCCTCATGCCCCCACTGTGTGTCAGGTTGTTGTTTGTTCCATTCATTTACTCAGTCATGTATTCATTCATCAAAGTGTGTGTTGAAAATGTTTAATGATTGACTGATAATCTTTTCCCATTGCATGTGCCATCATTATTCATCTCCCGTGTTTGTGTCTCTTCTCTTCTCTTCTCTTGTAGTCTTCACTGGTAAGTTATCATCATTATGTCATCCTATTTCTATATAAGATTTTAGTTGTTTATTATATTATTATATTGCAATGCTTGCAAAGGTTTTCAATGGCTTGTCCTGTTAACCAAGCCACATCTCTCCACCCCTGCAGTGCCCCCAGCGTTCGCCATGCGCCCCAGAAACCAGGTGGTGGCGGTGGGGAGAACGGTCACCTTCCAGTGTGAGGCCACTGGAAACCCCCAACCTGCTATCTTCTGGCAGAGGGAGGGCAGCAATGTGAGATACCATCTAGTCCATCGAGTTTAAGTTATTGATCCATATCCTAGTGTAGGATATAGGATATTGATAACACCATATCCAGTGGATGTCTCAAGCATAGACATGTAATTCCAGTCTCAAGACCCCTCCGTCTCTTTCTGTCTGTCCTCCAGAGCCTGCTATTCTCCTACCAGCCCCCTCAGCCCTTCAGCCGTCTCGCTGTGTCCCAGACTGGCAGTCTGACCATCGCAGATGCCCAGCGCTTTGACGCCGGGTACTACAGCTGTCAGGCCCTCAACATCGCTGGCTCCGTCATCACCAAGGCCCTGCTGGAGGTCACTGACAGTGAGTGAGGGAGGGAGGGAGGGAGGGAGGGAGGGAGGGAGGGAGGGAGGGAGGGAGGGAGGGAGGGAGGGAGGGAGGGGAGAAGGGTTTCCTCTAATCAACTGACCAAAGCTCTTCCAGTACGTAAGTTGACTCCACTGGCCCGGTTGGCTGAGTTGTCTCTCCATGATTGGAAAATACAGAATCTGTGGCCTCCAATGTTATGACTAAAAAATCACCACTGTGTAGCTGAATAGCTACTTGCTGCTTTGCTTACTGGATGTATGGCAGATCAGTCTTTCCTGGAGACTGCTGAGATGCTGTGTCCTCTATGGTTCATTGTTTCTTACTGTTACTAATTGTTGTTGGAGTGAATTCAGGAACCCTCAGCTGCAGGCGTTTGGACTCCAAACCCCCTGTTCCCATGGTGACACAGTGCATATAGACTGCCCATCCCCTCCTTACAAACTGAACCCTCCCCCAAAACCCACACACACATACTCACATTTTCACACGCACACATTTTTACACACACACACACATATTTAAACACAGACACCTTTCGTTCTCCTCCCTAATGTCATGCTGGTGATTCGAATGATGATAATCCTGATAATTGCATCAGTTATTAAAAACTGAATTAAAATGGTGAGTCTGGCTCAAAGGCCTACAACTGTAATTACAGCCACCATCCCCACCAGCAAAGTCTACTTGGTTATAATAAACTGACTTGAGTGTGAGCATGCGTGCGCATGTGTGTGTGTGTCTTCACTATGTACATATATTATGTTAATTCACATAATTGCCTGAGGCTGGTACAGGCGGCAAGCATTGTCTGTGCATAAAGGTGACTTCAGCAGTGGTAGCTATTGGTTCTGGGTACCGGTAATCATATGGTGATGATAAAGCTTTCTGCAGCTGCCAAGGTGTCGCACCGGACAAATAAGAGTCACCGACACTCAATTACACTTAATGGAAATGAAACAAGGAAGTAGCATGTTTAATCCAAGTAGGACTTCTCACTCTGCTATCCTTTATATTTCCTTCAAGTGAATAGGCCTACCTGTCTCTCCCCTCTCCCTTCCCCCTCCTCCCTCCCTGTTTGCGAGGTGTATTTGTATGGAAATAACTTGCTGCCATTACCTCTGGCGGTTTTCAAGGTGTTTCCATTATCTTTCCCACTGCCTGTGATTTTGGAGAGCTTTTCCCCCCCTATTTCCACAATGTTGTGAAATGTGAGAGTGATGGCTGCGTGACTGCTGTCTAAATGGGATTTGTTATTAGTTGGTCTGTGGTGCTTTGGCTATTGCCAGCTCCTACTGTTCCTGCTACTTCCCAGTGATTAGCCAGTTGCTCTGGGCATTGGGATAATCTGATGTCTATTCCCTCCACTGCCCCAACCGATCACTCCTATTGTGTTCTCCTCGTATCAATTTCCCTCAATATCTCTCACATCACATCTGCCCTTGATTTTCTCTCTGTCTTTCCCCCTTCCATTCTCTTCTATATATTTTTTATTTATCTCTCTATCTGAAGGGGTGATAGAGAACTATTTACTCTCACAGTATAACTGGTATTAAACAGTGCCTTCTCCCGCTCTCTTTTGAATAGTGGTGTCGGACCGCCCCCCTCCCGTGATCCGACAGGGCCCGTCCAATCATACGGTACCTGTGGAGAGCACAGTGGTCCTGGGTTGCCAAGCAACAGGGACACCCACACCAACAGTTCACTGGAAGAAAGACGGGGTGATGGTGTCCCCCGAGGAGGCCCGCATCACCCAGATAGACACAGGAGCCCTGCAGATCCGCTACGCTAAGGTAGGGGGCAGCGTAACACCACCACCAACATACACTCATAGACCACCACTCAGACACCACCAAATGAACCCACTCTTACACTGTCTCTGTGTCTCTGCTCCTCAGCTTGGAGATACAGGCGTCTACACATGCGTGGCGTCCAGCCCCAGTGGAGAGGCATCCTGGAGGGCTTACCTGGAGGTGGAAGGTAGGTTATGGACATCATAATGATCTTTTCAGCTGTATCTTTCACTCTCTGGAGTCATTGCTGTGAGTAAAAGGGTATTTATTTGATTGTTTTATTGCCACTCTGACCTCACTGTTTCATGTCTGGCAGAGTTCGGAGTAGTAGTCCAGCCAGGTCGACCCACAGACCCTAACCTGATACCCAGCGGCCCATCCAAGCCTGACGTGACTGACGTGAGCCGCACCTCAGTCACTCTGTCCTGGAAATCCAACCCAAATGCTGGGGCCACGCCCACCTCCTATGTCATCGAAGCATTCAGGTAAGTCTAGGAAATCCTACCCAAACGCTGGGTTCACATCCACCTCCTATGTCATCGAGGTATTCAGGTAAGTCTAGCAGGGCCGAGATGTGTGTCTATTATGTGTGTTCAGGGCTGTATAGATATGCATCTGTTGTGTATGCACTCGTTTTTAAGACCTTGCCTGTTGTGAATGATTGACCATTGTTCCTCCATCTGTGTAGTCACGCGTCGGGGAGTAGCTGGGTGACTCTGGCTGACCACGTGAAGATGGAGACCTTTGTCCTGAAGAACCTCAAGCCAGGTGCAGTTTACCTGTTTCTGGTGAGAGCAGCCAACGCCTATGGCCTCAGTGACCCCAGCCCCATCACTGATGCAGTCAGGACACAAGGTGAGATAACCCTCTCCTCTACAAGCTTTACCTGATGATAGAGTCACATTTAGCTGATGTCAGAGACACTGAGACTTAGTGGTCCTCATATTGTAACCAGCTGGCTTGGCAAGGGCAAAGTGAGTGTCTGAGTGAGCTAACTCTCTCTGTGTCCCCATTCAGACACCCCTCCCACCAGCCAGGGTGTAGACCATCGTCAGATCCAGAGGGAGCTGGGGGATGTGGTGATCCATCTCCACAACCCCACCATCCTCTCTTCCTCTTCTGTCAAGGTGCAGTGGACGGTGAGTAGAACCCTGAACCTCGACCTAACTGGGCCTGGGCCGTCTGCAGATACTGACCATCCTAAGGAAAAGTTACCCTAGTGTCTGTCTGTGTCAGCTGATTGTGAATGATTACTACCAGCTTCTTAGACTGCATGGTCTGTTGGTCTCCCTACACCAAGGGGGGGGGCAAAGTATGGCACGCGGGCCATATCTGTTCCACCAGGAACTTCAATCCAGCCCGTGAGACATGAAAAATATATATATAATATATTTTTTAACCCCTTTTTTCTCCCCAATTTCATGGTATTCAATTGTCCCATCGCTGCAACTCCCGCACGGACTCGGGAGAGACTAAGGTCGAGAGCCGTGCGTCCTCATGACACGACCCAGCCAAGCCACACTGCTTCTTGACACAATGCCCGCTTAACCAGCCGCACCAATGTGTTGGAGGAAACACCGTACACCTGGCGACCGTGTCAGCATGCATGTGCCCGGCCTGCCACAGGAGTTGCTAGAGCGCAATGGGACAAGGAAGTCTCGGCCTGCCAAGCCGTCTCCTAACCCAGACGAAGCTGGGCCAATTGTGCGCCACCTCATGGGTTTCCCAGCCCATGTGACACAGCCTGGGATCAAACCCGGATCTGTAGTGATGCCTCAAGCACTGCGATGCAGTGCCTTAGACTGCTGCGCCACTCAGGAGGCCCCCCGCAAATTGATTTTAACAATTGGTCCCCCATAAAATGTGGCCTTCCATTGAATTTCAAAATCCCGATGTGGCCCTCGAGCCAAAAAGTCTGCCCACCCTTTCTGTGCTTGCGTGGCTATAACTTATATTCACAATAGGCTAATTTGATTGAGAAATAATGTACTTCAGAACACAAAGTTGAGACATAGAGCAGAGAGCATAGAATGTGCTGTATAACCAGCTCTGTAGAGCTGTGGGTAGGATGCAGGGGTTGGAACCTAAATTATTTTCCAATCGTTTCATTCTGAACAGAACCATAATTTCTTTCATTCCGTTCTAATTTTCCGACCAGCAAAGTCAAGTTCTGAACCAGTTCCAATCCCCAAAAAGTGGTGGTTTATGTTGTTCCTTTCTGTTCCTTTTTAAACCTCTGAAATATAAATATATATATTTTTACCTTTTTGGACTTACAATGTGAAAGATAACTAAAGTATCCTTAAGTAGCATTGAAAAAGTAGCATTGAAAAAGTTAATCCATTCTTCTCTAATAATTTCTAAATCACGCTTTTAACATCAACAGGCTACAGTAGCCTGTGCTTCGGAGGGGGAGGGGCAGGTAGCCTACACACGTACACACACGTAAAGATTTTCAGCTAGCAGTCAGACACTGGAAAAAGTTTCTGAGTGACTGAGTGAGGGTTTTGCAAAGGCAATTTCTTATGTTTTTTGTGAGACTAGAAAACGATTCCCTAAACTGTTCTGTTCCAGAACAGTATAGATCACTTTCGTTCCCGGTTCTGATTGTTATTTTACGGTTTTCAGTTCTGTTCCGTGAACCTGTTTCAACCACTGGTAGGATGTGGACCAATGGTCTAATGAAGACCGCCTGATATTCACAATATACTATACAAATATAACTTGATTCATTGAAAAAGAATGTACTACAGAACATATAGTTGAGTCTGTAGGCATAGAGCATAGACTGTGCTGTATATCCAGTTGTGTGGAGCTGTGGATAGGATGTGTACCAATGGCCTAATCAAGACCACCTGTGCTGACAGAGTGAGTTTTGATCCTGGTCTATGAAAGAGGACTTGTATATGTTGTGAGGCCTTTCTCCCTCTTCCCCAGGAAGGGCCAAGGGGCTCAGTGATGAATGAGCACATGTCAGGGGTGCAGTACTAAACAGAGACACAATGTAAATAGTTTAGCTGAGCAGGCCCAAAGCCAGACTGACAGGGAGAAGGCTTCCCCATGGCCATCGTCTGTGGAACTTGGCTGCCTGGGGAGTTCTTGAGCTTTCCGCATACTTGGACCGAAAATTATTAATAGGGCCACTGGACAGTACAAATGAACATGATCCCCTTTAAAATAGGTGAGAACACTTTGTTATGGGCCATTGTCAAGTAAAACATATTGGGCCCAGTCATTCATAAAGTGCTTATGAAGTCCTAGCTTCCTTAGCCATATCTACGATACCTAACTCTGAGGCCCATGTTTCTTTGCGTGCTGGTTAGAAGTGCCCTCCTGGAAGTGTGCTAACCAGTCCCAGGCTCTCAGGAAACTGGTGCTTGGTGATGACCTCATGCTGTGGTTTCTCTGAGCTCTGGAAGATGACAGGGGGTGTAACCTAAGCTCTCCCTGTGGGCTTGGGGGGCAACATAGCACAGAACTAAAGACTTCTCCTGGAGGATGTTCATTATATGGTTAACAGCCCAACAAACGCGGCAGGAGAGTTATGGTTTTATAATATGTATTGTTTTTTTATTTCATCATGTGACACACTGGCCCAACATCTGAGATCGCTGTACCATTTCCTGCTGTTGTAATGGCTCTTTGACACTTGTGTCATAGATCCCAGGGCTTACAATGAAATAGTTTTGGTTGGAACTATAATATTAAATATCAGCGGCTATGGCAACCAAAATGTTATAGCAATTTAATAGACTAATTTACAGTAGGGTTCCTTTTTCTGGCGTTGTGTGTTCCATGTGCGAATGTGTTCCAAAGTTCAAAGTGAGAACACATGGTCATAACACTGCTTATAAAATGATGTTGTGTTTTAGATGCCTTCTAAGAAACCCTAAAATCTGTTCCCCCTTTCTGCCACTAGGTGGAGCAGCAGTCTCCATACATCCAGGGTTACAAGGTGATGTACAGGGCGTCTGCGGAGCTGGGCCAGCCGGGGGGGCAGTGGGGCGTGTTCGAGGTGCGGAACCCTGGAGAGGACGGTGCTGTGGTGCCTCAGCTGAAGAAGGGGGTCACCTACGAGTTCAAAGTGCGTCCCTTCTTTGATGAGTTCCAGGGAGCGGACAGCGAAGTGAAGGTGGCCAGGACGCCTGAGGAAGGTGAGAGGCTGAGGCCAGGGGTCAGGGATCAGGGGTCAAGGGCTTCTGTTAAAGAGGGTAGTGATGGGAAGTCTGAGTGGAGATGAAATACATGAGTTATAGTATTAGAATGGAGTAGGTTGTTTTGTGAGAGTTTTAGTAGTCCAGGGAAGTGGTTGACAAAATCAACCTTTCACATGTAGAAATAAATGAATGAGATTTCTGAGAAACCATAACACATCTCGGTAACACATTATTTGGATAGTCCATCTGTAGATGCTCTACAGACTATCTATAGACAATCAGTAATATTTCAACTCTCTACTAACCCCAGTTCTAACCCTAACCTAAAACCTTATCCACACGAGGTTGGTGGCACCTTAATTGGGGAGGATGGGCTCGTGGTAATGGCTAGAGTGGAATAGGTGGAATGGTATCAAATACATGTGTTTGATGCCATTCCATTTACTCTGTTCCGCCCATTATTATGAGCCGTCCTCCCCTCAGAAGCCTCTACTGCCCTTATCCTAACCCTTAACCCTTACCCTAGCCCAAACCTTAAGCAATACCCTTATTCTAACCTAACCGTAACCTTAGCAAGCAGTTGCTTATCAACATATAGTTGTTCATACTATCTACAGAGCTTTTACCGATGGAATATCTGTACTATCCAAATAAAGTGTGCTAATTGTTCCGGAGATGTGTGGGTGTTACTGTATGGTTGTTGCATAGTTATCAACATTGGTGAGGTTTGAGAGTTTCACATTGTAAAGCTGACGTGTGTCTGTATTCTGTATAGATGAGTGTGTAGCAGCAGCTGTGCAGACAAATTGTGCTGCTAATTGTTTTCTGAGTTCATGCGTAGAGCCCCAGCCAGCCCGAGACAACAGACATGCCTGCTTTCATTATCTTTAACTAGGCGATGACTAAGCTCCTGAGGCCAACGCGCTACTGATTCACTTGAATTGCTTTCATCAGGTGACTAGCACCACCACCACCACCACCACCGTGGCACAGCACACAAAGCCTCCAGGCATTACTAGAGCTCGAACAACATACCATTCATCACAACATCAGCTCAGTCAATTCCTGTATTATACTGGTGACAAACATGCGACATGGACCTGTGGCTTCATGTGGGTTTCATATCCTTAGGCAGATAATTGCAAGAACATCTAGTGGGCTAGGCTAGATAGATAGATAGATATGTGGAACATTCAGTGCCCCAGCTTATCAGAGAAAACATTGTGTATACACATTTTTTTTTAATCTTCTCATCTTACAAATACTACCAATTATCACAACATCCATACAAAGTACCCACTGGGCAAAAACTGGTTCAATCAACATTGTTTCCACATCATTTCAACCAATAAAATAAATGTGAGGACATTGAATCAACCTGGAAAACAGATTATATTTGTAAAAAGTAATCAACGTAAGGGCATTTAATCTTTTTTTTACCTAACTTTTAACCTAAATCCAATGACATGGTAAAATGTTTTGTTGATTTCACGTTGAATGCGCGTTAGTTCAAATCCCCGAGCTGACAAGGTACAAATCTGTCATTCTGCCCCTGAACAGGCAGTTAACCCACTGCTCCTAGGCCGTCATTGAAAATAAGAATTTGTTCTTAACTGACTTGCCTAGTTAAATAAAGATAAAATCAGATAAATAAAGGTTGACAACTCAACCAAATGTAAATCAAAACTATGCGTTGAACTGACATCTGTGGCCATTCACTCTAGTTCCATACCCTTACAATTTAAAACTTCTACAATATTAATCTGTATTTATTCCACATGCTGTTTATTAGCTCTTTATGATCATACTGTTCAGTAACAGTAGTCTTGTTAAAAGCTTGCATCGCCTATTGTATTGAGAATAATCTGACTACTGCAGGTGAAGCAGTTGCATGTGATCTGAATTGTCACTAAATGTCCTTTAATGTTCAGTAAGAGACATGGCAGACGCTGAGGGGAGCTGTGACATGTACAGGATCAAAAGAGAGTGAGTGTCTTTGATGTCATCATGTGCATCTGTCTGACTGTTTGTTCCCATCTCAGCTCCCAGTGGAGCCCCCCGAGGTGTTACCATCACGAAGAGTGATGCCAATGGGACCACCATCCTGGTCGCTTGGCAACCGCCTCCTGAGGAGGAACAGAACGGAATGGTACAGGAGTACAAGGTAAGATGGAGAGAGGGTTTGATTTTCTGCTGAAGGAAAGAGGGGAACAAACAGAGAGAGGTATGGAGCAGAATCTCAAGCTCCCACTTTCTCCCTCTCACTTCCTTGGGTTTGTGTGTTTTTAGTTGCTTCAGCGGAGTTGGACTAAGCACATTGATGTGAGGCACTGTCATGAGCTAATGTTGATATGTCATATCAAATACAGTGTTTGCATTTACTGAAAAAAAATCCACTGACTCTCACCATCACACTCCTTCTTTCACCCTATCCTCTACAGATCTGGTGCCTGGGCAATGAGAGCCGTTACCACGTCAACCGGACAGTAGATGGCTCCACCTTCTCCGTGCTAATCCCCAGCCTGGCGCCAGGGATACGCTACAGTGTGGAGGTCGCCGCTAGCAACGGTGCTGGCCCAGGGGTCAAGAGTGATGTCACCTTCTTTCAACTTGGTGAGCTGCTCAACTGTAACACTTGATAGTCTTCCTTAAGTTAAGAGCATGTAAAAATACATTAAGAATGTTATCTGATCTCAGAACCAAGAAAAGAAGAGGTCAATTAACAGTGTTAATCCATTATCTATCTGTCGACTCACAAGCTTCAGGTCAACACCAGTTCAATCGCTACCCGTCTAAGGTATTTTCAGTTATAGCCATGTGATAGATTGTCTGTGTGATTTGCACACTGTGTCAGTTCTCACCATGACAAATGTAAAGGTGTATGTACAGGTGTCTATCTAATGTCCCAACATGAATATGTCTCTGAGTCATTTCACAATGCCTTTAGTTAAATCATTTGCATTCAGCTTCTCCTGCCCTAGTCTCAGGTTCACTATATGTGACAAAAAGCACAGACATTATCAACTCGGTTTTCCACCTCTCCATCGTCTTAGTACATTCCAGCCTTTTCATATTACCAATATAAAGCTTTTCGAGTTACATGATGAAGCCCATTCACTCCAGTTCACCTCTTGGCCTAGCACTCTGATGAGCAGAGAATGAGAACATTCTCCATGACAGATTAGGTGACCAGATGTATTTAGAGATATCTCCTTTCAGCTGACTCTCCTGTCTCCACTCTGTAATGTTGTCTTCCATCTCAGACTCCTGCCCATCAGTTGAACTTTAATGTTTTGAAGGATTTATGTTTGTCCTTCAGGATCCGCCTCAATTCTTCCCTGTCAATTTTCTATGATGGAGTATACTATATACACGTCCTTCGTGTCAATCTCCTCTCCTCCTCTTCCTCCCCCAGACTCTACAGGTCAGATGATGGACAGTCGTGAGGACCAGGACACATTGTCTCAGATCTCAGACGTGGTCAAACAGCCGGCGTTCATCGCGGGCATCGGTGCTACCTGCTGGGTGGTCCTCATGGTGTTCAGTGTGTGGCTCTACCGCCACCACAAGAAGAGGAGTGGCCTGAGCAGCAGCTACGCCGGCATACGCAAAGGTCCATAGTGGATGTGGCTTTGGGTGTATATATCAGTGGACATGTTTAACTATACTTGTGGGGATCAAGAAAAGTAAACAAACAAAAATTTGATCAACTGGGGACATTTTGTAAGTTTAGTGTTAGGCTTAGGGAGAATAGGATAATTTATTAAGTAAGTAGAGTATCAAATGTTGATCACACCCAGCTAATACTTTGTTGAGTAGAGATTGGAGGGAGATGAGAAGAGACTGGGATGGTGATAGTAATTAGATGTGGGGAGGTGGATAGAGGGAGGACATTAGGTTAGTGTTATGATCATTCAGCTGAACACTGGCAACCTAAGCCCTCTGACACACATGTTAGAGATGGGAAACTGTCCTCTGTGTCACCAGGGTAATTGCATTTATTCACTTCAATCACATTTTTTTTAATGAATTTTTATTTCACCTTTATTTAACCAGGTAGGCCAGTTGAGAACAAGTCTTCAGTTACAACTGCGACCTGGCCAAGATAAAGCAAAACAGTGCGACAAAAACAACAACACAGAGTTACACATAAACAAAAGTACAGTCAATAACACAAAATAAAAGAAAAATAGAAAAATATATGTACAGTGTGTGCAAATAAAGAAGAGTAGGGAGGTAGGCAATAAATAGGTGAAAATAATTACAATTTAGCATTAATACTGGAGTGATAGATGTGCAGATGATGTTGTGCAAGTAGAGATAATGGGGTGCAAAAGAGCAAGAGGGTAAGTAATAATATGGGGATGAGGTAGTCGGGTGTGCTATTTACTGATTGGCTGTGTACAGGTACAGTGATCGGTAAGCTGCTCTGACAGATTACGCTTAAAGTTAGTGAGGGAGATATAAGACTCCAGCTTCAGAGATTTTTGCAATTCATTCCAGTCATTGGCAGCAGAGAACTGGAAGGAAAGGCGGCCAAAGGAAGTATTGGCTTTGGGGATGACATGTGCAGTATACCTGCTGGAGCGCGTGCTATGGGTGGATGTTGCAATGGTGACCAGTGAGCTGAGATAAGGCGTAGCTTTACCTAGCAAAGACTTACAGATGACCTGGAGACAGTGGATTTGGCGATGGATATACAGTGGGGCAAAAAGGTATTTAGTCAGCCACCAATTGTGCAAGTTCTCCCACTTAAAAAGATGAGAGAGGCCTGTAATTTTCATCATAGGTACACTTCAACTATGACAGACAAAATGAGAAGAAAAATCCAGAAAATCACATTGTACGATTTTTTTGAATTTATTTGCAAATTATGGTGGAAAATAAGTATTTGGTCAATAACAAAAGTTTATCTCAATACTTTGTTATATACCCTTTGTTGGCAATGACAGAGATCAAACGTTTTCTGTAAGTCTTCACAAGGTTTCAACACACTGTTGCTGGTATTTTTGCCCATTCATCCATGCAGATCTCCTCTAGAGCAGTGATGTTTTGGGGCTGTTGCTGGGCAACACGGACTTTCAACTCCCTCCAAAGATTTTCTATGGGGTTGAGATCTGGAGACTGGCTAGGCCACTCCAGGACCTTGAAATGCTTCTTACGAAGCCACTCCTTTGTTGCCCGGGCGGTGTGTTTGGGATCATTGTCATGCTGAAAGACCCAGCCACGTTTAATCTTCAATGCCCTTGCTGATGGAAGGAGGTTTTCAGTCAAAATCTCACGATACATGGCCCCATTCATTCTTTCCTTTACACGGATCAGTCGTCCTGGTCCCTTTGCAGAAAAACAGCCCCACAAAGCATGATGTTTCCACCCCCATGCTTCACAGTAGGTATGGTGTTCTTTGGATGCAACTCAGCATTCTTTGTCCTGCAAACACGACGAGTTGAGTTTTTACCAAAAAGTTATATTTTGGTTTCATCTGACCATATGACATTCTCCCAATCTTCTTCTGGATCATCCAAATGCTCTCTAGCAAACTTCAGACGGGCCTGGACATGTACTGGCTTAAGCAGGGGGACACGTCTGGCACTGCAGGATTTGAGTTCCTGGCGGCGCAGTGTGTTACTGATGGTAGGCTTTGTTACTTTGGTCCCAGCTCTCTGCAGGTCATTCACTAGGTACCCCTGTGTGGTTCTGGGATTTTTGCTCACCGTTCTTGTGATCATTTTGACCCCACGAGGTGAGATCTTGCGTGTAGCCCCAGATCGAGGGAGATTATCAGTGGTCTTGTATGTCTTCCATTTCCTAATAATTGCTCCCACAGTTGATTTCTTCAAACCAAGCTGCTTACCTATTGCAGATTCAGTCTTCCCAGCCTGGTGCAGGTCTACAATTTTGTTTCTGGTGTCCTTTGACAGCTCTTTGGTCTTGGCCATAGTGGAGTTTGGAGTGTGACTGTTTGAGGTTGTGGACAGGTGTCTTTTATACTGATAACACGTTCAAACAGGTGCCATTAATACAGGTAACGAGTGGAGGACAGAGGAGCCTCTTAAAGAAGAAGTTACAGGTCTGTGAGAGCCAGACATCTTGCTTGTTTGTAGGTGACCAAATCCACCATCATTTGCAATAAATTCATTCAAAATCCTACAATGTGATTTTCTGGATTCTTTTTCTCATTTTGTCTGTCATAGTTGAAGTGTACCTATGATGAAAATTACAGGCCTCTCATCTTTTTAAGTGGGAGAACTTTTGGTGGCACAATTGGTGGCTGACTAAATACTTTTTTGCCCCACTGTATATCCATCGCCAAATCCACTGTCTCCAGGCCAGCCAACAAGAGCATACAGGTCACAGTGGTGGGTGATATATGGGGCTTTGGTGATAAAACGGATGGGACTGTGATAGACTACATCCAGTTTGCTGAGTATAGTGTTGGGGGCCATTTTGTAAATGACATCGCCGAAGTCAAGGATCGGTAGGATAGTCAGTTTTACGAGGGTATCTTTGGCGGCATGAGAGATAAGGCTTTGTTGGGAAATAGGAAGCTGATTCTAGATTTAATTTTGGATTGGAGATGCTTAACGCGAGTCTGGAAGGAGAGTTTACAGTCTAATGAGACACCTAGGTATTTGTAGTTGTCCACATATTCTAGGTCAGAACCTTACAGAGTAGTGATGCCATTCGGGCGGATGGGTGCTGGCAGCAATCGGCTGAAGAGCATGGAATTAGTTTTACTAGCATTTAAAAGCAGTTGGAGGACACGGAAGGAGTGTTGTATGGTGTTGACCTTGTTTGGAGGCTTGTTAGCACAGTGTCCAAAGAAGGGCCAGATGTTTAGAGAATGGGGTAGTCTGCATAGAGGTGGATCAAAGAATCACCAGCAGCAAGAGCGACGTCATTGATATATACAGAGAAAATAGTCGGCCTGAGAATTGAACCCTGTGGACCCCCATAGAGACTGCTAGAGGTCCGGACAACAGGCCCACCGATTTGACACACTGAGCTCTATCAGAGAAGTAGTTGGTGAACCAGGCGAGGCAGTCATTTGAGAAACCAAGGCTGTTGAGTCTGCCGATAAGAATGTAGTGATGGATAGAGTCAAACAAAGCCTTGGCCAGGTCGTTGAAGACGGCTGCACAGCACTGTCTTTTATCGATGGCGGTTATGATATTGTTTAGGACCTTGAGCATGGCTGAGGTGCACCCATTACCAGCTCGGAAACCAGATTGCATAGTGGAGAAGGTACGGTGGTATTCGAAATGGTCGGTGATCTGTTTGTTAACTTGGCATTCTAAGATTTTAGAAGGGCAGGATGGATATAGGTCTAAAGCAGTTTGGGTCTAGAGTGTCTCCCGCTTTAAAGATAGGGATAACCGCGGCAGCTTTTCAATCTTTGTGGATCTCAGACGATACGAAAGAGAGGTTGAACAGGCTAGTAATAGGGGTTGCAACAATTTTGGAGGATCATTTTAGAAAGAGAGTGTCCAGATTGTCTAGACCGGCTGAATTGTAGGGATCCAGTTTTCACATTTCTTTCAGAACATCAGCTGTCTGGATTTGGGTGAAGGAGAAGCAGGGGGGTTGGGGTTTGGGCAGGTTGCTGCAGGGGGTGCTGAGATGTTGGCCGGGGTAGGGGTAGCTAGGTGGAAAGCATGGCCAGCTGTGGAAAAATGCTTATTGAAATGATTGATTATCGTAGATTTATCGGTGGTGACAGTGCTTTCTATCCTCGGTGCAGTGGCCAGCTTGGAGGAAGTTGCTCTTATTCTCCATGGACTTTACAGTGGCAAAATTTGGGGGGGAATTAGTGCTACAGGGATGCAAATTTATGTTTGAAATAGCTAGCCTTAGCTTTTCTAACTGATTGAGTATATTGGTGCCTGACTTCCCTAAAAAGTTGCATATTGCGGGGGCTATTCGATGCTAATGCAGAATGCCACAGGATGTTTTTGTGCTAATCAAGGGCAGGCAAGTCTGGGGTGAACCAAGGGCTATATCTGTTCTTAGTTCTACATTTTTTAAATGGGGCATGCTTATTTAAGATGGAGAGGAAAGCACTTTTGAAGAGCAACCAGGCATCCTCTACTGACAGGATGAGGTCAATATCCTTCCAGAATACCCGGGCCAGGTCGATTAGAAAGGCCTGCTCGCTGAAGTGTTTTAGGGAGCGTTTGACAGTGATGAGGGGTGGTCGTTTGACTGCGGACCCTTTACGCACGCATTGAGGCAGTGATTGCTGAGATCCTGTTTGAAGACAGCAGAGGTGTATTTAGAGGGTAAGTTGGTCAGGATGATATCTTACAGGGTGCCCATGGTTACTGATTTTGGTTGTACCTGGTAGGTTCCTTAATAATGTGTGTAAGATTGAGGGCATCTAGATTAGATTGTAGGATGGCCGGGGTGTTAAGCATGTCCCAGTTTAGGTCACCTAACAGTACAAACTCTGAAGATAGATGGGGGACGATCAATTCACATATGGTGTCCAGGGCACAGATGGGGGTTGAGGGGGGTCTATAGCAAGCGGCAACGGTGAGAGACTTGGATGGTGGATTTAAAAAAATAGAATCTCGAATTGTTTGGGAACAGACCTGGATAGTATTACAGAACTCTGCAGGCTATCTCTGCAGTAGATTGCAACTTCCTCCCCTTTGGCAGTTCTATCTTGTCGGAAAATATTATAGTTAGGGATGGAAATTTCAGGATTTTTGGTGGAACTTTAAGCCAAGTTTCAGACATGGCTAGGACATCCGGGTTTGCGGAGTGTGCTAAAGCAGTGAATAAAATAAACTTAGGGAGGAGGCTTCTAATGTTAACATGCATGAAACCAATGCTTTTACATTAAGGTGTGTTTTTCTCCAGTAGCCCAATAATGTGACTTGCCTAGTGTCAGCTGCTTTTATCCTCAAAGTAAGGAGCCTGATAACCATATCTCATGAAATGAAATAAAACGGGTTTGGTCTTCTCTCCTAACTCGAAGACCTCAAAGGGTAGTGACGATGAGCCGGCACATCCCAGAATACGCTGACATTCAAAAGCTGACATTTAGGGCTCATTTCCAGGGCGCTGCCCGCCGCCTCTCCCCGATGAGGCACAGTTAGAGTAGGGACAAGCCTGTCACCCAGGTAATATGACACGTGTTCTGCTATCTCTGTTATCTCCTTCCATCTGACCACAGGTGACCTCCATTACCCATAAGGCCACATGTTCCTGATTGATGGAGGACAGGGAGCCTCATCTGACTCTGTGTGTGTGTGTTTGAGTGTGCGTGCATGCGTCAATATGTCTGCCAGTTTTTGTGGGGCTTTTTAACCTTCTTCTCTCTTTCTCTCCCACCTCCTTTTCTTTTTATTTGCTCCTCCTCTGTTTGGGTTGGGTTTGTTCCTGCAGTTCCATCTTTCACCTTCACTCCTACAGGTATGTATGAAGGAATGTGTTCAGCTGTAAACATCTATTTGTTATTTACCGGTATGTGTTCTGACCTTGAAGCCCCTATGATTCAGAGATGCCTGTACACAAACACAGTTCTATGTTCTCAGTTCCTCCCAGCACTCACAAACAATCTGTTCCAATACACAAACAGCTAATGGAGCTAGTGTTTATCTTTGGTGGCCTCACATCCACAAACCAATTATGTAACATTAAAAATCTCACGGAGGGAGGTGCGTTCAGGGCTACACAAAGGGATCATCTGACATAAGGTGAATCAGGGGGCAGACAGCTCCTAAAGAGGTCATTAGCCCATCCCTATCCCACCCTCTTAGACCAGGCATAGACAATGACACACAACATGGCCACCAGTTGGCCTGTCCTGTGGTTGTGGTGAAGACAGTTTAGAGTGCTGCTGAGTCACTGTGCTTTGTGACAAGTAGAGAGGCAGTTAGTGCCATACAAAGCATAAACACAGTCCCATGTTCCCACTTGTCCTTCACACAGTAACCATAGAAGTAGTAAAGTGTATCTAATCATGTGGTTGAAATGACTCACCCTCCAGTGAAGAGGATGTGTCTGAACTGAAGGGTTATCAGTCATTGTGAAGTGTGCCTCAGGGTCAAGATATCATGTTTAACACTCTGACACTGATTTAGTTTTTCTACATGTACACCTCTCAATGCCAAGTGCCCCAGGTGTGTGTTGATATGCGTGTGCGTGCGTGTGTGTTTGCGTGCAGTGTGTGACTCATGACAGGATGTGTCTATCAGATATGATGAGTCAGACTCCTAAGGACAGCTGTATGAGTACAGAGTGACAGACAGGTCACACCAACCTGTGGATTCCCTCTTTCATTTGTCGTGCAGGTTGCTTTCTTGTGTTTCTCACATTTGTTCTCTTTCTTTAAATCAGTGAACTATCAGAGAGGAGGAGAGTCGGTCTGCAGTGCTGGGAGGTAAGGGGTGTGCTTTTACGTGTACACTTGACTGGATATGATTTCCCCACTGTCTATATAGGGCACTTATGATGGTGTTCAGAAATGCAGGAAGGAAAGTAGTAAAAACAACAGCAGTGTATTCCCTACTTGAACCACCAGAGGGAGGTCTCCCCCTGTCTGAAAAATGACAGAGGACAAAAACTCCCATGCCCATCCCTGACTGAAACCCTGTTTGTTCTGTGTGATAATGGTTCTGGTTGCATGCTTCTGGTTCAGACCCGGGCTGCTGAACATGGGTGAGAGTGTGAACCAGCCGTGGCTGCCAGACTCCTGGCCCAACGCCTGTGCCAACCACAAAGACTGCAGCATCAACTGCTGCAACACTGGAAACGGCACCAGCGACAGCAACATGACCACCTACAGCCGCCCAGGTCAGTACCGTTAAAGCTACAGACCTCCTCTGGGGTGATAGTGGTCAGGCCCCAGCAATGGAACTTAAAGTATGGAGATATAATGCAAATCAAATAAGCAATGAGGGTTATCATGGAAATGAAACATGGCTTCAACATGATAAGTAATGGTGTTATGTGACTTCCTGTGTGAAGGGTTAATGAAGGGTTAATGAATAGGTAAAGTGTCTCTAACCCTAACCCCATGTGGTCTCCTCTCCTCAGCTGACTGCATCGCCAACTATGGCAGCCAGTTGGAGAACCAGCAGGGGGGTCTATTGGGGTCTGAACAGGCCGTGTACAGCGACGTGGACCTCTCCAACAAACTCAATGAGCTCAAGACCTTCAACAACCCCAGCCTGTGCTATATGGGCCCAGGGGTAGGGCCGCCCACCCCCTACGAGCCCACCCCCTATGCCACCACCCAGCTCATCCAGTCTAGCATCCTTAACAAGGCTGGAGCTGCAGGGGCCGCTGATATACGCTGTTGGAACCAGCCCCCGTCCCAGCTGCAGAAAGCACATATGCAGTACAACATCATGGAGCAGAGCAACAGGCTCAATAAAGGTGAGAGGATTGGACATAGCGTAGCAGTGGTGCGAGGGAGGGTTTCTGGGAAGTTACTTCAGATTGTGTTACTATGTGTAGTCTACATATCTGTTTAACTCTGTCTCTTTCTCTCTGTATCTGCTGTGTCTTCAGACCACTATAGAGGAGATGGGCCTCTGCAAGGCACCGTCCCGTACAACCAGGCCCACGAACACAACACAGGAGGCTCCCTCCACAGCTCTGACAGGGGCAGCAACAGCACCTCTGGTGAGACACTGATTACCCAGATCATAGCAAATAGGACAAATAAGTATTTGTTCTGCAGTATGTTCTAAGAGTTTGTTCGATTGCCTCTGCAGGGAGCCAAAGTCATAAGAAGGGAACTCGCACCCCCAAACTGCCCAAAACGAACACAGTGACCCGGGGTGAACCTCTGCCCCCTTCCCCTGCCAACCCACCACCAAGTCGGAGCTGTGACGAATATACCCTGCCCATGGAAAAAAGCTTTAACCCAGATGCCCTATGCCCAATGCTTCCCTCACGGATGTACCTGCATCCGGATGAGATGGAGGAGGAGGAGGCGGAGGAGGGGATGGATAGATGTCCCACCCCCCCTGTCAGAGGGGCAGCCTCATCCCCTGAGGGTCTTTCCTACAGTCACCAGTCTACGGCAACTCTCACCCCCTCCCCCCAGGGAGACCAGCACAACGGCCTACACAATGGAACAGACCACCACAGGTGACTATGAGCCCAACTCACACTGCATCTCACTCATCCCAGCTACAACCGTCAGGCATTTGTATTAATCAATGCTTTGATCCTTTCCCTTTTCCCTTCTTAGACAACACGTGGCCAGCCCCCCTCCTTCCCCGCTCCCCCTCTCCCCCCCACACACCTACGGATACATCTCCAGCCCCCTGGAACTGGATACTGACGGCCAGGAGGAAGAGGGGGAGGAGGATGAAGAAGAGGCAGGGGATGAGATGGATGCAGACATGGCCCAGAGTCACTACCACCAGCACCAAAATAACCACCAGCCCCACCAGCAACTGCGCCACAACCAGCACCCCCGTTCCCCACGCAGGCTGCACCTCCGGGGGCTGGAGCAGACGCCGGCCTCCAGCACGGGGGATCTGGAGAGTTCCGTGACGGGCTCCATGATTAACGGCTGGGGCTCGGCCTCCGAGGAGGACAACGGCTCATCAGGACGCTCCAGCGCCGTCAGCTCCTCAGACGGATCCTTCTTCACAGACGCAGACTTCGCCCAGGCTGTGGCCAACACTGGAGACTACACAGCAGGCCTACGTATGGCCAGGTTCCCGGAGGACACAGGACCAGCAAGTGAGGAGGAGAGAGGGGCAGGAAACTGGATCAGGGGAAAATATCAGAAATAAAATGCATAGATATGCCTTCTTAGATAAAACTTTCATGGACTGACTGTTTTTCTGTTACCTCAGGGCGAAGGCACCAGCGTCCCAGCAGCCCACTGTCCACAGACAGCAACATGAGCTCTGCAGTGATGCAGAAGAGACCGCCCAAGAGGCACAAGCAGCACCAGGCCCAGGTTGGCCACCAAGGTCACCTGAAGAGGAACGACTTCACAGACGGTAAGGGACTGGGTCTGAGATATGGGTCACTGCATGAAACAGCTCTCACATTGACTTCTCTAGCTATACAGTACTTGGTGAATGGCCTTGGTGAATAAAGTTCCAATTTCCATGTCTGTGTTCTTCTCTCCTCAGACTCATGCATGCCCTTGAAGTCCCCTAGTCACATGTCGCGGTGTGGCTATGAGGTGAGAGGTGCTACGCTCCCGAGGATTGGCTCTGGGGAGGGTCGGGGCCGGAGAGGGAGTGCAGGAGGCCAGAAGACCAGAGAGGGCTCTGTAGAGAGACGGGAGGGCCAGGACAAGAACAGGACTCCACAGGGAGGCAAGGGGAGCAGCAAAGCCCGTCAGCCACCAGGTACTTACTGCAATGTAGTGTACTTCCAATGTGGTTTGTGTGTTGGAACAAAGTACATATATGAGCTTTATAACATTATGCTTGTATGTGGTTCCTACATGTCAAAATAAATCCCCTTGAAAACTAGATGATTCATCACAATGGAGTTTATCCAGCACAAACTAAGTAGAATGTGTTTAACCAACCACCATCTCTCTCTGTCTCAGGTTCTGAGGACATCCCCCCGTACAGCAGGCCCTCCTTCCCCTCGGTGCAGTGCCAGAGCCAGGCTCAGAGCTCCTCCAGCTCCATGTCCTCCCGGGGCTCAGGTGGACGGAGGAGAGATGGGGCCCGCAGGAACCCCACAGACACACTGCCCAGCATCACAGGCTTCCAGACCCAGGAAGAGGAGCTAGAGGTGAGAACAAGATACTCATAAAAGTGTCCATTTACTAGTTTCCATGAGTTGAAAATCTAGTATGTCTATGATCTTATTTTTATGGCCATTATTCAAGGGGTTATATTATAAACTTGTGTCTTGAGTCTACAGCTTCTGGAGAGCTGAGGATCATGGGAGAAGAAAAGGAAAGGGGATCTGACATCACAATTCAGTGACTATTATGTAAATTACTTTTCATATCATACACAACAAAAAAAACAGAACAATATTGAATATTTGTTTTTCTTATTACAATTTCTCATTAGATGTCCATCTTCCAGGAAAAAAGAAAGTGAGAAAAAAGGTGCATTCGCGTTTGAGCCTGTTAACTCACTGGTATGAAGCACCATTAGATCATTGTTTACTTGACTTGTTGCTAGAGAACTGGCTTCCATTCGCCTCGATGAAAGTAGTCACAGCCTCAATGAAAGTACATGCACATTAGATGGCTGTTGTCAGTGTATACAGATACCTTGTCTTGGACCACCTGATGTGCTACATGTCTGTTGCCCCTGTAATTAATATTTGGACATCACTATCCATCTTGTAAATTGTTTGTTAATTTTACTGCCACAAAAATTGCTACAATGGGAATTTTACATTTGTTTTTAATGTATTTTTGTAATGCACTGTTATTGTTTTGTTATTGATGTTGGTCTTGTCGATGTGCATTATTTGTTCTACTTTGGTTTCAAAAGCACAATCACTTAACTTTATTTTAAACTATTGTTATCTATGACCTTCCGTCATACAAGAGGAACAATGATACAAATGATCTTGTTAATCGTTGTCTATATACACGATTGAACCAGTGTTATGTGTCTTAATATTCTGTTTCTGTTAGGGGTTGGGATGGGAACTTAACTCTCCTGTCTAGTTTAGGTTTCATTCAAACCACAGTGTTCATTTGGACTCAAACTTTATTATGACACAAACTACTGTGTTAATCGGACTATACTCTCATGTCTAAAATTGCACTTATGAGGAAGTGAGAGAGACAGTAGACAAGCTGACGGATACATTGTACCAATAGGGAAGGGTGAGAATGTCCCATTAGTAGGGAACGTTGATGGATACATCCTGGAAAATGGATTTCTCCATGCCTGATGATGGATAGCGTTTTCTCCATGAGCAACCAGTACACAGTGACACATCCACCATTGTTTCCCAGCAAGACAGAGGACAGGGGAAAGTGACATTAATACGTACCCTAAAGAAGGACTCTATTACAGAAAGAGGACAACTGGTGACAAAAGACTGGGACTTTAAATCATGCTGCTTGGCAATGGAACAGCATGTTGGGTTTAGGTTCTTTATGGCTACATCTAGGCCAAGCTTTTGGTACATCTACAAAATGTGTAAAACATTGTTCGCTGAGGACACCTGACATTTGTTTGGAGTTTGCCATGTTTTAAAGAATTGCAACTATGTTCATGATGTCAGCCATGTTATGTCAGCCATGTTATGTCAGCCATGTTATGTCAGCCATGTTATGTCATTACTGAGTATGTTATAAACGGGGATGAAAAAAAATATTGTCATTTTTACCACATTATTTATTATTAAAATGTCTTCAAATGACAGTGTCCACCTGGAATTCTTTTGTGGTTCAATCTTTGTTCACTTGTTAGGTTAATACCTTACTTCTCTAGCATTTCACCAGTCAATACATCCTAATACAAGGTTGAAGTGAAGAAGGAAAATGGAAGAAGAAGAGGAAGAGGGAGAGCCACCCAAAAGCCTATTCTTTATGGGAATGTGATGACACGCTGCTTAATTAACCTCACTCATGAACCCTTGTGGTTCATTAACAGAGCAGCTGTGTGCTGTCAAAGGGAAAGAGACGCTGTGGAGCCTAGCACAGGTGTGGCTCTCTGTGTGTGTATGTGTAGTGGGGGGGGTGGATAGCAGTCAAAACTACAGCTACGAGCGGCAGCCAAAATACTTCTCTTTGTCCTCCTCAGAGCGCAAGATTGTGATGGAGAGAAAGAACCTGTCCATCAGCCACCCACACACAGATTCCTCCAGAAAGATTCTAATGTGTTCGTACTGTTTAACTGTAAGTACATCTCTGCATAATCAGCGAGAGCAGAGCAGGAGACAAATGCTGAGCTGCTGGAAGTCCAATCACTGATTGAACTACACAATTGCATTCCATGAGAGATGGGACAGGTTGCTGTTATTAGCTGGAGCTTCTCTCTCCTCTCTCCATCAGAGTGGAATGAAACCAGTGTCCCGGCAGCTGTACAGGGCTGTCTGTAAAGGCTAGCTACCTACATTAAAATCAACCGCCCCAGTCACCACAGTGCTAATTCAGTACCATAAAGGGTCGACACAATTAACCCAGAAAGACCACACTGTAGCCTCCTCTGCTTCTAGCCCACTCTATGTAATTCCCTGTGGTCCCACAGTAGGACCTGCTGATTGAGTCATACTCAAGCATTTCTATCCTGATTGCTCTTTCCATGAATTAGGTAATCATCTATATTTCCCCTGCGCAATTCTCTTGTCTGTGGGAATGGATGACTCAGATTTACTGCTTTAAGTTACAGTAACAGTAAAGTGGAGAGGCCTTATGCCAGTTTTTTACCGACTCATCTGGTGGGCCCCACTTAAATTATATATTGCATCATTATCAAGATATTGAAGTAACTCAGTTTAAAGGTCCAATGGAGCCGGGATTTAAAAAAATCTCAATATCAAATAATTTCGGGGTAATAATTAAGTAACTTACTGTGATTGTTTTAAATGAAAATGGTCAAAAAGAAACAAAAATAGCTCCTTAGCAAAGAGCAATTTCTCAAGCAGGAATTTTGCTAGGACTATCTGGGAGTGGTCTGAGTGGGGAGGGTAAAACTGAAAACGAGCTGTTATTTGCAGAGAGGTTTGGAACTCTCTTGTTGGTCTATTAACTAATCTACTGCCCAGTGATTCCATCCCACCAAAATCAACAGAACTTTAAGGCAGCCTTTTCAAACAGCTCGTACTCTAAAAGGGCATTATCATAATTTTCACAATTTAACAGTTTTATTCCAATCTCATAGTTCGGAAATATATACACTCAGTGGCCAGTTTATTAGATACACCACCCCATTCACGAAAATGGTTCACTCCTACAGACAGTGAGTCACGTGGGCGTATATAAAGCAGGTAAACAGGCAGTGATGCATTCAGTTACTGATTGAACGTTAGAATGGGCAAAAACAAGTGGCCTAAGCGACTTGAGACTGGTATGATCGTTGGTGCCAGGCGCATTGGTTCCAGTATCTCAGAAATGGCCGGCATTCTGGATTCTTCACGCACAACAGTGTTTGGAGTTTACTGAGAATGGTGTGACAAACAAACAAATATCCAGTCAGCGGCAGTCCTGTGGGTGAAAACAGCTCGTTGATGAGAAGTTGAAGGAGAAAGATTTGTGCAAGCCAACAGGCGGGCCACAAACAGGCAAATAAAGGCGCAGTACAACAGTGTTGTACAGAATGGCATCTTCGGAAGGCAAAACTCATTGGTCTTTGTCACAGATCAGCTATTGCAGCAGACGACCACACCAGGTTCCACTCCAGTGGGCACACGATCACTAACACTGGACAATAGAGGAGTGGAACATTTAAAAAAAATAGGACAAATCTGGGTTCCTGTTGTATCATTTTAATGGCAGATCAGGATTTGGGTAAGCATTCCATGGCCCCCTCCTGACTGGTGTCAATGGTACAGGCAGGTGGCGGTGGTGTACTGGCATTAGGGAATGTTGTCCTGGCACACATTAGGTCCCTTGATGACAATTGAGCAAAGTGTCATTGCCCCAAATAGTTCAGGCTGTTATGGAGGCAAAGGGGGACTGACCCGGTACTAGATGGGTGTACCTAAAAAACTGGCCACTGAGTGTATAAAACACAGGGAAATCAGGTTTTTAATTGCACTGGGCCTTTAAGGGTACAAAATGCATAAGCAGCATGCACACACACATACAGAAAAACACACACCCGTGGCCATCAGAGTAGTGTGCAGGTTTGATGATGGATCACAGCTGAGTCGAGACACGCTTTTCCTGTCAACATCAGCAAATTAACAGAGTCTATCCATCTTCATTATGCCCTAGTGTGGAGAGCCTCAGATGCTGCTACCCAGGGAGAGGGGCATTACTTGTAAGGGAGTCTTTAGAGCAGTCCTGAGAGACTGGAATTGTTGCCTGGCTTCCATGGGCCTCAAACCACACTGGAACCACATGGTTGCATTTATAGAGAGGAGAGACCTCTTCAACAACTTACAGTCAAATTCAAAGGACAAACCCACTAACACAGAGCGCTGCTTAAACGTGGACAGTAGAGATCTTTAATATGATGAATACTGCTTGATTTTATGTCTCTCTGGGTTTCAGTTCTCGGTGATCACAGCTAGTCTAGTGCCAGGGTTTGGAATGCCATTTGGTCAGATATTAAAATCAATAGCCTCTTGCGACAGTTAACAAAATAAGTCAATGGGCCATGATTGAAGTGTTCAGTCCTCCATCAGTATGTGTTCCTCACCATCTATCTCCCTGGTGTTCCAGCAGGAAGGTCTACCCCAGTGCTGCAGCTCTCAAATCAAATCAAATCACAGTTGGTGTCATGAGTGAACAGGGAGTACAGGAGGGGACTGAGCATGCACCCCTGAAGGGCCCCCATGTTGAGGATCAGTGTCAAATCAAATCAAATCAAATGTTATTTGTCACATACACATGGTTAGCAGATGTTAATGCGAGTGTAGCGAAATGCTTGTGCTTCTAGTTCCGACAATGCAGTAATAACCAACAAGTAATCTAACTAACAATTCCAAAACTACTGTCTAATACACAGTGTAAGGGGATAAAGAATATGTACATAAAGATAAATGAATGAGTGATGGTACAGCGCAGCATAGGCAAGATACAGTAGATGGTATCGAGTACAGTATATACATATGAGATGAGTATGTAAACAAAGTGGCATAGTTAAAGTGGCTAGTGATACATGTATTACATAAGGATGCAGTAGATGATATAGAGTACAGTATATACGTATGCATATGAGATGAATAATGTAGGGTATGTAACATTATATTAGGTAGCATTGTTTAAAGTGGCTAGTGATATGTTTTACATCATTTCCCATCAATTCCCATTATTAAAGTGGCTGGAGTTGAGTCAGTGTGGCGGATGTGTTGTTACCTACCCTTACCACCTGGTGGTGGCCCGTCAGGAAGTCCAGGATCCAGTTGTAGAGGGAGGTGTTTAGTCCCAGGGTCCTTGGCTTAGTGATGAGCTTTGAGGGCACTATGGTGAGCTGAGCTGTAGTCAATGAATAGCGGTCTTACATAGCGATTGCATCATCTGTGGATATGTTGGGGCGGTATGCAAATTGGAGTGGGTCTAGGGTTTCTGGGACAATGGTGTTGATGTGAGCCATGACCAACCTTTCAAAGCACTTCATGGCTACATACGTGAGTGCTACCGGTCGGTTGTCATTTAGGCAGGTTACCTTAGTGTTCTTGGGCACAGGGACTATGGTGGTCTGCTTAACACAGACTCGGACAGGGAGAGGTTGAAAATGTCAGTGAAGACACTTGCCAGTTGGTCAGAGTATGTTCGCAGTACACGTCCTAGTAATCCGTCTGGCCCTGCGGCCTTGTGAATGTTGACCTGTTTAAAGGTCTCACTCACATCGGATGTGGAGAGCGTGATCACACAGTCTTCCGGAACAGCTGGTGCTCTCATGCGTGTTTCAGTGTTATTTGCCTCAAAGCTAGCATAGAAGTAGTTTAGCCCGTCTCGTAGTCTAGTGTCACTGGGCAGCTCTCAGCTGTGCTTCCCTTTGTAGTCTGTAATGGTTTCCAAGCCCTGCCACATCTGACGAGCGTCAGAGCCAATTTGATCAAAGTCCTGTATTGACACTTTGCCTGTCCAATGGTTTGTCGGAGGGCATAGGGGGAATTCTTATAAGCTTCCGGGTTAGAGTCCCGCTCCTTGAATGCGGCAGCTATGGTCTTTAGCTCAGTGCGAATGTTGCCTGTAATCCAGCTCACAGCAGAGCAGCACTACTCAGTGGTGGGAAGAGAGAGACAGAGAGAAAAAAGAGAGAGGGTAATCCCCTGTCACTTCCTCCTCTGTTCTGCCCATGCAATTTAACCCACACACACTGCCTGCCTTCCCCATCCTCTCCCCTCTTTTCCCCTTCCATCCTTTCCCCTCATCCCTTTCCTCCATGCTGAGTCAATTAAACATTGAAAAGAGCGATTTAATGCCCCTCTCTGCAGGCTCCCTCTCTCTTCAAATCCTACCTCAATCTCCAGAGGACGATGAAATGGCTCTTAATTGTTGTTCTATGCCAAACTGTTTCCATGGAATCAGGCCATGCCCGCTCATCAAGACTGAGGCATTTGCAGGCAACCGTCACTTTACATGTATGAGTTTCTAGAACTTATTATTTCATTTTGGTTTACCCCTTTTGAGTAATATACACTATCTATATAAAAGTTTGTGGACATCCCTTCAGGCACACCCATTGCTGACAGGTGTATAAAATTGAGCCCACAGCCATGCAATCTCCATAGACAAACATTGGCTGTAGAATGGCCTTACTGAAGAGTTCAGTGACTATCAACGTTGCACTGTCTATTTTTATTTAACCAGGTAGGCCAGTTGAGAACAAGTTATCATTTACAACTGTGACCTAGCCAATATAAAATATGCTAGGTCGCAATGTCATACCTTTCCAACAAATCAGTTTATCAAATTTGTACCCTGCTAGAGCTGTGCCGGTCAACTATAAGTGCTGTTATTGTGAAGTGGAATTGACTAGGAGCAACAACGGCTCAGCCGCGAAGTGGTGTGCCACACAAGCTCACAGAACGGGACCGCCGAGTGCTGAAGCGTGTAAAAATTGTCTGTCCTCAGTTGCAACACTAACTAGGTGTTAGCTAAGTTCCAAACTGACACTAGAAGCAACGTCAGCACAATAACTGTTCGTCGGGTGCTCCATCAAAGGGGTTTCCATAGCCGAGCAACCGCACACAAGCCTAAAATCAAATCAAATCAAATGTATTTATGTAGCCCTTCGTACATTAGCTGATATCTCAAAGTGCTGCACAGAAACCCAGCCTAAAACCCCAAACAGCAAGCAATGCATCACCAAAGCATCACCATACCATGCGTAATGCCAAGTGTCGGCTGAATTGGTATAAAGCTAGCTAAACTTTGAACTCTGGAGCAGTGGAAACACGTTCTCTGGAGTGAAGAATCATGCTTCACCATCTGGCAGTCCGACGGATTAATCTGGGTTTGGCGGATTTGAGGAGAACGCTACCTGCCCCAATGCATAGTGCCAACTGTAAAGTTTGGCGAAGTAATGGTCGTTTTCCATTGTTCGGGCTAGGTCCCTTAGTTCCATTGAAAGGAAATATTAATGCTACATCATACAATTACATTGTACAGAGGATTCTGTGCTTCCAACTTAGTGGCAACAGTTTGGGCAAGGCCCTTTCCTGTTTCAGCATGACATTGCCTCCATGCATAAAGTGAAGTCCATACAAAAATGGTTAGTCGGGATTGGTGAAGAAGAACTTGACTGGCTTGAACAGAGCATTGACCTCAACCCCATAATACACCTTTGGGATGAATTGGAACGCCGAGGCCTAATCGCCCAACATCAGTGCCCGACCTCACTAATGCTCTTGTGGCTGAATGGAAGCAAGTCCCCACAGCAATGTTCCAACATCTAGTGGAAAGCCTTCCCAGAAAGGTGGAGGCTGTTATAGCAGCAAAGGGCGACCAACTCCATATTAATGCCCATGATTTTGGAATGAGATGTTCGATGAGCAGGTGCCCACTTTTGTTCATGTAGTGTATGTTCTGTTTGATCATTCACACACAATCATTCAATCCCCAAAATCAGTTGATAAAATGTAAATTATCTATCCTGTCAGTAGCAACATAATACATTGGTATATTCATGACTCTTTGTTCCATATCCTTCTATTTAGTTTTGACGTTCCTGTAGATAAGTGTAGCCCACGGTCTCTCTCTGTCTGTCTGTCTGTCTGTCTGTCTGTCTGTCTGTCTGTCTGTCTGTCTGTCTGTCTGTCTGTCTGTCTGTCTGTCTGTCTGTCTGTCTGTCTGTCTGTCTGTCTGTCTGTCTGTGTCTACTCTGCTCGTGTTAATTTCCTGCTTCAGTGGAACGAGTCACTCCAGGAGTGGTTTGTGACAATCCTCCAAATACCAAGCTGGTGAGAGAACCCTTGAGTTGTCGCTTACTGTTTAAATGATTACCAGTAATGGTGCCAGTGGTGTGGAGCCACTCGCAGTCCTCTGTACCTTAATTTCACCATTTAGGAATAGGAGAGGAGTGGGGGGACAGACATTTCTTCTCCCTGTTATTTCAATCTACTAAAATATCATGAAATGAGCATGTCAGCATTCCCAGAAATGTTACAATCCAATTACAATGGTATTTCTGCGTGCTGTTTGTTGTTGTTTGTAGATTGTATGCAAATGTAAACCTTATGCATGTGCTCCAGGACAATGAACCAAATGCAATCCATGGTGGTATACAAGCATTATGCAGTCTATTTAACAAATATAAATGCACATGACTCTACAAGCTCTACCATTATGACAGGCAGGCAGGCATACAGACAGAGATGCAGACAGACAGGTAGGCAGACAGAGAGGTCATACGGTACACAAATCTATGAGGACATTGACATATCATTGTATTACCCTCCAGTCCCACATTGAAAGCAGTGTCAACGTAAACCCACATACAGCCCATGCAACCCCAGGGAATCACAACTCATAGTTGACCTTTACAATGCCCTAGGAGCAGGTCATATGGTTAGAGACATACACTGTACTAAAGCGGTGGTGCCAAAGCAAACCATGTTTTAGAAGCCATGTGTTTTTGATGTCTGTGTGTATGTGTGTGTGTGTGTGTGTGTGTGCACCACGCATTTCTGTATTTGCATGCATGTGTGTGTCTGCGCATGTGTTTGTGTGTCTGCGTGGTGGTGTGTGTGCTTGCATGCATGTATGTGTGTGTGTGCACGTGTGTGTGTGGCACCTTAATTGGGGAGGATAAACTCATAGTTATGGCTGGAACGGAGTTATGGAATGGAATCAAACACATGCATGTATTTGATACCACTCCATTCCAGCCATTATTATGATCCGTCCTCCCCTCACCAGCCGACTGTGCACGTTTGAGTGTGTGTATGCGTGCGTGTGTATGGATTTATTTATCTCAGCCTGTTTATCCTTGGGCTCATAAGTGATTAATGTTGGTCTTCATGTCACTTTTTATTTGATTAAAAGAGAGACATGGCAGCTGCTTCGAAATAAAAGCAGGTAACTAGGCCATCTGGTGTGTTATTTACCAAAACTAAACTTTAGCAGAAGTCAGACAGGCAGCTGGAGTAGTGACAGTTGACTCTACAGTACGTGAAATGGCTAGGAAATTAGTTCATTCATGAGCTAAAATGCAAAGAAATATCAATTATATTATTTTGAAAGACATAGAAGCAAAAATCTGAATTTAAGTTACTCTCTATCTGTCTGTGCTGCCTATTTTCTCTATGTTATTCTTTCATTTAGAGATAACAGGCTATTGGTTACTCTGAAATCCAGTGGCAAAGAAGGCCTTTGTCTTGGACAACTGCTTTATGTCTATTCAAAATGGTTTCTTAGATACTACAGGTGTGTGTGTGTGTTTGTTTTACATTTGAACTTTATTTATTTAGGCAAGTCTGTTAAGAACAAATTCTTATTTACAATGACGGCCTACCGGGGAGCAGTGGGTTAACTACCTTGTTCAGGGGCAGAACGACAGATTTTTACCTTCTCAGCTCGGGGATTCAATAGTTAGAGCCCAACGCTCTAACCAATAACCTAAACCTCTAACCACTAGGCTACCTGCATTGTGTATGTATGTGTTTTGCGTGTATGTTTCCTTGTTTTCATTTCAAATTTCAGAATGTTTTCATTGCACTCTTGCCTCCCTCTGTTCACAAAGGGCTGTCCTTAATAAAAACCAAGGCTTTTAAAATGCTGGAGAATACCAGTGAGGCTGAAAGAGTCAAATTGAAGGCTATCACCCCAGTAGGCCTACAGCACTTGATCAGAGCACACATCTACAGTATGTATCCGACATACAGAAATCCTGTCTCATAAATGATTTTATACGAAAGTATTTAAACTACAACATACTGTGTTATGGGGTTTTCATCTATATTGCATAATGGTACACAATGATTTCAAGCATGGTGACAATGCACAGGTAATAGTCTTTGTATCACACAACACTGACTTCATGTTAATATGTTGCCTATATTTCATATTGAGTGAAATGGCCTGTGTCACAGAGACATAGAAAAGGTCATGTTGGTCCTCACAGAGCCAGCATGGAAGTGCCCACTCCAGGGGGAGAGATTAACAATGACGGTGGGAGACAGAGACAAACTAGCCACTGAGGTAGCTGAAGATCAGAGGACCCCCAGTCTTTACGTACCCCTCCATCTGGGGTTAGGGTCTACATAGCCTTGTCGAGAACAAGGCAAGCCTGGTGTAGTTCATGGCACAAAATCAGCTAAAAAATCTATGTAAATCAGTGATGCCTTGCAACATGTCAAACCAATCAAATGCCTTGTTTGGGCGGAGGTGCTCACTAGATTAGTGTCGTAGGTACATCAGAGTGTGAGGATGGCCGAGAAATGGCCGCAGTAATGGTGCTATAGACTGGGCCTCCACACCCTCCACCTGGGGGTAATGGTACTGCAGACTGGGGCCTCCACCCCTCCACCTGGGGGTAATGGTACTGTAGACTGGGACCCCCTCCACCTGGGGTAATGGTGCTCTAGACTGGGACCTCCACCCCTCCACCTGGGGGTAATGGTGCTCTAGACTGGGACCTCCATCCTCTACTTCCCTGCGTCGTCTGCTGTCCTGTGGCCCATGTAATCACATCACACAAGATTACTGTTCAAACTTTGCAATCAGCCAAATTTCATGACTCATTGATGAGCTGTTCTAGCTCCAAGGCCACGGCTCTACAGAATCATTTCAAAGGTTTTGTCCACACACAGAATGGCAACACTGAATAGAGGAAAGGTGTTACACATGATGGATGACTAAGCTGACAAGGTTAATCGTTATTGCAATGGGTGTAAAGAAGGGTGATATTACAGAAATGGAATGGAAAGGATGCGGGGTGGAATACGTTATAGCTTCCATTTCTGTCATTGGAGTTGTGTCCTGTTCCTCTGTGTTTGGCAGTAGGAACAGCCAGGCTTAGCCCAGAGAGATGAGAGATGTACCGTATGTGACAGAGGCTGGAGCCAATACAGTATGCAACGGTGATTTGGATAGTTGTAGTAGAAATGTGATCTCATGTAGCAGTTGTGATCCATTAGGTGTAGAGTGTACAGTACGTGATATGACAAATGGAGTTGAAAGGCATGGATGCCCCAGGAAAAGCCATCATAACTCTATAAATCAATGCAATTGCATTTCTTGAATGCAGTAAATGAGCTACAGTATGTCGACTGCTAACGACAAATGTCTGAAATGTAATCACCACTGAATTCACATGCATCTTCAAAATCCCATAAAGGTGATGGAAAATAACTGGAATAAAGGAGAGAATCATCATCGTCATCTTTCGTTGTATCATGAAATGCCCAAATCGCCGATGCTAGAGTTGTGTTCAATATTTTCTTGGTAAATGGATAACTCTGACATTTCCTCCAGTGAGTAAATGTGTTCGGGTATAAGAAAAAAGAGAGTGAAGGGATGGATGCATAAAAATGGAGTAATACTTATTTTATTTTCCCCTTAGCTCTGACTAAGACCGATTTAACACAGAGACGCTTGAGAGAGGGAGACCGAGTATTGTTCTTATTCATATGTAACTAATCTCTCATCCTGTTAAAAGTGTGTGCATTATGCTAATGTGGAGCTTATAAGTGTATGCACATAATGATCTAATGGGAAAATCAGTATTAAGAAAATCAGCATGAACAATTATCATATGAGGAGAATATCTTGGACCATCAACTCACATGCACAGCACAGAGACTCATGGTTGATACACATTTGATTTGTATCGTAGGACTGGCCACACTGTACGTGTATTCCTGAGGGCAGACCGGACTCTGGCAGGTACAGACTTTTTACAGGTGGAGCCAATACAAAGAACAAGCAGAAAAGAACCATACAAAGAAGGGAATGAAAACACTGCATTATGAATCTCGTAGGCTAGAACTAGCAACCAGCTGCCCTCCGTGACTGGTTACAGTGTTAAGGATTTCCTCACTTGGCAAGGGGCTCACTATGCCTAGGTAACTATACGTGTCCTGATGAGCGTTCATCTGTTACCAGGGTGATAAAGGGGCCACATTATACCGCACCACTAGGATTAAAACAGGCGGCCATCACATCTATGATGGGTCTATTATTATAATCTAATTGCATATTGTTGTTAATCATGCTTGCTAGTCACTCAGAGCTCTGGAAACCCAGTCCGGGATTAGCTAGATTTCTAAAGGCCAACATCTCTTCATCTTAAGACCTGTCTCACTGTGTTATCACGATGTCTCCATGGGTAACACTGACAGAGTCCATCTGTGCACACAGCTGTCCACACCTGACCACACCTGAGTGGTGCTCTATGGGCCCAACACCTCCCTATCAACAACTAGCTATTGTCCTCTGACTCTGCATTAACAGTTCCATTTGAAATGTTACACATAGATGGTTTAACTTTATTGATTATTCTGAACTGTCATTAGAGGGTTCCAAGTACTGCTGTCTCACTGTAATGGGCATATAGTGTATGGGCAACATTGCACATCTGTCACATCATCCCCACGGACCACTGCAGATTGAAAAACAAAACATCATAACATTTTCTATGTGGGTCTTTTTAATTTCTGAATTTCTTTGTGTTTCTTATATCTCTCAATACATCTGTCTCTGAAAAGCATTTACGGTGTCAAATATTATATTTCTTAAATGTAAGGTATATTATAGACACTCCTCTTCATTATTCTTCTCTGAGCCTCAGCTGATGACTTTGTGCTTATCATCACAAAATGCTCTGTGCAAACAACAAAACAGTAGTTTCATCAAAATCAAGCAATATTTTGAGCATTTATGAAAAACAAATGTGGCACCACAGTCCATCAACTCACAATGTAAAATGACAAGTAAACGAGACAACTTCAATGTCAGAATTTGGCTTGCATAGCAAAGAAAAAAAGAAAAAAAACTGAAAATACAAAACCTATTTACAGGAAATGCAAGTCCTTACACTTTCATGAGTCAATAGTTTAACTGCAGAGGTTTTTATTTTTCATTAATGTGGAGTGAGTTACTGTACATCATGTGACATGAAATAGGAGGGGCATGTGATATACAGTATATTCTTTTGGAAGGAGGGATGAAAGTAACACTGTAAAAAGAACACTGAGATGTGTGTCTGTGTGTCTGTACATCACATTTACAGCTCTGCGTTTCTCTCTGGCTCCCTCTTTCTCTCTCTTTCATCTTCCAGCCTTCTCTTTATATTCCATCCTGTAGCATTCGCAGAGGGGAAATCTCATTGCACTTATAGACAAGGTGTCCTGGGACAGGCAGCACAGGCAGCACCGACTCACAAAGACTCTGAGAGATGAAGACGCACAGACAGACAAAGGTGTGAATAAGGTACATCACATATAACCAACAGTAAATTGCTTCACACCAACCAGAAACAATACCATTGTGTGACTACGGAGAGCCTGAATACGTACATCGTTCTCCATAGCTATGCTCGGTGCTGTTGGGAGGCGGGTGGATGTTGTGTGGGTGGTCTGTGCCCACGCCAGCCGCAGCCCTGTGGCGTGTCCTGCCCAGAGTGGCCATGTTAGAGGATCTGCCGCTCCAGGAGGCCATATGCTGCCGCTCCAGCGTTGAGACCATACACTCCTCTGGGGTGTCCGAGCCACCAGACGCCCATGACCCGTGCAGCCTTGCCCCCACACTGTGGACAGGCTCAGGGGTAGGAGAGGCCACTGAGGAGGGAGAGGAGGACATAAGGCACTGGTTAATACTGCTCCCAAGATGGGTTATACACAGTGGCCTTTGTAATCGGTTGAACATGTCACAGAGATCAGCATGGCTATATACACTGAGTGGACAAAACATTCTATAACATAGACTGACCAGGTGAGAGCCCTGAACCCTTATTGATGTCACTTATTAAATCCACTTCAATCAGTGTAGATGAAGGGGAGGAGACAGGTTAAAGAAGGATTTTTAAACCTTGAGACAATTGAGACAAGGATTGTGTATGTGTGCCATTTAGAGGGTGAATGGGCAAGACAAAATATTGAATTGGTCTTTGAACAGGGTATGGTAGTAGGTTCCAGGTGCACCAGTTTGCGTCAAGAACCACAACGCTGCTGGGTTTTTCATGCTCAACAGTTTCCCGTGTGTATCAAGAATGTTCCACCAGTCAACATGGGCCAGGATCCTTGTTGAACGCTTTCGACACCTTGTAGTGTCCATGCCATGACAAATTAAGTCTGTTCTGAAAGCAAAATGAGGTTGTACAACTCAATATTAGGAAGGTTTTCTTACTGTTTTGTACACTCAATGTAGTTTGTTATAAACCACATTCAACAAAGAGGGATACCATCCACCTTCCCCATCTCTCTCTCTGGCTGTCCTCTCTGCCCCCTCACCCCATGTCTTACCATCTGTGGGGGAGTCTCTCTGGCGGGGCAGTGTCCCAACAGTTTCTGCCTGGGGATTGCGTCCAGTGTGTGTGGCCCTCTGGTGACCGAGGCTCTGTGTACCAAGAGCACTGCTCTCTGTGGAGCCTGAGCTGACTGGTCGACCCCGCTGGGAGTAACCTTTACCTACAGGGGGCGATGGAGAAAGGACAGGAACACAGGGACAGAGAATTAGGGAGACGCACAACATAGCTAATCAGTTTAGATTAGCAAGAAATGACTGATTATCATAGCTTTTGCACTGCTAAACTATATGCTAGAAAGGATTCAGTGTAGTACTAAAATTAACTCGAGTATGAAAAAATACATGTTGTAAATCAAATTAACTGAGGAGAGGAAGATGGAGGGGGTACAAATCAGCGCAAGAAACCTTCCTAGATAAGACTGTTTGTGTGGGTAGTATGGGTAAACATTTACATCTTGACAATTCAATGTAAAGGATACAATGTGGTTATAATTCATGGCTCCCATCCTAAGTGCATTGGACTTTCTGTGTGTGTGTGTGTGTTGGCCTGGTCTTTGCGGAAGAGGAGACAACGGAGAGACCATTGTAGAGATAAGCTGATCTAGCGTAGCATTCTCCCCATAGAGGCAACACAGCAGATTACTGCACATCACCTACTTTATCACAGACACACCACAGTATATTAGCACAGTTTCCCGTGTCTCAGCCAGCACGCCATACGTTCCATGATCTCCCTGACTAGGACTGAACCATGGTCTCACTCTCTCCCACAACTCAGACTAGTGCTCTACAAATACACATCACACTTTTGACCTCTGGATCTGTCCCCTCACCTTGTGCTCTCACTCTCCTCATAGCTTTTGATGTTAGACACTCTTCCGAGTCATTCGCTTTAGAGAGGCTAAAAGACTAAGTGTTTAGACAATATGGTCATAAACTTGAAATGGCATCGAGTGATTGAAAAAAAAAACGTAAATTAGATATTGTGGATAAATGATTGCTTCCATCTGAAATCAAATAACTAGCCAGTTTGACGTTTCTTTATTTAATGGAGATGGATTTCACTCGTGTCCACACCAGATTACAATACATCTTTCCCTTTCATTCAATTCCTTGTTCAAATTAATGAGTCTGAATATCACAATATGAAAATATCAGACAATTGGTTCTGAGTATGACACGATACGGTTGAGAAAATTGGAAATAAAAAAACTGTCAGTCGAAACTGCATAATGAGCAAGCATTTAGTCTCCGTAAGTGGTGACTGAATAAAACCATATTGCTATTGCCAATTTTTCTCACTGCTCCCAAATCTTTGTCATCCTGCTCGATGTAAAGACGTGTGCACCTGTCTGCACTGTGAAGAAATGAGGGGCATGATCTAAGTGTATGTGTGCTGAGTGTATGTGTGTGTGTGTGTGTGTGTGTGTGTGTGCGTGCGTGCGTGCGTGCGTGCGTGTGCGTGTGCGTGCGTGTGTCTCACCTGAGCCCTCATGGTTGTCCATGCTGCATCTGGCCGTGTAGTCAAAGCCACAGAGCTGATGTGACACGCCGTAGGCTTTATCCTCCTCCTCTTCCTCACACGGGATGTTGTTTCCCAGGTCAGACCCAAGCGTGCTGGACACGTACCCCATCGGAGGGACAGGGGCCATAGGCGGGTGTTGGCTGCCCTTCATATGCCTGTATAGAACATGAGGGAACATGTTATGGCGCTGAGGCTGGACACAGAGCGGTAGAGAAAGACACTAACAAACAGGAAGTAAAGGCCAAAACATAAATCCACGAACAACCAAATACCAGAGTGCAGTACTAGAGCCCCGTTCAGCATGTGTGAGTGAGTGCCTGTGTGGGAGATTGAATTCATTATTTTCCATGTGCGGCGCGCGGCGATTGCTTTGGCTAGTTCTGCGGTGCTCGTGCTCGCACTAACACAATGAACTGATAATTGTCTGGGTGAAGGGAGAAGAATGGCAGGCTAGGCAGGGCCGTCAGTAACATGTCTGTTATCTCCCCCACAGCTGTCCCCTCTGAAGCCTCGCCCCACGCCTAGCCCCACTATGGATGAGACACCCATGTAATTAGCAGCTCTTGTTCCTGTTGTCAAAGCAGCGCGCTAGGCCAAACCCCATCATTACCACCTCAACGCGTTTTCCTACTGACATGACAAGTTTCCCAATGAGGTGTAATCAATGAAGGGCTGTTTTTATATTTTGCAGGAAACATGAAACCAGGGGATAGGATGACATACCTAAATACCACACTGATATGAAACACTCAAAAAAAACTGGCTATTGATATACAAAAGCATCCAGATCAATTGGAGAGAATGACATCTCATTCATCCACAGCACAATGCAGAAATTGTAGGGTAAATGTCTCATGATTGAAATATCATAGGCAATTTATTCTAACAAGTACCTGGGGCAATTCAAAAGAACAAAAAGTACAGTACTTTCATTTCATAGTGGAAAGTGGATACATAATACACTGAAAACATGTAGCAAGCACAATTGTTGTATCATATCATGATCTACGGATACATAGAAAGTAGTCTCTCTCGCCAAACTCAGATTTGAGAAGAGACTACATGGAAAGTAGTCTCTCTCACCAGACTCAGACTTGAGAAGAGACTAGGTAGAAAGTAAAGTATAATATATTTTTTTAATAAAGACATTGACAGATCCACAGTAAATTCTCTCCTGCTCACCACGTCTGTTTGGCCACTTGGTACTGGTAGGCTCTGGTCAGCTCATCCAGGTGGGCCTGCAGCATGGACTGCATCTCCTCGTGGTGGGTGGAGCTAAGGGAGGAGGATGACGGTTGGCTGTAGGGAGCTGCTGCCGGGGAGGAAGCCACTCCCCTGAGGGGCGGGGTGGGCACTCGCTCCTCCTCCATATCGTCGTCCAATCCCTGGTGGAGGTATGTCTGAACGGGAAGGGGCGGGGCCCAGCTGTCGCTGTCATACCTGCAACATGAACTACAATGTGAGTAATTTGAACTGAAACCATATCCTGCACTTCTCTGTGGATGTGTGTGTTTAAAGTGTTTAGAATTCTAAGTGTTACTGCTAGTGCTCTCAGTGTTGTACGCTTAGCTCACAGACAAATACAATTGTTTTTCTACTGGTTTGTATTTTGCCAGACCATTAAAAACATTGTTATCTGATGTTCTATCTCTCAGCAGAGGGAGAGAGGGAATTACACACATTTGCTGCTGTTTGTAATTACAAATCCACTGGCAGGGATGGGATGGGGAGATCAAATTACAAGATCTAACCACATGCTGTTTTGTCATAAGTGGTGGTTTAACCAGCCAAAGCTGCCTGAAATGGGCTGCAAGATATGTGTTCACACCCCAAGGTTTTCTCACTGCCATCCTTCCAAAAAATGCCTGTGACAAAAACAGTGAAGTTTTCCTCAGTATGACTAGTACAGGCACCGGCAGAGGGAGCTTACTACTCCATGTAGCAACCTCCTGCTCGTCTGTGCTTAGCGCTCTCCTTGAGTGTACACACACACACGCACGCGCACACACACACACACACACACACACACACACACACACACACACACACACACACACACACACACACACACACACACACACACACACACACACACACACAGCTAGAGATATAGGTAGGTTCATGGAGAGAGAGAGCCACGCTGGTTACAGCCAATTAGGAGAGGGTTTGCTTTCCTCTCAGTGGTTCACAGACATACCTCAGATCCCTTATAGACAAGAGAGGCTGCATGTGTTCCTTGTCATTATTTCACTTCCTGTGTAGCATCATGATATGATGTTTATAGGTATATGTATAGACGTGTGTCCAGACAGAGAGAATATTATCTTACCCTCCTCCATGGTTCTCTGGGGGGTAGTGGTCCACCTCGGTGCCTGGCAGAGGGTGCATGGGTGGGGGAGGCAGGGGCATGTTGACCCAACAGGACCCATTGGATTTGGAGGTCTTTGTCCCACCCTTTGACTTCTTTTTCTTGCCGCCCTTTCCACCTGAGAAGGAAAGAGAGAGAGTGAAAAATACAGATAGAGAGAGGGAAGAGAAGTCAGAGATTGATAGTTTATCTTATCAGCCTGGTCTCTGCCTCACAATACAGAGATATCCCTATAGCCCTCAAGCTGTGGGTTTTAATGAGCTGATACTATTCCCCATTGGGTTCAAACACACACACATACACACACTGCTGCTTGGAAAGCTATTTTATCATCACCTGGGCTTTCTCCCTCTCTTTCTCCCCCACCTGGCTCTCATTATTTCTCTCCTCTCAGTGTGCTGACGGAGCACTAAGACTTTTCCTCTATGTTGACATTTCTTAAAGAGGCGTAGAGACCTGGGGCCCGGAGCTACAGGCTGGCTTCCTCCCTTCGTCTGTTCTCTCTTTTCCTCTTCCTCTCTGTTCCTTATCTCTCTCAGGTAACCAGCATTCAGCTGAGCATACAGCCCAGAGCACATAAGAGAATGGACGTCCAACCAACAGACAGACAGCCTGAGAACTTCTCAACAATACGCCTCCACTCCGCACAGCCAAGCTAATTGTATACGGGTCAAACACAAAGGAATCCCTGCCTCTGCTAATCAAATTAATCCAAAGAAATGTGCCTTAATTCTCTGACATTTCTAGGGTAGAAAAACTCCTGAGGCTGAGGAGTAAAAATCGACATGAGGAGAGAGGAGCCATTAACAACAATATCCTCAGGGTCCATTTTCAATGAAAATGTAAATATAACATTCCCCTCTCTCTGCTGCCCCCCTCTCGCTCCCTCTTTCTCTCGCTCTCTTTAATATGTTTTTACACAGTGTGTGTCTCTCTCTCTCTCTCTCTCTCTCCAAGGTGGCAGGTAGCCTAGTGGCTAAAATCTGTCAATGTGCCCTTGAGCAAGGCACTTAACCCTAATTGTTCCTGTACTGTAAGTCGCTCTGGATAAGACCGTCTGCTAAAATGTCAACTAAACATGCTGCTCTTTTCCAATAAATATACTGAAAATAATCTCTTCTTCTATTGTTTCTATTGACTCTGTTCTTTCTTTATCTCTCTTTCTCTACTCCTATTGTTATTCCAAAAAGGCATCTAATGAATGCTAAGCTTCACTCTGTGACTGACCATCCAGCCGATGCTACAATTTAGGGATATCTGTTGCTATGCTTTAGAGCACGCTCTTTCAGGGCACACACGCAGGCACACATTCAAAACCACACAGCCCTACCCAGCCCATCCCCTCCCTGTGTTTCCCCAGTGTTGCTGTTGCGTACCGTTGCAGGGGCGTCCATCGGTCATTGAGTAGCCCAGGTTGGCTATTTCCTGCTGGGCTCGAAGGGAAGCCTTCCAGCGAGGGTCTGGTCTGTCCACAGCCAGCTCATGGAAGCTGTTGGAATGCAGGATCTGAGTGGTGGCATAGGGGGTGGCCTGGCTGCCCCGTGCTGGGCTGCTGTAGCCCGCCTTGCCTGTGAAGTCTATACTGCTGTATATGGCACCATCAGACAGCATGGTACCTGTCTTTTCACCCGCTCCAGAGGGCAGCACGTCTGAGATGAGCGAGACAGCAGGGAACGGACAGAGATTCATGGAGAGATAAAGTTACCAATCTTTAAGGTCAGTGTGTAACACATTATCACTCCCTGCTGCTCCAGTGTTAGGCTCTCTGGATTAGTTAAACTGATATCAAATGAACTGAGATGAATCCAAGTGATTAGCTAGCAGAATAATTATCATGTTGTCATGCAATGCCTTGTAGGGGCCCTACGCTGTGACACAGGGAAAGGGCCTGTCACACAAGGCTGACCTTCAGCTTTACCCACAGGAGCCCCAGGCCTCTCATCAGCCTGGTGGGAGTTAAATGAGCTACAGGAAAATGGCACCAATACACACATAGCATCTCTCCTTCTCAAACAGCCACACACACAAGTACACAGACATAAACACTCATCACCACAAGCCCACATCTATTATTAGGAGTTCAAGCTAACGAAGCTGGTGAAAACCTATTGAATTTGCTGCTGTGGGTTATTATTATTCTGCTTATGGATAAAGTTCTAACAACGCAATATTTTCCAGAAAAGTACTTAAAATAACATGGCCGTTACTGACCAATAAGCATTTAATTGTGCGTGGTCTGGCACATAAATCAGTCACATGATATTCCTATTGTAATAATACTTGGTACACATGTTCCAAACACTCTGAAGAACAACACAGTGAACACTGTGTTGTTCTTCAGAGTGTTTGGAACATGTGTTTAACTAGGCAAGTCAGTTAAGAACAAATTCTTATTTACAATGACGGCCTACCGGGGAACAGTGGGTTAACTGCCTTGTTCAGGGACAGAACGACAGATTTTTACCTTGTCAGCTTGGGGATTTGATCTAGCAACCTTTCAGTTACTGGCCCAACGTTCTAACCACTAGAGTACCTACCAGCTATAACAGGAACATGTTTATATATTTTCATCTTTTTAACTTAGAGTGATGACATTTTGCACATATGCTCAAGGATATGCGCGTAGCTAACCTGTAAAGTATGGTTCAGTTTGTTCACATGGTGATGCTGTTGGACAGGAAAAAAACATTCAGGCAAGCTCATTGGCTCATAGCGGCCATATTGTTTCAGCTAGGGTCCTGGAAAATATTGTGTTTGAAGATATGCATCCATACATGCTAAATACCATACTACTTTAAAGTAGTCAACATCATTAAAAATAGTCCAAAATACAGATTCATAGCCCTTGACTTACAGTGAATTCGGAAAGTATTCAGACCCCTAGACTTTTTCCACATTTTGTTATGTTACATCCTTATTCTAAAGTGGATTAAATAAAACACACCCCAGATATATGCCTTATCACAATTCTACAGATCAATTGACATTTCCTAAAACTTCATGTTATAGTTTCTGCTCTGACGTGCACTGTAAACTGTGGGAAAGAATATACTGTAGACAGGTCTGTTTCTTTCTAAATCATGACCAAACAATTGGCCACTGGTGGACTCCAATCAAGTTGTAGTGACATCAAGAATGATCAAAGAAATTGGATGCACCTGAACTAAATTTGGAGTGTCATAGCAAAGGGGTGTGAATACTTATGTAAATTCAATATTTTTTGTATTTCATTTTCAAGAAATTTGCGAAAAAAATGTAAAAACATGTTTTCTCTTTGTCATTATGGGGTGTGTAGATGGGTGAGAAAAACAAACATATTTAAGCCATTTTGAATTCAGGCTGTAACACAACAAAATGTGGAATAAGTCAGGGGGTATGACTACTTTCTGAAGGCACTATATATCGAAGCATACTGCATGAACAGTTTGATTTTGAGTTCTGATATTTGGCAAGCATGGTAAGGATGAGTAAGTATAAGTAGCTCATCATCCTAGGGTGATGTGTCCAATTTGCCCCTATGGTGGCGCTATGGGGCCAGTGTGTGAGTATGTGCTTGTGTGTGTGTGTGTGTGTGTGTGTGTGTGTGTGTGTGTGTGTTTGACTGTGGATTTATGTGTGTAAAACGTTTCATTGTGAAACACTATTAATACACCCGATGCACCTCTTCAGGTACTACTAACACTTTTGCCCTCTTATAACAACTTCTTAACTCACTTCAACATTTATCAACAATAAATAACAGTATGTTCCTCTCGCTCTCGGTCTCTCGCTCTACCGCACCTGCTGTCTTGACCTCTGAATTCTCCACTATGAAAAGCCAACTGACATTTACTCCTGAGGTGCTGACCTGTTGCACCCTCTATAACCACTGTGATTATTATTTGACCCTGTTGGTCATCTATGAATGTTTGAACAACTTGAAGAACAATCTGGAAATGTACTCTTATAATCTCCACCGGTCACAGCCAGAAGAGGACTGGCCACCCCTCAGAGCCTGGCACCTCTCTAGGTTTCTTCCTAGGTTCCTGCTTTTCTAGGGAGTTGTACCTAGCCACCTTAATTCTATATCTGCATTGCTTACTCTTTGGGTTGGTTTCTGTTTAAGCACTTTGTGACATCTGCTGATGTAAAAAGGGCTTCATAAATACATTTGATTGATTGACCTAGGTTGAACCCTGGCAATGCTGCTTGCAGGTTTAATTATTACTATTATTATTATTACTTCAACCAGTATGAAAGTGTATTGAACCAATCATGGACAGACAGAAGAAACACATACACACTCTCATCAAAGTTATTTTTCCCCCAGTTTTTTTAAGCCAATAGTGATGAAATACTTAGCATGATCCAGAGAGACTGAAAGTCCGAAGTGTGTGTGACAGCCTGTCAGTGTGCCTGCTGAAGTATACCCTCCACACTGAATAATGCATGCCGCTCATACGTATTAACATACTCTCACTCTGGGCACATGACCTCTGACCTCTGGCCTGACTGTGGGGCCATGGTGTGGCCGTGGCATAGAGTGACACCGTGGTCAGCTGGGAGGGTCTGGGTCAGCCCTCTCTCAACCTCCATTCTCTCTCTTTGTTTGACCAGTGGTGATACCTCTGTGTTCTTACCTCCTCTGCCAAAGTGTCCTCGTCCCTTGGTACCTTCCAAGCCCCCATTTGCTGGCAGGCTGGTGGAGGGCCAGGAGTCAGCCAACCAGGGGAATCCTGGGTCACCGGCTTTCAGCAGACCAGGATGACTGTTTTTTAGAAAGATATAGAGAGGAGAGGGAGGGAGGGAGAAAGAAGGGATACATAGAGAGAATGGGAAAGAGAGGAGGGAATGTGAGATTGTTATTAGACAAACCTCTGGTGCTGTCTGGATCCCAGCAATATTATTCATTTTCTAACATGTTGTTATACCGACTGCTTCAACAACAAATTGTTGTGGAACCTCATTCAGCATGTCTGCTCCTCTGGAGCAGCCTGGAGCAGAGGCAACAATAAACAAGCAAACAGAGAGACATAAAAAACTGACAAGTCCACAAATCAGTGCTGGGCTTTAGTGCCCCTAACACCCCCTGGAGAAACGGACCAGGACTAAATGCACAGACATTAAATCAGTTTTAGAGCCCAGCACTACAGAAATTTCCATTTTAAATGTAGAATCATGGAGGGCCTTCTGGCGGTTAGTCTGCCAGCCCGGGGAAGTTGGGTAGTGTCTCCATAGCAACACACATGGCAACAGTCATAGGATGGTTTGGTGAAACCACCCCTCCCATATTGCACAGGAAATTGGCAATTTCACTCCATTGTCTGAAATAAATACAGAAATATTTGTATTTTGTTACTAAGAGTTGAATAAGGAACAGATATAGGATCTTAATTTGACCTGTATTGTCACAGCAAAATAATCCTGCAGCAACAGGATTTGAACCTTTAGTGTCGCTTGATCAGTGGTTAGGATGCCATGGTCAGTGGTTATCTGGTCAAAATGAGGTTACATGAAAAGTGCAATACTGTTAATATAATGTGTTTGTGTGGGTTTTCAGTGAATTTATGTAACTCGCGAAGCTCATCTGCATTTCCTGCGGCTCAGGAAAATTCTCAGCAACAACAGAGTGATCAAATTAAGATTATATACTGTATCTGTATTTTTCACAACTTTATATCCGTGCTTTTACCCGATTACCTTATCTAGCTGTTGGTTTAAAGAGAGGCTACAGTCACATGCCTCACATGCCTTTGTTTGCATTTGGTTAATTAATGCAGTAGTCCACAAATGCATTTCCCTGTGAGCCAAGCCTGCCAAGCGCTCAGGGAATTGTACACATCTGACTTGTGATGGCTTTAAAGGTGTTTAAACAAGTATAGGAGTAATTTCCATAAAAATCACACAGGCGTGTTCACACAAATTTACACAGACACACACATTGAATAATACACACACACACGTGCGTGCACACACGCACACACATAGACGAATACAGTGAATTCGGAAAGTATTCAGACCACTTGACTTTTTCCATACTTTGTTATGTTACAGCTTTTTCTAAAATTGATTCAATAAATAAAAATCCTCAGCAATCTAAACACAATACCCCATAATGACAAACTGAAAACAGGTTTTTCGAATTGTTTGCACATTTATTATTATTTCTTAACAGAAATAACTTATTTACATAAGTATTCAGACCCTTTGCCATGAGACTCGAAATTGAGCTCAGGTGCATCCTGTTTCCATTGATCATCCTTGAGATGTTTCTACAACTTTATTGGAGTCCACCTGTGGTAAATTCAATTGATTGGACAGGATTTGGAAAGGTACACTCCTGTCTATATAAGGTCCCATTTGACAGTGCCTGTCAGAGCAAAAACCAAGCCATGAGGTCAAAGGACTTGTCCGTAGAGCTCTGAGACAGGATTGTGTCGAGGCACAGATCTGGGGAAGGGTACCAAAATATTTCTGCAGCATTGAAGGTCCCCAAGAACACATTGGCCTCCATCAAAGTTTGGAACCACCAAGACTAGAGCTATCCGCCTGGCCAAACTGAGCAGTTGGAGCAGAAGGGCCTTGGTCAGGGAGGTGAAAAAGAAACTGATGGTCACTCTGACAGAGCTCTAGAGTTCATCTGTGGAGATGGGAGAAACTTCCAGAAGAACAACCATCCCTGCAGCACTCCACCAATCAGGCCATTATGGTAGAGTGGCCAGACGGAAGCAGCTCCTCAGTAAAAGGCATATGACAGCCAGGCTTGGAGTTTGTCAAAAGGCACCTAAAGACTCTCAGACCATGAGAAACAAGATTCTCTGGTTTGATGAAACCAAGATTGAACTATTTGACCTGAATGCCAAGCATCACATCTGGAGGAAATCTGGCACATCCCTACGGTGAAGCATGGTGGTGGCAGCATCAGGCTGTGGGGATGTTTTTAGCGGCAGGGACTGTGAGACTAGTCAGGATCAGGGAAAAGATGAAGGGAACAAAGTACAGAGAGATCCTTGATGAAAGCCTGCTCCAGAGTGCTCAAGACCTCAGACTGGGGCGAAGGTTCACCTTCCAACAGGACAACAACCCTAAGCACACAGCCAAGACAACGCAGGAGTGGCTTCGGGACAAGTCTCTGAATGCAGAGATTTGTCCCAAAGCCACTCCTGCGTGGTCTTGGCCGATTGCTCAGTTTTTCCAGGCTGCCAGCTCTAGGAAGAGTCTTGGTGGTTCCAAAATTCTTCCATTTAAGATTGATGGAGGCCATTGTGTTTTTGGGGACCTTCAGTGCTACAGAAATGTGTTGGTACCCTTCAACAGATCGATCGGGACAAGTCTCTGAATGTCCTTCAGTGGACCAGCCAGAGCCCGGACTGGAACCCGATCGAACATCTCTGGAGAGACCTGAAAGACCTGAAATAGCTGTGCAGCAAGGCTCCCCATTCAACCTGACAGAGCTTGAGAGGATCTGTAGAGAAGAATGGGAGAAACTCCCCAAATACAGGTATGCCAAGCTTGTAGCGTCATACCCAAGAACACTCAAGGCTGTAATTGCTACCAAAGGTGCTTCAACCAAGTAAAGGGTCTGAAGAATTATGTAAATGTGATATTTCCGTTTTTTATTTTCATCAATTATATATATTTTTTAATTAACTTGATTTTGCTTTGTCATTATGGGGTATTGTGTGTAGATTGATGAGGAACATATTTGTTTATACTTTTTAAATAAGGCTGTATGTAACCTAACAAAATGTGGAAGAAGTCAAGGGGTATGATTACTCTCACAAACACACACTTGTGGACACAGGCAACACAACACAGTTTATTTTTTGTGTATTTTTTTTGTGTATTTTTTTGCTATATTTATTTCAGCTCAGGACTGCATCTGCCTGCTCAGGTGTGACAAAGTAGAGTGAAAGAGAGGAAATAGAAAAAACACAAGACAACAGAGAGGGAGAGGACAACCCTGATCCATAGCTGCTGGGGGAGCTCTCTTCATATTCTCACTGAATCAGTGCCCAATGCTATTCAGCCAATGATATTCAGAGCTAGGTATCTCTCTGCTCTGTAAGACAGACCACACTAGACTAGCTGTAGAAGACAGGGGTGATCTGCATTCTTATACTGCCAGTGTCTGTAAGCATTAATATTAATTTCACTGCACCTGAGATAACATCTGCAAAACTGTGGATGCGACCAATAAACTTTGATTTGATCTGTCTGCCTGCAAGCCAGCCTGGGGTTCAGTGGGACTGGGGAGTCTCCTCTCCGGCCCCTCTCTCCTGGGTCATTATCACTGTACATCGTTACATATGCTTGCATTCTGAAGGCGTGCCGTGAGCCTCGCGGTAGCCTGTCTGTCGACAGGCAAATTCATCACCCCCTGGAAACGCTGCCACCGGCACCTCTGCACAGGATGAACGAGCCAATAAAAAAACCTGCTCTGCATGCATTAATCGTTTGTGATCATTTCACGGGAGTGATTGATGACTCACACAATCGATACATCAACGCACGTGTTGCACCAGGATTAATAAGTGGAGGAGCGTTGGAACATATAAGAAGTTAATTCATATTCCAATGACTTTGTGCCCTCCATGAAGGTTGATCAAGTACCATCATTACACCAACATCTATGTCGTTCCACAAGGGATGTACCATCACTTCTAATGTTTATTTGTTACTGTAAAGCCCATGGCATGACAATGTGTTTGAGTGTTGGGAGGGTTGAGTGACTTAATAAGGATTTTGATTGTATTATGTAAAGGTTTTAGAGGTGTGGTCCTCACCTTCCATTTCCAATCAGGCCTCTGTCTCGTTGGAATGTCACTGTGGTCCAACCAGAGAGAGATGGCAGGAAGTAGAGAGAGAGAGGGGGAAGAATTTTAATCAGAAGAGTTCTTTGTTAATATTGAATGTGTTTCAAACTGTTATATATTTTTCTCATATATATTCTCAAAATATATTCTAGCCCAATATCCAAAGTTAGGTGACAAGACAGGACGAATGGTCAATACCTGCACGGGTAAAGGTGAAGGACTGAACTGCAAAACAAAAAGACAGAGAGTGTGTGTGTGTTAAAAGCCTGTCGACACTCGACACCGTCGATGTGTCAGCATAAACAAATATGAACACAACCACAGACATAAAAAATATGCAAACACCATCCTTTTGACGATGGTAGTCACATTTAGATCAGGAAAAATGTGACAAAGAATAACTAGAGTATGGAGGTTGGCTGGATGAGAAATACAAAGCAGGCAGGAAAAAGGAGACAGAAACATTTAACTGGATATTGAAGATACATTTGCTCTGAGAAGAGATGGGATCAGAGGAGCAGCGATGGTGAATAAAGTAAATCACTATTGAATTAGGTAATCAACATGGTTTCCACACCAGCCACTGAAGCATGGTGATTGCAATACACATTATAATGAGAATAGTCCACAGCTACATGCTACCCACCAATCCCCCAGAAGGCCAATCAAAAAATACGCATACCTAAATCTGGAAAATGCATTTACGGCTAATGTGTGAACATGGGTCACGGTTCCATAATGAAAGGGAATGTGAATTACTTATTTGAATTGAGTGTATTTGAGTTTTAAGGTGCAGTGTTGATGGGATTGTGTTTATAGCCGATGCATATAGGTGCACAATGGATTAAAGCAAATAGGACTTATTTCCGTCTGAGCTGAACATCTCTACCTTTGTTCTGCATTAAATGATATTCCATCGAGCCAAAACAGCTCTGTCTCTCACCTCTGGGATTCCACTTATCCACGCTAGACACATCCTCTAAAGGCAGTTGGGAAAGCTAGTCTACACTGTAATGTGTTTGCATAGTGTGTCTGATCTCTGTTGATATTACTCAGGCCTGTGTCTGTAACAGTATATAGTGGTTCTGACCTGCATAGTTGCTAAGGCCCTTCCTCTTCTTCCTCCTACAGTACAGCCAGGCGCTGAAGCCCATGAGGACGATCCAGCAGGCCCCTCCCAGCCCAGCGATGAAGGCTGGCTGTTTCACCACGTCTGAGATGCTGTTGTTGCCCTCCGCCCCCGTCATCACATCACGCAGCTCTGCACCTGGGGACAGACAGGAGGGGACAGGGGACACCCATCGGATTGACAGCATGGCATCTGGTGGACGGATAGTGCTATGTGGTCCACTAGACCTAAACCAGTCAACAGCTAACATCTTTCAAAATGGTTTAAAATCAATGTTTATCAATAGGTAATAACAAAATCTACTATATAATCTAAAAACAATAAACTCTGTACGAAAGGTACAATCACGTTACAGTTATTTTCTAGGTTTAAAACAATTCAACACCATGAAACACTATAGATAAATAATATCAAATAAAAAAACACACCATCGAAACCATAAAAAAACTGCAATATGTAGGCAGAGTGTTCATCAACTCAGCAGTGCTCTCATCAATTTGAGCTCCGAGACGGGAGATTGACAGAGCAGCTCAGACAGAGTTTGATTTTCTGCTGCAGCTACTGTGCTGTGAAATTAGATTCACAGTCTCCAGCTTGAGCAGGAGCCCCAGCCCCAGTCATTAAGCCTCAGTCCACAGGCCTCTGTTTGCCTGTCTCTGGCCGTTGAGGATATTTCCCCCACACATCAGTCAAAAGTCACGGATGAAGAGCATCTGGCCTGGTTCTGCTACTGATTTTAGGCCTATATACTCAGCGCATCCCTCAGCAGTTTGATAAGATGTGATAGGATGATAAACCCACCCCAATAACACTGTCTACCATTTTTAGCGATGGCCACACAGATATCGAGGATTATTATTATGGCTAACAGCTCTCAACACATTGTTACTGGACACTACACTAAATTAAACGCTATTGATTTCCTGATAGATCGCTATGTATGTAGCCAGCCTTACAGAAGTCACTGAACCCCTCGTTTCAAACCGTACACATGTGATCTCCGACAATGCAGAATGTATTTTTTCCCAAGTGTGATAAATTGATCAATCATTCTTCCAGACCGCCTGCCTGTGAATCAGATTAGGGTTCCCTGCTATTATGTGGGTTGCCTCAGACCCTGTGCCCTGTGTGTTTATGTGTTACCTATGATAATAGGCTGGGGCTCGCTCTTCACTCCCACCCCCGAGCTGGTGCCTGCCGCCACCTCCACACGGTACTGCACCCCCGCCTGCAGACCCCCCACCACCACCGAACGGATGGCCGCATCCACCGTCTTATTCACATGGAAATGGGTCTCGTTTGCCAGGCACCAGATCTAACACACACACACACACACACACGCACACACACAGGGACAGGGACAGGAATTTGTGGTGAGAGACAGTTGATACCCAATTTCAAATCAAATCAAAGTGTATTGGCACAGGTAAACAGTGTAATAAAATGCTTACCAGCAAGCTTTCTCAATAGGGCAATGTAGACATTTCTTGTAATATTTATACACACAAAAAATACAGTGAACCTGTATACCAGAGCATTTATTCTCAATAAGACTACTGTATCCTACACAGATTGCTGCTCCCTACCTTGTACTCCTGGATGATGCCATTCTGGTGTTCTGTGGGAGGGGGGTCCCAGGACACACTGATGGAGGTGCTGTTATGGTTCCCCACTGTCAGCACTGTCACCTGCTGAGGAGGAGCGCTGGGCGCTGCATGGGGAGAAGGCACAACAAAACACATCAACATAAATATGACCACATACCGATATTCTCATTCCAACAGAAAACTGCTGCTGCTGCCTGCCGTTATGGTTTAACTGAGCACAACAGAGAGCACTGCCTTGATTTATATGAAAATTGTTCAGTGAGGCAGGCTTTCTCTGTAGCAGTAGCAAAGCCCAATGCCACTGCTTTAATAACATTTTTTAAAGCCCAATGCCACTGCTTTAATAACATTTCTTAAAGCCCAATGCCACTGCTTTAATAACATTTGTTAAAGCCCAATGCCACTGCTTTAATAACATTTGTTAAAGCCCAATGCCACTGCTTTAATAACATTTGTTAAAGCCCAATGCCACTGCTTTAATAACATTTCTTAAAGCCCAATGCCACTGCTTTAATAACATTTGTTAAAGCCCAATGCCACTGCTTTAATAACATTTCTTAAAGCCCAATGCCACTGCTTTAATAACATGTCTTAAAGCCCAATGCCACTGCTTTAATAACATTTCTTAAAGCCCAATGCCACTGCTTTAATAACATTTGTTAAAGCCCAATGCCACTGCTTTAATTACATTTCTTAAAGCCCAATGCCACTGCTTTAATAACACTTGTTGAAGCCAACATGTGTTAAAGCAGCGGCATTGTGCTTTGCTGCTTGGGAGAGCCACCACTCTCTACACTTCATGCTTCCAGACTCTCTCTCTCTTTTTCTTCCTCTCTCCAACCTTCATCCCTTACAGTATACTTCAATCTTGCTTTTTCTAATTTCTCATTCCTTTTCCTCTCTTTTAAAGTTGCAACAGAGTAACAAAGTAGCAGACGTCTCTTGGTGCCTTCATAGGTTGAGGGGAATCAACTATAACAGTCCATCTAATAGAACAGCTAATTAGAACCTCTAATGCTACACAATGCTATTGGCCTTCATATTAATGGATCACGGCCAACACATGCAGTCACACACTAGCACTTGGACGCTAAAGATGTTCATATCTGAGCTAAATGAAAGCACTCCATTCTGGTGTACAGTAATGAAGGAGATGCTAGTAAGTCCATTAGCTCTGTGATGTATCGCCGGTAGAAATATGACCTGCGGTGTTTCACGTAATGTGTTAAGTGACACTATGGTAACCCCAAGGCCAATCGTTTGAGATCTAGAAAACACTCTTTATACCCTGTGTGGGCAGACAGACCACTCAGACCCTTTCACTTTCAAAAGCTGTATGGGGATTCAAACAGCTAGCAGACACCTGCAGGCTAACAGCATGGCTATGGGATCGCTTAACACATGGGCCTATTGTTTCTATAGTGTTGGAGGTTCATTATTATTAATTCATTCAGAACACTACAGTAACTTCATACTTTGAACTACCATCTCTGTATTTTCGAGGTACAACTCATTCAAATCCGATTGGTTGGATGGGAAAACTCAGGACTAAAGTCAATTGAGAAGCCACAAGTTCTGTAATGGCATTATACAGTCTGTGGAAGAACCATGTGAATCAGCTACTGGATCAACCTGGACTCAGGGGTAGACTTAACATAGTAATCAAAAATCCGGGACACTCATATGATATATTACGTTTGGTATGGTATGTATATTAATTTGTGGATATCCATCGTTCATTTTGTATGATATGTTAAGAGTTACAATTTGTATGATATGTTACAAATTGCAGCTTGTTGTAGCTAATGTTAGTTAGGTGGCTAGGTGGTTAACACAAACGTTAGCTAGGTGGCTAATGTTAACTAGGCTAGGGTGAAGGTTAGGGTGAAGTTTAGGGTTTTATTTTTCACATGCGCTGAATACAGCTGGTGTAGACTTAACTGTGAAATGCTTGCCCTCAAGCCCTTCCCAATGATGCAGAGTTTAAAAGAGTAACACAAGATGAATAAAATAAAATACACAAGAATGGAGCTATATACAGGGAGTACCAGTAACAGATCAATGTGCAGGGAGGGGAATGAGGTATTTGAGGTAGATATGTACATGAAGGCTAGAGAGGGACAAACTGAACATTCCCAGAGCAGGGGACGTGGAGAACAGCTACTGTGTGGGCCTAATTATGTTAATGTACACAAGGAATAAAAAGAAACCCAATTAATCAACCGTTCATAGAGAGCTGAATCGTAACCTGAGACACCTGTGTAACTTGAGCTTCTGTTCAAATCCCTGACTGACATCAATGTTTGATTTAAATTAAGTAACTGTTCATGTATGCATGTATATGATGGAAAGGGGGAGAGGTGGCAAGACAGAGAGAGAGAAAGAAAGAAAGAAAGAAAGAAAGAAAGAAAGAAAAAGAAAGAAAGAAAGAAAGAAAGAAAGAAAGAAAGAAAGGGGTGGAGGGAGGTAAAATCATAAAGTCACAGCATGAATGCTGTATGCAACAGGGGCATGGCAGGTGACAGCAGGTGTCCAGGGAGAGTAGAGAGAGGGACAGGGAGAGGTGCAGGGAGAGAAGAGAGAGGGACAGGGAGAGGTGCAGGGAGAGAAGAGAGAGGGACAGGGAGAGGTGCAGGGAGAGAAGAGAGAGGGACAGGGAGAGGTGCAGGGAGAGAAGAGAGAGGGACAGGGAGAGGTGCAGGGAGAGAAGAGAGAGGGACAGGGAGAGGTGCAGGGAGAGAAGAGAGAGGGACAGGGAGAGGTGCAGGGAGAGAAGAGAGAGGGACAGGGAGAGGTGCAGGAGAGAAGAGAGAGGGACAGGGAGAGGTGCAGGGAGAGAAGAGAGAGGGACAGGGAGAGGTGCAGGGAGAGAAGAGAGAGGGACAGGGAGAGGTGCAGGGAGAGAAGAGAGAGGGACAGGGAGAGGTGCAGGGAGAGAAGAGAGAGGGACAGGGAGAGGTGCAGGGAGAGAAGAGACAGGGAGAGGTGCAGGGGGAGAGAAGAGAGAGGGACAGGGAGAGAGAAGAGAGAGGGACAGGGAGAGAAGAGAGAGGGACAGGGAGAGGTGCAGGGGAGAGAAGAGAGAGGGACAGGGAGAGGTGCAGGGAGAGAAGAGAGAGGGACAGGGAGAGGTGCAGGGAGAGAAGAGAGAGGGACAGGGAGAGGTGCAGGGAGAGAAGAGAGAGGGACAGGGAGAGGTGCAGGGAGAGAAGAGAGAGGGACAGGGAGAGGTGCAGGGAGAGAAGAGAGAGGGACAGGGAGAGGTGCAGGGAGAGAAGCAGGAAAAGGGTTGAGCTGGTGTCACAGGAAACAGCCCCCCCCCTCTCTCTCTCTTGAGTGTGTCTGTTTGCAGTGTAATAACATTCTGTATCAGCTTCTAGGTACAGTATGTGGCCATTAGCTGATGTAGCAAACAAGTAGTATTGATGTCAAATAATTTCAGGAGTTTCTGACAGTGAAAATAATACCTCCTACACAGTTGGAAATATCTGTTGCATCACTACACATATTGAATCGGTAAAGGTCCTTTACCTTCCTCCAAGGTGCGTGCTGTCATTGATTCACTGTCTGCTCCCTGGAACTCGTTGAAGTACGGACGGACTTTTATCTCGTAGACAACACCCTTCTTCAGGCCAGACAGAGCCACGTCTCTCTCTGAGGGGACCTTCACGTCCTGCACCTGCCAGGCCCCCGGGGAGGGCAGACCTGACGTCTGCCTGTACAGAACACGATAGCCCTGGATAAACTGAGAAGGTTTCTCCACCTGAAGGAGAGAAAAGGAGGCAGACGTATATATATTGCAGATTTTTTAAAGGGAATTTTCAATAATGATATAAGAAAATGTATTCTTCAACATTAGCTAAATCATATCAACTTTGATTCATAGTAACTACTTCCTGCCCATTTAAATACACCACAATCCAACCAAACCAGCAAAACAGAGAGCTACGAAGCTCTTACACCCTGACAGAGTGGATTAAAACCACACGTTATGCTTTTCTGTAAACAAATGGCGTTACTATGGCGAGGGAAAGCTGCAGTGGTGGGGTCTGGGGATGGAGTGTGCAACATAACTCACAGTAATGGCTTGTTAACAGGGGCAGAAGCAAGCAAAAGCTTTTACAGGGCAAATAAAGCAGCTGTTTACCGTCAGCCCAGTCCAAATAAATCATGGAAACGTGCTGCTGATGCTCTGCCTCTACGGTTGCCTGCTTGCATTTCATTTAACGATGTGATTGGTGAATCTAAAAGCTTTATGATCGCCCGCCCCCCACACTCTCTCGTTCCCCTCCCCTCCCTTACCTGTAGTAGAACTGCTTGATCCATCTAGATGCAGCCATAGCGGCAGTAAATATCATAAACAAGCCCATTCTGTTTAGTTTTCCCTTGTCTTATAGGACAGGTATGCTAGGGTATGTTAGGAGATGAGTTTTGCTTGACAATAATAGTATTTGTGAAGAATAAAAACCTACTCTTATTCTGAGACTTAATCTGGCCTGTGTTACAATGTAATTACTGTACATACCAGAAATATTATCATGTAACTAACTGAAGATGGTAGATGGTATCTCAAAGTGTAATTTCAATTGAATGGTATTTTGGATTGTTCCCTTGAATAAGCCATGTTATTAACTAGTGTACCTGTCATAGGTGTGTGTACTGGGAGTAGAGTCAGGTGCAGGAGAGCAGAGTTGTGAACAGGCGCACACTTTATTTAGGCAGGCGAAACCAACAGACGGACGCCACTGTGTCGAAACCTCCAGCCAATGCAAAAGTGCAAACGCACAAACAGTCACAGTAATATTGTATAAACACAATAACATACCTCGTGAAATAAAACACGGAATAAACGCATACCAGTAAAGCCTGTCAACACAGACACGTAACACAAAACAACCTCACACAAAGACATGAGGGGGAACAGAGGAATAAATACATTTAGTGTGATTGGGGAATAAAAACCAGGTGTGCAGGGAAAAAGACAAAACAAATGGATAAATGAAAAATGGAGCGGCGATGGCTAGAAAGCCGGTGACGTCGACCGCCGAACGCCGCCCGAATAAGGAGAGGGGCCGACTTTGGCGGAAGTCGTGACAGTACCATCTGCTAAACAAAACAATGGTGCTATGCAGCACTATACAAATCCCTTTCTCGAAGAGAACCAGATACCTAATAATGTTAAAATGACATCAAGGCACTGGTGCATACAGTGCTGAAGCATATGGAGTGCATGGGTGTACATGCGTGTGCATGTATGTCAGTGAAGGCTCCTCAGTGGAGGAAGGGGAGGACCATCATCTTCAGTGAATTGTATACAAATAAAAATATTAAAACATTACAAAAGTTATCCTTTTTAGATAAAACTACACTAAATATATTCACGTCACCAAATAATTGATTAAAACACACTGTTTTGCAATGAAGGTCTACAGTAGCCTCAACAGCACTTTGCAGGGTAGCACCATGGTGTAGCCGGAGGACAGCTAGTTTCGATCCTCCTCTGGGTACATTGACATCAATACAAAACCTAGGAGGCACATGGTTCTCATCCTCTTCCATTGACTTACACAGTAATTATGACAACTTCAAGAGGATGTCCTCCAACCTATGTTGTCCACCCAATCAAATGATCAGAGAATTAATCTAATACTGGAAGCATAAGCTACAGCTAAGACTGCAGTGCATAAAATGTGGTGAGTAACAGAATAGTTGGAACAGTTTTGAACAAATTCATTTTTTTATAAAAGGAAGGAAAAGCAAGAGAGCGGGAGAGAGAGAGTGCGAATGCAGATAGCTAGTTTAGCCTACTCAAACAGAGAGGGATGCTATGTTAGCTAGCTGGCTATGGCTATCCAACACTGGAACGCTTCCAAGTTAAGGTAAGATTTTGGTTTTATTAATTTACTGCTAGATTGTAGCGGGTTTACTCACACGTTAGTTCTAATGGCTAGAGTACTGACTAGCTATGACATTAGCTAATATGGTGACAACTATGTAGGCTGTGTGTAGTGGTTATGTTATGAAGGTTTGCCTGGAAAGTTTATTTTGCCTGGTCACAGACAACTGACGTGTTGTACACTGAAGTCCACATGCGAAGGAACAAGGTTAGAGGAGGAGAGCGCGTAGATGCGAGAAGGAATTCTACAACAAGCTAAACGATCATGCTGTCTGTATGTGGCTGCTATGAAAGTGAACTGTTTTTGCGTGTGATCAGGGGTGTATTCATTCCACCGATAATATTACACCCTACATCAGCTAGAGTGTGCAAGGCGGTATTGAATGTGTCACTGTCTGTCACCTAGATTACTAAAAGTGTTCTCTCTACCTGTGCACCTAAAATGTAAACTTTAAATCATATGCTAGGTTGTAGCAACCTAATGATAGGTATAGGGAAAATTTGAATATCTTGTAGTAAGTAGCCTTTTTACATCGATTTTACATTGAGCTGGGTTTAATCATACCAATGTTATTTGTCACATGTGCCGAATACAACAGGTGTAGACCTTCCCGTGAAATGCTTACTTACAAGACCTTAACCAACAATGCAGTTCAAGAAATAGAGTTAAGAAAATATTTACTAAATAAACTAAATTAAAATTTCATAAATCAAAAAGTAACACAATAAATGTACATGACAATAACAAGGCTATATACACGGGGTAACCGTGTACAGGTTAATCGAGGTAATTTGCAAAGTGACTATGCATAGATAATAAACAGCAAGTAGCAGCAGTGTAAAAACAAAAGAGGGGAGGGGGTTCAATGTAAATAGTCCGGTGGCCATTTGATTAGAACATGAATGACAGTCATCCGTTATGCTGTAATAGAAAAAAATGCTCATCAAATTTAAAAAAAAATTGGCCACCCTCATCCTAAATGTCATTGACCGCCACTGATGTATGTGTACTTGTGTGAGGAATGGAAGAGCCTCTGTCATTAACCAGTGCTCTCCAGAAGGCAGAAGGGAAATATTAATAACCTCCAGATAAAGAGCTGACTGCAAACCGCTAATGGTGATCTATTTGTCTCAGTGAGAAACATTTGTCTTAATTCCTGCGTCACCCCAAACAATCACAGATTGATGGAACACCAGCTGTCCTTGTACTCCACGTCCACCCGTCTCAGACACTTGCACTGTGTGTGTGCGCACACGTGTGTGCGTTTGTTTATGCATGTGTGTGTGCTAACTGAGAACAGACAGTGGGTGACACAGCATTTATGTGTGAAAAACTAAACTCAAACTGTGTATGAAGCTTGGAGATAAGCAAAGGCTTGGAACTGGCTCTGTTCCTGAACGACCCTAACGCTGTACAAGGCTCATCTCTCTCGCTACTCAGCTCTTCAGGTTCTATACTGCCTGTTTGATTCAGTGAGAATAATAACTCACCACAGAGACAAAGCATCCTTGTTCATACCAAACCTACTCATACTAGTTCCTCCTTGTGACATCTATACATAAATTAATAATTGGGCTCTGCAAGTCTAAATCTTAAATTACAGTGTTTTTGTTGAGTCCCATTACAGATGGTCAACAGATGCTCAAACTGTCAACTGCAATTCTGTCGATATGCAGCATTAAAAACAATTGACAGTATTGATTCCTATCAGTGGTACTCACAGTCCATGTGACCTGGACAGAGGTGGAGCTGATGACCACAGGGTTATGCATGCTGACCACCACATCACCCAGCTCCTTCTGGACACGTCGATGGTCGACACCCTGCACCGGAGGGCTGATGTCTGAGAGAAAACGAGAAAGAGAGAGAAAGTGAGAGAGAGAGAGAGAGAGAGAGAGAGAGAGAGAGAGAGGGAGAGAGAGAGAGAGAGAGAGAGAAAGTGGGAGAGAGACAGACAGACAGACAGACAGACAGACAGACAGACAGACAGACAGACAGACAGACAGACAGAAAGACAGACAGACAGAAGACAGACAGACAGACAGACAGACAGACAGACAGACAGAGAGAGAGAGAGAGAGAGAGAAAGAATGAAAGAAAGAAAGAAAGAAAGAATGAAAGAAAGAAAGAAAGAAAGAAAGAAAGAGGATGATGCCAATTGCGATTAAACCTTTATGAAAATGTTCTAATGGCATGAGGCACACTGAGACACAGTGGTTATTTCTGTACAGTACCTTGGGTGCGGACAGGCTCAGACATGGGGCTTGGGTCTCCGAGACCCTGAGCATTGACCGCTCTGATGATGAACAGGTAAACCGTGTTGGGTCGCAGGTCCTTGACCGTGAACTGTGTGGTCTTCCCGTGGTCAGCCACAGTCTGCCAGCTGTTGCTGACCAGCTGACTGCTCACAGAGAAAACAGGAGGAAGATATTTAGTGAAGCCAAGAAAAGCTTTTACGGAAATAACATACCATACTGTAGCTATGGCAGTCCTATTGTTTTTCACTTAGCTAATTTAACTAGGAACATCAAGACATCTGCAAATCTAGTCTGAAACCTAAACACTTTTTAGTGTTTCAAGAAAACTCTGATCAACCTTGTTGGACTGTACATGATTCTTGTATGCAGACTATTCAGCCAAAGCCCTAGGGTGTATGTGCTTGCCCTGAACATGCCAGTGAACCTTATGCCCACATACATGCATACATCTGTCATTGCTCTGAAAGTTTGAGTGGCTGCTGCCAACACACTGACTCAACTCCAGCCACTTTAATAATGGGAATTGATGGGAAATTATGTAAAATATATCACTAGCCACTTTAAACAATGCTACATAATATAATGTTTACATACCCTACATTATTAATCTCATATGTATACGTATATACTGTATTCTATATCATCTACTGCATCTTTATGTAATACATGTATCACTAGCCACTTTAACTATGCCACTTTGTTTACATACTCATCTCATATGTATATACTGTACTCAATACAATCTACTGAGCCTATGCCGCTCTGTACCATCACTCATTCATATATCTTTATGTACATATTCTTTATCCCCTTACACTTGTGTCTATAAGGTAGTAGTTTTAGAATTGTTAGCTAGATTACTTGTTGGTTATTACTGCATTGTCGGAACTAGAAGCACAAGCATTTCGCTACACTCGCATTAACATCTGCTAACCATGTGTATGTGACAAATACAATTTGATTTAATTTGATTTGAAGTTTGGGGTAATTTACTGCAGCTTCTCTTAGGGCCAAGGTTCCCAGACATACCCAAAGGCCTCAATGACATAGGAGGAGATTGGGGAGCCCTCCTCGGTCCCAGGTTCCCAAGACAACGACACTGTGCTCTTGGTGACATCAGTGACCTCTGGCTTGGAGGGAGGCCCTGGTAGGGTACTGGCATTGTGGGACATGGAGTCTGTGAGGTCACTGGACTCTGAGATGGAGAAAAGGAGAACAGGTTCTTTCAAAATGAATCAAAATGGACAAGGCAGATTGAAGGAGAAACGAAAGCATCAGGTTGATTGGCTTCAATCAATGGTGTGTACTGTACACTCTTAGACAAAATGGTTCCAAAAGGGTTCTTTGGCTGTCCCCATAGGTCGGAGAACCCTTTTTTGTTTCAGGTAGAACTATTTTGGTTAATCAAAAGAGAACCATAGGGCTCTCCCAAAAGCTTGGCTGGTGCGTAAAACCTGTGAATTCAGACAATCAAAGAGGTGTAATGGGTTCAAACACAAAAATATGTTACATACTGTAAAGCTTACTTTATTGTTGGTTGTTTTGCATTTTTTTACTGCCTCAGGGATAGTGTACACAGACGTTTTGGCTTTAGAGCCTTCTTCAGTGTGTAGGTACATTTTTCTTTAATTCCAAACAGCGTTTGTAAAAAACAACAGATTAGCAGCAGGTGCTTCTAATCGGGGTTGCCACTCATCTGCTAATCAGGAACTATTTTGGGTGTCACGTAGAACCATCTGTGGAAAACGTTCTACATGGAACCCAAAATGGTTATAAGCGTTCTCCTACGGGGACAGTCGAATAACCCTTTTCGGTTCTAGAATAAAATGGATACATTGTTACTATACCTCTGACATCCAGGAAGGCACTCCATGAGGTCTCCCCACTGGAGCTGGTGGCCACACAGGTGTACAGCCCAGAGTCAGATAGCTGAGGAGGACAGAGGAACACATCAGAACACATCAGAACATACACTGACCAGACAGTTGACAATAAAACAACGGTCTTCCCATTTATTTCTTTAAAGAGAAACAACCAAACATGCATCCCTAAAATTGATCATACAACTGACCAACCAAACATTCAGCTGATGAACAAATCAATCAACTTCTCAAATAATAACAGTTTGGAAAGATAAACTTTTTTATATAGAGTACAGTGCCTTCAGCAATTATTCACACCTCTTGTAATGTTACAGCCTGAATTTAAGATAGATCAAATTTAGATTTTGTGTCATTGGCCTACACACAATACCCCATAATGCCAAAGTTGAATTACAAATGAATAAAAAATGAAATGCTGAAATGTCTTGAGTCAATAAGCATTCACCCCTTTGTTATGGCAAGCCTAAATAAGTTCAAAAGTAAAAATGTGCTTAACAAGTCACATAATAAGTTGCATGGACCTTGTGTCCAATAACAGTATTTAACATAATTTTTTTTACGACTGCCTCGTCTCTTTACCCCACACATACAATTATCTGTAAGGTCCCTCAGTTGAGCTGTGAACTTCAAACACAGATTCAACAAAAAAGATCAGGGAGGTTTTTAAATGCCTCGCAAAAAGGGTAGACTGGTAAAAAAGCAGACATTGAATATCCCTTTGAGCTGAAGTTATTCATTACACTTTGGTTGGTGTAAAAATACACCCAGTCACTACAAAGACACAGGGGGCCTTCCTAACTCAGCTGCCGGAGAGGAAGGAATCCTCTCAGGGATTTCACAATACGGCCAATGGTGACTTTAAAACAGTCACAGAGTTTAATGGCTGTGATAGGAGAAAACTGAGGATGGGTCAACATTGTAGTTACTCCACAATACTAACCTAAATTACCTAAAAGAGTGAAAAGAAGGAAGCCTGTACAGAATAAAAAATATTCCAAAACATGCATCCGGTTTGCAATAAGGCACTAAAGTAAAACTGCAAAAATGGGGCAGAGAAAATAACTTTATTTCCTAAATACCACGCATTATATTTGGGGTAAATCATCACCGATTACCACTCTTCATATTTTCAAGCATGGTGGTGGCTGCTTGTCATCGGAGAGGACTAAGGTGTTTTTGTTTTAAAGAAATACACTGAATAGAGCTCAGCACAGGCTAAATCCTAGAGGAAAACCTGGTTCAGTCTGCTTTCCAACAGACACCGGGAGACAAATTCACCTTTCAGCAGGACAATAACCTAAAACATAAGGCCAAATGTACACTGGAGTTGCTTACCAAGATGACAATTAATGTTCCTGAGTGGCCTAGTTACAGTTTTAACTTAAATTGGCTTGAAATCTATGGCAATACTTGAAAAGGGTTTTCTAGCAATGATCAACAACCAACCTGACAGAGCTTGAAGAATTCTAAAAATAAAAATGTGAAAATATTGTACAATCAAGGTGTGCAAAGCTCTTAGAGACGTACCCAGAAAGACTCACAGCTGTAATCAATGCCAATGAGATTCTAACATGTATTGACTCAGGAGGTTGAATACTTATGTAATCAAGACATATTGTGGTTTAAATGTTCATGAATGTTTTACAAATGTTAGAATTGTTGTTCCACTTTGACATTACAGAGTATTTTGTACAGATCATTGACGTTTTTTTAATTTTTTTTTTTTTTTTACAATTAAATACATTTTAACCCCACCTTGTAACAGAACAAAATGTGGGAAAAATCCATTGACATTAACCCTCCAAAAAGTAATTCATAAAACGTTTTAATTTACATATGTGCTAGGAGGCTAAGTGTTTGTTTCTTGGGCTTCAGGAATGTGAATGAAACATTTAAAATAAACTGATTATAAGTATGAGGGGATATCAGTGAACAAATGGTCAAATCTACGATGGCGCCAGTGCAATGAGTGGAGCTTACACAGTTGTTCAAAAGCACATATCAGACCGAGAGCCTAATGGTTCTTAGGTAGTTATTAATAGGTTTTAAATTAGAAAATGATCTCTTCACAGAAGCGACAGTTACAGGAATGGTAAAAACAGTTTGATTGCCGTGGCAACATCAGGGAAACTGGGCAGAAGGGAGTTGAGCTTGAAATACAGCAGTTCTGTAACATCTTTAATTAATCCTCTCATTCTCCTTAATTGCCAGCCTCAACACATTACGGAAAGAGATTCACTGTATAGGAAGCTCTGGGGACAGCTCGTCTGAATATTGGGCAACCAATAAATTGACAGATGCAAACAGATTATCATCTTTAGCAGACAACAGTTCTTGGGGCTTGAACTAAAAAAAGCTGTTTGCGATTTCGTTCATACTAGTGAACAAGCGCTTAAATTGTGTGGTTGCAATATCAACAGTCCCTTATCTGTGTTATATCTTGGCATGCATCATTCAAGGCTACGTTTAAATTGTGTGCAGAGCAATGTCTCAGAAAAGACTGTCTAGGTTGGTAATACTCAATATATAAAACAGTCGGTTCCACGACCTGGGCCTACAGGCAGTGGTGGAAACATTTGCTCACAAAAAAAGGAGAATTCAGAAGATCAGGGGAGTCTCTCAAGTTGGATTTAATTTAATTTGATTTAATTTACCTTGAATATTGCAGCCCAATAGCCAGACAAAACCCGCTGAGTTCAACAATAAATAGTGGCTGAATTTGTCCTTAAGCCGACTACTTTTTTCCTCATTGTTTGGCTATTTGATAGAGAGAGCGAGGACGGCTCATGTCATTCAGGTTCAGGTAGCCTATACGGGACAGTTAAAAAAATCTAGCTGATTAGTATACTGTTGCATCAAACATTTATTTTACAATCTGCAATGTTTGAATTTGCCACCAGCCGGCAGTATAAAAATTGCAGCATTGTGATACCATATAGACCTTCATGAAATGTTAGGCTTAATATGAGAAAATGACGACCAAATAGGCCTACCAATAAACATGTATCTATTAGCTAAAGCTAAGCTAAGCCATGGCATTACAGAAAGCCTATCATCGATAGGCATGCAGCCGCATAGACGTCACCATTTCAGCACTATGGACAGTGAAGGAATACCTAGGATAGGATAAAGTAATCCTTCTCACCCCCCTTAAAAGATTTAGATGCACTATTGTAAAGTGGCTGTTCCACTGGATGTCTTAAGGTGAACGCACCAATTTGTAAGTCGCTCTGGATAAGAGCGTCTGCTAAATGACTTAAATGTAAATGTAGTGATCAGTAGTCTATACTTAAATGTTTTTATTTATTTAAAGGGGGGTCCAGACCTTGCAGGGGAGTCCAGAGAAACTGAGTTATACCAGTGAAGGCACTGTATGCTCATTAAAACCAGTGTGCCTTTTTGATAGTAGTAATATTGTTTGGTGGTGATGCTTGTTGGCTCCATTTGTCTTTCCAGTCCAACCTTGATCCCAGTTGGCCTTCACAGCCCTTTTGTCAACCTCTGCTATTGAAAGGGTAGGCAGCAGTACACAAAAAATGCATTAACCTCCACTGGCCTGATTCGCACCCAGGGAGAGAGGGAGTGCGTGACAGTGACAACAAGAAGACAGAGCGAGGGAAGATGTGCTGAAAGTGCTGAAGTTATAGAAAAAACTAAATCGCTTAGTACTAGTCAGCCTCCCACATCCTCAGCCCTATCATCATCAGTACAGATCAGACACAGTGAAACAGGGACATGATAATCTATTTAACGTTGGCCTCTTAAATACTGGGGCTGCTCCCTTACACAGTCTCTCTCTCGCTCTCCCTTGTTCCCGCTCTCTCTCTCTCTCCTTTGTTCCTGCTCTCTCTCTCCCTTGTTTCCTCTCTCTCTCTCCCTTGTTCCCCTCTCTCTCTCCCTTGTTCTCTCTCTCTCCAAAATAGGAGAGGGTTGTCAAACGTTTTTGGGGGGTTTGGGAAGGGTTGTGTGGTTGCTGTTTTTTTACAACTGCTCTTTTACAAGTTTTACTCCATCATTTCTTCCACCCTAGCCACATTTCCTCACCTGCTTGCGTGCACCTCCCCAAAATCACTGTGTTTTGGTACTCCCCTTATGCAGTACGCTATTCCATGTGCTAACTTTTACTATACCACAGTATAGTAAACCTAACGGTCTTGTATGCCGTAGATCCACCATTTATAGTGACAATAGTGGTAGGTGGATCGTTTGTCCAGATCTGCAATAGGCTAACTAGCAATCAACTAGCAATCATACCACACATAAAAACATTCAAAGCTGCATACACTTTTTATATGAATCAATAGAACAAATAGGAATAGCTGATAGGCAGTAGAGACATGAGACACACAACTAAAACAAGTACCCTATTGATGTTGTTTAGGGACAATGCAATGATGCTACCTAGACTAGCCTACCACCCCACAATGCAATGGAAAATTGCATTATTGTTTTCCAGTGAGTACAACATTCTAGCCTACTCTAGGTTGCAGTGAAAATGTCATTTGAATATTGGCGCAAAAGCCCTGTGATTTCAATGTTTCAAAGTTGTTTTGGGTCTACTCTTGGCAGTTTATTAGGTCTATAAACACAATGTAGCAGGCCAGTCTTGCTGTATTTTTTACTTCTGATACTGAATGAGCAATCTGTTGCAGATCATCATTCTTCTAAGTCTTCCTATAGTAATGTGGCCACATATGCTCCCAGCAGGCCCAGTTCAACACACTCTCTGCCTCCTCTCCAATCCATGCAGCTATTCCTTGCACACCTAGAAACGAATGCTTCAATATAGCCTAAATATTTATATATATATATATTTTTTATATATAAACACAACCAGTCACAATATGCCATAAAATTATGCTAATTCAAAAGTTTCCTGTAGGCATGCAAAATATAATTCCAGCATCCTCAAAATAGCTTGACATTAACCAGGTTTCCATCCAAATTGTTTATGCGAGTAAAAAATGTCAACACATCATAGGAAAGTATGCAGTTTATTAGGCTACAGATGACATAAATTCCGATGAACTTCACAGGGTGGTGAAAGTGCACATTGATAAGGTTGATGCTCCCTTCAATAGATATTGAGGGTCTTATTCAGGTGACATGATGATCGATGCTTGGCTGCCGTTTGACAAATAAAAATAATCTCACACTTTGTCCATAATAATATCATCATGTAGTAGGCTATACCTGCACTGTATCTGCAAGCTGTTGACTAGAGCGCATGTGCCAATACCGGTGGGCACATTCGCTATACCTACGCAACATTTCTGTGACAAAACCATCAGTAGAGTTGAAAATGCAATGGAAACCCTGTAAACTTGTATTTTTTATTAGGTACATAGCAATTTAAACCCAACATATATTTTGTATGTGCACTACGTATTTACACACAGATTTTATTGGCCTAGGCTACTGTTGATTGTGAAGATGGAGGCCTTTTTCATTGAAGTAAAACAAAAGAAGAAAAAGAGTATGCCTACAGTATAGTGAAAAGCTTATGAGGGGAATTTAATGTACATTTTAATATTGTAGATCTGAAGAATGCAGCATTTTGGAGCTCTATAGTAATTTGTTTTATCTTTATTAGTATTACTGTATATAATTGTTATTTTTATAAGCTTATTTATTATTCAAAACCAGTTCTTTAAATATTAAAAACCTGTTTTGTTTAAAAAACATTTACATTGGCTAAAATTACATCTGTCTTTTTAATTGCGTGCTTAAGATAGGTTATAAGTAGGCCTGTTTTAATATAAATAACATTTTGCTTTTTTTCTGTCATTTGTTGGGTATGGTAGGCACTTGCCTTTGTTGGTAATTGCTGCAATATAGCCTGTTCAAAACTTCTGTAAAGGTTTAAACCAAATTAAGTTCCAACTTTAATGCTGTGTTTGCCTGCTCGTATTTTCCCTGTAAACAATGGCTTAAAATACTTTTGACATGATCGTAAATAATAAACTTTAGTGAAGGTTTGGTGTGACTGATATTAAGCTTTAGCCACTGCAAGCACATGATATGAAGGCAGTGTGCACTGGCGCTCCAACTGACTCCAACAGTAGAACTTGAGGTGAGGAAGAATGTTACATGCCTACCAGAGTTAGTACTATAATCTAATAAAACAAGGCTTATCTTTATACCAGATATTCTGATTGAAAAAGAACAAATTAGCCTCCTTCTGTACATCTGTACTATCTAGCCATCTGTTATAAAGAAATGCATGTCAGTGTCGTAGCATGCCACCAGCATATCTGTCTCTATCTCTCTGGGGCTAGGCCTACGCATCACTTCCTTATTAAATAGGCTCTATATATTTTGTAATGTTAATATCATATAGTGGACCCCTAAGCATATAGGCCTATGCATGCAATGCCCTGATGCATTTAGTGCTCAAATCTCTGACATCTGAATTGTGAGGTGGACAATTATTTTTTTTAGGAAAGAAGTCCAATAAAAAACAATAAAAGAAATGTTGCATATGCTACGTCATTTCCGGTCACAACTTGCAGGCTTGTTTTCGAGTTGCTGTGCCTTTTGTTGCCAACCTATTTTGCTACCTGACAACTTTACGGTTTTCACTTTTTAATTACCGTTCATATATTTATTTATTTTTCCCTCAACTTTTTCACTCCGGACGCTTTATCTGGACACGATTCGTCAGGACCTCCAACAGCCGAAGCTAAGTAGTAACATTAACATGATGCCTTCTAATTGCAGCCGATGTGCTCGCCGATAGCTGTACTGCAAGCCCAGCTTCAGACGCAATCGTTAGGCAAGGGTAATTTCAGTGTAGGAAAGGATGAAACAGCGTCTGTGCCACCAGTAAGTACAGATAATAGTATAAATCCCCTGGCACAGTCCCCGCAGCCGGACAATTTTCTCACGGTTTCTGGAAGGAAATGCTGTAGGAACGCTCAACCGGTGTCGCTCATTCAGCCGACAGAAACTTTCAACCGGTTTTCCCCATTAAGCAGCGGGTCGGTGTCAGAGGCCGAGTCTTCACTGGTCTCTACTCCTCCCGTTACGGGGTCTGAGACGCCGAAGCTTCCCACCATTAGCTCTGACAAATTGAAAACTCTAGTCATTGGCGACTCCATTACCCGCAGTATTAGACTTAAAGCGAATCATCCAGCGATCATACACTGTTTACCCGGGGGCAGGGCTACCGACGTTAAGGCTAATCTGAAGATGGTGCTGGCTAAAGTTAAAACTGGCGAGTGTAGAGAGTATAGAGATATTGTTATCCACGTCGGCACCAACGATGTTAGGATGAAACAGTCAGATCACCAAGCGCAACATAGCTTCTGCGTGCATATCAGCTAGAAAGATGTGTCGGCATCGAGTAATTGTCTCTGGCCCCCTCCCAGTTAGGGGGAGTGATGAGCTCTACAGCAGAGTCTCACAACTCAATCGCTGGTTGAAAACTGTTTTCTGCCCCTCCCAAAAGATAGAATTTGTAGATAATTGGCCCTCTTTCTGGGACTCACCCACAAACAGGACCAAGCCTGACCTGCTGAGGAGTGACGGACTCCATCCTAGCTGGACGGGTGCTCTCATCTTATCTACCAACATAGACAGGGCTCTAACTCCTCTAGCTCCACAATGAAATAGGGTGCAGGCCAGGCAGCAGGCTATTAGCCAGCCTGCCAGCATAGTGGAGTCTGCCACTAGCATAGTCAGTGTAGTCAGCTCAGCTATCACCATTGAGACCGTGTCTGTGCCTCGACCTAGGTTGGGCAAAACTAAACATGGCGGTGTTCGCCTTAGCAATCTCACTAGGATAAAGACCACCTCCATTCCTGTCATTACTGAAAGAGATCATGATACCTCACATCTCAAAATAGGGCTACTTAATGTTAGATCCCTTACTTCAAAGGCAATTATAGTCAATGAACTAATCACTGATCATAATCTTGATGTGATTGGCCTGACTGAAACATGGCTTAAGCCTGATGAATTTACTGTGTTAAATGAGGCCTCACCTCCTGGCTACACTAGTGACCATATCCCCCGTGCATCCCGCAAAGGCGGAGGTGTTGCTAACATTTACGATAGCAAATTTTAATTTACAAAAAAAAAAAATGACGTTTTCGTCTTTTGAGCTTCTAGTCCTGAAATCTATGAAGCCTACTCAATCACTTTTTATAGCTACTGTTTACAGGCCTCCTGGGCCATATACAGCGTTTCTCACTGAGTTCCCTGAATTCCTATCGGACCTTGTAGTCATTGCAGATAATATTCTAATCTTTGGTGACTTTAATATTCACATGGAAAAGTCCACAGACCCACTCCAAAAGGCTTTCGGAGCCATCATCGACTCAGTGGGTTTTGTCCAACATGTCTCTGGACCCACTCACTGTCACAGTCATACGCTGGACCTAGTTTTGTCCCATGGAATAAATGTTGTGGATCTTAATGTTTTTCCTCGTAATCCTGGACTATCGGACCACCATTTTATTACGTTTGCAATTGCAACAAATAATCTGCTCAGACCCCAACCAAGGAACATCAAAAGTCGAGCTATAAATTCACAGACAACACAAAGATTCCTTGATGCCCTTCCAGACTCCCTCTGCCTACCCAAGGACGCCAGAGGACAAAAATCCGTTAACCACCTAACTGAGGATCTCAATTTAACCTTGCGCAATACCCTAGATGCAGTTGCACCCCTAAAAACAAAAAAAAAAAAATCTCATAAGAAACTAGCTCCCTGGTACACAGAAAATACCCGAGCTCTGAAGCAAGCTTCCAGAAAATTGGAACGGAAATGGCGCCACACCAAACTGGAAGTCTTCCGACTAGCTTGGAAGGACGGTACCGTGCAGTACCGAAGAGCCCTTACTGCTGCTCGATCATCCTATTTTTCTAACTTAATTGAGGAAAATAAGAACAATCCGAAATTCCTTTTTGATACTGTCGCAAAGCTAACTAAAAAGCAGCATTCCCCAAGAGAGGATGACTTTCACTTTAGCAGTGATAAATTCATGAACTTCTTTGAGGAAAAGATTATGATTATTAGAAAGCAAATTACGGACTCCTCTTTAAACCTGCGTATTCCTCCAAACCTCAGTTGTCCTGAGTCTGCACAACTCTGCCAGGACCTAGGATCAAGAGAGACGCTCAAGTCTTTTAGTACTATATCTCTTGACACAATGATGAAAATAATCATGGCCTCTAAACCTTCAAGCTGCATACTGGACCCTATTCCAACTAAACTACTGAAAGAGCTGCTTCCTGTGCTTGGCCCTCCTATGTTGAACATAATAAACGGCTCTCTATCCACTGGATGTGTACCAAACTCACTAAAAGTGGCAGTAATAAAGCCTCTCTTGAAAAAGCCAAACATTGACCCAGAAAATATAAAAAACTATCGGCCTATATCGAATCTTCCATTCCTCTCAAAAATTTTAGAGAAGGCTATTGCGCAGCAACTCACTGCCTTCCTGAAGACAAACAATGTATACGAAATGCTTCAGTCTGGTTTTAGACCCCATCATAGCACTGAGACGGCACTTGTGAAGGTGGTAAATTACATTTTAATGGCATCGGACCGAGGCTCTGCATCTGTCCTCGTGCTCCTAGACCTTAGTGCTGCTTTTGATACCATCGATCACCACATTCTTTTGGAGAGATTGGAAACCCAAATTGGTCTACACGGACATGTTCTGGCCTGGTTTAGATCTTATCTGTCGGAAAGATATCAGTTTGTCTCTGTGAATGGTTTGTCCTCTGACAAATCAACTGTAAATTTCGGTGTTCCTCAAGGTTCTGTTTTAGGACCACTATTGTTTTCACTATATATTTTACCTCTTTGGGATGTTATTCGAAAACATAATGTAAACTTTCACTGCTATGCGGATGACACACAGCTGTACATTTCAATGAAACATGGTGAAGCCCCAAATTGCCCTCGCTAGAAGCATGTGTTTCAGACATAAGGAAGTGGATGGCTGCAAACTTTCTACTATTAAACTCGGACAAAACAGAGATGCTTGTTCTAGGTCCCAAGAAACAAAGAGATCTTCTGTTTAATCTGACAATTAATCTTAATGGTTGTACAGTCGTCTCAAATAAAACTGTGAAGGACCTCGGCGTTACTCTGGACCCTGATCTCTCTTTTGAAGAACATATCAAGACCATTTCGAGGACAGCTTTTTTCCATCTACGTAACATTGCAAAAATCAGAAACTTTCTGTCCAAAAATGATGCAGAAAAATTAATCCATGCTTTTGTCACTTCTAGGTTAGACTACTGCAATGCTCTATTTTCCGGCTACCCGGATAAAGCACTAAATAAACTTCAGTTAGTGCTAAATACGGCTGCTAGAATCCTGACTAGAACCCAAAAATTTGATCATATTACTCCAGTGCTAGCCTCTTTACACTGGCTTCCTGTCAAAGCAAGGGCTGATTTCAAGGTTTTACTGCTAACCTACAAAGCATTACATGGGCTTGCTCCTACCTATCTCTCTGATTTGGTCCTGCCGTACATACCTACACGTACGCTACGGTCACAAGACGCAGGCCTCCTAATTGTCCCTAGAATTTCTAAGCAAACAGCTGGAGGCAGGGCTTTCTCCTATAGAGCTCCATTTTTATGGAACGGTCTGCCTACCCATGTCAGAGACGCAAACTCGGTCTCAACCTTTAAGTCTTTACTGAAGACTCATCTCTTCAGTGGGTCATATGATTGAGTGTAGTCTGGCCCAGGAGTGGGAAGGTGAACGGAAAGGCTCTGGAGCAACGAACCGCCCTTGCTGTCTCTGCCTGGCCGGTTCCCCTCTTTCCACTGGGATTCTCTGCCTCTACCCTGTTATGGGGGCTGAGTCACTGGCTTACTGGGGCTCTCTCATGCCACCCTGGGGGGGTGCGTCACCTGGGTGGGTTGATTCACTGTTGTGGTCAGCCTGTCTGGGTTGGCGCCTCCCCCCCTTGGGTTGTGCCGTGGCGGAGATCTTTGTGGGCTATACTCGGCCTTGTCTCAGGATGGTAAGTTGGTGGTTGAAGATATCCCTCTAGTGGTGTGGGGGGCTGTGCTTTGGCAAAGTGGGTGGGGTTATATCCTTCCTGTTTGGCCCTGTCCGGGGTGTCCTCGGATGGGGCCACAGTGTCTCCTGACCCCTCCTGTCTCAGCCTCCAGTATTTATGCTGCAGTAGTTTATGTGTCGGGGGCTAGGGTCAGTTTGTTATATCTGGAGTACTTCTCCTGTCCTATTCGGTGTCCTGTGTGAATCTAAGTGTGCGTTCTCTAATTCTCTCATTCTCTCTTTCTTTTCTCTCTCGGAGGACCTGAGCCCTAGGACCATGCCCCAGGACTACCTGACATGATGAATCCTTGCTGTCCCCAGTCCACCTGGCCATGCTGCTGCTCCAGTTTCAACTGGCCTGGGCCCTAGGACCATGTCCCAGGACTACCTGACATGATGACTCCTTGCTGTCCCCAGTCCACCTGGCCATGCTGCTGCTCCAGTTTCAACTGTTCTGCCTTACTATTATTCGACCATGCTGGTCATTTATGAACATTTGAACATCTTGGCCACGTTCTGTTATAATCTCCACCCGGCACAGCCAGAAGAGGACTGGCCACCCCACATATGCTCTCTCTAATTCTCTCTTTCTTTTCTCTCTCTCTCGGAGGACCTGAGCCCTAGGACCGTGCCCCAGGACTACCTGACATGATGACTCATTTGCTGTCCCCAGTCCACCTGACTGTGCTGCTGCTCCAGTTTCAACTGTTCTGAATTATTCATGCTGGTCATTTATGAACATTTTAACATCTTGGTCATGTTCTGTTATAATCTCTACCCGGCACAGCCAGAAGAGGACTGGCCACCCCACATAGCCTGGTTCCTCTCTAGGTTTCTTCCTAGGTTTTGGCCTTTCTAGGGAGTTTTTCCTAGCCACCGTGCTTTTACACCTGCATTGTTTGCTGTTTGGGGTTTTAGGCTGGGTTTCTGTACAGCACTTTGAGATATCAGCTGATGTACGAAGGGCTATATAAATAAATTTGATTTGATTTTGATTTGATTTGATTTGCTACACATCGAAACATAAGGAATAATGTTTGATATAAGCTGTTTTTAGGGACATTTGGCCAATAACCCTCATTTATTGATGGCGCTGGCTCCGCCAATTCGGATCTGAATGCAAATGGATGTCCGGTAAATTTCTCAAATGTCTAGTAAATTAAAGGCTTCCCAGTCACATTGTCAGGCGACACATTTTCCTCTAAAGGAAACCCTGAAATATGCATATTGTTTTGATGCATATTTTAGAATATTCACATGAAAATCTGTCGCCAATTAGATGGAAACCTATAGACACCGTAAAGACGGTGTGCTATTCCAGTGTCACTTTATTTATGCCTGCACATCATGGTTCACCAGAAACCCCAAACATCTAAAAAAGAAGCTACAGACTAGGTTTGAATATTTTCCTGGTATTTTACAAAATGTTCCACCTCGAGAATAACCACTTTTCTCCCGGGTAATCCGGTATTTCCCGCCCAAACCGGAAGTGCCATTCTACAACATATTAATACATGTATGTCTGGATTTGATTAGAGCTTTGATCGGCATGAAAATTCAAGTCTGACGCTACCTGAGGCTGATGAGTCATACATTAAATAATGTTATGAGCCCAAGCCCAAATGATTGTGCCGTTATTCAATAAATGTTAAAAAATAAGGTGACCCCAAAAGCCAGATAGAGAAGTGTAAATTAGGCATGCATTCAGTCCTTATATTTCTGTAGCATGTGCCGCAGCAAATGTAGTGACCACAATGGAAATAAGTCCCTGACTATATTGTGCAATCCCAGTCACTTTAAAAATGATTTCTGTATTCAGAAAGTATTCAGACCCCTTGACTTTTTCCACATTTTGTTACGTTACAGCCTTATTCTAAAATTGATTAAATATTGTTTCCCTCATCAATCTACATACAATACCCCATAATGACAAAGCAAAAACAACTTTTTATAAAGTTTTGCAAATGTATTAAAAATAAAAACTGAAATATCACATTTACATAAGTATTCAGACTCCTTACTCAGTACTTTGTTGAAGCACCTTTGGTAGCGATTACCGCCTCGAGTCTTCTTGAGTATGACGCTACAAGCTTGGCATACCTGTATTTGAGGAGTTTCTCCCATTCTCCTGCAGACCCTCTCAGGGAGGAGACACCTGAAACCCCACCTCTTTAAGGAATACCTAGGATAGGATAAAGTAATCCTTCTCACCCCCCCCTTAAAAGATTTAGATGCACTATTGTAAAGTGGCTGTTCCACTGGATGTCATAAGGTGAATGCACCAATTTGTAAGTCGCTCTGGATAAGAGCGTCTGCTAAATGACTTAAATGTAAATGTAAATGTAAGCTCTGGCAGGTTGGATGCTGAGCATCGCTGCACATCTGGATCAAGTCCAGCCTCTGGCTGGGTCACTCAAAGACATTCAGAGACTTGTCCCGAAGCCACTCCTGTGTTGTCTTGGCTGTGTGCTTAGGGTTTTTGTACTGTTAAAATGTGAACTTTCTCCCCAGTCTGAGGTCCTGAGCGCTCTGGAGCAGGTTATTATTATGGATCTCTCAGTACTTTGTTCTGTTTATCTTTCCCTTGATCCTGACTAGTCTCCCAGTCCCTGCCACTGAAAAACATCCCCACAGCATGATTCTGCCAAGACCATGCTTCAACAAAGGGATGGTGCCAGGTTTCCTCCAGACGTAACACTTGGTATTCAGGCCAAAGAGTTCAATCTTGGTTTCATCAGACCAGAGAATTTTGTTTCTCATAGTCTGAGAGTCCTTTTGGCAAACTCCAAGTGGGCTGTCATGTGCCTTTTGATGAGGAGTGCCTTCCATCTGGCCACTCTACAATAAAAGCCTGATTGGTGGAGTGCAGCAGAAATGGTTGTCCTTTTGGAAGGTTCTTCCATTTCCACAGAGGAACTCTAGAGCTCTATCAGAGTGACCATTGGGTTCTTGGTCACCTCCCTGACCAAGGCCCTTCTCCCCTGATTACTCCATTTAGCCGGGCGGACAGCTCTAAGATGAGTCTTGGTGGATCCAAACTTCTTCCATTTAACAATGATGAAGGCCAATGGTTCACTGCTGCAGAAATGTTTTGGTACCTTTCCCCAGACCTGTACCTCGACTCAGTCTTGTCTCGGGGCTATACGGACAAGTCCTTTGACCTCATGGCTTGGTTTTTGCTCTGACATGCACTGTCAAATGGGACCTTATATAGACAGGAGTGTACCTTTCCAAATCATGTCCAATCAATTGAATTTACCACAGGTGGACTCCAATAAAGTTGTAGAAACATCTCAAGGATGATCAATGGAAACAGGATGCACCTGAGCTCAATGTCAAGTCTCATCTCAAAGGGTTTGAATAATTGTGTAAATAAGGTATTTCTGTTTTTCATTTTAATACATTTGCAAAAATGTATAAAAACCTGTTTTCACTTTGTCATCGTGCGGTATTGTGTTTAGAATGATGAGGAAAATAAACATTTAATCAATTTTAGAATAAGGCTGTAACGTAAAAAACTGTGGAAAAGTGAAGGTGTCTGAATACTTTCCGAGTGCAATGTATGTATATTTTTAACTTTCAATCAATCAATCAATCAATCCAAACTGCAGAGGCAATTTCATGAATGGAAAGAGACATCTGGTACAAAACACCAAAATGTTTAATGAAATTCAGAGATTCGATACTGGGTAAGCCTACAAAGTAGGGAGGGATGTGTTTTTACTTATTATTATTTGCCCCAATCACTATCCTTGGGTTAGAGCATCTCTAAATGCTGCCTAGGGCGAATGGCTCTAAATGACAGCTTTAAAGGACTTATAAAAATCAATAACCTCTATTCATCTTTAAAGGCAACCTGCCTGCACTTGTCCATTTGAATTACATCTCACTGACATCAGATGGGAATTTTTTCTCTCCTCTCTCTCACAAGCAATATGAGAGGCAAGCGCATAAACACACGTGCGCACGCACACATACTGAGCGACAAACACACACACACACAAACCTTAACAACCTGCCTTTGAGAATAGAGAGAAACTGTAAAGAATGGGTAGTTTATTGAAAATAATGCAATGAAAGTAGAGAAGCAGAGAGAGAAAAGATGGAGTCACTATGGCAGGCAGACTCATGGCCAAATCAATCATGAGTGAACACAGTGAGGAGGCTTGCTGCTGTGACTGTGTGTATTGTGTTTGTACAGCATTATTCCTATAAACCCACCCTGGTGCTTTGGATCTGCAGGCTGCCAGGCTCCAGCAGGGCCATGCGAAGGTCCTTCCCCAGCAGACTGAGGCCGTCCTTCAGCCAGGTAACGGTGGGCTCCGGGTCCCCTGACGCCTGGCACCTCAGCAGGGCCACACCCCCAACAGCCTGCGTCTGGTTGGACGGGCCCTGCCGGATGATGGGCGGGGGGCGGTCCTTTGAGGCTGGAGAAAAACAAGGAATCACAATGAAAACAATGAAACACAAACTATGAATTACAGTTTAGTGCTATACTAAATTACAAATTTGACCCCATAAACGTGAATTAATTTATCATTGGAGACGCAAGGTCTTCTTGATGTATCTGTTGTGATAGGGGGTACCTGTTTTGGGGGTCGTTTGCAGGTTTCTGATAGTGTGTGCTAATGGCACCACATCACACCATAGGGCTCTATTTACAAGGTGCAGAATAACGATGTCTCGCCTACGGAGCTAATTACCATGCCTTCCTCGCAACACATTCACACCCTCCCTCCTTCCTTCTCTTCCTCCTTCTCTTCTTCTTCTGACTCACCGCTGCACCTCACAGCCCCCTCCCCCAGACAAGAAACAAGCCACTGCATTTCTGGGGTGTTCAATCTTTTAATACTGTCTCTTCTTCCCCTGCTTATCAGTGCTGTTAGTCTCAACTCAGACAGAGTATTTGCACCAGGTTCTAGAGCTCTAAAATTCTATCACAGCTCCTTCAGACTCAGAGGACAGTCACTAAACCAGAAATGCAGAGAAACCAATCAAACACCAGCCTTATAGAGTGAGACTTTTATACTATACCCACTGTATACGTAATAATTGTCAGCACCACATTGTATGATTAATATTGAACAATTGCTAGACTCAGAAAATATTATTTAACTGTAATCAGATGCTATAACAAAAGATGACTTCTTTCTTGCATCATTTTTCCCGAAAATTTTCGCTCAAAATGGACTTAGAAATTGCTAATGTCTGTCCATGTCCCGAGGACATCTGTAAATGCCTTCGAAACCGGCCAATAGAGGCAAGAGTGAGCGTTATTACGATCAAGTAGGCTTGGGTTTGCTAAGGCGTTGTGGATAGCGGCGGTGGAATGGGAAAGTATATATGGATACGCCTGGTGCCCAAATTGATGACGTATGTCACGCTGCTGAAAGTGGAGTGTAGATGAATGGATTCGGTTCAGTCAGTGGTCTTGATGAGAACTTCCCAGCATACTAGTTTAAGTTGGCAACAACAGCAGTATGGCGCTAGTTAAAACATGTAAAAGAAAGTGATGTTTATTTGATGGTCGAGGAAGAAATAATTTGTCGTATTGCGGTCGACATCTGGATGTCACCGTGGCATGCCAATTAGCTAACATAATGACAAGAAGTTGCGAATGACCAGTGCAACAGTGTTCTAGCGCTTGCTAGCATCTTTTCTCCGGGCAACAGGTCTCCCAGAGCAATGCAATATGGTTGGGTTAAAGGCTAGTGCTTGCCGACGTGAGCTGCTTCCCACTGGCCAGCAGTTGCCTCCCACCGGGTAGCAGCATAACATGTCGCTGGCGTTAGCTAAATTGGGCAATTTGTTCAAGCCTACTTGATTTTATTTAGAGTAGGATAACATCCGACACGAGAAATAACTTGTAATATTGGTATTTGATACTACTGTAGTCACGATGTGGATGTCATAGTGATACAGTCTACTGCTCAATGGTGTCATGACGTTGCCCTCTTTGGGTACAGCAAGCCCCATCCCCTTCTCCCTGTCTCCAACACCCAGGCTGTTGTGGTCAGAGAGAGGTCATAAACTCCCGGAAGAGATTATCTAGGCCGTCATTGAAATTAAGAATTTGTTCTTAACTTCTTGGATATAGGGGGCGCTCTTTTAATTTACGGATTAAAAAATGTTCCCGTTTTAAACAAGATATTTTGTCATGAAAAGATGCTCGACTATGAATTAATTGACAGCTTTGGAAAGAAAACACTCTGACGTTTCCAAAACTGCAAAGATATTGTCTGTGACTGCCACAGAACTAATGCTACAGGCGAAACCAAGATGAAACTTCAAACAGGAAGTGAGCCAGATTTTTGAGGCGCTGTGTTCCAATGTCTCCTTATATGGCTGTGAATGCGCCAGGAACGAGCCTACACTTTCTGTCGTTTCCCCAAGGTGTCTGCAGCATTGTGACGTATTTGTAGGCATATCATTGGAAGATTGACCATAAGAGACTACATTTACCAGGTGTCCGCCTGGTGTCCTCCGTCGAAATTGGTGCGTAATCTCCTGCTGCATGTATTTTTCCATATGATTGAGAGGAGAAACCAAACTGCCACGAATGACTTATCATCGAATAGATATGTGAAAAACACCTTGAGGATTGATTCTAAACAACGTTTGCCATGTTTGTGTCGATATTATGGAGTTAATTTGGAAAAAAGTTCGGCGTTTTGATGACTGAATTTTCGGGGGTTTTTCTCAGCCAAACGTGATGAACAAAACGGAGCGATTTCCCCTACACAAATAATATTTTTGAAAAAACTGAACATTTGCTATCTAACTGAGAGTCTCCTCATTGAAAACATCCGAAGTTCTTCAAAGGTAAATTATTTTATTTGAATGCTTTTCTTGTTTTTGTGAAAATGTTGCCTGCTGAATGCTAGGCTTAATGCTATGCTAGCTATCAATACTCTTACACAAATGCTTGTTTTGCTATGGTTGAAAAGCATATTTTGAAAATCTGAGATGACAGTGTTGTTAACAAAAGGCTAAGCTTGAGAGCCAATTTATTTAATTTCATTTGCGATTTTCATGAATAGTTAACGTTGCGTTATGGTAATGAGCTTGAGGCTATAATTACGATCCCGGATACCGGATTGCTCGTCGCAACAGGTTAACTGACTTACCTAGTAAAATAAAGGTAAAATAAAATAAAATAAAAAATGGCCACAGTATAGAGACAGAGTGAATTTTCATAGAGGACAAAGGAATTTCTTCCACCTCACCGAACTGGAGAACCGAAGAACATTTATCTTCTGGAGAAGGTATAAAAGATAAAAGAATCCAGCTACAAACTGGTCCGTTAGGGACAATTTTGTGAACCTCATGGGAGACAATACGGCAACATTACCATAACGCTCTTTATATAATAGCCTCAGATATGAGATTTACATATAATTGCTGTATAAGATGAATGAGTGAAGATGATACTGTTTGTAAAATTGTGTAATGTGATTTTGGACTGTTTAATGAAGGAAACTCCAATTCCCTTTTGAGTTTAACTAAATCAGAGGACCGCCCATGAGCACAGTTAGGAACTGGCGTCATGAGACAACCTTTTTCTGCTCTCCCGAATAAAACCCCCACTTTGAGAATTTCTCAACAGACCATGTTTCCCTCAATTACGAGAGGACAAAGGTTGCAGACCAGCTTACCTCGATAACGAGAGGGCCAAGGTTTGAGTAGATGGCTGAATCTATTAACCATACCACATGGTTAAACTCTTAGACTATTGATACTGACAGAATAAGAGCAAGTCTTTGATACTAGTCGAATTACTAGTCTGCAGCAAGGAATTCGGTATCATTGAACTTTCCATTCTAACCACGATACAGAGAGAGAGAGGACAGACACTCTCCAACAGAAACAAACTTTTCAACAGAGACCCAGACGACACACTGAGCGTAAATATATATATTGATTGCAATTGTTCCCGAATGAGTGAGTGTTCATGTGCAAAGGATTAGCATTTCAACTGTTATAATTATCAACTTTGTAGTGACTTTTCAGCTGACCCCCACCCCCACTTCCCTTCTTTATTTTAGTCTTATAATTATCTATCCTAATGCCTAATCACTTTACCCTGCCTTCATGTACATATCTACCTCAGATACCTCATTCCCCTCCCTGCACATTGATCTGGTACTCCCTGTATATACTGTAGCTTTATTCTTGTATATTTTATTCCTCTTGTCTTACTCTTTTTATTTTTACTATTATTTTTTAATTCTGTATCACTGGGCTCGTAAGTAAGCATTTCACGGTTAAGTCTACACCCGTTGTATTCGGGTGTATCCTACCACTGAGGAAGTACAGTTCCCGCTCAGCCCAGTCAAAACTGTTCGCTGCTCTGGCCCCCCAATGGTGGAACAAACTCCCTCACGACGCCAGGACAGCGGAGTCAATCACCACCTTCCGGAGACACCTGAAACCCCACCTCTTTAAGGAATACCTAGGATAGGATAAAGTAATCCCTCTCCCCCCCCCCCTTAAAAGATTTAGATGCACTATTGTAAAGTGGCTGTTCCACTGGATGTCATAAGGTGAATGCACCAATTTGTAAGTCGCTCTGGATAAGAGCGTCTGCTAAATGACTTAAATGTAAAATGTAAATGTAATGTGACAAATACAATTTGATTTGATTTACTTGATTTGAGCATTAGGAGCAACCCAGGGCGTCAAAAACACTGTGTCTGAATCTGAAGCTCTTGTTACATTTTTCACACTCAACCACTTGATCATTCCTTCAATCCTCTGTACTGTATACAGCAACACTATTTACATATTTTCCAACTCGCATGACAAGGTATGTTCTCTTTCCAAAAAATCCTTTAGCAGATGTTAATTCAATAATGTGTGTGAGAGGAATCCAGGAAATGAGTGAGAAAGAGAGAGAGCGATGGAGACAGAGATAGAGAGGGAGAGAGGTGTAAACAGCTCCTAACTGGCACTAGCTCAGCACTTAAGATAATGATGCTCTTTGAGAGGAGGAGAGAGGTGTACATGTGACTCTCCATCAGGGAGTTTTCATTTGAACAGTTTCTCTCTTTGCAAGCCTTTCATGGCCTCTCTCTGGTGCAACTTCCCACAGTGACATGCTAATGAAATGGATGAAGGCATTTGACCGATTAGCTCTTACAGCATTCAGCACATCTCAGCCAAGACTAGTGCCAAGCATTAAACAGTCAGCCTCTGATGCAATTTATGCACCTTCAGTGCATGTGGTCAAGCAAGTGTGTGTGCTTGCACTTAGTTGTGCATTGTTCTCAGGCAAGGCGCACAATTCTGTTGGCAAGGATAGCTCTGCAGGTGCGCATTGATATGACCACATCTACCAGTGTATGTGGTGTGTGTGTGTGTGTGTGTGTGTGTGTGTGTGTGCACATGTGTTTGTGTGTGGCATGCTCTATATGCTCTCACCGTCTGCCACCTCTAGCTGAGCCTTGGCCAGGATGCTGCCGGCCACAGTGAGGGCCTGGCAGGTGTAGAAGCCTGCATCAGAGCGCTGTACGGAGGAGATGGTCAGCTCTCCACTCACTGCCACTGACACACGGCTGTCTCCCTGCGCTGGCTGGCTGGGGAACAGCAGATCCTGGTGAGATAACATAGATTCATTATGAAAAACAGCATGGTGTTTAGTCCTCTGCTCCATAGAAAACATGGCGAGATTCAATGTAGGCCCAAATGTTGACGTTCATAGTATGAGTGAATAGTAAATCATAACTGTACTGTGCAGTTATGAGTCATAATTGCTGTCAGTGACAACCTTGGCAATACAATGTTATATTACAGTGTAGTCCCATGCACGGTACATGTACAAGGCAAGAGCAGACTGCATTAACTAAAAAGCACCAACAGGTCAAACCAATCATCAGAAGCCTTGCTCTATTTTACTCCATTTCCATTCTCAGTGTGTGTTCATTACTGACTAGGATGATATGTCCTTAGTCCTCCTATTCACTCACTTATCCTAGAAATGTCTGTGTAATTCAGTAGTAAGGGTTTGGGGTCCTCTATCTGCTCGGAGTGGTCAGTAATTTATACTGTGGGTGAGACGCAGTCAGCCCTGCCAGTGATGATGCCCTGCACTACCGGTCTTGAAGTTAAGTGAGTCCTCACGACCGCTCACACATAGCCTTGAAGTCTTTGCCTCTTTCGCTTCAATTAGATTTTTTTCCCATTCCGCTACCTGAGAGCAGACAAACGGAGGGGAAGGGAAGGACATTAGCCTGATCCCATCATGCCTACCAACTAATGCAGCAAATGAATGTAATTTCTTGTGAAATAAATTGCTGGTCAGAGCCCTGCAAAGTGGACTGATGATTCACTTCATTATGTAACTGTCACCATGCTCGGGAATCAGGAATGCCCTCTGTCGCTCCACGGCTCTATCCACTGTCCAATCAGGACCCAACCTTCATGCCTCAATTAGGTAAACAAGGAGAAGGTTATTTTTGTTTACGTGCATTGGAGGAGGCCAACACACTAAGGGGAACTCTCATGTATGAAAGCACACAGACATTCAACAAGCACACAGTTATTCAAACAAGGGTTTCTTACCTGGCTGCCCTCTCGTTGCCAAAAAACAGTGGGTTGGGGGTTGCCCTTGGTCTCACAGGGGAAGGTGGCTGTGCGCCCTTCAGCCACGATCTGGTCCCGGGGTCGCACCACAAACAGGGGAGCCTCTGAAGGTCAAAGTTCAGAGATGTGAAACTGTCACCACAGCACAGCAGGAACACATTTAGAGAAAATTATGTTCATGTACACAAACTAAGCAAGGAGCGCTACAGGTTTCAGCTACAAGCTACAGGCTGCAGGGAACATGCAACAGGTGATTGTCTAGTAGTCTCTCTTAAGAGCCATTACTACAGGTAACAGACCACAGAAGCCATAGTTCCAGCTGGCCTCAAACCTGCATGAATGAGACCAACTCATGAGCACGGCTGCTTTAACACACATTCTCCCCTTCTAGTCTCTACATCAGAACTACTGCATATCAACTACTATGTCTTGATACTGTTGGAGAAACAAAGGGTTTTCAACTAACTTTACAACACAACTAAAAGGAGGGCAGGGTTGGGTGGTTCAAAGTAAGGAACTAAATGTGCATGTATTAGTACTGTATTTTAAATAATCAGGTGTGAATGTGTGTTTTGCGTTTATGGGTGTGTATGTATGCAAGTGTAGGAACATTTACTGAGCCCTTTTAAGCATGTGCCTTTGCGCCTGTGTGTGCATGTGTGTATCGTTGTGTGTGTGTGAGAGAGAGAGAGAGAGAGAGAGAGAGAGAGAGAGAGAGTAATACATGCACAATGGGATCAGGTCTTACTTACCAACAGGGCGAGCTGGTGAAAGAACAATGGTGTGGATGGGTGAGGACAAAACACAAGACCGAGAGGAGAGGAGGAGAGGAGAGGGAAAGAAAAATAAATGAAAATCAGAAATGAATGACATATGGTGTTGGGTACAAAAGTCCAGCAGGTACGAATGAGGAGAGTGGGGTTCAGTCACCATGGCAGGTGATGGCGTGGGGCTTAGGTAAAATAAATAAACCTGGCATAATCTTGGGTTGGAAGGGTTTTATAGTAATACAATGTTCACATTGTCTTATGCACAGTCACAGATGTGGAAACATCATAGCATCACCACTGACACACTGTGCTTATGTACAAACAAAGAAAGGCAAAATCAGAAAGCTGGGTTTCGCCTGCCCTTACCCTCTTCAACTCAAATACCCTTAAAATACCCTACCAGAGTCTCACTGCACCAGTTCTATTAGCATCCCAGTGGAGAGAGCGATGCAGGGTGTGTAGCACAATTGGTTCTGGTTAAGTTGCTCATCTTTGTGTGGAGGCTGGAGGTCCTGGTGTAAAGAGTGTAAAGAGAGGGACTGAGCCCAGCTCCAGGCTCACATCAGGGGGGCAATAACAGTCGCACGGACTCACCCTGCTGAGACTATTACCACAGCTCCAGGACTGGTGTCTGTCTGTCTCCTACAGTAGGATATACTCACCCCTGATGGTGAGGGTAGCCGAGACCTCCACTTTGCCCACACGGTTCTCAGCCACACAGGTGAAGGTGCCCTGGTCGCCAGCCGATGCCTTCTTGATCCTCAGGAGGAAATCCTCCTTCTCATAACGGACGTCATATCTGAGGAAGAAGGAGAGAAGAGGTTGACATTACACAAGTCAAGCATGCATGCCAGAAAAGCAGTCCACTTCTGGGACATTTTAGAGTAAAGCTAACATAAAATAATAGGCTGTGGAGATAAGGTTGTTATGAAAAATAAAGCAAGGTTTTCTGAGACACTTAAAACTCCCCGCTGCAGAGAGACTACATTCTGCTACAGAGGAGGAGGAGGAGAAAGGGGGGCAATTGTGCAAGGCTGAAAGGCAAGGTAAAATGAAAGGTGCTTTCAGCTGGAACCCTGACTGTTCCTCTATTTCAATATTTATGAAGAGGAGGCACCCACTGTGGCGTGTGTGGGAGTGTGTGTGCTATGTGTGTATGAGTGAGTGAGTGAGTGAGTCAGTGAGAGAGAGAGAGAGAGAAAGAGAGAGGCTGTCTAATCCCAGAGCCGGCAAGGTGGAAAAATCTTCAGTTCAGCCCTTAACTGCAGTTAACCCCCACAACAACTGCTCCTTGGGATCCGATGAGGCGGAAGTCGATTAAGGCAGCCAGAGCAGGGCTAACAGTTCATCACTCAGAGAAACACCAGTCCTAACAGAGCAGGGCTAACAGTTCATCACTCAGAGAAACACCAGTCCTAACAGAGCAGGGCTAAATGTCCATCACTCCGAGAAACACCAGTCCTAACAGAGCAGGGCTAACAGTCCATCACTCAGAGAAACACCAGTCCTAACAGAGCAGGGCTAACAGTCCATCACTCAGAGAAACACCAGTCCTAACAGAGCAGGGCTAAATGTCCATCACTCCGAGAAACACCAGTCCTAACAGAGCAGGGCTAACAGTCCATCACTCAGAGAAGCACCAGTCCTAACAGAGCAGGGCTAACAGTCCATCACTCAGAGAAACACCAGTCCTAACAGAGCAGGTCTACCAGTTCATCACTCAAAGAAGCACCAGTCCTAACAGAGCAGGTCTAACAGTCCATCAGTCAGAGAAACACCAGTCCTAACAGAGCAGGGCTAACAGTCCATCAGTCAGAGAAACACCTGTCCTAACAGAGCAGGTCTACCAGTTCATCACTTAGAGAAACACCAGTCCTAACAGAGCAGGGCTAACAGTCCATCACTCAGATAAACACCAGTCCTAACAGAGCAGGTCTACCAGTTCATCACTCAGAGAAACACCAGTCCTAACAGAGCAGGTCTAACAGTCCATCACTCAGAGAAACACCAGTCCCAACAGAGCAGGTCTACCAGTCCATCACTCAGAGAAACACCAGTCCTAACAGAGCAGGGCTAACAGTCCATTACTCAGAGAAACACCAATCCTAACAGAGCAGGTCTACCAGTTCATCACTCAGAGAAACACCAGTCCTAACAGAGCAGGACTAACAGTCCATCACTCAGGTAAACACTGGTCCTAACAGAGCAGGTCTACCAGTCCATCACTCAGAGAAACACCAGTCCTAACAGAGCAGGTCTACCAGTTCATCCCTCAAGGGCAGAGGGTTTGACATGGCTGCAGAGCATGGAACATTATGGAGCTGGACTCTACCCTTTAAGGGGCATTCTCTGGCCTCTGAAGCAGACAGACCAGAAGACGGTAAATCTGTCCAGTCTTCCATAATGTCTGGACATGTGAGACGAGCAGAGCACTGAAACAGAATGAGGGGGGTGGGGCCCCAGATACAAGAGGTGAGAAAAGTGAGGGGGAGAATATCGATAGAGCTTTCTGTCCGTTTGGACAGTTGGTGTGTCTGTCTGAAACTTGTGAAGACTCCAGTCACGTCACGTCTCTGACCCACATACACACCTCCCCGGAGGGCTGGTCTGGGAGGGATGGGGAAAGAGAGGGCGGGAAGGAAGGAAGGAAGGTTGGAAGGAAGGAAGGAAGGAAGGAAGGAAGGAGAGAAAGAGAGAAAGAGAGAATGGCAGGACTGGAAGTAGGGCATGTTTCTGGAATCAGGGGGAAGGATGGAGAAAGGAGTGAGCAGGGAGTAGACAGAGAGACAGCCAGATGGAAGTACAGCCAGACAGACACTACTCTATTCTATCCCAGTCTGAGAAAACGTTCCTCACGGCCACTTCCTGTCTCGGATACATGATCCTGCTGAACACACAGATTGAAGCCAACATCTTAATTCTCTCCCACACCACTACTACTTCAGGGTACTTCCTTTAGAAATACACCCAAGTATATCATGGACTGAAACATATATTTCCTCTCATACAGATCCCAATAGGGTCAAAGACATCATATTGGATTTGACATTGGCAAACTGTGAAAGTGTTTTCAGTTACTGTGAAACTAGCCAGGCTAACAGAGTAAAGCCGGCTGCTGGGAGGGACAAAGAGTTATGGTAAATGTTGTTTTATGCTGTGGACCTAACCACATATTGACTCCATTGGCAGCGTAGTCCTCCTGTTGTGACACCAAGCTAAGGACTCTAACCTCAGACTACCCTGCATGTCTAAAGCCAGTTGTGTAAATGGATTATTGCTCTGGACAGTTGTCCTGATGGCCACTTCAATTAGATTATGATACATAATAGTGGCCTAAATATATGGTATTGCTAGAGCTTAGGTCTTGTGTAGAGTTATATATATACAATGACTGTTTCTAAGAGTCTAGCTATAACGGGTAGAATACTTTCATAAATAATTCATACCCCTTGATTTATTCTACATTTTGTTGTGTTACAATCTGAATTCAAAATGGATTAAATATATTTTTTTCTCTCACCCATCTACACTCAATACCTCATAATGACAAAGTGAAAACATGTTTTTAGAAATTTTAGCAAATGTATTGAAAATTAATTACAGAAATATCTCATTTACATAAGAATTTACAATCCTGAGTCAATACATCACCTTTGGCAGCGATTACAGCTGTGAGTCTCTAAGAGCTTACACTCCTAGATAGTACAATATTTGGCCATTATTCTTTTAAAAATTATTCAAGCTCTGTCAATTTGGGTTGTTGATCATTACTAGACAGCCATTTTCAAGTCTTGCCATAGGTTTTCAAGTTGATTTAAGTCAAAAACTGTAACTAGGCCCCTCAGGAACATTCAATGTCATCTTGGTAAGCAACTCCAGTGTGCAATAGGCATTGTGTTTTAGGTTATTGTTCTGCTGAAAGTTGAATTAATCTACCAGTGTCTGGTGGAAAGCCCACTGAACCAGGTTTTCCTCTAGGATTTAACCTGTGCTTAGCTCCATTCCGTTTATTTTTATCCTGAAAAACTCACCAGTCCTTTACGATTACAAGCATACCCATAACACGATGCAGCCACCACTACAGTATGCTTGAGAATATGAAGAATGGTACTCAGTGATGTGTTGTGTTGGATTTGACCCAAACATAATGCTTTGTATTCAGGACATAAAGTTATTAATTTGCCACATTTTTGGCAGATTTACTTTAGTGCCTTATTGTAAAAAGAATGCATGTTTTGGAATATTTTTATTCTGTAAAGGCTTCCTTATTTCCACTCTGTCATTTAGGTTAGTATTGTGGAGTAACTACAACACTGTTAATCCATCCTCAGTTTTCTACTATCACAGCCATTAAACTCTGTAACTGTTTTACAACCACCATTGGAATCATTTTGAAATCCCTGAGAGGTATCCTTCCAATCCAGCAACTGAGTGAGGAAGGATGCCTGTATATTTCTAGTGACTGGTCGTATTGATACACCATCCAAAGAGTAATTAATACGTTCACCATGCTCACAGGGATATTCAATGTCTGCTTTTTTTAACCTTTTTAACCCCTTTTTTGCAAGGCATTGGAAAACCTCCCTGGTCTTTGTGGTTGAATCTCTGCTTGAAATTCATTGCTCGACTGTGAGTCCATGAAACTTATTATTTGACTTGTTAAGCACATTTTCTACTCCTGAACATATTTAGGCTTGCCATAACAAAGGGGTTGAATACTTATTGACTCAAGACATTTCAGATTTTCATTTTTAATTAAACTTGTAAAAATGTCTAAAAACATTATTCCACATTGACATTATGGGGTATTATATGTTGGCCATTTCGAATTCAGGCTGTAACATTATTTATTTTTTAAGTCAAGTGGTGTGAAAACTTTCTGAAGTGCATTCGGAAAGAATTAAGACTCCTTGACTTTTACCACATTTTGTTACGTTACAGCCTTATTCTAAAATTGATTAAATAATTTTTTCCCCTCATCAATCTACACACAACACCCCATAATGACAAAGTAAAAACAGGTTTTAAAAAATGTTCACAAAACATGCAATGTCACATTTACACAAGTATTCAGACACTTTACTCAGTACTTTGTTGAAGCACCTTTGGCAACGATTACAGCCTTGAGTCTTTTTGGGTATGATTCTACAAGCTCGGCACACCTGTATTTGGGGAGTTTCTCCCATTCTTCTTTGCGGATTCTCTCAAGCTCTGTCAGGTTGGATGTTGAGCATTGCTGAACATATATTTTCAGGTCTCTCCAGAGATGTTAGATCGGGTTCAAGTCCGGGCTCTGGCTGGGCCACTCAAGGACATTCAGAAACTTGTCACTCCTGCATTGTCTTGGCTGTGTGCTTAAGGTCGTGGTCCTGTTGGAAGGTGAATGTTCGCTCCAGTCTGAGGTCCTGAGCACTATGGAGCAGATTTTCATCAAGGATCTCTCTTTACTTTGCTCCGTTCATCTTTTCCTCTATCCTAACTAGTCTCCCAGTCACTGCCACTGAAAAGCATCTCCACAGCCTGATGCTGCCACCACCATGCTTCACCGTAGGGATGGTTCAAGGTTTCCTCCAGATGTGTTCCACTGGATGTCATAAGGTGAAAGCACCAATTTGTAAGTCGCTCTGGATAAGAGCGTCTGCTAAATGACTTAAATGTAAATGTTAAATGTATGTGAGGCCAAAGAGTTCAATCTTGATTTCATCAGACCAGAGAAGTTTGTTTCTCTTGGTCTGAGAGTCCTTTAGGTGCTTTTTGGCATACTCCAAGCGGGCTGTCATGTGCCTTTTTACTGAGGAGTGGCTTCTGTCTGGCCACTCCAACATAAAGGAAACAGGACGCATCTGCACTCAATTTCGTGTCTCATAGCAAGGGGGCTGAATACTTATGTGAATCAGGTATTTCTGTTTTTTATTTTTAATAACTGTAAAAACTTTGTCATTATGGGGTATTGTGCATTTCCGAATGCACTGTATATCATCGAAAATCAAGAGCTTGAATACTAAAATATAGATACAGAAACACAGACAAAAAGGAGGAAGTAGAGTAAAGAAATTGAATTACGTGCATCATGCACTATGTATACAAAAATATGTGGACACCCCCTCAAATTAGTGGATTTGGCTATTTCATTTAGCTATTTCAGCAAGTAGAATGGGCTTGCTGAAGAGCTCAGTGACTTTCAACGTACAGTCGTGGCCAAAAGTTTTGACAATGACACAAATATTAATTTTCACAACGTTTGCTGCTTCAGTGTCTTTAGATATTTTTGTCAGATGTTACTATGGAATACTGAATTATAATTACAAGCATTTCATAAGTGTCAAAGGCTTTTATTAACAATTACATGGAGTTGATGCAAAGAGTCAATATTTGCAGTGTTGACCCTTCTTTTTCAAGACCTCTGCAATCCACCCTGGCATGCTGTTAATTAACTTCTGGGCCATACTGATGGCAGCTCATTCTTGCATAATCAATGCTTGGAGTTTGTCAGAATTTGTGAGTTTTTGTTTGTCCTCTTGAGGATTGACCACAAATTCACAATGGGATTAAGGTTCTGGGGAGTTTCCTGTCCATGGACCCAAAATATTGATGTTTTTTCGCCAAGCCACTTAGTTATCACTTTTGCCTTATGGCAAGGTGCTCCATCATGCTGGGAAATGCATTGTTTGTCACCAAACTGTTCCTAGATGTTTGGGAGAAGTTTCTCTCGGAGGATGTGTTGGTACCAATCTTTATTCATGGCTGTGTTCTTAGGCAAAATTGTAAGTGAGCCCACTCCCTTGGCTGAGAAGCAACCACACACATGAATGGTCTCAGGATGCTTTACTGTTGGCATGACACAGGACTGATGGTAGCGCTCACCTTGTCTTCTCTGGACAAGCTTTTTTTCCGGATGCCCCAAACAATTGGAAAGGGGATTCAGAGAAAATGACTTCAGCAGACCAATCCCTGTACCCTTTGCAGAATATCAGTCTGTCCCTGATGTTGTTCCTGGAGAGAAGTGGCTTCTTTGCTGCCCTTCTTGACACCAGGATATCCTCCAAAGATCTTCGCCTCACTGTTCGTGCAGATGCACTCACACCTGCCTGCTGCCATTCCTGAGTAAGCTCTGTACTGGTGGTGCCCCGATCCCACAGCTGAACCAACTTTAGGAGAAGGTCCTGGTGCTTGCTCGACTTTCTTGGGCGCCCTGAAGGCTTCTTCACAACAATTGAACCGCTCTCCTTGAAGATCTTGATAATCCGATAAATGGTTGATTTAGGTGCAATCTTACTGGCAGCAATATCCTTGCCTGTGAAGCCCTTTTTGTGCAAAGCAATGATGACCGCACTTCATTCATTGCAGGTAACCATGGTTGGCAGAGGAAGAACAATGATTGCAAGCACCACCCTCCTTTTGAAGATACCAGTCTGTTATTCAAATTCAATCAACATGACAGAGTGATCTCCAGCCTCGTTCTCATCAACACTCACTGAGTGAGAATCACTGACATGATGTCAGCTGGTCCATTTGTGGAAGGGCTGAAATGCAGTGGAAATATATTTGGGGGATTCAGTTCATTTCCATGGCAAAGATGGACTTTGCAATTAATTTAAATTCATCTGATCACTCTTCATAACATTCTGGAGTATATGCAAATTGCCATCATACAAACTGAGGCAGCAGACTTTGTGAAATAATAATAATACTTGTGTCATTCTCAAAACTTTTGGCCACGACTGTAGTACCGTCATAGGATGCTACCTTTCCACCAAGTCACTTCATCAAATTTCTGCCCTGCTAGGCTTGCTCCGGTCAACTGTAAGCGCTGTTAGTGTGAAGTGGAATTGCCTAGGAGCAACAACAGCTCATACGCACAGTGGTAGGCCACACAAGCTCACAGAACGGGACCGCAGAGTGTTGAAGCACTTACAGCGTAAAAATAGTCTGTCCTCGTTTCCCACACTCACTACCGAGTTCCCAACTGCCTCTGGAAGCAACGTCAGCACAAGAACTGATCGTCGGGAGCTTCATGAAATGGATTTCCATGGCCGAGCAGCCGCACACAAGCCTAAGATCACCATGCGCAATGCCAAGCGTCGTCTGGAGTGGTGTAAAGCTCACTGCCATTGGACTCTGGAGCAGTGGAAACACGTTTTCTGGAGTGATGAATCACGCTTCACCATCTGGCAGTCTGATGGCAGTCCGAATCTGGGTTTGTCAGATGCCAGGAGAACGCTACCTGTCTGAATTCATAGTGCCAACTGTCAAAGTTTGGTGGAGGAGTAATAATGGTCTGGGGCTGTTTTCATGGTTTGGGCTAGGCCCCTTAGTTCCAGTGAGGGGAAAAATGTACGCTACTGCATACAATTACATTCTGTGCTTCCAACATCAGTGCCCAACCTCACTCTTGTGGCTGAATGAAACCAAGTCCCCTCAACAATGTTCCAACATCTAATGGAAAACCTTCCCAGAAGAGTGGAGTCTGTTATAGCAGGAAAGGGGGTACCAAGTCCATATTAATGCCCATGATTTTAGAAAGAGAAGTTTGACAAGCAGGTGTCCACATCTTTTTGGTCGTGGTTTATATATTGTACATGCAGTCATGCACAGGTAAATGGCAATATATGCTATACTAATGCACTTACACTCACAGACAGCATACACAAGAGCATGAAGGCATGCCAAATAGCTAAGGTAACTGAGCTAAACGACTACCGCCCCGTAGCACTCACTTCCGTCATCATGAAGTGCTTTGAGAGACTAGTCAAGGACCATATCACCTCCACCCTACCTGACACCCTAGGCCCACTACAATTTGCCTACCGCCCCAATAGGTCCACAGACGATGCAATCGCAACCGCACTGCCCTAACTCATCTGGACAAGATGAATACCTATGTGAGAATGCTGTTCATCGACTACAGCTCAGCATTTAACACCATAGTACCCTCCAAACTCGTCATCAGACCCTGAGTCTCGACTCCGCCCTGTGCAACTGGGTACTGGACTTCCTGACGGGCCGCCCCCAGGTGGTGAGGGTAGGTAACAACGTCTCCAACCCGCTGATCCTCAACACTGGGGCCCCACAAGGGTGCGTTCTGAGCCCTCTCCCCTATTCCCTGTTCACCCACGACTGCGTGGCCATGCACGCCTCCAACTCAATCATCAAGTTTGCGGACGACACTACAGTGGTATGCTTGATTACCAACAACGACGAGAGTGCCTGCAGGGAGGAGGTGAGGGCCCTCGGAGTGTGGTGTCAGGAAAATAACCTCACACTCAACGTCAACAAAACAAAGGAGATGATTGTGGACTTCAGGAAACAGCAGAGAGAACACCCCCCTATCCACATTGACGGGACAGTAGTGGAGAGGGTAGTGCGTTTTAAGTTCCTCGGCGTACACATCACGGACAAACTGAATTGGTCCACTCACACAGACAGCATTGTGAAGAAGGCGCAGCAGCGCCTCTTCAACCTCAGGAGGCTGAAGAAATTTGGCTTGTCACCAAAAGCACTCACAAACTTCTATAGATGCACAATCGAGAGCATCCTGTCGGGCTGTATCACCGCCTGGTACCGCAACTGCTCCGCCCACAACAGTAAGGCTCTCCAGAGGGTAGTGAGGTCTGCACAAAGCATCACCGGGGGCAAACTACCTGCCCTCCATGACACCTACACTATCAAGGACAACAACCTCCCGAGCCACTGCCTGTTCACCCCACTATCATCCAGAAGGCAAGGTCAGTACAGATGTATCAAAGCAGGGACAGAGAGACTGAAAAACAGCTTCTATCTCAAGGCCATCAGACTGTTAAACAGCCACCACTAACATTGAGTGGCTGCTGCCAACATACTGACTCAACTCTAGCTCACTTTAATAATGGAAATTGATGGAAATTGATCTACAAAATGTATCACTAGCCACTTTAAACAATACCACTTAATATAATGTTTACAGCCTACATTACTCATCTCATATGTATACGTATATACTGTACTCTATATCATCTACTGCATCATTCCATCTTTATGTAATACATGTATCACTCATTCATATATCTTTATGTACATATTCTTTTTCCCTTTACACTTGTGTGTATAAGGTAGTAGTTGTGGAATTGTTAGGTTAGATTACTCGTTGGTTATTACTGCATTGTCGGAACTAGAAGCACAATCATTTCGCTACACTCGCATTAACATCTGCTAACCATGTGTATGTGACAAATACACTTTGATTTGATTTGAATCCAATCTGTACCTCAGGGTAGCATGCATATGTTAAGTAGCATATTACATTTAATCTGGGCTTAAGAACAGGACTCCGTGGGCTTTGAGAAACAATGTTAGGCACCGTGATCAAAGCAACGCTGTTGTAACATGTCAGGTGTTTACCTGCTCCAGTTTCAGCCTGGGACTCAGTAGTTCTGCCTCACAGTCCATATATCAACATGTTTCAACCATAGCCACAACAGGAATCATAAAAGACAAGAATGCACACGTAGGCACGTAGGGCACATAGGCACACACACATATGCACAGGGTTGGAAAAAGAACCCAATGTTCATACTTGAGTCAAAGTAAAGATACCTTCATAGAAAATGACTCAAGTAAAAGTGAAAGTCACCCAGTAAAATACTTGAGTAAAAGTCTAAAAGTATTTGGTTTTAAATATCCTTAAGTATCAAAATTACATGCAATTGCTAAAATATACTTAAGCATCAAAAGTAAATGTACAAGTATATATAATTTCAAATTCCTTATATTGGGCAAGGCAGACGGCCACATGTTCCAGTTTTTCTTTACTTATTTATGGGTAGCCAGGGGCTCAATCCAACACTCAGACATCATTTACAAACTAAGCATTTATGTTTAGTGAGTCTGCCAGATCAGAGGCAGTAGGGATGACCAGGGATGTTCTGCATGCGCACATGCACAAACATACGCACACACACACTTTCTCTCCTCACCTGCCGCGGGGTATATCCACATTATCCTTTCTCCAGCGTAGAGAGGGAGGTGGGTCTCCCTGCACCTGACACTTGAGCTCCACACTCTCCTCCACCAGGACCACCTGGTTCACCAGCCGACGCACAAAAGTGGGTCTCTCTGGAAAACCACGAAACACATAGACAGACAAGACAGTAGTCTATAAGCTTTCTAAGCAAGGTTTTAAAACATAAACAGATAGCATGTAGCCACTGCAGTCATTACAGGTAAGTACAGAGAGAAGTGTCTGTCCAGTATCTGTCCTTACCGAACACAGAGAGCTGAGCCGTCTCACTGTCTCTCTCCCCCACCATGTTGGTGGCCACACACACGTACATCCCTGCATCACTCTTCCTGGTGTTGGAGATGGTCAACTTCCCTCCACGAATCTGACAGTCAAAGAGAGATGGCTCAACAAAGTCTACATCAGATAATCTGGGATGGGGGGTCATTTAATCTGTATATTTTAGCTCTCCATAATGAGAGCAGACACAGAGGACCGGGTCCTCGGGACGTAGTACTCACAGTGATCCTGTCATCTTTGAGGTCCAGACGGGCCTTGTCTTTCCTCCAGAAGGTGGTGGGCTCTGGGTGCCCACGAGGAGGCTGGCACTCCAGGGTGGCAGGCTCCTCCACCGCCACCACCAAGTCCTGGGGGTTCTGTCTGAAGTCATCACGCAACACTGGGAGAAATATATATATAGAGAGAGAGGGGGGAATGAGGGTCTTTCTAAGCAAGGTTTTTAGTTGGTTCATCCCGCAACATTTGTGGTCATAATCCACAGTACTTCTACTTTGAGGATAAACCAAAACAAATGCATGGACTGCACACTGTAAAATGACATGTAAATACAGTACAGTGTAGAAATTTGATCCATTCTGTCAGTCACTAATAGAGTCCAGGTACGGCAGATAGAGTATATTGTGGTGCGAATAACTGGAGGCGAGCCAGAGCCCAGAGCAGATCTCTAGTCAAACAGGAACTGTGTGGGTTGGTGTCAGAGCCCAGAGGCTGCACTGTCAATCACAGTCAGCTGTGGAAGACGAGCTCATGGGTGTCTCAGTCACACAGGCCTAGCCAGGTCTATAGAGCTATATGGCTGGGTGGGTTCTGTCCATAGAATTAGGAATTATATTTATTTTATGTATTTTTTACTTACTTAGTAATTTAATAGGATCTCTATGGTTCTGTCACTGTCACACATTACTCCTCTCCTCACTCAGACAAGCCCTTCTTGCTCCTCCTCCTCCCACTCCAGTCACTCCTGCTGTGCCACATCAAACATGGCACCTCCAAAAAGCGGGATATTCCAAATGAAAAGTGGATACAACACAACTCACAAGCCGTATATCCCATATCCCAAAAATGCCCACATTCCAGCTGTATTTGTTTCCCAACAGTGATGACAAAAAGAAAACTCACAACAGTGGGAGGGCACACATTTTGATCAGCAATAAGGGAATTTAGATGCAATAATGCACACCTCTGAGAGGGTAGCAACCCAACACAATGAGATTCCCTCACAGATGCCCTCTGTTCATGGCCAATCACGCTGGTGTGTGTTCTGATTTGAAGACATTGAAAGTCAAGCCCCCTCCCTGCAGTAGAAGCCATGCATAGTGTGTTGTCAGGGTGTAATTATTTCAGAAATAGGGGCCCACCGCTGTCTACCGCTGTCTGATTGGGTATCACTCAATTATTCCAAACAGCAGTTCAGAGTTGGCTGTCTACATTTATCCTGTCAGGATATAGAACGATTCTGAAATGGGCTTCAATCAGTGGCAGTCGGTGATGTTTAAGATGAGGGAGGATGATAATTTTTTTAATGAGCATGGCCTTATTTATAGTAGAGCATATTGGATGACTGCTATTCATATTCCATTCACCCAGCTCAATGTAACATCGATAGGTTTATGTTACTACATCATACTCTAATTTCCCTTTACCCATCATGAGGTTGCTAAGTGAAGTGAGATAATTTTTTGTAAACAAGGTGACAGCCAGTGATACATTCAATACTGCCTTGCACACTCTTGTCTGCATCCAGCTGATCTAGGGTGAAATCAGTAGTCCTACAATTGCAAATTAGAGTTTCTATTGGACAAATTTAGGTATGTTTCTCCCCGTTCCGTTCCGTTTGCTTTCGTTTAAGAAAAGTTTTTCAACAGAATCGGCAGAATGAATACACACCTGATCACACGCAAACACAGTTCACTTTCATAGCGGCCACATACAAACTGCATGATCACTTTGCTTGTAAATGTAATTCCTTCTCGCAACTAGGAATTGTCCTCCTCTCACCTTTTCCCTTCACCTGTGGACTTCAGTGCACAACACATCACTGTCTGTGACCAGGCAAAAAAAAACTTGCCAAGCCAAACCTTCATATTATAACTGCTAACCACTACACACAGCATACATCGTTTTCACCTCATAGTCTACATACTAAAACTAACGCATTAGTAAACCCGCTATAATCATGCAGTACAGTTTAGCAGTTGTAATGGTGGGCCCCAGTGGCAATACATTTATAAAACCAAAAGCAAACCTTGACTTGAAAGAGTTCCAGTGTTGGATAACCATTGCCAGCTAGCTAACATGGCATCCCTCTCTGTTTGACCCGGGTGTTTGAGTAGGCTTAACTAGCTAGCTAGCTACATTCACAGGATAAGTGAAAGTGAAAGTTTAAAATAATTCAACCAAATTTAGGTAATTCTCTCTCTCGCTTTCTCTCAATTCAAGTCAATTCACATTATTGGCATGACGTAACAATGTACATATTGCCATAGCTTACTTTAGATATTTACAATATTATGACAATAAGAATCAAAATGGTCAGCGGGACAACAGTAACAACAATAACCAAGGGTCAAAATAACCATACAGTAGAGAAAATGTGCAGGTTGATTAGTCTGTCACTCATCTTATGACAGGCAGCAATGTAGTGCGCTGCCAACCCACAGCTCTCCGTGTCTTCTCAAAACAGGATGGGTAGCCTATTCTCATCAGAGAGGGATTTTCTAAGGTTTTGATCAGTAACCATGGTCAAATAGTTATATTGTCGATATAGGGCCAGATAGCACTGCATTTTTCTTTGTGCTTGTGCTTGTGTTTCCCAATAAGCAATGTAGTTTTGTTTTGATTGTGTTGTAATTTCTTTATTCTGATTGATTGGATGTCCTGGTCTTGAGGCTTCAGTGTGTTAGTAGAACAGGTTTGTGAACTCAGCCCCAGGACCAGCTAGATGAGGGGACTTTCTTTGCTCAGCTCTTGGCATTGCAGGGCTTGGTAATGATATGAGAGGGGGGCCACAGTACTTTAGATGTTTCCAAAACTGAACTGCTCTTTTATGAGTTTTTATTATTAGTGGAAATTGGCCTAATTCTGCCCTGTATGCATTGTTTGTAGTTTTCCTCTGGACATGTAGGAGAATATAAGAGAGAATACTCTGCATGCAGGGTTTCAATGGGGTGTTTGTCCCATTTTGTGAAATCTTGTTTTGCAAGTGGACACCACACCTCGCTGGCATAAAGTGCAATTGGTTCAATGACACATTCAATTAGTTTTAGCCAAATTTCAATTTGAATACGTTTTTAATGGCATAGAATGCCCTGCGTGCTTTCTCTCTCAGTTCATTCACTGCATCATTATGGTCTCCAGTTGAGATTATTTTGTGCAGTGGGAGACAGCAGGCATAGGTCATCTACGAAGAGAAGGCATTTAACCTCTGAATTGTGAAGACTAACACCAGGGGCTGTGGATTTTTCTAGAATAGTGGCCAATTCGTTGATGTAAATATTGAAGAGTGCAGGGCTCAGATTGCAACCCTGGCGAAGGCCACGCCGCTGGTTAAAGAATTATGTTATTTTCCTGCCGATTTTAATGCTGCACGTATTGCCAGTAAACATTGATTGAATTATGGTATATGTTTTATCCCTACACCACGTTCAATAACTTTGTAGAACAGTCCTGTATGCCAAATAGAATCAAATGCTTTATGGAAGTCGATAAAGCAAGTGTATATTTTGGTATTATTTTGGTGGACATGTTTATCTATCAGGGTGTGTAGGGTGTAAATATGATCAGTCGTGCGATGTGTTGGTATGAATCCATTTGGGCTTTTACTCAAGACATTGTGCTTATTAAGGAAGTTTAGAACTCTTTCATTTATAAAACTACAGAAAACCTTCCCCAGGTTACTATTCGCACAAATCCCTCTGTAATTGTTAGAGTCAAATTTGTCTTTTTCTTAAAGATTGGGGTTATGAGTCCTTGATTCCAGATGTCAGGGTAATAACCTACACTCAGGATCAAATTAAACAGTTTTATCATAGCCAATTGAAATTATGCACTTCTGAGTTTGAGCATCTCATTTAGGATGCCATCAGGTCTGCATGCTTTTTAAAATGTGAGGGTCTGATGTTTCATATAGAGCTCCTGGTCAGTCATTGGGGAGTACAATGGATTTTAATTGTCCTTTATAGTTTTGTCTAATCCATTCAACTTCTCTTGAGTTTTGGCATTGCTCTGTATTTGTGTCATTTTGAACGGTGTTGTAGAGTGTTTTAAAATGGGTTGTCCATATGTCACCATTTTGTATCGCTAATTATCTCTCTCTCTCTCTCTCTCTCTCTCTTTCTTTTCCTTAATTTTGGAAGAAATGACCTTGTCCAAAATTGTTCAACTATTGTCTTTCTCTCTCTTTGATTCAACCACTCACCGCATTTATTTTTTTAATTTTAAAAATGTATTTAAACTTTATTTAACCAGGTAGGCTAGTTGAGAACAAGTTCTCATTTGCAACTGCGACCTGGCCAAAGCATAGCAATTTGACACATACAACAACACAGAGTTACACATGGAATAAACTAAACATAGTCAATAATACAGTAGAACAAAAGAAAACAAAAAGTCTATATCCAGTGAGTGCAAATGAGGTAAGATAAGGGAGTTAAGGCAATAAATAGGCCATGGTGGCGAAGTCATTACAACGTAGCAATTAAACACTGGAATGGTTGATGTGCAGAAGATGAATGTGCAAGTAGAGATACTGGGATGCAAAGGAGCAAGATAAATAAATAAATACTGTATGGGGATGAGGTAGGTGGATAGATGGGCTATGTATAGGTGCCGTGATCTGTGAGCTGCTCTGACAGCTAGTGCTAAAAGCTAGTGAGGGAGATATGAGTCTCCAGCTTCAGAGATTTTTGCAGTTCGTTCCAGTCATTGGCAGCAGAGAACTGGAAGGAAAGACGACCAAAGGAGTAATTGGCTTTGGGGGTGACCAGTGAGCTATACCTGCTGGAGCGCGTGCTATGAGTGGGTGCTGCTATGGTGACCAGTGAGCTGAGATAAGGCTGGGCTTTACCTAGCAGAGACTTGTAGATAACCTGTAGCCAGTGGGTTTGGCGACGAGTATGAAGCGAGGGCCAACCAACGAGAGTGTACAGGTCGCAATGGTGGGTAGTGTATGGGGCTTTGGTGACAAAACGGATGGAACTGTGATAGACTGCATCCAGTGTGTTGAGTCGAATTTTGGAGGCTATTTTATAGATGACATCACCGAAGTCGAGGATTGGTAGGATGTTTTATTAGGGTATGTTTGGCAGCATGAGTGAAGGATGCTTTGTTGCGATATAGGAAGCCAATTCTAGATTTAATTTTGGATTGGAGATGCTTAATGTGAGTCTGGAATGAGAGTTTACAGTCTAACCAGACACCTAGGTATTTGTAGTTGTCCACGTATTCTAAGTCAGAGCCGTCCAGAGTAGTGATGCTGGACGGGCGAGCAGGTGCGGGCAGTGATCGGTTGAATAGCATGCATTTAGTTTTAAGAGCATTTAAGAGCATTTGGAGGCCGCAAAAGGAGGGTTGTATGGCATTGAAGCTCGTCTGGAGGTTAGTTAACACAGTGTCCAAAGAGGGGCCAGAAGTATACAGAAACAGACCCTCTGATTTGACACACTGAACTCTATCAGAGAAGTAGTTGGTAAACCAGGCGAGGCAATCATTTGAGAAACCAAGGCTGTTGAGTCTGCCAATAAGAATGTGGTGATTGACAGAGTCGAAAGCCTTGGCCAGGTCGATGAATACGGCTGCACAGTAATGTCTCTTATCGATGGCGGTTATGATGTTGTTTAGGACCTTGAGCGTGGCTGAGGTGCACCCATGACCAGCTCTGAAACCAGATTGCATAGCGGAGAAGGTACGGTGGGATTCGAAATGGTCGGTAATCTGTTTGTTAACTTGGCTTTCGAAGACCTTAGAAAGACAGGGTAGGATAGCTATAGGTCTGTGGCAGTTTGGATCTAGAGTGTCACCCCCTTTGAAGAGGGGGATGACCGTGGCAGCTTTCCAATAATTGGGAATCTCAGACGATACGAAAGAGAGTTTGAACAGACTAGTAATCGGGGTTGCAACATTTTCGGCAGATCATTTTAGAAAGAGAGGGTCCAGATCGTCTAGCCCGGCTGATTTGTAGGGGTCCAGATTTTGCAGCTCTTTCAGAGCATCAGCTATCTGGATTTGGGTAAAGGAGCAATGATAGGGGCTTTGGCGGGTTGCTGTGGAGGGTGCCGGGCAGTTGACCGGGGTAGGGGTAGCCGGGTGGAAAGCATGGCCAGCCGTAGAGAAATGCTCATTGAAATTCTCAATTATAGTGGATTTGGTGGTGACAGTGTTTCCATGCCTCGGAGCAGTGGGCAGCTGGGAGGAGGTGCTCTTATTCTCCATGGACTTTACAGTGTCCCGGGACATTTTTGAGTTAGTACTACAGGATGCAAATTTCTGTTTGAAAAAGCTAGCCTTAGCTTACCTAACTGCCTGTGTATATTTGTTTATTTGCTGTAGTTTATGATTTCAGTACTTGATTCATTCTCTGATCCTTCGATTATTTGGACAACATGTCAGATCATGCTGCAAGAAGTTGTCAAATTACTGTGTAAGTCTATGGAAGGGTGAGAACCATGAGCCTCCTAGGTTTTGTATTGAAGTCAATGTACCTAGAGGAGGACAATCTACATTCTTTAATTCAGGCTGCTTTGCTAAACACCAGAAACAGAGCAAGATGGTTATTGCTTTTTCTGGCTTTGGTCTCACAACATATTCTAAATAAGGTATGCAAATATGACATGATGAATCTTAAACAGCCATACTGCATGTTGGCCAACTCTGGCAATCAAGTGCTTTTACTTACTTCTTATCAAGTTACCATCTAAATGCTGTCCAACAACTAGGACCACTGCTGGCGTTGCTGGCTGCGGAATGGTGTGCTTTATAATATGATCTCTCTTGACAGAGGTCTGCTAAAAAGTAGTTGGAGTTTGTTGAATATTCTATGTGATGAGAACAGCCTGCAGGGGCGAGTCACTTTCTCAACAGCAGTCAGAGGGCTGTCCCATTTCTGTCACACATGACACATGACACACACACACACACACACACACACACACACACACACACACACACACACACACACACACACACACACACACACACACACACACACACACAGACACACACACAGACACACACACACACACACACACACACACACACACACACACACACACACACACACATACACACACACACACACACACACACAACGACGTACGCTCAAACACTATCTCTCTCCAACATAAACATACTGTATACATACACACGCATGTGCGCACGATCACACACTCTCTCTCTCAAACACGCACACACAAATATACACAAACACAGTTGCCTAGGACACGTACAAACATTTTCTGATGAGCATATTACCCTTTTTCAAAAGAGCGAGAGACAGAGATATATATATAGAGAAAGACAACAGACACACAATGGGGGCTGGAACAGGGAGGGGGTTATTTGCAGTGGGGGATTTCTGAATAAATAAACAATGTATCATGTCTGTGCCCTGAAAAAGTAATCAGCAATCAGTCGAGAAACTTCAGAGTGAAGACATTGAGCATTTACCAGGGCCATCCAGGGCCATGCCTCCAAAACAGATGCACATGACCTATTAGAACATTGTCTTTGCAGCCAGACAACGGTCCAAGAGCCCCTCACAGAAAGGATGTGGCTGGTGGCAAACAAATTATCTATTTGAATTGTTTATACAATTGTATAAGCGAGACAAGCTTGAGGAGCAAGGGGGTAAGGATGCACAGTGATTATTATAGGTTATGACTTGAAGTAACATCAATCAGCAGGTCACATCCAATCCCTTATCTTTAATCCCATGACGCACCCAATTGCATCCTACTCCTTAGGTGTATGTCTGCCTGGTGGCATGTCTTGACTATAAGAGTGAGTGCTTCTCCCTTCATAACTTTTACCATTGGCACATGAATATACACACTCCTCTCACGTCTCCTTCTTCTCGGTGCATGTTGGATAAAGCCAGCCAGCCACCATGAAGGCTTAACGTTAGTTAACCCTTAACTACAGTCATGTAGCATTAGCATCTCCTCCTCTTGTCATGTAATGTAAATTGAATATGTAGATGGGTGAGGATGCTCTCCTCCCTCCCCTATTCCATCCATCCCTCGCTCTCTCTCTCCCAACCTCCCAATTACAGTATCAGTGCTCCCACAGACCACACTTCCACATCTATAATTGATTAACGTTCCACTCTTATGTCTCTTTATGCATTCACTGACTCTTACGCTTCTCCTGCTCTCAACCTAACCTAACCTACTTTCTCTACTGCTCCCTTGTGCCTCTCTCTCACCCAATTAAACCTAGATGAAATGCCTTCTACTGTACAACAGCATCTGGGGCTGGAACTGTGAAGATTTTGGTTTGTAGCCTACTGTGTCTGAGTGCACTGTAGCATTGAAGATGTGCTTTGATGGTATGGTAAATAGGTTTCAACAGGCCTGATTAGGTACAATTCTAATCAAATCAAATAAAATGTTTTTGGTCACATACAAGTGTTTAGCAGATGTTATGCGGGTGTAGCAAAATTCGATTTTAGTCTGGTGTTTGGTGCTCTCTAGTGAATGAGTGAATCACTGGGTTCTGATGTCATCTCTTGCCCAGTCATACTGGAACAGGCGTACTGGCCCACAGGCCAGGTGTGTTTCTAGGACTGAACACTGAGAGAATGCTTCTGCTACATTACATTGTAGGTTTGGGTGGGAGAGAGGGAGAGGGAAGGAGAGAAAGACAGAGAAAGAGAGAGACAGAGATAGAGAGAGCAAGAGAGAGAGGTAGAAAAAGAGCGAGAGAGATACACATGGAGAGGGAGCGAGAGAGAGAAAGCGAGAGAGATACAGAATTGTATTTTATTTCGCGAAAGCGATCGCTCGCATCATAAAACCTTCCAGCAATATTGTGAAAATGTTATGCATCAGTAGGAGTGTGAGTCAGGGATTTGAATCTGCCCTTTTATCCGCCTTGTTTCACTAAAGCTGCTATTGCCCGGGGAGTGTGGGCTTTCTTACATGCACTTGTCTTACTTCGCTGAGATCACACAGTGCAGTGTTGCAAAAGGTTGTTCAACCACAATGGAAAGAATTAGATCATGCAAAATAATGACCATAAATGTGTTCATGTTTTCTCACTAAACCCAGGTTTAATTACCAATTTAACTGTACAGCTTTTCAGAGTAGGTGTGTAAGAGAAACAATGAGAGACAGAGAGAAGCAGAGAGAGAGGGAGGAAAGGCTTCCATTTATCTTCTCCAATATGCCTGCTGTTCTCTCCTCTCTTCTCACAGACAAATGATAAAACAGCAAACAGGCAGATGAATGCATTAAATTCAGCATTTCTCTTCATCTGTCAAATTCTGCTGGGATTTAATTGAGAGAAGTGGTGTCAGAGAGAAGCAGTGAAATGCCTGGGACCATCTGTGCCTCGAAACCATCCAGCATGTTCAAACACATCAGTGGAGAGGAGAGCTGCCTAGCTAACTGAGAGAGTGGAGTGGGGAGGGATATTCTAAACTTTGTTTAATGCAAGGCTACGATTACATTATTTCTGCTGGACACATGCAGATGGCACACAGCATGTACAGCGCCTTTTCAAAAGTATTCACCCCCCGTGGCGTTTTTATTTTGTTGCCTTACAACTTGTAATATTTTTATTTGGATGTCATGTAATAGACATACACAAAACAGTCCAAATTGGTGAAGGGAAATAATATATTTTTTACTTTTTTCAAAAAATTATGAAAAATAAAAAATGGAAAAGTGGTGCATGCATACAGGTATGTATTCACCCTTTGCTATGACGCCCCTAAATAAGATCTGGTGCAACCAATAACCTTCAGAAGTCACACAATTAGTTAAATAAAGTCCACCTGTGTGCAATCTAAGTGCCATATGACCGGTCACATGATCTCAATATTTATACACCTGTTCTGGAAGGCCCGAGAGTCTGCAACACCACTAAGCAAGCGGCACCATGACGATCAAGGAGCTTTCCAAACAGGGCAGGGACCTGTGTAGAAGTACAGATCAGGGTTGGGTTATGAAACAATATCCCGAAACTTTGAACATCCCACGGAGCACCATTAAATCAATTCTAAAAAATAGAAAGACCACAACAAATCTGCCAAGAGAGGGCCACCCACCAAAACTCATGGACCAGGCAAGGAGGGCATTAATCAGAGAGGCAACAAAGAGACAAAAGATAACCTTGAAGGAGCTGCAAAGCTGCAAAGCTCCACAGTGGACACTGGAGTATCTGTCCTTGGAACCACCTAAAGCCGTACACTCCACAGAGCTGGGCATTACAGAAGAGTGGCTAGAAAAAATTGCTTAAAGAAAAAAATAAGCAACGTTTGGTGTTGGCCAAAAGGTTATGTGGGAGACTCCCCAAACATATAGAAGAAGGTACTCTGGTTAGATGAAACTAAAATGGACCATTTTTGCCATCAAGGAAAACGGTATGTCTGGCACAAACCCAACATTTCTCATCAGCCCGAGAACAACATCCCCACAGTGAAGCATGGTGGTGGGAGCTTCATGTTGTGAGGATGTTTTTCATCCCCAGAGACTGGGAAACTGGTCAGAATTGAGGGAATGAAAAATCTTGAAGGAAACCCATTTCAGTCTTCCAGAGATTTGAGACTGGGACGGAGGTTCACCTTCCAGCAGGACAATGACCCTAAGCATACTGCTAAAGCAACACTCGGGTAAACATTTAAATGTCTTGGAATGGCTTCCTCAAACCTCAGACCTCAATCCAATTGAGAATCTGTGGTATGACTGTACACCAGCAGGAACCCATCCAACTTGAAGGAGCTGGAGCAGTTTTGCCTTGAGGAATGGGCAAAAATCCCATGGGCTAGATGTGCCAAGCTTATAGAGACATACCCCAAGATACTTACAACTGTAAATGCTGCAAAAGGTGGCTCTACAAAGTATTGACTTTGGGTGGGGTGAATCGTTGTGCACGCTCAAGTTTTCCGTTTTTTGTCTTATTTCTTGATTGTTTCACAATAAAAAATATTTTGCATCTTCAAAGTAAAAGGTATGTTGTGTAAATCAAATGATAAAAATCTCCCAAAATATATATTTTCATTCCAGGTTGTAAGGCAACAAAATAGGAAAAATGCCAAGGGGGGTGAATACTTTCGCAAGCCACTGTGAATGGTTAGAGCTATAGAATGTAAACAGGGGGAGGAAGTGGCTACAGGAAAACAACATCATTTCCAGCAACTGACATTCAGGACAAAGTGAAAACTCATTCATATGATAATCAATGGTATCGATCCATAATCATACTTGTGCATACATACACATCCTGTTGGTTATTTCATTGTAGAGCAGGGGTCAGCAACAGGCGGCCCACCGGGCCAAAGTCAGTGTTGGTGAAGTAACAGCTGTTCATAAGGTCACCACCACCAACCCTCTGTGCCAGGTGAAAGCGTGGATCAAAACAAGTCCAGCCAAATGGGGGAGGAGGGGGAACGGATGACGGCCAGAAAGTTGAAACAGGTGTGTTCTGCCTTCCACAGGCGCTACTGAGCCCCTGGAAGCAGCTTACACTACCCACTAGGATTACTCACACCAAATCTCTGTTAATCACATTTGGGCACATGCCCCCTGGTCTGTGCTAACCTACCATAGATTTATCAGGACTGTAGACGGAGAAGCAGTCTGGGGGACAGTTAGAGGTCAAAGGTAGCAGTGGAGGACAGCGTCACTGGCACTCACATTAAACCATCTCCTGTCCCTCCTCCCTGCACATTGCACCTGGGCAGATAAAGATGGACTATCAATCAGAGGCTTGACTGCAATGCCACCTCAGCAAATGGCATCAACTCTTTGCGGATGACAGTTTTATAGACAGATAGGCATGGGGAATCAGTCAAAGCTTTCTGATGATAGCTCATCAGAGGGTGATCACAATGAGTCTCCTCTGATGGAGGACATTCCATCTTTCCTACACACTGCATACACAGACCTCATGTACACCACACACACACAGACACACACGCACGCAAGCACGCACACACACACACACACACACACACACACACACACACACACACACACACACCTCTCAGGGAGCTCTATTTTAACATGTTCCAAAGTGCCTCTGTGTCAAACATTACTTCCCATTCAGCTGTCTGTGCTGGCAGTGAGAGTGAGCTGAGAGTAAGCAGGGGTGAGAGCAGAGAAAGATTAAAACATAACCGCTCATCCCACAAGAGGCCTTTCAGTGGCAGACTTCCAGGAATCAGATTTAATTTTTTACCCCTCATCTTCTGTCAGTCTTCTGTCTTCTGTCTCTGCCTTACACACGCACACATATCCGTGGGCAGGCACGCATGCACACACACACACACACACACACACACACACTGATCCCTGTTTCTTCCGGCAGCAGCAGTAGTTCTGCTTGCATTCTCTTGTCCTCCATGACTCTCTATAACCCCACTGAAAAACCATCTGGTTTATTTATTCACAAACCTTAGCACAAATCTCTCCCACAGCCATCACTCTCTCCTCCTTCAAAAATGTTCAGCCACCGCTTTCACAATCTATCCCTCCATCTCTTCCACCCTATCTGTTTAAATCCCTCACTCCCCATCTCTTTATCCATCTCTCCCTGAAGGGTAAAAAAGAAAATACCATGTAAAAGCAGCCTGTTAATGTATTTTTTGGGATCATCCTGAGCCTGCAATCATAATAGAAAACCGTTACAGTAAATACAGATATAGCAGGTCATTATCAGAGCTGTGTGAAGTGAACCTCAGAGGACAGAGGACAGTGTACACAGAGCATTCGGAAAGTATTCAGACCTCTTGACTTTTTCCACCTTTTGTTACGTTACAGCCTTATTCTAAAATAGATTAAATAAAACCATTTTCTCATCAATTTAAACACAATCCTCCATTATGACAAAGCAAACACAGGTTTTTAGAAAATGTTGCAAATGAATAAAAATTAAAAAAATACCTTTTTACATAATTATTCAGACCCTTTGCTATGAGACTCGAAATTGAGCTCAGGCGCATCCTGTTTCCATCAGAGCAAAAACTAAGCCATGAGATCGAAGGAATTGTCTGTAGTGCTCCGAGACAGGACTGTGTCGAGGCACACATCTGGGGAAGGGTACCGAAATATTTCTGCAGCATTGAAGGTCCCCAAGAGCACAGTGACCTCCATCATTCTTAAATGGAAAAAGTTTGGAAGCACAAAGACTATGCTTTGTCATTATGGGGGTATTGTGTGTAGATTATTGAGGGACATTAAAATATATATATATTTTAGAATAAGTCTGTAATGTAACAAAATGTGGAAAAAGTCTTAAGGCTAGCCCTGTTTACTGCCCCTTCTGGAGGAATTGGGTACCCATATAAAACAGGATACATTTTTGTCAAAAGTTGCTAATATATGCATATAAAAAATATTATCGAATAGAAAACACTCTAAAGCAGTGGTCACCAAACTACGGCCCGTCAGCACATTTGGCCCGGGCCCTCTGAACAATACCAGAGACGCTATCAAATCTTTTTCCTATTTGGCCTCCAGAAAAAAAATCCTAGGCCCGGCCCTGTCAAAGAGAGAACGGAATAATGGCGAAAAGGTTAGGTAAGAGAAAAATTGATTCAGAATGCGTTCGGGCCAGCTTTCGGGTTGCTAAACTGATAGCAAGAAGCGGTAAGCCTTTCACTGACGGAGAGTTTGTTAAGAAATGTATGGATGCTGTCGCGGAGGAGGTGTGTCCCGAGAAGAAAGATGCATTTAATGCCGTAAGTCTGTCGGCGAGTACAATCACCAGACGCGTTGAAGAAATCGGGAGTAATGTATATGCCCAGCTGCAGCAGAAGACGAAAGAATTTGACTTTTTTTCATTAGCACTGGATGAGAGCACGGACGTGCAAGACACAGCGCAACTGCTCATTTTTATTCGTGGAGTTAGCGCAAACTTTGAGATATGCGAGGAGCTGGCAGCCCTCCAAAGTCTCAAAGGGACTACAACGGGAGAGGATATTTTTGACAAAGTGTGCCAAACCATGGAGAAGTTGGACCTGGACTGGTCAAAGCTAGCTAGCATCACGACTGACGGGGCTCCTAGCATGGTGGGCGAAACTCGCGGTCTAATAGGACGCATGAACCGGGAGTTGGAAAAAAGGGGTCTCACCGCCCCGCTACGAGTCCACTGCCTAATTCACCAGCAAGCACTGTGCTGCAAAGTGTTGACGCACGGAGATGTGCTGTACTACACAGAGGTCCGATGGCTGAGCCGGGGCAGAGTTTTGAGGCGTTTTTACGAGCTGCTACCCGAAATTAACGCATTTCTTCATTTAAAAGACAAAACGGTCCCAGAGCTGATCGACTCAGAATGGAAATGGCACCTCGCATTTTTAACAGACGTGACAGAAATACTTAACAGCCTTAACTTGCAGCTACAAGGCGAGCGGAAACTCATTTGCGACATGTATTCACACATAAAAGCATTTGAGGTGAAATTAGCGCTGCTTTTGGAACAAGTGAAAAAGCGCAACTTCGTCCATCTTCCTGCTACCCAAAACCTGTCGACAGAGAACCCAGCGGTCCCGTTCCCAGCTGAAAAGTGCGTGGAAGCACTGGAAATGCTGAAGGCGGAGTTCGGTGTGCGATTCAGTGAACTACAGATCGTCACACTTTTTCTGTTACAAACTGTTCATGCAAAAGAAATCCGTCTTTTTCAGAACCCCTTTGTTGCCGACATTGATGAAGCCCAGCCTTCATATCAGTTTGAGTTGGCTGAGTTACAGAACTGTGATGTTCTGAAAGACGCATTCAAGCCCAACAGTCTCATTGACTTCTATGCCGCCCTCCCAAACGACACATATCCAAACATCAAAAAACACGCAATGAAAATGTCCACAGTTTTTGGCAGCACGTATATCTGCGAGAAAACCTTTTCTCGCATGAAACTGCTGGAAACCCCGATGAGATCAAGATTGACAGATGAACATTTGCATCAGTGCTTGAGACTGGCTGTAACTAGAATGGAACCTGATATTCAACTTCTCACCAGCCAGATGCAGGCCCACAGTTCACACTGATGAACATACATAGGTAAGCTCACTTTTCTGACTTGAATGAGTCATTCTGAGCATAAACAAATATAATCATAATAAAATCTACTGGGATAAAATCCATCTTTACAACCATACTGGTAGTGAAATGTATAGTCTGCTAGGAATATGACATTATTAGCTGTAGCCTAGCTCCACTATGTGCTGGCTAATATTAGGTTAATCTTGCACCACATTAGCAAGCTATTAGTACTTAATCAACAATTCTGGTATGTATTCTCAAGGTTTTGATGTATCAAGCATGCTATAATCTAAAGTTGTGTAAAAGTGTATTGTTTGTGGAATGTATTGTTCATATTGTAAAGCATGTCTGGTTTGTTTCTCCATCAGCTCTTAAGGTGTGTTTATGGAAATGGTACTGCATTAAATTTTCATGAACCATCAGTTTGAGAATTGACCATTCATTCAGCTGGGGATGCTAAGAAGAGGTCTAAATACTTTTTGACTGCACTGTGTATGGGGTGAAGGATGCCGAGCAAAATAGTAAATATCAGGCTGACTGATCCCAGCACAGCTGGAGGTCTTAGCACCTATAATCCTGGCCCTGCTCAGCCCACAGTCCACTGGCCCAGGGACAGCTGAGTGACAGGACAGGACAGTGGCCACACCACACTGCCAACTGTGCTCACACTCCCTTTTAGAGATGCATTAAGCTGTGTATCTGTGGGGCACTGGCCCCTGTGTGGTTTTGGGTCCAACAAGAGGCTAGCAAGGTTGCACTAGCTACCATAATTCTGTTGACCGTTGTAATGTCATGGCCTGTATGATCCGTATCATGTTGATGACCTTCAAGGCCATAGACAGAACATTGAGTGGGCTAAGTTGAGCCAAAGGGGTAAGTTGAGCCTCCCTTGTTTCTAGGAAACCATACACATTACTCATAATTTGACAAAATATTTAGGAAGAGTCTGTGAAGTAAGAAACCAAAAGTCAAATACATGTATTGTGTTAGCGGTTTCATGATGGTTGTATATAAACTAAAGTAGATCATTGTTCTATACAACAGTTGGTGTCTCTATAAGCTTCAATATGAGGTCCTAAACATAGCATGAAAGTGCATCCTTGTAGCTGTGTGGGCTAATATAGTCAACATTTTGCCTTTGGGTAAGTTGAGCCAATGGCCATGGGGTAAGTTCAGCTAATGGTTGAGCCAATGGCAAGTTGATGCAAGGCATTTTTGCTGGGATATGAGGTAAAAGCAGGACCTGGCCTATGTTAAAAGTGTAAAAATAAGTACAAAGTGTTTGTTAGGTGTTAAGCCTGTCAAGTGGAGCAGCAGTCTAAGGCACTGCATAACTACAGACACCCTGGTTCTATTCCAGGCTGTATCACAAGGGGGATACAGGAGTCCAAGGGCGGCGCGCAATTGGCCCAGCGTCGTCCGGGTTTGGCCGGTGTAGGCCATCATTCGAAATAAGAACATGTTCTTCACTGACTTGCCTAGTCAGGTTAAAAAAGGTAAAAAAAATATATATATATATGTTTAAAATGATTGAAAAGCAATTGTGATTGTGTTGAATTGTGTTTGGGAAATAAAGAAAGATATGGTTTTAAAAAGGTGGTAATATTTAAGTCAGTACAGACGTTTATAGGTGGCTTAATTTACCCTGTCCCATGATTCAGCTTACTCCATACCTGGGATAAGTTGTGCCAAGAGACCACTTCTTTGGGACAAGCTATGTTTTATAAAACTGTAATGTAATGTAACATGAATTCTGATTATTTCCAGGGATACACAACATCCTGAAATATATGTAGCAGTGCTTGTTGGTGCCGTTCAATACCGCCTTGCACACTCTTGCCTGCATCTAGCTGATCTAGGGTGTAATCATTAATCCAACAGTTGCAAATGAGAGTTTCTATTGGACAAATTCAGGTATGTTTATCCTGTTTCATTCTGTTTTCTTCCATTTAAGAAAAGTTTTTCAACAGAATCGTCAGAATGAATACACCCCTCATCACACACAAATACAGTTCACTTTCATAGCAGCCACATACAAACAGCATGATCACTTTGCTCGTTAATTCCTTCTCGCATCGACGCGTGCTCCTCTCACCTTTTCCCTTCGCTCGTGGACTTCAGTGTACAACACGTCAGCTGTCTGGGACCAGGCGAAAACACCTTTCCAGGCCAAAGCTTCATATCGTAAACGCTAACCTCTACACACAGACTACATCATTGTCACCAAATTAGCTAACGTCATAGTCAACATAGCTACTAGAACTAACGCATTAGTAAACCTGCTACAATCATGCAGTACAGTGTCCAGTCAGCAAGCAGTTTCGCAGTTATAACGGCGGGTCCCGGTGGCAATAAATTAATAAAACCAAAAGCTTAAACTGACTTTGAAGAGTTCCAGTGTTGGGTAGCTATAGCCAGCTAGCTAACATGGCATTCCTCTCTGTTTGAGCCGGGTGTTTGTGTAGGCTAAACTAGCAACCTGCATTTGCTAGCTAAATAAGTGAAAGGGGGAAAAAATACAACGAAATAGAGCTAGCTCGCTCTCTCTCTTGCTTCTCCTTCATTTTTGAATGAATGAATTTGTTCAAAACTTTTCCAACTATACTCTTTCTCTTTCTTTGAGTCAACTACTCACCACATTTTATGAACTGCAGTGCTAGCTAGCTGTAGCTTATGCTTTCAGCACTAGATTAATTATCTGATCCTTTGATTGGGCAGACAACCTGTCAGTTCATGCTTCAAGATCTCTGATAGGTTGGAGGACGTCCTCCAGAAGTTGTCATAATTACTGTGTAGGTCAATGGAAGGGGGTGATAACCATGAACCTCTTAGGTTTTGTATAAAAGTCAATGTACCCAGAGGAGAACAGAAACTAGCTGCTCTCCAGGTACAACATGGTGCTACCCTATAGAGTGCTGTTGAGGCTACTATAGGCCTTCAGTGTGTTTTAATCAATTATTTAGTGATGTGAATATATTTAGTATGGTTTTATCTAAAAACAATACTTTTTTAATGTTTCACTATTTTTATTCAATTCACTGAGGAAGATTGTCCTTCCCTTCCTCCTCTGATATGCAGATAGCTTTGTTATAAAGAATACTATATTTCCCTTGAGGAGTGATGCTGAATGCAAAAAATGGCTCAACATACCAAATCAATTTACCCCACCTACTGGTGGTGGCAGTCAAAAGGACCGGTTATCACATCAAACCAAAGAGCGTTTGCCATCCCAGAGACAGAAAGACAGGCAGCCAACACACACCAATGGCTGGTCAGAGCACTAGCATATGGCTGACAGGAAGCCAAGAGTAGGATGCCTGACCGTCCCACTGCCTGGCCAGCTGAGCGCTGGTCTATATGCAGACTAACCTGGAGAGATCCATGGATTAGCTTCTGCCTATTCATTCACTTATTACTAATTTGATTTCTGCAGTAATCTGCCTGGCTAGGGCTAGTGACAGGAGGGGATGGAGAGAGAAGGGTTCATGCAAATTCATGCCAGTGGATGATGTACTAGTCGTAAACCATAGCAGAGACTGAACCACTTGTCTCCTATAAACACACCTGACCACATCCAGAGACCCACACACAGGCAAACACACACATGTTCTTTATCGATATAGCTCATTCATATGCTCTCCACACAAAGAGATGGGACACATTTTATTCCATTGTCTGTTTTATCTTATTTTCATCAAGGTGAAACCCTTCCAAATCTTCATTCACCCTCGCCTGTGTCCAGGCTTTGGTCCTAAAACTGATATAACTGACATAAACTGATTGATCACAGAAATCTCACCATCAGCAGAGACAGAGAGAGAGGATAAATAAAAAAGTGAGGGATTGCTCTTTCCCTGTGGGCAATGTAATAATCCTTGAAATCATCTTAAAATTAATGCTGTGACAGCCAAGCTGCCTTTGCCTCTGCCTGCCTCTGCCTCTCTCGGCATCGGTCTGCCTCTGCCTACATCTGCCTCTATATGCCTGCCTCTGCCTGGAGAGATGAACAAGAAGGAGCATCAAGACAACACTGATGTGACATATTTGTGGAGGAGGAGGTCAAAAGGCGATGCACGCAATGCATGAATGGCAGGCACATACAGTACAAGGACATGGATGCTAGCACACATAAAAACACTGCACAATACAGTATGACAGACTTTGATCTCTACTCCTTTTCCTGGTTTAAGGGGGAGAAACAACACACCATATCCTCCAGTGGATGAGCATGTGTTTGGGACTTACCTCAACTTGGCTGAGGTAGTTATTACCGTGGTAACCCCTGCACCTCCAGTGACCGTGATGTCATCAGAGGTGAGAGAAGCATCCCAGTGGTGCTTCTAATTACAACAACAACCAATCCTGTTTAACGAGGGCCTAATTACCTGAACATGGCCTCTGCCAAATGGGGTACACAGACAGACAGACAGGGAGGGGATGTTTACTGGCAGGAGAGAGAGGACAGAGTTAACTTTGAAACATTGTGTATGAATTGAATACTTTAGCCAATATCTCACTGGTTTAAACTTTAGGGTAAGCTCCTAAAAGCCTATCCTGATCATATAAAGACCAGCAAATATTAACATCCCATAACCCCTGCCCCACTGTCTGCACCAGGTCATTTAATGTAAAATGACCCATGAGCACAAATGTGAAATCGTAGGGGAAAATCTGGTTCAGTTTGCTTTCCACCAGACACTGAGATGATTCCAGCTTCCAGCAGGACAATAACCTAAAACACAATGCCAAATCTACACTGGAGTTGCTTACTAAGAAGACAGTGAATGTTCCTGAGTGGCCGAGTTACAGGTTTGACTGAAATCTACTTGAAAATCTATGGAAAGACCTGAAAATGGTCAAACAAAACAAAAATTGTTCAGCCTATGACTGTTTTCAATGGTTGTCACTTTTATTATAAGGCGTAATCCTCCCCGATTGCAGTTCCTAGGGCTTCCACACGATATCAACAGTCTTTAGAAAGAGTTTCATGCTGGTTTTTGGAAAAACGAGCCAGAAATTGTAGTTTTTCTAGGTGGCTCCCATTTTGGTTATAGTGTTTCCAAGCATGTGGAAGAGAGCGCTTTCTTTGGTATTTTTCTCCTGTAAAGACAATAACAATTCTCCGTCTTAAATTGCATCATTTATTTACATATTAGGTTACCTAAGGTTTGATTATAAACGTTGTTTGACTAGTTTGGAAAAGTTTATTAGTAATGTTTGGGATTCATTTTGTATGCATTTTGATGGAGGGAAACTGGGTAGATTATTGACTGAAGCACGGCAGCTAAACTGAGTTTTTATGGATATAAAGAAGGACATTATCAAACAAAAGGACCATTTGTGATATATCTGGGACCTTTTGGAGTGCCAACAGAAGAAAATCATCAAAGGTAATGCATTTATTATATCGCTATTTCTGACTTTTCTGGCGCACCTGCCTGGTTGAAATATGTTTTCATGCTTTTGTACGCGGGTCGCTGTCCTAAGATAATCACTTGGTGTGCTTTCGCCGTAAAGCCTTTTTGAAATCTGCACAGTGGCAGGATTAACAAGAAGTTAAGCTTTATTTTGATGTATTACACTTGTGATTTTATGAAAGTTAAATATTTATAATTCTGTAGTTTGAATTTCGTGCACTGCAATTTCACCGGATTTTGGCCAGGTGGGACGCGACCGTGGGACACTACCACCTGCCCATTAATTTTTTAATTTCACCTTTAGTTAACCAGGTAGACAAGTTGAGAATAAGTTCTCATTTACAATTGCGACCTGGCCAAGATAAAGCAAAGCAGTTCACATACAACAACACAGAGTTACACATGGAGTAAAACAAACATACAGTCAATAATACAGTAGAAAAATAAGTCTATATACAATGTGAGCAAGTGAGGTGAGATAAGGGAGGTAAAGGCAAAAAAAGGCCATGGTGGCGAAGTAAATACAATATAGCAAGTAAAACACTGGAATGGTTGATTTGCAATGTAAGAATGTGCAAAGTAGAGATAGAAATAATGGGGTGGAAAGGAGCAAAATAAATACAGTAGGGAAAGAGGTAGTTGTTTGGGCTAAATTATAGATGGGCTATGTACAGGTGCAGTAATCTGTGAGCTGCTCTGACAGTTGGTGCTTAAAGCTAGTGAGGGAGATAAGTGTTTCCAGTTTCAGAGATTTTTGTAGTTCGTTCCAGTCATTGGCAGCAGAGAACTGGAAAGAGAGGCGGCCAAAGGAAGAATTGGTTTTGGGGGTGACCAGAGAGAAAAACCTACTGGAGCGCATGCTACAGGTGGGTGCTGCTATGGTGACCAGCGAGCTGAGATAAGGGGGGACTTTACCTAGCAGGATCTTGTTGATGACCTAGAGCCAGTGGGTTTGGCGACGAGTATGAAGCGAGGGCCAGCCAACGAGAGCGTACAGGTCGAAGTGGTGGGTAGTGTATGGGGCTTGGGTGACAAAACGGATGGCACTGTGATAGACTGCATCCAATTTATTGAGTAGGGTATTGGAGGCTATTTTGTAAATGACATCCCCAAAGTCGAAGATTGGTAGGATGGTCAGTTTTACAGGGGTATGTTTGGCAGCATGAGTGAAGGATGCTTTGTTGCGAAATAGGAAGCCAATTCTAGATTTAACTTTGGATTGGAGATGTTTGATGTGAGTCTGGAAGGAGAGTTTACAGTCTAACCAGACACCTAGGAATTTGTAGTTGTCCACATATTCTAAGTCAGAGCTGCCCAGAGTAGTGATGTTGGACAGGCGGGCAGGTGCAGGCAGCGATCAGTTGAAGAGTCTGCCGATGAGGATGTGGTTAAAGACAGAGTCGAAAGCCTTGGCCAGGTCATTGAATACGGCTGCAGTATTGTTTCTTATCAATGGCGGTTAAGATATCGTTTAGGACCTTGAGCGTGGCTGAGGTGTTCTCATGACCAGCTCTGAAACCAGTTTGCATAGTGGAGAAGGTATGGTGGGATTCGAAATGGTCGGAAATCTGTTTGTTGACTTGGCTTTCAAAGACCTTAGAAAGGCAGGGTAGGATAGATATAGGTCTGTAGCAGTTTGGGTCAAGAGTGTCCCCCCCTTTGAAGAGGGGGATGACCGCAGCTGCTTTCCAATCTTCTGGAATATCAGACGACACGAAAGAGAGGTTGAACAGGCTAGTAATAGGGGTGGCAACAATTTCAGCAGATCATTTTTTAGAAAGAAAGGCTCCAGATTGTCTAGCCCGGCTGATTTGTAGGGGTCCAAATATTGCAGCTCTTTCAGAACATCAGCTGACTGGATTTGGGAGAAGGAGAAATGGGGAAGGCTAGGGCGAGTTGCTGTGGGGGTAGCCAGGTGGAAAGCATGGCCAGCCGTAGAGAAATGCTTATTGAAATTCACAAATATAGTGGGATTATCGGTGGTGACCGTGTTTCCTATCTTCAGTTCAGTGGGCAGCTGGGAGGAGGTGTTCTTATTCTCAATGGACTTTACAGTGTCCCAGAACTGTTTTGAGTTTGTGTTGCAGGAAGCAAATTTCTGCTTGAAAAAGCTAGCCTTGCCTTTTCAAACTGCCTGTGTATATTGGTTTCTAGCTTCCCTGAAAAGTTGCATATCACGGGGGGGGGCTGTTTGATGCTAAAGCAGAACGCCATAGGATGTTTTTGTGTTGGTTAAGGGCAGTCAGGTCTGGAGAGAACCAAGGGCTATAATTTGTTCCTGGTTAAACATTTCTTGAATGGGGCATGCTTATTTAAGATGGTGAGGAAGGCATTTAAAAAAAATAACTAGGCATCCTCTACTGACGGGATGAGATCAATATCCTTCCAGGATACCCCGGCCAGGTCGATTAGAAAGGCCTGCTCGATGAAGTGTTTCAGGGTGCGTTTGACAGTGACGAGTGGAGGTCGTTTGACCGCTGACCCATTACGGATGCAGGCAATGAGGCAGTGATCGCTGAGATCTTGGTTGAAAACAGCAGAGGTGTATTTAGAGGGCAAGTTGGTTAGGATGATATCGATGAGGGTGCCCGTGTTTACGGCTTTGGGGTGGTACCTGGTAGGTTCATTGATAATTTGTGTGAGAGGGCATCAAGCTTAGATCGTAGGATGGCTGGTGTGTTAAGCATGTTCCAGTTTAGATCGCCTAGCAGCACAGGCTCTGAAGATAGATGGGGGGCAATCAGTTCACATATGGTGTCCAGGGCACAGCTGGGGGCAGAGGGTGGTCTATAGCAGGCGGCAATGGTGAGAGACTTTTTTTTTAGAGAGGTGGATTTTTAAAAGTAGAAGTTCAAATTGTTTGGGTACAGACCTGGATAGTAGGACAGAACTCTGCCCAAAAGAAGTTGAACAGCTTGGAAAATTCCAGAAAAGTATATCATGGTTTTAGAAGCATCTGATAGGCTAATTGACATCATTTGAGTTAACCTCTTCAGTCGACCCTCTACTTTTTTGAACATTCTGTTAAAAATTGCGCAACATTTCAGCGCCCTGCTACTCATGCCAGGAATATAGTATATGCATTTGCTTAGTCTGTGTGGATAGAAAACACTTTAAAAAACGTTTAAAAAACTGGTTAAATCACTGCTGTGGCTTTACCAGAACGGCATTTACATCGAAAAGCACAGGAAAAACTGATCACTGAAAATGGGGAAAATATATCCATGCGCTACTTGAACCCATTGATAAACGTGAACCACAATTAATTGACTGAGGTTGCAGTACCTACAGCTTCCACAGGGTGTCTAGAGTCTTGTCATTTCCCTTCGAGTTTTTTCTTGGTCAAACACATACAGGACACCGTATCTAATCCGGTCTAGGACCGGATATTTTCGTTGAGTTTCTAGCCGGACATTTTTCCAGACGGACAGCTAATGATCTTTACATCGCTTCCTGATGAATTTTATCGCTTATTAACGTTTACTAATACCTAAAGTTGCATTACAAACGTATTTCGAAGTGTTTTGTGAAAGTTTATCGTCGACTTTTTGAATTTTAAAAAATGACGTTACGTTTTGAAAGGATGTTTTTTTCGTTTATCACACAGTCTACATATAACGATATCTAGGCTTTATATGGACCGATTTAATCGAAATAAAGACCCAAATAGTGTTTATGGGACATCTAGGAGTGCCAACAAAGAAGATGGTGAAAGGTAATGAATGTTTTCTATTTTATTGTGCGGTTTGTGTAACGCCGAAATGCTAATTATTTTGTTTACGTCCCCTGTGGGTCTTTTGGGGTGTTGCATGCTATCAGATAATAGCTTCTCATGCTTTCGCCGAAAAGCATTTTAAAAATCTGACTTGTTGCCTGGATTCACAACGAGTGTAGCTTTAATTCGATACCCTGCATGTGTATTTTAATGAACTTTTGAGTTTTAACTAATACTATTAGCATTTAGCGTAGCGCATTTGCATTTCCAGAGCTCTAGTTGGGACGCAAGCGTCCCGAGTAGAAGCAACAGGTTAATTGGAGGTGTACCTGTGGATGTATTTCAAGGCCTACCTTCAAACTCAGTGCCTCTGCTTGAGATCATGAGAAAATCAAAAGAAATCAGCCAAGACCTCAGACAAGGCCCCTGAACTCTCATGCATTTTCAGCACTATGCAATGATATGTGCAGATACCAAACGTGGTAGTTTTGGGGGGGCGGAGCTCATTAGAATAATAGCCTGTGTGTAGAACAATGCGCTAACAAGGATATTAAATGTTTCTACCTTCTTCTGCACATCACCATAATGACATCCATATTTATGCATTTCTATATAGTACAGATCAAGGACACATTATGTAATTTTGTTACCACCATTCTGTTATCGGGTGTTGATCAACTTCATTGTTTTTCAAACTCAAGTTGTCATATCATAGCTGACACCCCATTCTTTCAGCAGACATATTTGAATCTTAATGCGGAGCAGATATTTAACTGAGTTTTTGGAAAACGTGGTCACATAATAAACTGATGGAGATTTTAATGTCATTCTGTTATCAAACTTCTAATCTGCCCTGTTCCTCAAGTAAATGTAATTTAGTAACTGGATGCAGTTTATCACAGTGCAATCCGCTTTGTTACTAAAGCACCTTATACCACCCACCACTGCGACCTGTATGCTCTAGTCGGCTGGCCCTCGCTACATATTCATCGCCAGACCCACTGGCTCCAGGTTATCTACAAGTCCATGCTAGGTAAAGCTCCGCCTTATCTCAGTTCACTGGTCACGATAACAACACCCACCCGTAGCACGCGCTCCAGCAGGTGTATCTCACTGATCATCCCTAAAGCCAACACCTCATTTGGCCGCCTTTCCTTCCAGTTCTCTGCTGCCTGTGACTGGAACGAATTGCAAAAATCGCTGAAGTTGGAGACTTTTATCTCCCTCACCAACTTTAAACATCTGCTATCTGAGCAGGTAACCGATCGCTGCAGCTGTACATAGTCCATCGGTAAATAGCCCACCCAATTTACCTACCTCATCCCCATACTGTTTTTATTAATTTACTTTTCTCCTCTTTTGCACACCAGTATCTCTACCTGCATATGACCATCTGATCATTTATCACTCTAGTGTTAATCTGCTAAATTGTAATTATTCGCCTACCTCCTCATGCCTTTTGCACACAATGTATATAGACTCTTTCCTTTTCTTTTTTTCTACTGTGTTATTGACTTCTTCATTGTTTACTCCATGTGTAACTCTGTGTTGCTGTCTGTTCACACTGCTATGCTTTATCTTGGCCAGGTCGCAGTTGTAAATGAGAACTTGTTCTCAACTAGCCTACCTGGTTAAATAAAGGTAAAAAGTGGCAATTGTTAAAAGTAGACTTGCATTTTTGCATGGATTGTTGAACTTTGCAATCAATGGTTTTTCCTTAGCATACATTTTCATGTTAAAAAGATAGTCTCAGCGTCACTCTGTTAACATGGAATTGCTGCTGACCCTGGCAACTTCAACTGACTTCCCAAGGCCACTTAATAATATGCTCAATGCCAAATTCACTTTTCTGACGATGCAACATGTTGGCACACAAACACAGAGACAGCTTGTTAATTAGACACACAAACTGGTGGAGAGAAAACATTTTCACCAATTTTGGTGTTTGTGATTATACACTGATGAAGACAGCATGGCTGTCGAAACGTTGGTAATTACATTTTTGCATCTGAGTTCCTAGAGTGTGCGGCTCTCTTTTATTTTCAAGTTTTATTTACAGTGAAAGCACAACTTATGATTATGTTAGATCACCGCCAAGTCAAAAAACACAGCCATTTTTCCAGACAAAGATAGGAGTCACAAAAAGCAGAAATATAGATAAAATTCATCACTAACCTTTGATGATATTCATTAGATGACAATCATAGGACATCATGTTACACAATACATGTATGTTTTGTTCGATAATGTGCATATTTATATCCAAAAATCTCAGTTTACATTGGCGCGTTACGTGCAGTATTGTTTTGATTCCAAAACATCCGGTGATTTTTCAGAAATACTCATAATAAACATTGATAAAAGATACAATTGTTATTCACAGAACTAAAGATAGACTTCTCCTTAATGCAACCACCGTGTCAGATTTCAAAAAAACTTTACGGAAAAAGCATAATCTGAGAACGCCGCTCAGAGCCCAATCCAGCCAGAGAAATATCCGCCATTTTGGAGTCAACAGAAGTTAGAAATAACACCATAAATATTCACTTACCTTTTATGATCTTCATCAGAAGGCACTCCCAGGAATCCCAGTTCGACAATAAATGACTGATTTGTTCCATAAAGTTCCATAAAGTCCATCATTTATGTCCAAATAGCCACTTGTTGTTAGCGTGTTCAGCCCAGTAATCCATCTTCATGAGGCGCAAGCACTTTGTCCAGACAAAAACTGAAAAAGTTCCATTACAGGTCGTAGAAACAAGTCAAACGATGTATGGAATCAATCTTTAGGATGTTTTTAACATAAAACATCAATAAGCTTCCAACCGGAGAATTCCTATGTCTGAAGAAAAGCACTGGAACAAGAGGTAACTCTGTCGGGAGCGTGCGTCATGAGCCTGAAACACTCTGCCAGACCACTGACTGAAACAGGTCTCATGAGCCCCTCCTTTATAGTAGAATCGTTATTCAAGTTTCTAAAGACGGTTGACATCTAGTGGAAGCCGTAGGAAGTGCAACTTGACTCCATAGACACTCTGTATTCGGTAGGCAGATTTCCCACTTCCTGGTTGGATTTTTCTCAGGTTTTCGCCTGCCATATGAGTTCTGTTATACTCACAGACATCATTCAAACAGTTTCAGAGTGTTTCCTATCCAATACTTATAATAATATGCATATATTAGCATCTGGGACAGAGGAGGAGGCAGTTCACTCTGGGCATGCTATTCATCCAAAAGTGAAAATGCTGCCCCATATCCCCAAAAAGATTTAAGGAACATTAAGGAAATCGACATTACATTGTGAAAGAAAAATACCAACACCATTAAAAAAGTCAGTCAGGAGTTGTCAATGGAATACTGAAAAAATGTAAGAGAAGGAGGAGGGGGAGAAAGCAAGGGACAGTTAATAAGTTAGGAATGAAGAAGAGAGGGGAAAAAGAAGGTTGAGGAATAGGATTCGGCTTCTGACCTCCAGCTCCCCATTGGGATACACAGCTTCCCCCACGGACTGACCACCAAGGAAAATGTTTCAATGACAGGAACACAAAATACTCTTACAGGGACTACTTTTGGTGATACAGACTGTAAAAACAAACTCACTCACAGACAACACTGTCCCACTGCAGATGATTGCTTTGGTCTCTGTGTGTGTGAGAGTGCGAGACGAATGTGTCTTTTTGGATTTCAACGGTCTGACAATTTCATACATTATGCATCTTGGTTATTTGATACTGGTAGTGTCAGGGGTGCCTTAAGTACTTGCTAGCACTTTTTCTGGAAAACATCTTGAGTTACTCTCACAGATAGAGCCTGCCTGCTTGGTCTGCATGCCAGGTCCAAAAATACACAGAGGATTTCAGGTAAATATGTCTGTAGGTCGAGGTAAACAAGTGAGAACTTGCTAACCAACAGCACTAATTTAGTTTCAGCCTGTCAGTGTATATAAATAGTGTTGCTGTCAGTGTAGACAAACACATGATTGAGTATAGTATGTCATATAAACAAATTTCCTCTGACTGGGGCTCTTAGTAAACACATTTAGAGATGTGCAGTGCTGTGGCAGCAAAGCAAGCAGGCAAGCAGGCAGGCAGCTGCATTCTGGATATCCTCAGCAGACAACCTAATCCCACACAGCAGGGGAATTATAAACCTCACACAAACCTCACTAGAATAGCCCTGCAAGCCTCAGCTCCCATCAGCAATGCAGCAAAAAATGTATCAGACACCAGGGTCATATCCAATGCTTTGCTGGACTACGCCATTTGGTGAGATCAATCTAACTTTCTTTCGGGGTTTCTACAGTGCCTTCGGAAATGTTGTTATGTCACAGCCTTATTCTAAAACGTATTAAATCTTTTTTCCCCTCATCAATCTATACACAATACACCATAATGACAAAGCAAAAACAGGTTTTTAGAAATGGTTTGTTAATTTAATTTACTTAGTACTTTGTTGAAGCACCGTTAGCAGTGACTACAGCCTCGAGTCTTCTTAGGTATGACGCTACAACCTTCGCACACTTCGATTTGGGGAGCTTCTCCCATTCTTCTCTGCAGATGCTCTCAATCTCTGTCAGGTTGGATGTGGAGCGTTGCTACACAGCGTTTTTTCAGGTCTCTCCAGAGGTGATCGATCGGGTTCAAGTCCGGGCTCTGGCTAGGCCACTCACAGACATTAAAAGACTTGTCCCGAAGCCACTCCTGCATTGTCTTGGCTGTGTGCTTAGGGTTGTTGTCCTGTTGGAAGGTTAACCTTTGCCCCAGTCTAAGGTCCTGAGCACTCTGGAGCAGGTTTTCATCAAGGATCTCTCTTTACTTTGCTCCGTTCATCTTTGCCTCAATCCTGACTAGTCTCCCAGTCCCTGCTGCTGAAAAACATCCCCACAGCACAATGCTGCCACCAACAGGCTTCACTATAGGGATGGTGCCAGGTTTCCTCCAGATGTGACGCTTGGCATTCAGGCCAAAGAGTTCAATCTTGGTTTCATCAGACCAGAGAATCTTGTTTCTGAGGGTCTGAGACTCTTTATGTGCCTTTTGGCAACTCCAAGAGGACTGTCATGTGCCTTTTACTGAGGTGTGGCTTCCGTCTGGCCACTCTACAATAAAGGCCTGATTGGTGGAATACTGCAGAGATGGTTCTCCCATCTCCACAGAGGAACTCTAGAGCTCTGTCAGGGTGACCATCGGGTTCTCCGTCACCTCCCTGACCAATGCCCTTTTCCCCCGATTGCTCAGTTTGGCAGAGCGGCCAGCTCTAGGAAGAGTCTTGGTGGTTCCAAACTTCTTCCATTTAAGAATAATGGAAACCACTGTGTTCTTGGGAATCTTCAATTCTTCAGAAATCTATTGCTACCCTTCCACAGATCTGTGCCTCGACACAATCCTGTCTCAGAGCTCTATGGACAGTTCCTTTGACCTCATGGCTTGGTTTTTGCTCTGACATGCACTGTCAACTGTTGGACTTCATATAGACATGTGTAGGGCATTTCCAAATCATGTACAATCAATAGAATTTACAACAAGTGGACTCCAATCGAGTTGTAGAAACATCTCAAGGATGATGAATGGGAACAGAATGCACCTGAGCTCAATTTTGAGTCTCATAGGAAAGGGTCTGAATCCTTACAGTGGGGAGAACAAGTATTTGATACACTGCCGATTTTTGCAGGTTTTCCTACTTACAAAGCATGTAGAGGTCTGTAATTTTTATTTTATTTTATTTAATTTTATTTATTTTTAAGTAATTCATTTGCATTTTATTGCATGACATAAGTATTTGACCACCTACCAACCAGTAAGAATTCCGGTTCTCACAGACCTGTTAGCTTTTCTTTAAGAACCCCTCCTGTTCTCCACTCCGTACCTGTATTAACTGCACCTGTTTGAACTCGTTACCTGTATAAAAGAAAGACACCTGTCAACACACTCAATCAAACAAACTCCAACCTATCCACAATGGCCAAGACCAGAGAGCTGTTTAAGAACATCAGGGTAAAATTATAGGCCTGCACAAGGCTGGGATGGGCTACAGGACAATAGGCAAGCAGCTTGGTTAGAAGGCAACAACTGTTGGCTCAATTATTAGAAAATGGAAGAAGTTCAAGATGACGGTCAATCACCCTCGGTCTGGGGCTCCATGCAAGATTTCACCTCGTGGGGCATCAATGATCATGAGGAAGGTGAGGGATCAGCCCAGAACTCCACGGCAGGACCTGGTCAATGACCTGAAGAGAGCTGGGACCACAGTCTCAAAGAAAACCATTAGTAACACACTACGCCATCATGGATTAAAATCCTGCAGCGCAGGCAAGGTCCATCTGCTCAAGCCAGCGCATGTCCAGGCCCGTCTGAAGTTTGCCAATGCCCATCTGGATGATCCACAGGAGGAATGGGAGAAGGTCATGTGGTCTAATGAGACAAAATAGAGCTTTTTGGTCTAAACCCCAAGAACACCATCCCAACCGTGAAGCATGGAGGTGGAAACATCATTCTTTGGGGATGCTTTTCTGCAAAGGGGACAGGACGACTGCACCTTATTGAGGGGAGGATGAATGGGGCCATGTATGGCGAGATCTTGGCCAACAACCTCCTTCCCTCAGTAAGAGCATTGAAGATGGGTCGTGGCTGGGTCTTCCATCATGACAACGTCCCGAAACACACAGCCAAGGCAACTAAGGAGTGGCTCCGTAAGAAGCATCTCAAGGTCCTGGAGTGGCCTAGCCAGTCTCCAGACCTGAACCCAATAGAAAATATTTGGAGGGAGCTGAAAGTCCGTATTGCCCAGCGGCAGCCCCGAAACCTGAAGGATCTGGAGAAAGTCTGTAGGGAGGAGTGGGCCAAAATGCCTGCTGCAGTGTGTGCAAACCTGGTCAAGAACTACAGGAAATATATGATCCCTATAATTGCAAACAAAGGTTTCTGTACCAAATATTAAGTTCTGCTTTTCTGATGTATCAAATAGTTATGTCATGCAATAAAATGCTAATGAATTACTTAAAAATCATACAATGTGATTTTCTGGATTTTTTTTTTAGATTCCGTCTCTCACAGTTGAAGGGTACCTATGATAAAAAAATTACAGACCTCTACATGCTTTGTAAGTTGGAAAACCTGCAAAATCGGCAGTGTATCAAATACTTGTTCTGCCCACCTGATGTAAATAAAGTTTTCTAAAAATATTTTATAATAATAATTTAAAATTCAACATTTTTATTTTTGCTTTATCATTATGGGGTATTGTGTGTAAATTGCTGAGATTTTATTTATTTAATACCATTTAGAAAAAGGCTCAAACGTAACAAAATTTGGAAAGAGTCAAGGGTTCTGAATCCTTTCCGAAGGCACTGTATTTGGTCCATCACAATGTCATCATGACCGAATGAGTCGATTGACGCGCCCAAGTGTCAATCTAGTTAGCATAATAAAAAAGTCCTCATCAAAATCCATCTGTTTAAGTTGCGATATCTGTTTTCAAATCAAATGTTATTTGTCACATGCTTCATAAACGACAGATGTAGACAGTGAAATGCTTACTTACAGTCCTTTTCCAACAATGCTGAGTTAAAGATCAAAATAAATGTTTTCTTGCATGGGCTGTGTCTCCATCCACTGCATCCGTCGGTCAGCCTTCTGGTGGAAGGTGGCAGAGCGGTGTTTGTCAGAGCAGGATGCAACCAGAAAACCCTTCTCACAAAAATGTCTGTAGCGTCCCAACGGTTTGGGTTACAAACTAATGACCCCACCATCGAAAGCAGAGACTTTCACGGACACGTACATGTCGATTGTCTCTTTTCTGGCCGAAATGCTCATATACTCTGGCTTACCATGTGTAAACACAACAGAGCACATGCTTCTCCCTGCAAATATCATCCTTCAAAAATGTACTTGAACATCATGTATCCGATAATCTGGATGAAGCTATGATAATATAATCTATATATCTAAAATATAATCCACAGAAAGCCCTTGTTTGAAAAGGGATTTGTCTTGTCTTTTGTTTAACAACACACATAATAATACACAGTTTCTGGGAATGTCCCTCTATAGGCCATACTGTTTGGCTCAGATGAATAAAGGACAGAATGAAATGAGAAGCAGGAAAAATAACTTCCAAATTAGCATTATGTCAGACATTCTATATCCAATGGGCTTTTACTCATTTACAGTTTAAAGCTCGATACAGTTGTAATGTCCTTTAACATTAATTTCTTCTGCTTCATCGCATTAGTCCCAATGTACTGATCTACACACCAACCTTTACCTTTCTCCATCTCTCTCTCCTCCTCTCCCTGACCTCAGTTCAACCCTTTACATGGCTCTTCACTACATGAGAGTGTAACAGACAGGGGGAATTCATTGATCTGCCTGAGATCAAAAGAGGAAGAGGAGAAAGGGGAAGAGGGCGGAGGATGTCCTCTCTTTCACCCCAACCTGGGCCCGAGGAGAGATACCGGCCTCTGCTCCTCTAGGCCATCTATACATTCTGTGTCTCTGCTCACTTAGTGAATGGCTGGGAGGGAAAGTGAATGTTACGACCCTGGGAGAGGTGGATTCATGAGGATAGGGTAGGATTTTAATGACGAAGAAACCTTCTATCTGATATACCTTAGAGGTCTATAAATTCCAACAACCCGGGTGATGAATGGCAGACATTTTGTGTCAGAATGGCAATCACTAGTCAGTTTGTAAAGGAAAAAATAGGACTCACTACATCTAGACAGACACACTTCCTCAGGGGTGACACTGGAGACAGATTTTCCATGGCAACATGTTGTAGTTAGGTTGTTACAACTGACACCAGCCCAACGGAAGTTGTCCTCCGACTGTTCTATTATAATTGAATTGATCAAGAGAAAGGGAAGGTAATGAAATGTTTTATAACAAATGTTTAAATTACAGAGCTCAGCATGTGGCCATAGCTCCTTCAGAACATGCATTATTACATTAGCTTGGACACTCCCTCATTTACACCAATAATCAGTCATTAAACCAATGCTTCATTATTGCAACAAAACATTTCTCCTCCAGCGATTAGAAAACAAAACATTCCACCATCGACTATGTAAAACATTACATCTTTGTTTCAGGGGAGTAATTAGTGATTAGCCATGTTTGTCCATCTCTGCTAAGCAAGCCAATTGAAAGAATAATTATGTATGAGAAAGAAAGAGGGAGAATGTGAGAGACTGAGAAAGACAGAGAGATAGAGGGAGAGAGATAGCATGAGAGACAGGGAGGCATTGAGGGGTGTGTGATGTGGAGAGAAGAGCATTCAGGCTGGTCAGACTGTTCAGTCTGGCTGCTGTGTCATTAGGGCTCTGTGGTTGTGCAGTTGAGCGCTGCTGGTTGGGTTTGTCGCGATCAGCGATGTGACTCACTGTGGGCCGCTCTGTAAGCCCTCACCCACTGAGACCACCAGTACCATCACATGCCTCTTTCACAGAGAAAGCAACACACACGCCCACACAGGCACATACGGTAGAGCCATTTTCATTAACGGAACCACAGGCACTCTCAGCACATCTGATGTCAACACTCTCTGAGAGAGGGGGCCATCTTGAGAGATGGGAGGGAGGAAGAGAGAAATAGGGAGAGAGGGAGAGATAGAGAGAGAGGGAGAAATAGAGTGATGGAGGCATAGATGATAAGAGGGAGAGGTAGAGGTAGAAAGTGTAACATGGAAACGGAGACAGCAAGGAGAAAAGGTACCAGTCCCACCCATGTCATTCACCTGGGTGTACAGTATACACCAGATATAGGACAGACACTTCAAAACACTTCCTTTCGGTTTATTTTTGGATTATCTGTTTCTCCATGTATGAATCTGTTTTTCAATGCATTTCTATGGGTTAATAGCAGTAAGGCCAAATTCAATGTTTCATAAAATATTTTTTTTACATATACAGTCGAAGTCGGAAGTTTACATACACCTTGGCCAAATACATTTAAACTCAGTTTTTCACAATTCCCGACATTTAATGCTAGTAAACATTCCCTGTCTTAGGTCAGTTAGGATCACCACTTTATTTTAAGAATGTGAAATGTCAGAATAATAATAGAGAGAATGAATGATTTCAGCTTTTATTCACATTCCCAGTGGGTCAGAAGTTTAAATACACTCAATTAGTATTTGGGAGCATTGCCTTTAAATCGTTTAACTTGGGTCAAACGTTTTGGCTAGCCTTCCACAAGCTTCCCACAATAAGTTTGTTTAATTTTGGCCCATTCCTCATGACAGAGCTGGTGTATCTGAGTCAGGTCTGTATGAATCCTTGCTCGCACACGCTTTTTCAGTTCCACCCACAACATTTCTATAGGATTGAGGTCAGGGCTTTGTGATGGCCACTCCAATACCTTGACTTTGTTGTCCTTAAGCCATTTAGCCACAACTTTGGAAGTATGCTTGGGGTCACTGTCCATTTGGAAGACCATTTGCGACCAAGCTTTAACTTCCTGAATTATGACTTGAGATGTTGTTTCAATATATCCACATAATTTTCCTGCCTCATTATGCCATCTATTTTGTGAAGTGCACCAGTCCCTCCTGTAGCAAAGCACCCCCACAACATGATGTTGCCACCCTCGTCCTTCACGGTTGGGATGGTGTTCTTCGGCTTGCAAGCCTCCCCCTTTTTCTTCCAAACATAACAATGGTCATTATGGCCAAATAGTTCCGCTTTTTTTCCCATCAGACCAGAGGACATTTCTCTAAAAAGTACAATCTTTGCCCCAATGTGCAGTTGCAAACGATAGTCTGGCATTTTTATGGCTGTTTTGGAGCAGTGGCTTCTTCCTTGCTGAGCAGCCTTTCAAGTTATGTCAATAAAGGACTCGTTGTACTGTGGATATAGATAATTTTGTACATGTTTCCTCCAGCATATTCACAAGGTCCTTTGCTGTTGTTCTGGGATTGATTTGCACTTTTCACACCAAAGTACGTTAATATCTAGGAGACAGAACTTAGAACTTCCTCACTCAACAACCCGGTCGCATTCCGCTTCGCTCCACAGGTAGTATCACATTTTCATTTCATTTCATTACAGTACAACGGTTTGATTTGTTTGATCGTAGCTAGCTACATAGCTAGCTACATAGCCGTCTTTGTATGAAAGAGAATTGTGTAGTCTAGAGCGATTTTCTAGGTTAGCTAGCCAGCTATTGTCGTTCTTTTAACGCAACGTAACGTAATCAACACTGCTAGCTAGCCAGCTAGCCCCCGAATAGCAGCACTGTGGTAACTATCACACTCAACGGAACGACTTGATTAGTGTAGTGTCAACAACGCAGCCACTGCCAGCTAGCCTACAAAGTCAACAACGCAGCCACTGCCAGCTAGCTTACTTCAGCAGTACTGTATCATTTTAATCATTTTAGTCAATAAGATTCTTGCTACGTAAGCTTAACTTTCTGAACATTCGAGACGTGTAGTCCACTTGTCATTCCAATCTCCTTTGCATTAGCGTAGCCTCTTCTGTAGCCTGTCAACTATGTGTCTGTCTATCCCTGTTCTCTCCTCTCTGCACAGACCATACAAACGCTCCACACCGCGTGGCTGCGGCCACCCTAATCTGGTGGTCCCAGCGCGCACGACCCACGTGGAGTTCCAGGTCTCCGGTAGCCTCTGGAACTGCCGATCTGCGGCCAACAAGGCAGAGTTCATCTCAGCCTATGCCACCCTCCAGTCCCTCGACTTCTTGGCACTGACGGAAACATGGATCACCACAGATAACACTGCTACTCCTACTGCTCTCTCTTCATCCGCCCACGTGTTCTCGCACACCCCGAGAGCTTCTGGTCAGCGGGGTGGTGGCACCGGGATCCTCATCTCTCCCAAGTGGTCATTCTCTCTTTCTCCCCTTACCCATCTGTCTATCGCCTCCTTTGAATTCCATGCTGTCACAGTTACCAGCCCTTTCAAGCTTAACATCCTTATCATTTATCGCCCTCCAGGTTCCCCTCGGAGAGTTCATCAATGAGCTTGATGCCTTGATAAGCTCCTTTCCTGAAGACGGCTCACCTCTCACAGTGCTGGGCGACTTTAACCTCCCCACGTCTACCTTTGACTCATTCCTCTCTGCCTCCTTCTTTCCACTCCTCTCCTCTTTTGACCTCACCCTCTCACCTTCCCCCCCTACTCAAAAGGCAGGCAATACGATCGACCTCATCTTTACTAGATGCTGTTCTTCCACTAACCTCATTGCAACTCCCCTCCAAGTCTCCGACCACTACCTTGTATCCTTTTCCCTCTCGCTCTCATCCAACACTTCCCACACTGCCCCTACTCGGATGGTATCGCGCCGTCCCAACCTTCGCTCTCTCTCCCCCGCTACTCTCTCCTCTTCCATCCTATCATCTCTTCCCTCTGCTCAAACCTTCTCCAACCTATCTCCTGATTCTGCCTCCTCAACCCTCCTCTCCTCCCTTTCTGCATCCTTTGACTCTCTATGTCCCCTATCCTCCAGGCCGGCTCGGTCCTCCCCTCCCGCTCCGTGGCTCGACGACTCATTACGAGCTCACAGAACAAGGCTCCGGGCAGCCGAGCGGAAATGGAGGAAAACTCGCCTCCCTGCGGACCTGGCATCCTTTCACTCCCTCCTCTCTACATTTTCCTCTTCTGTCTCTGCTGCTAAAGCCACTTTCTTCCACTCTAAATTCCAAGCATCTGCCTCTAACCCTAGGAAGCTCTTTGCCACCTTCTCCTCCCTCCTGAAGCCTCCTCCCCCTCCCCCCCTCCTCCCTCTCTGCAGATGACTTCGTCAACCATTTTGAAAAGAAGGTCGACGACATCCGATCCTCGTTTGCTAAGTCAAACGACACTGCTGGTTCTGCTCACACTGCCCTACCCTGTGCTCTGACCTCTTTCTCCCCTCTCTCTCCAGATGAAATCTCGCGTCTTGTGACGGCCGGCCGCCCAACAACCTGCCCGCTTGACCCTATCCCCTCCTCTCTTCTCCAGACCATTTCCGGAGACCTTCCCCCTTACCTCACCTCGCTCATCAACTCATCCCTGACCGCTGGCTACGTCCCTTCCGTCTTCAAGAGAGCGAGAGTTGCACCCCTTCTGAAAAAACCTACACTCGATCCCTCCGATGTCAACAACTACAGACCAGTATCCCTTCTTCCTTTTCTCTCCAAAACTCTTGAACGTGCCGTCCTTGGCCAGCTCTCCCGCTATCTCTCTCAGAATGACCTTCTTGATCCAAATCAGTCAGGTTTCAAGACTAGTCATTCAACTGAGACTGCTCTTCTCTGTATCACGGAGGCGCTCCGCACTGCTAAAGCTAACTCTCTCTCCTCTGCTCTCATCCTTCTAGACCTATCGGCTGCCTTCGATACAGTGAACCATCAGATCCTCCTCTCCACCCTCTCCGAGTTGGGCATCTCCGGCGCGGCCCACGCTTGGATTGCATCCTACCTGACAGGTCGCTCCTACCAGGTGGCGTGGCGAGAATCTGTCTCCTCACCACTCGCTCTCACCACTGGCGTCCCCCAGGGCTCTGTTCTAGGCCCTCTCCTATTCTCGCTATACACCAAGTCACTTGGCTCTGTCATAACCTCACATGGTCTCTCCTATCATTGCTATGCAGACGACACACAACTAATCTTCTCCTTTCCCCCTTCTGATGACCAGGTGGCGAATCGCATCTCTGCATGTCTGGCAGACATATCAGTGTGGATGACGGATCACCACCTCAAGCTGAACCTCGGCAAGACGGAGCTGCTCTTCCTCCCGGGGAAGGACTGCCCGTTCCATGATCTCGCCATCACGGTTGACAACTCCATTGTGTCCTCCTCCCAGAGCGCTAAGAACCTTGGCGTGATCCTGGACAACACCCTGTCGTTCTCAGCTAACATCAAGGCGGTGGCCCGTTCCTGTAGGTTCATGCTCTACAACATCCGCAGAGTACGACCCTGCCTCACACAGGAAGCGGCGCAGGTCCTAATCCAGGCACTTGTCATCTCCCGTCTGGATTACTGCAACTCGCTGTTGGCTGGGCTCCCTGCCTGTGCCATTAAACCCCTACAACTCATCCAGAACGCCGCAGCCCGTCTGGTGTTCAACCTTCCCAAGTTCTCTCACGTCACCCCGCTCCTCCGCTCCCTCCACTGGCTTCCAGTTGAAGCTCGCATCCGCTACAAGACCATGGTGCTTGCCTACGGAGCTGTGAGGGGAACGGCACCTCAGTACCTCCAGGCTCTGATCAGGCCCTACACCCAAACAAGGGCACTGCTCCCTCACGACGCCAACTCCCTCACGACGCCAGGACAGCGGAGTCAATCACCACCTTCCGGAGACACCTGAAACCCCACCTCTTTAAGGAATACCTAGGATAGGATAAAGTAATCCTTCTCACCCCCCTTAAAAGATTTAGATGCACTATTGTAAAGTGGCCGTTCCACTGGATGTCATAAGGTGAACGCACCAATTTGTAAGTTGCTCTGGATAAGAGCGTCTGCTAAATGACTTAAATGTTAAATGTTAAATGTTAAAATGTTAAATGTTAAAATTTTAACAGAACGTGTCTCCTTCCTGACCGGTATGACGGCTGGGTGGTCCCATGGTGTTTATACTTCCGTACTATTCTTTGTACAGATGAACGTGGTGCCTTCATGCGTTTGGAAATTTCTCCCAAGGATGAACCAGACTTGTGAAGGTCTATATTGTTTTTCTGAGGTCTTGGCTGATTTCTTTTGATTTTTCCATGATGTCAAGCAAAGAGGCACTGGGTTTGAAGGTAGGCCTTGAAATACATCCGCAGGTACACCTCCAATTGACTTAAATGATGTCAACTAGCCTACCAGAAGCTTCTAAAGCCATTACATAATATTCTGGATTTTTCCAAGCTGTTTAAAGGCACAGTCAATTTAGTGTATGTAAACTTCTGACCCACTGGAATTGTGATAATCTGAAATAATCTGTCTATAAACAATTGTTGGAAAAAATGACTTGTGTCATGCACAAAGTAGATGTCCTAACCGACTTGCCAAAACTATAGTTTGTTAACAGGAAATGTGTAGAGTGGTTGAAAGTTTTAATGACTCCAACCTAAGTGTATATAAACTTCCGACTTCAACTGTATATATTTTTTTATATATTTAAAGGGATCTTAAAATTCCAAATCAAATAGCTAAATGATCCTTGGTAAAACCATCTTAGGCTTAGACTCTAGGTTTTAATGGTCTTAGTCCTAGTAAAAACATGTCTATGCAGGACATGAATAATGCCTTGCATGGTTCTTCATTAGCATGCTGTCCAAGGGAAGTACACTACTTAACACTTAATATTACATACAGTACACTAGCTATATTTCTTATTCATCTAAAATTGCTTTAAAATAGCACTGTGCATAGTTATCTTGTCAGTGTCTCCATTAGAACAGACAGTGACATTGTATGGATGTGTACATCACCTCTTCACCCCTCCACTAATCTGTTCCTATTAGGAAGCCAGTGGTGGGGCATGTCATGACTGGAGAGAAACCCGACGTGATTATAATGATTATCATCACTGTGACTGTCTTGACGATGTCGGTGCGGCCGGTTCTGATGTCCTCTGCATCACCTGGCCTAGCCATAGATTGACCGCACAGAGACAGTAGGAGGACGGAGATGGGCTGCTCTGAACGGAAGCTCTAGGACACTGTGAGTTAGAAGAGGGAAGACAATGAAGCAGTGCAGGACTGCACACACTCACAAACAGTAGAATTCCCCATCTCCCCTGCCCCCACTGTGACTGGATTGCTGGAGCTAAACCGTGGATACGCCTCCATCCGAATGCTCATATGAGCTAGGACATTATCCACTTACTGTTATTAATGCTGTAGGTCTCTGGAGAGACCATGGAGAGGGAGGGAGAGAGGGGGCGGCACTCATAATCCACCACTGCAAACTCACGCAGACTGCATGGAGCTCTATGGTTGTGGGTGGGACTGTGGGTGTACGGGCAATGTAAAGTTGTCCATTGCCATGTAAGCTAGGGTATCAGACATAAAAGTAGACGTATTGACATTCAGAGTAGACACATTGACATTCAGAGTAGACAGACTTACATTCAGAGTAGACACACTTACATTCAGAGTAGACACATTTACATTCAGAATAGACACATTGACATTCAGAGTAGACACATTGACATTCAGAGTAGACATTTACATTCAGAATAGACACATTGAGATTCAGAGTAGAAAGAAAAATGCTATCTAGAACCCATAAGAGAACCCTTTGAAGAACCCTTTTTGGTTCCATGTAGAACCCATTCCACAGAGGTTTCTACATCTCTGCCTTGCCGGTTCCCCTCTCTCCACTGAGATTCTCTGCCTCTAACCCTATTACAGGGGATAAGTCACTGACTTAATGGTGCTCTTCCATGTTGTCCCTAGGAGGGGATCACTTGAGTGGGTTGAGTCACTGACGTGATCTCCCCCTCCACCCCCCTTGGGTTGTGCCATGGCGGATATCTTTGTGGGCTATACTCGGCCTTGTCTCAGGATGGTAAGTTGGTGGTTGAAGATATCCCTCTAGTGGTGTTTTTTCTAGGGAGTTTTTCCCTAGCCACCGTGCTTCTATACCTGCATTGCTAGCTGTTTGGGGTTTTAGGCTGGGTTTCTGTACAGCACTTTGTGACATCAGCTGATGTAAGAAGGGCTTTATAAATGCATTTGATTGATTGATTGATTGATTGATTGATTGAACCAACAAGGGTTATCCTATGGGGACAGGCAAATAACATTTTTGAATCCTGTTTTCTAAGAGTGTACCAAACTGGAGAGACAAATAAGAAATGCTGAAATTATAGCATTTCTGCCCAAGACTCCAAAGTGAATGTTGTAAACAACACAGAGACCCACAATACATCAGGATGACCTTACATACAATATAAATAGATACAGTAAACGCCCACCTTCACCTCAAATGCTGTCTCCTCACCTAGCAGAAACAGTGAGGAGAGAGAGAGAGGGAGAGAGAAAAGAGGGGGATGGATTCATCCAGCCTTCTCCTCTCCTGCACTTCAACCCCAGCCTTGCTTAATTATAAATTCAGAGATGTTCACTTCGTAGAGCACGAGTGATCCTGTCAATTAAAACTGTGCACAGTTGTCTGCACGTCCACGTGAAGAGAGGGAGAGAGAGGGAGATGAGGAGGAGGAGGAAAGGGGGTGTGCTACTTTATCTGATGGCAAAGGCACAGGTAGATGGTTGATGGTGTTAATTGGATGGCTGTAAAAGAAAGAGAGAGAGAGAGATAGACTGTAACCACTGTGTCAGTTCACAACTCCATAGGTTTAACAGACATGGAATAGTTAAGTGATAATGCCAGAGAAGCCGGCGTTTGGAGAATATATTTATACAGGTGTTGTTAAGCCAGAGAAGAAGTTGAAGGGCTGGCAAACCGTGCCAATATATCCTCCAAACACCGGATTCAAGGGCATTATCACTTTTATACAACGGGTTACCAACATATTCAAGTAATGATTGACATATTTTCATTAAATGTGTTATTTTGATGAATTTATTCATACTATTTCATCCTTCCATGACAACACAAATCTAGGGTTGCTACCCAAGCAACTATCGATTTGAATGTTAGAGACCCAGTCATTAAGTATTTGTTTTCTAAATCTATGGACGCGACCCAGTCGTTTCCACGATGGCTGGGAATGTTCTTATCCCTTGGTTGCTAGCTAGTCAACTTTGGCTAACACATTCATGTCAAACAGTGCAGTCAGAATAACAGCAAAGTAACGGTATTTGTGTTTGTTTAAGCTGTGTTCTAGTGTTCTTTTTCATACATCCATAACAAGCTAATGATGTGTGATTTCGCCTGGCATAAAACATTTGGTCTCTCACCAGGCCACTGTTCAGAAGAGCACAAACACAATCACTTCAAACTGAAGCTGGAATGACAGCAAACTAGCTGCATTTCGTGTTTTTCTATTGACATGTCTTTGCATATATCCATAACAATTATGCTGATTCATGATTTCGACTGGCTGAGAAAATCTGCCAGCCTGTATGTCTCGTCCTACTCTCAACACGTTCATTAACATAGGGCAGCTGGAGATCAAATATTGAAACAATGTTGCAAATGTCGCAGAGACAGACAAATGCTAGCCTAAAAGAAATGGGAGATATTGTAGATGTTTTTTACAGTGTACTGTAGATCTAGTATATACATTGCCTGACTGAGCTGATTTAGCTGGTGGTAACTTGTGGAATAGACACAGGCTGGACTGCGGTTTAAGAACGTGAAAGAGAGAAACAAAGAGAGTATAGATATGTAAAGTGCATGTGTGTTTGTGTATGTTTCAGGGGTAACGAAGGTCCAGACCTCTCTTGTACCCTCCCTCTCCCCTCGCTGCATCCCTCCTTTCCCCTCCTTCTCACTACCGTCCTCCCTCACTGCCTCTCACTACCTCACATGACCTCCAATTGACCTCTGAAGCAGCGGTGTGATCGTGCTTTGAGCACAAAGTGCTTTCCTCTGTACCCATAGTTTGAAATTCCCCCCATTTGATGATGTACTGTATATGACTGAGCTAACCTTTCTCCCCAACACACACCACCACACAGATACACAAGAAGTCTTTCCATATCATACTGGCTTTAGCTTGTCCAAAACCACTGGCCTCGGGTTGTGTACTTTCAGAAGCTCTGCAGTCTTATTCCATAAGCCATAATACTGCTTCCCAGAATCACACAGCATATGGCAGTTGAGCCAGCCACTCCTGCCTGCTTGTTTCCCAGAAGCACCAGTCCAGGGTGGGCACTGCCTCAAAGGTACAGGCCGACACCAGAGTGTCCTTCTGCCTGGAGAACACACACACCCAGGACCAGTAAGGGAGAGCCAGCCAGGCAGACATACTGTTCTGCAGGGACCAAGGAGCTCATCCAGGGATGTTATGGAGCTAGAGCCCAGACTGGATCAGTCTTTGATGGGGAAGCATGACGAGAGGGGAGACGCTCTCTCAGAGGGAAGCAGGTGTGTGGAGAAGTGATAAGGATGCTGTGGCAGCCATTACACACACACACACACACTGCAGCATCTCCAAAAAATTCCTGATTCAAATTCAAATGGCCTCCCATCAAATGAATGAGTTACTTTTGGCATGGTCCGTAACACTCCCTTCTCCTTGTGCAGTAGAAAGAGAAAAAAAGAGAGAGGAAGAGAGAAATGGAATGAAAGAGATGGATGAGGGGGAAATGGAGAGAGTGAGAAGGAGCTCTGATGAGCAGACAGAGGAAATGCATTTATTTATTACTGGGGAGGAGGGGAAATGTGTCTGTGTGTGTGGCTCTCTCTCTGTAAGGAAGTTCAAGCTTTTGGATGTGTGTGCTGTGGTGCGGACATAAGTAATTTATGAAAAAGACACAATTTGTTTGGCTGACTTATTCCAAAAGCCATTAAGATGAATTAAGTATGCAAAATGTGGTTCTTTAGAGTTAGCATTTCACAGATACATTACCATTATTAGCTCTATAGCAGACAGTCAACTGCATTTACGGGTAGGTATAATGACAAAGACTGAGCACATTTACAGACTGCGACATGGAAATATAAAACATATCTCACAGGAGTGTATGTGTGTGTTAATCAGAGGAGTAGGCTACAGTGCCTTCAGAAAGTATTCATACCCCTTGACTTCCTCCACATTTTGCTGTGTTACAGCCTAAATTTAAAATGGATTAAATTGAGATTGTCACGCCCTGACCATAGAGAGCTGTTTATTCTCTATGTTGGTTGCTGCGTGATAGTGACTAGGGTGGGTCTTCTAGGGGATTAGTGATTCATGTTGGCCTGGTATGGTTCCCAATCAGAGACAGCTGTTTGTCGTTAACTCTGATTGGGGATCATATTTAGGCAGCCATTTCCCCATTGTGCTTTGTGTGATCTTGACTATGGATAGTTGCCTATTAGCACTATTATTTAACTTCACGTTTCGTTTGGTATTTTGTTGTTTTTGTTCGGTGTTCATTTAATAAAGGAAAATGCACACCTACCACGCTGCACCTTGGTCCACTCATTCTAACTATCCTGACAGAGATTTTGTATCACTGGCATACACACAATACCCCATAATGTCAAAGTGGAAATGTGCTTTTAGAAATGTTTTCAAATTAATAAAAAATGGAAAGCTGAAATGTCTTGAGTATTCAACCCCTTTGTTATGGCAAGCCTAAATAAGTTCAGGAGTAAAGCTGTGCTTAATAATTAACAAGTCACATAATAAGTTGCATGGACAATTCTATAATAATGTTTAACATGATTTTTGAATTACTACCTGATCTTTGTACCCCTCACACACAATTATCTATAAGGTGCCTCAGTCGAGCAGTGCATTTCAATCACAAATTCAACCACAAAGACCAGGAAGGTTTTCCAATGCCTCACAAAGGGCACCAACTGGTAAAAAAAGAAGCAGACATTAAATACCCCTTTGAGCACGGTGAAGTTATTAATTACACTTTGGATGGTGTATCAATACACCCAGTCACTACAAAGATACAGGCATCCTTCCTAACTCAGTTGCCGGAGAGGAAAGAAACCACTCAAGGACTTCACCATGAGGTCAATAGTGACTTTAAAACAGAGTTTAATGGCGGTGATAAGAGGATGGATCAACAACATTGTAATTACTCGACAATACTAACGGCAGGGTAGCCTAGTGGTTAGTGTTAGACTAGTAACCGGAAGGTTGTGCGTTCAAACCGCTGAGCTGACAAGGTACAAATCTGTCGTTCTGCCCCTGAACAGGCAGTTAACCCACTGTTCCTAGGCCGTCATTGAAAATAAGAATTTGTTCTGAACTGAATTGCCTAGTTAAATAATTGTAAAATATGACAGAGTGAAAAGAAGGAAGCCTCTACTGAATAAAAATATTCCTTAACTTACCTGAATACTAAGCGTTATGTTTGAGACAAATCGAACACAACATTTACATTTTTACATTTGTGTCATTTAACAGACACTCTTATCCAGAGCGACTTACAGGAGCAATTAAGGTTACGTGCCTTGCTCAAGGGCACATTGCCAGATTTTTCACATATTTGGCATGGGGATTCAAACCAGCAACCTTTCGGTTACGGCCCAACGCTCTTAATTGCAAGGCTACCTGCCGCCAACACACACTGAGTACCACTCTTCATATTTTAAAGCATGGTGGTGCCTGCATTATGTTATGGATATGCTTGTCAATGGCAAGGACTAAGTCGTTTATTACAAATTCACCTTTCAGCAGGACAACTTTGATTTGATTTTGATTTGATTTGACAATCAACTAAAACCCAAATATAAACTGGAGTTGCTTACCAAGACCACACTGAATGTTCATGAGTGGCCTAGTTACAGATTTGACTTAAATCATCTTGAAAATCCAAAGCTTTTCTTGTAAACAACTGTCTAGCAATGATCAACAACCAACTTGACAGAGCTTGAAAAATTTGAAAAAGAATGTGCAAAAATTGTACAATCAAGGGTTGTAGAGCTCTTACAGACTTATCCAGAAAGACTCACAGCTGTAATCACTACGAAAGGTGATTCTAACGTATTTACTCAGGGGTGTGAATACTTATTTAAATGAGATATTTCTGTACTTCATTTTCAATAAATTTGCTAAAATGTCTAAAAACATGTTTTCACTTCATCATGATGTGGTATTGTGTGTAGATGGCTGAGAAAAACAAAACAACGTAATTTGTTTTGAATTCAGACTGTAACACATCAAAATGTGAAATAAGTAAAGGGGTATGCATACTTTCTGATTTGTTCTGTATGTGTATAAGTGTGCACCTGCCTATGCTTATGAAAGCCAGACAAAGGAGGACGAAGAGAGACAGTAAGCGAGACAGAGAGGAAGCAATTACAACCTCCATCATTAAATATTTGGTTTCCTTCGCAGGCGGATCATGTGAAATGGAGACGGCCATGTAGGCAGGAAGGCAAACCCAGACCAACCCACCTCATATACTCTCATTTTACACTCTCTTAGTGTAAGCAATTAGCTGCAATCAGAGTTTAATTGAGCAAACACAGAAGGATAGCGCTCAAACTGTTCTGCCTTAGCGCTTTCCTTTCCCTCAGTCTAATTAAAACATTCAGATGTGCCTGACTATGGATTGTGTGTGTATGTGTATATTATTATGGTCATAGAGCAAATGTTAGCACTACATTCACTCTTTCATATTTCTTCCATCCATCTTTCCCTCTTCCTTTTATTTTTCACAGTAATTTATGTCACACTCTTCTGTCACGCGGAAGAGAGGAGACACACTGACACTGTGGGTTGTAACAGCTTGCCTGGGAATAATTGGTCTCAAGTGAATTTGCCCTGTTCCCACTCAGACAGAGATTCTCCCCAACAACTTCTTACACCTCTCTCTACTCAACCCTAGGGACCAACCATGTATTAAGTGACTCTTTCCTCTCATGTGATTCATACAATACAAACCTTCCAAACAAACCACACTCATGACTGCATTCATTTGTTTCTCTACCTCTACCAAGCCACAGTGAAATTACAAATTGGTGAATAAATTCTATCATGAGGGTCATTTTAATGAATCATGAAAAACAGATCAGCCAACCTTTAAGCTCATTGTACAGTAGTTGAGGGCAATGCTAAGAGTGCACTACTCTAGACGTGTCAGTGAATGACCTGATGCATGTGGGAAATGTGAATGATCCAACCGGTGGGGACACAGACAGGCCAAGTTTAGCCTAACACTAGCGACTTGATTATTTCATTGGCCCCTAACCTCCATGACTGTGACTTCTCTACACTACCGTGCTGTGACTAGGAGACTATGAGCCCTACTGTATCTACACTCTACCACCAGGCTCTGACACAAAGAGCTGAGGAACATGGCGGAGGGCTGGAGAGGTTTTCCACAGAGATCTGGGGAGAAGTGGTGAAGGTCTGAGCCTCCATGCTTGTCTAATGTGAGAGAGTGTAGGAGACGGACCCTGTAGGCTTTGGGAGTGTAATTATACTGTATCCAAGGCCGTAGGGAAATCTTCCTTAACAGACTCTGTCCACCGGGCTACGGCCCCACAGCCCCAGAGCCCCACAGACAGACAAACAGGCCCCTCAGACAAACATTTTCCCCACGGAGAAGCACCGCTGCAGGGCCAAAACGCTGCCCTGACCCCTACCACTCAAGCCTCCTCTCCAAGGGGGTAGCCCACTGACCATGCCCTAACTCTCTCCCTGTCTGTCTGCATCGCTCCCCCCATTTATCTCTTACACACACAAACACAGAAGCACCAATGTACACACTCATTCGCGCTCTCTCACTACAATACACACACTAGTCGATGCAATTGCAAGCAGGCCACTATATTAGAAGCCATCTCTATATCAGCACTACAGTATTGCACTCTTTCTTTTTCATCAGAGCCCAAACATGAAGAGTTACATTTCTCATCTACAATCATGAAAGAGTTACAGAGGAGAGACTTGAATCATTGCAGAGCTGCTTCCTGACAAATGAGTGCAGTTTTCGAAATCACATATCAGACTGTAGCACTTCTTCAGAAAACATCAACACCAGTGGGGATGGACGCCATTGAAAATGAATCATAGATGAACCAAACACTCTCTGTGGTGCATAGTAAAGTGAGAAACAGGAGAAATGGTGATGATGATGAGCAGTATAAAGTATAAAGTTATAAAATATGCAGCACTGTATCATTCGGGTTCTGTAACACCGCTCGTCTTCCATCCATCTCCATGTACTGAATAATATTAAGAAAAAATAGCCGAGGAGAAAATAGAAGCATTCCCCTTAGGTTCCTCATCATCATCATCCTCATCATTATTACATCCCATGGTGTAATTTGACCGAGAGCAGCATCCCACTATGCCGTGCAAACGTCAGTGTGAGTTAGCATTAAGAAAACACAAGAGACATGCAAGCATCATGTAGTCAGAAGAACATGACTTGTGGGAAGACAGCCAGAGGCCCTGGGGAGGTGAGGGGGGTGGTTAGAGAGAGAGAGGCAGAGAGGGGGGGGGGGTACAATGTAGAAAGTCAATCACAGAAAGGAAAAATAACATCCTTGTATAATCTCCACTCGTTGAATCAACAGTAGAGAGTAGGCCAGATATCTGACAACTATGTTGTGTGCGTCAGGCTGTGAAAGTTTGCGTGTGTGTGTTTGAAGTGGTACTGGGGTTGAATGTGTGTGTGAGTTCAGGAGGGGTTCCTCCAGAGGGAACAGACAGCTGGGATCCTCCCCCCTCCCCCCCTCTGATACCAGAATGCCCTTGACTGACCAGATTAAAGCCCAGATGACAAATGCACAGAGACCACTGCACTGCATGAAAACATCTGCTCAGGGACACAGTCCATTCTTCCCCACGTTCATGTCCTGTATATCAGGTCCTGTATACCCCCAGTCCCCCGTCCTAGTACCCACACACACAACATCTGCAGGGACGGCCAAGTGCACAACACCCAGCAGAGCATGCCCCCAACTAACAGCTATCCTGCTAACCATCAGAGCATTATCATACACTAATCTGTCCACCTTCTGGTTTGAAAGGTGATTCAGTGCTGCACCCTAAATAACAAAATGGACAACACCTGGCCTGCAATGAAATTTAAGCCATTTGACCTTATTTTGTCTCATGAGATAAAGCTGTGGTCTTTAGTTAAGGCCAGTAGAGATGATACAAAGGGCTTAGTTGGTCTTAACAAGATCATGTATATCTACGGTCAGAAGTGACATTTCATAGCAGGTTAGGAAAATCTATGCAGCAGGTTAGGACACTTAACATATCAGGTTAGGAGAATTGGGTTAAGGTTAGGAAAAGGTTAGGGTTAGCTAAAAATAAAACATTCTCCCCAAACATGCAACTTTTGATGTCACATTGACATAAACTGCATCTCATCTAGCCATGACCAACTTAATGAGGGTACTGTATAATGTTGGCCAACCATGGGGTGCAGCCTAGCCTCACTGTGCTGTTTAGATCTGAGTTCCATGGGTTTCCCTGTCCCCTGTTAGGCAGATCAGGGCAGGGGGCTGCAGGGCTGTAGGCCCAGGATTGCAGACTGGCTCTCAGTGCACTTTGTCCACAGTGCCCTCCCTTTCTGGGCTGTACCTTGGCAGGCTGGCAGGGTGCTAAGGGGGGCAGTAGGAGGGTGGGAAAGAGGAATAAACTGGGAGGTCATGGGGGCCATGAAGGTTATTTAGTGGTGGGGAGTGAGGAGAGATGTTATGCAAGCAGGCTGACGTTTATTGTCATGAGGCTTATCATGAAGCCAGAACTGAGTGATTTCCACTTAGATAGGACCGCTGCAAAGTCTAAATTGGCTATATTGAAAAAAATGCATGTTTTTTTGTCTTAAGGTTAGAGTTAGGGTTTGGTTTAAAATCAGATTGTATGACTTTGTGGCTGTGCCAGCTAGTGACCACTCTGTAGAGCTGACTCTGAAACGCTAACCTGCATTATGCAATGGTATGTAGGAGCAAGGAGGGGTGATGGTGCACGGCAGAGTATGTAGAGATATGTGTGAGCACAAAGGTATTGAATGAATGCAGGATTGTGGGATAGTGAGGTGAGACTAAATGAAGAGGTAGCTATGGAACAAGAAGGTGAGGGCCTTGAGTGAAGAAAGATTAATTGGAGGATGTGGGATCTGTCTGGGTGCCAAAGTGCCCCCCGGGCTAACACTTGCGCAACTGGCTCTAATCCTGCCACCCGCTCCACCCATCTGCAGCACGTCACCATGGCTAGCCCCTGGGGAGACGCAGGCAGGCAGCATGTCCTGTAAACCGTAATAGAAGGATGCTAACATGCTAATCAAGAGATGTGAATGGAATGTTGTTTGCAGTCACAGTCCCAATTACATCCTGTATAGCGGTGGAGAGTGAATTGACACACATTAGGGAGCAGCACAGAGAGCTGTGATTGAGACTGACAGGTACAAGAGGCTGTGGAAGCCAAAATCAAGCTGTTCTCTCTGCTTTTACATATGGACCTGCAGTATTTATTTATTTATTTTATTTATTTATCCGTTATTTTACCAGGTAAGTTGACTGAGAACATGTTCTCATTTGCAGCAACGACCTGGGGAATAGTTACAGGGGAGAGGAGGGGGATTAATGAGCCAATTGTAAACTGGGGATTATTAGGTGACCATGATGGTTTGAGGGCCAGATTGGGAATTTAGCCAGGACACCGGGGTTAACACCCCTACTCTTACGATAAGTGCCATGGGATCTTTAATGACCTCAGAGTCAGGACACCCGTTTAACGTCCCATCCGTTATAAAATAACCTACCATGGAAAAGAGAGAGTGAAAACAGATGGATGGATGAGAGTAAAAGTGCAGTATAGGAGATATGACATATGACAGTGGCGGTCAGTGCCGTTGATGATGAGGAAGGACAATTTAATTTTTTCATGAGCATGGCGTTTTTTCTATTACAGCATGCTGGATGACTGTCATTCATTTTCGATTCACCCAGTTCAAAGTAACATCGATATGTTTAGGCTACTACCCAAATACTCCCGATACCCATCATGAGTTTGCTACAACCTAGCCTATGAATTAAAGTTTACAACGTAGGTGCACACAGGTCGAGAGAAAAGAACTGAGCTGAGAGACAGTGACACATTCAATACCACCTTGCACACCTTTGTCTGGATCTTTTATTTTTATTTTACTAGGCAAGTCAGTTAAGAACAAATATATCTTATTTTCAATGACAGCCTAGGAACAGTGGGTTAACTGCCTTTTCAGGGGAAGAACAACAGATTTCTACCTTGTCAGCTGGGGGGTTTGAACTTGCAACCTTCCGGTTACTAGTCCAACACTCTAACCACTAGGCTACCCTGCCGCCCCATTACACACATTACACCCGAGCTTATCTAGGGTGTAATCAGTAGTTAAACAGTTGCAAACGAGAGTTTCTATTGGATAAATTCAGGTATTTTATTCCCCATTTCATTTGCTTCCTTTTAAGATTTTTTTTTCAACAGAATCGGCGTAATGAATATAGCCCTGATCCTGTATAAACACAGTTCACTTTCATAGCAGCCACGTTTGTCACGCCTTGGTCTTAGTATTTTGTGTTTTCTTTCTTTATTTGGTCAGGCCAGGGTGTGACATGGGTTATTGTCATGTGTTTTTTGTCTTGGGGTTTTGTGGGGTGTCTACGTAGTCTATGGCTGCCTGCGGCGGTTCTCAATCAGAGTCAGGTGATTATCGTTGTCTCTGATTGGGAACCATATTTAGGCAGCCATATTCTGTGAGTGTTTTGTGGGTGATTGTTCCTGTCTTTGTGTTTGCACCAGATAGGGCTGTTTCGGTTTTCATTATTTAATTTAATTATTTTTGTAGTTTCTGCATGTATAGTTTTCCTTCATTAAATATATCATGAATCATCATCACGCTGCATTTTGGTCCGATCCTTGTTCTACCTCTTCGTCAGAGGAGGAGATAGAAGAGAGCCGTTACAGAATCACCCACCACAATAGGACCAAGTGGCGTGGTGACAGGCAGCGACAGCAGAGACAGCAACAGCAGCGAAAAGAGGAATGGACATGGGAGGACGTTATGGACAGCAAGAGTATAGAGTATACGACTTGGGAGGAAATAGACAGGTGGGCGGTCGACCCAGAGAGAGTGCCGGAGCCCGCCTGGGATTCGCTGGAGCAGTGCGAAGAGGGCTATAGGAAAATGGAGTCGAAGAGAAAAGCACGGCGACGCGGATGGAAGCCCGAGAGTCCGCCCCAAAAATGTATTGGGGGGGGGGGTCTCAGGGAGAGAGTGGCAGAGTCAGGAGTCAGACCTGAGCCAAATCTCCCTGTTTATCGTGAGGAGCCAAGGAGGAGACCAGAACTAGAGCCGGTGTTAGAGGTGAGCGAAGCAGAGACTGTGAAGTAGTTAATGGGGAAAGTGGAGGAGAGAGTAATGAGGGAGTTGCTAGTTTGGTGCTTTAGGTACGATATTCGTCCGACGGAGCGAGTCGGGGATTTGATGGCACCTGGGTCAGCGTTCCATACTCGTCCTGAGGTGCGTGTTAGTCGGCTGGTGAAAATTGTGCCAGCCTCACGCACTAGGCCTCCCGTGTACCTACCTAGCCTTGCACGTCCTGTGCCAGCCCTGCTCTCAGGCTCTCCAGTACACCTTCACGGTCCGGTCCATCCTGTGCCACCTTCACACACCAGTCCTCCGGTGGCAGCTCCCCGCACCAGGCTTCCTGTGCGTGTCCTCGGTCCAGTACCACCAGTTCCAGCACCACGCACCAGGCCTTCAGTGCGTCCCGCCTGTTTAGCGCTGCCAGAGCCTTTCTCCTCTCCTGCGCTGCCGGAGTCTCCCGCCTGTTCAGCGCGGCCAGAGCCTTCCTCCTCTACAGCGCTGTTGGAGTCTCCTGCCTGTTCAGCGCAGCCAGAGCTGCCAGCCTGCATGGAGCAGCCAGAGCTGCCAGTCTGCATGGAGCAGCCAGAGCTGCCAGTCTGCATGGAGCAGCCAGAGCTGCCAGGTTGCATGGAGCAGCCAGAGCTGCCAGTCTGCATAGAGCTGCCAGTCTGCATAGAGCAGCCAGAGCTGCCAGTCTGCATAGAGCTGCCAGTCTGCATAGAGCTGCCAGTCTGCATAGAGCAGCCAGAGCTGCCAGTCTGCATGGAGCTGCCATTCTGCATGGATCAGCCAGAGATATCAGTCTGCATGGAACAGCCAGAGCTGTCAGTCTGCATGGAGCAGCCGGAGATGCAGGTCTGCAAGGAGCTGCCAGTCTGCATAGAGCTGCCAGTCTACATGGAGCAGCCAGATCTGCCAGTCAGCCAGACTCTTCCAGATCTGCCAGTCAACCAGACTCTTCCAGATCTGCCAGTCAACCAGACTCTTCCAGATCTGCCAGTCAACCAGACTCTTCCAGATCCGCCAGCCAGCCAGGATCTGCCGGAGCCGGCTGCCTGCCTGAGCTTCCTCTCAGTGCTGAGCTTCCTCTCAGTGCTGAGCTTCCTCTCAGTGCTGGGCTTCCCCTCACTGCTGGGCTTCCCCTCACTGCTGGGCTTCCCCTCAGTGCTGGGCTTCCCCTCAGTGTTGGGCTTCCCCTCAGTGCTGAGCTTCCTCTCAGTGCTGAGCTGCCCCTCAGTCCCGAGCTGCCCCTCAGTCCCGGGCTTCCCCTCAGTCCCGAGCTTCCCCTCAGTCCCGAGCTTCCCCTCAGTCCCGAGCTATCCCTCAGTCCCGAGCTGTCTCAGTCCCGAGCTGCCCCTCAGTCCCGAGCTGCCCCTCAGTCCAGTGGGGTTCTGGGTGAGGACTACTAGGCCATGGTCGGCGGCGAGGGTGGACTATCCCAGGATGCAAGGGGGAGGAACTAAGATATTTATGGAGTGGGGTCCACGTCCCGAGCCGGAGCCGCCACCATGGACAGACGCCCACCCGGACCCTCCCTATGGTTTTGATGTGCGTCCGGGAGTCCGCACCTTAGGGGGGGGGGGTTCTGTCACGCCTTGGTCTTAGTATTTTGTGTTTTCTTTCTTTATTTGGTCAGGCCAGGGTGTGACATGGGTTATTGTGGTGTGTTTTTTGTCTTGGGTGATTATCGTTGTCTCTGATTGGGAACCATATTTAGGCAGCCATATTCTGTGAGTGTTTTGTGGGTGATTGTTCCTGTCTTTGTGTTTGCACCAGATAGGGCTGTTTCGGTTTTCATTATTTCATTTCATTATTTTTGTAGTTTCTGCATGTATAGTTTTCCTTCATTAAATATATCATGAATCATCATCACGCTGCATTTTGGTCCGATCCTTGTTCTACCTCTTCGTCAGAGGAGGAGATAGAAGAGAGCCGTTACAACGTTGTATTCCTTCTCACCTCTATGTACTCTCCTCCTCTCACCTTGTGGACTTCAATGAACAACACATCAGTTGTATGTGAACAGGCAAAAAAAACTTTACAAGCCAAACCATGTCATAACCGCTACACACAGCCTACGTCGTTGTCCCCATATTAGCTACAGTAATGTCATTGTCAACTTAGCTAATAGAACTAATGCGTTAGTAAACCTGCTACAATCATGTAGTAACGTTACAGTGTACAGTCAGTTAGCAGTTACACCGGCAGGCCCCTGTGGTAATAAATTAATAAAACCAAAAGCTTAACTTGACTTGGAAGAGTTCCAGTTTTGTGGTGGATAGTCAAAGCCAGCTACCTAACATAGCATCCCTCTGTTTGAGCTGGGTGTTTGAGTCACTGAACTAGCCAGCTGCATTTGCTAACTAAGTAAGCGAAACTGAAAGTGAATTTTTTTTACATAATCTCTCGCTCTCTTGCTTCTTTTTCAGTTTTAAAGACATTAATTTGTTAACCTCTTCAACCTATGGGGGCGCTATGTCATTATTGGATAAAAAAAACGTGCCCGTTTTAGGCGCAAAATTTTGTCACGAAAAGATGCTCGACTATGCATATAATTGGCAGCTTTGGAAAGAAAACACTCTGACGTTTTCAAAACTGCAAAGATATTATCTGTGAGTGCCCCAGAACTGATGCTACAGGCGAAACCAAGATGAAACATCAAACAGGAAATGAGCTGAATTTTTGAAGCTCTGTTTTACTATCGTCTCCTTATATAGCTGTGAATGTGCCGTGAACGAGCTTATGCTCTCTGCCGTTCGTCCAAGATGTCTGCAGCATTGTGACGTATTTGTAGGCATATCATTGGAAGATTGGCCATAAGAGACTACATTTGCCAGGTGTCCGCCCGGTGTCCTTTGTTTAAATTGGTGCGCAATTCTCAGTGGCACTCATTTTACCATGCGATACAGAGGGAGAAGCACACTTCCAGGAACGATACATCATTGAAGAGATATGTAGAAAAACACCTTGAGGATTGATTCTAAACAACGTTTGCCATGTTTCAGTCGATATTATGGAGTTATTTTGGAAAAAGTTAGGCGTTTTTATAACTGAATTTTCGTTTTTTTTGGTAGCCAAACATGACGCAGAAAACGGACCGATTTCTCCTGCACAAATAATCTTTCAGGAAAACTGAACATTTGCTATCTAACTGAGAGTCTCCTCATTGAAAACATCCGAAGTTCTTCAAAGGTAAATGATTTATTTAATGTTTTTGCTGGTTTTTGTGAAAATGTTGCCTGGTGATGCTAACGCTAAATGCTAATGCTAAATGCTAACGCTAAATGCTAAATGCTAGTTTTGCTATGGTAGAGAAGCATATTTTTGAAAATCTGAGATGACAGTGTTGTTAACAAAAGGCTAAGCATGAGAGCTAGCATATTGATTTAATTTCATTTGCGATTTTCATGAATAGTTAACGTTGCGTTATGGTAATGGGCTTGAGGCTGTAGTCATGATCCCGGATCCGGGTTGGCTCGACGCAAGAAGTTAAAAACTGTTAAACTATTGTCTTTCTCTCTCTTTGAGTCAACTACTCACCACATGTTATTCACTGCAGTGCTAGCTATATGTAGCTTATGCTTTCAGTACTAGATTCATTCTCTGATCCTTTGATTGGGTGGACAACATGTCAGTTCATTCTGCAAGAGCTCTGACAGGTTGGAGGATGTCCTCTGGAAGTTGTCATAATTACTGTGTAAGTCTATGGAAGAGGGTGAGAACCATGAGTTTCCTATGTTTTGTATTGAAATCAATGTACCAAGAAGGGACGGACGCTAGCTGTCCTTCGGCTACGCCATTGTGCTACTCTAAAGAGTGCTGTTGAGGCTACTGTACATTTACATTTACATTTAAGTCATTTAGCAGACGCTCTTATCCAGAGCGACTTACAAATTGGTGCATTCACCTTATGACATCCAGTGGAGCAGCCACTTTACAATAGTGCATCTAAATCTTTTAAGGGGGGGGGTGAGAAGGATTACTTTATCCTATCCTAGGTATTCCTTAAAGAGGTGGGGTTTCAGGTGTCTCCGGAAGGTGGTGATTGACTCCGCTGTCCTGGCGTCATGAGGGAGTTTGTTCCACCATTGGGGGGCCAGAGCAGCGAACAGTTTTGACTGGGCTGAGCGGGAACTGTACTTCCTCAGTGGTAGGGAGGCGAGCAGGCCAGAGGTGGATGAACGCAGTGCCCTTGTTTGGGTGTAGGGCCTGATCAGAGCCTGGAGGTACTGAGGTGCCGTTCCCCTCACAGCTCCGTAGGCAAGCACCATGGTCTTGTAGCGGATGCGAGCTTCAACTGGAAGCCAGTGGAGAGAGCGGAGGAGCGGGGTGACGTGAGAGAACTTGGGAATGTTGAACACCAGACGGGCTGCGGCGTTCTGGATGAGTTGTAGGGGTTTAATGGCACAGACAGGGAGCCTAGCCAACAGCGAGTTGCAGTAATCCAGACTGTAGACCTTCATTGTAAAACACAGTGTGTTTTAATCAATTATTTGGTGACATGTGAATATATTTAGTATAGTTTTATCTAAAAATGATTTTTCAATGTTTTAAAAACTTTATTCTTATGAAATTCACTGAGGAGGGTGGTCCTCCCCTTCCTCCCCTGAGGAGCCTCCACTGACATACTACTACTGTACTGTATAAGCAGTGGATTTCATGAATTAATCAAACTGGTGGATGTTCCTCACTTTTTACTCCGTGAAGGGGATGCACTGTAGAAGTCTGATGTCACCCTAATGCTGTCCTAGCGAAACACTGGGTCTTTCTCTCCTCTCTGTGAATGGGAGGTGGCTGATGCCAGATTGTCTGCTGTGATGGAGCTGAATGACTAGGTTAGACAGGAAGCACTGAACAGTACAGTGTGACACTCAGCAGTCAGAATGGAAGGTAGGTTGCACTAGATAACAGGGGTTTGTAGGGTAGGGCACATGAATAATACAGTCACTATGGAGCCACTCTGGCTGACAGTGCAGATGCTCCTCTCTCTCATATCTCATCCCTCACCCTCAACCAGTCAGGAGGGAGGGTACTGGGGGTGGATTTGAGGGGAAGATGGGAGAGAGGGGAACTACAGTTGCTTGCGGAAGTATTCACCCTTATTATTTTGTTGCCTTACAACCTGGAATTTGGGGGGGTTGTATTGATTTACACAACATGCCTACCACTTTGAAGATGCTAAATATTTTTTATTGTGGAACAAACAAGAAATAAGACAAAAAAACTGAAAACTTGAACATGCATAACTTTTCACCCCCAAAAAGTCAATACTTTGGTAGAGCCACCTTCTGCAGCAATTACAGCTGCAAGTCTCTTGGGGTATATAAGCTTGGCACATCTAGCAACTGGGATTTTTTTCCCATTCCTCAAGGCAAAACTGCTCCAGCTCCTTCAAGTTGGACGGGTTCCGCTGGTGTACAGTCATACCACAGATTCTCAATTGGATTGAGGTTTGGGCTTTGACTAGGCCATTCCAAGACATTTAAATGTTTCCCCTTAAACCACTCGAGTGTTGCTTTAAGAGTCTGCTTAAGGTCATTGTCCTGCTGGAAGGTGAACCTCTGTCCCAGTCTCAAATCTCTGGAAGACTGAAACAGGATTCCCTCAAGATTTTCCTGTATTTAGCGTCATTCATCATTTATTCAATTCTGACCAGTTGCCCAGTCCATGCTGATGAAAAACATCACCACAGCATGATGCTGCCACCACCATGCTTCACTTCACGGATGGTGCTCTCGGGGTGATGGAGGTGATGGGTTTGCGCCAGACATAGCGTTTTCCTTGATGGCCAAAAAGCTCTCAACCCCCCCGAGTACCTTCTTGCATATGTTTGGAGAGTCTACCACATGCCTTTTGGCAAAAACCAAACGTGTTTGCTTAATTTTTCTTTAATAAGCAATGGCTTTTTTTCTTGCCATTCTTCCGTAAAGCCCAGCTGTGTGGAGTGTACGGCTTAAAATTGTCCTATGGACAGATACTCCAATCTCTGCTGTGGAGCTATGCAGCTCTTTCAGGATTATCTTTGGTCTCTTTGTTGCCTCTGATTAATCTTCTCCTTGCCTGGTCTGAGTTTTGGTGGGCGACCCTCTCTTGGCAGGTTTGTTGTGGTGCCATATTATTTCAATTTTTTTATAATGGATTTAATGGTGCTCTGTGGGATGTTCAAGTTGTTTTATAACCCAACCCTGATCTGTACTTCTCCACAACTTTTTCCCTGACCTGCTGTGGGGAATTCGGTATCATTGAACGCGAAGACCGTTAACCGCCGAAACATCTATTCTATAACGAAATGAATGAATGTCACTCTTACCAACTATTCTAACCACGACAGACAGAGAGAGAGGGCGGACAGACTCTCCAACAGAAACAAACTTTTCAACAGAGATCCCGACGACACACTGAGCGTAAATATATATATTGATTGCAATTGTTCATGATTGAGTGAGCCTTCATGTGCAAAGGATTAGCATTTCAATTGTTATAATTATCAACTTTGCAGTGTCTCATCTCAGTTGACCCCCACTTCCCTTTTTGTCCACCAAGCCGCGATACTGGTTTATCCCACTAGGGAAAGTCCGTTATCATTTCCTTGTAACTATCTACTGTTTGTTTATGCATTTCTGTGAAATACTTAGTTAGTAAATAAATGATTTAAGACAATTGATGTATGGATGACTCATAGTGAAGACTGGGTTCGTGCAGATAACCAACAATTTACGACGTTTGGCATGAGACTAACGTGAGGTAAAATAAAAAATAAGTCATTAATCAGAAGACAAATTGATCAGATATTAAAATATCTGAAAAGTTATAAAAGGAAAATTATTACTTTGTAATCTAAATATTTTCCTTGGTGCCCCGACTTCCTAGTTAATTACAGTTACATGATTAATCAGTTTAATCGCGTAATAATAATTACAGAGTTATTAGATAACAGTTTAATGATGCCAAAGACACGACAATATTACAACCTAAAATTTTGTACCTGGGAATATTGAAGACTCATTATATAAGGAACCACCAGCTTTCATATGTTCTCAGCAAGGAACTTAAACGTTAGCTTTTTACAAGGCATATATTGCACTTTTAATTTATTTTCCAAAACTTTGTTTTTGCATTATTTAAACCAAATTTAAAAGGTTTCATTATTTTTTTGAGACTCAATTGATTTTATTGATGTATTATATTTAGTTAAAATAAGTGTTCATTCAGTATTGTTGTAATTGTCATATATATATATAAAAATCGGCCAATTAATCGGTATCGACGTTGTTTTGGTCCTCCAATAATCGGTATCGGTATTGGCATAGAAAAATCATAATCGGTCGACTGCTAATATATACTGAGATCATGTGACAGATCATGTGACACTTAGATTGCACACAGGTGGACTTTATTTAACAAATATTTTGACTTCTGAAGGTAATTGGTTGCACCAGATCGTATTTAGGGGCTTCATTGCAAGGGTTGAATACACACGCAGCACGACTTTTCCACCATAATTTGCAAATACATTCATTAAAAATCCTACAATGTGATTTTCTGGATTTTTTTTCTCACTTTGTCTGTCAATGTTGAATTGTACCTATGATGAAAATTACAGGCCTCTCTCATCTTTTTAAGTGGGAGAATTTGCACAATTGGTGGCTGACTAAATACTTTTTTGCCCCACTGAATATGTATGGTACCAGTCAAAAGTTTGGACACACCTACTCATTCAAGGGTTTTTCTTTATTTGTACTATTTTCTACATTATAGAATAATAGTGAAGACATCAACACATTGAAATAACACATATGGAATCATGTAGTAACCAAAAAAGTGTTAACTTCTTGTAACTAGGGGGCAGTATTTTCATTTTTGGAAAAATAACGTTCCCAAAGTAAACGGGCTATTTTGTCAGGACAAGATGCTAGAATATGCATATAATTGACAGCTTAGGATAGAAAACACTCTAAAGTTTCCAAACCTGTAAAAATATTGTCTGTGAGTATAACAGAACTGATATTGCAGGTGAAAGCCTGAGAAAAATCCAATCCGGAAGTGACTCATGTTTTGAAAGCTCTGCGTTCCGATGCGTCCCTTTTGAGCAGTGAATGGGCTATCAACGAGATTCATTTTAATTAAGCGACTATATTGCGTAAGTGGTCACCTGATGGCTCTCAGAGTGATTCTTGCATAAAATACAGAGGTAGCCATTTTTCCACTCGGTCCTACTGAAAAGCCAATTGTCCCGGTGGATATATTATCGAATAGATATTTGAAAAACACCTTGAGGATTGATTAGAAACAACGTTTGCATTTTCGTGACTGCAATTTCCGGGCGAATTCTCAGCCAAACGTGAAGAACAAATGGAGCTATTTCGCTTACAAAAATAATATTTTGGGAAAAAAGGAACATTTGCTATCTAACTGGGAGTCTCGTGAGTGAAAACATCCAACGATTTAATTTGATTGCTTTTCTGATTTTCATGACCAAGTTGCCTACCGCTAGCTGGACAAAATGCTATGCTAGGCTATCGATAAACTTACACAAATGCTTGTCTTACTTTGGCCGTAAAAGCATATTTTCGACATCGGAGATGACAGGGTGATTCACAAAAGGCTAAGCTGTGTTTCAATATATTTCACTTGTGATTTCATGAATAGGAATATTTTCTAGTAATATTTATGTCCGTTGCGTTATGCTAATTAGTGTCAGATGATGACAACGATCCTGGACCCGGGATGGGTAGTTACAACCTCTCTAGGGTAGGGGGCAGCATTTGGACTTTTGGATGAAAAGCATGCCCAAATGTAACGGCCTGCTACTCGGGCCCAGAAGATATGATATGCATATAACTGGTAGATTTGGATAGAAAACACTCTAAAGTTTCCAAAACTGTTATAATAGTATGGGTGAGTATAACAGAACTGATTTAGCAGGCGAAAACCTGAGAAAAATCCATTCAGGAAGTAGTTCTTTTTTTGGTTTTGTAGTTTTCTATTCAATGCCATTACAGTATCCATTGACATAGGACTCCATTTGCAGTTCCTATGCCTTCCACTAGATGTCAACAGTCTTTAGAAATCATTTCAGGCTTGTATTCTTATAAATGAGGGAGTAAGACCAGTCTGAACAAGTGGATCCAAAAGTGACACAGAGTTTTTTCAGGCGCATGTGCATTTTTTGTTTACCTTTTATATTGATGACGTTATTGTCTGGTTGAAATATTATAGATCATTTAGGCAAAAAACAACAACCTGAGGATTGAATGTAAACATCGTTTTACATGTTTCTATGAACTTTACGGATACAATTAGGATTTTTTTTGTCTGATTGTTTTGACTGAGTTTGAGCCTGTGGATTACTGAAGAAATGGCGCTAACAAAACTCAGGTTTTTGGATATAAAGAGACTTCATCGAACAAAGGGAACATTTATTGAGTAAATGAAAGTCTTCTGATTAACACCATATGAAGATCATCAAAGGTAAGGGATTCATTTTATCTCTATTTCTGAGTTTTGTAACGCTTCTGCTTGGCTGGTTACTGTTTGTAATAAGTTGTCAACTGGGCTATGTTCTGGGCTAGGTATGTTCTGGGCTAGGTATGCTGTCGCCGAAAAGCATTTTATAAATATGACACTGTGGTTGGTTTAGCAAGAAGTTAATCTTTAAACCTATGTAAAATACGTTTTGTTTTCTGAATTGTTATAATGAGCATTTCTGTAATTGAATTTTGAGCTCTGCGACCTCACTGGATGTTGGCCAGATGGGACACTAGCGTCCCACATACCCTAGAGAGGTTAATGTGTTTATGCCAATCAGTTGAGTTGTGACAAGGTAGGGATGGTATACAGAACATAGCCCTATTTTGGAAAAGACCAAGTCCATATTATGGACAATAACAGCTCAAATAAGCAAAGAGAAACGATAGTCCATCATGACTTTAAGGCATGAAGGTGAGTCAATACGGAAAATTTCAAAAACATTAAAAGTTTCTTCAAATGCAGTCGCAAAAACCCTCAAGCGCTATGATGAAACTGGCTCTCATGAGGATCGCCAAAGGAAAGGAAGAGGCAGAGTTACCTCTGCTGCAGAGTATAAGTTCAAGTAACAGAGACGCTTCAAAATCAACTGTTCAGAGGAGACTGCATGAATCAGGCCTTCATGGTCGAATTGCTGCAAAGAAACCACTACTAAAGGACACCAATAATAAGAAGATACTTGCTTGGGCAATAAGCAATGGACATTAGACCGGTGGAAAACTTTCCTTTGGTCCGATGAGTCCAATTTTGTGATTTTTTGGTTCCAACTGCCATGTCTGTGTGAAATGTAGAGTAGGTGAACGGATGATCTCCGCATGCGTGGTTCCCACCGTGAAGCATGGAGGAGAAGGTGTGATGGTGTGGGGGTGTTTTGCTGGTGAAACTTTCAGTGATGTATTTAGCATTCAAGGCACACTTAACAGCATGGGCTACCACATCATACATGCCATCCCATCTGGTTTGCGCTGAGTGGGACTGTCATTTGTTTTTCAACAGGACAATGACCCAACACACATTCCGGCGCCGACAGAGATGGCCGCCTCACTTCGTGTTCCTAGGAAACTATGCAGTATTCATTTTTTTTATGTGTTATTTCTTACATTGGTAGCCCAGGTAATCTTAGGTTTCATTACATACAGTCGGGAAGAACTACTGAATATAAGAGTAACTTCGACTCACCATCAGTACGACCAGGAATATGACTTTCGCGAAGCGGATCCGGTGTTCTGCCTTCCACCCAGAACAACGGAATTGATCCCAGCCTGTGACCCAAAACAATGACGGCGTAAAAGAGGCAAACGAAGCGGTCTTCTGATCAGGCTACGGAGACGGGCACATCGTGCACCACTCCCTAGCATACTACTCGCCAATGTCCAGTCTCTTGACAACAAGGTTGATGAAATCCAGGCAAGGGTAGCATTCCAGAGAGACATCAGAGACTGTAACGTTCTTTGCTTCATGGAAACATGGCTCACTCGAGAGACGCAAACGGAATCGGTGCAGCCAGCTGATTTCTTCACGCATCGCGCCGACAGAAACATACATCTTTCTGGTAAGAAGAGGGGCAGGGGGGGTATTCCTTATAATTAACAAGATGTGGTGTGATCACAACAACACACAAGTCAGTCTGTTCACCTGACTTTGAATTCCTCACAATCAAATGTCGACCGCATTATCTACCAAGGGAATTCTCTTCGATTATAATCACAGCCGTATATATTCCCCCCCCAAGCAGACACATCGATGGCCCTGAACTAACTTTATTTTACTCTTTGCAAACTGGAAACCACATATCCTGAGGATGCATTCATTGTAGCTGGGGATTTTAACAAGGATAATCTGAAAACAAGACTCCCTAAATTGTGTCAGCATATCGATTGCACAACCAGGGCTGGTAAAACCTTGGATCATTGCTATTCTAACTTCCGCAATGCACATAAGGCCCTCCCCCGCCCTCCTTTCGGAAAAGCTGATCACGACTCCATTTTGTTGCTCCCTGCCTACAGACAGAAACTAAAACAAGAAGCTCCCGTGCTCAGGTCTGTTCAACGCTGGTCCGACCAATCTGATTCCACGCTTTAGGACTGCTTTGATCACGTGGATTGAGATGTGTTCCGCATTGCTTCCAACAACAACATTGACGAATACGCTGATTCTGTGAGGGACTTCATTAGAAAGTGCATTGACGATGTTGTTCCCATAGCAACGATTAAAACATTCCCAAACCAGAAACCGTGGATTGATGGCAGCATTCACATGAAACTGAAAGAGCGAACCACTGCTTTTAACCAGGGCAAGGTGACCGGAAACATGACCGAATACAAACAGTGTAGCTATTCCCTCCGCAAGGCAATCAAACAGGCTAAGCGTCAGTATAGAGACAAAGTAGAGTCGCAATTCAACGGCTCAGACACAAGAGGTATGTGGCAGGGTCTACAGTCAATCACTTATTACAAAAAGAAAACCAGCCCCGTCACGGACCAGGATGTCTTGCTCCCAGGCAGAATAAATAACTTTTTTGCCCGCTTTGAGGACAATACAGTGTCACTGACACGGCCCGCAAACAAAACCTGCAAACTCTCTTTCACTGCAGCAGACGTGAGAAAAACATTTAAACATGTTAACCCTCGCAAGGCTGCAGGCCCAGATGGAATCCCCAGCCGGGTCCTCAGAGCATGCGCAGACCAGCTGGCTGGTGTGTTTATGGACATATTCAATCAAACCTTATCCCAGTCTGCTGTTCCCACATGCTTCAAGAGGGCCTCCATTGTGCCTGTTCACAAGAAGGCTAAGGTAACTGAGCTAAACGACTACCACCCCGTAGCACTCACTTCCGTCATCATGAAGTGCTTTGAGAGACTAGTCAAGGACCATATCACCTCCACCCTACCTGAGACCCTAGACCCACTCCAATTTGCTTACCACCGAAATAGGTCCACAAACGACGCAATCTCAACCACACTGCACACTGCCCTAACCCATCTGGACAAAAGGAATACCTATGTGAGAATGCTGTGGTAGGCTTGATTACCAACAACGACGAGACGGCCTACAGGGAGGAGGTGAGGGCCTCACACCTCACACTCAACGTCAACAAAACAAAGGAAATGATTGTGGACTTCAGGAAACAGCAGAGGGAGCACCCCCTATCCACATCGATGGGACAGTAGTGGAGAGGGTAGTAAGTTTTAAATTCCTCTGCGTACACATCACGGACAAACTGAATTGGTCCACCCACACAGACAACGTCGGCGTCGTGAAGAAGGCGCAGCAGCGCCTCTTCAACATCAGGAGGCTGAAGAAATTAAGTTTGTCACCAAAAGCACTCACAAACTTCTACATATGCACAATCGAGAGCATCCTGTATCACCGCCTGGTACGGCAACTGCTCCGCCCACAACCATAAGGCTCTCCAGAGGGTAGTGAGATCTGCACAACGCATCACCCAGGGCAAACTACCTGCCCTCCAGGACACCTACACCACCCGATGTCACAGGAAGGCCATAAAGATCATCAAGGACAACAACCACCCGAGCCACTGCCTACTCACCCCGCTATCATCCAGAAGGCGAGGTCAGTACAGGTGCATCAAAGCAGGGACCGAGAGACGTAAAAACAGCTTCTATCTCAAGACTATCAGACTGTTAAACAGCCACCACTAACATTGAGTGGCTGCTGCAAACACACTGACTCAACTCCAGCCACCTTAATAATGGGAATTGATGGGAATTGATGTAAAATATATCACTAGCCACTTTAAACAATGCTACTAAATATAATGTTTACATATACATTACTCATCTCATATGTAGATACTGTACTCGATATCATGTACTGCATCTTGCCTATGCCATTCTGTACCATCACTCATTCATATATCTTTATGTACATATTCTTTATCCCTTTACACTTGTGTGTATAAGGTAGTAGTTTTGGAATTGTTAGGTTAGATTACTCGTTGGTTATTACTGCATTGTCGGAACTAGAAGCATAAGCACTACGCTACACTCGCATTAACATCTGCTAACCATGTGTATGTGACAAATACATTTTATTTGATTTTGATTCGATTCGATTTTGTACAGGATTTTTGACCAAGAAGGAGAGTGATGAAGTGCTGCATCAGATGACCTGGCCCCAACAATCACACATCCTTAACCCAATTGAGATAGTTAGGATGAGTTGGACTGCAGAGTGAAGGAAAAACAGCCAAAAAGTGCCCAGCATATGTGGGAATTCCTTCAAGAATGTTGGAAAAGCATCCAGGTGAAGCTGGTTGAGAGAATGCCAAGTGAATGCAAAGCTGTCATCAAGGCAAAGGGTGGCTACTTGAAGAATCTACAATAATACATATATTCCGTTGTAACACTTTTTTGGTTACTACATTATTCCATATGTGTTATTAAATAGTTAAATAGTTTTTATTCTACAATGTCGAAAATAGTACATATAAAGATAAACCCTTGATGAGTAGGTGTATCCAAACTTTTTTTTTTGTAATGGTTTCAATAATAATTCCCATTTTCCCCCACTATGGTAGTGCCCATGAGTGCTGCTCTTATTATACAAGACAATGCATCAATCTAGTCCTTTGCTGCAAGCTTCTTTACGCCCTTCATTGTCACTTCTTGGGAAGACAATTGTCTGTACACTTTTCTTCCCACTCCCTCCCTCGTGCCATGTCTCTTCCTGCATTGAATTCTTATTGTTTAAACTGAACCTCCAAAGTATCTCATCCATCATAAAGCCATTCAATAAATTACACGGTATCTTGATGGGCCCTTTAATCTTCACCTACATCACAACTGTAATGCTGCAACCATTACAGACCACAGCCCACTCACACACTGCTCTCAGGGGCCATATAAACACAGATTGAAACACAAAGACACACATGCACACTCACACAGACAAACACAAATGCATACACTCAACTCCGCAAACAGACACACAGACAGAGAAACACACACACACACGCAAATGTAAAAGTATACATACAGCACCAGTATAAAGTTTGAACACGCCTACTCATTCAAGGGTTTTTCTTTATTTTAATCATTTTCTACATTGTAGAATAATAGTGAAGACATCAACACTATGAAATAACACATATTGAATCATGTAGTAAACAAAAAAGTGTTAAACAAATCCAAATATATATTTTATATTTGAGATTCTTCAAAATAGCCACCCTTTGCCTTGATGACAGCTTTGCACACTCTTCGCATTCTATCAACCAGCTTCACCAGGTGAAGCATACTACTAAAGTACAGTAATAGTATGCTTCACCTGGTTGATCATCCTTGAGACGTTTCTATAACTTGATTGGTGTCCATAATGCCAATTGATTGGATATGATTTGGAAAGGCACAAACATGTCTATATACTGTAAGGTCCAACATTTGACATTGCATGTCAGAGCAAAAACCAAGCCCTGAGGACAAAGGAATTGTCCATAGAGCTCCGAGACAATATTGTGTCGAGGCACAGATCTGGGGAAGGGTACCAAAACATTTCTGGAGTATTGAACATCCCCAAGAACACAGTGGCCTCCATCATTCTTAAATGGAAGAAGTTTGGATCCACCAAGACTCTTCCTAGAGCTGGCTGCCCGGCCAAACTGAGCAATCGGGGGAGAAGGGCCTTGGTCAGGGAGGTAACCAAGAACCCGATGGTCACTCTGACAGAGCTCCAGAGTTCCTCTGTGGAGATGGGAGAACCTTCCAGAAGGACATCTATCTCTGCAGCACTCCAACAATCAGGCCTGTATTGTAGAGTGGCCAGATGGAAGCCACCCCTCAGTAAAAGAGACATGAAAGCCCGCTTGTATCTTGCCAAAGGGCACCTAAAGGACTCTCGGACCACGAGAAACAACATTCTCTGGTCTGATGAAACCAAGATTGAACTCCTTGAAAGGAATGCCTAGCGTCGCGTCTTATTTTTTTATTTAACCAGGTAGACCAGTTGAGAACAAGTTTTAATTTACAACTGCGACCTGGCCAAGATAAAGCAAAGCAGTGAGACAAAACACAACAACACAGAGTTACACATGGGATAAACAAAAGTATAGTCATTAACAATAGAAAAATCTATATGGAGTGTGTGCAAATGGAGTAAGGAGGTAAGGCAATAAATAGGCCATAGTAGCGAAGTAATTACAATTTAGCAAATTAACACTGGAGTGATAGATGTGCAGATGATGATGTGCAAGTAGAAATACTGGTGTGCAAAAGAGCAAAAAAAAGTAAATAAAAACAATATGGGGATGAGGTAGGTAGTGTGATGGGCTATTTACAGATGGGCTGTGTACAGCTGCAGCGATCTGTGAGTTGCTCAGATAGCTGATGCTTAAAGTTAGTGAGGGAGTCTCCAACTTCAGCAATTTCTGACATTTGTTCCTGTCGTTGGCAGCTGAGAACTGTAAGGAAAGGCAGCCAAAAGAGGTGTTGGCTTTGGGGATGAACATTGAGATATACTTGCTGGAGCGTGGGCTATGGGTGGGTGTTGTTATGGTGACGAGTGAGCTGAGATAAGGCAGAGCTTTACCTAGCAAACCCTTATAGATGACCTGGAGCCAGTGAGTCTGGCAACGAATATGTAGCGAGGACCAGCCGACGAGAGCATACAGGTCACAGTGGTGGGTGATATATTTGGTGACAAAAACGGATGGCACTGTGAAAAATTGCATTCTGTTTGCTGAGTAGATTGTTGGAGGCTATTTTGTAAATGACATCGCCGAGGTCTAGGATCGGTAGGATAGTCAGTTTTATGAGGGTATGATTGGCAGCGTGAGTGAAAGAGGCTTTGTTGCGAAATAGGAAGCCAATTCTAGATTTCATTTTGGATTGGAGATGCTTAATATGAGTCTGGAAGGAGAGTTTACAGTCTAGTCAGATACCTAGGCATTTATAGTTGTCAGAACCGTCCAGAATAGCGATGCTAGTCGGGCGGGTGTTTCGGGCAGCGATCGGTTGAAGAGCATGCATTTAGTTTTACTAGCATTTAAGAGCAGTTGGAGGCCACGGAAGGAGTGTTGTATGGCTTTGAAGCTTGTTTGGAGGTTTGCTAACACAGTGTCCAAAGAAGGGCCAGATGTATACAGAATGGTGTCCTCTGCGTAGAGGTGGATCAAGGAATCACCCGCAGCAAGAGCGACATCATTGATATATACATAGAGACAGCCAGAGGTCCAGACAACAGGCCCTCCGATTTGACACACTGAACTATATCTGAGAAGTAGTTGGTGAACCAGTCGAGGCAGTCATTTCAGAAACCGAGGCTGTTGAGTCTGCCGATAAGAATACGATGATTGACAGAGTCGAAAGCCTTGGCCAGGTCGATTAAGACGGCTGCACAGTACTGTCTTTATCGATGGCGGTTTTGATATTGTTTAATACCTTGAGTGTGGCTGAGGTGCACCCGTGACCAGCTCGGAAACCGGTGGGATTCGAAATGGTCAGTGATTTGTTTGTTAACCTGGCTTTAGAAGACTTTGAAAAGGCAGGGCACAATGGATATAGGTCTGTAACAGTTTGGGTCTAGAGTGTCACCCCCTTTGAAGAGGGAGATGACCGTGACAGCTTTCTAATCTTTAGGAATATCGGACAATACGATAGAGAGGTTGAACATACTAGTAATAGGGGTTGGATAATTTTAGAGATTATCTAGCCCAGCTGATTTGTACGGGTCCAGGCTTTGCAGCTCTTTCAGAACATCTGCTGTCTGTATTTGGGTGAAGGAGAAAATTGGGAGGCTTGGGCAAGTAGCTGAAGGGGGTGCGGAGCTGTTGGCCGAGGTTGGGGTAGCCAGGAGGAAAGCATGGCCAGCCGTAGAGAAATGCTTCTTGAAATTCTCGAGTATCGTGGATTTATCGGTGGTGACAGTGTTTCCTAGCCTCAGTGCAGTGGGCAGATGGGAGGAGATGCTCTTCTCCTCCATTGACTGTACAGTGTCCCAGAACTGACTTCCCTAAAAAGTTGCATATCGTTGGGACTATTCGATCCTAGTGCAGTACGCCACAGGATGTTTTTTTGCTGGTCGAGGGCAGTCAGGTCTGGAGTTAACCAAGACCCAAGCACACTGCCAAGACAATGCAGGAGTGGCTTTGTGACAAGTCTCTGAATGTCCTTAAGTGGCCTAGCCATAGCCCGGACTTCAACACGATTGAACATCTCTGGAGAGACCTGAAAATAGCTGTGCAGCAATGCTCCCCATCCAACCTGACAGAACTTGAGAGGATCTGCAGAGAAGAATGGGAGAAACTCCACAAATACAGGTGTGCCAAGCTTGTAGCAACATACCCACGAAGATTCTAGGCTGTAATTGCTGCCAAAGGTGCTTCAACAAAGTACTGAGTAAAGTGTCTGAATACTTATGTAAATGTTATCTTTCATTTGTTTTTTGCTTTGTCATTATGGGGTATTGTTTGTAGATTGATGAGGGGAAAAAAACAATTTAATACATTTTGGAATAAGCCTGTAACGTAACAAAATGTGGAAAAAGTCAAGGGGTCTGAATACTTCCGAATGCACCGTGTATATAATCACAAGGACAAAACATACTAATATTAAGACACAAATACACACATGGACAACACAGGTGTACAGTACATAACAGAGTACATAAACGGTTCTACATGTGTTTGTGTATGTTGTGCATAGTGTCACAATAGAGGACCATGTCTTTGATTAACTAATCACCAGTCTGGACTAAGACCAAATAGAAACTATTAACCCCAGCTATTAACTTGGCCTCTTTGCAAAGCCTTTAATTTCCCTGTGGACCAGAGCCGAGGGCCAAGGGCCCTCTTGAATCGGCTCAATACAGCCCAGGTGGGCAGGTCACCTATTAAATCCATACAAACTCATTTAAGCCTTTAATGAAGCTCTGATTGACTTTGCAGGCCAACACATGTCTGACTCTCAGTCTCTACAAACACACCAAGTCAGCAAGAAGTGGCCTTTATTACAAGCACTACCACCCTGTCTCCTCATCTGGTTTTTATATCGGTACCTTGTCTCCTCTTTGGATGCCTAAAGCTGCTTGATTAAAGATATCCTGTTCTCTCTGTAATATGATTCTGTTTTCACCTAGATACATGTAACTAGCTAACTGAATCATATATACTACTAAGTAATAGAGATAGAAGAGTGACTACAGTCATAGTCTGCCCTGGGTTAGTCATCTAACTGGACTGCTCTTTTATATTACAGACCAAGGGTTAAAGTGACGGCAGCACTGCACTATTGCAGGACTCACAGAGGGAGAGTGGCATAGGGATGCTCCTCTAAGAACGTTAGTCAAGTGATATATGGCTGAGGCACTAAGGCAGTGGTGCGGTCAGCCTCACGTCATTAATCAGGCCTTCTCAGAGAACGCAGACACAATTTGCGCCGAACACCAGCTACAGTATACTCGGCTATGAAGAGCCAATTGATATTTACTCCTGAGGTACTGTCCTGTTGCACCCTCTACAACCACTGTGATTATTATTTGACCCTGGTGGTCATCTATGAACGTTTGAACATCTTGAAGAACAATTTGGCCTTAATGGCCACTCTTACAATCTCCACCCGGTATAGCCAGAAGAGGACTGGCCCCACCTCAGAAACAGGTTCCTCTCTAGGTTTCTTCCTAGGTTCTTGCCTTTCTATGGAGTTTTTCATAGCCACTGTGCTTCTACATCTGCATTGCTTGCTGTTCGGGCTTCTGTATAGCACTTTGTGACATCTGCTGATGTAAAAAGGGCTTTATAAATACATGTGATTAATTGATTGATCATGGCACTAACTGATATACTGTATCATACATTTTATGTGAAGTGAGAGGGTGGGCTGGTGGAGAAAGGTTCACATTCTCACAGGGTAGCGATACTTTAAGACAGGAGAGGGAAGGGAAACAGGGACTAAAAACATGGTTTCCTTTTCTTCATAGTCTTTTTTTGCTTATTTCCTTTTATGTAGACGATGAACTACCACTGACCATTATTCCAAATCATAGAGCGGGTGATTTATAGTGTAAACTACATGCCAGCTAGTGATGTTAAAGGAGTGGACAAAGACAAACAACACAGCAAGTTAGCATGCTAGTTCACACCAGACGCAGCCAGCCTTATGCTAACCAACTGTAAGAAAGTGCAGCAGAGCTGATAAAGGGGTTTGCACGGTCCAACTAACACCAGATGCTAGGCTTTAGCCAACTTACTTGAACAGGTAATGCACATCTAAGGAGTTAGCATGGTCCAGTTAGCACCAGATGCTAGCCCCTTAGCGTATTCTCTCTGGCCAAGATAAATATGGAGAAATTAGTTCCAGCGACATGCCCTAGCCACCTCTGCCTCTGTTCCACCGAACAAGTACACCCACACAGAACACACACTCTTACAATCACTTACACAGATTAATGCTTGATTGTTGCTTCACAGATATTCTAATCTCAATGTGTTGACTGTACAGAATAGAGCCTACCCATCCCATTGACACTAATTCACAATTTACATTTTTGTCATTTAGCAGACACACTTAAGCATGAAACACATCGAGAATCTCACTGCCGATAGATACTTATCAACAACTTCACTTTGAGACAATCAGAGAGCAGTGAGACTCCCAAGTGGCACAACAGTCTAAGGCACTGCATCGCAGTGCAAGACGTGTCACTACAGTACCTGGTTCAAATCCAGGCTGTATCACATCCGGCTGTGATTGGGAGTCCATTACAGCGGTGAACAATTGGACCAGGGTAGGCTGTCTTTTTAAATAAGAATTTGGTCTTAACTGACTTCCCTAGTTAAAAAAATACATCCATGAATAGGCCAGTCACACTTCATATGCTATGTAGGCTATGGGATGGTAGCTAGCTAGGTGTACAGAGGCAATGCACACAACACTGAACACTTCCTCCAAGCTAACCACTGTAGTTAGCATTGACATAGTAATTATATAGCATTGGATTAGCTAGTTTAAAGGAAACAGCTGCTGAGTTAGTGCAGTGTCTTTAGCTAGACATGTTGTGCTAGCTAGTGAATATGCTAACATTTGCTAGCTGGCTAACCATTTGGTTATGGGCTGGCACTGGCAGTATAGGATCTTGCTATTTGGTTATCTAAACTCAGCAAGAAAAAGAAACGTCCATTTTTCAGGACCTTGTCTTTCAAAGATCATTCGTAAAAATCCAAATATTAAAACACAGGACACTAAAGAGGTCATTCTACTGACTCTGAAAAACAGCAAAAGAAAGATGCCCAGGGTCCCTGCACATCTGCGTGAACGTGCCTTAGACAAGCTGCAAGGAGGCATGAGGAATGCAGATGTGGCCAGGGCAATAAATTGTTATGCCTACTTCCGGGTTGGAGCAAGTGGTCGCATCCGAGCGCTTCGGTCTGCAGGTAGTATAACTTTTCATTACATTTCATTATAGTACAACGGTTTGATTTGTCTAATCTTAGCAATTTCTTCTTAGCTAGCTACATAGCCGTCTTTGTATCAAAGATAATTGCGTAATTATCGTATTTCGTCGTCCTAACGTAGTCTACACTGCTATCTGCCCAGCAGCTAGCCAGCTAGCCTGCTAGCAAACGTCCATCGTCTTCCGAATACCAGCACTGTAAAAAACTATTACACTCAACTGAACGACTTGATTAGTGTAGTGTTAGCTAGCTACATAGTTGTCTTTGCTGTCTTCGTATCCAAGATTATTGTGTAGTTTAGAGTGTGTAGTCTTAGAGTGATTATCTTAATTTACCGAGGTTAGCTAGCCAGCTATTTGTCGTCCTTAACGTAGGAGACACTGCTAGCTAGCCAACAGCTAGCCAACGTCTACCGAATAGAACTTCCTCACTCAACAACCCGGTCGCATTCGCTCCACAGGTAGTATCACATTTTCATTTCATTTCATTACAGTACAACGGTTTGATTTGTTTGATCGTAGCTAGCTACATAGCTAGCTACATAGCCGTCTTTGTATCAAAGATAATTGTGTAGTCTAGAGCGATTTTCTAGGTTAGCTAGCTAGCTATTGTCGTTCTTTTAACGCAACGTAACGTAATCAACACTGCTAGCTAGCCAGCTAGCCCCCGAATAGCAGCACTGTTGAAACTCACACTCAACGGAACGACTTGATTAGTGTAGTGCCAACAATGCAGCCACTGCCAGCTACCCTACAAAGTCAACAACGCATCCACTGCCAGCTAGCCTACTTCAGCAGTACTGTATCATTTTAATCATTTTAGTCAATAAGATTCTTGCTACGTAAGCTTAACTTTCTGAACATTCGAGACGTGTAGTCCACTTGTCATTCCAATCTCCTTTGCATTAGCGTAGCCTCTTCTGTAGCCTGTCAACTATGTGTCTGTCTATCCCTGTTCTCTCCTCTCTGCACAGACCATACGAACGCTCCACACCGCGTGGCCGTGGCCACCCTAATCTGGTGGTCCCAGCGCGCACGACCCACGTGGAGTTCCAGGTCTCCGGTAGCCTCTGGAACTGCCGATCTGCGGCCAACAAGGCAGAGTTCATCTCAGCCTATGCCTCCCTCCAGTCCCTCGACTTCTTGGCACTGACGGAAACATGGATCACCACAGATAACACTGCTACTCCTACTGCTCTCTCTTCGTCCGCCCACGTGTTCTCGCACACCCGAGAGCTTCTGGTCAGCGGGGTGGTGGCACCGGGATACTCATCTCTCCCAAATGGTCATTCTCTTTCTCCCTTACCCATCTGTCTATCGCCTCCTTTGAATTCCATGCTGTCACGGTTACCAGCCCTTTCAAGCTTAACATCCTTATCATTTATCGCCCTCCAGGTTCCTCTGAGAGTTCATCAATGAGCTTGATGCCTTGATAAGCTCCTTTCCTGAGGACGGCTCACCTCTCACAGTTCTGGGCGACTTTAACCTCCCCACGTCTACCTTTGACTCATTCCTCTCTGCCTCCTTCTTTCCACTCCTCTCCTCTTTTGACCTCACCCTCTCACCTTCCCCCTACTCACAAGGCAGGCAATACGCTCGACCTCATCTTTACTAGATGCTGTTCTTCCACTAACCTCATTGCAACTCCCCTCCAAGTCTCCGACCACTACCTTGTATCCCTTTCCCTCTCGCTCTCATCCAACACTTCCCACACTGCCCCTACTCGGATGGTATCGCGCCGTCCCAACCTTCGCTCTCTCTCCCCGCTACTCTCTCCTCTTCCATCCTATCATCTCTTCCCTCTGCTCAAACCTTCTCCAACCTATCTCCTGATTCTGCCTCCTCAACCCTCCTCTCCTCCCTTTCTGCATCCTTTGACTCTCTATGTCCCCTATCCTCCAGGCCGGCTCGGTCCTCCCCTCCCGCTCCGTGGCTCGACGACTCATTGCGAGCTCACAGAACAGGGCTCCGGGCAGCCGAGCGGAAATGGAGGAAAACTCGCCTCCCTGCGGACCTGGCATCCTTTCACTCCCTCCTCTCTACATTTTCCTCTTCTGTCTCTGCTGCTAAAGCCACTTTCTACCACTCTAAATTCCAAGCATCTGCCTCTAACCCTAGGAAGCTCTTTGCCACCTTCTCCTCCCTCCTGAATCCTCCCCCCTCCCCCTCCTCCCTCTCTGCAGATGACTTCGTCAACCATTTTGAAAAGAAGGTCGGCGACATCCGATCCTCGTTTGCTAAGTCAAACGACACCGCTGGTTCTGCTCACACTGCCCTACCCTGTGCTCTGACCTCTCTCTCCAGATGAAATCTCGCGTCTTGTGACGGCCGGCCGCCCAACAACCTGCCCGCTTGACCCTATCCCCTCCTCTCTTCTCCAGACCATTTCCGGAGACCTTCTCCCTTACCTCACCTCGCTCATCAACTCATCCCTGACCGCTGGCTACGTCCCTTCCGTCTTCAAGAGAGCGAGAGTTGCACCCCTTCTGAAAAAACCTACACTCGATCCCTCCAATGTCAACAACTACAGAGCAGTATCCCTTCTTTCTTTTCTCTCCAAAACTCTTGAACGTGCCGTCCTTGGCCAGCTCTCCCGCTATCTCTCTCAGAATGACCTTCTTGATCCAAATCAGTCAGTTTTCAAGACTAGTCATTCAACTGAGACTGCTCTTCTCTGTATCACGGAGGCGCTCCGCACTGCTAAAGCTAACTCTCTCTCCTCTGCTCTCATCCTTCTAGACCTATCGGCTGCCTTCGATACTGTGAACCATCAGATCCTCCTCTCCACCCTCTCCGAGTTGGGCATCTCGGCGCGGCCCACGCTTGGATTGCGTCCTACCTGACAGGTCGCTCCTACCAGGTGGCGTGGCGAGAATCTGTCTCCTCACCACGCGCTCTCACCACTGGCGTCCCCCAGGGCTCTGTTCTAGGCCCTCTCCTATTCTCGCTATACACCAAGTCACTTGGCTCTGTCATAACCTCACATGGTCTCTCCTATCATTGCTATGCAGACGACACACAATTAATCTTCTCCTTTCCCCCTTCTGATGACCAGGTGGCGAATCGCATCTCTGCATGTCTGGCAGACATATCAGTGTGGATGACGGATCACCACCTCAAGCTGAACCTCGGCAAGACGGAGCTGCTCTTCCTCCCGGGGAAGGACTGCCCGTTCCATGATCTCGCCATCACGGTTGACAACTCCATTGTGTCCTCCTCCCAGAGCGCTAAGAACCTTGGCGTGATCCTGGACAACACCCTGTCGTTCTCAACTAACATCAAGGCGGTGGCCCGTTCCTGTAGGTTCATGCTCTACAACATCCGCAGAGTATGACCCTGCCTCACACAGGAAGCGGCGCAGGTCCTAATCCAGACACTTGTCATCTCCCGTCTGGATTACTGCAACTCGCTGTTGGCTGGGCTCCCTGCCTGTGCCATTAAACCCCTACAACTCATCCAGAACGCCGCAGCCCGTCTGGTGTTCAACCTTCCCAAGTTCTCTCACGTCACCCCACTCCTCCGCTCTCTCCACTGGCTTCCAGTTGAAGCTCGCATCCGCTACAAGACCATGGTGCTTGCCTACGGAGCTGTGAGGGGAACGGCACCTCAGTACCTCCAGGCTCTGATCAGGCCCTACACCCAAACAAGGGCACTGCGTTCATCCACCTCTGGCCTGCTCGCCTCCCTACCACTGAGGAAGTACAGTTCCCGCGCAGCCCAGTCAAAACTGTTCGCTGCTCTGGCCCCCAATGGTGGAACAAACTCCCTCACGACGCCAGGACAGCGGAGTCAATCACCACCTTCCGGAGACACCTGAAACCCCACCTCTTTCAGGAATACCTAGGATAGGATAAAGTAATCCTTCTCACCCCCCGCCCCCCTTAAAAGATTTAGATGCACTATTGTAAAGTGGCTGTTCCACTGGATGTCTTAAGGTGAACGCACCAATTTGTAAGTCGCTCTGGATAAGAGCGTCTGCTAAATGACTTAAATGTAAATGTTAAATGATTGGTCCATCCGAACATTACACCTACGGGACAGGTACAGGATGGCAACAACACCTCCCCGAAATACACCAGGAATGCACAATCCCTCCATTGGTGCTCAGACTGTCCGCAACAGGGTGAGAGAGGCTGGACCTAGGGCTTGTAGGCCTGTTGTTAACTAGACATCACTGGCAACAACGTTGCCTATGGGCACCAACCCACCGTCGCTGGACCAGACAGGACTGGCAAAAAGTGCTCTTCACTGACGAGTCGCGGTTTTGTCTCACCAGGGGTGATGGTCGGGTTCGCGTTTATCGTCGAAAAAATGAGCGTTACATCGAGGCCTGTACACTGGAGCAGGATTGATTTGGAGGGTCCGTCATGGGCTGGGGCGGTGTGTCATAGCATCATCGGACTGACCTTGTTGTCATTGCAGGCATACTCTCAACGCTGTGCGTTACAGGGAAGACTCCTCCTCCCTCATGTGGTACCGTTCCTGCAGGCTCATCCTGAAATGACCCTCCAGCATGACAATGCCAACAGCCATACTGCTCGTTCTGTGCGTGATTTCCTGCAAGACAGGAATGTCAGTGTTCTGCCATGGCCAGTGAAGAGCCCGGATCTCAATCCCATTGAGCACGTCTGGGAACTGTTGGATCGGAGGGCCTTTGTTCAGGAACGCATGATTATTTTTCTGTTGGTCACATGTCTGTGGAACTTGTTCAGTTTATGTCTCAGTTGTTGAATCTTGTTATGTTCATAGAAATATTTACACGTTAAATTTCCTGAAAATAAACGCAGTTGACAGTGAGAGGACGTTTCTTTTTTTGCTGAGTTTAGCTGTGGCCATCTGGTTAGTTGTAAGGACCGACGCCGACCAGGAGAAGCAGGTATGGGGAGTCAGACATTTATTCGGGAACAGACAAGGAAACAAGACAGGAACAGCGTCGGAAACACGGGTAACACGGACATAAGAGAATTAATCCCGAAGCAGGGAACAGAGCTTGGGAACAGACAAATATAGGGAAGGTAATGACACAAACAATTGAGTGCACGTGAGTCCAATGATAAATACATTCGATCATTTTATTTTTGTCAACAAATAGTTTCCATATACAGAGTACCAGTCAAAGGATTGGACACATCTACTCAATCTAGGGTTTTTCTTTATCTTTACTATTTTATACATTGTGGAATAATAGTGATGACATAAAAACTATGAAATAACACATATGGAATCATGTAGTAACCAGAAAAATCAAAATATATATTTTAATAACAAAAAGATAGTCCTATTTGGTAAAAGACCAAATCCATATTATGGCAAGAACAACTCAAATAAGTAAAGAGAAATGACAGTCCATCATTACATTATATTATTATTGTACTTCATACCTTGAAGATATTTTATTGCCCCCAGAAACCTCCTTTTACTCTCTGTTCCAGACGTTCTAGATGACCAATTCTTATTGCTTTTAGCCGTACCCTTATCCTACTCCTCCTCTGGCGATGTAGAGGTGAATCCAGGCCCTGCAGTGCCTAGCTCCACTCCTATTCCCCAGGCACTCTCTTTTGATAACTTCTGTAACCGTAATAGCCTTGGTTTCATGCATGTTAACATCAGAAGCCTCCTCCCTAAGTTTGTTTTATTCACTACTTTAGCACACTCTGCCAACCCGGATGTTCTAGCTGTGTCTGAATCCTGGCTTAGGAAGACCACCCAAAATTCTGAAATTTTCATCCCAAACTACAACATTTTCAGACAAGATAGAACTGCCAAATGGGGCGGTGTTGCAACGGTGTTTGAACTTCTACTTTTAAACTTTTCTACTTCTACTTTTAAAAATCCACCTCTCTAAAAACAAGTCTCTCACCGTTGCCGCCTGCTATAGACCACCCTCTGCCCCAGCTGTGCTCTGGACACCATATGTGAACTGATTGCCCCCATCTATCTTCAGAGCTCGTGCTGCTAGGTGACCTAAACTGGAACATGCTTAACACCCCAGCCATCCTACAATCTAAGCTTGATGCCCTCAATCTCACAAAATGATCAATGAACCTACCAGGTACCTCCCCAAAGCCTTAAACACGGGCAACCTCATAGATATCATCCTAACCAACTCGCCCTCTAAATACACCTCTGCTGTCTTCAACCAAGATCTCAGCGATCACTGCTTCATTGCCTGCATCCGTAATGGGTCAGCGGTCAAACGACCTCCACTCATCACTGTCAAACGCTCCCTGAAACACTTCAGCGAGCAGGCGTTTCTAATCGACCTGGCCGGGGTATCCTGCAAGGATATTGATCTCATCCCATCAGTAGAGGATGCCTGGTTATTTTTTTTAAATGCCTTCCTAACCATCTTAAATAAGCATGCCCCATTCAAGAAATTTAAAACCAGGAACATATATAGCCCTTGGTTCTCCCCAGACCTGACTGCTCTTAACCAACACAAAAAACATCCTATGGCGTTCTGCATTTGCATCGAACAGCCCCCGTGATATGTAGCTGTTCAGGGAAGCTAGAAACCATTATAAACAGGCAGTTAGAAAAGCCAAGGCTAGCTTTTTCAAGCAGAAATTTTCTTCCTGCAACACTAACTCAAAAAGGTTATGGGACACTGTAAAGTCCATGGAGAATAAGAACACCTCCTCCCAGCTGCCCACTGCACTGAAGATAGGAAACACTGTCAGCACTGATAAATCCACTATAATTAAGAATTTCTATAGCATTTTTCTACGGCTGGCCATGCTTTCCACCTGGCTACTCCTACCCCGGTCAACAGCACTGCACCCCCCAGAGCAACTCGCCCTAGCCTTCCCCATTTCTCCTTCTCCCAAATCCAGTCAGCTGATGTTCAGAAAGAGCTGCAAAATCTGTACCACTACAAATCAGCCGGGCTAGACAATCTGGACCCTTTCTTTCTAAAATTATCTGCCGAAATTGTTGCCACCCCTATTACTAGCCTGTTCAACCTCTCTTTCGTGTCGTCTGAGATTCCCAAAGATTGGAAAGCAGCTGCGGCCATCCCCCTCTTCAAAGGGGGGGATACTCTTGACCCAAACTGCTACAGGCCTATATCTATCCTACCCTGCCTTTCTAAGGTCTTCGAAAGCCAAGTCAACAAACAGATTTCCAACCATTTCGAATCTCACCATACCTTCTCTGCTATGCAATCTGGTTTCAGAGCTGGTCATGGGTGCACCTCAGCCACGCTCAAGGTCCTAAACGATATCTTAACCGCCATCGATAAGAAACATTACTGTGCAGCTGTATTCATTGATCTGGCTAAGGCTTTCGACTCTGTCAATCACCACATCCTCATCGGCAGGCTCGACAGCCTTGGTTTCTCAAATGATCGCCTCGCCTGGTTCACCAACTACTTCTCTGATAGAGTTCAGTGTGTCAAATCGGAAGGTCTGCTGTCCGGACCTCTGGCAGTCTCTATGGGGGTGCCACAGGATTCATTTCTTGGACCGACTCTCTTTTCTGTATACATCAATGATGTCGCTCTTGCTGCTGGTGAGTCTCTGATCCACCTCTACGCAGACGACACCATCCTGTATACTTCTGGCCCTTCTTTGGACACAACCCTCCAGGCAAGCTTCAATGCCATACAGCTCTCCTTCCGTGGCCTCCAATTGCTCTTAATTACAAGTAAAACTAAATGCATGCTCTTCAACCGATCGCTGCCTGCACTTGCCCACCTGTCCAACATCACTACTCTGGACGGCTCTGACTTGGACAACTACATTTACATTTACATTTAAGTCATTTAGCAGACGCTCTTATCCAGAGCGACTTACAAATTGGGTGCTTTCACCTTATGACAACTACAAATACCTAGGTGTCTGGTTAGACTGTAAACTCTCCTTCCAGACCCACATCAAATATCTCCAATCCAAGGTTAAATCTAGAATTGGCTTCCTATTTCGCAAAAAAACATCCTTCAACCATTCTGCCAAACATACCATTGTAAAACTGACCATCCTACCAATCCTCGACTTCGGCGATGCCATTTACAAAATAGCTTCCAATACCCTACTCAACAAATTGGATGCAGTCTATCACAGTGCAATCCGTTTTGTCACCAAAGCCCCATATACTACCCACCATTGCGACCTGTACGCTCTCGTTGGCTGGCCCTCGCTTCATACTCGTTGCCAAACCCACTGGCTCCATGTCATCTACAAGACCCTGCTAGGTAAAGTCCCCCCTTATCTCAGCTCGCTGGTCACCATAGCATAACCCACATGTAGCACGCGCTCCGGCAGGTATATCTCTCTGGTCACCCCCAAATCCAATTTGTTCTTTGGCCGCCTCTCCTTCCAGTTCTCTGCTGCCAATGACTGGAACGAACTACAAAAATCTCTGAAACTGGAAACACTTATATCCCTCACTAGCTTTAAGCACCAATTGTCAGAGCAGCTCACAGATTACTGCACCTGTACATAGCCCACCTATAATTTAGCCCAAACAACTACCTCTTTCCCTACTGTATTTATTTTATTTATTTTGCTCCTTTGCACCCTATTATTTTTATTTCTACTTTGCACATTATTCTCCTGCAAATTTACCATTCCAGTGTTTTACTTGCTATATTGTATTTACTTTGTCACCATGGCCTTTTTTGCCTTTACCTCCCTTATCTCACCTCATTTGCTCACATCGTATATAGACTTGTTTATACTGTATTATTGACTGTATGTTTGTTTTACTCCATGTGTAACTCTGTTTCTTCGTGCAGTTTCAAAAACCATCAAGAGCTATGATGAAACTGGCTCTCATGACGACCACCACAGGAAAGGAATACCCAGAGTTACCTCTGCTGCTGAGGACAAGATCATTAGAGTCACCAGCATCAGAAATTGCAGTCCATATAAATGCTTCACATAGTTCACGTAACAGACACAACATCAACTGTTCAGAGGAGACTGAGTGAATCAGGCATTCATGGTCGAATTGCTGCAAAGAAACCACTACTAAAGGACACCAATGAGAAGAAGAGACTTGCTTGGACCAAGAAACATGAGCAATTGACATTAGACTGGTGTAAATATATCCTTTGGTTGGATGAGTCCAAATGTGAGATTTTTGGTTCCAACTGCCGTGTCTTTGTGAGCCTAGGTGAACAGACTATCTCCGCATGTGTGGTTCCCGCTGTGAAGCATGGAGGAGGTGTCATGGTGTGAGGGTGCTTTAGTGGTGCTGCTTCCCGTAATTTATTTAGAGTTCAATGCCCACTTAACAGCATGGCTACCACAGCATTCTGCAGCGATACGCCATCCCATCTTGTTTGCGCTTAGTGGGACTATCATTTGTTTTTCAACAGGACAATTACCCAACACACCTCCAGGCTGTGTAAGGGCTATTTGACTAAGAAGGAGAGTGATGGAGTGTTGCATCAGATGACTCAACCGACCAACCCAATTGAGATGGTTGGGATGAGTTGGACTGCAAAGTGAAGGAAAAGCAGCCAACAAGTGCTCAGCATATGTGGGAACTCCTTCAAGACTGTTGGAAAAGCATTCCAGGTGAATGTGCAAAGAGTGTGCAAAGCTGTCATCAAGGCAAAGGGTGGCTACTTTAAAGAATCTCAAATATAAAATATATTTTAATTTGTTTAACACTTTTTTGGTTACTATTAGTTTTTATGTCTTCACTGTTATTCTACAATGTAGAAAATAATCAAAATAAAGAAAAACCCTTGAATGAGTAGGTGTATCCAAACTTTTGACTGGTACTGTATTTTTCTGACTGTTAATGGGGGACATTCAGATGAGTCTTGTGAGGCCTGTGGGCACCCTAGAGCAAAACATCCACATGTACATGTTCGTGAGAGTCTCACCTTTACACAGAGGGGTCATATTAGTGTGTAGCAAAAACTGTTCAGACGCTACAAACAGAAGTTGGCAGTACCGACTTCAGACGAGTCCCATCTTCAGACGAGTCCCATGTGTGGGTCGTAGAAAAACGTAGAACACCATCCTGTTCGTGAGAGTCCCATCTTTTCATAGAGGGGTCATACTACTTTGTAGGCCAAACTGTTCGGATGCTACAGACGGTTATGTGAGAAGACCGATTTTCAGGATGTCTCCTGGTCTGACACCTTTCTCCAGATATCTCTACCTTAAACTGACAGATTTTTATGGGTATTTTTGTATGATGCTAATTAATTTTCAGCGGGGGCGCGGGCATCGGGAGGGTTAATCTGCTTCTTGATAGGCCACACCCGTCAGGTGGCAAAGGATTAATGCTCACTAACAGAGATGTAAACAAATGTGTGCACAACATTTGAGAGGAATAAGCTTTTTGTGCTTATGGAACACTTCAGGGATCTTTTATTTCAGATCATGAAACATGGGACCATCACTTTACATGTTGCATTTACATTTTCAGTGTATCTAAAAAAGGATATATTTTTTAAATATTTCACTACTTTAATTTTTTCATGAAATTCCCTTAGGAGAATGGTCCCCTTAAACTAGAGTTCCACCATCTCCTACTCACACACCTCTTCCTCTCTCAGAATCTTTATGGTAAGTAAACTTACTCTTACGCATCACTATCTTTTCTTTTGTACTGTGCTGGAGATGTTGCTTCTCATGTCAAAGATATAGTACACCATAATGAAAAGAAGATACACTACACACCTCATATCTTAAAACCTCTCTGAACCACCCATACCGGATACGGGATAATTGTCATCAGCAACGCTGAATAGCATAGTGCCACAGTCAAATAATATTACTAGAAAATATTCATATTCATGAAATCACAAGTGCAATATTGCAAAACACAGTTTAGCCTTTTTTAATCCACCTGTCGTCTCAGATTTTGAAATTATGCTTACAGCGAAAGCAATACAAGCATTTGTGTAAGTTTATCGATCGCTCAACAAAACAATAAGTTCACTTAGCATCAGGTAACTTGGTCACGAAAATCAGAAAAGCAATCAAATTAATCGTTTACCTTTGATGATCTTGGATATTTTCACTCACGAGACTCCCAGTTAGACAACAAATGTTCCTTTTGTTCCATAAAGATATTTTTTATGTCCAAATACCTCCGTTAGTTTGGTGCGTTATGCCCAGGAATCCACCGGAAAGAGCGGTCACGACAACGCAGACAAAAATTCCAAATGATATCCATTATGTCCACAGAAACATGTCAGACGTTTTTTATAATCAATCCTCAGGGTGTTTTTCAAATATCTATTCGATAATATATCAACCGGGACAGTTGGCTTTTCACTAGGACCGGGAGTACCAATGGCCGCCTTTCTCTTTTGCGCACAATTCGCCTGCAATATCAGTTCTGTTATACTCACATTCAATATTTTGACAGTTTTGGAAACTTTAGAGTGTTTTCTATCCTAATCTGTCAATTATATGCATATTCTAGCATCTGGTCCTGAGAAATAGGCCGTTTACTTTGGGAACGTTATTTTTCCAAACATAAAAATAGTGCCCCCTAGCTTCAAGAGGTTTTAATTAATATACCTAAACTCACTTTTTTCTAGTCTAGTATACTGTGCTAAGACCCGCCCATCACTGGTATTATACCCTAGCTCTTTAGTGGGTGGCTAGACCACACAATGACAACATTGCCATGGATGACTAGGTCCCCTGACATTTGAAACTGTCTGAAAGTGCATGGTGGCCCAGCCAAGTTCACTCACCTATGATCTCGTTTCTCAACACAGGCTTTACACAGGCTTGACAATTGGGAGGTGGAGGAGGATTAGTACATGAGAGGGGTGTCTGTTGACTGTTGGCAGCCTTTCTCCACGCTCAAGCCACCCTGTCCCCACACCTTCCCAGGACACTCAGGAAGGCATGGTATGGGGCTGGGAAGGCTGTCAGTGTGAGAAAGCGGGACCTATGATTAATGAGAGCTGACTGGGTGCCAAATACCCATTCATACATTCCACTCAGCAGCTCTACTACGGTCTAACCACAAACATAATCTTACAATGGCACTTACCAGAAATGTGTTGAATAATTATTGAACAAACCACTAACTCAGCACCATCTCACCATAATATAATACAGCACTACATGATCAGTGACTTCAAACACTGCAATGTCTGCCATATCAACCACATCCTCACTGATCACTAAATCCACACACACCATCACAATATGCAATACTGTACATTGTGTGCAAGCCAAAACATCTGACTACTCCAGGCGTTTATCCTAACCATCTGTTTGTCTGTCTGGCTGGCTATCTGTCTGGGACGATGAGGACTTATTGACTGACGATTGTCTGTCTGGCTGGCTACTCTTCTAAAAGCCAGAGGAGTGTACAGACAGAGAGGTGAGGGGGTGAGTGGGTGGGGGGGAGACTGTTTGTGAATTATTTATACCAATCAACACCCTCGCATTCCCCCCCGGCTCCCCCACCGCACCTCACCCTTCCTCTCGCAACACATCATCATTAATTTGATTCTGTCAGTCATTATAGCTACTCCTAACCCTATCAGCAGCCAGTCATTCCCATTAAAGCCGTCTGCAGGGGGTCGGGGGGGGTCAGAGGGGTGTTTGTGGGTGCTATAATGCTATAACTGAAATAGCGTTCAGCTGCAGTGTTGGAGCGGTCAGTGGGGCGGCTGGGACGTGGGAGGACGGCTGGCTGGGTGTTGCTGACATTGACAGCAAGTGATGATTGTTATTAAAATAATCCCTGGCTATGCTGACAAAACAGCAGAAGCCTGCCGATACTGTGCACGCACTGTGTAACAGCGTCAGAAACACACTTCGTCACAGTGTCAGAAACACACTGTGTGCTCCTCAGACCTGATCCACCTGCCCTCGAAGGCACAATGTTACTGAAGCTATTTCTTAGGCATCCCAGTCAACTACTTTAGTCAACTACTCAAAAAGTCTAAATAAAATGTAATTTGTATTCACATTAACTAACAATTTTATGCGTGAGAGCCCCTAAAAAGATGGCTTAGAGACAGCCATTGAGTGGGAGACATCTCCTCATTAGTCTGTTTCACACCCAAAGACAACATTCCCACTCAGCACCTGCTATCATTTCCTGTGTTAAGACATGGAGGCAGTCGTCATCGAGATAACTGATTAGCATCCCAATTTGAGCTTTCTCACTATGGGCAAGTCAGGAAGGTATCTGGGTGGATTAATTTGAACCAGAACGTAGGCTAACATTGAGGTCTAATGGGACTAATGTATCTGCATTTTTAAAAGAGGGTGGGGTTAAGGTCAGGGCTAAGGTTCAGGGGCTTGAAAGGGGGTGTCAAAAACAATATCAGAACTAGAGACAGAATTTTGAAAAGGCCAGGCCAAGGTGAAGTCTTCCGCTTTTGCTGTCTCTAACACAGTAATCCCATAGCTATCCTGTCATTTTACCACACACTAACCCAGCATGATTTAAAATACACTACATAATCAGAAGTATGTGGACACCTGCTCGTCGAACATCTCATAAAAAAATCATGGGCATTAATATGGAGTTGTTCCATCCTTTGCTGCTATTACCAGCCTCCACTCTTCTGGGAAGGCTTTCTAGGTGTTGGAACATTGCTGCAGGGATTTGCTTCCATTCAGCCACAAGAGTATTAGTGAGGTTGGGCACTGATGTTGGGCAATTATCCCTGCCACATTGAAAGTCACTGAGTTCTTCAATAAGTCCATTCTACTGCCAATGTTTGTCTATGGAGATTGCATGGATGTCTGCTCGATTTTGTACACATACTTTTGTATATATATAGCGTATGTACCATTTAGAGATGTATTTAATCTGCATCATGTAATTGTTTTCATATCTCATCCTCCCATGGCATCCCATTGAAAAACAAAAACAAAACAAGCCAGCACATCTCCCTCCTACTCACACACTCTTCCCTCCCACCACACACTCTCACACTCACAGCTGTCTAGCTGGAGAACTGATGTGTGTGTCTCAGATATCCTGCGGCTCTTCACCCATAATCCTTTCCCAGGACAGCAGGGCAGTATTGATTACAAACCAGGCAGAGGAAATAGCAGGATGAGGAGAAGAAGAGTACAGAGGGATAACGGATAGAAGCGGAGAACTGAGCAAATTAATATTTATTAGGATCCCCCATGTGACAGGGGAAAAGAGTTAGGAAGGAGAAAGCAGGGAGAGAGGGGATGGGATGCACAAACACACAGAGAGTTTTTAGGTTTTGTCTTCGTCCAGCAGCTGTTGGGTTTGAGTGAGAGGGGTGTCCTCCCGGGTGCTCCTTCAGTCTCACATGGGCTGGCTCACGCCAAACACAAATCCACCAGTGTAAAGATCAGCATGTGTCATAACCATACCAACCATACCAACAATGCTTCATCACTGACCCCAGGGCACCGACAGACAGCAAGGCAGATGTCTGATGACAGATTTAAGGCAGGAAAAAGGGAGGGACCCCCCCAACCTCTCCTCTCACCCCAGGGAGGAAAGTGTACACCACGTCATCAGGTCATACTTTCCCTTAAGGCCCACACTTAAAAACACACTGCAAACCACCAGTGTAGTATGTGAATGAATGTGGACATTTATGTAGCTACAGTATGTGTTTAGCCAATTTACATTTACAGACCATTCACATTTTGTGCATTGTTTCTTAGTTGTCTGCTATGAGTGTGCAGAATGTTTGTGCAGTGGCAAGGAACCAGTTCAGTTTAACAAATAATGGAGATGTGAATAGTCCAGTGAATATTCAACCCACCCACCCATCCAATACCTTTTAAGAAAGTTGAAGCTCATTTACTAAAAAGTTGAAGCTCATTTACTAAAAGCTAAAATGACCCCAGCCATTATGACATCGGCTGCTGTATGTTCATTCACCTCAGTCGATCTACAAACACATACCCTATTAGCTATAATTAGACGCTACACATTAACTTACATTAACTCAGCACCGGGATTAAAAACTATAATTTAATACATACAGAGGAATCTGTTAGTATAAAAAAGTATTAACAAAAGGTAAACAAATAAGTATGCTTTACAGGTTTCTTTTGTGTGCAGTTTTACAGCTAATTTCCTGCAATTATACTAATTGTGCCATGACTTATGCCATTTTAATATGATATCAGAGTGAGAGTGACTAACAAAATCATTGGGGGCCCCCTGGAAAATAGGGCCCCTGGGCATGTGCCCTGCATTCCCAGTCGATAATTTTGCCATGATTGCTACAAATTTACTGTAGATGAGCGATTTGGAGGCCACAGGATGAGGCCAGTGTTTTTTTAATGGATTTTATAGTAAAGATGTAATTTAACTGTAAAAATGTATGACCTTTTAATGTGCCATGAACACAACCAGTCATGATGTTTCCATCTGATTGTCAAACAAATCACAGCAAAAATTAGGTTACCTTCGATCGATCGTCCAAAATAATTCCAGCATCCGAACAGCGTACTGTGCACCCGCCAATGTTCCTTCAATCGCAAGTGGCTGAAACTATCTCACAGGAGAAAGTATCAGAGCGAGTGAAACAGTGCCCTTCTGTTTTACTATATGTAGCCCATGTATCTGATGCTGTCTGGCAGCATCAGATACAGTACATGGGCTACACATACATGTCCTCTGCCTCTGCAACGATTATCAGCAGCAAAGAAATGCGTATTGTATCCCCCTAGAGCAGGGCTCTCCAACCCTGTTCCTGGACAGGGTTGGAGAGCTTCTCACTCCAACCCTAATGTAGCGCACTTGATTCTAATAATTAGCTTGATGATAAGCTTGATAATAATAATTAGCTTGATGATAAGCAGGTTAGTACAACTGAGTTTAGAGTGAAAACCTGTAGGAGGGGAGCTCTGCAGGAACAGGGTTGGAGAGCCCTGCCCATGAGTCTAAGGGCCCGAGGCTGGCCTCGTCAAAAACCAGGCTTCCTTAATACGGGTAAGCCTGGGGAAGTTCATGGCAGAAAAATAGCTAAATAGGGGTGGAGACCCGGTGTAAATCAGTGACGCCTCACTATACATCAAACCAATAAAATGCCTTGCTTGTGCAGAGATCCAATAGTGCTCACTAGATTAGTGTCTTAGGTGCAACAGTGCATGATGATTATTTTTTACAGTCTATGGTGAGGATGGCCGGGAAATCGCTGATTAACACCCCATCAAAATACAGTATGTTGATCTATGTTGATTTTGTGTGTAGAGCATACTTCTGACAAAACATTATTTTAAATTCCTCCAGGTTTTGCTCCATTTTCAGTTTGCTCCATTTTCCATTCCAGTTTGCTCCATGTTGCAATCTAGCATACAGAACAATTGTCTGTAAAATGTGTCCTTCCTGGATTGAAAACAGTGACGAACAGAACACATAGCACCAACGGGCATGTGGGGGGAAGGGTTCTTTAAATGTAACATCCAATCAAATTCTTGCCATTGGGAGCCAGCTGACCATTCAAACTGTTTTTGCAATACAAAATTCTCCAAACCTCCAAGGGAGGCTGGACAGTGACGTGATTTTGGAGGTATGGTAATGTGAGACTACTACAAAGCTAACATATGGAATTGTTTTAAGATGGTCATACCAAGGATAATTAAGTGATTGACTTTTAGGACCCCTGTAGGTATAAAAAAATTATATAAAAAACATTTTGAATAAACATTGAATTTGGCCGTACTGCTATTAGCCCATATACATGCATTGAATAACAGATGAATACATATTCAAACATAGTCAAACATTTTATCAAAAGGAAGCATGTTTTGAGATACATTAGAAAGCTCTGAAGGTATCCCCTTACCAAGTTACCTTCAGATGATCTATATAGCACATTTCAGACATGAATGCAATGCGCTTCACAGGAAAATAAATAAAAACAGAAAAATGTACTACAAAACGAACACAACAAACAAAAGAATAACAATAAAAACAGAAACAGAAAGACCAAAAAAGCACCCTAAGCAAATGCTCAGCTAAAAAGGTGTGTTTTATAAAATATGTCCACAGTTTAAATATGTCCACAGTTTCAGCGCCCCTCAGGTTCTGCCTCTCCGTGCCTCTTGGTCCTAGGCTTTGGGGATAGTTAAAAGGCCAGTGTGCTAAAGGACATGAGGGACCTACCGGGTACGTAACTCAAAAGCATGTCTGATATGTATTGGGGTGCACAATCGTAGATAAGATTTAAAAAACAATAGAATAATCTTTAAATGTTTTCTAAAACTCACAGGCAGCCAGTGCAGAGACTTCAAAACCAGTGTAATGTGTGCTCTCCGTCTGATCTTGGTCATTATCTTTCTGTATGTTTTGCAGTTGACCAATGGCTTTCTTAGGTAGACCAGACAGGAGAGCATTACAGTAGTCAAGCCTGCTTGTAATAAATGCATGGATAAGTCTCTCTGTATCAGCCTGAGATAGAAATGACCGCACCTTGGCAATGTTCCTCAGTTGGTAAAAAGCTATTTGTCACATTCCTGTTCATACACTCAATAAAATCTGTAGCAACTTCAGAAGTAAGATAATGTTTTTAAATAATGCGTTCAGTATTACCCTGTAATATGAGCAACAAGGTAGTAAAAATACACAGTGGTGATCTGATAAAGCAGTGTCAACAATAGAGGTTACATCAATAGAAAGCCCCTTGGTAATAACCAGGTTGAGAGTACGGCCGCGGTTATGGGTGAACCCAGTAACATGTTGGATAAAGTCCATAGAGCTAAAAGGATTCATAAATTCAATGGCCTTGGAGGCCGTCTCTTTGTCAAAATGAATATTAAAATCAACCAACACAATGATTTTATCATAGTTCTCAAGGACAATAGACAATAGTTCAGAGAAATCAGTAAAGAAAGTGGGGCTGTGCTTTGGTGGCCTATACAGGGTTAGAGCCAGCACTGGGTGCTGACTTAAAAAGTATAGCATAATGCTCAAAAGACCCAAAGTTGCCAAATGAAATGTCCTTACAGGTGAGAGCATTAGTAAAAATAGAGGTTGTCCCCCCCAACCTTTTTAATTTTGGGGGAAGAGGCTTCAATAAGAGCAGCACTACACTCTGAAGACAGCCAATGCTTTAGTGAGATACGTGCAATCAACGTTGCCCTCACTAATGAGGTCATTCACAAGAAAGGTTTTACTAGTGATTGCTCTAACATTTACAAGCAACACATTTAATGAGTGTGGGCCACACCTGGGCATCTGCATCATGGTAACCAATGGAATAACAACCAAATGATGAACGTTACAACAACATGTTCTAACAGTCTCCAATCTATCAGAATGGTAGGATATAACAGTTTGTATAAACTCAGTAGAAGGCGGAGTTAGAGGAAGATGAATTAGGCTACTCACAACAACCATAGGGACATTTTTATGGGAGTTGATGGGGGTCGTAGAGCAAATTAGAGAACACCATCGTGAGAGTCTCATCTTATCCATAGAGGGGTCATATTAATGTTAAGGCCAAACCGTTCGGACGCTAAAGACATTTTCGTGAGAAGACCGATTTTCGAGATGTCTCATGGTCTGACAAACACTGCTGTAGCTCTGCCACCTTCCATCGTAGATGTGAAAGGCCGACATATGCGGATGCAGTGGATTTAAACGCAACCCAGCTCATGACGCCCCTTGGTGATGTGAGGCCTGAGGCAATTGCCTCTTCTGCATAATGGTAAGGCTGCCAGTGACGAACTAGACTAAAATTGACCAATGTATTTTTTTCTCTGACATGGGCTTTTTGAGTGACTGTCAATGAGTGATATATAACAAGAGAAAAACTGCTGATGTACAACCACGTTTTGAAATTGCAACTTGTGAATTCCACTATTCTAACTCTCAACAGTAAGTGGAGACCCCAAATGAGTTCCTAAAGATATATATACATACATTACCAGTCAAAAGTTTGGACACACTTACTCATTCCAGGGTCTTTCTTAATTTTTTACAATGTTCTACATTGTAGAATAATCGTGAAGACATCACAACTATGAATTAACACAAATGGAATCATGTAGTAAACAAAAAAGTGTTAAACAAATCACCCTTTGCCTTGATGATAGCTTTGCACACTCTTGGCATTCTCTCAACCAGCTTCATGAGGTAGTCACCTGGAATGCATTTCAATTAACAGGTGTGCCTTGTTAAAAGTACATTTGTGTTGGGCCTCCCGGGTGGCGCAGTGGTTAAGGGCGCTGTACTGCAGCGCAAGCTGTGCCACGAGAGACTCTGGGTTCGTAACCGGCCGCGACCGGGAGGTCCGTGGGGCGACGCACAATTGGCCTAGTGTCGTCCGGGTTAGGGAGGGCTTGGCCGGAAGGGATATCCTTGTCTCATCACACACCAGCGACTCCTGTGGCGGGCCGGGCGCAGTGCGTGCCAACCAAGGTTGCCAGGTGCACAGTGTTTCCTCCGACACATTGGTGCGGCTGGCTTCTGGGTTGGATGTGCGCTGTGTTAAGAAGCAGAGTTACCTCTGCTGCAGATGACAAGTTCATTAGAGTTACCATCCTCATAAATCAGCAATTAACTGCACCTCAGATTGCACCTCAGAGTTCAAGTAACAGACACATCTCAACATCAACTGTTCAGAGGAGACAGCATGAATCAAGCCTTCATGGTTGAATTGCTGCAAAGAACTACTAAAGGACACCAAAAGAAGAAGAGACTTGTTTGGGACAAGAAACATGAGCAACATGAGCAATGGACAATGAGTCAAAATTGAGATTTTTGGTTCCAACTGCCGTGTCTTTGTCAGACGTCGAGTAGGTGAACGGATGATCTCCGCATGTGTGGTGCAGCATGGAGGAGGAAGTGTGGTAGTGTGGGGGTGCTTTTCTGGTGACACTGTCTGTGATTTATTAAGAATTCAAGGCACACTTACCAGCATGGCTAACACAGCATTCTGCAGCAATACGCCATCCTGTCTGGTTTGCACTTAGTGGAACTATCGTTTTTTTTTCAACAGGACAATGACCCAAGAAACCTACAGGCTGTGTAAGGGCTAACTTACAAAGAAAGAGAGTGATGTAGTGCTGTATCAGATGACCTGGCCTCCACAATCACCTGACCTCAACCCAATTGAGATGGTTTGGGATGAGTTGGACTGCAGAGTGAAGGAAAAACAGCCAACAAGTGCTCAGCATATGTGGGAACTCCTTCAAGACTGTTGGAAAAGCATTCCAGGTGACTACCTCATGAAGCTGGTTGAGAGAATGCAAGGCTGTCATCAAGGCAAAGGGTGGGTACTTTGGGTCACTACATAATTCCATATGAGTTATTTCCTAGTTTTGATGTCTTCACCATTATTCTACAATGTAGAAAATAGTCAAAATAAAGAACAATCCTTGAATGAGTAGGTGTGTCCAAACTCTTGACTGGTACTGTATATATATATATATATTAATTTTAAAAATGAGGTCCAGACCTCATTTGTAGCTATAGTCCTGCCCTACCCACACACAGTTGCATTTAAGTTTAAAAAAATTGTAACACCTCATTTAACGTCAAGCCCTCCCATCCCAGAGGCCACATTAACTTCCCAGTGAGGGGCAGAGAGAGTGCACGGCGTCAAACAGAAATCAAAGAACAATCTAGAGACTTCATCCATTTTTCATGATATTTTTCATTTAGCCTCTTAGGACCCCAGTAATGGCAATCAATAGATCAAGCTGCTGTCACACCGTTAAGACCTACAGGGACCACTATATAGGTCTATAAACACACACACACACACACACACACACACACACACACACACACACACACACACACACACACACACACACACACCTTTATTCAACACAATAGTATTCTCTGCAATTATTCTCTATAATTATACTTCTTCATAACTATAATTTATGACGGCAATATTACCATCCACAAAATATGTGCTACTACTATCCTTTTAATGGTCATATGATCGAGTTTATAATAACAGCATCATTAAAACACATACACATATAGGCAACACAGCTCGTCCAATGGGGCACTCTATCTTTCCAATTTCATGGGACTCATCCATAACATAAAGAATTGTGGGTGGGACTTACATGCTACTTCTAATGATGCGTTTCTGCTCACTGCCTCGCCCAGGTAATTGCGGGCCACACACACGTAGCTGCCGTCGTCTGGCTTGCTGCGTCGGCCGTGGACGATGCGCAGGAAGAAGAGGGAGCCGCTGGGCAGCAGCATGCGGTGGGAACGGGGGTTGTCCCGGTCTGTCTCCACCCGCTCCCCGTCCTTGTACCACTCCACCGTGGGGGCGGGACGCCCCTCCGCCTTGCAGTTGAGGGTGGCCGGCTCCCCCTTGGACACAATGAGGTCAGAGGGGTGCTCCACGATCCGAGGAGGGGAGTCATCCTGACGCAGACGAGATCCTGGGAGGAGAAGATTGGAGAAATGATTAGCTACACATATGCCAACATAAGATATGTTCAGTAATACCAACTGACAATATCGGTAAGTCCGGATTGATGTGTAAAATATACAGGGAGAAAGTCTGAGAGAAAGCCTATAAATGAGTGCCAGGCCCTGACAGGCAGCACACACACCATGACACCACACAAAAACGAGCCGCAATATCCACACTGACAGACACAAGACAGAGAGTTATTATGGCTAATTAGATTTTTCATTGACACATTCCGTCAAGTGCTCTGTTCCTCTTAGATGCTGCTGGGTGGTGAGTGGGTGAGAGAGTTGCTTGTTAGTGTGTGTAGCAAATAAATGTTGAATGTCGATTTCTATTTCTAAGCGTGTCTTCAGATAGGCACGTGTGTGCCCATTGGGGATATAGAAAAGCATAATCAACATGTTCCTTTTTGACAGAATCAGACTTTTGCATTCAATGTGTATGAGTAGTCTGTTTCTCTGTCCCTCACCCAGGGTTTGATGTCACTGTGAACAAGTCAACAGGAACACATTCCTGTGTGTCAGCTGGAAGTGGAGGAAAAGCAACCCAACCATGCTGTGGGAAGGAGAGGAAGCAGCAAGTGTTTGATGTCATTACCAAGCGCTTGCTCCCACACTGCCTCCAGCTCTACCTAGTACCCACAACCCTCCTATTCTCCCCTTGTCTGTGTTGGTGACACAGTGAGGCATCGCAACACAACATGATTCTATCATTACTCATACCAAGACAAATGGGATATGACAAACACTACTCTGTTTTTCTGTGTAAGGATGGGAGTGAGCACTTAACAGGGTAACCTGGGAGAGAGCTATAGTGTTCAGTTGGATGACAAGACTAGCTGAGCCATGACAGAAATATGTTATAGTAATGGGTTTAGTTTTCTGCAACTGTTGCTCTTTCAAGTCTGCACAGCTCTCCTTGATGGGAAATCTGCTAACAATACACAAACTACGTCTATTTCCAGCTTCTCAAATCGATCAGACTCTACCTAATCCAACAGGTGTATTGCTAACCTGAGCGAAGCTGCCAGCCACTGGCATTCCACACTCCAAAACGCCACTCTCAGATAATTACCAATACCCAGCCCACTCAAGTGTGCCGACTCCCTGCCCGTCTGACTTACTCTCACTCCCCCTCCCTTCCCCACACCCACACCCACCCCCACCTAGTGTTTAATGGCCCTAATGGGGACTGGCTGGATCCATTCAACTACAACCACAGTTATAAATTCATACGTAACCAAAGATATCCACCCTCCAAAAAGCTTCTCATTTCATTAGTCCCTTCAGTGAGCCTGTTCATGGAACTGCCCACGCAATTCATGCACTCAGTTTCACCCAAGTCCTGAGAGCAGTACAGAAGCTGAAACAGACTAATGCTCATTACAGCCACCCAGGGCTTACTCTACTGTGGCCCTGCATATGAGCAGTGGTTTTTATCCCTGAATAAACTAGTCTTAAAGGTCTTCCGACAACCTGAACTTTCTGAGATAAGGTTTCCCCATAGAGCAGCTATGGTCTTTCCAAACTCATTACTCTCTACCTTATCTTTCTCTCTCTGAGGTAAAACTGTACGCCCAGGCGACAGCAGAAATGTCATGGCTACGCTTGACTGGGATTTAGCTGCACTCTGGCTAAACAAAAACATATGAAAACAGCATCTCCCTCTGCACTTTAACTTTGACCATATCAACTGTCACATCCATTACAGCTGACATCCCTCTCCTACTGAACATAGCTGTTGGCTGGAATATTCATAAAGGAAAGAGTACTGAGGGAACCCAGTCAGTCAGAATAGTTATGGTAATATCATCACCTACCACTGATATCAACACGCTGTACCAATATTGACAAATTATGATGTCCCTTGAAATTACAGTGGAATAACAATACTTTTAAAGTGCATGTACAATGAATGTATTTGAATTGCTGATTGGTGAACTGCACTGTGCACATAGAGTTTGCACTTCACCCAATGTGCAGTTATCAGGAATTGACTGATTATAGACTAATGATATTGACCATCTTGGACTCTCCCATCACAGCAGAGGATGATAATGTGTCGTTCTCTGTGACATGGCGTTGTCTCATAATGTTTTTGTTTAATCTCAAGCTTACTTTCAATAACACAGCGCTGCCAAGACCTTGCCATTTAATCACCCACAGACAGTCAAATGGCCTTTTGCCAAAAACTCTCCATGTCACCCTCTTTCATACACAACAATAACACACATGCACAGGCAGAAAACAACCTCAAAGCCAACTTGACAAAGTTATAAAGCAAAAAATCGATGAAGAGAGAGGCGGGTGAGTGTGTGTGAAAGAGAGTGAAAGACAGAGAGAGATACTGCTACTAAAACACAATAAAATACTCATACTAGCACACAGTATAACCCCTGCTACCCAATTGTACAGGTACAGGAGTTGAATGAAAGCCCTGTAAGAGTGGTTAAGAGCGTTGGGCCAGTAACTGAAAGGTCGCTGGTTCAAATCCACAAGCCGACTTGATGAAAAATATGTTGATGTGCCCTTGAGCAAGGCACTTAACCATATTTGCTCCTGTAAGTCGCTCTGGATAAGAGAGTCTGCTAAATGACTGAAATGTAAATGTGGTAGAATATAAGCAATGGAGTGGGGCATCACTGTGTATATAGTAGTCAACAGCCATAGGGATGGAACCAGCCCCCTCTCTCACCAAATCAATGCTTTCAATGTGGACATGGTCATCAAAAACAGCTGTATGTCCAGTGGGGGACAACACAGTGGCATTGGCCTGGAAAGCCCATATCGACCAAGACAGGGAGCTCAACCGTTATGAGTGCTGTGTCCTCACCAGTGATGGTGCTCAAGGGACAGACAGTATGTACAGTATGTCCTGTGACCAGTGGACACAGTGTCCATATATAACAGACTGAAACAAGTCACAGGACTATAAGATAATTCAGCATAATAGTCTCCATGACATATTTTGGGGACTTTTCAGAGAAAAAAATCTAAGTTCCACCAGCTGCATATCAGAACCCAAATCATCTGAGTCTAACACAAGCCTTCTGATGTTCGGGGTCCAACTGTATAGATCCATCAACTTCACCCATTTTTCCCCTTCTTTACATTTCTTAGAGACTATTGATGTCCCTCTAAATTCTTAAATGGAAAATCCACTCAAAACTATATTTTGCTATTTTTTTCAGTCCGCTGTTGACAGTCCCAAAATGTTTTCTATGTAAGCAGTCAAGTTTTCAAGAATTAGGACTCATCATGGTGATGTGGCAAGTGACACTATGCTTCTTGAAAATCCAATATCTTAAAAACTTGACTGCTGACATGCAAAACATTTGGGACTGGATTAACTGTGGACTAATGAAAAAAATACCAAAATATAGTTTGTAAGTGGATTTTTCCATTAAGACTGTGAAAATGTAGTAAGACATCAATGGTGTCTATTAAATATAAAGAAGGGGGTGACAACTTATTATTAACAAAAGAAAGATGACAATGAAAGTGAAAGCTGCTGCCTATTAAATATTGTCAGTCACCTATGGGTAATTGACACAATACAGTGCTGAATGTCATTAAATTGAAACCGAATAAATTGTGCTTTCATTTATCAGCCAAGGGCAAAATTAAACCTTTCAAATCCTCCCTAATGATATACTTACATCAATTAGGAAAATGTATTCATTAACAATTAAATGAATCAGGGACCCCTAAATAAGTATATGTTTCGAATTGCAATATATGATTCATTTGTATGATAGTTAATAAAATGTCAACGAATTCAATCGATAAAAAACACATTGACAATCCATTGCTCATAAAATAGTCTGGTGCATCAAAACCACGTTGAAAGGATCAACCCCTGCATGTTGAGACACATTAACGCGCCATCAGAAACCACATGTGTGCACCCCTTTTTCGCCTGCTTTTTGCAACGTTTTGAAATGAGGAATAAACAGAACAAGCCAGGCAAAATACAGTTGCTACTGCAGGTGCTCTAATCAAACGCGGGGTTGTTCGATGTTTTAGGTGGGGTACCCACACTTAGACTATGTGTATATCTAAAACGAAAAACAGGGAAAAGCTATGTTTTTATTACAAACTTAATTGTGGTGACCAAATCAAATGAAAGGTTCCAGGACTTACCGTTGACTTGGGTGTGCAATAGTCCATAGAAAAATAAAAACCGTAGTAGACCCATTCTGGCATAGTAACCGTCCACGGTATATTAGCGCAAAACTCGTCAGATATACTTCTTTACCTTGCTTATTGTGCGACTCTGTAGTCGGTTCTGAGCATATAAACTGTTGAATTTTAATATAAAGAATTTAAGTTATATTTTAATGGACAACGAAATCATTCACGATACGACTTCATGTTTTCTCACCAAGAGCGCACCCGATGGGTAGCCTACTTCTCCACACAACATTTGGAGGTGTCTCATCACCAGACACTAACCAAAGAGCGACGATGTGCTCGCCTCATAGCATCACCCCGACCGGCTCCCAGAGCCTATTTCATGCAATGCTCCTTCTAGCTAAAATCGTCGAAAACGAAGCCCATAGGCAACAATATATAATATAAATGGTCTGAATGACCATCATTTTGAAAATATCACTCCGACGGAATACGCGCAGTTCAGTAACCTACAGGCGGGACGGTTGTGAGACAACGGTGGTGGACTGTGGTGGTTTCAGACCGAGGTGAATAGCTGCACAGTTACAGCCCCCTTCCTCGTGGAACTGTACATTGGTAGCCTACAGTAGTAGCGGGCTACAAAACGCGAATACGCAGACTTCCATCAAACCATCTCAGAATGTGCTATTTAGAGGTTGTCCTATGCGCTGATCTGAAGTCAGTTTGGGTTTAGATTAGAGGGGCAAACTAGTCCTAGATCTGAACTGTCGACATAGCTACAGAGCGCTGTGGAAACCACATACAAATCACATAACTACATTAGGCTATGCCAATATTTCTTTGGGAGATTTGCTCATAGAAATGTTGTTTGGGTTTGGTGTTTAAATTGCTATGCATTTGATTTGCAAATCAAGGCAATTAATTTAATAGCACTGCTATGTGCGCCTTATAACATATGGAGTAGGCTAAACATCAAATCAAATTGTATTGGTCACATCACATATTTAGGAGATGTTTTTGCGGGTGTAGCGAAATGCTTGTGTTCCTAGCTCCAACAGTGCAGTAATATCTAACAATTCACAACAATACACACAAATCTAAAAGTAAAAGAATGGAATTAAGAAATATATAAATATTAGATCGAGCAATGTAGGAGTGGCATTGACAAAAAATACAGTATAATAGAATACAGTATACAGTATAAAGTGCAATCAAGTTGCGTCCTCTATCGACGACATAGTATACATCAAGGTACAACAAGTTGCGTCCTCTATCGACGACATGGATATCTCTTAGATATCATCTGGCATAGACAGAATGTGACTGCAAAGTGGTTTGTTCCTATATGGCAATTCTCTCAGTCAATATCAATGACAACTTCACTGCTAATAGCCCATGGCACATACTGTCTACTGCCAGCAGTCGATTCCATCCACATGAATAAGAGGAATGAAAACCCTGGGCCTTATTCTTGATGAACTGGGCACTCAATGAGCTATTGACAAAAATACTCCTCCCAACAAGCACATTCAATAATGCTTATCTACTGATGATAATTTAGTTAGCCCAGTGAACTGAATTGAAATGTACTGTCACTTTTTGGGTCATTTTTTGCCCCCCAAAGTTTTTAGTAAAAAATAAATAAAACATTTAAAAAATACTGTAAAATCAGCAAAACATTTCTTTAATTCAGGAAATCTTTTCCCAAGTCTTCCCACAAATAAAAAAAAGACATGTGATTGTGTCTCAATGTATGAAATTATTGTTATTTTAAAATACGATCTCTTTTTGTGTTTAGTTGTGGTCAATTTGCAGCCTGCAAATTATTCTAATTATGTTCCAGCCCTTTGACCATCCACTCCTACAAAAATTGTCCCGTGGCTGAATCTAGTTGCCTACCCCTGATCTACGGTGTCAGTAGAAATCCAGGTGGTGGAGAAATGTGTGTGTGTGTGTTTTTCCCTGTTGAGAAAAAGGTAAATGTGTGGTTGTAGGTGTAAAGTGAGGTGGTTCATCGTAGATTGCCATTCTACAGGTAGATTTTTGGTTGTGATTAACCAAAAATTCACAGTAAATGTTAGTTCAGTCCACAGGGCAAACTAAATGATCACCTGTGTAACTAAAAAACTGTAGATCAGCTTTACTCCACACACAGAGATTCATACAAAGCTCTCCCCCGCACTCCATTTGGCAAATCTGACCTTAACTCAAATCTGACCATAAATCCTGCTTACAAGCAAAAACTCAAACAGGAACAACCAGTGGCGTGCTCAACATGGAAGTGGTCTGATGAAGCGGATGTTGAGCTACAGGACTGTTTCACTAGCACAGACTGGAATATGTTCCAGGATTCATCTGATGGCATTGAGGAGTTTACAACACCAGTCACGCAAGCCCCCCAGATGAGCTAAATGCCTTCCATGCCTGCCTCGAGGCAAGCAACACTGAACCATGTATGAGAGCACCAGCGTTTTCAGACGACTGTGTGATCACGCTCTCCGTAGCTTATGTGAAAAATACTTTTAAACAGATTAACATTCACAAGGCTGCAGGGCCAGACAGACGATCAGGATGCGTACTCAGAGCATACGCTGTCCTGCTGGGCAAGTATTTTCACTGACTGTCACGTTCTGACCTTTATTTCCTTTGTTTTGTCATTATTTAGTATGGTCAGGGTGTGAGTTGGGGTGGGCAGTCTATGTTTGTTTTTCTATGTTTTGGGTATTTCTATGTTTCAGCCTAGTATGGTTCTCAATCAGAGGCAGGTGTCATTAGTTGTCTCTGATTGAGAATCATACTTAGGTAGCCTGGGTTTCACTGTGTGTTTGTGGGTGATTGTTCCTGTCTCTGTGTTTTGCACCAGATAGGGCTGTTTTTGGTTTTCCACGTTTATTGTTTTTGTAGTGTTCGTGTTTATCTTTTGTTATTAAACATGAATCAAAGAAACCACACTGCATTTTGGTCCGCCTCTACTTCACCACAGGAAAACCCTTACAGAATCACCCACCACAACAGGACCAAGCGGCGTGGTAACGGGCAAAAGCAGCAGCAGGAGAAGCAACAGAGGCAGCAGCAGCAGGAGCAGCAGCAGCAGCAGTGGGAGAGGCTGCACTATTTGGAGGAATGGACATGGGAGGAAGAATTGGAAGGTAAAGGACCCTGGGCACAGCCTGGAGAATATCGCCGCCCCAAAGAAGAGCTGGAGGCGGCGAAGGCGGAGAGGCGCTGGTATGAGGAGGCAGCACGGCGGCGTGGATGGAAGCCCGAGAGTCGGCCCCAAAAAATATTGGGGGGAGGCACACAGGAAGTGTGGTGAAGCCAGGTAGGAGACCTGCGCCAACTTCCTGTGCTTACCGGGGGGCTGGAGAGACCGGGCAGGCACCGTGTTATGCTGTGAAGCGCACGGTGTCCCCAGTGCGGGTGCATAGCCCGGTGCGGTACATTCCAGCTCCGCGTATCGGCCGGGCTAGAGTGGGCATCGAGCCAAGTGCCATGAAGCCGGCTCTACGCATCTGGTCTCCATTCAACCGGGTAAGGTTGGGCAGGCTCGGGGCTCAAGAGCTTCAGTGCGCCTGCACGGTCCGGTCTATCCGTTACCACCTCCACGCACCAGCCCTCCAGTGGCAGCCCCCCACACCAGGATGTCTCTCCGGCTCATCCTTACAGAGGCTCCCGCCTCTCCAGCGCTGCCGGAGACTTCCTCCTCTCCAGCGCAGCCAGAGTCTCCCGCCCGTTCGGCGCTACCAGAGCTCCCGCCCCTCAGTCCAGAGGCGCCAGAGCTACTCAGTCCAGCGCTGTCAGAGCCTTCCTCTCCAGCGTTGCCGGAGCTTCCCGTCTGCCCAGCGTTGCCGGAGCTTCCCGTCTGCCCAGCGTTGCCGGAGCTTCCCGTCTGCCTGTACCGCCAGTCAGCCAGGGGCCGCCAGTGCCGCCAGTCAGCCAGGGGCCGCCAGAGCCCCTCAGCCAAGAGCCCCTGCCCCTCAGCCAAGAGCCCCTGCCCCTCAGCCCAGAGCTTCCGCCCCTCAGCCCAGAGCTTCCGCCCCTCTGCCCAGAGCTTCCGCCCCTCTGTCCAGAGCTTCCGCGCCTCTGTCCCGAGCTGCCCCTCAGTCCAGTGGGGTCATTTAGAGGGGTCGCCGTGGTTAGGAGGCCACGGAAGCAGACAATAAGGTGGACTAAGACAATGGTGAAGTGGGGTCCGCGTCCCGCGCCAGAGCCGCCACCGCGGACAGACGCCCACCCAGACCCTCCCCTATAGGTTATTGTTTTTGTAGTGTTCGTGTTTATCTTTTGTTATTAAACATGAATCAAAGAAACCACGCTGCATTTTGGTCTGCCTCTACTTCACCAGAGGAAAACCCTTACACTGACATTTTCAACCTCTACCTGACCCAGTCTGTAATACCTACATGTTTCAAGCAGACCACCATAGGTAAATTAAATCAAAGTTTATTTGTCACGTGCGCCGACTACAACAGGTGTAGACCCTACAGTGAAATGCTTACTTACAGGCTCTAACCAATAGTGCAAAAAAGGTATTAGGTGAACAATAGATAAAGAAATACAACAACTGTAAAAAGACAGGCTATATACAGTAGCAAGGCTATACATGTAGCGAGGCTAAATACAGACAACGGTTAGTCAGGCTGATTGAGGTAGTATGAAAATGTAGATATGGTTAAAGTGACTATGCATATATGATGAACAGAGTGTAGCAGTAGCGTAAAATAGGGGTTGGCGGGTGGTGGGTAGAGGGACACAATGCAGCTAGCCCGGTTAGCCAATGTGAGAGCACTGGTTGGTCAGCCCAAATGAGGTAGTATGTGCATTAATGTATAGTTAAAGTGACTGCATATATGATAAACAGAGAGTAGCAGCAGCATAAGAAGAGGGGTTGGAGGGGGCACACAATGCAAATAGCCCGAGGGACATTTGATTACCTGTTCAGGAGTCTTATGGCTTGGGGGTAAAAACTGTTGAGAAGCCTTTTTGTCCTAGACTTGGCACTCCAGTACCGCTTGTCATGCGGTAGTAGAGAGAACAGCCTATGACTGGGGTGGCTGGGGTCCTTGACAATTTTTAGAGCCTTCCTCTGACACTGCCAGGTGTAGAGGTCCTGGATGGCAGGCAGCTTAGCCCCAGTGAAGAATTGGGCCGTACGCACTACCCTCTGTAGTGCCTTGCTGTCAGAGGCCGAGCAATTGCCGTACCAGGCAGTGATGCGACCAGTGTTGCAGCTGTAGAACATTTTGAGGATCTCAGCACCCATGCCAAATCTGTCGTGCCCTCCTCACGACTGTCTTGGTGTGTTTGGACCATTCTAGTTTGTTGTTGATGTGGACAACAAGGAACTTGAAGCTCTCAACCTGCTCCACTACAGCTCCGTCGATGTTAATGGGGGGCGTGCTCGGTCCTCCTTTTCCTGTAGTCCACAATCATCTCCTCAGTCTTGGTTATGTTGAGGGATAGGTTGTTATTCTGGCACCACCCGGCCAGGTCTCTGACCTCCTCCCTATAGGCTGTCTCGTCGTTGTCGATGATCAGGCCTACCACTGTTGTGTCATCGGCAAACTTTAATGATGCTGTTGGAGTTTTGTCTGGCCATGCAGTCGTGGGTGAACAGAGAGTACAGGAGGGGACTGAGCACGCCCCCCTGGGGAGCTCCAGTGTTGAGGATCAGCGTGGCAGATGTGTTCCTACCCACCCTCACCACCTAGGGGCGGCCCGTCAGGAAGTCCAGGATCCAGTTGCAGAGAGGTGTTTAGTCCCAGGATCCTTAGCTTAGTGATGAGCTTTCAGGGTACTATGGTTTTGAACGCTGAGCTGTAGTCAATGAATACCATTCTCACATAAGTGTTCCTTTTGTCCAGGTGGGAAAGGGCAGTGTGGAGTGCAATAGAGATTGCATCATCTGTGGATCTGTTCGGGCGGTATGCACAAACACTTTTTTGGTTTCTACATGATTACATTTGTTTTATTTCATTGTTTTGATGTCTTCACTATTATTATTCAATGTAGAAAATAGTATTTTTTAAAAACTTGCATGAGTAGGTGTGTCCAAACTTTTGACTTGTACTTGTACATATTACCTCAATTACCTCAACTATCTCGTACCCCTGCACAGTGACTTTGTACGTACTCTTTGTATAATGAAAAAATATATATACGCAACATGCAACCATTTCAAAGATTTTGCTGAGTTACAGTTCATATAAGGAAATCAGTTAATTGAAATAAATAAATTAGGCCTTAATCTATGGATTTCACATGACTTGGCATGTGCAGCGCCCCACTAGTACCCACTAGTAAGCCAGACCCAGCCAAACAGAATGAGTTTTACCTACAAAAGGGCTTTATTACGAATAGAAATACTCCGCCTCTTCTGACGATCAAGCAGGTGAAGAAGCCGGATGTGGAGGTCCTGTGCTGGCATGATGACACGTGGTCTGCGGTTATGAGGCCGGATGGAACTATTGCCAAATTCTCAAAAATGACGTTGGAGGCGGCTTATGGTAGAGAAATTAACATTCAGTTCCCTGGCAACAGCTCTGGTGGACATTCCTGAAGTCAGCAATCCAATTGCACGCTCCCACAAAACTTGAGACATTTGTGGCATTGTGTTGTGTGACAAAACTTCACATTTTAGAGTAGCCTTTTATTGTCCACAGCACAAGGTGCACCTGTGTAATGATTATGCTGTTTAATCAGCTTCTTGATATGCCACACCTGTCATGTGGATGGGTTGTCCTGACAAATGATAAAATGCTCACTAACAGGGATGTAACACATGTGTGCACAAAAATTGAGAGAATTAAGCTTTTTGTGTATATGTAACATTTCTGGGATCTTTAATTTCAACTCATGAAACATGGCATGGCACCAACACTTTATATGTTGTGTTTATATTTTTGTTCAGTTATAGTTTCGTTATAGATATTTTATTTTGTTACTATTTTTAAAAGATTGTTGCAAAATGTTTGTACTTTTTAACTCTGCATTGTTGTATTTGGCGCATGTGACAACTAACATTTTATTAGATTTTTTATAATATGAGAGGGCTGAGTGCAAAGCACTCACAGGAATAGGTGGTCTCTGCAGATGATGGGATAAGTGCTATCATGAAGTGAAAATAAACCATACCGTCTGTGATTGCTTCTGATGGGAGAAAGTGACCCTGTTCCCATCCCACACTTTCCTTTCTCTACCTCTGATGCGCACCTCTGTGGCCTTGTCTTTTAGATGATGCCTTTACATCTCCCCTGCCATTATTGGCACTCTGTATCTGAAAGACACTTTGGCAGAAAGAAAACATGTAGTTTATAAAAGTTTCATGAACTGAATGTTTTGAGGTGCATAGGCCTACTCACACCCACACACACAACAAGTTGTTTGTCAAATAAGCTCTCATTGGAAATGTAATGGTCTCTCACTCAATAATACATAACAGAATAGTTCATGAACCTGACATCTTAATGAAATCGGCACAGGCATTCACATATGTACAGCCCTCACACAAACACACAAAAAAATATGTTTCGTGATTTTGTCAAACGGTATAGCTTATAGGCTATCGTGTCTCACGGCCAATGGAGGTGAACAGTAGCCCACACTGTACATGTTTACATTTACATTTTAGTAATTTAGCAGAAGCTCTTATCCAGAATGACAATTAGTCCATGCATCCTCAGATATGTACAGTGCCTTGCGAAAGTATTCGGCCCCCTTGAACTTTGCGACCTTTTGCCACATTTCAGGCTTCAAACATAAAGATATAAAACTGTATTTTGTTGTGAAGAATCAACAACAAGTGGGACACAATCATGAAGTGGAACGACATTTATTGGATATTTCAAACTTTTTTAACAAATCAAAAACTGAAAAATTGGGTGTGCAAAATTATTCAGCCCCCTTAAGTTAATACTTTGTAGCGCCACCTTTTGCTGCGATTACAGCTGTACGTCGCTTGGGGTATGTCTCTATCAGTTTTACTGGACACATTTTTTTACAAGTTGTTTCACTTGACTGGTAATTTAGCAGCTAGAGTTGGAAACTATAGAACATTCCGGGACCCTAAGGTATGGGGTAGAATCATGGTGAAGGCACACTGAAAATTATTTTATGTGAAATCCCACTTTCTGCACATTGTTGTTCAAATCATTTGTTTTATTTAGTGTAGTATAAGCTTCTGTCTAGCGCTCTCCTGGGCGCATATGCACAAACCCCCGGAGAACAAGGCAATGCTACAGGTATTAAATAAACACTTTTCTTAAATACTGGGATAATAATAATTAATCATTAAAAAAATCTACTCACTCAAAAGGCAGGGAACATATCGAAACAACATGATTGTAATCCCTACAAGGGATATGGCTACAACATGATTGTAATCCTACAAGGGATATGGCTACAACATGATTGTAATCCCTACAAGGGATATGGCTACAACATGATTGTAATCCCTACAAGGGATATGGCTACAACATGATTGTAATCCTACAAGGGATATGGCTACAACATGATTGTAATCCCTACAAGGGATATGGCTACAACATGATTGTAATCCTATAAGGGATATGGCTGCCGTTTCCTGCCAAATAGTGGCCTGCTCGGACATTAGTCCTCAAGCATTTGCAATTGGCTTTTACAAAATAATAATCAACCTGAAAACTCGACATTAGCGGCAACAAACGCTGCAAAACACTCAACAGCATGTTTACAGTGTGGGGTGTAAAGTACACATTTTAATAGTGAATGTCCGACTGTCTTTAGCAATGCGAGAGTATTTGCTTGTAGGTGAAATGGCGCACTACAGCCACGCTGTAGTCACTCTGGCCTCAGACTATACAAATACCGTGATCTCTAAATAATCTATGTCAAGTTCCAAAATGAGGCAAAGATGCATTTCAATTGATTGTAAAGAGAAAGCATCTCCTTGTCAATCATCCCTTCGATTTTCATAACATGGCGAAACAGGCTATTTAAAAGGTTTGTACTCCAGCTCTAATGAAATGGCACTTAGTTCTAGTTCACTGCATGTGTTGCCAGCCCTCCCAGCCTAGTCAATACCGGTCAATACTGTCAATATGATTATGAATGCAATTCATTGCCATGAAATGAAAGTGAGACATGCTGCATTAGGAGCTATTGATCCAGAGAGTGAAATTAAATAGCTTTTTACTCAGGGCATTTAGAATTGTGGATCAAATTAGAATTGTTGATAATGACACAATGAAATCACAAATGATGATGGAGCAAGCTGTGCTAACCGATATTAAATGTCACTATAGATGAAAACGTTACGTTTATTGAGAGAGGTTTTGGGTTGTATTGCTGTCCTTCCATATTGTGGCCATGGAAACCACATCTGAATTCACACTACAGAACAAGGCCACTGGCTATTCATTGGCACTATCAGGAATGAAGGTAAGACACAGATGCAGACACATCAAATGAACAATGGTTTAATAATCCAGCAGGGGCAATAGACAGTTAACCAGAGGTGGGGTCAGTAAACCAGAGGTGGGGCATTGATACCAGACCGCAGGCAGGCTCAGGGTCAGGGTAGGCAGAGGTCAAAAATCCAGAGGTGGGGAAAAGGTTCAGGTCGGCAGGCAGGCTTAGGGCCAGGAAGAGTGGTCAGGCAGGCGGGTTCAGAGTCAGGACAGGCAAGGGTCAAAACCAGGAGGGCGGGAAAAAGAGAGACAGGGAAAAGCAGAAGCTGAGAACAAAAACACTGGTTGACTTGACAAACAAGACGAACTAGCAACAGACAAACACTGGGGAAGATGGGCGACACCTGGAGGGGTGTGGAGACAATCACAAAGACAGGTGAAACAGATCAGGGTGTGACAGTCACCTTGCGTAACACACCCATTCAAGAGAACATTTATTTCCCTTATTTGACATCTGCAACAACTGAAAATATATTTGTTTCCCCTTTTGAATCCAAAGACAGCTAACACACCAGTGGTGTGCCAGTCATATTGTACCAGGCCAGTAGCAGAAACTTCAGCCATCATTCTAGTCCAAGCCCTTTTCTAGTCCAAGCCCTTTTCCCGAAGATGTCCATACTGCTATCGCGAGTACTCGTAATAGGATCATGTACGCTCTTTATTTTATTTGAGTATATTAGTCTATTTCAGGGGTTCCCATTCAGCCGTGGGATGATTTTTACTTGAGCAGATGGTCGAGGGGCCGGAAAATACAGTAGTTATAAATCATTTGTACACCGCAAGAATCCCAAGCAGATAGTATTTGACAAAAACAGAATAATTTCAAAACTTGATTACATTGGTATATCTCTGTTTATGCGTGGGAATACTTGAGAACAGGTTTTCTAGTATTTTATTTCCAACAACGAAAAGTATTTTTTTGCTCAGAAAACTTGGGGAACACTAATCTATTTGTTTCTAGATCAGATCTTAGTCCATGATAGGCAGCAGTATATGTATAGATAAATTCACAGTGTGAATAGACTAATAAGCAGGAGGCTGACACTGCAGGGATCACAGTCTACAGAAACCTGTTACACAAACAGAGCAGAGCTCAAGGCATATGCTGCTCCCGTAGACAAGCGCTTCTTCATTCCTCACACACACGCACGCACGCACGCACGCACGCACGCACGCACGCACGCACGCACGCACGCACGCACACACACACACACACACACACACACACACACACACACAGATATCTATACACTTATCACTATATACCAAATTATGCTGATCCACTTCAAAGGGTCCTTTTGATATGACCCGGGCTTTACGTTGAAGCATTTATCTGTCACTCAGCGACCCATTTGGTCTTCAGCCTACACATGAACCCTGTGTAAAGTGTCATTATTACCAACAGCCTTTTCACATCTAATTGAGAGACCCAGATTATGAACTAATCAGCCATAAAGACATGCATGTGTACCTAAACCACCCACACACAGTGTATTGTATGAACATGCTGATGACCAGCCCTCAACAGTGTTTTTTCTGATGGCCACACTGCACATTATCAACACCCTGCCCAGTACACAGCAGCCTCAGACTCCAAACACAAAATCACATCAATCAATTTAATGCATTGTAGATCATCTTAAGCATTATGTTTTCCTATCAGGCTTTTATACAGGCTATATCAATAAATCATCATAGAATTTGTCAAACATGCTAATATGTTTGATGTAGTGGCCATTTTCTGAACCATATATTATTATAAGGAACAGCTAATTTAGTATACCTAAAAGGAAAAGGGGGAAATGAAACCATTCCTCCTACTTAATTTCTTTCACAGAGCATGGAGCTGAAGTAATGAGGCCATAATTAACTTGGTGACAGGGCCAGTGGTGGTGACACCTCGCTCAGGGCCAGCGCACACAGGGCCACACTGCTCCTAGAGGTGGGAGGAGCTCTGAGTAAAGCAATAAAAACAGATGCTTTATGCTCAGACTGAGGCTTGCAGGGAATGCCCATGCATGGGGAGCAGGACAGTAGGTCAGAGAAGTGCTCTTGAGGGGCAGAAAAGGGTGAACTGTTTCTTTCAAAGTTCCATCAAACCCCACTATATTCCTACTTCAGTCACAGGCTTAGCAGACTCCACCTCTTATCCTACTTCCATCACAGAGACAGACGTGTTGCCAGGCAACGTGAGAGAGTGCTCTACTCTCACTAAACAAAATCACACCCAACAGCACTGACTATCATGTATCTCTCTCTCTCTTTCTCTCTCTCCCTCCTTCTCTCGATCACACATTGAACAGTGTCAAGGTCGTGGGCCTCTTTGTCTGCACCATTACGCTCTCATCCCTGTGTTGGTCCAGCCCCACTGCATCAGGGGGGACAGATGGTGTTAGTGACAGAGTGGTCAGAGCCAGGCACAGGCCACAAACACACACACACAAGGCCAGCCTAGTGAGAGTGGACACCTGTCCTGACCGTGCATGCCAGCGATGGGGAAGAGAGGCAATGGTTTCTGTGCCCAGTGACAAACCTCTGTCTCACAGTTTAGAAGCCTGCTATAAACACTGGGCATGGACCCAGAGCTAACAGACCTCATGTAGAGCTTCAGTCTGTAGAGTTATCTCATTTTCTTTTTCATGTTCTAACTAGTGATGGGTCGTTTCGGGAATGAAGAGCTCTTTTTAAACAGACATTTTTGGTGAACCGGATCGCTGTGGAAGAGCTGTTCATTTGGCACCCTGATATGCATACTGCTATTATTGCTTTTTGAGCTCCAGACAACGATGATTTGCTGATAAGATCTAAAAACATTCTCTGAAGATGGTAATTCTTCACTGTAGGAAGAATAGGTAGTGAGGAGAGATCCTCATTCTTGTCCACATTCATTTTTCCTGTGTAAGCTAATAATTTCTTCAGGTTAAAATGTTTTTGAACTCAGACATCACAATCTACAATAATGGTAGGCTACATTGTAGGCTTTATATTAGAAATGTGCCGTTTTCAAGGTTTTATGTTTTGTCTTACCTCAACTGCAACTTTTTTGAAGTAGATGAACAGTGTGGCAACATGGGCCTCCAGTTGCCTGAGGGCCCTGACTCACTGTCTGCATGGAACACAATCTGTCCCCTTCAAACATCCAAGTAACAGTGCACAGGTCTGAACTAAAGATGTTCTCTTCTGCAAGCCGCACAACGTTAAAAATAGCTTCACGATCTGTGTGCAGTATTCAAGAAAAACACATTTTAGCTTCATAATAATTACTGTAAGATCCAATGGAATGTCCCTATTGGATTTGTTTATTTTTTTCGGGGTATTGGGAATCATATCCTGAATATGTAGACCACAATTAGTTTCATTTGACATCCTCCGATTACTATCTGTCATGCAGCCCTATAAACCCAACCCTGTTATTCCTGTCAGGACATACATTTCATAGAGCTAACGTTTCCATTAGTCAGATAACTCTGACTGTTGTTACCGTTATTGACGTGAGATTTCATAAAATGCAGTGTCTAAACTGCACAGTCGATGTCGGGAAGATGTCCAATAGACTGAGCCCGAAGAGAAAAACGGCATTTCTGTTGTCAAGGAGATGAGCTATGACCTTCGACTCCCTTCCTGTGCCTGTGGGGAGGTCATGTGACTCTCTCGCTGTCTCAGATTGATCAGTTTCCCTGGACTACAGCATCATGAACTCATTTCAGGATCGATGGGTAAATAGAGTGCATCGCCACTCTCCAGCCCTGCAGGGTCTGTCTGACAACGTCTCTCAACAGTCACACAACATATTAAAGCCTGGCCCCCGTCAGCACAGGTTGACTCTAGCAGATTTTTGTATGAACTATAGCCTAGACTGTATGCTTATAGTCACTATTTCCAGTGGTCTTAATGTGACTGGTACTATTATCACTATTACTACTATGTTCGCTTTTAAAAATACATTCTACCTCTGGGAAATGACATTGGCTTTCACCCCAAATGTACCATTCCTCTTAGGACATGTTTTATGTAACATATTGAGGGCTCTCAAGATCATCGTTGAGGGCTCTCAAGTGTAGGGCTCTTTTCTCCCTGAGATTTGAGTAGTGTCCATAATAGTCCTTTTTCCCTGGTACCAGCAGCCACAGACAGCACAGACCCCTTCAAACCCTGTAATGAGGTTCCACCCGCCACTTCCACAACTGAGCCCCAGATACGCCCCACTGAAGTGCAGAGAGAGGAACTTAATCCCCAGCATGGCCATTTAAATGCATTAAAGGTGAAAAAGGCCCGGGTCGCCCTCAGGAAGAGGTGCTTTTGGAGATGACGCAGGTGAGATGGCTCTCTGGATACACTGTGAGCTGGAGTAGAGGAGGGGTTGCTGGGTAATCAAGCGCAAGGACATTTACACTATTAATTTTTCCTCTAAATGAGGAAAGGAAAAAAGATTGGGAGAGAAAAAAAGTGCGAGAGGCTGAGAGGAATCAGACGAGAGAGAAGACCCAAAGTCTGCTGTCCTCTTTACGTGCTCAAAATGGCATATAATAGACTTCTCCCATGCGTGTAAACATCACATTTCCATAGAAATGGCCTCTTTCCCGTGTCTCCAGTGAGTAGTCGGGGTGTGAGGGAGGGATGCGCCACTTGCCTCTTAATCCTGTTAGCCATTCCTAGAATTGTGCCAATGCTCTGCTTCCAATGCTCCGGCTGGAAGAAGCGAATTAGAACAAACACATACACAGCAAACTGGCCGCAGAGACTCAGAGAATATGCTGGCGGGCAGAAAAACAACAATCTCCAGCCCTCTGCCTCCCTTCCCCCAGTCCAAACACTAAGCAAACACCTCTCACTGCTCATTAGCATTATCGGTTATCTTCACCATCACCTCCGGCCACCACGATAAGCATTGCTGTTATGCACTTTTATGTTTTGAGAGCTTTAATCAATTTTGTCTTCATCTCCTTTTTTCGATTGCAATTTCCTTCCTTACTCAGAGTAAAGCCTCTCACCAGGATGCAAAACAAATGCTCATTACATCTGTTGAGAAAAGCTATTAGAAAGTAGCTTGAGGTCATTATAAGGGCAATCACATGAATGAAGAGCATCCAACTAAAGCCTACTGTTTTGTGTTCCTGTCCTGAAACCTTTGGTGAATGTGCTTGCATTTTTGGTCAATGGACATTCATCGTCAGCCTTTAGTAGAGGACAGGTATGAGGTCCCTGGTTTAAGAGTACCAGAACTTGGTAGCAGTAGTACTGTTTAAGGGCATCCTAACTCATCAGTTTACAGTAACTCATAGTCATCCGTTTGGGTTGTTGGTTAATCCTGAGGATGAGTTTAAGATGTCCCTCTCACACACACTAAATCTCTCTGCTTTGCTTGTCTCAACTCTGCAGACTGAGCCTCAGCAACAGCAGTCTGTCTTTGCTTTAGTGTACTGCACTGCTGCCCCCTACAGATTATCTTCGACATGCACACCACAAAGAAAAAATATTTTAAAAAAAATGTCATTTGCATGTATATAGAGAATGTTTAGCTCTCCTAAAGGACATCATTGTCATGAACTATGTAATGGCCATTGGAACTGTGGATATGGATGAGTTACGTCTGCATGACATTTATGATAATGTTTGCTTCTCCAATCTCAACCATTACAATGTCAACACTCTCATTTATTTAAAAAAAAAAAAAATTTAATGAATGAACTCACAAGTTTAAGGAACATACATGAAATGGGATTAGAATATTTATTGAGGAAATGGAATTGATGTGAGAATGAGGATTCAGTGGGGAAATGAGAGTCTCAGGTAGACATAACCGTCAGCCCATGGTAGTTAGGCTGCTGTGGTGATGGCAATCCACCACAGAATAACCTTTAAGAAACTTGGTTAAGTAAAAGGAGAAAGAAGAGGGTGAAGGGGAGGAGGGATGTGACACAAAACAGAGAAGAGGCATCACTGTTTGGTCAGGTATAAGTAGGGTGGTAGTAGTGGTTAGGGAGGGTGAAAACAAGTATGGAGGCTGATTAGTGGTTAGTAGCAGCTGGACCTTGTTTGAGGAGTTACGTTCAATGCAACTAGTTAAGTGTTGCAAAAACATTTTTTGAAGCTGATTGGCAATGGTTAGCATCTGGTGCTTGTTGGGTTAGGGAGCTGCGTTCAAGGCAACTAGTTAAGTGTTAAATTCAAGTTTGGCCCTTTCTGCTGAATTTTTGTTAAGCCTTAAAGCCTTTAAATAAAACCAATACTTTTGTCTCAAAACAAACAGAGCACTTCCATAAAACGTTGTGTACATTGTGTCTAAAATCCCTGGCAATCTATTACCCGTGGGCAGGGCCGTGACCAGACCTTTCAAGGGGTAGGTGCTCCAACTGAAAAAAGCTCCCCACTTGAAAAGAAACCAACTTTCATAATTCATGTCACGAAATTCATAACATGCAACTGCCTCTGTGGCAAATTTTCGGGATATGTAACAGGTGTGAAATGGCTAGCTAGGTTTGTGGAGCAATAGGTCACGATGCTTCGTGGGAGACAGTTGTTGTGGTGTTCAGAGGTTCCCTGGTTTGAGCCCAGGTTGGGGCAAGGAGTGGGACAGAAAGCATCACTGTAGCACAGCTGCTACGCTCTGTCCTTCTGCTACACATATCAGCCAACCAGACCAATTATTGATGATGATGTAAATCAAGTCTCACCAAGTGTTAATAATCTAATGTTATGCTGCTGTGGCAGTACTGCTGATATTTAAACTAGGAGGCTAGCTACACACTCTCCACCGGTGACCGCATCTCAAGTCATGCATGTTTGGATACCGGGAGTGCGCAATAATTATACCACCACCCAAAAGGGCACTTGGTGAGTAGGAGGGCAAAGGGGATGTGCTGGGCACAGGTTGACTCCTATCCGTGCACGTACCTGCCACGTGGGGCATGAGAGGGAAACTGAAACGTGCCTTTATTATGTCTAGCAGTTTCTAAACACCTTATGTGGTTGTTGTTGTTGTTGGAGGTAACAGAAAGGAAAAGTCAAAGTTAAGGCTGTTCATGTGGAACATAGACTCATGGCAGACAGCATACTCCAGACTGCAAACAAAGACAGAGGAATCAATCAAATACATTTGCATTCATCCCCAGGGAGAGTGGTGCCTGCCTGCTGCATACCTGTATATTACAATATGGGAGATCATGCAGTCTCAGGAATAAAATTATGTATAATTTTCTCTCCACCGTTGGATAAATCAGCACATATGATTGTAGAACAAGAATGACACCCAGGTTTCCGCTCTCATCCACAAAAACAAGTATCATGACTCCTTTTATATTAAGTAATACCTAGCCACCATCTGTTGCCATAGCACTAATCTTGGTTAACCCAGAACTAAAGTCTCGCACAATTGGTCAACTGCTCGATTAGGTTCCAAACATGTTAAGAGAAGACATGAAGAGACGCTAGAATGAGGACCGGAACCGGAACGAGGAGCTCCACCCTTTTTCTTTGCAAGTTACGGGTAAGTCTACGGGCTGAACGTTCCCTCTGCTTCTGAAATTCAAAAGATGCTAACACCCGCAGAATCGTGATTTGTCCAAATAACCAGTGACGAAAAACCCAAGCACTGGAACTATTGGATCTTATTAGGTATCGGTGCCCATAGTATAAAGACAGAACTGAGGTACAATTTATGCTTACATAGTCTGCCCACGTGAGATTAGCACAGCACCCATGGAGGAAAAAAGACTGACCGTAACCAGGTTTCCATCTAACCTTTTACGCGAGTAAAGTACATGTCGGATAAAAAATGTCACAAGAGGCCAGATGAACACAGCCTTTAATCCACAACAAGTCAATTTGGTGGAAACACATCTCTGGTGGGAAAATGCACATATTGTTTTTATGCAGATTTGAGAATATCCGCATGAAAATCTGTTGCCAATTGGATGGAAACGTAGTTTATGAGAGATGCAGATAGGAATTCCTGCTTGAGTGGTACTGTACAATATATTGTACCCACAGGCAATGCATTTAATGTGTGTTAGGTGCTTAACTTAACACGCCTTTAAACACTTTCAGCTTCAGTAGCCGATTAGGTGAGTGTATGTGAAGGGTGTGTGCATCAAGCTGTGTACAGAGGAGGGCACCTGCTGGGCAAATAAACGATAACATCAACTGTTTCATAACCAGAGTGTACTGGTTTGAACATGTCACCCCGGGACTAGAGGGAGGGAGGAGCGTAGGGGTGGTGGGGATCTGGTTGGCAAAGAGATCAACGTTTGCACACCACCACAGGGAAAGAGCGGAGGAGAGCAGAGCGAGGAGGGAGAACGGAGTGGGTCTGTTGAATCTACGAAGCTACTAATGCTAATAAGGCAAAGCTTAGCTGTTGGAGGGGTTTTAAGGAGCTTACAGAGGAAGAGAGACTTGATTCTGTAGTGGCTTTTTTTCATCAGACTGAAATCTGGAGGGGTTTAATAACTCTTTCGCTTATGACAAGGAAATATACCCTGCAGTCATACACTCAGTCTCAGTGCTTAGTGTGTGGTAGTTGGGGCTATTCGGAACCAGAATGAATAAGCTCTGTTTTGCAGAAATACTGCCTACTGCTACAGTTTAATACAATTCTAACATTAGCACTAATACACCACCAATTTGCAGTTCAGTGTCTCTGAGTCATTGTATTTTCTTTATAGGGTCAAATTATATTGACTTGAATCCTAATAGTATCTGACATCTAATCTCATCCATATTGGTCAATCTCCAAACAGGTTGGTAATCGTGTTTCACAGAAGTCTGTCCTAATAGGCAGGCATCGACACGAAGCTGCTCAGTGAGGTGGAAGGTGGGAAGTGACCCTGGCTGATTCATAGGAGGTTGACCTCTAAAGTTGATACTTAGAGTTTGCCGTCTTTCTCTCCTTTTCTTTCTACACCCCCGGTGCTTCCCCCTCTTTCAACTGAAGATCAACTGAAAATCAATACCAGAAACAAAATGCCTGTACTGTGGAGTGGACCTTGGTTGATGCTCACAGTGACGCATACAAATACATGTTACAGGACATATGGCACAATAGCCAAATATCATTTTATATAATATTTCAAGAGAGCGTCCATCACAACCATCAGTCATCAGTATATGTCTATTTTGTCTCAACTATAGATGCCTCCCTGTAGCTCACCCAATCACAGGCCCCGTTCGGAGTCTCACTTTCCCCCTTCACTGTCATCTGGCCTTTCCTGTGATGATAATACTCACAAATGATGGCAATAATCCCAACATGCTATGCAGCTCCATCACAGCCTTGACAGAGAGCGGGATTAGGAAAGGGGATGGCAGGCGGAAGAGGAGAGGGCTGACGGTGCTGTTAGTGGGAGAGGGGGAGTGAGGGAATGAGAGGAAGAGAAGCACAGACCAAAGCCAGTAAATCCCATATAGCCTGTCAAAGGCTGACAGAGCAGTCAAGCACTAAGAACTTGTGTGTGTTTGCGTGCGCAAGCAAGTGTGTGTGTTCATATTATGTGTGTGTGCTGTGTGAGAGAGATGTTGTGTGTTCATGTGAAACCATGTGAGTCAAAATAGAGAATTTGTGTCAATATGAAAGATGAGAGGACAAGACCTGATGTTAGTTTCATGTGTGTGTGATATAATGTGAAAGATAATGAAAATGTGAACATAGGTAGAACCTGCTGTGACTATGCTCTCTACCGCTGTTCAGCTCAAGACTGGGTGGACCATGCAAACAGACTTTACTACAGTGGACTTGGGATGTGATGAGCATCGTGCATCAGTAGCCCCATTCTCCCTTCACATCATACCTTGGTGTGTGTCAATTCCCATAATATATTCAATGTGACAGGCATCTTAACGGATCTCTATAGTGTCACCTCCATAGGAGAAACTTTGTCTCCACCGGTTTCGCCATAGGCTCCATGACAGCCAGTCAGACCTACTGTAATATCTGTATTTCCAATGGATGTTGATTCAATGTACTAAGACGGTCAGCATTCTTCAAGAGAATCTGGCAGCAGCTACTCTTCCTGGGGTCCAAACAGGATTAAAGTAAAATTACTTTGAAGTACTACTTTTTTTGGTAACACTTTACTTGGATCGTAGATTCTCTACAGACTATCTACATCAGTAACATTTCAACTAACTATCTACTAACCCTAACCTTACCCTTATCCTAACCCTAAACTTAACCTTAACTCTTACACTTCTTCTAAACCTAACCGTAACCTTAGCAAGTAGTTGCTTATCAACAGATAGTTTGTTGATAGTATGGGGGTGGCGGTCTATGTATATTTGTAAACAACAGCTGGTGCATGATATCCAAGGAGGTCTCAAGGCTTTGCTTGCCTGAGGTGAAGTACTGTTTTGCTAGCACAGACTGGAATATGTCCCGTGACTGTACGTACATACCCCAACCAGAAGCCATGGATTACAGGCAACATCCACACTGAGCTAAAGAGTAGAGCTGCTGCTTTCAAAGAGCGGGACTCTAACCCGGAAGCTTATAAGTAATCCCGATATGCCCTCCAACTAACAATCAAACAGGCAAAGTCAATACAGGACTAAGATAGAATCGTGCTACACCGGCTCCGACACTCGTCAGATGTGGCAGGGCTTGCAAACTACTACAGACTACGAAGGGAAGCACAGCTGAGAGCTGTCCAGTCACACGAGCCTACCATACGAGCTAAATGACTTCTATGCTCACTTCGAGGGAATTAACACTGAAACATGTATGAGAGCACCAGCTGTTCCGGATGACTGTGTGATCACACTCTCCACAGCCAATGTGAGTAAGACCTTTAAACAACATTCACAATGCCGCAGGGCCAGACGGATTACCAGGACGTGTACTCCGAGCAAGCGCTGACCAACTGGCAAGTGTCTTCACTGACATTTTCAACCTCTCCCTGTATGAGTCTTTCAAGCAGACCACCATAGTCCCTGTTCCCAAGAACACGAAGGTAACCTGCCTAAATTAATTCCAACCCTTAGCACTCACGCCAGTAGTCATGAAATGCTTTGAAAGACTGGTCATGGCTCACATACACCATTATCCCAGAAACGCTAGGCCCACTACAATTTGCATACCTCCCCAACAGATCCACAGATGATGCATTCACTATTGCACTCCACACTGCCCTTTCACACCTGGTCAGAAGGAACACCTATGTGAGAATGCTGTTCATTGACTACAGCTCAGCGTTCAACATCATAGTGCCCTCTAAGCTCATCATTAAGCCAAGGTCCCTGGGACTAAACACCTCCCTCTGCAACTGGATCCTGGACTTCCTGGCGGGCAGGCCCCAGGTGGTAGGAGTAGGTAACAACACATCCGCCACGCTGATCCTCAACACGGGGACCCTCAGTGGTGCGTGCTCAGTCCCCTCCTATACTCCCTGTTCATTCATGACTGCACGTCCAGACACGACTCCAACATCATCATTAAGTTTGCCAATGACACAACAGTGGTCGGCCTGATCATCAAGAGCAACAAGACAGTATATCGAGAGGAGGTCAGAGACCTGGCCGTGTGGTGCCAGGACAACAACCTCTCCCTCAACGTGATCAAGTCTAAGGAGATAATTTTACATTTAACATTTACATTTAAGTCATTTAGCAGACGCTCTTATCCAGAGCGACTTACAAATTGGTGCATTCACCTTATGACCTCCAGTGGAACAGTAGTGCATCTAAATCTTTTCAGGGGGGGGGGTGAGAGGGATTACTTTATCCTATCCTAGGTATTCCTTAAAGAGGTGGGGTTTCAGGTGTCTCCGGAAGGTGGTGATTGACTCCGCTGTCCTGGCGTCGTGAGGGAGTTTGTTCCACCATTGGGGGGCCAGAGCAGCGAACAGTTTTGACTGGGCTGAGCGGGAACTGTACTTCCTCAGTGGTAGGGAGGCGAGCAGGCCAGAGGTGGATGAACGCAGTGCCCTTGTTTGGGTGTAGGGCCTGATCAGAGCCTGGAGGTACTGAGGTGCCGTTCCCCTCACAGCTCCGTAGGCAAGCACCATGGTCTTGTAGCGGATGCGAGCTTCAACTGGAAGCCAGTGGAGGGAGCGGAGGAGCGGGGTGACGTGAGAGAACTTGGGAAGGTTGAACACCAGACGGGCTGCGGCGTTCTGGATGAGTTGTAGGGGTTTAATGGCACAGGCAGGGAGCCCAGCCAACAGCGAGTTGCAGTAATCCAGACGGGAGATGACAAGTGCCTGGATTAGGACCTGCGCCGCTTCCTGTGTGAGGCAGGGTCGTACTCTGCGGATGTTGTAGAGCATGAACCTACAGGAACGGGCCACCGCCTTGATGTTAGTTGAGAACGACAGGGTGTTGTCCAGGATCACGCCAAGGTTCTTAGCGCTCTGGGAGGAGGACACAATGGAGTTGTCAACCGTGATGGCGAGATCATGGAACGGGCAGTCCTTCCCGGGAGGAAGAGCAGCTCCGTCTTGCCGAGGTTCAGCTTGAGGTGGTGATCCGTCATCCACACGGATATGTCTGCCAGACATGCAGAGATGCGATTCGCCACCTGGTCATCAGAAGGGGGAAAGGAGAAGATTAATTGTGTGTCGTCTGCATAGCAATGATAGGAGAGACCATGTGAGGATATGACAGAGCCAAGTGACTTGGTGTATAGCGAGAATAGGAGAGGGCCTAGAACAGAGCCCTGGGGACACCAGTGGTGAGAGCACGTGGTGTGGAGACGGATTCTCGCCACGCCACCTGGTAGGAGCGACCTGTCAGGTAGGACGCAATCCAAGCGTGGGCCGCGCCGGAGATGCCCAACTCGGAGAGGGTGGAGAGGAGGATCTGATGGTTCACAGTATCGAAGGCAGCCGATAGGTCTAGAAGGATGAGAGCAGAGGAGAGAGAGTTAGCTTTAGCAGTGCGGAGCGCCTCCGTGATACAGAGAAGAGCAGTCTCAGTTGAATGACTAGTCTTGAAACCTGACTGATTTGGATCAAGAAGGTCATTCTGAGAGAGATAGCGGGAGAGCTGGCCAAGGACGGCACGTTCAAGAGTTTTGGAGAGAAAAGAAAGAAGGGATACTGGTCTGTAGTTGTTGACATCGGAGGGATCGAGTGTAGGTTTTTTCAGAAGGGGTGCAACTCTCGCTCTCTTGAAGACGGAAGGGACGTAGCCAGCGGTCAGGGATGAGTTGATGAGCGAGGTGAGGTAAGGGAGGAGGTCTCCGGAAATGGTCTGGAGAAGAGAGGAGGGGATAGGGTCAAGCGGGCAGGTTGTAGGGCGGCCGGCCGTCACAAGACGCAAGATTTCATCTGGAGAGAGAGGGGAGAAAGAGGTCAGAGCACAGGGAAGGGCAGTGTGAGCAGAACCAGCGGTGTCGTTTGACTTAGCAAACGAGGATCGGATGTCGTCGACCTTCTTTTCAAAATGGTTGACGAAGATAATTGTGGTCTACAGGAAAAGGAGGACCGAGCATGCCCCCCATTGTCATCGACAGGAATGTAGTGCAGCAGGTTGAGAGCTTCAAGTTCCTTGGTGTCCATATCACCATCAAACTAACATGGTCCAAGCACACTAAGGCAGTAGTGAGAGGGCACGGCAAAACCTATTCCCCCTCAGGAGACAAAAAATATTTGGCATGGGTCCTCAGATCTTCAAAAGGTTCTACAGCTGCACCATTGAGAGCATCCTGACTGGTTATGGCAACTGTTCAGCTTCCGACCGCAAAGCACTACAGAGGGTAGTGCGTATGGCCCAGCAGATCCCTGGGGCCAAGCTTCCTGCCATCCAGGACCTCTATACCAGGCGGTGTCAGAGGAAGGCCCTAAAAATGGTTAAATACTCTAGCCATCCTAGTCATAGACTGTTCTCTGCTACCACATGGCAAGGCTCTAGTTTTGTCTAATCTTGATTATTGTCCAGCCGTGTGGTCCAGTGCTGCAAGGAAAGACCTAGTTAAGCTGCAGCTGGAACCGGAACAGAGCGGCACATTTTGCTAATATTAATACTATGCATGTTAGTCTCTCTTGGCTAAGAGTTGAGGAGAGACTGACTGCATCACTTCCGATTTTCATAAGAAATTCATTTGTTGAAAATCCCAAATTGTTTTACAAACTTACAAACAGCTCTGGTACACACACTTATCCCACCAGACATGACAAAATGGGTATTTTCATAGTCCCCAAATCCAGAACAAATTCAAGAAAACGTATAGTAACTTCCTTCCATATCATATTCCTCAAATTAACATCAAACCTGGTTTCAAAAAACAGATAAAGCAACAACGCCTCTCCTCTATTTGACCTAGATAGTTTGTGTGTATGCATTGATAGGTAGGCTACGTGTGCCTTTTAAAAAATGTATGTAGTTCTGTCCTTGAGCTGTTCTTGTCTAATGATGTTCTGTATTATGTCATTCTGTATTATGTTTCATGTTTTGTGTGGAACCCAGGAAGAGTAGCTGCTGCTTTTGCAACAGCTGATGGAGATCCTAATAAAATACCAAATACCAAAAACGGTACCGGAGTGCCAAGTCTAGGTCCAAGAAGCTTCCAAACAGCATCTACCCCCGAGCCATTAGACTACTGAACATCTAATCAAATGGCTACCCAGACTACCTGCATTGTCCCCCCCTTTATTCTTCTGCTACTCTCTGTTATTATCTGTGCATAAGTGACTCTAATAACTCTACCCACATGTACAGTGGGGAGATCAAGTATTTGATACACTGCCGATTTTGCAGGTTTTCCTACTTACAAAGGATGTAGAGGTCTATAATTTTTATCATAGGTACACTTCAACTGTGAGAGACGGATTCTAAAACAAAAATCCAGAAAATCACATTGCATGATTTTAAGTAATTAATTTGCATTTTATTGCATGACATAAGTATTTGATCACCTACCAACCAGTAAGAATTCCGGCTCTCACAGACCTGTTAGTTTTTCTTTAAGAAGCGTCCTGTTCTCCACTCATTACCTGTATTAACTGCACCTGTTTGAACTCGTTACCTATATAAAAGACACCTAGACACCTGTCCACACACTCAATCAAATAGACTCCAACCTCTCCACAATGGCCAAGACCAGAGAGCTGTGTAAGGACATCAGGGATAAAATTGTAGACCCGCACAAGGCTGGGATGGCCTACAGGACAATAGGCAAGCAGCATGGTTAGAAGGCAAGAACTGTTGGCGCAATTATAAAACCAGAAGAAGTTCAAGATGACGGTCAATCACCCTCGGTCTGGGGCTCCATGCAAGATCTCACCTCGTGGGGCATCAATGATCATGAGGAAGGTGAGGAATCATCCCAGAACTACACGGCAGGACCTGGTCAATGACCTGAAGAGAGCTGGGACCACAGTCTCAAAGAAAACCATTAGTAACACACTACGCCATCATGGATTAAAAACCTGCAGCGCACGCAAGGTTCCCCTGCTTAAGCCAGCGCATGTCCAGGCCCGTCTGAAGTTTGCCAATGACCATCTGGATGATCCAGAGGAGGAATGCGAGAAGGTCATGTGGTCTGATGAGACAAAAATAGAGCTTTTTGGTCTAAACTCCACTAGCCGTGTTTGGAGGAAGAAGAAGGATGAGTACAACCCCAAGAACACCATCCCAACCGTGAAGCATGGAGGTGGAAATATCATTCTTTGGGGATATTTTTCTGCAAAGGGGACAGGACGACTGCACCGTATTGAGGGGAGGATGGATGGGGCCATGTATCGCAAGATCTTGGCCAACAACCTCCTTCCCTCAGTAAGAGCATTGAAGATTGGTCGTGGCTGGGTCTTCCAGCATGACAACGACCCGAAACACATAGCCAAGGCAACTAAGGAGTGGCTCCGTAAGAAGCATCTCAAGGTCCTGGAGTGGCCTAGCCAGTCTCCAGACCTGAACACAATAGAAAATCTTATCAGGGAGCTGAAAGTCTGTATTGCCCAGCGACAGCACCCAAACCTGAAGGATCTGGAGAAGGTCTGTATGGAGGAGTGGGCCAAAATCCCTTCTGCAGCGTGTGCAAACCTGGTCAAGAACTACAGGAAACGTATGATCCCTGTATTTGCAAACAAAGGTTTCTGTACCAAATATTAAGTTCATGCTTTGTAAGTAGGAAAACCTGCAAACTCGGCAGTGTATCAAATACTTGTTCTCACTGTATATATTACCTCAATTACCTCTACTAACCAGTGCCCCTACACATTGACTCTGTACCGGTACCCCCCTTATATAGCCTCGCTATTGTTATTTTACTGCTGCTCTTTAATTATTTATTACTTTAATTTCTTATTTTTTACTTATTTATTTAATTTCTTAAAACTGCATTGTTGGTTAAGGTTAAGGGCTTGTGACAAATAACATTTGATTTGATCTGTAAAGCATTTACAGATGGAAAATCTGGACTATTCAAACAAAGTTTGACTGTTTTTTTTGTGGGGGGGGGGTATCTGGACATTACTTTACTATTTATATTTTTGACAACTCTTTCTCTGACACCCAAAAGTTCTTGTTACATTTTGTTACAATGCTCAGACAGTACAGTAATATGATCCAATTCACCCACCTATTAGTATAACGTCTCTGATCTGGCATACTCACTAAACAAAAATACTGAGTTTGTAAATTGTCTGATTGTGCCTTTGCCTGTCTGTAAATTTAAAAAATGAAAACATTAAATTGTGCCATCTGGTATGCTTAATATAAGGAGTTTGATGTATAGCTTTTACTTTGTACTTTTACTGACAATTAAGTAATCTTTCCGCCACTGTACTTGAGTTAATTTAATAACAGATACTTTTACTCAAGTAGTATTTTACTGGGTAACTTTCACTTTTACTTGAATCATTTTCTATGAAGATATCTTTACTTTTACTCAAGTATGACAATTGAGTACTTTTCCCATCACTGTCAGTCACAGAGAAATGATTGCCAGAGAGCCAGACTGAAGCTAATGAGTTTTGAATAGTAAGAGAATAACAGTCAGTCAACGGAACACTGTAATTAACAACATATGTCAATCATATTCTCTGTCTGGGAGATCTCCTATTAGACGTGATGGGAGGCAATTCATGCTAACTGATAAACACTTGTTGTTCCTAATGAATAAATAACTTTCCTTCACTGCCTTACTTTATATTAAACACTATTTTTTCTTCTAATGTTAATGACTTGACAATGACTGATTAGTACCTGTATCATGAATGGCAAGTTGTCATTTATTCTCATTTAGTTTTATAATAATTTTGTATGGTTGTTGGCTCCAGAACCAGGTTCTAATGGAATTTTTTTATTTTATTTTTTATTTCACCTTTATTTAACCAGGTAGGCTAGTTGAGAACAAGTTCTCATTTGCAACTGCGACCTGGCCAAGATAAAGCATAGCAGTGTGAACAGACAACACAGAGTTACACATGGAGTAAACAATTAACAAGTCAATAACACAGTAGAAAAAAAATCGGCAGTCTATATACAATGTGTGCAAAAGGCATGAGGAGGTAGGCGAATAATACAATTTTGCAGATTAACACTGGAGTGATAAATGATCAGATGGTCATGTACAGGTAGAGATATTGGTGTGCAAAAGAGCAGAAAAGTAAATAAATAAAAAAAAAACAGTATAAAAACAGTATGGGAATGAGGTAGGTGAAAATGGGTGGGCTATTTACCAATAGACTATGTACAGCTGCAGCGATCGGTTAGCTGCTCGGATAGCTGATGTTTGAAGTTGGTGAGGGAGATAAAAGTCTCCAACTTCAGCGATTTTTGCAGTTCGTTCCAGTCACAGGCAGCAGAGTACTGGAACGAAAGGCGGCCAAATGAGGTGTTGGCTTTAGGGATGATCAGTGAGATACACCTGCTGGAGCGCGTGCTACGGATGGGTGTTGCCATCGTGACCAGTGAACTGAGATAAGGCGGAGCTTTACCTAGCATGGACTTGTAGATGACCTGGAGCCAGTGGGTCTGGCGACGAATATGTAGCGAGGGCCAGCCGACTAGAGCATACAAGTCGCAGTGGTGGGTGGTATAAGGTGCTTTGGTGACAAAACGGATGGCACTGTGATAGACTGCATCCAGTTTGCTGAGTAGAGTGTTGGAAGCCATTTTGTAGTTGACATCGCCGAAGTCGAGGATCGGTAGGATAGTCAGTTTTACTAGGGTAAGCTTGGCGGCGTGAGTGAAGGAGGCTTTGTTGCGGAATAGAAAGCCGACTCTTGATTTGATTTCCGATTAGAGATGTTTGATGTGAGTCTGGAAGGAGAGTTTGCAGTCTAGCCAGACACCTAGGTACTTATAGATGTCCACATATTCAAGGTCGGAACCATCCAGGGTGGTGATGCTAGTCGGGCATGCGGGTGCAGGCAGCGATCGGTTGAAAAGCATGCATTTGGTTTTACTCGCGTTTAAGAGCAGTTGGAGGCCACGGAAGGAGTGCTGAATGGCATTGAAGCTTGTTTGGAGGTTAGATAGCACAGTGTCCAATGACGGGCCGAAAGTATATAGAATGGTGTCGTCTGCGTAGAGGTGGATCAGGGAATCGCCCGCAGCAAGAGCAACATCATTGATATATACAGAGAAAAGAGTCGGCCCGAGAATTGAACCCTGTGGCACCCCCATAGAGACTGCCAGAGGACCGGACAGCATGCCCTCCGATTTGACACACTGAACTCTGTCTGCAAAGTAATTGGCGAACCAGGCAAGGCAGTCATCCGAGAAACCGAGGCTATTGAGTCTGCCGATAAGAATATGGTGATTGACAGAGTCGAAAGCCTTGGCGAGGTCGATGAAGACGGCTGCACAGTACTGTCTTTTATCGATGGCGGTTATGATATCGTTTAGTACCTTGAGCGTGGCTGAGGTGCACCCGTGACCGGCACGGAAACCAGATTGCACAGCGGAGAAGGTACGGTGGGATTCGAGATGGTCAGTGACCTGTTTGTTGACTTGGCTTTCGAAGACCTTAGATAGGCAGGGCAGGATGGATATAGGTCTATAGCAGTTTGGGTCCAGGGTGACTCCCCCTTTGAAGAGGGGGATGACTGCGGCAGCTTTCCAATCCTTGGGGATCTCAGACGATATGAAAGAGAGGTTGAACAGGCTGGTAATAGGGGTTGCGACAATGGCGGCAGATAGTTTCAGAAATAGAGGGTCCAGATTGTCAAGCCCAGCTGATTTGTACGGGTCCAGGTTTTGCAGCTCTTTCAGAACATCTGCTATCTGGATTTGGGTAAAGGAGAACCTGGAGAGGCTTGGGCGAGGAGCTGGGGGGGGGCGGAGCTGTTGGCCGAGGTTGGAGTAGCCAGGCGGAAGGCATGGCCAGCCGTTGAGAAGTGCTTAATGAAGCTTTCGATAATCGTGGATTTATCGGTGGAGACCGTGTTACCTAGCCTCAGTGCAGTGGGCAGCTGGGAGGAAGTGCTCTTGTTCTCCATGGACTTCACAGTGTCCCAGAACTTTTGGAGTTGGAGCTACAGGATGCAAACTTCTGCCTGAAGAAGCTGGCCTTAGCTTTCCTGACTGACTGCGTGTATTGGTTCCTGACTTCCCTGAACAGTTGCATATCACGGGGCTATTTGATGCTATTGCAGTCCGCCACAGGATGTTTTTGTGCTGGTCGAGGGCAGTCAGGTCTGGAGTGAACCAAGGGCTGTATCTGTTCTTGGTTCTGCATTTTTGAACGGAGCATGCTTATCTAAAATGGTGAGGAAGTTACTTTTAAAGAATGACCAGGCATCCTCAACTGACGGGATGAGGTCAATGTCCTTCCAGGATACCCGGGCCAGGTCGATTAGAAAGGCCTGCTCACAGAAGTGTTTTAGGGAGCGTTTGACAGTGATGAGGGGTGGTCGTTTGACTGCGGCTCCGTGGCGGATACAGGCAATGAGGCAGTGATCGCTGAGATCCTGGTTGAAGACAGCGGAGGTGTATTTGGAGGGCCAGTTGGTCAGGATGACGTCTATGAGGGTGCCCTTGTTTACAGATTTAGGGTTGTACCTGGTGGGTTCCTTGATGATTTGAGTGAGATTGAGGGCATCTAGCTTACATTGTAGGACTGCCGGGGTGTTAAGCATATCCCAGTTTAGGTCACCTAACAGAACAAACTCTGAAGCTAGATGGGGGGCGATCAATTCACAAATGGTGTCCAGGGCACAGCTGGGAGCTGAGGGTGGTCGGTAAGCAGGCGGCAACAGTGAGAGACTTATTTCTGGAGAGGGTAATTTTCAAAATTAGTAGTTCGAACTGTTTGGGTATGGACCTGGAAAGTATGACATTACTTTGCAGGCTATCTCTGCAGTAGACTGCAACTCCGCCCCCTTTGGCAGTTCTATCTTGACGGAAGATGTTATAGTTGGGTATGGAAATCTCTGAATTTTTGGTGGCCTTCCTGAGCCAGGATTCAGACACGGCAAGGACATCAGGGTTAGCAGAGTGTGCTAAAGCAGTGAGTAAAACAAACTTAGGGAGGAGGCTTCTGATGTTGACATGCATAAAACCAAGGCTTTTTCGATCACAGAAGTCAACAAATGAGGGTACCTGGGGACATGCAGGGCCTGGGTTTACCTCCACATCACCCGCGGAACAGAGAAGGAGTAGTATGAGGGTGCGGCTAAAGGCTATCAAAACTGGTCGCCTAGAGCGTTGGGGGCAGAGGATAAGAGGAGCAGGTTTCTGGGCATGGTAGAATATATTCAGGGCATAATGCGCAGACAGGGGTATGGTGGGGTGCGGGTACAGCGGAGGTAGGCCCAGGCACTGGGTGATGATGAGAGAGGTTGTATCTCTGGACATGCTGGTTGTAATGGGTGAGGTCACCGCAGGGGGCGGCAGCGTAGCCTAGTGGTTAGAGCGTTGGACTAGTAACCGGAAGGTTGCAAGTTCAAACCCCCGAGCTGACAAGGTACAAATCTGTCGTTCTGCCCCTGAACAGGCAGTTGACCCACTGTTCCCAGGCCGTCATTGAAAATAAGAATGTGTTCTTAACTGACTTGCCTGGTTAAATAAAGGTAAAATTAAAAAAAAAAATGTGTGGGAGGTGGGACAAAGGAGGTAACAGGGGTATGCAGAGTGGGTCTAGGGGCTCCATTGTGAACTAAAACAATGATAACTAACCTGAACAACAGTATACAAGGCATATTGACATCTGAGAGAGACATACAGCGAGGCATACAGTAATCACAGGTGTTGAATTTGGAAAGCTAGCAAAAAACAGTAGGCGAGGCTAATCCGCTAGCACAACAAACAGCAGGTACAATAGCTTGTAGCTAGTTAGCTGGTTAGCGTCTGGAGGTTCTTGAGTGTGTCATAAAAATAAAAATAAGAGTAAAAGTAATAGCGATTCCGTATCACATTGGGTGAGGCAGGTTTCCGGAAGGTATAAACAAATTAAAAATCAAAAAGAGATAGAAAGTAAATGGGGTCAGAGAGTGATTGAGACGCGGTGGTTCAGACGGTTAGCAGGCCTGTGCTAACAAGCTAACAGTTCGTAGGCCCGAGCTAGACAAGGTAGCAGTTAGCGGACCGGAGCTTGACAATCTAGCCGTTAGCAGGCCGAATTAGCAAGCAGGGAGATAGCGAGGGCTAGAGAGTTAACCTTTGGGGGACGTCGCGATGGGGTGAGTCTGTTTATTCCTCTTCATGCGGTGAGCTGGAGATACAGCGATTCAGAAAGCTCGCGGGCCTTGGCCAGCAGATGGATCTTTGGCGATGTCGCAGCGGAAAAGCCTGTTGAAACCCCCTCGGACGATTATGTCGGCGGACCAGTCGTGATGGATCGGCGGGGCTCCGTGTCGGCAGTAGAGGGTCCAGGCCAATTGGCAAAATAGGTATTGTTGGACCTCTTCGGCTAGTCGGGAGATGGGCTTAGCTTGAGGCTAGCTCCAGGCTAACTGGTGCTTGCTCTGGGACAGAGACGTTAGCCAGGAGTAGCCACTCGGATTGCAGCTAGCTAGTTGCGATGATCCGGTGTAAAGGTTCAGAGCTTGCGGTAGGAATCCGGAGATGTGGTAGAGAAAAAGCAGTCTGATATGCTTTGGGTAGATGTCGCGCTGGTGTCGCGCTAGTTAGCGTTGAAGACCGCTAGCAGTGGCTAGCTACTAGCTAGTAGCTAGTTAGCTGGCTAGCTTCTGATGAGGGTCCCGATTCTAAAGTATAGAAAAAGCAGATCCGTACCACATTGGGTGATGCGGGTTGCAGGAGAGTATATTCAGCCTGTAGTTGGAAAGTGAGATTAAAATATGTACGAAATATATACAGAAAAAAACGAGGAAAAACTATATTTACACTATACAGGACGGGACAAGACAAAACACACGTCCGACTGCTACGCCATCTTGGAACCTCCAATTATTTAATGGTTATTCAGAGTGGTAACTTAAGTTGGTTTGAAAGTAAAGTACAGCACAAGCTTGTATGTGTGGGTGTAGTGTGTGCACCAGTGGAGGGTCCTCAGAGGATTTCATCAAATAAAAATGGTAACATTGAAAAAGTTATAATTAAAAAAAAACTATACTAAATATATTCACATCACCAAATAATTGATTAAAACACACTGTTTTGCAATGAAGGTCTACAGTAGACTCAACAGCACTCTGTAAGGTATCACCATGGTGTAGCCGGAGGACAGGTAGCTTCCATCCTCCTCTTGGTACATTGACTTCAATAGAAAATGTAGGAGGCTCTTGGTTCTCACCCCATTCCATAGACTTACACAGAAATTATGACAACTTCCAGAGGAAGTCCTCCAACCAATCAGGGCTCTTGCAGCATGAACTGACATGTTGTCCAACCAATCAAAGGATCAGAGAATGAATCTAGTACTGAAAGCATAAGCTACAGCTAGCTAGCACTGCAGTGTATAAAATGTGGCGAGTAGTTGACAACGAGAGAGAAAGACAATAGCTGAACAATTTTTTTTAAATGAAAGAAGCAAGAGAGCGAGAGAGAGAGCGAGATATTGTCATTTTTTTTCACTTTCATTGAAAATGCAGCTGGCTAGTTTAGTTTAAAATAAAGTCAGTTACAGCATGATTCTAGCGGCTTAAATAACTCATTAGTACTATTAGCCTTGTTGACTAGGATTACTTTAGCTACTATGGGGACAACGATGTAGGCTGTGTGTAGCGATGTAGCGATGTAGGCTGTGACATGGTTTGGCTTGGAAAGTTTTTTTCAACTGGTTTGATGACCCTCCCACTCTGTCTGACAAATTATTTCTTCTTGCTCTTGTTTTCCTTTTTAGGATGTCGGTGGGCGGAGCAGGGAGGATCGTCAGCGAAATGGGACACACATGGGCTCGGGTGTGTCTCAGGATAAATGTACCTCTTCCCCATTCATTGAGGAGACTCTCTCCATGCAGACACACATTTTGGTTGTGGCAATTTTTGTGGCTGTTTTTGGTTGTTTGCCTTGGCATCTTTCAACACCCCTCCTTATCAAATGTATGCACGCAACCACTCACTTATACTACTGATTACTGACTACACACACCATTGTTAATTATATTTAGTTTACTTTAGTTAAATAAATATACATGTATTTTGTTATTCCTTATCTCCACATAGTCTCCTTTTTTGTTACGCACTTTGTTACGCACTTTGAGCCGGTTCGTGACACTGGTCACGTGTTGTTCATTGAGCTGATGGGTTGTTCATTGAAGTCCACAAAAAGAGAAAAGGAGGGGAGGAGAGTATATAGAGGCGAGAAGGAATACAACATGGCTGCTTTTAAAGTGAACTGTTTATGCGGGATCAGGGGTGTATTCATTCCGGCGATTCTGTTGAAAAACGTTTCTTAAACACAAGCAAAATTCCCACAGACATGTGACTAACAGAAATTGAATAATGTGTCCCTGAACAAAAGGGGGGGGGGGGTAAAAATCAAAAGTAACCATCAGTATCTGGTGTGGCCACCAGCTGCATTAAGTACTGCAGTGCATCTCCTCCTCATGGACTGCACCAGATTTGCCAGTTCTTGTTGTGAGATATTACTCCACTCTTCCACCAAGGCACCTGCAAGTTCCCGGACATTTCTGGGGGAAATGGCCCTAGTCCTCACCCTCCGATCCAACAGGTCCCAGACATGCTCAATGGGATTGAGATCCGGGCTCTTGTCTGGCCATGGCAGCACACTGATATTCCTGTCTTGCAGGAAATCACGCACAGAACGAGCAGTATAGCTGGTGGCATTGTCATGCTGGAGGGTCATGTCAGGATGACCGTTCCACAGGTGCATGTTCAGTAATTGTTTATGGTTTATTGAACAAGCATGAGAAACAGTGTTTAAACCCTTTACAATGAAGATCTGTGAAGTTTTTGGGGGATTTTTACTAATTATCTTTGAAAGACAGGGTCCTGGTAAAGGGACGTTGTACGTGATATGAGGTCACCTACTTCCATTCTCTACCAAGCATAAGAGCATCTGTCATATTTCCTCCTCCACTTGACAACAGAAATAGATTAGGGTCTCCAAATTGACTGCACACACTCTCACACTATCCACCTGACTCAAGGGAAAGTCACCCAGTAAAATATTAATTGAGTAAAAGTCTAAAAGTATTTGGTTTTAAATATGCTTAAGTATCAAAAAGAAATGGAATTACCTAAATGTACTTAAGTAGCAAAAGTAAAAGTATAAACCATTTCACATTCCTTATATTAATTCCTTATTGACGGATAGCCAGGGGCACACTCAAACACTCAGACATCATTTACAAACAAAGTGTTTATGTTTAGTGAGTCTGCCAGATCAGCAGCAGGAGGGATCACCAGGGATGTTCTCTTGAGAAGTGTGTGAATTGGACCATTTTCCTGTCAAAATGCAACAGGTACTTTTGGGTGTCAGGGAAATGTTTGGAGTAAAAAGTACATAATTTTCTTTAGGAATGTAGTGGAGTAAAAGTAAAGTTGTCAAAAATAGTAAAGTAATGTACAGAAACCCCCAAAACGAATTAAGTAGTCATTTAAAGTATTTTTACTTAAGTACTTTACACCACTGTCTGAACGCAAGCAGGCTTGTAACTGCACATGCATGTTGCACATGGCCAGTCGAACGCCAAACTCTTAATTGAGACAGTGCTGAAACACCAATTCATGGGCGAGTCAGTGCCACATTTGAATTTGTGTCAAAATCAAAGAAAAGTTATCTTCAAATTCAGCTGGCTATGGTGTGAAATAGGCTTTTAGAAGCTCCTTCTTTATTTTATTACTTATCGTTATTGCCATCTTTGGTCTGCTTTATAAAGGCACAAGAACCTTTTCCCCAGTTCAATCAATAAAATGTTATTAAGTAGTACAAACGTTTTACTGTGGTGAAGTTTCAAATGCATTCTTTCATTACTAAATGTGTAATGTGATAGGTATTTAAAAAGTATTGTTTTATAACACGCACAAAAACATTTGATTAATAAGGGGATGAAGGGGATGATGATGCAATCTTTGCAAGAGGTTGGAAATCTTATTTCATTGGTCCTCAACTCGCGGCTCAGACATTTCATTCAGTATAAATAGAGTTATCCCCCGAGTTAACCTGCCCAGGAGCATGTTAGTTCTGAAGAATTTGTTGCCATAGAAATTGACATGGCTAAAAGGTGAGTCACTTTTGTGGTACTGGTTATTGGGAGTATGACTCAGAGTTGACCAAAGTTACCTCACTAACTCCTCAAGCCAGGTACATAGTATAAGGCTCAGGGGCCACCTGCATGGACCTGCTTCCACCAGGGAGGCCCTGGTAGGAGCCACTCGGAGCCACTGTCAATTTGACTCTCCAGTCAGTCATGTTGAGCTACAGGATATGTACTGTAAATTCTATCAAAAGACTGTGGTCACTTGACCTGTGCCTCCTGACATTAAAACAAAGCACGCTAAGCACACCCTTCACCAGGACATCCCAACACCCCCCACTTCTTATCCTAATCAGTTCAAATGAACCTTAATATGCAAAGGGCCCCGGGGTGTGGACTCCATGCTCTAGACTGCTGACATACCCTGTGAAAACTTCTCTACGATTACCTAGAATGACAGCTACAGAGAAGGACTTGACTGAAGGGGGGAGATAGAGGGATTGAAATACAGTTTGTTTGATGTGCTTTGACACTGCCTAATTTAATTATCCACATTTGTGATGCTTTTGATGGTTGCGTTGATATTTGTGTTACGTTGCCTAATAGGCAGTGAATTCAGCAGTCCTGCCTGGAGCTGTCCAAGGTGCTGATCTCCCACTCCTGCTGCATAACCTTGTTTCATCGTTTCATACATGTTTTTATGTCAACCAAAATATACATCTCTAAGAAATAGGGAGACGCTGGCTTGAGTGTGTGTCACTACTATTCATTGTTGTTGGTGAGGATGCTCTGCTCTGAACTGTGAGGACTATGCGTACAGTATGTCTGCCTTAGGACCTGCACTATCTGTACAGAACCTGATCTTCCAGACAGATACAAACAATGATAACAGCAAACTGTGCACTGTGTCTGCCCAACGTGTTCAATTCCCCGAGCAGAGGAAAGATGAAAAACATTACTTTCAGTGACACCCCAACGCTAAAATTGAACTCAGTGTGTGTGACCATCATTTGGTGGGAGTATGACTTGACATTTGAAAACATAGACTTAGTATACAGCCTGTGTTTGTTTACTGAAATAACTACCCATCCAGCTCACATGTCAGCCTCCTCTCTGCCTGCCTTATTCCTAGCTCAGGCTGGCTAATGATCAATATGCAAAGCAGGCCGTGTCTCCAGCACTTAGCCTGAAAGCTAAAGATGTGATCTGTGAGAGGTGTCAAAGAACCCTGGCCTCTCTTTGAACACGCACCCCACCCACCTCTCTCTCTCCTTGTATTATCTGCTTAGTAAATAGGTCCTGTAATTATGTCAAATAAACATTTTCACATGCATCTCAACAGGGATTATGACTGGCTACTGAGCAAAATATTTGTGTAGGTTGAGCTGTTGGATTGTAGCGGATTATGTTGAGGATGACAGACCTCATCTTCTACAGTGAGCTCTGTGAGGAATGAATGTCTCAGAACCGTTTAAGACACACAGGGAAGTGAACACTGGTAAACCTGAGGTGTAGTTTGCTATAAAAAGGCCAAAAAGGCCAAGCAATGCAAATGTATTAATTGTAGGGAACCACTTCACCGTCTTTAATTTAACTCATGAACGTGTGTCTTCATGGAAACACTGCTTACATGCTAAGTAACCTACAATTGTGGAGAAAGACTGGAGAATGTAATGGAAAAACACAAGCATTGTAGTGCTGAGACTGCAACACTGCAGTGAGGAAAATATACAGTTTATAGTTTACCAAGTTAATGCTAATATTTTCTGCCATCCTCTTGCACGTCCGATTGCAGAAAATCCTATAATTCCTCCTAAACGCGTAACAAATTGAAGAGCGAATCCTAGACCCCCTGGGTGAGAGAGAGAGGCACACTGAGAAACGTACTGTGAGCTAATGTGAGTGTGCCGGTGTCAGAATGTGTGTGTGACAGCAGAGGTGAGGATAAGACTGACGAGAGAGTCTTGAGGGAAGGAGGTGGAGGAGAGGGGCAAACAGCAACACATGGCCTGCAGTGTCCAATATGGTTTGATATGATTCTTTTGAGGACTTCTGTATTGTGTTTTGATGTCAACAAAGTAAATTCAGCCGTGACTCTCACACACATGCTTTACCTGAGGGACATCCGTAATGAATAGATAATCAGTCAATTCCTGCACCAGCACCCAGAGACCACACATAACCCACTTCCTCACCGAAATTAATGCCAGCCTGTACTTATTGCCCGTATCTCAAAACTGTGATTAAATAATACAACTTTTAATTAAAACATCCACACCAATGTCACTTATTGTTAATTTCATTTAGCAGACTCTTATCCAGAGCGACATATTAGTGAGTATGTACTGTATTGATCTGAAATATGGTTCTGTTGGATATCTAATACACATGACCTCTGTTGATCACCCAATGCATGATATACTTATCAATCTATACATGTTGGTAGTATGTTAATCCTAAAGAGCCAATACGGCCAGTTACACGTGAAAGATGACTTTTCAGTCTTTCACACATACTGTATGTCAAATGGACAGACATTCACATTCACAAATGAAGAGCTGAATAATGGCATTGAACATATTATTGTTTTCCATTTGTAAAGGAAGATCAGCAGATACACCAGTAAAACCATTTTCTAAAAATGTACTGTACACAGAGCATTCTGAATCTGTCAATTGCTTGCATTGGTGTGATTGTAATTGGCCACACTAAAACTGCGGATTGATTCATTATGTGAATCTGTCTTTCATTCAAAAGGGTCACCACTGTGCTAGAGAAGTAAAAGCTTTCCACTCATTCTCATTCTCTCTCTCTCTCCCCCTCTCTCTTGTCTGATCACATAAATTCTCTCTATTTGGAAAATCATTGAAGTGAGACCATGCATTATTGAGCTTGTTGGAAATGATTACAGAGAAAATATAAGACAGTGTCTGTACTACACAGGGAGAGGTCATCCTCTGTGGTGGAGTTAGTCTCTGTGAGGAGTCGTTAGTCAGCAGGCTCTCACCGGCTCTGGTTGAAAAGTCTCTAATGACCCGACAAGAAGCCATCGATCAGGTGCTCAGGGCCATGGTTCATGTACCACAAACATGCACACACACACACACACACACGCATGCACACACACACACACACACACACACACACACACACACACACACACACACACACACACACACACACACACACACACACACACACACACACACACACACACACACAACGGGGAGTGCAGTGAGGAATGCCATTTATCCCCTCTAGACATGATGAAGCCCCTGATTGAACCTCTTCCCTCACATCCAGTTAGATCAATGTTACATCTCTCATTAATTATTCACCTAGCTTTATCTCCCCCTCTGCCGTCCTAAATCACCATCACAGTCCCACTGATGAGCTAGGCCCTCCAATCCACTGCCTCCGCCGCCACCTCTTCCCTATCTCTATCAATCCAGCCAGATAGGTAGCATTCTCACCACTACCTTTCTCGCTCTCCCTCCATCATTCTCACCATCACTCCTCTATCTCTTCCTCTCTGTTCATCTCTCTCTCTCTCTCTCTCTCTCTCTCTGTTTCCCACATCCACTTTCCCCAACACTCTCTCTCCATAGAGTAATTCAGATGAGTGACATCAGATTTGACCCATGCACAGTGAGTGTTTTATAGACAAGAGGATAGCTTTCCTGCCCGTCCAATGTTTGTTGTTTAGGGACAGACTTACTTTTCTGAATCTCTCGCCACAGTGAACACACAGGAATTCAAATAAATATTATCGTGCATAATGATGATCAACCACAGCTCATCTACTTATAGTTTTAGGTTTCCTAGCTGCATTTGAATATATTTGCATGATAATGCCGTTTACACATTGTGAGTGTAAGGTTTTGTGTTGTTTGTCCTAATTCCAGTTTGAAGTTGTAAGTTGATCCTCAGTGGGGCCAGACGCCAGAGGAGGACCGCTGGTGAATCAGGGAGAGGAAGATACTGGCAGGGAAGCCGTGAAAACACACATCAAAGCCTGCATTTTTTCATCTCTTATTCCCATGACACATGTCTACTTACATCCAAGACTAAGTTTGACTGAGATGTTTGGAGAGAGAGAGGGGGAAGGGGGAGAGGGGGAAAAGGTTTTGTCGTGCTGTCTTCATGACTGTCTTGGTATGTTTGGACCCTGATAATTCGTTAATGATGTGGACATCAAGGAACTTGAAACTCTCGACCCGCTCCACTACAACCCTGTCGATGTTTATAGGGGCCTGTTCGGCCCGCCTTTTCCTGTAGTCCCCGATCAGCTCCTTTGTCTTGCTCACATTGAGGGAGAGGTTGTTGTCCTGGCACCACACTGCCAGTTCTCTGACTTCCTACCACTTTTGTGTTGTCAGCAAACTTAATGATGATGTTGGAGTCATGTTTGGCCACGCAGTCATGGGTGAACAGGGAGTACAGGAGGGGACTGAGCATGCACCCCTGACGGGCCCCTGTGTTGAGGATCAGCGTGGCAGACGTGTTGTTGCCTACCCTTACCACCTAGGGGTGGCCCGTCAGGAAGTCCAGGATCCAGTTGCAGAGGGAGGTGGTCCCAGAATCCTTAGCTTAGTGATGAGCTTTGTGGACACTATGTTGTTGAATGCTGAGCTGTAGTCAATGAACAGCATTCTCACAAAGATGTTCCTTTTGTCCAGGTGGGAAAGGGCAGTGTGGAGTGCGATTGAGATTGCGTCATTTGTGGATCTGTTCAAATCAAATCAAATTTATTTATATAGCCCTTTGTACATCAGCTGATATCTCAAAGTGCTGTACAGAAACCCAGCCTAAAACCCCAAACAGCAAGCAATGCAGGTGTTGTGGCAGTTTGCGGCAGTTTGCGAATTGGAGTGTGTCTAGTGTGTCCGGGAGCCATGACCAGCCTTTCAAAGCACTTCATGGCTACTGACGTGAGAGATATGGGGCAGTAATAATTTAGACAGGTTACATTCGCTTCCTTGGGCACAGGGACTATGGTGGTCTGGAATGAAACATTGAAAAGGCTTCTTCTATTTTCCCCAACGCACAAGTGGTTATCTCCACCCTGCTACCACGAAAAGACTTCCACCCTGCCACAATACAGTGGGTAAACGCAAGTATTTCCCGTGACTGTGCCTCAAAACCAAATGTTTTCCTGGCCCACCACTCCACCCTGGACTTGAACAGCCTCTATGACCAGATCCACCTCTACAAGGCTGCAGTGCCCACCTTTGCCCGAACCCTAATGGACATCGCTCTCAAACGTTTCCCCAACACTTCACACAGGAGCAACAGATCAATAGACACCCCACCCAGACCAGCGAGACACCCTCCCAGACCTGCAGGACCCCCCCCCCCCTGGACCTACACATAGAGGACCCACGCCAAGAGGAATTACATCCAGACCACAGCACCCCCAGACACATCCACACCCCCACCCCAACCAATCAACACCCCCCCACATCAACCATGCCCACACCCCATTTAGGTCCCCTCAGATCAGACCTATACCACTCCTGCCCACCCCATGCACCCCACCCCCGCAAAGCGGGCCTCAACATGGAAGCCACACATACGCCCAGGTAGTGAGTGGGCAAACAGTCGCAACCCCCACTCTCACACTCGCCCAAGCCAATGGCATGTACCAGATGCTCAGCAGGCTCTGCTCACACTTACTGGCCTGAGGCCAAACCACGACCAACAACATTGGACACTCTATGGAACAAAAAGCCTTCACTATATCATCCTGGAATATCCAAGGCCTGAGGTCATCTGCCTTTGGCCTAAAGAGCAGGAACCCGGACTTCACCAAAGAAATCGGTAATACAGACATTGTCATCCTGCAAGAAACCTGGTATAGAGGAGACGGACCCACTGGTTGCCCTCTAGGTTACAGAGAGCTGGTAGTCCCATCCACCAAACTACCAGGTGTGAAACAGGGAAGGGACTCAGGGGCTATGCTAATTTGGTATAGAGCAGACCTAACTCACTCCATTAAATGAATCAAAACAGGAACATTCTACATTTGGCTAGAAATTCGAAAGGAAATGATCCTAACAGAGAAAAATGTCCTCCTGTGTGCTACCTATATCCCCCCACTAGAATCTCCATACTTTAATGAAGACAGCGTCTCCATCCTGGAGGGGGAAATCAATCATTTCCAGGCCCAGGGACATGTACTAGTCTGTGGCGACCTAAATGCCAGAACCGGACAAGAACCTGACAACCTCAGCACACAGGGGGACAAACACCTGCCTGGAGGTGACAGCATTCCCTCCCACATATGCCCCCCTAGGCACAACTATGACAACATAACCAACAAAAACGGGTCACAACTCCTGCAGCTTGGTCGCACGCTGGGCATGTACATAGTCAATGGTAGGCTTCGAGGGGACTCCTATGGTAAGTACACATATAGCTCATCTCTTGGCAGTAGTACTGTAGACTACTTTATCACTGACCTCAACCCAGAGTCTCTCAGAGCGTTCACAGTCAGCCCACTGACACCCCTATCAGACCACAGCAAAATCACAGTCTACATAAACAGAGCAATACTCAATCATGAGGCATCAAAGCGAAAGGAACTGAGTAACATTAAGAAATGCTATAGATGGAAGGAATGCAGTTTGGAAACCTACCAAAAAACAATTAGGCAACAACAAATTCAATCCCTTTTAGACAATTTCCTGGGTAAAACGTTCCACTGTAATAGTGAAGGTGTAAACTTGGCAGTAGAAAATCTCAACAGTATATTTGACCTCTCAGCTTCCCTATCAAATTTAAAAATCTCAAATAGAAAACCGAAGAATATTAACAACAATGACAAATGGTTTGATGAAGAATGCAAAAATCTAAGAAAGAAATTGAGAAACCTGTCCAACCAAAAACATAGAGACCCGGAAAATCTGAGTCTATGCCTTCACTATGGTGAATCACTAAAACAATACAGAAATACACTACGGAAAAAGAAGGAACAGCATGTCAGAAATCAGCTCAATGTAATTGAAGAATCCATAGACTCTAACCACTTCTGGGAAAATTGGAAAACACTAAACAAACAACAACACAAAGAATTATCTATCCAAAATGGAGATGTATGGGTAAACCACTTCTCCAATCTTTTTGGCTCTATAACAAAGAATAAAGAGCAAAAACATATACATGATCAAATACAGATCTTAGAATCAACTATTAAAGACTACCAGAACCCAATGGATTCTCCAATTACATTGAATGAGTTACAGGACAAAATAAAAACCCTCCAACCCAAAAAGGCCTGTGGTGTTGATGGTATCCTCAATGAAATGATCAAATATACAGACAACAAATTCCAATTGGCTATACTAAAACTCTTTAACCTCATCCTTAGCTCTGGCATCTTCCCCAATCTCATGCTTTGTTGATTTTGGCATGAGGGTCTGCTATACAAACTGATGGAAAGTGGTGTTGGAGGTAAAACATACAACGTTATAAAATCCATGTACACAAACAACAAGTGTGCGGTTAAAATTGGCAAAAAACACACACATTTCTTCACACAGGGTCGTGGGGTGAGACAGGGATGCAGCTTAAGCCCCACCCTCTTCAACATATATATCAACGAATTGGCGCGGGCACTAGAAAAGTCTGCAGCACCCGGCCTCACCCTACTAGAATCCGAAGTCAAATGTCTGCTGTTTGCTGATGATATGGTGCTTCTGTCACCAACCAAGGAGGGCCTACAGCAGCACCTAGATCTTATGCACAGATTCTGTCAGACCTGGGTAAATCTCAGTAAGACCAAAATAATGGTGTTCCAAAAAGGTCCAGTCACCAGGACCACAAATATAAATTCCATCTAGACACTGTTGCCCTAGAGCACACAAAAAACTATACATACCTTGGCCTAAACATCAGCACCACAGGTAACTTCCACAAAGCTGTGAATGATCTGATAGACAAGGGAAGAAGGGCATTCTATGCCATCAAAAGGAACATACATTTCAACATACCAATTAGGATTTGGCTAAAAATACTTGAATCAGTCATAGAGCCCATTGCCATTTATGGTTGTGTGGTCTGGGGTCCGCTCACCAACCAAGACTTCACAAAATGGGACAAACACCAAATTGAGACTCTGCACGCAGAATTCTGCAAAAATATCCCCCGTGTACAACGTAGAACACCAAATAATGCATGCAGAGCAGATACCCACTAATTATCAAAATCCAGAAAAGAGCCGTTAAATTCTATAACCACCTAAAAGGAAGCCATTCCCAAACCTTCCATAACAAAGCCATCACCTACAGAGAGATGAACCTGGAGAAGAGTCCCCTAAGCAAGCTGGTCCTGGGGCTCTGTTCACAAACACAAACACACCCTACAGAGCCCCAGGACAGCAGGACAATTAGACCCAACCAAATCATGAGAAAACAAAAAGATAATTACTTGACACATTGGAAAGAATTACCAAAAAAACAGAGCAAACTAGAATGCTATTTGGCCCTACACAGAGAGTACACAGCGGCAGAATACCTGACCGCTGTGACTTACCCAAAATTAAGGAAAGCTTTGACTATGTACAGACTCAGTGAGCATAGCCTTGCTATTGAGAAAGGCCGCCGTAGGCAGACATGGCTCTCAAGAGAAGACAGGATATGTGCTCACTGCCCACAAAATGAGGTGGAAACTGAGCTGCACTTCCTAACCTTCTGCCCAATGTATGACCATATTAGAGAGACATATTTCCCTCAGATTACACAGATCCACAAAGAATTCGAAAACAAATCCAATTTTGATAAACTCCCATATCTACTGGGTGAAATTCCACAGTGTGCCATCACAGCAGCAAGATTTGTGACCTGTTGCCATGAGAAAAGGGCAACCAGTGAAGAACACACACCATTGTAAATACAACCCATATTTATGCTTATTTATTTTATCTTGTGTCCTTTAACCATTTGTACATTGTTAAAACACTGTATATATATAATATGACATTTGTAATGTCTTTATTGTTTTGAAACTTCTGTTTGGGTAATGTTTACTGTTCATTTTTATTGTTTATTTCACTTTATATATTCACTTTATATATTATCTACCTCACTTGCTTTGGCAATGTAAACACATGTTTCCCATGCCAATAATGCCCTTGAATTGAATTGAATTGAAAACATGTAGTTATTACAGACTTGGTCAGGGAGAGGTTGAAAATGTCAGTGAAGACACTAGACAGTTGGTCCGTGCATGCTTTGAGTACACGTCCTGGTAATCCGTCTGGCCCAGCAGCTTTGAGAATGTTGACCTGTTTAAAGGTTTTGTTCACATTGGCTACCGAGAGCATCATCACACAGTCATCCAGAGCAGCTGTTGCTCTCGTGCATGCTTCAGTGTTGCTTGCCTTAAAGCGAGCATACAAGTAATTTAGCTCGTCTGGTAGGCTCGCGTCACCTGGCAGCTCGCGTTTGGGTTTCCCTTTGCAGTCCGTAATAGTTTTCAAGCCCTGCCACATCCGACGTGCTTCAGAGCCAGTGTAGTAGGATTCAATCTTAATCATGTATTGATGCGTTGCTTGTTTGATGGTTCGTCTGAGGGCATAGCGGGATTTCTTAAAAGCGTTGGGATTAGTCTCCTGCTTCTTGCAAGCGGCAGCTCTAGCCTTTAGCTCGATGCGGATGTTGCCTGTAATCCATGGTTCCTGGTTGGGAGATATACGTGTCTGTATCAATTTAGTAAATAGCATTAGATAAGGGAGGTTGTCTTCCCTGATATTCAGTTCATAAATAGTGTATGAATGAACACAGGGCCCACACACGACTCACAGTTTACAACTGTGATGTTCTTGCCCTCTATTTCTCCCTCTCTCTGCTTCTTCCTCTTCCTCCTTCTCTCCATCAACAGTTTTCTGGGAGTGATCTCTCTGTGAGCCCTGTGTGCACTGTGCTGTAGCTAAGGTGTGTGGGTGAGGTGGCTGCTCTCCTCGTTTAACAGTCACGTATCTGGAAGGCCGCACTAATTACATATGGGGGTGTTCCACTCCCCCGATGACTCTGTCAAACTGTCACCGCTGCATCAATGATGGCAGCCGCCCCACTGCCACTTTAAAAGGCCCTGAACAGACAGCACATTTTACTGAGGGAAACAGGCATAGAGCAGTGAGGCACATAGAACATGTTTTCAGTTTTACAGCCACAAGAGCCAGATGGCCTGCTGTACCAAATTGAGCAGAGTCTGACCACGATGCAAGTGTTTGTTCAATGTAGCGGTACATGATGCAATGGAGAGAGTGGGGTGTAAAATGGTGAACAGCTGTTTCTCATAAGATCATTGTCTCCCTTTCACTCATTGAACAGACTTGTGTTATGGCACTTCTGTGTCTGTGTTTGTGTGTGTGGTGCGTGCATGCATGCATTTGTAAGCAGCCTCATGTGTCCACTGACTTTCCCTTGTCTCTTCCAAAACGATGCTATTTCACATCAGCTAGGGAAAACAGACTCAGTATAAATGGAACTCAATGAGAAGAGGGAATATATATATTAAATGGCATAGTCTTTCAACATGAGGTCTGGAGAAGCTCAGTTCATGAGGCTGATGAATCTTTAATGTGACACATTGCAGTGGCATACTCTGTTTGATCCTTCAAATCATCAGTTTATGGATCAAAGCTCTAGTATGTGCTCTAAAAAAGGAATCCAAAGAAATGTAAACTCAAAAATATTCCATTCAGCAAAATAAAATAAAAATAAGTCATATCAAAGTCAGTTTTGCACATAAGGCTTTGTCAATGCTGTGTAGAACATCTGTACTGCCATTTATCAGTCTATGGTCCTAAGCTACTCAGGCGCAAAGATTTAACAAGACTAGAATGTTTCACTTTGCAATGGGTAGAGATGTGCAACAGGGTAAGTACTGAGACAATACACAGTTACAAGAGAGATGCTATTGATATGCCAACGTAATATAAATACTGTTCACATACTATAATACTGTGTTTAGGTATGTACACCCACACGTCAAATACAGTTTAGGGGGCATTTCAAATACCCTGGTACAGTGGAATACAATAATAAACAACACGTTGCCGATTAAACTTATTCCGATCTCCAAAAACAAATTGGAAAATGTGAAATATAGTATAATTGGGTATACAAAGAGCAATGAGAGCATGGCTTGTGGCGAAAGATGCAGAGTCTATAATACATCAAATGAATGCAGTACAGTTAGTTATGCACTGTGGCCTTTCATTACACCATTTTGCCTTAAGATACAGCTAAATAAATCAGCATTTGTTTGTTAATATATAATAACTACTAGGAGCTTATAATTTTCATAACAGCATGTTGTTATTAATTAAAATATGTTTTAATACCGAAGTTAGCTTAGGGAGGTGTACACTGTGATGAAATGTCAATGCTTAGGGAAAATACCATGTTTTTGTTACAGCATTAAGTAATACAGGCTGTGACAGCACTATCCCTCTACACCCAAGTGAGCAGGACAGGGCCCACTGGCTCAGTACAGTACAACCATGTACTGGTTCACAAGACATGGAGTTTCATAGAGAGCATTAGATCACTGAAACTGATCCTTAACTTTCCAATCAGGGCTCTTGGTCTGGACCTCATAAAGATGATGCACTAGTATTATTGGTATGTCCCTCTCAAACCAGTGCATCCAAACACATACAGTGAAGCAGCACTGGCTCTCCACTTCTCAACCAAGGTTTTCTTTATGGATCATTACTGCTGAACATGGGAGGATGGAGCAACTAAACAGCATTTGGTGAGGAGTGCGGAAAATATGTGTAGCCATGATATGAAAAGAAGTGTTAACGAGAAAGCGAAAGAGAGACTTGAGGATGTCTGGGGAGGGCAAAGATTTTCTTCTGGGAGTTGCCTTCTGTGTGCAGAAAAGATAGAAGTATTAAGACTTGTCTGGAGAGATAGAGAGGAAGAGAGAGAGATCCTAAAACTGGACTGTCTGGAGAGATAGAGAGGAAGAGAGAGAGATCCTAAAACTGGACTGTCTGGAGAGATAGAGAGGAAGAGAGAGAGAGATCCTAAAACTGGACTGTCTGGGGAGATAGAGAGGAAGAGAGAGAGATCCTAAAACTGGACTGTCTGGAGAGATAGAGATCCTAAAACTGGACTGTCTGGAGAGATAGAGAGGAAGAGAGAGAGATCCTAAAACTGGACTGTCTGGAGAGATAGAGAGGAAGAGAGAGAGATCCTAAAACTGGACGGCCTGGAGAGATAGAGAGGGAGAGAGAGAGATCCTAAAACTGGACTGTGGAGATATAGAGAGGAAGAGAGAGAGATCCTAAAACTGGACTGTCTGGAGAGATAGAGAGGGAGAGAGAGAGATCCTAAAACTGGACGGCCTGGAGAGATAGAGAGGAAGAGAGAGAGACATAGGAAGGCCGAACTGTCTGGAGAGATGGAGAGGAAGAGAGAGACATGGTAAGACTGGACTGTCTGGAGAGGAAGAGAGAGAGAGACATAGTAAGACTGGACTGTCTGGAGAGATGAAGATGAAGAGAGAGAGACATAGGGAGACCGGACTGTCTGGAGAGATGGAGAGGAGGAGACACATTGGAGGGTACGAGCGTCAGACAGTGATTGTGCTGTGAAGGCATTCTTCGGTCACTCACTCTCCACAGAGTTATTGCTCATGACATTTAATTGCGAGCGAAGCGCTCTACTTCATATGTTATATCCTGGGGCATGTAATCGGGCTCTGATGAGAGGGAGAGAACATTTGTTTGTATGTCATATCCTGCAGCATGGCATGATTCCTCAAAAAAGGGAGAGACCACACGCTAACCTCTATATTTCAGTTTGTCAGTTCCTTTTCTACATCCTGCAAAATAGGCTTATTTAACATTTTTGGAATCAAAAGTAAGATTCAAAAAATAATAAAAAATGGTTTCGGTTTGTCAAAAAAGTTTAAAGACATGGAAATATGTGTTGCCTACAGTCAAGGACACTATCTACTAGTGATGTGCACATTTTTGGACTGAGTCGAGAGCCATGATTCGTTTTCCCGAGCGACTTGTTTCATTTTAGTCATTCATTTGACCTGCTAGAGGCTGGCCACAATGAGTCCTACCTACAGCAGGATTAGTACACGCTCCTCTGGTTTAGCGGCACCAGAGACGTGCCCCAACCACCAACCATCTTTCACATGCACACAGGGAAATAGATACATACATGTTTGATTGTATGGTGCAAGAATGAATGTGAATGAATGAACTAATTATTGAATGCTGTGATGGATACAGCTTTGTAGAACCAAAACAAAAACACACAGCCTCTGTTCAACAAACTCAAATTCGAGAACACATTTTTCAGGGGCTGCAGTTCGCGAACGACTTTTGTTTTTATATCCCCCATGGCAGTTAAGCAATGCATTCCGACAAGAGTCATTCTCAATTTAGTCTGGTTGGGCCACAACATACACAGCTAGACTTGTAAAATGTATCAACAAATAATCTTATTTGCGGTGGTGGAAAAAGTACCCCAATATCATACTTGAGTAAAAGTAAAGATACCTTAATAGAAAATGATTCAAGTAAAAGTGAAAGTCATCCAGTAAAATACTACTTGACTAAATGTCTAAAAGTATTTGAGTTTAAATATACTTAAGTATCAAAAGGAAATGTATTTCTAAAATATACTTAAATATGAAAAGTAAAAGAAAACGTATAAATCATTTCAAATTCCTTAAATTAAGAAAACCAGATGGCACAATTTAAATATATATATTTTTTACAGATAGCCAGGGGCACACCAACAGTCAGACATCAATTACAAACAAAGCATTTGTGTTTAGTGAGTCCGTCAAATCATAGGCAGTAGAGAGTCCAGGGATGTTCTCTTGATAAGTGCATGAATTGGACCATTTTCCTGCCCTGCTAGTACTTTTGGGTGTCAGGGAAAATGTATGGAGTAAAACGTACATTACTTTCTTTAGGAATGTAGTGAAGTAAAAGCAAAAGTTGTCTAAAATATAAATAGTAATGTAAAGTACAGATCCCCAAAAAACTATTTAAGTAGTACTTCAAAGTACACCACTGCTTATTTGTATGCCTAGCTATCAACAAATGTACATTGTTTAAAGCATGTGTTTACAAGTCTCAGTCACAAATGACAGCTCCTTATGGTGAAAGACATGCGAACGAGAGGCTTGTAGAATTATGACACATTCGAGTTTTCAATCCATTGTTCCCAGGTAAGCGATCCTGCGTGCCCTGGCCATTAATGATTCAAATTAATTAAATGAGTCAAAATATGTATTTTTGGGACCGAACTATCATCTTCACACTAATAAGCTATTGGCTTTTTTCAATAACGATCTCATTAAACAAATGATCATAGGCTGACCCACATACTCCAAAACAAGCAGGACGAAATGCCACGTTTTCCAAACTGTTTTACTGTGAAGGAATAATCACATTTCCTCCAGTGTTAGGATATTCATGGGTCCCCTCTCAGGATGTACTATACTACTGGGTAGAGGATTAAAATCCCAACCCAGCTACCATCTGCAAAATTGTGCTACATTTCTTAACATTACATTATTGGGCTTGTGAATAGGCTGTTAACTGGCTGGTGTGCTGAGCCTGGCCTGGGGTGGAGATAGCCGGAGAATGTCTCTCTTTGACTGGGAAGAACCGAGTGGCCGCTGGTGGTGGTACATTTGTGTCACACATAAATTTGATTGTTGTGGTTGCATTTTTATTCTTTAATTTATGCTGTGCGTCTGTGTGCTCGTACGTGTGCATGCATGCGTGTGTGTTTGGTAGTACTCAGGGATTGAGAGGGCAGTGTGAGTCAGCTCCACCCGCCCTGCAGAGTACGTTTTACTTTATTAAACACCAACATATTCACTGACTTATTGGCTTCTTAATCTTTCCCTTATATAAAGCTGAATTCTGCACATTCTGCATGAAGCCAATGAGAATCTTTTATATATTATTAAAACGTAACTTTCCTTGACTCCCACCTCCCACTTGTTATGCCCCCCATTTGTAAATGAATGTGTCACACACCCCTCCTCACCTATCCATCCCCATCCAACACCATCTCCCCAGTGAGTGTGTTTATTTATTTATCTTTGCACCGTATTCATCTGGCTCTCTTTATTTTGCAGTAATAAAATTTTTAACTGTTGATTCCCAAATCATAAAGTGTTAATGTAAAATGTATTCATAATTAATCGGTTGATGATTAGTTTTTTCTCTCCGAAGGTATATTTTCCTTCTCAATCATTCGTGATGGAGGATGATGGCAGTGAACAGACATGTCTCTGGTGTGGATGATCTAATAGTCAAAAGGTCTCATGTTCATCACATGAACTCTCAAATCCAGGTTGAACCCAACAGTGTGTCTCTCTGTTGTACAGTACATCTTCGAAGGGGTGTGAGATGCTGGCGCCACATAGACAGGACTGTACTTGAAGGATACTGATATCATATCAATGCTCGTTTCACCCTTTGTCAATTAGTTATATTTTAATCACCTCCACCTTCAGCCAGGAGAGATTGACATGCATATTATTAATATTAGCTCTCTGTGTACATCCAAGGGCCAGCTGTGCTGCCCTGTTCTGAGCCAATTGCAAAAAGTCATTTTTTGTGGCACCTGACCACACGACTGAACAGTAGTTAAGGTACGACAAAACTAGGGTCTGTAGGACCTGCCTTGTTGATAATGTTGTTAAGAAGGCAGAGCATCACTTTATTATTGACATACTTCTCCCCATCTTAGCTACTACTGCATCAATATGTTTTGACCATGACAGTTTACAATCTAGGGTAACTCCAAGCAGTTTAGTCATCTCAACTTGCTCAATTTCCACGTGACTTATTACAAGATTTATTTGAGATTTAGGGTTTAGTGAGTGTTTTGATCCACATTCAATGTTTTTAGTTTTATAAATATTTAGGACTAACTTATTCTTTGCCACCCACTCTGAAACTAACTGCAGCTACCCTGGGGAATTCCTGATTCTAACTGGATATATTTTAGAGGTTTCCGTTAAAGAACACACTCTGTGATCTGTTAGACAAGTAACTCTTTATCCACATTATAGCAGGGGTTGTAAAGCCATAACATATAGGTTTTTCCAGCAGCAGACTATGATCGATAATGGCAAAAGCTGCACTGAAGTCAAACAAGACAGCCCCCACAATCATTTTATCATCAATTTCTCTCAGCCAATCATCAGTCATTTGTGTAAGTGCTGTGCTTGTTGAGTGTCCATCCCTATAACCATGCTGAAATTCAAATCTATGATACTGTATGTGTCCATGAAAAGACAAGACTGTGGGGGAAGGGATTCAGAGAGAGAGAGAGAGAGAGATAGCGAGAGAGAGAGGTGTGGTTCTATTTCATAATGGGCAGTTTTAAATTAAAGTGACACATTTTTCTCTGTCATTTTAAGACCTGGTCATTTCCATGTATAAGGACCCATGAACACCAACTTGTGATGGTCATAGCATGTCAGATTGGGTGTAAAAAAAACAGTTCTTGACTAAGTTGTTGAAACGAGATACTAATTAGTTCCAATGAGATAACTCCAAGTCTACTTTTTATTTTGTTTGGGTTCAGGTAATCCATAGTCATCCATAGTTAACTATTTTGGTGAATACTTATTTTCCACCATATTTTGCAAATAAATTCATTAAAAATCCTACAATGTGATTTTCTGTATTTTATTTTCTCATTTTGTCTGTCATAGTTGAAGTGTACCTATGCTGAAAATTACAGGCCTCTCTCATCTTTTTAAGTGGGAGATCTTGCACAATTGGTGGCTGACTAAATACTTTTTTGCCCCACTGTACCTTTCATGCCCTGCCTCCAGTCCGCTTACCGATATCTGAACAAGAGAGCCTCATCGCAATTCTGTGAAAATTGAATCTGAAGCCACTGCCAGATTTCTGGATTGGGCTGTGCTCAGAGTATCCTACCTTGGCAAATCGCACTGTTAAGACACTGATGCCCTTTATAACCACGTACCTAAGTGAGAGTGGATTCTCGGCCCTCACTAGCATGAAAACTAAATACAGGCACAGATCGTGTGTGGGAAATGATTTAAGGAAATACAACCCAATACAACCCAACATTGCAGAGTTATGTACATCCTTTCAAGCACACCCTTCTCATTAACCTGTGGTGAGTTATTCATGTTATTTTTGATTAATAAATAAAGTTTTATATGTAAGATGGCTAAATAAAGAGCAAAATTATTAATTATTATTATATTATTATTTGTGCCCTGGTCCTATAAGAGCTCTTTGTCACTTCCCACGAGCCGGGTTGTGACAAGAACTCACACTCATTCTTATGTTTAATAAATGTATTGTATAGTGTGTGTGTGTGTGTGTGGCAGGCTTACAATGATGGCAGAAAACAACATTTGAGAGTGCATTGATGCTGGTGCTAGGAGCTGTAGGTTGAATGTTTTAAGGGGTACGGGACTATAAAACATTTGGGAACCACTGCTGTAGAGGAATCCTGATATCTCCAGGAGTGATTAGTATAATTTTTGTCTTCATCTGTTGTCTAGTACTGTATTTTTGCTAGCTAGGGCCATCTACTTTAAATGCTGCCTGTCTTCACTTTAGCCTACTTGGTGCTGAACTGCTGACTGCTCATAAATTGCAGACGATTGTTGACACGTCAACCAGGATTAAGGGGCAAGGCAATGTGTAACTTGTTTTGGTAATCAGTGGCTGTATTGGAGGGGGAGTGGTTTCTCCTCTCCTCAGCAATCAGCAATTAGTACAGGGAGGTGTGCTCTTCACCTCTGCTAGGTAATTAGCAATTAGTGTTAGTACTTCAGTTTCCATTGGTCTTCCCTGCGGCAGCTGTAAGCAGCGGTCTGGCTGGCAAAACTAAGACAGTGGCCAAAATGTAGACTGTTCTGTGGAGTTGTCTAAGGAAGGAAAGATTTTGTTATTTTTTTGCTTTGGCAGCCATGTGTGTTTTCTTTACCTGTTCACTCTTCTCCCTGTAGGCTTTACAGAAGCTCCCCATCCCTTGGCTGCAACCATTTTAATGTAGTGTACCTGTGCGCACAACCCATGTGGAATTCTGGGTCTCAAGCATGCAGAGTTTGGGCTTCCCGAGTGGTGCAGCGGTCTAAGGCAGTGCTGAGGCGCTACTACAGCCTCGGGTTTAGCCGTGACCGGGAACCCCACAGGGTGGTGCACAATTGGCCCTGCAGCGACCGGGTTAGGGGAGGGTTTGGCCGGGAGGGGGATTTCCTTGGCTCATCATGCTCTAGCGACTCCTTGTGGTGGGCCGGGCGCCTGCAAGCTGACTCTATCGTCAGTTGAACGGTGTTTCCTCCTACACATTGGTACGGCTGGATTCTGGGTTAAATTAAACGAGCAGTGTGGTTTGGCTGTTCATGCTTCAGAGTTTTATGTTTGGAAATATAACGTTCCCAAAGTAAACTGCCTATTTCTCAGGACCAGATGCTAGAATATTTAGCCAGTTCTTGCTTTGAGATGTTACTCCACTCTTCTATCAAGGCACCTGCAAGTTCCCAGACATTTCTGGGGGGAAATGGCCCTAGCCCTCACCCTCCAACCCAACAGGTCCCAGGCGTGCTCAATGGGATTGAGATCCGGGCTCTTCTCTGGCCATGGCAGAACACTGACATTCCTGTCTTACAGGAAATCACGCACACAACGAGTAGTATGGCTGGTGGCATTGTCATGCTGGAGGGTCATGTCAGGATGAGCCAGCAGGAAGGGTACCACATGAGGAGGATGTCTTTCCTGTAATGCACAGCGTTGAGATTGCCTGCAATGACCCTCCAGCATGCAATGAAGTTCAGTCCGATGATGCTGTGACACACCGCCCCAGACCATGATAGACCCTCCACCTCCAAATTGATCACGCTCCAGAGTACAGGCCTCGCTGTAATGCTCATTCCTTCGATGATAAACGCAAATCCGACCATCACCCCTGGTGAGACAGTCCTGTCTGGTCCAGCGACGGTGGGTTTGTGCCCATAGGCGATGTTGTTGCCGGTGATGTCTGGTGAGGATCTGCCTTACAACAGGCCTACAAGCTCTCAGTCCAGCCTCTCTCAGCCTATTGCAGACAGTCTGAGCACTGACGGAGGGATTGTGCATTCCTGGTGTAACTCGGGCAGTTGTTGTTGCCATCCTGTACCTGTCCCGCAGGTGTGATGTTCAGATGTACTGATCCTGTGCAGGTGATCTTACACATGGTCTGCCACTGCGAGGATGATCATCTGTCCGTCCTGTCTCCGTGTAGTGCTGCATTAGGCGTCTCACAGTACGGACATTGCAAGTTATTGCCCTGGCCACATCTGCAGTCCTCAAGCCTCCTTGCAGCATGCTTAAGGCACGTTCACGCGGATAAGCAGGGAACCTGGGTATCTTTATTTTGGATATTTTCAGAGTCAGTAGAAATGCCTCTATTAGTGTCCTGAGTTTTCATAACTGTGACTTTAATTGCCTATCGTCTGTAAACTGTTAGTGTCTTAATGACCGTTCCACTGGGGCATCCTCATTAATTATTTAGGGTTCATTGCATGAGAAACAGTGTTTAAACCCTTTACAATGAAGATTATTGTGTGAAGTTATTTGGATTTTTATGAATTATCTTTCAAAGACAGGGTCCTGAAAAAGGGACGTTTCTTTTTTACTGAGTTTAGCTGCTCTCTCCTCATCTGACTAAGTTCTCTCATTGTCCAAGAGCACCTGGTAATCGAGGTGGTGGCACAGGGCTACTCATTTCTTCTAAATGGAGATTTCTCTCCCTCTATCACCTGTCCATCTCATGTCATCTCATGATTAAAATGCTATGCTTTTACTGTCACTTATTTGATGACTTCAACCTCCTGAAGTCTGCCTTCAAATAATTTCTTTCTAACTCTTTATTTATCACCGTTGCCACTCTTGACCTCACACTTTCCCAATCCCCTCCAACTCACAAGGCAGGCACTGTACTTCACCTCATCTTTACTACATGCTATTTGCCTACCAATTTCACCACGTCCCCCTTCCATCCAGGGGCCTCATTTATAAACGTAGCATAGGCACTTTCTAAGCAAACTTCGGGAATTATAAAAAACAAACCTGACGGGAGAATGTGCGGTCCTCCACGGACACTTTGACCCATACGTACGCACATAAATTGGAGAAATGAGAAACTGCGACTATGATGACAGAAGGATGAAACGCTTTGAAATTGATACCATTGTGTAAAATAAATTGAAATATTACCTCTCATGTATTATATATGAAGAGTGCACACAAAAAAAACACAAAAAAACATGATTTAGGCTAATAAATGTCACGGTCGTCAGAAAGAGGAGACCAAGGCGCAGCGTGATGAGAAAACATAACTCTTTAATAAAGAGAGAACACTGAACAGAACTAAACAAAACAACAAACCGTGAAGCATTATGGCTAGTGCAGAACAGGCAACTAAACATAGAACAACAACCCACAAACTATCCAAGGAATATGGCTGCCTAAATATGGTCCCCAATCAGAGACAACGATAAACAGCTGCCTCTGATTGAGAACCATTCTAGGCAACCATAGACATATAAACACCTAGATGAGATAAAACCCCATAAACATACAAAAACCCCTAGACAATACAAAAACTACACAAACCACCCGTGTCACACCCTGACCTAACCAAATAATAAAGAAAACAAAGATAACTAAGGTCAGGGCGTGACAATAAATACAAACAAACAAAATCTGTTTTTGCAAAATAACCCCTCAAATATGTTGTACAGTTGAATCGGGAATCATATTTAATTGGATCTTTAATTATTAAAGAATACTTGCATGTTATGAAATGTATTCACATAAATAATAAAGGTGAACAGTAGGACAAATTACATTTAAACTGATGCCATTTTCGATGCCTCAGTTGTGGCAGATACGAGTGCACAGTTTCATATATCGTTATCACATGTTTGTTGCGCAGAACTGTCAATGTGATAATGGCCCTGTCATTGTCAGTCACAATCAGGGTAATTACCACACCTGAAGGTGTAATGCAATTGGGTAGCTTTGACAATCAAATGTTTGGGTATAACAAGGCATACAATTACAATGCGTAATGACGCACAATGGCTGCTTTGGCACTGTTGGAAGAATTCGGAGAGAGCGAATTTCCAGAGATTTCCTGGCCAATGATGATGAGTGGCTTATGAGATGGTTCCGATTACCAAGAGCTGTTCTCTTGGATCTCTGTGCTGTAGTGGGCCTGGCTTTACAACGAAGCACCCGCAGAAACCAAGCCTCACTTAAACTCCTTGGTAACCTCGTTAATAGCGTCAATGGTGTCTCCATGTGTTTGTGTGACAGCATCTGTGAGGACACGGCCACTGGAGGGTTGTGAAGCATGAGGTGCAGTGGAGACACTGGGGCTGGGCGCACTCAGCTCCTGCTCAGCTGCAGCACCACTGACCCTGCTGGAACACTCAGCTCCTGCTCAGCTGCAGCACCACCGACCAAGCTGGAACACTCAGCTCCTGCTCAGCTGCAGCACCACCGACCCTGCTGGAACACTCGGCTCCTGCTCAGCTGCAGCACCACCGACCCTGCTGGAACACTCAGCTCCTGCTCAGCTGCAGCACCACCGACCCTGCTGGAACACAGCTCCTGCTCAGCTGCAGCACCACCGACCCTGCTGGAACACTCAGCTCCTGCTCAGCTGCAGCACCACCGACCCTGCTGGAACACTCAGCTCCTGCTCAGCTGCAGCACCACCGACCCTGCTGGAACACAGCTCCTGCTCAGCTGCAGCACCACTGACCCTGCTGGAACACAGCTCCTGCTCAGCTGCAGCACCACCGACCCCGCTGGAACACTCAGCTCCTGCTCAGCTGCAGCACCACTGACCCTGCTGGAACACAGCTCCTGCTCAGCTGCAGCACCACTGACCCTGCTGGAACACTCAGCTCCTGCTCAGCTGCAGCACCACTGACCCTGCTGGAACACAGCTCCTGCTCAGCTGCAGCACCACCGACCCCGCTGGAACACTCAGCTCCTGCTCAGCTGCAGCACCACTGACCCTGCTGGAACACTCAGCTCCTGCTCAGCTGCAGCACCACTGACCCTGCTGGAACACAGCTCCTGCTCAGCTGCAGCACCACCGACCCCGCTGGAACACTCAGCTCCTGCTCAGCTGCAGCACCACTGACCCTGCTGGAACACAGCTCCTGCTCAGCTGCAGCACCACTGACCCTGCTGGAACACTCAGCTCCTGCTCAGCTGCAGCACCACTGACCCTGCTGGAACACAGCTCCTGCTCAGCTGTAGCACCACCGACCCCGCTGGAACACTCAGCTCCTGCTCAGCTGCAGCACCACCGACATGCAGTGACTTTAAACAATGTCACAAATGTTTGTGTAAATAAATGTTTAAACACAACTTGAAAGCATTTGGTTTACTCTTTTCAAACGAGGGAATACTAATTACATACCTGGATCATCTGGTGCATCTTGCATGTCTGTGTCCCCCTCCACCTCCATCACTACTCCACTCAGGAGGGATTCCCCTATAATACCGGCAAGTCGCTGATCAAGGGGGTTGTGCTCCAGTGTCCCCTTTCCCCCACTCGTGGCACAAACACTTTGTCTGTGTAAGGCTATGCGCCTTTTGGCCTCTACTTTTTTGTTTCTGAGAGGGTCTGAACTGAGCCAGCAGCATTCACAGCGTGCGCCACATGCTGCCACTCTAACGCCTTCTTGGCATTTGTAACACCCACACTGTGTCCACCAAACAATATATTTTTTCTTGCTTCAACATCCCATCAAGAACTTCCATTTCACACTGGGAGAAATGTATTTTTTTGGCCTTTCTGTCGGGATTGTTGTCATCCAGTCAGCATGGATGAATATTAATTAGGGGCGTTTCACGGACTATCTATAGGCAACTATGGGTGTTAAAAGGGTGGGACAAGACGCTTGCTCACGTGCACCAAATTTCGAGTGTGATTGTGATTTATAAAGGGAAAACTCAACTCATCTGATGTCAAAAACTTTAGACCTGTATCCCTTTCTTTTCTTTCCAAAACACATGAGTGTGCCATCTCTGACTATCTCTCTCAGAACGATCTTCTTGACCCTAACCAATCAGGCTTCAAGATGGGTCACTCAACCAAGACTGCTCTTCTCTGTGTCACAGAGGCTTTCCGCACTGCCAAAAGTGACTCTCTCCTCTGTTCTCAGCCTCCTAGATCTATCCGCTGCCTTTGACAAAGTGAACCATCAGATCCTCCTCTTCACCTTCTCAGGGCTGAGTGTCTCAGGCTCTGCACACTCTTGGATTGCATCCTACCAAGCAGGCTGCTCCTACCAGGTGATGTGGAGAGGATCTGTGTCTGCATCATGTACTCTCACTACAGGCCTCGGTTCTAGGCCCTCTCCTCTTCTCCCTATAGACCAAGTCACTCGGCTCCATCATATCCTCACATGGTCTCTCCTACAGTATCATTGCTATGTGGATGACACTCAATTACTCTTCTTCTTACCCCCTTCTGACACCCAGGTGGCAACATGCATCTCTGCGTGCCTGGCAGATATATCAGCTTGGATGTCGGCCCTCCACCTCAAACTCAACCTCGACAAGACAGAGCTGCTCTTCCTCCCGGGTAAGGCCTACCTGCTCAAAGACCTCTCCATCATGGTTGACAACTCCACAGTGTCGCCCCCCCCAGAATGCAAAGATCCTTGGCGTGACCATGGACAACACCATGTCTTTCTATGCAAATGTCAAAGCAGTGATTCACCACAGCCGGCTTGGTTTTCAACCTTCCCAAGTTCTCCCATGTCACCTCGCTCCTCCGCACACTCCATCTGCTTCCAGCCGAAGCTCACATTCACTACAAGACCATGGTATTTGCCTAAGGAGCAGCAAGAGGAACTGCTCCTACTTCCGGCGCCGACAGAGATGGCTGCCTCGCTTCACGTTCCTAAGAAACTATGCAGTATTTTGTTTTTTCACATGTTATTTCTTACATTGGTACTCCAGGAGCAGCAAGAGGAACTGCTCCTCCATACCTTCAAGCTATGTTCAAATCCTACACCTCAACCCAAGCACTCTATACTTACCCTTCTTGTTTCTTGGCCCTCTTACTTTATTGAGTAAAGGTGTACTTACTATGCCTGTGATATGTGGTTGTCCCACCTAGCTATCTTAAGATGAATGCACTAACTGGATGTGGCTCTGGATAAGAACGTCTTCTAAATGACTAAAATGTACAAAGTAGAGCAAACCTAGAGTTGCGTAGACAAGAATGTACTGCACTGTACTGAACTCTAGTCTTCTGTAATGCACTCTACTGAGCTCTACTGAGCTCTACTTTGATGTCGATATTTGTGAAACATAGACATCTATGATTGGTCCATATTTGGTCCGATCCGGACCAAACTAATTTGGTGCTTATTTGGGGGCAGAGTGCATACAAATACTAGCCAGTTTGCATATACCTTTGTGTATCTATTTAGGGTATATCACCATGAAGAGAATGACATTCATTCCCATAAATATGCATTTCTGTGTCTTACAGATTAGGGACCCATGATAAAATTGTTAGCACAATTCCAGTATCGGGTGTAAATCCACTTCACTTACTGTAGTTCAATAACCAAAAGAGATTTTTTCAAACTCCAGGTGTCATGTCATAGCTGACACCCCATTCTTTCTGCAGACATCGTTGAATCTTAATTTGGTGCAGATATTTACATTTTTTTTGTCAAAAGTGGATAAATAAAAATCTGATTTGACAAAAATTATTTCACCAAACTTTGCATCTGCACAGTTCTTTCAGTAAATGTGTTTTGTAAATCTTTAAGTGTAAATTGTTCAAATAAGTCCTTGTGCATAGAATTGTATGGCTTGTTAAACTTGTTAAACTGACATCAATGGTTTTTGTTTGTCATACATTTGAATTGGAAGTGCCCATCTGAAGCCCGGGCAGAATGGGTTACTATTGTAGCAGCAGTGCTTTATTTGTTCCATAAATGGACAGCTATTGTCAGTTATTGTTAGACACAGCAGGCTATTGTTGGGCATGTCCTTGGCCAATCAGAGCACTTAGTTCGACACTATAACACAGGGATCATCAACTAAATTCAGCAGAAGGCAGATTTTTTTGTTGAGCCGATGGTCGGGGGCCCGAACATAACTACAAATAATGTGTAGACTGCAAATTGACCACAAGAAGCCCAAACAGATATGTTTGACTAAAACATAATCATTTCAAACCTTGCTTACATTTGTATATGATAATGTCTCTCTCATATTTCTTAAGTTAAAATCACTTCGTACTCATTTTCCTGGTGTTTTTACAGTATTTTATGTCCAATAATGAACATGTACAAAAATGTATCGGTTTGGGGGGTGAAATTGAACCACTCACAGGCCAAATTCAGCCCACGGGCCGCCAGTTGCGGAACCCTGCTATAACACATAATCCATACTCTACTCACCCTCCCTCCATTATATTATGTGTTGAGAAGTAGTCTGTTGGATGGATAGTCTTTTTCTCTTTACCAGAGATGCCTGATTAATTCAAACACCGGAACATTATTACAGTGTATTTTGTTGGCCCTCCCTGGTGGACTGGCTAAATGTGTATAACTTGGCTGCTGCTGATTCAGGTCAACCCTGATTTTGTTTCCCTCTCTTCCAGGCTTGATCTCTGGCCTGACTAGCCTGGGAGAATATGGACTACAAATCACAGATCATGGCTCCTCCATTCGAGAGTGGAATGGATGCAACAGGCTGTTGCATATCATGTATGTATATCAGGTGAAGCGCATTCACTTTCTGACTGTATATTATGAGATTAGTTGGATGTACACACACATGCGCATGCTTGCACGCACACAAAGTTCTCCATTATTCATCGTCCTTCACAGTGTATTGTGACACATTCATGGTGATGCGAATGTTTGGATCCTGAATGGCACAGCGGTGAAGGTATCGCAGTGAAGGAGGTGTCACTATAGACCTGGGTTCGATCCCTGTATCACAACCGGCCTTGATCGGGAGTCCCATAGGGAGACGCACAACTGGCCCAGTGTTGTCCAGGTTAGGGGAGGGTTTGGCCGGGGTAGGCTATCATTGTAAATAAGAATTTGTTCTTAACGGACTTGCCTAGTTAAATAGAGGTAAATTAAATAAATAAAATGTGCATGCAGAATTTCTATGATCAAGTGTATACAGTGCAGTCGGAAAGTATTCAGACCCTTTGAGTTTTTCCACATTTTGTTACGTTACAGCCATATTCTAAAATTGATAACATTTTCCTCATCAATCCTCACAATACCCCCATAATGACAAAGCAAAAAATACTATGTATGCGCTCTGCGCCCAAATAAGACCATATTTGGTTGGTCCGGATCGGACAAAATCTGGACCAATAATAGATGTCTATGTTTCACAATTTTGGACATCAAAGTACAGACATTTACATTTACATTTAAGTCATTTAGCAGACGCTCTTATCCAGAGCGACTTACAAATTGGTGCATTCACCTTATGACATCCAGTGGAGCAGCCACTTTACAATAGTGCATCTAAATCTTTTAAGGGGGGGGTGAGAAGGATTACTTTATCCTATCCTAGGTATTCCTTAAAGAGGTGGGGTTTCAGGTGTCTCCGGAAGGTGGTGATTGACTCCGCTGTCCTGGCGTCGTGAGGGAGTTTGTTCCACCATTGGGGGGCCAGAGCAGCGAACAGTTTTGACTGGGCTGAGCGGGAACTGTACTTCCTCAGTGGTAGGGAGGCGAGCAGGCCAGAGGTGGATGAACGCAGTGCCCTTGTTTGGGTGTAGGGCCTGATCAGAGCCTGGAGGTACTGAGGTGCCGTTCCCCTCACAGCTCCATAGGCAAGCACCATGGTCTTGTAGCGGATGCGAGCTTCAACTGGAAGCCAGTGGAGAGAGCGGAGGAGCGGGGTGACGTGAGAGAACTTGGGAAGGTTGAACACCAGACGGGCTGCGGCGTTCTGGATGAGTTGTAGGGGTTTAATGGCACAGGCAGGGAGCCCAGCCAACAGCGAGTTGCAGTAATCCAGACGGGAGATGACAAGTGCCTGGATTAGGACCTGCGCCGCTTCCTGTGTGAGGCAGGGTCGTACTCTGCGGATGTTGTAGAGCATGAACCTACAGGAACGGGCCACCGCCTTGATGTTAGTTGAGAACGACAGCACAGTAGAGCTCAGTAGAGTGCAGTACAGTAAAGTAGAGTTCAGTACATTATAGTCTTAGTCTACGCAACTCTAGGTTGTGGACATTTGACATTTTAGTCAATTAGAAGACCCTATGCTATGAGACTCGAAATTGAGCTCAGGTACATCCTGTTTCCATTGATCATCATTGAGATGTTTCTACAATGTGATCGGAGTACACCTGTGGTATATGCAATTGATTTGACATGATTTGGAAAAGCACATGCCTGTCTATATTAGGTCACACAGTTGACAGTGCATGTCAGAGCAAAAACCAAGCCATGAGGTTAAAGGAATTGTCCGTAGTGCGCCGAGACAGGTTTGTGTTGAGGCACAGATCTGGGGAAGGGTACTAAACAATTCTGCAGCATTGAACATCCCCAAGAACACAGTGGCCTCCATCATTCTTAAATGGAAGAGGTTTGAAACCACTAAGACTCTTCCTAGAGCTGGCCGCCCGGCCAAACTGAGCAATCGGGGGAGAAGGGCCTTAGTCAGGGAGGTGACCAAGAACCCGATAATCACTCTGACAGAGCTCTAGAGTTCCTTTGTGGAGATGGGAGAACCTTCCAGAAGGAAAATCATCTCTGCAGCACTCTACCAATCAGGCCTTTATGCTAGAGTGACCAGACGGAAGCCACTCCTTACTAAAAGGCACATGACAGCCCCCTTGGAGTTTGCCAAAAGGCACCTAATGATTCTCAGACCATGAGAAACAAGGTTCTCTGTTCTGAGGAAACCAAGATTGAACTCTTTGGCCTGAATGCCAAGCGTAACATCTGGAGGAACCTGGCACCATCCCTACGATTAAGCTTGGTGGTGGCAGCATGCCTTGGGGATGTTTTTCAGCGGCAGGGACTGGGAGACTAGTCAGGATCAAGGGAAAGATGAACGGAGCAAAGTACAGAGAGAACCATGATGAAAACCTGCTCCAGAGCTCTCAGGAACTCAGACTGGGGCGACGGTTCAACTTCCAACAGGACAAAGACCCTAAATCACTGAGCCAAGACAATGCAGGAGTTGCTCAATGTCCTTGAGTAGACCAGCCAGGGCCCGCACTTGAACCCGATCTAACATATCTGGAGAGACCTGAAAATAACTGTACAGCGATGCTCCCCATCCAACCTGACAGAGCATGAGAGGATCTTTAGAGAAGAATGGGAGGAACTCCTCAAATATAGGTGTTCCAAGCTTGTAGTGTAATACCCAAGAAAGTGATCATTCCTTTTTTTATATACATTTGCAAAAATACCTAAAAATCTCTTTTTACTTTGTCATTTATGGGTATTGTGTGTAGATTGATTAGGGCAAAAAAATATATATATCGATTTTCGAATTAGGCTGTAACGTAACAAACTGTGGAAAAAGTCAAGGGATTCTTTTGTAACGCACTCTATATGAGTGGGGAATGGTTGGGTAAGGGGGAACAACATGTGACACTTTTATCCAATCCACGACTCACCCGGAGTGGAAAGTGTGAAGAGAGAAAATGAGCAGTCTAACACAGTTGCTTGCCTCAGCGAAGACTGTTTAACGTTAAATAGGTGATTGTATTTGAAGATGAATATTTTATGGTGAATGCAACAGCATGCATTGAGATTACCCCTGTGCTGAGCAGAGAGCCTGCCAGGCAACCAGATCCCTCTGCTCTGCTTTATGGAGTCTGCTGTTTGTCTTGAGTACTGTACAATGGTAGTGATAATTAGGAGGACGTTTCCGATATTCAAGACAGGGTTCAGATTACTGGTGAACTCTCTCTACTAGCTGGAAAGTGTATACCTAATTAACTAATTTAGTTGGAAAAGGAAGTGACAACCTTTGCTGGTGGGCTGCCTCTAGTCTCCATGATGGTGACAGGCTGATATGGGATCACAACACACTGCTTAGCATTTCAAACAGGAGACCACCAGTACGCTAGACCACAACATTGTACATAGCAGGGAGAGGATAAGCAGATACCCTTCTATTCACATTATCATATCCTGCCTTGTTGGCCCTGTCTGGGGGGTATCATCGGACGGGGCCACAGTGTCTCCACACTCCTCCTGTCTCAGCCTCCAGTAGCTATGCTGCAATTGTTTGAGTCGGGGGCTAGGGTCAGTCTGTTATATCTGATGTAATTCTCCTGTCTTATCCTGTGTCCTGTGTGAAGTATGCTCCCTCTGATTATCTCTCTCTCCCTCTCCTCCCGGAGGACCTGAGCCCTGGGACCATGCCTCAAGACTGCCGTGCCTGATGACTCCTTGCTGTCCCCAGTCCACCTAGTCGTGCTGCTGCTCCAGTTTCAACTGTTCTGCCTGTGGCTATGGAACCCTGAAACTGTTCACCAGATGTGCTAACTTGTCCCGGACCTGCTGTTTTCAAATCTCTCTCTGTACCGTGCCTGCTGTCTCAAAATCTGAATGCTCAGCTATGAATAGCCAACTGAATTTTACTCCTGAGGTGCTGACCTGTTGCACCGTCTGCAACCACTGTGACTATTATTATTTGACCATTCTGGTCATCTATGAACGTTTGAACATCTTGGCCACGTACGGTTATAATCTCCACCCAGCACAGCCAGAAGAGAACTGGCCAGAGCCTGGTTCCCATCTAGGTTTCTTCCTAGGTTCCTGGCTTTCTAGGGAGTTTTTTCTAGAAAACATGCTTTTTCATCTGCATTGTTTGCTGTTTGGGGTTTAAGGCTGGGTTTCTGTATAGCACTTTGTGACACCGGCTGATTTGATTTATTAATCATGAATATGGATATTATTATTATTTTTAATTTAACCCCTATTTACCTAGGCAAGTCAGTTAAGATCAAATTCTAATTTACAATGAAGGCATACCCTGGACGACACTGGGCCAATTGTGCGCCATCCTATGGGACTCCCAATCACAGCCGGATGTGATACAGCCTGGATTCGAACCAGTGACTGTAGTGAAGCCTATTGCACTGAGATGCAGTGCCTTAGACCGATCACCCACTCGGGAGCAATACTGTACTGTTAATACTGTATGGTGACAGGTAGTCAGATGACACACAAGGAGAAAATAAAAAGCTAGTGTATGAGAAGCTGAAAATGATTCTCAAACTTTTGACTAGCTAGCTTCTCAAGAGCAACACTTAATACTCAGTTGAACTGAGTGGGTATACAAGGGTCATGAACTACTAGACTTTGTCTCAGATTGACAACGGCATGGCACCATGGATGTTGTAGCAAAATATGATGATATAACTTTAATCCAAATACATTTTCAAAGTAACAAGCAAATTCATTTTGGTTCATGGCCCATTTTGGAATAAAAATACATATTCATTAACCATTAAAATGTGTTTGGCAGGAACAAATGGATTTTGTTTCCACAGTGAATAGTTTTGATGTTTTTAGCCAAATAAGGCACAAAAAAGGCTGACACTTCCGACACGTTTTATTCTACGGTAGTCAGTCGTACCCTCAAGATTCTTTAGCCTAAAAATATGACTATGTTAGCTATGGAGTCTGCTGCTCACTGTTTTAACAGAACATATAAGTTAAAAGAAAAACAAATGGTGCACACACCAAATCACACTGCCTCTCTGGCTTCCCTTCACATTCTCCCTGCATTGGCATGTCGAAGTCAGAATGGCAGACAATGTACACTTCAAAAGATAAGAGAAACAGAAAAGCTTATGCTTGCAAATTCAGAATTAGCTTCATTCTTTTGTATCTCCGCTGAATGTTTTCTAAGGCGCCCGATGAAGCTCATTTCGCTTGGCGAATGGTTCAGCGCAGTAATGCTTCATTTTGAATGAGCTGATTACGATACAGTGTTTGTTCCATCCTCACAACATGAAAAATTATCTTTGTTTTGGATTTGTCACAAGCTCTAAGGCTGGGAGTGCTCTACCCAAATGTTTTGTGAATGATTTAGCATAATCTGCTGAGTGATTCTGGGGTGCTTCAATGTGGCCAAATAAAAAAAATTCCCCCCCTATGCACACTCCCCCCCTATGCTGTGTATCAACATACAAGTGTTAATAAATTCCAGTGGTTAACCCCTAAACCCTCAGTGTATTACTAGGGGAGAGTGTGTAGAGACCTGATTGGCTGAACTGGAGCCTGCTTTCCTTTCACAGTTGGATAGAAGAGCATGGGATAGATACTACTGGGGCCATCCTAGGAGCGGTCCGGGGCTCATTGAAATTCCGTGCATAAGTTCTGAAGAGAGAACCAGCCCCAGCCATTACACATTCAGAGATAGCAGCCTGTGTGCACGGCAGATCTGAGTATGATGAAGCAGACAATAAACAGGGCGATGCTAAGGTGATAAGGTTGTAGTTGAGGAGGAGAGTCGCAGACAAATGTGACCGGACAACATGTAGCGGACCTGTGAGCGTTAGTCCCTCATTGAGAGGTCCTCCATTAGGATGGTCAAGGTTACCCTGACGACGGCCACAATGCAACCCTGCATGGGACAAATAGACACCTTCATCTTCGTTATTTACCCTCAGATGCTGCAGTACAATATATCTGGTGTTAAAGTTATGGCAACTTCTTCTATTGGGTTGACCATGATGGTTTAATATGTGTCATTCAAGTCATATCTGGTTGGGTAGGATATCAGTTTGTTGACTAATCATAGAATCAATGATTGATAATGAATAGAGTGATATGAATAATGGCAGATGTGCACAGCAGGAGTGAGCGGAAATGGGTGACACAAAGGAAAATAGATACCAGCTAGAGATTCACTCTACTCTAGAACACGGACAATGCCAGATGGGCAAAACTACAGCCTTCAACAGAAGCGGCCCCTGTTGGTGCTGGCACCCTGTCAGCATGTCATGTTGTATTCCTTTACAGTGATTTATGAAATTTGAGGAGCATGTGTCATATCTTCTCCAAATGATTCCCTTTTTCAGCAGCTTGAAAAACGGGACGCCAAACAGGATGTACATGCACACACAAACAGTTTTGTTTTGATGTCATGTCGGAATTATGTCCTGCCACTGTCACATCAGTGTGAGCAATAAAGGCCATCAGCCATGCTGCCTCTACAGTTTGACAAAAATTACACAGAGAGTTTGCCTCTGAGCAGCTAGCAAGCCACTGGGGATATTTGTTTAGTGAGGTCAGTGGGGGCCATCGAGGACAGGATGGACACGGACGCATGGATCGTGGGCAGTAATGTCCACTGTACACACCCAGCAGTCTCTAACTGTCACTTCCACTGATCTGAGATCTGTACACCCTCATTACAAAGTGTTGGAGAGAGGGAGGAGGGGGAGGAAGAGGAAGTGATGAAAGGACAAGTAACAAGCAATGGAAAGACCAATGGAAGGCAAGAATTAGAGGCACAATGAGGAGAATAAATAAAAGGAGGGATGGAGATGGAGAGGATGGAGTTGAGGAGGTCAGAATGGCTAACTTGTCAATCCCACCATGTTAACTGGACTCTGCTGGCCAAGAGGTCATCACACCTGGGTCAGATTGGCTCGTAACTCATGGCAACGACTCCTATCACGAGGGCCCTAAAGGAGTACAGCGAAGATGGAGCTTGGCGTGGTGTTACAACATTATGCTACTGTAGCCCAGAGCAAGGAACTGCATCAGAGCATCTCCACATCTAGAAGGTCAACAAGGTGAACACTAAATGAGATGTTCTACTGTTTCATCTCCAATGTTGGCAGGAGGTCTATAAATGTACTGTATTAGTAGAATTACTTATGATTTCAAAACATCAGAGCTGGAGATCAGGGGAGTTTTTGTTTGGCCCTCTCCTACTATTGGCAAGCATGGATGTAATGCTGCCTTGCAGGCTAGACTCCTGGTCTCTATCTCTGAGAGTGGTGAAGATAAAGATATGGACAGAGATACAGTAGAGTTAGATTCCACCACCTTGATACCACATCCTGCTCAGGGATATGGAATACACATTTCATGCCACACAATGAAAATGATTATTCAAAGACCACAGATATTTTACATTACATATAATATAATATAACCAAGTTAGCTTTGCATTTCTCAACTATAATAAGAGATGTGGAATGAAATAGCCCAGATTTTTTTGTTCTCTGGAAATGAATTCCCAGGTCTTAAAGCGACAATCAGTAGTAGAAACAATAACAAAGCATCCTCCCCATACCTGTTTCAGTAAAAAGCTAAGAGATGGGGCATGAGAAATGTAACCACTCTCAAATTCATAGACAGAGGTATAATATGTTTTGAGGCTACAGTATACAGTGTTTGTTAACATTTACTTTTTTGACAAACATTGGAGTAAAATGTGTATATTTTCGGTTCTAATTGGGTAGACAGTTGAACTAAGCTCATAAGTCATTTATAAGTTATATTCTTCATGAATCAATGGAAGTAGCAACTGCTGATTGCCCCTTTAACTGCTTTTATGGCAGATCAAAATCTCAGTGCTATAGAGATTGCACAGAGAAAACAAAAATAAACACTTAACTATGCATTATACACTAGCTATGCATTATGTGGATACTTAGGACCCGAGATCGCTCGCAAACACAACAAGTTTCATGCAAAAATCTCCCATTTATTTGGATGATTTATGCAAACCTCTTGGGTTGAGAAGCAAGTTATGATTCAGACGATCTTATTTCATGTTTATGTTGTTACAGACATCGTCATCATCTAGTGTTGTTGTTCCCACATCCCAACTCTTCCTTTCTTGCCCTCCCTTTTTCTCTCTCTCTCTCTCTCCTCCTCTCTCTCTGTGGTTCACCCTCAGTGATTTTGGCTCTGGGGAGGGAAGAGGAGCAGAAGGAGATATGCTGTTAGCTGAAACCAGGCTTCTTCCGGTGCGTAGCTGCGCTATCTCCAGCACACACCACCTGACTGGCATTAGCATTCTCTATGGCAGGCAGGGAGGGCAGGGGAGCCACATTAATAACCTCCTTTACATTCCTTCCATTCTCCCCTGGTTCTTCCCCATTTACTCTGCTCCTCTGCCTCTACCGAACCTCAACCCAAACTGCCATGAGGGCTGAGGTAGAGAGGACTCCTCTCTCTCTATAGCAGGAGCAGGTGGAAGAAAGGGAGAACTGTCATAGTGAAGTGCACATCTCTCAGAGGCTTCGACTTCTGCTCAACTTGGCCTGGTTCTCCTGGCAGTTGGGGGATATCTTTTCTCAGTGTTTAACAATCTGAGAGTACATTAGAGAGTATTACCATGTGCTCATGGCAATCATTATAATTGCTGTTCTCTCTGGAGACATCTAAACATATTTACCTGTATGCTAGCTACACTGTAGTTTACACAAACACTTTGTAAGTCACCCTGGATGACAATGTCAACTAAATAATGAACACACACTCATCTCCAATCAGAAGAGGGATGAGTACAGGGTGAGTGTAGAAGGAGAAGGTGGAAGATGAAAGGACACATGGAGAAGAAAGGGAGGAAAGAGAGGAAGGGGAAAGGAAATCTGGTTAAGCGGATTAGAATTCCACCGCTGGTCCTTTGAAGGCAGGCGCTGCGCTGGGCTGCGTGGCTGCCCCAGGCCCCCTGTCCAAGCCACTACCCCCCAAAGCTCCAATGGTAAGATAAGAGAGGAGAGTTAATCCGACAAACAGGATTAGGGACTGGGAGGAGAGGAGGGGGCGAGGGAGGGTGAGTGAGCGTGAGCTGGGGTGCTGGGTAGGATGGGTCACTGCCACCCTTGCTCAGCCTACCCATGGGGACACAGCAGTAAGTAGGCAGTCCAAAGCTATATCAGCAGGGCCACATTGGGGGCAATAGGGGTGGCCCTGGGGAAGATGACTCCAGACCAGGCAGTGCCCTGGGGGTTAGCTGGGAGGTGTGTGGCCTCTTATTCATGCATCTGTTTTGCATGGTCCCTATCACAGTATGGCACAGGCACATGGGCTGTTACCCACTGAGTCCTTTCTGCCAGGCCAGACCCCTGTCCTCCATATGTAAACAGCATCATGGAAGCTGTGGCCACACACACAGCAGGAACTGAAAGAGATGGAGTCCACCGTACGCACCATACAGAAGATCAAGCAAAACCACTGTAATATTCACTATGAAATCAAATGAGCTCAAGTAGAGTCTGAAATCATTCACAATCATATGCATACCCATCCTTGAACTTTGTACAATGTAGCAGTCCAAAACTATGATCAGAACCACGGACCAGATAGAACAAAGCATAGCTTTCCCACATACACCTCTCCAAATGTTCTCAGTGACCTTCTGTTTACCAACTTTCTAACAAAACAAACACACATCAGTGTGAGAGAGTTGTGATACACTACACACAGCCCACTGAGTCGTATTGATTTTGAACAATAATGCCTGACATCATATCCTAAACCATGAGACCGAGAAAATACCCACTGTGCCCAGTTGAATGACTTTCACCACCACCACAAACTCACAGCAAGGTTCAGCAATGCTCAAAACATCACTGCCTACAACATAAACAGTATGCCTTACACACAGGTAAACAGATCCACAGATCGAAGAGTCCATGATGAACTCTATAATCCCACAGAGTCTGTGTGACTTACCTCCCTTGTTCTTGTGTCTGCCTGGCGCTCTACCCTGCAGGCTGACCCCTGGTCCTCCCAGGAGCAGGAAGAGGAGCAGAGCCAGTTCACACACAGATACACATCCACATCCACACCTGGTCAAGGGTGACATCTCTGGTTCCACTGGTTCCACTGTGGGACGGTAGGTCTCCACTCAGCAGTTTCATCAATCACAGGGAGGGCAGCATGTGAGACTATGTCCACTACACCCTCAGCATGTCCACTACACCATCAGACCCATCCTCATCAGTTCCAGTTCCCAGGTGCCTCTGCAGATGCATTCATGGTATCCCCAAGTTGATGTTGATAAAAAGTGTATGTTTTTCTCTGTCCTTAGTTATCACCTGTCTGTTTATCTTGGGTCTGTCTCAGTCACAAGTCCATCGTGCGATGGGGAGACAGTGTCTCCTTGCACACTGAATTGCTGTATCCAGTCACATCCTTCGAGAGCTCCAGAAGCGAACTGAAGTCCTTTCTCAGGGAATCCTCTCAGACACAGCAGCAGCGCTGCAAAGGACAGCTGGAGGACAAAGCTGGCTGAGCAGAGTCGCGCAGTATGGATCTCTCTCCCTCTCCCTCACTATTTTCTCTCTCTCTCTCTCTCTCTCTCTCTCTCTCTCTCTCTCTCTCTCTCTCTCTCTCTCTCTCTCTCTCTCTCTCTCTCTCTCTCTCACACACACACACACACACACACACACACAGTGAAGGCTGAAACAGCTGCGGGTAACGCTGGAGCCACTGGTGCTGTTCTGCTGCCGATTATAGTAGTGGTGCTGATGGTGTTAATGGTGGTGAAAGCCTGCTCTATCTACTGGTGTTTACTAAGAGGAAACCTCCATGCAGCATGCACTCGCACTGCGAACACAATTGACTGTGGAGGAGAGGAAAACCCAGCAGTCCAGAAGCATGAGCACAGGGGATGGAGAGAGAGTGAAAAAGAGAGAGGTAAGAGTAGCAGTAAAGTGATCAGTGGAAAGAGAGAGATTGAGATATGAAGCCAATGGTTGAGACATGTGGAGGAATGTCAGGCGTGGAGAGAGGAGAGGAGAAACGTAAGAGACGGCTCTAATCCTCACACACAGGCAGCCAGCTCTGGAAGCAGCAGCTGACAAAAAAAAATGTATTCCGAGGAGAGAAATGACAGCTTCAGCACACGGCTATGTCAGCTCAGCGTCATAGAGCAGCGAGGAGAGAGCAGGGGATGGGATAGAGGGAGCTGACTTCAGAGACTAGGGGGGAAGTGTAGGGATATTAAGGGGAGGGAGGGGGTGGAGAATAATGGTGCACGTTCCCAGCTATCTCTGGGGTGTGCAAGGTTTTTCACCTCAGTAACAAGAGTTGAGACGGAGAGCCTGAAGGATAACAGAAAGGCATGTTTACCACAAGTCATGGTCTCAATTACAGTCCTCTATGGTGAGAACACCGATGCAGAAGCATTGCTAACCACAGTCACCCTCATCCCTCCTTGTACACTCGATGCATACAATTACATATGGCTGTGTAATTACTATCTTCCTTTCTCTTGCTCTTTCACCACTCCTCATCCAAGCACGTCAACGAACAAGATGGGACAGCAGATTTTCAGATCAATGTAGCTGCAGGAAGAGACACACATGGCTGTCAGAGGTATCAGTGTGTGGTTGCTGGTTGATAGGACCCCACCTGTAGGTAAAAGGAGATGCATAAATGATGAAGCATGGTGATGTGCGAATATGTGTGTGAGCGTGTGTGTGTGTGCAGTTAGTGTTGTCTTCAAGGGAATTGAAATGCATCACGGTACCTCTATAAGGTGGGTCAATCGATGACCACTTCACTGGCCATCAACAACAGTGCATCACTGTAGCCCTTTCCTCTTCCCTTTTCCCACTGTAGCCCTTTCCTCTTCCCTTTTCCCACTGTAGCCCTTTCCTCTTCCCTTTTCCCACTGTAGCCCTTTCCTCTTCCCTTTTCCCACTGTAGCCCTTTCCTCTTCCCTTTTCCCACTGTAGCCCTTTCCTCTTCCCTTTTCCCACTGTAGCCCTTTCCTCTTCCCTTTTCCCACTGTAGCCTACCTCCAATAGAGTTCCAGACACTTGTAGAATCTATGCCAAGCCGCATTGAAGCTGTGCTGGCAGTTCATGGTGGCCCAACGCCCTATTAAGACACTTTATGTTGGTGTTTCTTTAATTTTAGCAGATATCTATACATTGCATAGGTTGGAAAATTATTTCATACAGATATTCCATGAGATACTGTATCTGTTTGGACAGTGTTGTGACTGTGAGCAGGTATGCATGTGTGAGTCTCCCATTGACAGTTAAGGTAAAACAAGGTGTCAGTGGCGTTTACAACAGGGAGACAGACAGTATGTGAGGGGAAATAACTTTCTTAGTTAGTTTTCCCTAATGAAAAATTGATCAACCCTACAAAAATATCCATTAAATATAATCTTCATAATAATACACATGTTCTATTGCTGCTGGATTATTTTCCTGCTGTAGCAAACTGGCTCAAACTAAGATCCTACATCTGTAGATGCCACTTTCCAAATGTTTCAAAAATAATTTAGCTGAATGTGTGCCATTACACCTGTACCAGTCACAGGGCTGGCCAGTGCATGTGCAGCTAAATTAGGTCCAGGCAGGTACAACTTTCAATCTGGGCTCCATCCAGTGACGGTGACATTTTACCTCTAACATGGAACTGACTGCTCTTCATATGGAGTCTATTGAGGCCGACCAGGACGGAGCAGTCTGATGATTTCCTTTCCCACTGAACAATGGAAAATTAAAAGGCACTGTCAGAAAACACCAAAACAGATTATAGTGGTTTAATCAGGTATTGTTAACTATTGTAGATCTCTTTAAGCAATATAAAGGCTATTTTCGTTTTAGAACTAGATCATAGCATGGTAGTAATAGCCAAACACACTTACAAGTCACTCGTCATCATTGATTATTCATAAACATACTTCCGTGTTCTCTTCCCTTGAAATATATATACAATTCAATGCTATGGGTGGCAAGGAGTGTCACATAGATTGAACTGATCAGAGCGCCACATTTCAACTGGTTAAATGTTTCCACCTTAACACTGGCATCCAGTGGACATGGGGAGAATCGCAAAGGCATCCCTATCCGTTGCACCAAGGGAAAATAACTTGTTGAAAAAACTTGTTGAAAAAAGTAATACTTTTGTGCTCTATTTTAGGAGAAAAACACTTGCTGGTTTTTCATAATGGCTTGTGCACAGTCTTGTTGCCAAGGTACCAACTAAATACAATTTAGTCAATATTCATTTTTTTAGGATCGACATTCAACAAAGACAATAGCTTACGCCTAACCCCTCAATATATGCACAAAATAGTCTGACAGCAGTTATACTCTTCTATCAGCCCTCTCTGCATGACAGTGCTACCCTGAGTAACTAGAATCTGACTCTGCAAAATTCTGCCTGCACTGGTGAGAGGAGCTGTGCAACCATCTGCCACACAGTCACAACCCAGCAGGCTTCCCCCCAGCCACTCATCAACATATTAACACGGGTCCTCCCCTTAGCCATACGCCTCTTAGAAGGCTAAATGAAGTCTGAGAGTCATTTGATCATAACAGATGGACCAGACACAACCCAGAGCAGTCTACCTTAAATGTACTGATTCAATGTACTGCCCTACGTCTAAGTCTGAACCTGAGCACTTCCTCAGAAGAAAAATATGTTCCCTGACGAAAAATGCTAAACTGATAAGATAGTCAGAAAACATGTGAAGTGGAACATACAGTGAGACTGCAGTGGGATTTACTGTGGGCATGTGGTAGAGGCACAATTCTTAATGTGATTCAGCCAGGGTCTCTCACTTGGACTGATGAAGAAAATGAGTAACAATAACAGCTGGACAATTGCAGCTGGAAGGACAATAGCAGCTGGAAGAGTGGCTGGCTAGAACATCGGCTGTGCAATATTGCTTCTCCATATGACTTCTCTCGGCTAATAAAGAACTGCTCTCAACATTCACTGAATAATAGATTCTGTTACGTGCTTTCTCTCACTCTCTCATTATGTGCGAATGTGCATTTGTGCATTATGTTTGTGTGCGTGTCCACTGCCAACGTTTTGATATTTCAACCTTTCTATTGGAAAAGAGAAAATAACAGGCTGTTGTAACTTTCCAGCACCTCACAAAATGCATTAGACACTTATCTCCCCACTGACTTACAGCAAGGCCTTAGAAGCTCTTCTCTCCATGTTTCTCTGTGAATGGCCACGCTAAGATACAGCCAACTGTTACTGAGGTCTGTAGTCAGCGATAAATACACAAAGCACACACAAGGGAACATCTTTAAGAGAACTAATATCTGATGAAGGCAAGGTTTCACGTCAGTCTCTTGCATACACAGCTAAGATAAAGGTGGACATGTAAAGGCCAATGTGAATTAACTATTTCTAGGCAAGTGTGTTGATCCACAAAATGTACAACCCACACACACATGCTCTGATCCAAGATGGCTTAGCAGTCAGACGTCTTTGTCCTGTCGTGTCCCTTGTATATTTTTCTTCGCTTATCTTTTTAAATTATTTTCCTAAACCTCAATTTCTAAATACTCTCCTGCAACCCGCCTCACCCAATGTGGCGTGAATCTGTTTTTTTTCTAAAGTATTTCTATTTACTTTGGATCTGGAATCCCTCAACTGAAGCTAGCCAGCTAACTACCTACCAGCTACCAGTCAGCAAACCATTGCTAGCGGTCATCAGCTAACCTTTAGCTCGGAAAGCTCTCGCCAGTTCGAACAACGTGACTCAAACCAGAGCATAACGGACCTATACTGCCCTCCCAAGCAAAAAGGCAGTAACTGCTCACATGGATCTTCCACATGGTGGCACAGCAATATAAGAAAAATGTCACTGTTGGTGCTGACAGTCGAAGCAGGAGGTTGTTTCTGTACCATCTTCCAAACCAGAGCGGTTCTGCACAACAGGTGTGCAAAGTGTTTTTTCTGACAACATTGGGCTACCACCCCAAAAATGACAGGTTGATTGTCACAATGATGGGCAAGTCAATCACCACCAAACGGCAGTTCTGGAATGACTTGGCTGTGAACAGCATTGCTGAGGATGAGGAGAGATATGGAAGAGCACAGAAGAAGTTTGACTTAAAAATGAAATGTTACTTAAAAATGAAATGTAACTATTCAGCATTTTGTCAAATCAAATCAAATGTATTTATATAGCCCTTCGTACATCAGCTGATATCTCAAAATGCTGTACAGAAACCCAGCCTAAAACCCCAAACAGCAAGCAATGCAGGTGTAAAAGCACGGTGGCTAGGAAAAACTCCCTAGAAAGGCCAAAACCTAGGAAGAAACCTAGAGAGGAACCAGGCTATGTGGGGTGGCCAGTCCTCTTCTGGCTGTTAGAGATTATAGAGAGAGATTATAACAGAACATGGCCAAGATGTTCAAATGTTCATAAATGACCAGCATGGTCGAATAATAATAAGGCAGAACAGTTGAAACTGGAGCAGCAGCACAGTCAGGTTGACTGGGGACAGCAAGGAGTCATCATGTCAGGTAGTCTTGGGGCACGGTCCTAGTGCTCAGGTTCTCCGAGAGAGAGAAAGAAAGAGAGAATTAGAGAGAGCATATGTGGGGTGGCCAGTCCTCTTCTGGCTGTGCTGGGTGGAGATTATAACAGAACATGGCCAAGATGTTCATATGTTCATTAATGACCAGCATGGTCGAATAATAGTAAGGCAGAACAGTTGAAACTGGAGCAGCAGCATGGCCAGGTGGACTGGGGACAGCAAGGAGTCATCATGTCAGGTAGTCCTGGGGCATGGGTCCTAGGGCTCAGGTCCTCCGAGAGAGAGAAAGAAAGAGAGAAGGAGAGAATTAGAGAACGCACACTTAGATTCACACAGGACACCGAATAGGACAGGAGAAGTACTCCAGATATAACAAACTGACCCTAGCCCCCCGATACATAAACTACTGCAGCATAAATACTGGAGGCTGAGACAGGAGGGGTCAGGAGACACTGTGGCCCCATCCAAGGACACCCCCGGACAGGGCCAAACAGGAAGGATATAACCCCACCCACTTTGCCAAAGCACAGCCCCCACACCACTAGAGGGATATCTTCAACCACCAACTTACCATCCTGAGACAAGGCTGAGTATAGCCCACAAAGATCTCCGCCACGGCACAACCCAGGGGGGCGCCAACCCAGACAGGATGACCACAACATTGAATCAACCCACTTGGGTGATGCACCCCCTCCAGGGACGGCATGAGAGAGCCCCTGTAAGCCAGTGACTCAGCCCCTGTAATAGGGTTAGAGGCAGAGAATCCCAGTGGAAAGAGGGGATTTTATCAATTTTATCAATTGTAGCTAAATGTCATTTGGGTCCTCTTGTGAATATGAACATGTAAATATGTTTAAAATGTATTTTTAAAGCTGTTATTTTTTCATTCAAAAGTGTCATTTGAAAAAATACAAATAAAATGTTTTTATGAGCAATCTCATGGTTATTTTTTTATAATTTGTAATACCCTACATCATACTTCGATCATGTTCCATCATTATATATTACAAGACAGGTAATCATTTCATGTAATTCAAATAATTTCAGTGCTGCTTTTCACATTTATTCTTATAACAAGACATGGGCTACTTGTCAAACACAGTATGTAATGTGACTGATGCAGAACCTACATCTCTACGTAAATACAAATGGTATCTTAGTGGAAGACACACAAAGTATGCAGTTTCAACTCTGTTACACTGTCAGTAATTACATTGCTCTTGTATTAATAGCATACATGAGAAGTATAGTAAATCAACAAATGAAAATAGCAGATACTGCTCTTTGCTTTGGTATTACCCTGCAATTTATAACTGCCATTTAAGGGTCAAAGGTCATGTCAGAGGTCAGGGTCAACATTAATAAATAAAATACTCATAGTAAGGCAACAGATCATTACATCTCTTATGATCACCCTAGAATTCATTTGGCTGGACAATTAAAAAACGTTGAAGCCATTTTTCTCAGTTCCACTCTATGAGCAGTTACTGCCTTTTTGCTTGGGAGGGCAGTATTATTATTTTTGTATTTTTTTCCCCATATCCCTGGATTCCTACCGTAAACTCTGAACATTTTCACCTGGATCTTCGCAACCAGCTAACCGCAATCCCAGGTGACTACTCCTGGCTAGCGTTTCCATCCCAGAGCAAGCACCAATTAGCCTGAAGCTAGCCCGGCCCTGGCTCCTGTGCTACCACCGAAGCCTATTCCAGGGCTACAAATATCCGGACCCTCGTGATATGCAACTTGTCAGGGAAGTTAGGAACAAATATGCACAGGCAGTTAGAAAAGCTAAGGCTAGCTTTTTCAACCAGAAATTTGCTTCCTGTAGTACCAACTCAAAAAAGTTCTGGGACACTGTAAAGTCCATGGAGAATAAGAGCACCTCCTACCAGCTGCCCACTGCTCTGAGGCTAGGAAACACTGTTACCACCGAAAAATTCACTATAATTGAACATTTCAATAAGCATTTCTCTACAGCTGGCCATGCTTTCCACCTGGCTATCCCTACCCCGGTCAACTGCCCGGCACCCTCCACAGCAACCCGCCAAAGCCCCCACAATTTCTCCTTCACCCAAATCGATATAGCTGATGTTCTGAAAGAGCGGCAAAATCTGGACCCCTACAAATCAGCCGGGCTAGACAATCTGGACCCTCTCTTTCTAAAATTATCGCAACCCCTATTACTAGCCTGTTCAACCTTTCTTTCATATCGTCTGAGATTCCCAAAGATTGGAAAGCTGCCGCGGTCATCCCCTTCTTCAAAGGGGGTGACACTATAGACCCAAACTGCTACAGACCTATATCTGTCCTACCCTGTCTTTCTAAGGTCTTTGAAAGCCAAGTTAACAAACAGATTACGGACCATTTCGAATCCCACCGTACCTACTCCGCTATGCAATCTGGTTTCAGAGCTGGTCATGGGTGCACCTCAGCCACGCTCAAGGTGCTAAACAACATCATAACCGCCATCGATAAGAGACATTACTGTGCAGCCTTATTCATTGACCTGGCCAAGGCTTTCAACTCTGTCAATCACCACATTCTTATTGACAGACTCGACTGTTATGCAGGTGAGTGAGGACCCAAAAGCGGTTTAACAGAAACAGAGTATTTTAATGTCCAAACACAGGGAAGACATAAATCCTCTTCAGATGTAACGGTTGACAAAATAGACAACCCGCAGAGAGGGCGACAAATAAATCATAAAGTCCTCTGATCTTTACAGGAGAGTCCCCTTCTAGCAGCAGAGGAGAATAGCAGGGTTAGCGGCAACAGACTGCTGGTCTCTCCGGGTAGGCGCGGGTTGTAGAGGACAGAGGTACCTGATCACACGTAGCATCTGATGAAGAGGCAGATTACGACAGGACGGGACAAGGGTGAAGCAAACGAGAATCTGACAAAGACAGAAGCAGAAACAGAGAGAGAAATAGAGACCTAATCAGAGGGAAAAAAGGGAACAGGTGGGAGAGAGTAAACGAGGTAGTTAGAGGAGATGAGGAACAGCTGGGGGAAGGAAAGGGAGAGAAGGTAACCTAATACGACCAGCAGGGGAAAACGAAGTGAAGAGAAAGAACAGGAACAAGACATAACATGACAATACATGACATCGACAGCCTTGGTTTCTCAAATGATTGCCTTGCCTGGTTTACCAACTACTTCTCTGATAGAGTTCAGTGTATCAAATCGAGGGCCTGTTGTCCGGTCCTCTGGCAGTCTCTATGGGTGTGCCACAGGGTTCAGTCCTCGGGCCGACTCTCTTCTCTGTAAACATCAATGATGTTGCTCTTGCTGCGGGTGATTCTCTGATCCACTTCTACGCAGACGACACCATTCTTTATACTTCTGGCCCCTCTTTGGACACTGTGTTAACTAACCTCGAGACAAGCTTCAATGCCATACAACTCTCCTTCCGTGGCCTACAACTGCTCTTAAACGCAAGTAAACCTAAATGCATGCTATTCAATCCATCACTGCCCGCACCTGCTCACCCGTCTAGCATCACTACTCTGGACGGCTCTGACTTAGAATACGTGGACAACTACAAATACCTGGGTGTCTGGTTAGACTGTAAACTCTCCTTCCAGACTCACATTAAGCATCTCCAATCCAAAATTAAATCTAGAATCGGCTTCCTATATCGCAACAAAGCATCCTTCACTCATGCTGCCAAACATACTCTCATAAAACTGACCATCCTACCGATCCTCGACTTCGGTGATGTCATCTATAAAATAGCCTCCAACACTCTACTCAACAAACTGGATGCAGTCTATCACAGTGCCATCCGTTTTGTCATCAAAGCCCCATACACTACCCACCATTGTGACCTGTACGCTCTCGTTGGTTGGCCCTAGCTCCACACTTGTCTCCAAACCCACTGGTTACAGGTTATCTACAAGTCTCTGCTAGGTAAAGACACGCCTTATCTCAGCTCACTGGTCACCATTGCAGCACCCACTCGTAGCACGCGCTCCAGCAGGTATATCTTACTGGTCACCCCCAAAGCCAATACCTTCTTTGGTCGTCTTTCCTTCCAGTTCTCTGCTGCCAATGACTGGAATGAACTGCAAAAATCTCTAAAGCTGGAGACTCATATCTCCCTTACTAGCTTTAAGCACCAGCTGTCAAAGCAGTTAACAGATAACTGCACCTGTACATAGCCCATCTGTAAACAGCCCATCTATCTACCTACCTCATCCCCATACTGTATTTATTTATTTATCTTGCTGCTTTGCACCCCAGTATCTCTACTTGCACATTCATCTTCTGCACATCTACCATTCCAGTGTTTAATTGCTAAATTGTAATTATTTCGCCACCATGGCCTATTTATTTCCTTAACTTACCTCATTTGCACTCACTGTATGTAGACTTTTTGTTTTCTTTTGTTTTACTGTATTATTGACTGTATGTTTTGTTTATTCCATGTGTAACTCTGTGTTGTTGTATGTGTCATATTGCTATGCGTTTGTCTTGGGCAGGTCGCAGTTGCAAATGAGAACTTGTTCTGAACTAGCCTACCTGGTTAAATAAAGGTGAAATAAAAATAAATAAAAATAAAATACCAACAAGCCTTTGAAAGTTGAGAGCTAGGACAACTACAAAATCCCTGCCAGGAATATACAAAACTGTTTAAATTCAGGAAACAGTCTGAATGAGGACTACAATGAGCGCATTGATTTTGACAATGTTGGCAGCTTTGCAGACAGCTTATTTTGCAACAATCAGTCAAACGCTTGAGCAACTTAGTTATCACAAAATGTAGTATGCCAGATAATTGTATGCTATGAAAATGAGAGTATAGTGTTCCTTGTAAATCCATCAATTATAACACCCTAACCAAGATCTAAAGACCACACAATCTGCATGTGACAATGATGAAGTACATACACCATCATTCCACCAAACCCACCGCACTAGATGGCAAAAAACATCCTCAGTGCCTTCTGGTGTAAAAAATTGAGGAAGCTGTCCACTGTTTCTAGTGCTGAATAGTGCTTCCATCTTGTGGCTTTGACCTGCTACTGCAAACTTGCAACAAAAGGACAATAATTCCCCAGACATTCAGATTTATTTCACAGTGGGAAGAACGCCAACTGCTTTGCTATGAATAGACATATTGTGGTCACAAAGATTGTAATACAAATCTGATGGCTTCATGCTTTAAAAATATTTTTGGGCAAATATAAATATATTGTTATGGGCTATGGGTCTTGCAAACAGTCTCCAACGTTTCCTCCTGTCCTTGTCAACTGTTCTCCTTCCTCCCCTTCATGCTGTCCCATTAAGACAGGCAGAGTCAGAGCCCTCCTAAGGAGCTCCATCTGTCCCATGCTCCCCTCTCCCTGGTGTGTGTTTGAGCGCTGGCACACAGTGCCAATCCATTCATCAGGCCCTGTCCAACCTAAACACTCACCACACTGAGGACACATTCACCTTGGGCTGCCTCACTCTCACACTCTGTGCTGCTGTGTGTGTGTGTGTATGTGTATCACAATGTATTCAATACAAACCACTCTAATAACATCCTGATAAGGCACCAAAGGCCAAGATACACAGTAGAATATTGAATATTGTGCAGTTGAATATTGTGCAGCTGTAAGGTTAACCATATTTTTCTCTTACCCTCTAACATTATTGTGCAATTCAGCTTGAATATATAAACAATTTACAATACCTTTAGTTCTCAATTACTTACTGTGTACTGCAGTTGGTATTCCTGCTTAGATTTAGGCTGGGCTCCAACCCGATAGCGCTTTGTCGGCAAAGCACGTTTTAAAGCCAATGTTTCCGTGTTCGCGGATTCAAGGTCAACGCTTCAATCAGAAAGTACCTTTAAATGGCACACTGTCCAAATCCGCAATCAGATTGAATCCCGGCCCTGTTTGGCAAGTATATTCTCCAAAACACTTGCCCCAACCCTAGCCAGGTAGTCACATGTGATGTCTTACCTTGGCCATGGAGAATCTCTATGATGTGGAGGAAGAGGAGGAGTAGCAGAGAGGAGGACATTATAAATTGAGAGGAGAGTGGTCTTTCTCTTTCCTGGTTGTCCATAGTCACACAATGGGCATCTGTAATAACAAGTAATCACAAGTAGTCTAGTTAACAACATACATGTTTTGAGAACATCTCTGACAGTGACTTCTAGTTTCGTTTTCAGTTTTAGTGCTAGTGGTGATAAAACTGTGCCATGTTGAGACAGAGCCATCTCCCAACAAGAAGGTAAGTGATGAAACTGACCTCATCTGAAATACAATGAGAGAGTTGTGCAGCTATTAAAATCCTGCTGACCACCATGTCCTCTGCTGGATGGTAACGTCATGCAACTGCTAAATCAATAAGCATAGCTTTACAGTTTTATGGCCATTTGTCACGTCCTGACCTTAGTTCCTTTTTTATGTGTCGATTTTGGTTTGGTCAGGGCGTGAGTTGGAGTGGGGTGGGCATTCTATGTTGTTCATTCTATGTTTTGTTCTGTGTGGTGTATTTCTATGTGTTTGGCCTGGTATGGTTCCCAATCAGAGGCAGCTGTCAATCGTTGTCTCTGAATGAGAACCATACTTAGGTAGCCCATTCCCACCTGGGTTTGTGGGTAGTTGTTTGTTTTTTGTGTGTTTTTTTTTGTCTCTGTGGCTGCACCAGACAAAACTGTTTCATGTTGGTCTATTTGTGTTATTTTGTCTTAGTGTTCTGAGTTTAAATAAATATTAACATGGACACGTACCACGCTGCATTTTGGTCCGATCTTGACTACTCTTCCTCAGATGACGAGGAGAACAGTTACACCATTCCTGCAAACTCAAGTCACATTCAACTGAAATGGAATATTATGTAAAATCATTGTGCACGCATTTATGACCAACATTTAGAGAATAGGCACAGCCTTCTCCACATACGGTTTTACATGTGGCAACTTCAGTAACACTTTCACTTGGAAGGATGTGCTTGGAGAAGTGTTAATAGCTCTGTAAAGGAACATTACATACAGTACAGTACTGAATCCTTTGACCCACATACAGTGGAGAGGAGAATGGCCCACATCAGGCGAAGAGTGAGACCATGGCCATCAGATAGCTGGACACCTTTTAATTTGTGGCCTGCTTTTATGTGTAATTATGTTGTGCACAGAGGAGAGCATCAAGCACCTAAGTACCTGCCTCGGGTGCCTAAGTGCCTTTATATTAACTGTCTATGTCCCACTCAGTCACCCTCAATAACATGGCAAAAGAGCCAAATTACCAAACGAAAGCTTTTTACATTATAATGCATTGCTTGCCTATTACAGGAGGACAGAGAAGCACAGCGACTAATATAGACAGAATGATAGAGAGCAGCTATTAACACCCCTGCAAGCTGGACAATCCTTTCTCTTTTTCAGACCCTGCTTTAAATACACTCTCTATGTAACTATCTCTCTAGATCTATATTTAATTTTGTTTTCTCTATCTGAAGGGCCATTTCCAGCGGGGGGGGGTGAAACAGAGAGAGGGGGGGGGGGGTGAAACAGAGGGAGAGGAAAGAGTATAGTGGGATAATGTAGTTTATGCAGACTTGTGTTACAAGCCCCACTCTCATCCTTAACTATAATTGAAAGGATCAAAGCATTTCTTGTTAGCGCACTCTTATAAGAAAGGCTTCCAAAAGGGTTCTTCAGCTGTCCCCATAGGAGAACACTTGTTGGTTCCAGGTAGAACTATTTTGGGTTCTATGTAGAACCCTCTGTATAATGGGTTCTGTATGGAACCCAAAAGGGTTCTACCTGGAACCAAAAAGGGTTCTTCAAAGGGTTCTCTTGCGGGGATAGTGTACCTGCTGCAGCATGGAGTATCTTCGCTTAGTAGGCTACTGGTCATTTCCAGACAAATGTCTCAGAAATGGTTGTTTCATAGCTCATTAGGGAAGGTCTGTCTGACCTACTCCTGCTACCTGGTCTTCATACATGACATTGCAGGTCATATGGAGGACGGCAGACATTATATCTGATAATGACAGCCCTGGCAGACTGGTGCCAGGAAAATAACCTCTCCCTCAAAGTCAACAAAATGAAGGAGCGGACTGCCGTACATCGATGGGGCCACAGTGGAGAGGGTCAAAAGCTTAAAGTACCTCGGCGTCCACATTACTGAAGACCTGAAATGGTCCTGTCACACAGACAGTGTGGTGAAGAAGGCGCAACAGCACCTCTTCAACCTCAGGAGGCTGAAGCTTGGCCCCAAAGACCCTTATGGACAAATGCACCATTGAGAGCATCCTGCCGGGCTGTATCACCGCCTAGAATGGCAATTGCACAGTCCGCAACGGCAGAGCTCTCCAGAGGGAGGCCAACGCATCACCTTGGGCATACTGCCTGCTCTCCAAGATATCTACTGCACCCGGTGTAACAGGAAGTCCAAGAAGGTCACTACACATTGATTTGGAAAGACACACACCTGTCTATATAAGGTCTCAAAGGTGACAGTGCATGTCAGAGCAAAATCTAAGCCATGAGGTCGAAGGAATTGTCCATAGAGCTCCAATACAGGATTCTGTCGAGGCACAGATCTGGGAAAGGGTACCAAAAAAATGTCTGCAGCATTGAAGGTTCCCAACAACACAGTGGCCTCGATCATTATTAAAAGGAAGAAGTTTGGAACCACCAAGACTCTTCTTAGAGCTGGCTGCCCGGCCAAACTGAACAATCGGGAGAGAAGAGTCATATTCAGTAAGGTGACAAAGAACCCAATGACAGAGCTCTAGAGTTTCTCTGTGGAGATGGGAGAACCTTCCAGAAGGACAATGTCGTGTCTTTGGCATCATTAAACGGAAGATGAATCTTTATCAAAAATTCTCTGTAATTATTATTACGTGATTAAACTACTTAATCATGTAACTGTAATTAACTAGGAAGTTGGGGCACCAAGGAAAATATTCAGATTACAACATTATAATTTTCCTAATATAACTTTCAGATATTTTAATATCTGATCACTTAGTCTTCTGATTAATTAATTATTCTTCACCTCACGCTATTCTCATTCCAAACGTCGCAAATTGTTGGTTATCTGCACGAACCCAGTCTTCTTTATGAGTCATCCATACATCAATTGTCTTAAAATCATTTATTTACTAAGTACTCACAGAAATGCATAACACAAACAAACAAAGTAGATATGGTTACAAAGAAATGATAGGGGAATGTGCCCTAGTGGGCTAAACCGGCATGGCGGCTTGTTAGATAAAAAGGGAAGTGGGGGTCGAATGAAATAAGACAACACACAGTTGATAATTATAACAATTGAAATACTAATCCTTTGCACATGAAGGCTCACTCATTTGGGAATAATTGCAATCAATATATATATTTACGCTCAGTGTGTCGTCCTGAAATCGGTTGGAAGGTTAGTTTCTGTTGGAGAGTTTGTCCGCCCTCTCTCTCTCGTGGTTAGAATGGATAGTTCAGAGTAACATTCATCCATGTCGTTATGGAATAGGTGTTTGGGCGGTTGTCGGTCTTCGCATTCAATGATACTGAATTCCTAGCTGCAGACTAGTAATTAGTATCAAAGATTTGTTCTTGCAATTGCAATTGCTCGGCCTCCGACTGCAAAGGCACTTCAGAGGGTAGTACGTACGGCCCAGTACATCACTGGGGCAAAGCTGCCTGCCATCCAGGACCTCTACACCAGGCGGTGTCAGAGGAAGGCCCTAAAAATTGTCAAAGACCCCAGCCACACCAGTCATAGACTGTTCTCTCTACTACCGCATGGCAAGCGGTACCGGAGTGCCAAGTCCAGGACAAAAAGGCTTCTCAACAGTTTTTACCCCCAAGCCATAAGACTCCTGAACAGGTAATCAAATGGTTACCCAGACTATTTGCTTTTTACGCTGCTGCTACGCTCTGTTTATCTTATATGCATAGTCACTTTAACAATACATTCATGTACATACTACCTAAATTGGCCCGACCAACCAGTGCTCCGGCACATTGGCTAACCGGGCTATCTGCAATGTGTCCCACCACCCACCAACCCCTCTTTTTACGCTTCTGCTACTCTCTGATCATCATATATGCATAGTCACTTTAAAGATACCTACATGTACATACTACCTCAATAAGCCTGACTAACAGGTGTCTGTATATAGCCTTGCTACTCTTTTTTCAAATGTATTTTTACTGTTGTTTTATTTCTTTACTTACCTACACACACACACACCTTTTAATCGCACCATTGGTTAGAGCCTGTAAGTAAGCATTTCACTGTAAGGTTTACACCTGTTGTATTCTGCGCACGTGACAAATAAACTTTGATTTGATGTGATTTGAACAACCATTACAACCTTAGCTTATACTCAGGTTTTATGGTCTGGTCTCAAACCTTAGCCCTCTCGTGGAAATCGAGGTGGCTGGTCTCGTCTCAACCCTTAGCCCTCTCGTAATTGAGGTAAGCTCGGTCTGGTGATAGAAAACCCGTGTGGGGGTTTTATTCGGAAGAGCAGAAAAGGGCCTGTCCCATGACGCCAGACCATAACTGTGCTCATGGGCGGTCCTCTGATTTAGTTAAACTCCAAAGGGAATTAGAGTTACCTTCATTAAACAGTCTAAAATCACATTACATAATTCCACAAATAGTTTCATCTTTACTCATTAATTTTATACAACCATTAGATGTAAGCCTCATAACGGAGACACTTGTATAAACATGGTTATGGTAATGTGTCTGTATTGTCTCTCATGAGTTTCACAAAATTGTACCTAACGAACCAGTTCATAGCTGGATTCTTCACGGATCTTTTATACCTTCCCCAGAACATGAATATCATTTGGTTCTCCAGTTCTGTGAGGTGGAAGAAATTCTATGAAACTCACTCTCTCTCTATACTGTCTGGCCATGAGGAGAGGATCTCCTCCAGGAATTTACGACCTCTATGACCACAGCAGCCTGAGTGTAGGAGAGAGAGAGGGGGATGGTGCAGAGGTAGGGGGATGGTGCTCGCTGTGTCCAAAGAGGGCAACGTCATGACAACAACCATCTCTGCAACACTCCACCAATCAGGGCTTTATAGTAGAGTGGCCAGACGGAAGCCTGTCCTCAGTAAAAGGCACATGACAGCCCACTTGGAGTTCTCCAAAAGGCACAAAAAGGGGTCTCAGACCATGAGAAACAAGATTCTCTGATATGATGAAACCAAAGATTTCTAGCGTGTTTTTCCTAGCCACCGTGCTTCTACACCTGCATTGCTTGCTGTTTGGAGTTTTAGGCTGGGTTTCTGTACAGCACTTTGAGATATCAGCTGATGTAAGAAGGGCTATATAAATACATTTGATTTGATTTGCTTGAACTCTTTGGCCTGAATGCCAAGCGTCACCTCTGGAGGAAACCTGGCACCATCCTTACGGTAAAGCATGGTGGTGGCAGCATCATGCTGTGGGGATGTTTTTCAGTGGCAGGGACTGGGAGACTAGTCAGGATCAAGGCAAAGATGAATGGAGCAACGTACAGAGAGATCCTTGATGAAAACTTGCTCCAGAGCGCTCAGGACTTCAGAATGGGGCAAAGGTTCACCTTCCAACAGGACAACGACCCTAAGCAAACAGCCAAGACAACGCAGGAGTGGCTTCAGGACTAGTCTCTGAATGTCCTTGAATGACCAAGCCATAGCCCAGATTTGAACCCAATCAAATATCTCTGGAGAGACCTGAAAATAGATGTGCAGTAACGCTTCCCATCCAACCTGACAGTGCTTGAGAGGATCTGCAGAGAATAGAATGCGAGAAACTCCCCAAATACAGGTGTGCCAAGCTTGTAGAATCATACCCAAGAAGACTCGAGGCTGTAATCGCTGCCAAAGGTGCCTCAACAAAGTACTGAGTATTTATGTAAATGTGGTACTTCAGTTGTTTTTTTGTGTGTTTTTTTTTGCAAAATCTTCAAGTTTTTATTTTGCTTTGTCATCATGGACTATTGTGTGTAGCTTGATGAGGGGATTAAAAAAATACATTTTAGAATATGGCTATAACATAACAAAATGCATCACTTCCAACAGCAAGGCGCTACAGATGGAAGTGCGAATGGCCCAGTACGTCACTGAGTCCAAGCTTCCTGTCATCCAGGACCTCGATACCAGGCGGTCAGAGGAAGGCCCTAAAAATTGTCAAAGACTCCAGCCTCCCTAGTCATAGACTGTTATCTCTGCTACCACATGGCAAGCGGTACTGGAGCGCCAAGTCTAGGTCCAAAAGCCTTCTAAACAGCTTCTACCCCCATTGCTGAACAGCTAATGAAATGGCTACGCAGACTATTTGCATTGACCCCCCCTCTCCTTTTTATACACTGCTGCTACTCACTGTTTATTATCTATTATCTATGCATAGTCACTTCACCACTACCTACATGTACATAATACCCCAAGTACCTTGACTAACCTGTAACCTCACACATTGACTTGGTAGCGGTGCCCCCTGTTTATAGCCCTGTTATTGTTATTTTATTGTTGCTCTAGTATTTTTTACTTTAGGTTATTTAGTAACAATTTTTCTTAACTCTTATTTTTCTTAAAACTGCATTGTTGTTTAAGGGCTTGCAATTAAGCATTTCACCTGTTGCCACGATCGTCATAAGAAGCGGACCAAAATGCAGCATGGTATGTGTTCATGATGATATTTTAATTAAAGAAAGCACTGAACACTGAATACAAAACAATAAACGAATAACGACCTTGAAGCTATAAGAACTGTTCTGACACAAACACAATGTCATAAGGTGAACGCACCAATTTGTAAGTCGCTCTGGATAAGAGCGTCTGCTAAATGACTTAAATGTAATGTAAATGTACACATAGACAATCACCCAACACTCAAGGACCAAGCGGCGTGGTAACGGGAAGCAGCAGCAGCAGCAGCCAGCATCACAAGACTCATGGACATGCGTGGACTAGTTGGACGGAAAAGGTCAGACCTGAGCCAACTCACCCTGTTTACCGTAAGGATGCAAGGAGGAAACCAGAACCAGAGCCGGTGTTGGAGGTGAGCAAAGCAGAGACAGTGAAGGAGTTAATGGGGATTTTGGAGGAGAGAGTTATGAGGGAGGTGCTGTGTTGGTGCATGAGGCACAACATTCGCCCGACGGAGTGTGTCGGGGATTTGATGGCACCTGGGTCAGCTCTCCATACTCATCCTGAGGTGCGTGCTAGTCGTCTGGTGAAGAATGTGCCAGCCTCACGCACCAGGCCTCCTGTGCACCTTCCTAGCCCTGCACGTCCTGTGCCAGCTCAGCGCTACAGTGCTCCTAGCAGTGCTAACTGTGGCGGGCGTTGTACTGGTCAGGCACCGTGTTATGCGGTGAAACGCACGGTGTCCCCAGTACGCGTGCTTAGCCCGGTGCGCTACATCCCAGCTCCCCACATCTGCCGGGCTAGGGTGAAGATCCAGCCAGGGCGGATGGTGCTAGCCCTGCTCTCAAGATCTCCAGTACGCCTTCACGGTCTGGTCCATCCAGTGCCACCTCCACACACCAGCCCTCCGGTGGCAGCCCCCCACACCAGGCTGTCTCTCCGTCTTTTGTCTACAGGTGCTCCCACCTGTCCAGCGCTGCTAGAGCCTCCCGTCTCTCCAGAGCTGCTAGAGTCTCCCGCCTGTCCAGAGCTGCTAGAGTCTCCCGCCTGTCCAGAGCTGCTAGAGTCTCCCGCCTGTCCAGAGCTGCTAGAGTCTCCCGCCTGTCCAGAGCTGCTAGAGTCTCCCGCCTGTCCAGAGCTGCTAGAGTCTCCCGCCTGTCCAGAGCTGCTAGAGCCTCCCGTCTCTCCAGAGCTGCTAGAGTCTCCCACCTGTCCAGAGCTGCTAGAGTCTCCCGCCTGTCCAGAGCTGCTAGAGTCTCCCGCCTGTCCAGAGCTGCTAGAGTCTCCCGCCTGTCCAGAGCTGCTAGAGTCTCCCGCCTGTCCAGAGCTGCTAGAGTCTCCCGCCTGTCCAGAGCTGCTAGTCTCCCGCCTGTCCAGAGCTGCTAGAGTCTCCCGTCTGCCCTGAGCTGCCAGAGCCGCCAGCCAGCCAGGAGCTGCCAGAGCAGCCAGCCAGCCAGGAGCTGCCAGAGCCGCCAGCCAGCCAGGGGCTGCCAGAGCCGCCAGCCAGCCAGGGGCTGCCAGAGCCGTCAGCCAGTCTTGAGCTACCCTTCAGTCCTGAGCTACCCCTCAGTCCTGAGCTACCCTTCAGTCCTGAGCTACCCTTCAGTCCTGAGCTACCCTTCAGTCCTGAGCTCCCCCCTAGTCCTGAGCTGCCCCTCAGTCCGGAGCTGCCCCTCAGTTCGGAGCTGCCCCTCAGTCCGGAGCTGCCCCTCAGTCCGGAGCTGCCCCTCAGTCCGGAGTTGCCCCTCAGTCCGGAGCTGCCCCTCAGTCCGGAGTTGCCCCTCAGTCCGGAGTTGCCCCTCAGTCCAGTGGGGCCCTTTAGTAGGGTTGCCAGTCCTAGGTCGACGGCGAGGGTCGCCGCTCAAAGGACGCTACTAAGGGGGACTAAGACTATGGTGGAGTGGGGGCCACGTCCAGCGCCAGAGCCGCCACCGTGGACAGATGCCCACCCAGAACCTCCCATATAGGTTCAGGTTAGGGGGGGGGGTGTACTGTCACACCCTGACGATAGTTTGCTTTGTATGTTTCTATGTTTTGTGTGGTCAGGGTGTGATCTGAGTGGGCATTCTATGTTGTATGTCTAGTTTGTCTGGTTCTGTGTTTGGCCTTTTTTCTTTTTTTTCACCTTTATTTAACCAGGTAGGCTAGTTGAGAACAAGTTCTCATTTGCAACTGCGACCTGGCCAAGATAAAGCATAGCAGTGTGAACAGACAACAGAGTTACACATGGAGTAAACAATTAACAAGTCAATAACACAGTAGAAAAAAGTAAAATAAAAAAAAAGGGGAATCTATATACATTGTGTGCAAAAGGCATGAGGAGGTAGGCGAATAATTACAATTTTGCAGATTAACACTGGAGTGATAAATGATCAGATGGTCATGTACAGGTAGAGATATTGGTGTGCAAAAGAGCAGAAAAGTAAATAAATAAAAACAGTATGGGGATGAGGTAGGTAAAAATGGGTGGGCTATTTACCGATAGACTATGTACAGCTGCAGCGATCGGTTAGCTGCTCAGATAGCAGATGTTTGAAGTTGGTGAGGGAGATAAAAGTCTCCAACTTCAGCGATTTTTGCAATTCGTTCCAGTCACAGGCAGCAGAGAACTGGAACGAAAGGCGGCCAAATGAGGTGTTGGCTTTAGGGATGATCAGTGAGATACACCTGCTGGAGCTCGTGCTACGGATGGGTGTTGCCATCGTGACCAGTGAACTGAGATAAGGCGGAGCTTTACCTAGCATGGACTTGTAGATGACCTGGAGCCAGTGGGTCTGGCGACAAATATGTAGCGAGGGCCAGCCGACTAGAGCATACAAGTCGCAGTGGTGGGTGGTATAAGGTGCTTTAGTGACAAAACAGATGTCACTGTGATAAACTGCATCCAGTTTGCTGAGTAGAGTGTTTGAAGCAATTTTGTAGATGACATCGCCGAAGTCGAGGATTGGTAGGATAGTCAGTTTTACTAGTGTAAGTTTGGCGGCGTGAGTGAAGGAGGCTTTGTTGCGGAATAGAAAGCCGACTCTTGATTTTATTTTCGATTGGAGATGTTTGATATGAGTCTGGAAGGAGAGTTTACAGTCTAGCCAGACACCTAGGTACTTATAGATGTCCACATATTCAAGGTCGGAACCATCCAGGGTGGTGATGCTGGTCAGGCGTGCGGGTGCAGGCAGCGAACGGTTGAAAAGCATGCATTTGATTTTACTAGCGTTTAAGAGCAGTTGGAGGCCACGGAAGGAGTGTTGTATGGCATTGAAGCTCGTTTGGAGGTTAGATAGCACAGTGTCCAAGGACGGGCCGGAAGTATATAGAATGGTGTCGTCTGCGTAGAGGTGGATCAGGGAATTACCCGCAGCAAGAGCAATATCATTGATATATACAGAGAAAAGAGTCGGCCCGAGGATTGAACCCTGTGGCACCCCCATAGAGACTGCCAGAGGACCGGACAGCATGCCCTCCGATTTGACACACTGAACTCTGTCTGCAAAGTAATTGGTGAACCAGGCAAGGCAGTCATCCGAAAAACCGAGGCTACTGAGTCTGCCGATAAGAATATGGTGATTGACAGAGTCGAAAGACTTGGCAAGGTCGATGAAGACGGCTGCACAGTACTGTCTTTTATCGATGGCGGTTATGATATCGTTTAGTACCTTGAGCATGGATGAGGTGCACCCGTGACCGGCTCGGAAACCAGATTGCACAGCGGAGAAGGTACGGTGGGATTCGAGGTGGTCGGTGACCTGTTTGTTGACTTGGCTTTCGAAGACCTTAGATAGGCAGGGCAGGATGGATATAGGTCTGTAACAGTTTGGGTCCAGGGTGTCTCCCCCTTTGAAGAGGGGGATGACTGCGGCAGCTTTCCAATCCTTGGGGATCTCAGACGATACGAAAGAGAGGTTAAACAGGCTGGTAATAGGGGTTGCGACAATGGCGGCGGATAGTTTCAGAAATAGAGGGTCCAGATTGTCAAGCCCAGCTGATTTGTACGGGTCCAGGTTTTGCAGCTCTTTCAGAACATCTGCTATCTGGATTTGGGTAAAGGAGAACCTGGAGAGGCTTGGGCGAGTAGCTGTTGGCCGAGGTTGGATTAGCCAGTTGGAAGGCATGGCCAGCCGTTGAGAAATGCTTGTTGGGGGGGCGGAGCTAGCATGTTGGAGTGAACGGCTGTGCGTGAGAGGCTCCTGCAACTTTTTTGCGAAATAATCTAATTTAACCTACTTTATGGCACTTTTTACAACAAACGTTTCTTTCTAATACAAAATTGTAACTTTTTATATGAAAATGCCGAGTAATAAGCGACCAAAGGACAATAAATCCACAGCGGAGGCCTACTCCCCACAAAACAATGAGACAGACATGGCGGGAGGCACATGCAACAACGTGACACTTACAGAACTTACCCGTGCTTTGGGGGAGCTACGTGTTGCTATAGCTGAGGATCTTAAGGCCACTATTGCTGAGCTGGACACCAAAATCGAGAGCGTCATTCGAACGGTCGCTTCGCATGGCCAGAGTATTGTGGACCTTGAGAAAGCTTCTGAATTCAACGCTGGTAGGATCGACGAGTTAGAGAAGCGATGTTCGTCCTTGCAGGATACTGTGCAGAGGCTTTCTGTGAAAGTGGTGGACCTGGAGGGCCGATCCAGACGTAATAACCTTTGCGTTGTTGGTCTGGCAGAGGGGATAGAGGCGGGCTCTCGCCCTACTGACTTCTTTGCCAAGCTATTGAAGGATGCAATGGGATCGGATGTTTTGGATTCGGATCCCCAGCTGGACCGCGCACATCGCTCCCTTGTCCCAGTGCCTGGACCGGGCCAACGTCCTCGCCCAGTAATAATCTGTTGTCACAGTTTCAAGACCAAGGATCTTATCCTGCGTGAAGCTCGAATGAGGGGCAACCTGTCACATAAAGGGCATCCATTCCGTGTCTATGAGGATTATGGTCCCGATGTGGCAAAGCATCGCGCCGACTACAGAGATGTCATGACCAAACTCTACAAACTCCATCTTCGCCCAGCCTTACTCTTCCCTGCAAGACTAAGAATTACCCCGCCTTCCGGTGAGAAGATTTGGCTCTCCTCGGTTTTGGACGCAGAGAAGTTTATCCGGGGATATGCGCCAATCCCCCGTACAGGTTAGAGTGCCTTGTTGGTGCGTGTTAGGGTCTGCTCATGGACTCGAATCCATACTATACCATATTGGGTGAAAACGTATTAAACGGGCTCAACAAGGGCTACAGAGCATGTAAGACACTGAGCAGACCAATGGATGGCGGTCAGAGCTCTCATTTAACGTTACATTCACTTTCATCCCGGCTGTGCTCAGCGATGCATATTTTTTACTTCCAGGTTTGATCACTGACACCTTCGGACGGATATACTTATATTCCCCCACTTTTGTTTTGTTTCGTTAGTTGTTTTACAATCCTTACATCACTCTTACTACCATACCATTTACTTATTGCTTGCAGGGGACTGGGGGTGGTGGTTGGGAGGGGGCAGACGCCTGGTTAGCAAGTTGATGTTTTGTGCCGTTCTGCCTTTGTCTGGCCGTGGGCCTCTCTCCCGACTAGAGTCCCACCAGCCCTCTGTAATGCTTATGTATGTGTAGGTGTGCGTAAATATAATTACTATTTTCTCTTAGCATTTTAGTATTATGTATGTGTATATTTTAAATCAGTGTAGATTGTTATTCTGGGGTATGAATGTTTGTATGTGTATGTGTGCATATGGATGTATATACATATTCTTTAAATATATATTTTTATATATGATTTTTTTGTGTGGGTATGTATACATAGATGTATATGTATGGATGTGTGTGTGTGTGTATGTATATATATGTATATATAGGTGTGTGTATGTGTGTGTATGTATGTATATATATGTGTGTGTGTGTGTATATGTGTGTATGTATGTGTGTATGTGTGTGTTTATGTATGTATGTATGTATATGTATGTAATGTGTATGTATATATATATATATGTATATGTATATATATATATATATATATAAGGTATATATTTTTACTTATTAAACTTTTTTTTTATGGGGGGAACGTTTAATTTAACAAATCCTTGTTCCGATCTCCTGACCCACAGTATGTAAAGGTACGGCTGACTAGGTCGGTTGCGGATGGTTTATTTTTTGACCGGCAGTGCTTAGCAATATTATCTTGAGGCTATGTCTTGCTTATCTCTGGGATTGACGCAGGATGACGCTTAAATGCGCAATATGTTTAAGTTGCAACTTATTCGGTTTAAGTTTATTAGATGCTAACTGAACACTTAACTCGCGGGAGCCTCCTCAGTTCATATGTTAGTAGAAGTTCTAGGATAGTGAGAGGTGAACGTATAGTTGGGATTTTATTTTTGTTTTACCTCTTGTTCAAGGTCGCGCCGTGCTTTTTTGGCATCGGCCAGACAATGTGTTTATTATTTTTATTTTTCCTTTTTTTCTCTCCTGTTTGTACATGCCTGTTAAATGTGGGTTGATGGGGGGTGTAAGTGTTGGGGAAGTTAGGGGAACAGGGTGGGAAGTAAAGGTGCTTGCAGGGGGGGAGGGGTGGGTTGGATACTGCTCGGGTGTAGGTGCTACATATGCTGATCGTGATGGTTTGGTGCACTTTCTTACCATTTTTATCAAGTTACATGGTATGCAGGCCACCATAGGAACTACAAACGAGAGGAGGGCGGGGCTTACATTCACTTCCTGGAATGTCAAGGGTTTAAACAAACCAATTAAGAGGGGCAAGGTCCTAGCCCACTTGAAAGCACTCTCGTCTGATATTATATTTTTGCAAGAAACCCATCTGAAGAATAACTCTCATAGCAGACTTAAGTGTAGGTGGGTGGGGCAAGTGTATCACTCTAACTTCTCTGCCAAAACGAGAGGCACAGCGATTCTGGTACGGAAAGGAATTCCCTTTCTACATAAAACCACTATTGCGGATAAAGAGGGTCGGTATGTGATCGCAATAGGAGAAATCCACTCTACCTCAGTAACTCTACTAAATATCTATGGGCCAAACATTGACAACCCCTCTTTTTTCAAAAGAGTCCTTGCCCTGATTCCAGATATCTCCCATACTAACCTGGTCATTGGAGGGGACCTTAACTGTGTGCTAGACCAATATTTGGATAGATCCTCTACCCGGCGAACCCCTACCTCCTATTCAAGCGAATTCCTGAACGCCTACATAAAAAATTAAAACTTATTTGATATATGGAGGATCGCTAACCCTACGGGTAGGGAATACTCCTTTTACTCTCATGTTCACAAGGTTTACACTCGAATTGACTACTTTTTGTTGGATGCTAGACTACTCCCCTATACCTGTAATGTGAGGTATCATGATATTATAATCTCGGACCACAGTCCACTCACCTTCTCCCTGAGATTGGGTGACATTGTACCAAACGAGAGGGTCTGGAGGTTGAATCCTCAGCTCCTCATAGAAGCAACATTCTGTGAATATCTTAAAGACCAAATTAAATTTTTCTTTGATACCAACGACAACACAGAGACCTCCCCAGCATTATTGTGGGAAACACTGAAGGCTTATCTGAGAGGCTGTATCATCTCCTTTCAGGCTGCCAGGAGTAGGCAAAACAGAGTAAAACTGGAAGAACTAGAGGGACAAATTCACTTACTGGATAGGGAGAATGCTAGCCACCCATCTATGGAGAAACATAAAAAAATTACCTCTTTAAAATTTGAATATAATCAGATTCTCTCAGCTAAAATTGCTAAATCTTTTCTCCATGCCAAGCAAAAATATTTTGAGTTTGGTGACAAACCACACAAATTACTCGCCAGACAACTTCGAAAAAATGTGAGTGACCGAATGATTCACAGGGTTAAATCTGCATCTGGGGAATTACTCTCTTCCCCCAAAGACATCAATGACAGATTCCGGCAGTTTTATGAGACTCTATATACATCTAAAGCGGATCCTAACCCCTTAACCTCTTGCTTCTACTCGGGACGCTTGCGTCCCAACTAGAGCTCTGGAAATGCAAATGCGCTACGCTAAATGCTAATAGTATTAGTTAAAACTCAAAAGTTCATTAAAATACACATGCAGGGTATCGAATTAAAGCTACACTCGTTGTGAATCCAGGCAACAAGTCAGATTTTTAAAATGCTTTTCGGCGAAAGCATGAGAAGCTATTATCTGATAGCATGTAACACCCCAAAAGACCCACAGGGGACGTAAACAAAATAATTAGCATTTCGGCGTTACACAAACCGCACAATAAAATAGAAAACATTCATTACCTTTCACCATCTTCTTTGTTGGCACTCCTAGATGTCCCATAAACACTATTTGGGTCTTTATTTCGATTAAATCGGTCCATATAAAGCCTAGATATCGTTATATGTAGACTGTGTGATAAACGAAAAAAACATTGTTTCAAAACGTAACGTCATTTTTTAAAATTCAAAAAGTCGACGATAAACTTTCACCAAACACTTCGAAATACGTTTGTAATGCAACTTTAGGTATTAGTAAACGTTAATAAGCGATAAAATTCATCAGGAGGCGATGTAAAGATCATTAGCTGTCCGTCTGGAAAAATGTCCGGCTAGAAACTCAACGAAAATATCCGGTCCTAGACGTGAGGAGATACGGTGCCCTGCATGTGTTTGACCAAGAAAAAACTCGAAGGGAAATGACAAGACTCTAGACACCGTGTGGAAGCTGTAGGTACTGCAACCTCAGTCAATTAATTGTGGTTCACCTTTATCAATGGGTTCAAGTAGCGCATGGATATATTTTCCCATTTTCAGTGATCAGTTTTTCCTGTGCTTTTCGATGTAAATGCCGTTCTGGTAAAGCCACAGCAGTGATTTAACCAGTTTTATAAACGTCTGAGTGTTTTCTATCCACACAGACTAAGCAAATGCATATACTATATTCCTGGCATGAGTAGCAGGGCGCTGAAATGTTGCGCGATTTTTAACAGAATGTTCAAAAAAGTAGAGGGTCGACTTAAGAGGTTAACTATGCAAACATTTTTGGAGGACTGTAATCTTCCTTCCCTGAACCAGGAAGATTCTAACCTCCTGAATAAGGAAATATCTCTTGATGAAATCCGAGAAACAATTAAATCTCTAAAGAGTGGCAAGACCCCGGGCCCAGATGGATACCCTGGTGAATTCTATAAAACATTCAGCAACATGCTCTCCCCCTATCTGCACAAAATGTTGATTCAGGCCAATGAGGATGGAGCTCTCCCTTCTACTTTGGACGAAGCGTTCATTACAGTTATACATAAGAAGGGTAAAGATCCAGAAGAGGTAGGGTCATACAGACCAATATCTCTCCTTAATACAGACCAAAAGATTTTAGCAAAAACTCTGGCTAACAGGCTTAGCACTTTAATTGGCAAATTGGTCCATTCGGATCAGACCGGCTTTATCCCTAACAGAAACTCATTCTTCAATCTCAGGCGCCTCTTCAATATTATGTATTCTCAGAGGTTACCCAACGTGGACCTTGCCGTCATATCTCTTGACGCCTGAAAAGGCCTTTGACCAAGTTGAGTGGCCCTATCTATTCAAGGTCCTACAGAAATTTTATATTGGAGATAGGTTCATAAATTGGATCCAGCTTTTATATAGGAACCCCTGTGCCAGAATACTCACTAACCAATCATTGTCGCCCGATTTAACCTCAACAGGGGACAAGGCAGGGTTGTGCGCTGTCGCCTATGCTCTTCGCCTAATTATTGAACCGCTCGCTCAGACGATTAGATCTCATGCAGCAATACACGGCTATAATACTAAAGATACTCTAAATAAGATCTCCCTATACGCAGATGACATCCTCCTCTATGTAGCAGAACCCCAGGCTAGTATCCCAGCTATTCTTGATGTGATCAATTTGTTTGGTACCTTCTCGGGATACAGAATAAATTGGAACAAGAGTGAATTAATGCCCATACGGTCGCAAAATACCTCCTGGCTAGAACATCTCCCATTTAAGTTATCTTCAGAAAAATTTACCTACCTAGGAATTGTAGTTACCAAACAATACTCCTTACTATTTAAAGAGAATTTCCCCTCTCTGATACAAAAACTCAAAGCAAACATACTATTTTGGAGAACTCTCCCAATTTCTCTGCTCGGAAGAATTAATGCCATTAAAATGGTCTTCCTCCCACAACTGCTCTACCTATATCAGAACATCCCAGTATTCATACCTAAATCCTTTCATAAACAACTGGACTCAATTATCAATCCTTTCATCTGGGATTATAAAACACACAGGATAGGTAAAAAACACCTCTGTAAATCCAAGATGGAAGGAGGATTGTCTCTCCCAAATTTTATATTTTATTACTGGGCCGCTAACCTCCGCATTGTTACGTTTCTGTTGGATGACGTACTCCCGGCACCCAGCTGGCTTAGTATGGAGCGTGAGGAGTGTCACCCCTTCTCTATTGGCGCTGTGATTTTGTCGCCTGTCAATCTGGAGATGTCACTTTATTGTAACAATCCTATAATACATAGCACAGTCCGAATCTGGAAGCAAATTAAAGTCCACTTTGAGCTCAGACCAATGTCATTCATGCTCCCTGTCGCCAGGAATCCCTCCTTTGCCCCTTCTAACCTTGATAACACCTTTGAGCGATGGGGAGAGTTGGGGATAAGTACCATAGGGGATTTATACATAGAAGGGACCTTTGCTTCCTTTGAGCTGCTGAGGGAAACTTATAATCTTCCCAGAAGTAATTTTTCAGATACCTACAAATTAGAGACTACGTTAGAAAACACCTCCCAACATTTGGGGATGCCAAACCTTCCATGTTTGACGGATGCATAAAAATATGCCCCACCTCAGATAAACTGATATCGCGTCTATATGATGCTTTTCAATCTGTTAGCACACCTTCTACTGATGCCATCAAGGCAAAATGGGAGGAAGAACTAGGGACTGACATCTCAGTGGCAGACTGGGAAGAGAGCTTGGAGTATATCCACACATGCTCCATTAATTCCAGACATCGTCTCATACAATTCAAGGTATTACACAGATTACACTATTCCAAAACTAAACTGCATAGGATATTTCCTGACACATCCCCTACATGTGATAAATGTCAGGCTACGCAGGGTACACTACTCCACTGCTTTGCCCTATGCTCTAGCTTGCATGGTTATTGGTGTGGAATTTTTAGGATCCTCTCTGAAGTTTTGGAGACTTCAATAGATCCAGACACGCTTCTGATAATCCTGGGAGTATCTGAGTCCCTAAACGGATTAACCAACCCCCAAAAACAACTAATCTCGTATGGTCTCATCTCGGCAAAAAAACTAATCTTGTTGTTTTGGAAAAGGAGGGAAGCGCCCTCTACCAAATTATGGCTCAGTGAATTGGCAAACACTGTACACTTAGAAAGAATTAGATATATTCTGAACAATAAATTATCAACTTTTGATCAAATCTGGCAGCCTTTCCTCTCCTACTTGGACGAGTCGGCGCTGTAAATTTGTACTTATTAACGCACTCTCAATTGTAATATTTTAATCTACCTTTGGGCAGCGTGTGCTGGCCCTACCAGTTGGGAGCAGTTGGGAGGGGGGAATAGGGGATGGGGGGGGGACATCTTCCCTCTTTCTTTCTACGTGTCCTTGTTTTGTATGTCGTGTTTTGTATTATTTGTTCTGCACCCAGAACTCTGGGTCTTGTTGTTCCTGTATGCTCTTTTATGTTTAGATAAGAATTGTATACTTGTCATGTATACCTATACACCATTCTTGTGTGTGTTTAATAAAAATATTTGAAACAGAGAAATGCTTGTTGAAGTTTTCGATAATCATGGATTTATCGGTGGTGACCGTGTTACCTAGCCTCAGTGCAGTGGGCAGCTGGGAGGAGGTGCTCTTGTTCTCCATGGACTTCACAGTGTCCAAGAACGTTTTGGAGTTGGAGCTACAGGATGCAAACTTTTGCCTGAAGAAGCTGGCCTTAGCTTTCCTGACTGACTGCGTGTATTGGTTCCTGACTTCCCTGAACAGTTGCATATCGCGGGGACTATTCGATGCTATTGCAGTCCGCCACAGGATGTTTTTGTGCTGGTCGAGGGCAGTCAGGTCTGGAGTGAACCAAGGGCTATATCTGTTCTTAGTTCTGCATTTTTTGAACGGAGCATGCTTATCTAAAAGGGTGAGGAAGTTACTTTTAAAGAATGACCAGGCATCCTCAACTGACGGGATGAGGTCAATGTCCTTCCAGGATACCCGGGCCAGGTCGATTAGAAAGGCCTGCTCACAGAAGTGTTTTAGGGAGTGTTTGACAGTGATGAGGGGTGGTCGTTTGACTGCGGCTCCGTAGCGGATACAGGCAATGAGGCAGTGATCGCTGAGATCCTGGTTGAAGACAGCGGAGGTGTATTTGGAGGGCCAGTTGGTCAGGATGACGTCTATGAGGGTGCCCTTGTTTACAGATTTAGGGTTGTACCTGGTGGGTTCCTTGATGATTTGTGTGAGATTGAGGGCATCTAGCTTAGATTGTAGGACTGCCGGGGTGTTAAGCATATCCCAGTTTAGGTCACCTAACAGAACAAACTCTGTTAGGTGGAAGGTATAAACAAATTAAAAATCTAAAAGAGATAGAAAGTAAATATGGGTCCAGTGAGTGTTTGGGACGCGGCGATTCAGACGGTTAGCAGGCCTGTGCTAACAAGCTAACAGTTAGTAGGCCGGGGCTAAACAAGGTAGCAGTTAGCGGACCGGGGCTAAACAAGGTAGCAGTTAGCGGACCGGGGCTAAACAAGCTAGCAGTTAGCAGGCCGAATTAGCAAGCAAGGAGATAGCAAGGGCTAGAAAGTTAGCCTTTGGGGGACATCGCGATGGGGTGAGTCTGTTTATTCCTCTTCATGCGGTGACATCGATAGACCGGTCGTGGGTCCGGATATTGTAGCCCAGGAGCTAGCTTCAAGCTAAGTGGGTGGAAACGCTAGCCAGGAGTAATCATCCATGGTTGCGGTTAGCTAGATAGCTAGTTGTGAAGAATCCAGCTGAAAATGTTCTGTTTGCGGTGGGAATCCGGTGGGATTCCGGGGATAAAAAAATAATAGGTCCGTTATGCTCTGGTTAGAGTCGCGTGTTTCGAACTGGCGAGAGCTTTCCGAGCTAAAGGTTAGCTGATGACCGGTTAGCTGAAGACCGCTAGCAATGGTTTGCTGACTGATAGCTGGTAGCTAGCTGGCTAGCTTCAGTTGAGGGGTTCCGGATCCAAAGTAGATATAAATACTTTAGAAAAAAATAGCTACTTTGGGTGAGGCGGGTTGCAGGAGAGTATTTAGAAGTTGAGGTTTAGCAAAATGTTTTAAAAGATATGCGAAGAAAAATATGTAAAAAATATGTTAAAAAAACAAAAAAACAATATATACAAGGGACACGACACGCCAAGACGTTTGACTGCTACGCCATCTTGGAAATGAGAACGAATGTACATCTTGGCCTGATATGGTTCTCAATCAGAGGCAGGTGTTAGTCATTGTCTCTGATTGGGAACCATATTTAGGTAGCCTGTTTTGTCATTGTGGGTTGTGGGTGATTGTCTATGTGTAGTGTTTGTGTCAGCACAGTTCTTATAACTTCATGGTCGTTATTCGTTTATTGTTTTGTATTCAGTGTTCAGTGCTTTCTTTAATTAAAATATCATCATGAACACATACCACGCTGCATTTTGGTCCGCTTCTTACGACGATACCTGTTGTATTAGGAGCATGTGACTAATACATATTTGATTTGATTGATTTTGGGCTGTAATGTAGCTGTGTTTATCATGGATCTTCATTTAGTTGCATCGATCCTGGATCGTCGTTTAGCTGTGTTGATCCTGTATCGTCGTTTAGCTGTGTCGATCCTGGATCGTCGTTTAGCTGTGTCGATCCTGGATCGTCGTTTAGCTGTGTCGATCCTGGATCGTCGTTTAGCTGTGTCGATCCTGGATCGTCGTTTAGCTGTGTCGATCCTGGATCGTCGTTTAGCTGTGTCGATCCTGGATCGTCGTTTAGTTGTGTTGATCCTGGATCATCATTTAGTGTGTTGATCCTGGATTGTTGTTTAGCTGTGTTGATCCAGTTCATGCCCCATGGAATCCAAATAACATATATATATATTTTGTACTATAGAGAATGGTGTAGGATTGAACCCTGAGTGAGGTAAGGCTACAGTAGGGTTGCAGAAATCTGGTAATTTTCCCCAAATTCCTTGGTTTTCCAGAAAATCTGGTAGGAAGATTCCTGGAATCAGGATGGAATAAGAAAGAAATCAGAAAAGTTACCAGATTTTTGTAACCACGGTTAAGGGGGAGACGTAGCAGACGTGAGTCGGACTCACATTCTCGTGATGGTGATGAGGTAGCCCTGCCTGTGACTTTAAAATCAGTGTCCAAAAGGAAATGACCTCTTGGTCTTTTGGTTTTCCACGGAGGAGACTGAAGTTCAGAGGCCTGATTCAGAGGTGGGTTTCTTGACCTGGGCACAGTGAGCTTGTTTAGGGGTAAGGACTAATGAAAGTTGTACTCATGTACTAAGGTTCATTGCCAGGTTCACTCCAAATGTTTATGCTGTATTAGGGCCTTATTGGGGCCTTGGAGTATAGTGTTTGTATGCGTCTCCAACACCTTTAATTGGTAGAATTCCTATGAGTTTAGGACCTCATTATGCCAGAGCTTTGAATACAGGTTATAACGGTATCCTCTGGTGAGAGAAAATTAAAGTCAAACAACATCATTAAGGAGTTGTTCACTTACCCAGTAGAGATGCTATGGTCATAGTGTCATCAGTCACAGAGCACAGGTTTTTGCTGATGAAATATGCTCTTTGGGAATCATGAGGTCTACTGAGGCAAAATCACTATGTAGTAGTTGAGTGTGTCAGTGTGTGTGTGTGTGCGTGTGTGTGTGTTTGAGGCCTATACTTGGTTGAGTGCTATGTGTCATTTTTTACAAAGCCTTGCATGTAAATTCTAACAGGACCCTCTGGAATCTGAGAGAACAACAACAAACCAGAAAATTATGATTGGGTCAGAATACCGAAGGGTGATGTCTGTCAAATACTATTTGTTCCCATGATGTAACAGTCTCCCTCAACTTGAATCATTATTTCATCATTCAGTACAGATGGACAACTCTCTGGAATGTCCATTAGAGCATACAACATAAAGTTTGGTCATCTTATCAACTTCCTGACTGTCAAATTGATATGCACAGTAGTCTCGCAAGGCCATCCTTCCAAATCTAGTTTTGTTGACTCGATTATTAGAAGTTTGGGGAACTTCAGAATGGGACTTTGCGTTTGAATGGGAGGGCTGGCTGTTAACACCCATTACTAGTTTTGTATCTCATGATAGCTTGTTGCAAGCCAGAAACATTTTCATGCTCCACCTATACAAAGTATTTGATAGCTGCCCCGTCTGTTTTCTGGTACTCAGGTTTCTGAGTTGACCATTAAGCCGGATAGAGGGCCCTCTTGGCCCAAAGCCTGTTTTAGCATGGGCAACAGCTTTGAGGGCTTTCAACATTGTTAAGTTGTCAACTGGGTGGGACTTGCTAAATGTTAAGGAAGAATCACGGAATTCCATCCAGGTCAACAGGAGGTGTCAAGCCAGTAAATTATACTGCTGAGCAAACATTCCATACCAAGTAGAATTGTCGAGTGTCTGACGGCCGAGATGACTTAAACAGAGTGCCGGACCTAATTTGCAAACCAAGTGCAAACCAATTCTACATCTACAAATGGGTGAACATTATTGCTGTCAGTTTCCACTGATGTGTGGAACCTCTAACACATCAAGCCGACAGCAAGCGAATGAACAGTGAACGAATGTACAAACCGACAATCAGTCCGGTGATTTTTCTAATTCATACCTTTTCAGACTATGTACACTCCAGCACAGTAGGTGGTGATGTGTACCTTTTCAATGTATTTACGAACTGCCAATACACTCAGAAGTAGAAGAAGAAGAAATTGACTAATTGAAAATGGAAATGCCAATGCTGTCACAGAAACAGTCAATGCAAAGATAGGAGATGAGCTCTCAGCTCTGTGGAGCTGATGTATCTACTGTAATGCCTAACATACCTGGTCTAATGCTGTTCACATGTTCTCTCAATTTTGTACAAGCATTTTTTGGAACTGTGGTCAAACGTACCTAAAGCAGAACAGTAATCAAATCGAACATTTGATCATTTTATGGCTTTTGTATGGCAAATTTGTATGATTTTTCACAACATTAGTTATATTCAAAGTTGCAGAGAATAATTTTTTTTCTCAATTGCGTAAAAGCTTTTTTTTTGGGATCTGTGTTGAAACGTAGCTATCAAAACGACAAAATAACACATATGGAATCATGTAGTAACCAAAATAGCTCAAACAATGTCCCACATATAAATACAGTAGTGTAAACACACTTAAGGGTAACAAAAATATATGAGCAAAACTTCATGGAGTAGGCAATTCAAGCAGTTGGCCCGATGGTGCCTTCTGATGTCATCGGCCACCCCCTTGCTTGAGGAACAATATAATCTAGAAGCATAGTGGTAACGCGCGTGCAAGCAGTTGCTCCCGACGCAACTTGGGTGCACTGCAGCATCCACCGAGAGGTTCTTGCTGCCAAGGAAATGCCTGACAGCTTAAAATGCATTTTGGACACTACAGTGAAAGTGGTTAACTTTGTTAAAGCAAGGCCCCTGAACTCTTGTGTATTTTCTGCCCTATGCAATGATGTAGGCAGCGACCATGTATCGCTTTTACAACATACAGAAGTGTGCAGGTTATCAAGGGACAAAGTATTGACATGTTTTTTTAAAATTGAGAGACAAGCTTCAAGTTTTCTTTAATAAAGCTAGGGGGCAGAATTTTCACTTTTGGATAAATAGTGTGCCCAATTTCAACTTCCTGCTACTCATGCCAAGAATATAAGATATGCATATCATTCATAGATTTGGATAGAAAATACTCTGAAGTTTCTAAAACTGTTTGAATCATGTCTGTGAGTATAACAGAACTTATGTAGCAGGCAAAACCCCGAGGACTAACTGTTCAGAATTTATTTTCCCCTATTTTTTTTCTTCAATTGTCTTTGCCATGGGATATTTCATAGGAACCTATTTTCAGTTCCTACCGCTTCCACTCGATGTCGCAAGTCTTTGGAATTTGGTTGAGGTTATTCCTTTGTGCAAAGAAGAAGTAGGCCAACTCGGAACTGGGGACACTTTTGTGAGTTGCGCTGGTTTGTTATCTTTCCTGTATTGAAGACAGATTGCCCCGTCTACAATTTGATCGATTATTGTATTACAAAAGCAGTTTGAAATATTTTGGCAAAGTTTATAGGCAACTTTTGAAATATTTTGTAGTGACGTTGTGCTTTTGTAAGCTGTTTTTTTCTGGATCAAACGCGCTTTATAAATGGAGACTTTGGATATATATGGACGGAATTAATCGAACAAAAGGACCATTTGTGATGTTTATGGGACATATTGGAGTGCCAACAAAAGAAGCTCATCAAAGGTAATGCATGTAATTCATATGCTAGCTCCTTTGTCCACTGCTGGTGTAGACGGTGCAGGCTATCAGATAATAGCTTCTTGTGCTTTCGCCGGAAAGTATTTTTAAAATCTGACATGTTGGCTGGATTCATAACGAGTGTAGCTTTAATTGAGTATCTTACATGTGTGATTTAATGAAAGTTTGAATTTTATAGCATTTTATTTGAATCTGGCGTTCTGCATTTCCCCTGGCAATTGACCAGTTGAGACATTTGCGTCCCGCCTATCCTTTGACCATGATATTCTCTTGTCTGACCGATGATGAGTTTCTCACACGACTGGCCTATCTGGGTGATGTTTTTTCTCGCCTGAATGTTCTGAATCTAGGATTACAGGGACGCTTCGCAACTATATTCAATGTGCAAGACAAAATTGAGGCTATGATTAAGAAGTTGGAGTTCTTCTCTGTCTGCATTAACAAGGACAACACACAGGTCTTTCCATCATTGTATGATTTCACAGACAATGTCAAATGTGATATAGTTGAGCACCTGAGTGAGTTGGGTATGCAATTATGCAGGTACATTCCCAAAACGGATGATGCAAACAACTGGATTCCTTATGCCTTTCATTCCCTGCCTCTAGTCCACTTACCGCTATCTGAACAAGAGATCCTCATCCAAATTGCAACAAGCGGTTCTGTGAAAATCGAATTTAATCAGAAGCCACTGCCAGATTTCTGGATTGGGCTGTGCTCAGAGGATCCTGCCTTGGCAAATTGTGCTGTTAAGACACTGATGCCCTTTACAACCAAGTACCTATGTGAGAGTGGATTCTTGGCCCTCACTAGCATGAAAACTAAATACAGGCACAGACTGTGTGTAGAAAATGATTTAAGACTGAGAGTCTCTCCAATACAACCCAACTTTGCAGAGTTATGAGCATCCTTTCAAGCACACTCTTCTCATTAACATGTGGTGAGTTATTCACAATTTTTGGTGAACAAATCAGGTTTTATATGTAAGACGGTTAAATAAGGAGCAACATTATTGATTATTATTATTTGTGCCCTGGTCGTATAAGAGCTCTTGGTCACTTCCCACGAGCCGGGTTGTGACAAAAAACTCACATGTTTTATTCTTATGTTTTATAAAAGTATTGTATAGTATGTATGTGGCAGGCTTACAATGATGGCAAAAAACAACATTTGGGAGAGCACTAACCCTGGTGCTAAACGGGGTACGCAGATGGAGATTGAATGTTTGAAGGTGTACGGGATTATAGAAAATTTGGGAACCACTGCTCTAGTGTTATGGGGGGCTGTGCTTCGGCAAAGTGGGTAGCGTTATATCCTGCCTGATTGACCCTGTACGCTGGTATCGTCAGAGACGAGTTGAGACTGGCCGGGGGCCCTAAGCAACCGCTTATGTCGCTTATGCCTGTAGCCGGCCGTGGCCCATCCCCCTCACTTGTGCCATGTCAGAGAACACCTGGACAACCTATTGTGCGTTTTTTACAAGTAAACAGGGTGATAAATGATCAGGTTGTAAATCACAGCTCGTACATTGTTTGCTGTCTGATGTTTAAGTTTCAGTCACTCAATATTTTGGACAAATATGTGCGAAAGTAAGGCGAGAATCTCAACACAATCAAACTAGCATGGGCAATGATCATAAGTCATACCGTGGCTAATAGGCTATCTTATCAACAGTTTTAATGTATTTCTTGCGTACACTAAAAACAGAGAAACCTGTTGTAGCTCGCTAGCTAGCTGCTGGGAGGATGTAATGTCATCGCTTGGACGAGTGGCTAAAGCTAAATAAGATGTAATTTGGTCATTTGTTAGCTAGCTAACAAGAAATGTGACATCTCTTGAACTATTGTTATCCACGGTTAGCAAATGTCTTAGTTGTCAATCAAATGTATTTGGCATTGATCAAATTGTCAGGCACAATAGCTGGTTAATCCTATTCAGTTGTCAAAAATGTGGGTTATGGGACATAAGCAGCTATTTGAGGGCAGGCTGCAGCAGGGCTAGCGAGCAGGCTACTATTCACCATCGTATCAATGCAATTACTCGCTGAAAAAGTTTGACAGAGTTTATCCAAAGATACTGGTTTGCCCTTTTGTCTGTGGTTTATCCCTGACTAGATTTCATGCGTGCTGTTGCAGCTCCCTGTGAAAACACAGTTCAAAGTGAATTTCATGTCCTTATATTGCAATGGCTTATTTCCATATACACCAACTGTAGCTCTGATTGGTTATGGTGCACCGGTCTGTTTAAAGTCTGCGCATGGACAAGATTGATGCGTTTTTATTCATTTATAAACGACTGTGGTGTCTATTAATTGTCCAAACACACGGCCGCTTTCCCATTCACATTAATATAGAAATTTTACAAATACCCAATTCAACTTAATTCCCAAACATTCTATGAATGTATGAAAACGTGAAATGACCGTATCCATGTGATTGCTTCTCACAAAATTTAAAATAATTCACCATATTCTTCCTGAGGGTGTAAATAAACATATTTTAATTAGATTTAATGATGCTAACACGCTGTTCGTTCTTATAAGGTTTTTGTACAGACTATTACCACATTGTTTTCATCAAAGGACAAATGTGTGTTGATTAAAGTGGTGTTGATACAAAATGATTTGGCAGGATTGGATTGACTTGTTGATTGCAGAAGGCATAAACTTGTTTTAAAAGAGCAACCTGCAGTTCAAACAATAACACAGTGTCTCATCTTGCCACAATTTCCGCAAACGGCTAAGGGATTGGGCTGGAGAAATGTAATGGAAAAAAGCCATTTGAACCCGTGGCCCTCACCAACCTGCCACCTGATCCACGATGATCTTCTCATTCAAGGACTATGCACTATCGTCCTAAAACGGCACATTGCTCTTTTTTTAATTTACTGAGTCGGACGGGAAGGATATACTCCAAACACCCAAACAGGCACTCATCTCCATCCTTCGCTGGAGAAGAAAAGGGACATTTTACAGAAAGAGATCAGTGACTTGTGTGGACCAGGAGATGAGTGGATAATCTGCCTTTAACGTCTGTACTGCTAGCTAACGTTCATTCGCTGGAAAATAAATAGGACGAACTGAAAGCACGTATATCCTACCAACGGGACATTTAAACTGTAATATCTTATGTTTCACCGAGTCGTGGCTGAACGACGACATTAATAACATATAGCTGGCGGGTTATACACTCTATCGGCAGGATAGAAAAGCAGCCTCTGGTAAGACACGGGGAGGGGGCCTATGCATATTTGTAAACAACAACTTTTGCACGATATCTAAGGAAGACTCAAGGTTTTGCTTGCCTGAGGTAGAGTATCTCATGATAAGCTGTGGACCACACTATCTATTTTTTTATTTTATTTTTACCTTTATTTAACTAGGAAAGTCAGTTAAGAACAAATTCTTATTTTCAATGACAGCCTAGGAACAGTGGGTTAACTGCCTTGTTCAGGGGCAGAATGACAGATGTTTACCTTGTCAGCTCAGGGATTTGAACTTGCAACCTTTCGGTTACTAATCCAACGGTCTAACTAGTAGGATACGCTGTCTAGAGAGTTTTCATCTGTATTCTTCGTAGCCATCTACACACCACCACAGACCGATACTGGCACTAAAACCTCACTCAAAGAGCTGAATACCGCCATAAACAAACAGGAAAATGCTCATCCAGAGGCGGCTCTCCTAGTGGCCGGGGACTTTAATGCAGGGAAACTTAAATCAACATGTTAAATGTGCAAAAAATGGAAAAAACTCTAGACCACCTTTCCCCCACACACAGAGACGAGTACAAAGCTCTCCCTCGCCCTCCATTTGTCAATTCTGACTATAAATCTATCCTCCTGATTCCTGCTTAAAAGCAAAGATTAAAACAAGTGAATCGGTCTATAAAAAAGTGGTCAGCTGAAGGAGATGCTAAGCTACATGACCAATTTCCTAGCACAGACTGGAATATGTTACGGGATTATTTTGATGGCATTGAGGAGTACATCACATCAGTCACTGGTTTCATTAATAAGTGCCTCGATGACGTCGTCCCCACAGTGACCTTACGTACATACCCCCACCAGAAGCAAATGATTACAGGCAACATTTGCACTGAACTAAAGGGTAGAACTGCCGCTTTTAAGGAGTGGGACTCTAACCCGGAAGCTTATAAGAAATCCCGCTATGCCCTCCAACGAACCATCAAACAGGCAAAGCATCAATACAGGACAAAGATTGAATCGTACTGCACTGGCTCCGACGCTCAACGGAAGTGGCAGGGCTTGCAAACGATTGCAGACTACAAAGGAAAGCACAGCCGGGAGCTGCCCAGTGACACAAGTCTACCAGATGAGCTGAATAACTTCTATGCTCGCATTGAGGCAAGTAACACTGAAACATACATGATAGCATCAGCTGTTTCGGACGACTGTGTGATCATGCTCTCCGCAGCCGATGTGAGTAAGACCTTTCAACACATCAACATTCACAAGGCTGCAGGGCCAAACAGATTACCAGGATGTGTACACTGAGCATGCGCTGACCAACTGGCAAGTGTCTTCACTGACATTTTCAAACTCTCCCTGTCTGAGTCTATAATACCAACATGTGTCAAGCAGACCACCATAGTCCCTGTGCCCAAATACACTAAGTTAACCTGCCTAAATGACTACCAACCCGTAGCACTCACGTCTGTAGCCATGAAATGCTTTGAAAGGCTGGTCATGGCTCACATCAACACAAATTAACTCAGAAACCCTAGACCCACTCCAATTTGCATACTGCCCCAACAGATCCACAGATGATGCAATCTCTAGATTATAGAGTTCTGAGGACCCTAGCCAAATCTTTTCAGTCTCCTAAATGGGAATAGGCGTTGCCGTGCCCTCTTCTTGACTGTCTTGGTGTGTTTGGACCATGTTGGTGATGTGGACACCAAGGAACTTAATTAGGGATAGGGACACCAGCCAACAACATCCGGTGAAATTGGAGGGTACACAATTCAAATAAATAATCGTAATATTAAACATTCATGAACATGCAAGTGTCAAGTATCATTAAAACCTTATATTATTGTTAATCCAACTGTGTTGTCTGATTTACAATAGGCTTTACAGCGAAAGCATGCGATTGTCTGAGGACGGCGCCTCACAACAACGTATATTTCAAACAACACAGGCTTCATAAAATCACAAATAGCGATTAAATAAATAATTTACTTTTGAAGATCTTCCTCTGTTTGCAATCCCAAGGGTCCCAGCTACAACATGAATGGTTGTTTTGTTAGATAAAATCTGTCTCTATATCCCCAAAAGTCTTAGTTGGCGCCATCGATTTCAGTAATCCACTCGTTCAACATGTAGACAAAGGAGTCCAAAAAGCTACCACTAAACTTCGTCCAAACAAGTCAAACAACATTTCTATACAATACACAATTTTTGCCTGTCATATCAATTCTGTTATAGTCTCAGACATTATTTAAACAGTTTTAGAAACAACAAAGTGTTTTCTATCCAATGCTACCAATTATATGCATATCCTGGCTTCTGGGCCTGAATAACAGCCAGTTAACTTTGTCAGTCAGGCGGAAATTCAGGAAACTAGACCCTATCCCAGAGAGGTTTTAAAGCTCTCGACCTGTTCCACTACAGCCCCGTCGATAAGAATGGGGGTGAGCTTGGCCCTCATTTTCCTGTAGTCCACTATCATCTAATTTGTCTTGATCATGTTGAGGGAGAGGATGTTGTCCTGGCACCACACTGCCAGGTCTCTGACCTCCTCCCTCCTTGACCTCTCATCATTGTCAATGATCAGGTCTACCACCGTTGTGTCGTCGGCAAACTTAATGATGGTGTTGGAGTCGTGCTTGGCCATGCAGTCATGAGTGAACAGGGAGTACAGGAGGGGACCCTGCTGCTATCTCCTGATTCACTGACACGGTTTAAATCAGAGGGGCCATGGTAGGATCCTTCCTTTGCTCCTCAACAAGAAACTCCCACTTGAACTGTAGGGGGTCCAGCACTTCCCATATCTTAGCAAACCAGGTGTCTGCTAACTGAGTTGATGGGTCCCTTCAATCCTTTGAAATATCTGCCGATACTTGCTTGGCCTGCATCTGAGAGCGAGTCACTACACAGGCTAGGAATATACCAGGATATTTCCTCTCCAATGCCTCTGTTTCCTGTGTGTCTACAGGTACTTGACTCACCACCGGGCCACACACATCTGATCCCCAGCAAGGTCATTACCCAATAACTAGACCCTCTGTGGCTGAGCCCGGTGCCTTCGGTAGTGGTATTGATTTTTAAGGGCTCTGTTCTTTGTGTTGGCCCATCCTTCTCAGTGTAGGGCAGTCCAACTTCATGCGCCCCCTTTGCTTGCAGTAGTGACAGACACTTATGAAATGCTTGTAATTATACTTCAGTGTTCCATAGTAATATCTGACAAAAATATCTAAAGACACTGAAGCAGCAAACTTTGTGAAAATGTATATTTGTGTCATTCTCAAAACCTTTGGCCACGACTGTACACCCATTCAGCGTCATTCACACCCTCTTAAGCTGTAGCCCTACCCATTTCGTTTCGCTCTCCGAGCGTTCAGATCACACACTTGATGCTTTGGCCGATGATTTTTTTAACCTCTGGATAACATGAAAACAGCCTAACCAGCTTTACTGGCAACAATTTCATTACGCTTTTTTTGCCAACGTTTACTGACACCAGCCATATTCAATGGGTGTTGTACACTTAGAGCTTAAGACATGTAGGTAGCTAGCTAGGCAACCAATGAACCTAGCTAGGTAAACAACGTGTAAGATCACACACGTCACGTAACGTTAGCTAACGAGCCAGCCAGCTAACATTAGCTAGTTATACAACAATGAACACAGTGCCAAATCATGCTGTTACTACCCTGCATGAACATGCTGAAAGCTACCAACCAGGTTCAATGTTATCTAGCTAACATTAGGATCTAACTAGCAATGCAAACGGTTCTGGGACACAAGTAATCATACAAGTAACGTTAGCTAGGGAGCCAGCCACCTAACGTTAGCTAGCTAGCTAACAGTACACTTTAACTTAAGACATATACCTAGCTAGCTAGGTAAATAATGAACCTAGCTAAGTAAACAACATGTAAGATCGCACAGGTTACGTAACGTGCCAGCCAGCTAACGTTAGCTAGTTAGGGCGGTAGGTAGCCTAGTGGTTAGAGCATTGGGCCGGTAACCGAAAGGTTACTGGATTAAATCCCTGAGCTGACAATGTAAAAATATGTTGTTCTGCCCCTGAGCAAGACAGTTAACCCACTGTTCCCCAGGCGCTGTGGATGTTGAATAAGGCATCCCCCCCCGCACCTCTCTGATTCAAAGGGGTTGGGTTAAATGTGGAAGACGCATTCAGTTGTACAACTGACCTTTTCCGCTTCCCCTAAACAACAATGAACATAGTCCCTAATCATGTTGTTACTAACCTGCAACACTGTACTCCTGTGTTGCCTTGGCTGTTGTCCTGTTGGAATGTGAATTTATGCCCCAGTCTGAGGTCCTGGGCATGCTGGGGCAGGTTTTCATCAAGGATCTCTCTATACTTGGCTCCGTACATCTTTTCTTTCCCTTGATCCTGACAAGTCTCCCAGTCCCTGCCACTGAAAAACATCCCCACTGCATGATGCTGCCATCACCATGCTTCACCGTAGGGGTTGTGCCAGGTTTCCTCCACACGCGACGCTTGGCTAAAGAGTTCAATCTTGGTTTCATCAGACCAGAGCATCTTGTTTCTCATCGTCTGAATGATCGGCTATGAAAAGCCAACTGACATTTACTCCTGAGGTGCTGACCTGTTGCACCCTCGACAACAACTGTGATTATTATTATTTGACCCTGCTGGTCATCTATGAACATGTGAACATCTTGGCCATGTTCTGTTATAAACTCCACCCGTCACAGCCAGAAGAGGACTGGCCACCCCTCATCGGTTCCTCTCTAGGTTTCTTCATAGGTTCTGTCTGGCCTTTCGATGGGGATTTTTCCTAGCCACTGTGCTTCTACACCTGCATTGCTTGTTGTTTGGGGTTTTAGGCTGTCTTTCTGTACAGCACTTTGAGATATCAGCTGATGTAAGAAGGGCTTTATAAATCTATTTGATTTGATGGTCTGAGAGTCCTTTAGGTGCCTTTTGGCAATCTCCAAGCAGGCTGTCATGTGCCTTTTACTGATGAGTGGTTCCGTCTGGTCAATATACCATAAAGGCCTGATTGATGGAGTTCTGCAGAGATGGTTGTCCATTTGGAAGGTTCTCCCATCTCCACGGAGGAACTCTGGAACTCTGTCAGTGACAATTGGGTCACCAAGGCTCTCCCTGACCAAGGCCCTTCTCACCCGATTGCTCAGTTTGGCCAGGCGACCAGCTCTAGGAAGAGTCTTGGTGGTTCCAAACTTCTTCCATCTAAGAATGATGGCGGCCACTGTGTTCTTGGGGACCTTCAATGCTGCATAAATGTTTTGGTACCCTTCCCCAGATCTGTGCCTTGACACAATCCTGTCTCGGAGCTCTACGGACAATTCCTTCAAACTCATGACTTGGTTTTTGCCTTTCCAAATCATGTCCAATCATTTGAATTTACCACAGGTGGACTCCCAAGTTGTAGACACATCTGAAGGGTAATCAATGGAAACGGGATGCACCTAAGCCCAGTTTCCAGTCTCATAGCAAAATTTCTGAATACTTACATGAATAATGTATTTAAGTTTTGTATTTGTAGTAAATTTGCAGAAATTAATAACAACCTGTTTTCGCTTTGTCATTATGGGGTATTGTGTGTAAAATGTGTTTTATAAATTTTAGAATAAGTCGGTAACGTAACAAATGTGGAAAATGGGAAGCGGTCTGAATACTTTCCGAATGCACTGTATATTGCATTTTCCTATAATGGCACTATTAATTTAGATTTACGTGCTCATTAGTGCATATACCATGAGGTTATGCCATCTTATTAACATCCCTACTGTCAACATTCCTTTACACTGGCTAACTGACATGCCGTCCCGTCATGTCTTTTGAGGTTGTGAAGTAGTGTGAAGTCCAAGCTGAGCACTGACATCACCCAAAACAGTCATCCTATTTACATTTAACATTTACATTTAAGTCATTTAGCAGACGCTCTTATCCAGAGCGACTTACAAATTGGTGCGTTCACCTTAAGACATCCAGTGGAACAGCCACTTTACATTATTACATTTATACATATATTTCCCATGTCAAATAGCCTTTGAGTCACCAAAACATAGACCATACTATTTTCTTCCAGATTAAAATCGTTAGACTTGTCATACATCTATTCACCACTATATTGCTGTGTTTGATCTCAATATGGTTCCACAAATGATTTGTTTTTCTGACCGTTTGTAATTCTTTTGTGCTCACTTACAGTATGTATGTTTTAGTGGTGTGTGTGTCGAGAGACTCTGAGGAGGTGGAGTTTCCCTCAGTCACACAGGGATAAATAGAGAGGCAGAGCTCATAGTCTGTCAGAAGGGTGACCTGACAGGGTCATAACAAAGGATCAAACAGGAGCAGGACCTCAGAATTTTTACCCTTTCTTACAAATGGAGGAACACAAAGATGCTCAACACTGTTTTCATAACTCTTCTTGCAGGAAGGCTTCGCTATCGACATCTATATACATAACACTGTACATTTTGTTCTCATTAATTTCAGCGGTTACAGTATTTTTGAACATACTGGTGATCATCTCGATCTATCACTTCAAGCAGCTCCACACTCCAACCAACCTGCTCATCCTCTCTCTGGCTGTGACAGATTTCTTGGTGGGACTGATTGCGATACCAGTAGTGACTGTGGCAGTAATGGAATCATGCTGGGTTTTTGGGAAATATTTCTGTGTGTTTTTTCTCTTCATCGGTTACTTCATTATTTCTTTATCTCTGGGCAATTTGGTTTTGATATCTATTGAGCGTTATGTAGCTGTGTGTTATCCCTTGTTGTACCACACAAAAATAACAATACCAAGAATTATCTGTTGGATATTGATTACCTGGTGTTGGTGTAGCATATACAATGCTGTTATTTCAAATAACTCTGTAACTCTACAGGTACCCAAAATGTGTTTTGAAGAATGTTTTATTTTTGAAGGATTTAACTGGAGTAAAACCATTGATTTTGTAATTATAATGGTTGTCCCATGCTATATTATTATAACACTTTATTTCAAAATATTTGTCGTCGCCAGATCACAGGCCAGAAAGATATTTTCAAAAGAGGCTGCCACCAAGTTTGGTGTTAAAACTGTACTGGTGAATAAGACTGAGAGAAAAGCAGCAAAAACTCTATCTATTGTAGTTTTCACCTATCTCACTTGTTGGATTTCAATTTTTTTTCTACATTTTTTTCTTCCACAATCATTAACTTACTTACTCTTGCTGCCATTTCTTAATTCCTTAATTAATCCAATAATTTATGCTTTCTTTTATCCATGGTTCAAAGCGATAGCTAAACATATTTTAACTCTAAAGTTAAGGCATTTATAGTTCCTACATTTCTTTCAAAAGTTTGACAAACACAGATTTGATAATGTTATTTTCAAACTATACTGTTGTTGTAATTGTTTCTTTCATAATACACTTACATTACTTATCTCAGTTAGCTGTTGTTATTATAGATACATTTGGTGTTGATTCAGAATGTGGTGTTGATACAGCATGATTTGGCTGTATTGGATTGTAATGACATGTTAATTGCCAAAGGCATAAGCTTGTTATAAAGACATTTTAGTCATTTTGGGATGTACATTCCAAAGACCAAAGTCTGTGTTTGTTCCATGTTATTTAATGGTAAATAGTATGTAAGTATTCTAAAAGTAAAGTACATTTTGAGGACGTCATGAATCAATCCAGATGTTATTTAACACCACCCTCTAGTGGCTCAATGGCGACACAATGTCTTTAACAAGTGTAGTAATGTACAATACTGCTTGATAACATATACTGTCCAGGTCTATATCAATGGTGTATTTTGTAAGAATTTGATGTTAAAATGTAACAATGTGAAAAAATGACAAATAATAATGGCCCAAAAGAAAGATTCGCACAATCACAGGACTTTTTGCAAGTCATTAGACTTACAACATATATGTTTGTTGTGGTAAGGGTCTGGGTGCATGTACATTGAGTAATTGATTGATTAAATTGTATGTTACACAAAGATTTAAAAAAATATATATAAACTAATCTAATCATTGAATTTGTGCACCCGTTACTGAAATGGTTGTTCCAGTTTAAATGGCTTAGGTAGTTTCCTCTCACTGTTATTAACCCTGGCAGTCATTATAAATGCAGGTTGTGAGTGAATAAAACATTTCAACTGTTGGATAGCCTAAGGCTGGCTAGATTCCAATACGAATTACACATCACTTACAGTTAGTCTTGCAAAAATCCTGGTAAATTTCAAAGAAATCCTGGTTGGAAGATTTTTTCGGGAAAGTTGGTCATTTTTCAACCCTACTTGCAGGCCTGATGTGGCCTGTAAACTATGAAGTCCAGGCCATTTGTATAAAGCCTTATGATACAGTGGGCTCCAAAATTACTGGCACCCCTGACTGGCAATGCACAAACAATACTTAAAAAAATATAAACAATATAATTATAGAGAAACTCAAAATACCAACATGTGAGAAATACTGTACTTTATTAATGTTTCAATGGAAACAACCAAAATCTTACAATTATTTAATACAAAATACATTTAAATCAAAATCAAGGTTTCATCATTATTGGCACTCCTCAATGTGTGCAGACTACGGTAACAGTGAGCTATATTATTATTATGTTTTTTTGATTGGTAGTTGGTCAGGTAACTAAGTAGTTGATGTTGCAATTGCAACATGTAGCTCTCCAGGAACAGGGTTGGAGAGCCCTGCTTCATACAGTCCAAACAATGTGTTTTGATGACAGTATACTTGACAATACTGCCACTAGCTAGCTAGCCATTCACACCTTTAGTGACGTAACATGGAGGATATGAACCCGGTCTGAGGACAGACACTGGTTTTGAAGTTTGCAGGCAGGGCTATCTCATCACGTGATAATGACCGACTCATGTCCGCTATATTTACCCCCCCTTTGACCTCCTCCCCCATGAGAGAGTGCCCAACATGGGGTGCCATTGTAATAGGCAGGATATGAACCCGGGTCTCCCATGTGAGCAACCAACATCTTTAGGAAATTCAGGAAATTCCCCCTTGGACTGAGGGCAGACACTGGTTTTGAAGTTCGCAGGCGAGGCTACCTCCTCATGTGATCATGAACGGCTCATGTCTGCTACATAGGCATGACATGAGCTCACTGTGCCCCCATCGATGCATAGCCAGCTATCTACAGGAGGAATTCAGAATGATAAAACTTACTTTGCAGCACATCTTTCACTGGCTGGTGTGTACATACCACAGCAAGCCTGTGCGCAGATGACACGACAGCTTCTGGATGTCAAAGTTACAGAGGAGGAAAGGAAATACCTGAATTCTGCATTCATCATTCTAGGGATTTCCAACCACAAAAGTCTGAGCTACGATCTGCCCAGATTTTTAAAAAACGGGCAAAATGCCCCACAAGAGAATGGGAAAATCTGGACCATTGTTACAGCATCATTAAAGGGGCATACCACGCCACTCTCGGAAAGTATGCAGGGAATTACAGGGAATTTGAAAATATTTATACTTTTACTTCAGTATATTTGTGCAATTCCATTTACTTTTGATACTTAAGTATATTTAAAACCAAATACATATTTTTTATTTTACTCAAGTAGTATTTTACCGGTGGACTTTCAATTTTAGGTGAGTCATTTTTATCAAGGTATCTTCACTTTTACCCAAGTATGGCAATTGAGTACTTTTTCCAACACTGTTTATTTATTTAACCTTTATTTAACAAGACAAGTCAGTTAAGAACGAATTCTTCTTTACAATGACGGCCTACCAAGGCTAAAAACTAACAAGTAAGATGCTGGGCCAAATGTGTGCCGCCCTATGTGACACTCAATCACAGCCGGTTGTGATACAGCCTGGAATCTAAGGTCTGTAGTGACGCCTCTAGCACTGAGACGCAGTGCCTTAGACCGCTGCACCACTCGAGAGCCCAAATATACAGTACAGTTCAAAAGTTTGGGGGCACTTAGAAATGTACTTGTTTTTGAAAGAAAATCACATTTTTTGTCCATTAAAATAACATCAAATTGATCAGAAATACAGTGTAGACATTGTTAATGTTGTAAATTACTATTGTAGCTGGAAATGGCAGATTTTTTATGAAATATCTACATAGGCGTACAGAGGCCCATTATCAGCAACCATCTCTCCTGTGTTCCAAAGGCACGTTGAACTAGCTAATCCAAGTTTATCATTTTAAAAGGCTAGTTGATCATTAGAAAACCCTTTTGCAATTATGTTAGCACAGCTTAAAGCTGTTGTTCTGATTAAAGAAGCAATACAACTGGCCTTCTTTAGACTAGTTGAGTATCTGGAGCATCAGCATTTGTAATTACAAATTACAAACTTCAGAAGCTTTTTCAAAACTCCAATACAAGTTTTACATTTCCTAACACTAAATGCTTTGGTGGTGTTTTTGTGTGCCGAGATACTCTGAGGAGGGGGAGTGTATGTTTGTCACTCAGGGATAAATAGAGAGGCAGAGCTCAGAGTTTGTCAGAAGGCTGACCTGACAGAGTCACACACAGGACTACGCAAGAGCAGGACCTCAGTATTTTTATCCTTTATTACAAATGGAGGAACACGAAGATGCTCAGAACTGTTTTCCAGAACATAACTCTTCTTGCAGAAAGGTTTTGCTATCAACATCGATGTACATAACACTGTACATATTCTTCTTATCGATTGGAGCGGTTACAGTCTTTTTGAACATATTGGTGGTCATCTCTATCTTTCACTTCAAGCGGCTCCACACTCCAACCAATCTGCTCATCCTTTCTCTGGCTGTGGCAGATCTCCTGGTGGGACTGATTGTGATACCAGTAGGGACCGTAGCAATAATGGAATCATGTTGGTTTTTGGGGAAATATTTCTGTGTGTTTTATGTCTACATCAGTTATTTCATTCTATCCCTATCTCTCGGGAATTTGGTATTGATTTCTATTGACCGCTATGTTGCTGTGTGTGATCCCTTATTTTACCACTCTAAAATAACAATAACAAGAATTACATGTTGTATATCCATTATATGGTTTTGTTGTATCATATACAATGCTGCTTTTATAAAAATAACTGTAAATGTAGAAGTACCTAGAAGGTGTTTTGAAGAATGTTTTATTGTTGAAGTATATGACTCGAGTAGCATCATTGACCTTGTAATTACAATGGTTGTCCCGTGCTCTATTATTATAACACTTTATTTGAAAATATTTGTGGTCGCCAGATCACAGGCCAGAAAGGTATTTTCAGTAGAAATTGCCATCCAGTCTGGTGTTAAAACTGTACAGGTGAATAAGACTGAGAGAAAAGCAGCAAAAACTCTATCTATTGTAGTTTTCACCTATCTATCTTGTTGGACTCCAATTTTTTTTATGCAGTTTTTCTCTCACCAATCATCAAATTACTTAAGCTTTCTGCCATTTGTTAATTCCTTAATTAATCCAATAATTTATGCTTTCTTTTATCCATGGTTCAAAGTGACAGCTAAACATATTTTAACTCTCAAGTTAAGGCGTTTATAATTCTGTTTTTATTCCTAAATCTGACAAATTTGAAACTATATTGTTGTTGTAATTGCTTATTTCCAAAATGAATATGTCTCTATAGAAACAGGACATGTTTGTCCTCTACAAATTGTGCAAGCTACTTTTATGTCTGTTATAGATTATGGGGATATTATTTACATGCATGCTATGGCATCAACACTTAAATCGCTGGATGCTACTTATCATTGCACACTTAGGTTTATTACGGGTGCTAGCTACAGAACTCACCACTGTGTTTAATATCAAAATGTGGATTGGACTTCGCTGTCCGTGAGATGAGAACAACATGCTCTCGTGTTTGTCTATAAAGCACTTCTGAAAAAGTTACCTTCTTATTTATCATCACTCATCAATATTAGAATTAGAATTCCTAAAACCAGGTCTCAAGCATGGATTACACTTGAGGCCCATGCGGTTTCCACAAAGTTGGGTATGGCTGCCTTTTCCTGTTATGCTCCTTGCTTATGGAATAGCCTGCAGACTAAACTTAAACTTGAGACTCTTGTCCCCCTTGCTCATTTTAAATATTTATTGGAGCATTTTTATTTTTTATATTGCTTGTAACGGTTTTGGGTAATGCAAGTTCTTGTGCTGTTAGTAAATGTAATCTGTTTGTTTTGTGTTGTCTGTGATCGTTTTGTTTGTCTTGTTTAGTTTTTTAATCATTGTACCTAAACTGTATGTGTAAACATGTATACGCAGGGCCCAGCTGTAAAAGAGACCTTGATCTCAGTCTGTGTTCCTTGTTGAAATGAAGATATAATAAAGTGTTTCCATTATTTTGTCAGTTACCTGTACAATACTGCATGATACAATACAACGTCCAGGTCTAACTCAATGGTGTAAGAATTTGATGGTAAAATGTAACTACATGCAATTAAGACATAAATAATAATGCCCTAAAATAGAAATTTACACAATGACAGGAGTTTGTGCAAGGCATGTTAATTGTCACAGTGCAGTAGTTAGACTTGCATTATAAATGTTCCTAGTGCCAAGGGTTTGGGAGCTACCGTTGAAGCTGTTGAGGAGGGCACATTTGATGAAATGGGTTATAGTGAATTATTCAAAATATCTATATTTTTTGGGGTGAAATGTTATTTTACAAGGTAATCACGAGATTTGATTGATATAACTGAACTGAAAATCACATTTCTAAGTCACTTTTTTTGTAATAGGGTGATTGGTTCAGAGTACAGTGTGGTTGTTCTGATGTCTGACAAATAGTATTTGTCCCCATGATATACCTGAATCAAAGTCTCCCTTAACTCGAAGAAGAAACTGGCCAACTGACATGCTGAGTGACAGGCTAGATGAGCTCAGAAACATTCAATCCTGTCATACATCTATTGACCTCTATGTTTCTGTTGTTGATCCGTTATTGTACTACTCTAAAATAACAATAATAAGAATAATTTGTTGTATATCCATTACCTGGTGTTGTTGTATCATATACAATGCTGTTATGGTAAATGGCTCCCTAAATAAGCAAAAGTTACACCGTAGGTGTTATGAAGAACATTTTATGGTTATAGGATTGTGCATTGTTTCATTTGTAAATTAGGAGGTGCCGGAGGAAAAAATGAGCCTGACAGGGGTTGTCCTGCATTGTATGCATAACCATCGATTTTGAGTACTGGCATATAGCAGTAGAGTCTAAGGCTTGGAGAAGTTGAACACATGGGGATCCTTTTGTAGCCTAGGGGTCTGTGGAAAATGTGACATTTTATAAACACATTTCAAATTCTACATAATTTTAGAATACTTTTTAACACCTCTCAAATCTAAATCTAAATCTAAATGACAGGCTACTTTGACACTGACAAACTGAGAATCTGAGATCAATAAAAACGACCTTGTCTTGAATTCATCAATGGCCTAGGCCTAGGTGTGTGGAGACACACATAATGTGTCCGGGGTATGGCTATGGGCTATGGCTGGGCCACTCAAGGACATTCAGAGACTAGTCCCGAAGACACTCCTTTGTTGTTTTGTCTTTGTGCTTAGGGTCGTTCTCCTGTTGGAAGTTGAACCTTCGCCCCCGTCTGAGTGCTCTGTAGCAGGTTTCCATCAAGGATCTCTCTGTGCTTTTCTCTCTGTACTTTTCTCTTTCCCTCGATCCTGACTAGTCTCCCAGTCCCTGCTACTGAAAAACATCCCCACAGCATGATGCTACCACCACCATGCTTCACCATAGGGATGGTGCCAGGTTTCCTCCAGACGTGACACTAGGCATTTTGGCCAATGGGTTCAATCTTGGTTTCATCAGATCAGATACTTTTGTTTTTCATGGTCTGAGAGTCCTTTAGGTGCCTTTTGGCAATCTCCAAGCGGGCTGTCATGTGTCGTTTACTGAGCAGCGGCTTCCGTCTGGCCACTCTACCATAAAGGCTTGATTGGTGGAGTGCTGCAGAGATGGTTGTCCTTCTGGAAGTTTCTCCCATCTCCACAGGGGAACTCTAGAGCTCTGTCAGAGTGACCATCGGGTTCTCAAACCACTAGGCTAGAGCGTTGGGCCGATAACCACTAGCCTATTAAGGTACTTAATTGTTATCTAGAAATGATTTGATATTGCGATAAAACTGCTGCAATTTACCTTTAAGTAAAGTGACATGAATTTGAGGTGTTAGAAAAAAGTGTATAGCACAGGATGAGTTGAGTATCACAACATTTTACAATTCATAGGCTCTCAAAGAAACATGGGCAAACGAGAGTTGTACAAAGTGTACCACATCCAGATAAAAAGACACATTATAATAACAACAACTTGCATGAAATGGAAGCAAATAGAAGTTAAGTCAAGGTTGCTGTGGCATAACAGGATTTGTGACAGCCGTGAAAAAAAGGAAGATTTGCAAGCTACAGTAAAAATTACAGCAAGTTATATTATTACATGTTTTTTAATGGGTTGTAGTTCAGGTACTTTAACTAAGTAGTTGATGTTGCAAATTGCAACATGTAGCTCTCCAGGAACAGGGTTGGATAGCCTTGCTCTACACAGTCCAAACAATGTGTTTTTTGACAGTATACTTAACAGTATTTCCAATTGCTACCTAGCCATTCACACCTGTAGTGGCACGACATAAGCCCCACATTTTTTATTTTATTATTCTTTTTTCTCACCTTTATTTAACCAGGTAAGCTAGTTGAGAACAAGTTCTCATTTACAACTGCGACCTGGCCAAGATAAAGCAAAGCAGTGCGACATAAACAACAACGCAGAGTTACACATGGAATAAACAAGCGTACAGTCAAAAACACAATCGAAAAAAAAGTATGTCTATAATCTGTACAGTGTGTGCAAATGGCGTGAGGAGGTAAGGGCCACAGTAGCGAAGTTATTACAATTTAGCAAATGAACACTGGAGTAATAGATGAGCAGATGGTGATGTGCAAGTAGAAATACTGGTGTGTAAAAGCAAATAAAAACAACAATGGCGGCGTGAGTGAAGGAGTCTTTGTTGCGAAATAGGAAGCTGATTCTAGATTTAATTTTGGATTGGAGATGTTTAATGTGAGTCTGGAAGGAGAGATTACAGTCTAGCCAGACACCTAGGTATTTGAAGTTGTCCACATATTCGAAGTCAGAAACGTCCAGTGTAGTGATGCTAGCCGTGCGGGCAGTAAAAGGTTGAAAAGCATACATTTGGTTTTACTTGCGTTTAAGAGCAGTTGGAGGCCACGGAAAGAGTGTTGTATGGCATTGAAGCTCGTTTGGAGGTTTATTTATTTATTTATTTATTTATTTAACCAGGCAAGTCAGTTAAGAACAAATTCTTATTTTCAATGACGGCCTAGGAACAGTGGGTTAACTGCCTGTTCAGGGGCAGAACGACAGATGTTGAACTTGCAACCTTCCAGTTACTAGTCCAACACTCTAACCACTAGGCTACCCTGCCACCCCAGGGGTTAATTAACACAGTGTCCAAAGAAGGGCAAGATGTATACAGAATGGTGTTGTCTGCGTAGAGGTGGATCAGGGAATCACCCTCAGCAAGAGCGACATCGTTGACATATACAGAGAAAATAGTTTGCCCGAGAATTGAACACTGGCACACCCATAGAGACTGCCAAAGGTCCGGACAACAGGCCCTCTGATTTGACAGACTGAACTCTGTCTGAGAAGTAGTTGGTGAACCAGGCGAGGCAGTCATTTGAGAAACCAAGGCTGTTGAGTCTGTCAATAAGATTGACAGAGTCGAAAGCCTTGGCCAGGTCGATGAAGACAGCTGCACAGTACTGTCTTTAATCCATGGCGGTTATTATATAGTTTAGTACCTTGAGCTTTGCTGAGGTGTACCCGTGACCAGCTCAAAAAGTGGACTGCACAGCGGAGAAGGTACGGTGGGTATTCGAAATGGTCAGTGATCTGTTTATTAACTTGGCATTGGAAGACTTTAGAAAGGCAGGGCAGGATGGATATAGGTCTATAACAGTTTGGGTCTAGAGTGTCACCCCCTTTGAAGATGGGGATGACCACGGCAGCATTCCAATCTTTAGGGATCTCGGGCAATGCGAAAGAGAGGTTGAACAGACTGGTAATAGGGTTTGCAACAATGGCGGCGGATAATTTTAGGAACAGAGGGTCCAGATTGTCTAGCCCAGCTGATTTGTACTGGTCCAGGGTTTGCAACTCTTTCAGAACATCTACTATCTGGATTTGGGTGAAGGAGAAGCTGGGGAGGCTTGGGCAAGTAGCTGCAGGGGGTGTGGAGCTATTGACCGGGGTTGGGGTAGCCAGGAGGAAATCATGGCAAGCCGTAGGTTTTGACAGTGTTAGCTAGCCTCAGTGCAGTGGGCAGCTGGGAGGAGGTGCTATTATTCTCCATGGACTTTACAGTGTCCCAAAACTTTTGGAGTTAGAGCTACAGGATGCAAATATCTGTTTGAAAAAGCTAGCCTTTGCTTTCCTGACTGACTGCGTGTATTGGTTGCTGACTGAATGTTGCATATCGTGGGAATTATTCGATGCTAGTGCAGTCCGCCACAGGTTTTTTTTCCCTCCCAAGGATGAACCAGACTTGTGGAGGTCTACAATTTATTTTCGGAGGTCTTGGCTGATATCTTTTGATTTTCCCATGATGTCAAGCAAAGAGGCACTGAGTTTGACAGTAGGCCTTGAAATACATCCATAGGTACACCTCCAATTGACTCAAATTATGTCAATTAGCCTATCAGAAGCTTCTAAAGCCATGACATAATTTTGGGTAATTTTCCAAGCTGTTTAAAGGCACAGTCAACTTAATGTATGTAAACTTCTGACCCACTGGAATTGTGATACAGTAAATTATAAGTTAAATAATCTATTGGAAAAATGACTTGTGTCATGCCCAAAGTAGATGTCCTAACCGACTTGCCAAAACTTGTTTGTTAACAAGAAATTTGTGGAGTGGTTGAAAAGCGAGTTTTAATGACTCCATCCTAAGTGTATGTAAACTTTCGACTTCAACTGTATATCGATAACAGTCACTTATTAATGAATTACCTCATATCAGTCTCATTCTGAACGTCACATACTTTTTGAATCTGCACAAACCTGAGTCTTACTGATCGTTCCATACCACACAAATTGATTTAGATTATTTATTTACGAACAAACTAAATGATAACACAGGATACACACACACGGTATAGGTTATTGGTTAGAAACTTAATACGATGACAGATCCCTAGCGGACTAACACAATATGACACTCGTTACACAAGATGGAGAGTTCAAGAGCGAGAGAGAAGTAACAATTGGATACTTTTGGGAACTACTTTCACAGTAACCCTAATACCTTGCCCCAAACTGCCGCTCTTTTGGGTAAGAAGTAATACATGTATTTACATGTTGAAGGTCTTCTTCTGGTATCTCTGTTGGACCCACAACCGAGTATTAAGGTGTCAAAACCGGCCCTTCCCCCCTTCCCCTAATGTCTTACTGACATCGGCCACGGAGAAGGAGATTCCACAGTCCTTGGAAGCGGGCCGCATCGGTGGCATTATGTTATCATTTCCAAGATGGCGTAGCAGTCGGACGTGTGTTTTGTCTTGTCCCGTCCTGTATAGTGTAAATATAGTTTTTCCTCGTTTTTTTTCTGTATATATTTCGTACATATTTTAATCTCACTTTCCAACTACAGGCTGAATATACTCTCCTGCAACCCGCATCACCCAATGTGGTACGGATCTGCTTTTTCTATACTTTAGAATCGGAACCCTCATCAGAAGCTAGCCGCTAACTAGCTACTAGCTAGCCACTGCTAGCGGTCTTCAACGCTAACTAGGACACCAGCGCGACATCTACCCAAAGCATATCAGACTGCTTTTTCTCTACCACATCTCCGGATTCCTACCGCAAGCTCTGAACCTTTATACCGGATCATCGTAAATAGCTAGCTGCAATCCGAGTGGCCACTCCTGGCTAACGTCTCTGTCCCAGAGCAAGCACCAGTTAGCCTGGAGCTAGCCTCGAGCTAAGCCCATCTCCCGACTAGCCGAAGAGGTCCAAAGATACCTAATTTGCCAATTGGCCTGGACCCTCTACTGACCCTCTGCTGCCGACACGGAGCCCCGCCGATCCATCACGACTGGTCCGCCAACATAATCGTCCGAGGGGGTTTCAACAGGCTTTTCCGCTGCGACATCGCCAAAGATCCATCTGCTGGCCAAGGCCCGCGAGCTTTCTGAATCGCTGTATCTCCAGCTCACCGCATGAAGAGGAATAAACAGACTCCCCCCATCGCGACGTCCCCCAAAGGTTAACTCTCTAGCCCTCGCTATCTCCCTGCTTGCTAATTCGGCCTGCTAACGGCTTGTCAAGCTCCGGTCCGCTAACTGCTACCTTGTCTAGCTCGGGCCTACGAACTGTTAGCTTGTTAGCACAGGCCTGCTAACCGTCTGAACCACCGCGTCCCAATCACTCTCTGACCCCATTTACTTTCTATCTCTTTTTGATTTTTAATTTGTTTATACCTTCCGGAAACCTGCCTCACCCAATGTGATACGGAATCGCTATTACTTTTACTTTTATTTTTATGACACACTCAAGAACCTCCAGACGCTAACCAGCTAACTAGCTACAAGCTAGTTAGTCATTGTTAGTTTAAAAAAAAAAAAAAACCTGGATAACACTCGCCAGCCCAGCCCCCCTGCCCATCCACCGCTGCCCCCTGGACACTGATCTCTTGGCTACATAGCTGACGCACGCTGGACTGTCCATTAATCACGGTACTCCTTTCTGCTTGTTTGTCTTACCTGTCGGCCCCGTTGCCTAGTCAACGCCATTTTACCTGCTGTTTGTTGTGCTAGCGGATTAGCCCCGCCTACTGTTTTTAGCTAGCTTTCCAAATTCAACACCTGTGATTACTGTATGCCTCGCTGTATGTCTCTCTCAGATGTCAATATGCCTTGTATACTGTTGTTCAGGTTAGTTATAATTGTTTTAGTTCACAATGGAGCCCCTAGACCCACTCTGCATACCCCTGTTACCTCCTTTGTCCCACCTCCCACACATGCGGTGACCTCACCCATTACAACCAGCATGTCCAGAGATACAACCTGTCTCATCATCACCCAGTGCCTGGGCTTACCTCCGCTGTACCCGCACCCCACCATACCCCTGTCTGCGCATTATGCCCTGAATATATTCTACCATGCCCAGAAACCTGCTCCTCTTATCCTCTGCCCCCAACGCTCTAGGCGACCAGTTTTGATAGCCTTTAGCCGCACCCTCATACTACTCCTTCTCTGTTCCGCGGGTGATGTGGAGGTAAACCCAGGCCCTGCATGTCCCCAGGTACCCTCATTTGTTGACTTCTGTGATCGAAAAAGCCTTGGTTTTATGCATGTCAACATCAGAAGCCTCCTCCCTAAGTTTGTTTTACTCACTGCTTTAGCACACTCTGCTAACCCTGATGTCCTTGCCGTGTCTGAATCCTGGCTCAGGAAGGCCACCAAAAATTCAGAGATTTCCATACCCAACTATAACATCTTCCGTCAAGATAGAACTACCAAAGGGGGTGGAGTTGCAGTCTACTGCAGAGATAGCCTGCAAAGTAATATCATACTTTCCAGGTCCATACCCAAACAGTTCGAACTACTAATTTTGAAAATTACCCTCTCCAGAAATAAGTCTCTCACTGTTGCCGCCTGCTACCGGCCACCCTCAGCTCCCAGCTGTGCCCTGGACACCATTTGTGAATTGATCGCCCCCCATCTAGCTTCAGAGTTTGTTCTGTTAGGTGACCTAAACTGGGATATGCTTAACACCCCGGCAGTCCTACAATGTAAGCTAGATGCCCTCAATCTCACTCAAATCATCAAGGAACCCACCAGGTACAACCCTAACTCTGTAAACAAGGGCACCCTCATAGACGTCATCCTGACCAACTGGCCCTCCAAATACACCTCCGCTGTCTTCAACCAGGATCTCAGCGATCACTGCCTCATTGCCTGTATCCGTCACAGAGCCGCAGTCAAACGACCACCCCTCATCACTGTCAAACGCTCTCTAAAACACTTCTGTGAGCAGGCCTTTCTAATCGACCTGGCCCGGGTATCCTGGAAGGACATTGACCTCATCCCGTCAGTTGAGGATGCCTGGTCATTCTTTAAAAGTAACTTCCTCACCATTTTAGATAAGCATGCTCCGTTCAAAAAATGCAGAACCAAGAACAGATACAGCCCTTGGTTCACTCCAGACCTGACTGCCCTCGACCAGCACAAAAACATCCTGTGGCGGACTGCAATAGCATCAAATAGCCCCCGTGATATGCAACTGTTCAGGGAAGTCAGGAACCAATACACGCAGTCAGTCAGGAAAGCTAAGGCCAGCTTCTTCAGGCAGAAGTTTGCATCCTGTAGCTCCAACTCCAAAAAGTTCTGGGACACTGTGAAGTCCATGGAGAACAAGAGCACCTCCTCCCAGCTGCCCACTGCACTGAGGCTAGGTAACACGGTCTCCACCGATAAATCCACGATTATCGAAAGCTTCAATAAGCACTTCTCAATGGCTGGCCATGCCTTCCGCCTGGCTACTCCAACCTCGGCCAACAGCTCCGCCCCCGCAGCTCCTCGCCCAAGCCTCTCCAGGTTCTCCTTTACCCAAATCCAGATAGCAGATGTTCTGAAAGAGCTGCAAAACCTAGACCCGTACAAATCAGCTGGGCTTGACAATCTGGACCCTCTATTTCTGAAACTATCTGCCGCCATTGTCGCAACCCCTATTACCAGCCTGTTTAACCTCTCTTTCGTATCGTCTGAGATCCCCAAGGATTGGAAAGCTGCCGCAGTCATCCCCCTCTTCAAAGGGGGAGACACCCTGGACCCAAACTGCTATAGACCTATATCCATCCTGCCCTGCCTATCTAAGGTCTTCGAAAGCCAAGTCAACAAACAGGTCACTGACCATCTCGAATCCCACCGTACCTTCTCCGCTGTGCAATCTGGTTTCCGAGCCGGTCACGGGTGCACCTCAGCCACGCTCAAGGTACTAAACGATATCATAACCGCCATCGATAAAAGACAGTACTGTGCAGCCGTCTTCATCGACCTCGCCAAGGCTTTCGACTCTGTCAATCACCATATTCTTATCGGCAGACTCAATAGCCTCGGTTTCTCGGATGACTGCCTTGCCTGGTTCACCAATTACTTTGCAGACAGAGTTCAGTGTGTCAAATCGGAGGGCATGCTGTCCGGTCCTCTGGCAGTCTCTATGGGGGTGCCACAGGGTTCAATTCTCGGGCCGACTCTTTTCTCTGTATATATCAATGATGTTGCTCTTGCTGCGGGCGATTCCCTGATCCACCTCTACGCAGACGACACCATTCTATATACTTTCGGCCCGTCATTGGACACTGTGCTATCTAACCTCCAAACGAGCTTCAATGCCATACAGCACTCCTTCCGTGGCCTCCAACTGCTCTTAAACGCGAGTAAAACCAAATGCATGCTTTTCAACCGATCGCTGCCTGCACCCGCATGCCCGACTAGCATCACCACCCTGGATGGTTCCGACCTTGAATATGTGGACATCTATAAGTACCTAGGTGTCTGGCTAGACTGCAAACTCTCCTTCCAGACTCACATCAAACATCTCCAATCGAAAATCAAATCAAGAGTCGGCTTTCTATTCCGCAACAAAGCCTCCTTCACTCACGCCGCCAAGCTTACCCTAGTAAAACTGACTATCCTACCGATCCTCGACTTCGGCGATGTCATCTACAAAATGGCTTCCAACACTCTACTCAGCAAACTGGATGCAGTCTATCATAGTGCCATCCGTTTTGTCACCAAAGCACCTTATACCACCCACCACTGCGACTTGTATGCTCTAGTCGGCTGGCCCTCGCTACATATTTGTCGCCAGACCCACTGGCTCCAGGTCATCTACAAGTCCATGCTAGGTAAAGCTCCGCCTTATCTCAGTTCACTGGTCATGATGGCAACACCCATCCGTAGCACACGCTCCAGCAGGTGTATCTCACTGATCATCCCTAAAGCCAACACCTCATTTGGCCGCCTTTCGTTCCAGTACTCTGCTGCCTGTGACTGGAACGAACGGTAAAAATCGCTGAAGTTGAGACTTTTATCTCCCTCACCAACTTCAAACATCAGCTATCCGAGCAGCTAACCGATCGCTGCAGCTGTACATAGTCTATTGGTAAATAGCCCACCCATTTTCACCTACCTCATTCCCATACTGTTTTTATACTGTTTTTTTTATTTATTTATTTACTTTTCTGCTCTTTTGCACACCAATATCTCTACCTGTACATGGCCATCTGATCATTTATCACCCCAGTGTTAATCTGCAAAATTGTATTATTTGCCTACCTCCTCATGCCTTTTGCACACATTGTATATAGACTGCCCATTTTTTTTCTACTGTGTTATTGACTTGTTAATTTTTTATTCCATGTGTAACTCTGTGTTGTCTGTTCACACTGCTATGCTTTATCTTGGCCAGGTCGCAGTTGCAAATGAGAACTTGTTCTCAACTAGCCTACCTGGTTAAATAAAGGTGAAATAAATAAAAATAAATAAAAAAATCCTCAAAGTGGGCGAAGACGGTGTTTAGCTTGTCTGGAAGCAAGATGTCAGCAACGTGGCTAGTTTCCTTTTGTAGACTGTGATTGTATGTAGACCCTGCCACATATGTCTCATGATTGAATCATTGAATTGCGACTCCACTTTGTCTCTGTACTCATGTTTTGCCTGTTTGATTGCCTTGCGGATGGAATATCTACACTGTTTGTATTCTGCCATACACCCAGTCACCTTGCCATGGTTCAATGCGGTGGTTTGCACTTTCAGTTTTGTGCGAATTCTGCCATCTATCCACGGTTTTTGGTTAGGGTAGGTTTTAATAGTCACAGTGGGTACAACGTCTCCTATATCTTCGCCATTCTAAATAAGGCTACACAGCACATGATCCACTAGAGTTTGAGCTGTTCTTGCATACAATGTCATTATTGTTGTAATGTGTATGTTACTGGTATTGTTTTATATGTTGTTTACATTTTACCAAGTAGACAGTTATTTCTCCTGCACAGTCTAGCTGCTTCTGCTGAGGTAATAGAAACAATAACATTTTGTTTTCTAGGAGGGGGTGACTGTAGCTCTTATTTTGCAATAAGATGCCTATGTTTTGTAATCAGAAATGTATGGTTTGTAATCTGTGACTTTTATTATGGCATCGCCGTAGAGATCTTGTTGGGCCATTTTTTGGGAGAATACTGTTCCCAGAATCCCCTGCACGTGAGGAGGGATTCACGTGAAAGATGGAGTTGGAACTTGTTGTGCCACTAAAGTTTGTGCAGCTGCTATTTGGACAGATTAAACTATTGAACACTTACTTGTTGCCCGATTATTTATCATAGAAACAATGGGCCCTTCGGAGAAGGTGATAGATAAATAAGTTGCTGTTACAGTATCAAGGTTGTATAGTGCCATAACACCTCTTCTTTTCAGTTCACATCTTAGGAAGGTCTTATCAGAGGCCTGATTTGAATTTTAAAGTCAATGCAACATTTCTGAAACAAGCAGTTAGCATATAAGATGTGTCTATATTGATAGTGGATTGTAATTTAGCTGTGTTGACCCTGGATAATAATTTAGCTGTGTTGACCCTGGATAATTGTTTAGCTGTGTTGATAAACAATGATCCATGAAATGAAAATAACGTATTATTAAATAAAGTAACTATAGAGAGGCGTGTATGATTGAGATTTGAGTGAGGTAAGGGTAGGGTTGCAAAAATCTGCTAACTTTCACATAATTCCCTGGTTTTCCAGAAAACCTGGTAGGAAAATTACCGGAATCAGGAGGGTATAAGCAGGATCTTCCACAATTATCCAAACTGGAATGCTGGAAAACCTGGAATTTCCGGGAAAGTTACCTGATTTTATAAACCTTTATAAACCTCTATAAGGGGGAGGTTAAGCAGAGTTGAGTCAGACTCACCCTCTGGTGATGGTGATGAGGTATCCCTGCATGTGGTTTCAAAATCAGTGGAAATTTCCTCTATGCCTAATGGCTAAGATGTTCATTTTCCATGCAGGAGACCAAGGTTCAGACCATGGTTCAGATCCCAGCTGTGACAGAGGCATGATTCAGAGGTGGGATGTTTGACCTGTGCAGACTTTTTTTCAGGGGTAAGGGTTGTACTGAGCCAGACTGAGAGTGTCCTAATGAAAGTTGTACTCTTGTGCATGCCCACAAATGAAACTACAAAGGTGCACTGGGGTTAATTGTCAGGTTAACTCTGAATGTTTATGCCTCGGAGTATAGCATTTGAGTTTGTCTCCAACACCTTTAATTGGAATAATTCCTGTGAGTTTTGGACATCATTATGCCAGAGCCTTCCATACTACTTATACCATTATCCTCTGGTGTGAGAAACTTAAAGTCAAGCGAACATCATTAAGGAGTTGTTCACCTACCCATTAGAGATGCTATGGTCATAGTGACATCAGTCACAGAGCAAAGGTTGTTGGTGTAATATGCTCTTTGGGATTCATGAGGTCTACAGGGGTGAAATTGTGTGTGTGTGTGCGTGCGTGTGTGCTTGACACATTTAATTGGTTGAGCGCTATGTGTTATTATTTCAGAGTCTTACAGGACCCTCTGGAATCTGAGAGAACAACAACAAACCAGAAAATTATGATTGGGTCAGAATATCACAGGATGATGTCTGTAAAATCACATTTGTTTCTATGATGTAACTGTCTCCCTCAACTTCAGTAATTATTTCATAATTTAGTTCAAATAGACAATTTTACAAGTCTATGGAATGTTCTTATGGCATGCCATAAGAGCACACACCATAACGTTATTCCATCTTATCAACTACCTGACTTTCAATTTCCCTTTGCACATATTCTATGACAGATTGACATGTTCATGGTGACTCCTGTAGTCTCGCAGGGCCATCTTTCCAAATCTTGTTTGGTTAATTCTATTATGGAAAGTCTGGAGAACTTCAGTGTGGTATTTTATGGGAGGGTTGGCTGTTATCATTCACTGTTAATTTTGTATCCTATGACCGCTAGCTTGTTGCCCCCTCTGTTTTCTGGAACTCAGGTGTCTGAGCTGATTATCAAGGTGGATAGAGGGCCATCTTGGCCCAAAGCATGTTTTAGCATCGGTAGCACCATTCAGGACGTTCACCATTTTTAAGTAGTCAACTGGGTGGGACTTGATAAGGGTTAAAGAAGATTCATAGAAGTCCATTCAGGTCAGTTGGAGGAGTCAGCCAATGAATGATACTCCTGAGCAAACATTTCATAACTGCAGGTGGAACTAAATCACCTACCTTGGCTTTAAGGCGTGGACAGATCTGTAGGATTAAAAATATGCTTCATGCATAACAAAATAACGTTTTTAAATAATGAAATAATAACCATTACATTATTAGTTGATTATTACATTATAAAGTGGTTCAAAAAGTATCAATGGTGTAATAGCTTAAACTAATAATGTACTAACAACCTATAATCACTCTCTTTAATGGCATGAAATGAGGAACATTGCATTTGCAGCCATTGCCACAACATAATTGCACTTCCATTCTGACCTTACAAACATCCAGTGTCATAGAAAATAAAGAAAAACCCACTCCTCAATTTGATGACATATCTTGCAGTCAGTATTAGTCAAAATTTTGGACACACCTACTCATTCCAGGGTTTTCCTAAGACGAGATTGCCTCTACTTCCTATACATATACAGTACCAGTGTTTTCTTTTTTCAATGTAGCCACAGATTAATGAATTCTGCACACAATGTGCTTATTTTAATTGTATTTATTTTACCCCCCTTTTCTCCCCAATTTCAATCTTGTCTCATCGCTGCAACTCCCCAACAGGCTCGGGGGGTGCATGTCAAGTCATGCATCCTCCTAACCCGCGCTTCAGGATGTAGCAGAATACAGTCCCCTGGCCGGAACATCACTCAGCGGAGTTTCAGAGCGCCACCTATAGTTTTTGATAAAACTCAAACTGCCACTAAACTTTCATTAAAATACACATTCAAGGTAGTGAATTAAAGCTACACTCGTTGTGAATCTATCCACCAAGTCAGATTTGTAAAATGCTTTTCGGCGAAAGCATGAGAAGCTATTATCTGATAGCATGTATCCCCAAAAATACTGCAACTTCACCTAACGACAGATTTTGCGATAGCCGAACCTACCCAAAACGCAGAAATAAAATATAAAACATTCATTACCTTTGACGAGCTTCTTTCTTGGCACTCCTAGATGTCCCATAAACATAATTTTGGGTCTTTTTTCGATTAAATCGGTCCATATATAGCCTAGATATCGATCTATGAATAGTGTGTGATCAACAAAAATATGAGCGTTTTTTAACGTATTTTTTTAAATTAAAGAAGTCGACGATAAACTTTCACAAAACACTTCGAAATACTTTTGTAATGCAACTTTAGGTATTAGTAAACGTTAATACTCTATCAAAATGATCACGGGGCGATGTATATTCTTTAGCTTCACGTCTTGAAATCATGACCGGATATTGCTCAACCAAAACATCCTGTCGGAGACCGGAGGAAAGCGGGTCCCTTGTTTCGGTTTGACCAACGAACAAAGTCGAGGCAAATGACAAGACTCTAGACATCGTGTGGAAGCTGTAGGTATTGCAACCTCGGCCTCATTTGATCTGGGTCAGCTTTAACAAATGGTTGAAGGGGCGCATGGATATCTTTTTCCATTTTCAGTGATCAGATTTTCCTGCACTTTTCGATAAAACGCACATTCTGTTATAGTCACAGCCATGATTTAACCAGTTTTAGAAACGTCTGAGTGTTTTCTATCCACACATACTAATCATATGCATATACTATAGTCCTGGCATGAGTAGCAGGGCGCTGAAATGTTGCGCGATTTTTAACAAAAAGCTGCGAAAATTCGCAACAGCCTTAACAGGTTTTAACACCCGCCTGCTTAACCCAGAAGCCAGCCACACCAATGTGTTGGAGGGAACACCAACTGACGACCGAGGTCAGCCTGCAGGTGCCCAGCCCAACACAAGGAGTTGGTAGAGCTCGATGAGCCAAGTAAACTTTGACTTTCCAATTTTTACAGATACCTCTAGCTTAAACAGAAGAAGGAATTACAAGCATAATTGATGACTGAGATGCAAGGTGAGATGAAAGCCTCTAAAATGCATGGAATCTCAAGTAACACTGTTCAGTGTATCTTTCATTCAGAAGTCGACCTAAAACTTTGGGTTACTTGCGCAGCCCCGCTTCTATGTGAATATGAGTGAGATGTTACACTTATCGGAGAATCACAAGCTCTAAGTATCCAATCACATAGCGTCAGTTTTAGACCAACAGGTCATTCTTGAGCATGCCTCTCTTCCTTGTGCTCTTGTGAGCAGGGAAAAGCGGTGACACATCTGTTGTGGAAATTCAGTATTGAGAGAGTCTTGACTGTTGAGATGAGCAGCCTTTACAGACAATGCACATTTTTTATATAGCTGATACCAAGATTGCTTTGTCGGTCATTTCTAACCTCCCATAAGTCACCTTGGTTATCTACACAGGATGGTGTTTTACTTAGTTTCCCAGATGCCGGGGCCTCCACTTGCAGGGAGGTGTCCAAAAACACAGAGTTAGTTTCCACTCTAGCGCAATACTCTCGCTTTCATCAAAGCAAATGGGCCAGACACATGCTGGACATAAACAGTAGACACGTTCTATTTCCGTCAACGGGAGGAGTGGTGGGTGTAACCATAAGCTCCAAGGCGTGACAATATACAGTACCAGGCAAAAGTTTGGACACACCTACTCATTCCAGGGTTTTTCTTTATTTGTACTATTTTCTACATTGTAGAATAATAGTGAAAACATCACAACTATGAAATAACATATATGGAATCATGTAGTAACCAAAAAAAGGGTTAAATCAAAATATATTTAACATTTGAGATTCTTCAAAGTAGCCACCCTTTGCCTTGGTGAAAGCTTTGCACACTCTTGGCATTCTCTCAACCAGCTTCACCTGGAATGCTCTTCCAACAGTATTGAAGGAGTTCCCACATATGCTGAGCACTTGGTGGCTGCTTTTCCTTCACTCTGCGGCCCAACCTATCCTAAACCATCTCAATTGGGTTGAGGTCGGGTGATTGTGGCAAGGTAATCTGATGCAGCACTCCATTAATCTCCTTCTTGGTAAAATAGCCCTTACACAGCCTGGAGGTGTGTTGGGTCATTGTCCTGTTGAAGAGCAAATTATAGTCCCAAGCGCAAACCAGATGGGATGGTGTATTACTGCAGAATGCTGTGCCTTGAACACCACCACACTTCCTCCTCCATGCTTCCCGGTGGGAACTACACATGTGGGGATCATCCGTTCTCCTACTATGCGTCTCACAAAGACATGGTGGTTGGAACCAAATACCTCAAATTTGGCTCATCAGACCATAGAACAGATTTCCACTGGTATAATGTCCATTGCTCGTGTTTCTTGGCCCAAGCAAGTCTCTCCTTATTATTGTTGTCCTTCAGCAGTACTTTCTTTGCAGAAATTCGACCATGAAGGCTTGATTCATGGAGTCTCTTCTGAACAGTTGAATTTGAGATGTGTCTGTTACTTGAACTCTGTGAAGAATTTATTGGGGCTGCAATTTCTGAGGCTGGTAACTTTAACGAACGTATTCTTTGCAGCAGAGGTAAATCTGGGTCTTCCTTTCCTGTGGCGGTCCTCATGAGAGCCAGTTCCATCATAGCACTTGATGGTTTTTGTGACTGCACTTGAAGAAACTTTAAAAGTTCTTGACATTTTATTTGACCTTCATGTCTTAAATTAATGATGGACTGTAATTTCTCTTTGATTATTTGAGCTGTTCTTGCCCCTAATTTGTGCATACAGTATATTCTGAAAATATTCAAACCACATAGACAGCCGTACCAGGCTGTGATTGTAACGGCGTTCTTCATTTGTAGAAAGAGAGTCGGACCGAAATGCAGCGTGTAGGTTACTCATGACTTTAATGAAAGAATATAGTGATACATGAAATAACTGAATGAATACAAAACAACAAACGGAACGTGAATTCTAATTACAGCCTATCTGGTGAACACTACACAGAGACAGGGACAATCACCCACGAAATACAACGCGAACTCAGGCTACCTAAATACGGTTCCCAATCCGAGACAACGAGAAGCACCTGATTCTTAATTGAGAACCGCCTCAGGCAGCCCAGCCTAACAACACCCCTACTCAACCGCAATCCCAATAATACAAAACCCCCAATACGAAATACAACAACATAAACCCATGTCACACCCTGGCCTGCCCAACATATAACAAAACACAAAATATCAATGACCAAGGCGTGACAGAACCCCCCCCCCCCCCTAAGGTGCGGACTCTCAAAAGCATAGGGAGGGTCCGGGTGGGCGTCTGTCCATGGTGGCGGTTCCGGCTTGGGACGTGGACCCCACTCCATTAATGTCCTTGTTCCTCCCCTTCGCGTCCTGGGATAATCCACCTTCTCCGCCGACCATGGCCTAATAGTCCTCCCCCAGATCCCCACATAACTGAGGGGCATCTCGGGACAGAGGGGCATCTCGGGACAGAGGGGCATCTCGGGACAGAGGGGCATCTCGGGACAGAGGGGCAGCTCGGGACAGAGGGGCAGCTCGGGACAGGGGCAGCCCAGTACTGAGAGGAAGTCCAGTACTGAGAGGAAGCTCAGTACTGAGATGAAGCTCAGGCAGGTAGTCGGCTCCGGTAAATCCTGACTGGCTGGCGGAACTGGAAGATTCCGGTTGACAAGCAGATCTGGAAGATTCTGGTTGTCTGGCAGATCTGGAAGAGACTGGTTGTCTGGCAGATCCTGGCAGACTGGCGGCGCTGGGCAGACTGGCGACGCTGGGCAGACTGGCGACGCTGGGCAGACTGGCGACGCTAGGCAGACTGGGAGCACTGGCGGCGCTGGGCAGACTGGGAGCACTGGTGGCGCTGGGCAGACTGGGAGCACTGGCGGCGCTGGGCAGACTGACATCTCTGGCTGCTTCATGCAGACTGACAGCTCTGGCTGCTTCATGCAGACTGACAGCTCTGGCTGCTTCATGCAGACTGACAGCTCTGGCTGCTTCATGCAGACTGACAGCACTTGGCAGACTGACAGCTCTCTGCAGACTGACAGCTCAGGCTGCTCCGAACAGGCAGGAGGCTCCGGCAGCGCAGGAGAAGATACAGGCTCTGGCTGCGCTGAACAGGCGGGAGACTCCAACAGTGTAGGAGGGAAGGAAGGCTCTGGCTGTGTTGAACAGGCGAGGCGCACTGAAGGCCTGGTGCGTGGTGCTGGAACTGGTGGTATTGGATCGAGGACACGCACAGGAAGCCTGGTGCGGGGAGCTGCTACCGGAGGACTGGAGTGTGGAGGTGGCACAGGATGGGCTAGACCGTGAAGGCGTACAGGAGATCTTGAGAGCAGTGTGGGCACAGGACGTGCAAGGCTAGGGATGTGCACAGGAGGCCTGGTGCGTGAGGCTGGCACCAACTTCACCAGCCGACTAACACGCACCTCAGGTTGAGTATAGAGCGCTAACTCAGGTGCTATCAAATCTCCGACACGATCCGTCGGACGAATATTGTATCTATAGCACCAAGCTAGCAACTCCCTCATTACTTCCCACTCCACTTTCCCCATTAACTCCTTCACAGTCTCTGCTTCGCTCACCTCTAACACTGGCTCTGGTCTCCTCCTTGGCTCCTCACGATAAACAAGGAGAGTTGGCTCAGGTCTATCTCCTGACTCAGCCATACTCTCCCTGAGCCCCCCCCAATACATTTTTTGGGGTGACTTTTGGGTTTCGCTCTGCACCGCCGTGTTCTCCTTTTCGACTCCATTCGTCTATAGCCCTCTTCGCATTGCTGCAGCGAATCCCAGGCGGGCTCCTGCACTCTCTCTGGATCGGCCGCCCACCTGTCGATTTCTTCCCACGTCGTATAATCCATGCCTCTGCTATCCATAACGTCCTCCCTTCGCTGTTCAAGCTGTCGCTGCCTGTAACCACGCCACTCGGTCCGTTTGTGGTGGGTGATTCTGTGACGGCGTTCTTCGTTTGTAGAAAGAGAGTCGGACCATGACTTTAATGAAAGAATATAGCGATACATGAAATAACTGAATGAATACAAAACAACAAACGGAACGTGAATTCTAATTACAGCCTATCTGGTGAACACTACACAGAGACAGGGACAATCACCCACGAAATACAACTCGAACTCAGGCTACCTAAATACGGTTCCCAATCCGAGACAACGAGAAGCACCTGACTCTTAATTGAGAACCGCCTCAGGCAGCCCAGCCTAACAACACCCCTACTCAACCGCAATCCCAATAATACAAAACCCCCAATACGAAATACAACAACAAAAACCCATGTCACACCCTGGCCTGCCCAACATATAACAAAACACAAAATACAATGACCAAGGCGTGACAGTGATGCAGTATTCCGTCGTTGGTGCTCCTGTAGAAAACTGTGAGGGCCCTCGGGAACAGGCCAAATTTCTTCAGAATCCTGAGGTTGAAGAATTGCTGTGGTGTCTTCTTCAGCAAGTGCACTACAGGCGATACAGACAATGGTACGCTCAGCCAAATGCGCAATTGGGTGCACACTGCCTTCCACCCAAGACACCTACAACACCAGGTGTCGCAGGAAGCCAAAGAAGATCACCAGGGACTCCAGCCACCCGAGCCATGACCTGTTCTCCCTGTTTCCATCAATCAGACACTGGCAGTATAGGAGTACCATGCAAAAACTGTAAGACTGGCAAAAATCTTCTAAATACAGACCATCAGGCTGCTGAATAGAGGTCACTCATCAGCTACCTTCTCCCTCTGTCTCTCCCCACTGCTCCCCAGTCTTCCTCCCCACCCCCTCTGCTGCTTCTCCATGGACATTTACCATTCCCCCAACCCCAGTCTTCCTCCACACCCTCTGCTATTCCCCCCGCCATCAACATACATTTTACCATGCCCCCATCCCAGGGGACATGTATCATCGCTACAGTTGTTCATAAGTACAGTTAAACCATATCAAATGTAATTTTTTATCATTTACATTGTTTTACTTAACTTTGTCCTGCATTGTTGGAGCTCGGAGCTCAATAATTTCACTGTACACTGTACATGTGGCTATTAAACTATTTAATCTTAACTAATCAGTAAGGCTGAAGGACAGGCTGTGTGGACACAGCAACATCCACTCCTGTCATGCATCACATCACGGATTCACAAATTTGCTAATCAGACCGTTCGAGCATTAGTGTGCTCACGTGTTTATGTTTTCGTGGTGTGTGCGCAGAGAGACTCTGAGGAGGGGAGTGTCTGTCAGTCACTCTGGGATAAATAGAGAGACAGAGCTCAGAGTTTGTCAGAAAGTTGACCTGACAGTGTCACACACAGGACCAAGCAGGAACTCGCCCATTTTTACCCATTACAGATGGAGGAACACGAAGATGCTCAATACTGTTTTCCAGACCAAAACTCTTCTTGCAGAAAGGCTTTGCTATCGACATCTATTTACATAACACTGTACATCTTCATCTCATTGATTTCAGCGGTTACAGTATTTTTGAACGTACTGGTGATCATCTCCGTCTCTCACTTCAAGAAGCTCCACACTCCAACCAACCTGCTCATCCTTTCTCTGGCGGTGGCTGATTTCCTGGTGGGACTGATTGTGATACCAGTAGTGGCTGTAACAGTAATTGAATCATGCTGGTTCTATGGGAAATATTTCTGTGTGATTTCTCTATATATCAATTATTTATGTCTCTCTTTATCTATAGGCAATTTGATCTTGATATCTATTGACCGCTATGTTGCTGTGTGTGATCCCTTGAAGTACCACTCAAAAATAACAATAACAAGAATAATTGGTTGTATATCAATTACCTGGTGTTGTTGTATCATATACAATGCTGTTATTTTAAATAACTATGTTAATATGAAGGTACCCCGACAGTGTTTGGAAGAATGTTTTGTTGTTGTAGGATTTATCTGGAGGAGCATCATTGACATTCTATTTTCAAGTGTTATCCCGTGCTCAATTATTATAACACTTTATTTGAAAATATTTGTTGTCGCCAGATCACAGGCCAGAAAGGTATTTATAAAAGAGCCTGCCACCAAGTCTGGTGTTAAAACTGTACAGTCAAATAAGTCTGAGAGAAAAGCAACAAAAACTCTATCTATTGTAGTTTTCACCTATCTCATCTTGTTGGATTCCAATTATTTTTATCCAGTTTTTTTCTCACCAATCATCAGTTTCCTTAAGCTTTCTGCCATGTGTTAATTCCTTAATTAATCCAATTATTTATGCTTTATTTTATCCATGGTTCAAAGTGACAGCTAAACATATTTTAACTCTGAAGTTAAGGCGGTCATAGTTCCTGCATTTTTATTCCTAAATTTGACAAATATAGATGACTTATTTCATGTAACAATACACTGACATAGAATTTCATTCTGAGATAGGTTCAGTTAACAGCTGTGATTATAGGTACATGTGTTGTTGATACAGTTTGATTTGGAAGGATTGGAATGACTGATTCATTGCAGAATGCATAAGCGTGTTATTAATTGATTGTAGTTCCATGTTATGTAAAAGTAAAGTGCAATGAGAACTTCATGAATCATTTTATATGTTGTTTAGAAAGTGTAGTTAAATTACTCCATAATATCAGATTATGTTCAGGTCTAAGTTAATGGTGTATCGTGTAAGAAGTTGAGGGTTAATGTAAGAATGTGCAATTATGGGTAACACCTCTTAAGGATTAGCCCCTTTTTTCCCAGTTTTCACCTAAAATGACCTAAAATGACAAATCTAACTGCCTGTAGCTCAGGCCCTGAAATATAGATATGTATATTATTGGTACCATTTGAAAGGAAACACTTTGAAGTTTATGGAAATGTGAAAGGAATGTAGTAGAATATAGCGCAATATACCAGGTAAAATATAATAAAGTACCATGATCTTTGAAATGCAAGAGAAAGGCCATGATGGTAAAAGGCCGCGTGTTCTCCCGTGCTCTATTATTATAACACTTTATTTGAAAATATTTGAGATGGCCATATCACAGGCCAGAAAATCATTTTCAAAGGACACTGTCACCAATATTTTTAAAACTGTACAGGCAAATAAGACTGAGAGAAAAGCAACGACTCTAGCTATTGTTTTTTTCACCTATCTAAATTGTTAGATTCCATTTTGTTTTTGTTCTTTAGCAAAATTTTGATTAATCATATTTCTTAAGCTTTCTGCCAGTTGTTATTTCCTTTAGAAAAACAATTATTTCTGCTTTCTTTTTAACTATGATTCAAAGTGACAGCTAAACATATTTTAACTCTGAAGTTGAGGCGTTCACAGTTCCTACATTTGTATTCCTAAATTTGACAAGGGTTTGTCATTGTTATGTTCAACTACAGTATATTGTTGATGTAATTGCTTCTTTCATGTAGCAATAAACTGACATTACATCAGTAAACTGTTGTCATCATAGATACATGTTGTGTTAATTCAGAACAATTTGGCAGGCAAGGTCACCAAAGATATTTTCAAAATGACACATTCAACTTGAGTCACACCGACCACTTTATTTTCAATTATCAAATCCTCTGATAACTCTGTTGTGTAATGAACAGGATTCAAATAGTACATTTTCAGGACAAAGTTGAATCTAACTCATTGATATGTGTTAGTATTTGATGGCTATCTGTAGAGTATGAAATTACAGAAATATTCATGCCCCAAAAGAGATACAGTATATAAACAGTTACAGGATTGATCTGGTTATCGTCACAAAAGTTGTATTATAGATGTTCCTTGTGCCAAAGTTAGATAGAATATCTTGCTGATATCTAGATGATGAAAAAGGCCATCCAATTATTTCCTAAAGAGGTTTGGAGGCTGTAGTTGAAGCTGTTGAGGCGGGCTAACTTGATTGAAATGTTATTTTATAATGGAATCACCTAAAGGGCTTTTTCGATCTAACTAAATTTGGTTAAACAGCACGGAACAGGAATCATATTTCTTGGCCACTTAAGGAGTGGGATATTGATGTTCATTAAAGTCATTGTCAAGGACCAGCTGATAGTTGTGCCAGTTTGCCAGGCAGGACTGGGTTAGATAATCGACAGTACAGCACTCTATTAGGCGCTGACCTGAAACCTGGTCCTCTCTCCAGGCCTGTGCTGATGTCCTGACTCTGTCTCACGCTTGGTTGGAACCCAGGGAGAGTGACATTTCAGTGAGGGCCTCAGGCACCCAGGTCAGCGAGAGGACCCCTCACACCAGGAGTGATGACAGAACAAACAGAGGGGGAAATGTCAGGGAGAATTGCACAGCACCACGAAGAGCCCCACTGCCTTGTGGGATACATACTCTCTGGGACTCTCCTGTAAGTCCACCCAGACAGATTCAATGGATCCACAGATATGCTGTACTGTGCTATGTTGTAGTGTGGTTGAGTACCAATGATGAAACACATGAGTCAAGGCAGTGGTTTCAAAGTATCACTAAAAGTCGTTTTATATTTTAGGATCATGTTGAGAAACTTGTAAAGTAAGTGCTTTCTGTCATTTATGGTTAATGGTGTATCTCCATTTCTGCATGGGAAGTGTCAGTAGCCTCGTTTACACCAGGTGCTAACATATGTCCTTTGTCCTGACTACCTCCAGAGGTGGTCAGGAAGATCTGACCATAATCAGATCTCACTGTGTCTTTTAAACAACTATCAGATCTCAATGCGTCTTTTAAACAACTAGACCTGTAATCATCTAAACCTGTCTAAAAATGTGGGCTCAATCAGAATGTGGACAAGATCAAGACAAAGGACGTATGTCAGAACCAGGTTTAAATGGGGCTATTAACTCACACAGTGGTGTATAGTTGGTCCACCCAGATAGTACATAACTGCTTTCTACTCCAACCCACATGACCTTTTCCCTCATCTCGCTCATCCCCCAAAGCAATTGGATTCTGACATTTTCAGAGCCACCTAGTCAAGAAGCATGTTCACCACTTTATTTAATTGGCAGGCTTTGTGATATTTAAGTAAGACATTTGAAGGCCTGGATCTTCGACATGGAGACACACACACACATACATGAGCGCACACACACACATTTTGAATAATAAGTTGCTTAAACATTTTGTTGAACATCATCTCATTGGCATATCAATAGACTCCTGCATCAGATCATTACTGTGAATGCAGTGCACAATAGATGAGTAGCTAGCTCTCCAATCTTCTTCTTTTAGGGTAAGCGATAGGAGCTGGCAAGGTTATTCTGGCCACTAGATGGCAGTCCAAGATAGGCCAGTGCTCAAGTGTCTGGCTAGCTGCCAGCTTCCCTGCTCTAATTTTATGGGAATGAGGCCATGGACAAGACTTTGCTTATCAAGCTCATTATACAGTACAAAGCACAGTTAAACACATTCAGCTAATGTGAGGTTCTGACAGAGGGGGTGAATTTATCCAGTTGGGCTGACGTCAAAACAAAAGCAATCAGCAAGCAGCCTCCACAAGAAACAGCATGAAAAACAATTATGTTTTTGCATCCAAGTTCCCAACCAAAACATAACACGGTCCTTTATCCACTGACTGTGGAATGGATTGGATTTTTACCAACTGAGGTACTCAAAGTGCTTTACATAGTAAGAGAGAAACTCACCTCATCCACAACCATTGAGATTCTGACGACACGTTGAGGTGTTGAGCTTGAGGTGTTGAGTTCACTCTGACATCATTAGAACACTCAATATATCCATTGATGAGTGTCGAGGAGGCAGTGGAGAAGTCAGAATCAGCTGTAGCCTTCCGGCATCAATGTGAGGTAGAAAGAGCATTGGTAAAGGAGCTCTGATGAATACAGCTCAACAGATATAGTAGTGGTGGAGGGGTTATCTCAGAGTTAACCCTATATACAGTAGTATGCTCTGAATGTACCATTACACTCTATAAAATGAGTGTAATGATACATTGTCAGAGTTTTGTCTTTCCTGGAGGGTCAGAGTAATACCACAGGGAAAAACTCTGACCTGAGTTTAAAATGTATGGGATTCCCACAGGCTCAGCCCTCGGACACTAGGTGACCGATTTACTAAGTGTTTGCACCAGGTACAATATTTGCACTTGTTTCTTAATCTCCTGAGGGATTAAACATAGTAGGTAAAAAAGCGGAGTAAAAAGGAATAATGATACATTATAGCAAATATTTGAGGCTGTTATATATGATATATTTGCCATTGGGATAACTCAAAACATATTTGAAGTACCGCAGTTAAAACTTGTTATGGCTGCAATCCCGATATCGGGATCGATATAACAACTACCAGTGAAAATAGAGGGCGCCAAATTCAAACCACAGAAATCTCATAATTACAATTCCTAAAACATACATGTGTTTTATATCATTTTAAAGCTATTCTCGTTGTTAATCCCAACAAAGAGTCCGATTTCAAATAGGCTTTTCAGCGAAAGCACTACAAACGATTCTGTTAGGTCTCCACCAAACCACAATAAGCACAGGTATTTTCCAGAAAAATATAGCATTCCCAAAAAGCATGAATAAAGATCAAATTAATCCCTAAACTTGAATTATCTTCATCAGATGACACTCATAGGACTTCATGTTACACAATACATGCATGTTTTGTTTGATAAAGTTAATATTTATATCAAAAACCTGAGTTTTACATTGGTTAGATTCACTAGTTCCAAAAACATCAAGTGATTTTGCATAGCCACATCTCCTTAATGCAACCACTGTGTCAGATTTCATTTTTCTGTGTTCAGAACAGCGCTCAGAACAGTAGCCAAATTAGCCTCCATGTTGGAGTCAACAGAAACCAGAAAATACATGATAAATGTTTCCTTACCTTTGATGAACTTCATCAGAATGCAGTCCTAGAAACCCCAGGTCCACAATAAATGCTTGATTTGTTCAAAAATGTCCATTATTTATGTCCAATTAGCTACTTAGATTAGCGAGTTTGGTAAACAATTCCAAAGTCACAAAGCGCATCCACTATAACGTGACGAAATGTTCCGTAACAGTCAGTAGAAGCATGTCAAACGATGTACTGAATCAATCTTTAGAATGTTGTTTACATATATCTTAACGTTCCAACCGAAGATTTAGAATTATTTCATATGAGCGGTGGAACGCAAGTCCTTCCCCTGTGAACGCGCCTGGTGAAAGCATGGTCCACTCATGGCTGTGGTGACTATTTCCTGTGTCAATCGACCCCCCCTTCACATTAGAGTCATCAGACAACGTTCTATTGACTGCTGACATCTAGTGGAAGGCGTAGGAAGTGAAAACTCATCCATATCTCGCTGTAATTTCAATGATGCCTTGGTTGAAAATCTGCCACCTGCAGAAAAAAAGAAACAGGAAGTGGAATTTCTCAGGTTTTTGCCTGCTATATGAGTTTTGTTGTACTCACAGACATAATTCAAACAGTTTTAGAAACGTCAGTGTTTTCTATCCAAAACGAATAATAATATGCAAATATTAGCAACTATGACTGAGGAGCAGGCCGTTTGATATGGGTACCTTTCATCCAAGCTACTCAATACTGCCCCTGCAGCCATAAGAAGTTAAATCACCCTATACCTTGAATTTGTGCCAAAATATCAGAAATTGGTTGTATCATACTAGTGTTGAGGAAACACTTTTTTGAATTGAGGAATGTCCACAAAAAATGAAGAAATAATTTCAAATGACGAGGCAGAGAAGCTGAGATTAATTGGTTATAGTTATTCAAATTAATCATTAGGGTTGAGTTACTAGAATACAGCTAATGTATGTACCCACTGGGCACAGGCTGGTTTAATCAACGTTGTTTCAAATGTAATTTTCAACATATTGTGACGTGGAATCTATGTGGAAAATACATTGGATTTGAAAAAGTAACTGGTTTTTTTTGTGTGTGAAATTTCAACCACAGGATTATGTCATCATGATAGACAAACATTGTATAACATATGTTGAATTTGTACCTTTAAAACAATGTCAGATTTTCAACTTTATATAACGTTGATTGATTGTTGAATGATTGTTGAGAGATTCACTGTTGCTATTGAAGTCAATCCAAAGGGAAGGTTTAACAGAGCAAATTAAATGTGGCCATACTTTATCAGTCATCAATGATGCTATTTACGCCTCAACACAATTCAATATAACTAAATACCATTACAGTTTAAATCAACCAGAGCTTGAAACACTGGGCCTATTCCATCAACAGCAATGGTTTGTATTCAACCCAGATTTCAACTAAAAATAGACTATATAATAGTACTAGGGTTTCAAGCTCTGGTTGATTTCAAATATAATGTTATTTAGTGATATTGAATTGTGTTTAGTTGTCAGATCAACAAATATCAACATTTGAAGGATCTTCTGCTTTGATATTTTCATCTGTGCCACTGACTTAGTCTGGCTTTAATTCCAGTTTGTCTACAAATAAAAAATATTTTATGTTGGATTCACGTCTTCATCTGAAATGAAAATCACTGTTAAAGATTAGGACTAAGTCAAATCAAAATGTATTTAAAGTTTGATTTGATTTAGTAATTTTCTATGACTTAGCTTTTTGGGTGAGATAGAGATGTGAATCCAACATACAGTGTGGCAAAAAAGTATTTAGTCAGCCACCAATTGTGCAAGTTCTCCCACTTAAAAAGATGAGAGGCCTGTAATTTTCATCATAGGTACACTTCAACTATGACAGACAAAATGAGAAAAAAAACAGAAAATCACATTGTAGGATTTTTTATGAATTTATTTGCAAATTATGGTGTAAAATAAGTATTTGGTCAATACTTTGTTATATACCCTTTGTTGGCAATGACAGAGGTCAAACGTTTTCTGTAAGTGTTCACAAGGTTTTCACACACTGTTGCTGGTATTTTGGCCCATTCCTCCATGCAGATCTCCTCTAGAGCAGTGATGTTTTGGGGCTGTTGCTGGGCAACACGGACTTTCAACTCCCTCCAAAGATTGCCTGTGGGGTTGAGATCTGGAGACTGGCTAGGCCACTCCAGGACCTTGAAATGATTCTCTTCCCATTTGAACTTTGCTGGGCTTTGAAATGGTTGAAAGCACATTAATATCACATTTACAGTAGGTGACTAGCTAAACAACAAATAAGACAGATTTCTATTGGAATTTGGTTTTGCTTTTAGATGGTTGAAAGAATAGGGATAACACATATTTTTGAGTGGGTGGATATACTGTAGGTTGTAATCTCATTGAATAACGTCTTAACCAAATATTACCTCATTATCCACGTTGAAATGACGTAGTGGGCTCTGTGTGTAGGTATGTGAATGAATGCCTTGTAGGAGGAAAGATTCTGATATAAATGATACAGTACAGAGTTGGCACCACAGATTCAAAAATGTTGTGGCAAAAGTTGTACACGTCTTTTCTGGGGCCTGGAGTTTTTCCTGATCTCATGACAAAGTTTGGGTCCTATTCGTAGACTATGACAAAATATGATTATAATAGATAGCTTCCCTTTTCATCTGTGCTATGACTATAGGGCTGTAGGGCAGAGATACATGTATGTCAGAGAGGAGAATATAGTGAAATCAGGCTGTAGGGCAGAGAGACAGTTGACAAAACAACTCTGTATGGTGCAGATATCAGGAGGGAAATGCCACCACCATAGGGCCTGGAGAAAGTGTGGGATCCGTTCTAGAGAGCTTGCCAGTTCTGTGTGCGTGCAAGGTTTGATTCCCCATAACACTGTGGTGTTATGTCCCTCCTTCACCCCTCTTTATGCCCACATCAGGCAATTTGCAGCAGTTGCATTTTTTTGTCCATGATACCACTTACCTCTCTCATGGGGAATCCATCAATCTCTCATTCTAGATGAATTCAGAGAAAACAAATAATAAACAAATTACACAGAGTAGCATTAATGCTCACAAAGGCTTCCCTTTCAGCGCTTTCCTTACCCAAGGAGATTTATATAATAAAATGCGTTGGCCCTCTGAGCAAACAGGATAATTATGGCCTATCTGTCGCTTGTCCGGCACGGCCAAGTGGAAAGAAACACGTTATTACCGCTCAAAGGTTTCTGCTGGAGGAATTAGGATAAATAAATGTTTCATGAAGTAACACGATTTTACAGTTGAATCCTTATCCAAAATCAACACATTATGTCCAACCCGTTACACGTTTTCATGTTAATTTTTTTCCCTGTAAGAAATGATCACCCTAACACACACTTAATTTGTTTTAAATACTTTTTTGTTTCCCGTACTTTGCAATGATGAGAAATATCAGTGAATGTGATGAAAAATAAACACATTCAAATGTTTTGCTTCCACTGACCAATCAAGTTCGCACACACATGATATGCCTTCATTCAGCAGAGCTGTAAACAGCCGGGCCTGAGAAGTCTGAACACCCAGTGAGCAGAAGGCCACCAGTGCCTCAGCCTACACAGACAGGTCTATTCTCAACACAGAATCATTCAGTCTGGGCTATCAGATCTCTGAGGTGTACAGTAAGTGGTTGAATCAGGCCTTTAGAGAGCAGAGGGATTGAAACCTTTCTGTCTGATCTTCAGCTCTCCCCCCAACAGATGAACCTGCCAGCAGCATTGTTCAGTGGAGCAGATGGTGTCTTAAAGGACAGGCCCAGTCGCCATCAGACTGCTCTGCCTCTCTGTTACGCCAGTCAGTGACTGCAGCCACTGCAACCATATTGCTACACTTTCCAAGAACAGAGGCAGTGGCAGCACCATATGCCCTTTTCCTAATGGCCTGAGCATCTGCTTTCCCTGCCCTGTGTTTGGATAGCGTCACAAAGACCTTTTACCTGGTGCATCACTTTCCACATATGCCCCATTGTTTTCATATCAGCGTCTTCTTTACATAGGTCAAAGACATGTGTGAAGTGCAACGGTTTAAATTCAAGTCATTTCAGCCCTCTAATCCTTACTGTTTAAACAGAATTTTAACAAAGCAATTTTGTCCAAGTCTGATATTATGTGGCATAAACATACTTGCAGGAAGTAGGGGTGCTGCGGGTGCTTCAGCACCCCATCATAAATAATAAAAAAATACATAAAACATATATTTTCAATTCAAAATTGGTGAACTAGGCCTTTATTACTCCTCTATGATCTTCCCACAGCCATGGATATAATGTGAAGGTGGATGAAGATAGTTTGAACCATCTCGGGGTACACCAACCAGGTGGGAAAAGACAGCTATTTAATTTTAAAAGGTCATTATTATTGTTTGGAGAATGCAGGACTGCCAGATGAGGCAAGAGTAAATACTCTGAGGAGAGAAGTGGCAACCTCGTGATGGGGTTGAAGTGCTAGAAGCATAACAAAAGCAAAAGCACTTCCAAAGGGCATTTGGCCCTTCACATTCTGCTATAGGCTTTGCAGATATATTGTGTTAGGCCCTTACTTTGAAATTAAATTAATATTGCATGCTGTTTCAAATGTCATCTTCTGTGAATGCCAAGTTTACATTTTCTATGCCGTATTTAGCCAGGGGAGTGCATAAGGACCTTTCAATCAAAAAAGGCACCTTCTTCTAGACTTTGTATTAATTATGAAAATGCATTCAGGGCAAGGCCATCCAGATGTCTAGTAGCAATTGGAATTTAAAAGCTTTTTTTGCTTGTTATTTTTAACTTCATACTTGTGGAAATCCCCAATGCATTTCAGGGGATTGCTTCCACAGTCCAATTAGCATTTTGAGCAATTACAGTGAAGAGGAAGGCCACGGTAATTTACCAAGCAAGAAATGTAACTGAAGGAGGGTCAGGGTGTTTGGTTGTGTAACGAAGGGGTTGAATAGAAACTTGGCCAAACAGGGGCTTTCAGGAACACAGGTTAGGGTGAGGACATTTAGCTATGTTTGCAATATCTTTATTGTAGCCCTATCCTGTGCTTTTAAAAATATTTTAGCAGGTGCTGTTAAATGGTGGCTGGTATGGTGAAGTGTGTGTATAATGCGTAGTTTATATTACTTCCAGGAGAATGACTTCCCCCCCTCTCATTGAAGCCATGAAGTTCAAGGCCGACCGTGGAACTACAGGCGGTTGTTTCCAGAAAGCAAGGTCCCCCATTATAGTGACTGGGAAATGCCAATCTTCGTCGTGAATATTAGTGTAAATAAAAACAATTTTTGAAGACAATCATGGTACCAATAATTGCTTCTATTATACCAGATGTACAGGTACAGTATATACTGTAGCAGTTTAATAGGATTATGTAGTTAAATGGCTATTTGGTGACATTATAATCATTGTTGTTCGGCTTTGTTAATTGTATGTTGTCAGAGTGGACCCTGTCTAGATCTGTTGACTGTGGGTTGGGGTAGAGGTCGCCAATCGCTTAGCATCCTTGTAGTCTGCAATTACAGGCAACGCATGCACCACTGAGAAGTGAGAATGTTACGCCACCTCAATCTTTAATGAGTAATTATCTCGACTAATGCCCACACTGTGTCTCAGCTGTCAGCAATCTCTCAGACTTTAAATGTGAGTCTGGTGTAAACTTCATAATTGCCCTCAATGTGGAGCCATTAATAATTGTACATTTACATTACATTTTAGTCATTTAGAATACACTCTTATCCAGTGACGTACAACTACTGCATTCATCTTAAGATAGCTAGGTGAGTCAACAACACATCGCAATCATGTAAAAGTACCTTTTTCCTCAACAAAGTTTTTATCAGAAAAGTCAGTGCTAGTAGGAAAAGACAAGTGCCTTTTGGGGGGGATGTTGTAGAGCGTGAACCTGCAGGAGTTAGTCACTGCTTTGATGTTTGTAGAGAACGACAGGGTGTTGTCCAGGGTCACGCCAAGGTTATTTGCACTCTGGGAGGGGGACACTGTGGAGTTGTTGTCACATCCTGACCATAGAGAGCCTTTTTATTCTCTATTTTGGTTAGGTCGGGTGTGACTAGGGGGGGAGATGTTCCTATCTAGGTTGTTTATTTCTATGTTGGCCTGGTTTGGTTCCCAATCAGAGGCAGCTGTTTATCGTTGTCTCTGATTGGGGATCAGATTTAGGCAGCCATTTTCCCACTGTGTTTTGTGGGAGTTTGTTTTTGTGTTGTTGCTTGTGAGCACTCCAGAACGTCACGTTTCGTTTGTTCTTTATTGTTATTGTGCATTTCATTGAATAAACATGTGGAACCGATATCACGCTGCGCTTTGGTCAGAATGTTCTTACGACGATCGTGATAGAAGATCCCACCAAACCAGGACCAAGCAGCGTGCCCAGGAGGAGAAGTTATCCTGGGGTTAGGAGGAGATCAAGGAGGAGAAGATATCCTGGACTTGGGAGGAAATCATGGGAGGACACAAAAACCTTCCTTGGAAGCAGAAGCAATTAGATAAGGGAGGACAGCGACGACACCGAGGTTCGCGGCCACAAAGAAAGCCCAAAAAATAGCCCAAATTTGATTTTGGAGGGAGGTGGCACAAGGGGTGGTCGGCGGAGCGGAGGAGTGAACCAGAGCTAGTCTGGGAGAAGATGAAGAAATTGGAGGAGAGTGAACGGAGAGAGTCAGAGACAGTCAGTGAGTTGCTGGAGAAAGTGGAGGAGAGAGAAATGAGAGAGTTGTTGTGTTGGTGTATGATGCTCGACATTCGCTTTAAGGAGCGTGTTATCAGTTTGATGCCACCTGAGTCAGCTCTCCGTACTCGTCCTGAGGAGCCTGCTATCAGTCTGGTCAAATCTGTGCCGGCTCCATGCACCAGGTCTTCAGTGCGCCTCCACAGCCCAGTAGGTCCTGTGCCAGCCTCCCGCACTCGCCATGCGGAGAGTGTCATCTTTCCGGTTCCATGTGCGGCCGCTCTACGCACCAGGTCTCCAGTGCGCCTCCACAGCCCAGTAGGTCCTGTACCAGCTCCCTGCACTTGCCGTGCGAAGTGTGTCATTCTTCCGGTACAATTTGTGCCGGCTCTACACACCAGGTCTCCAGTGCGCCTCCACAGCCCAGTACGTCCTGTGCCAGCCCCTCGCACTCGCCCTGAAGGGCATGTCACCAGTCCGGTGCAACTTGTGCCGGCTCCACGCATCAAGCCTCCAGTGCTCCTCCCCAGTCCCGAACCTCCTGCGACGGTCCACGGTCCGGAACCTCCTGCGACGGTCCACGGTCCGGAACCTCCTGCGACGGTCCACGGTCCGGAACCTCCTGCGACGGTCCACGGTCCGGAACCTCCTGCGACGGTCCACGGTCCGGAACCTCCTGCGACGGTCCACGGTCCGGAACCTCCTGCGACGGCCCACGGTCCGGAACCTCCTGCGACGGCCCACGGTCCGGAATCTCCTGCGACGGTCCACGGTCCGGAACCTCATACGACGGTCCACGGTCCAGAACCTCCAGCTCCATGGTCAGAGCATTCCCCTGCGCCGATGCCCAGTCCAAGCACGGCATCCAGTCCTGCTCCAAGGCCGGAGCCTTCATCTGCGCCGGTGCACAGTCCAGGCACGGCGGCCAGGCACGGCACAGCGGCCAGGCAGGGCGGCCAGTCCCGCTCCAAGGCCGGAGCCTTTCTCTGTGTTGGGGCCCAGTCCGGGTACGGCGTCCAGTCCAGCTCCAAGGCCGGAGCCTTCCTCTGCGCCATTGCCCAGTCCAGGCACGGCGGCCAACTCAGCTCCATGGCCGGAGTCTTCCTCGGCGCCGGTGCCCAGTCCAGGCACGGCGTTCTACCCGGCTCCATGGCCGGACCCGTGGTCTGGGCGGGGGGCAAAGACCTGCACCGGAGCCGCCACCGACACTAGACCTCCACGGTTGTTTTCAGGTTTTGCGGCCGGAGTCCGCACCTTTTGGGGGGTTGGGGGGGTGGGGGTACTGTCACGCCCTGACCATAGAGAGCCTTTTTATTCTCTATTTTGGTTAGGTGGAGTGTGACAAGGGGGAGGGGTGTGTTCCTATCTAGGTTGTTTATTTCTATGTTGGCCTGGTATAGTTCCCAATCAGAGGCAGCTGTTTATCATTGTCTCTGATTGGGGATCATATTTAGGCAGCCATTTCCCCACTGTGTTTTGTAGGAGCTTGTTATTGTGTTGTGTTGTTGTTATTTACCACCATAATTTGCTAATAAATTCATTAAAAGTCCTACAATGTGATTTTCTGGATTTTTTTTCTCATTTTGTCTATCATAGTTGAAGTGTACCTATGATGAAAATTACAGGCCTCTCTCATCTTTTTAAGTGGGAGAACTTTTGGCCACAATTGGTGGCTGACTAAATACTTTTTTGCCCCACTGTATATCTATCTATCCTATATCTATCCTACCCTGCCTTTCTAAGGTCTTCGAAAGCCAAGTCAACAAACAGATTACCGACCATTTCGAATCCCACCATACCTTCTCCGCTATGCAATCTGGTTTCAGAGCTGGTCATGGGTGCACCTCAGCCATGCTCAAGGTCCTAAACGATATCTTAACCGCCATCGACAAGAAACAATACTGTGCAGCCGTATTCATTGACCTTGCCAAGCCTTTCGACTCTGTCAATCACCACATCCTCATCAGCAGACTCGACAGCCTTGGTTTCTCAAATGATTGCCTCGCCTGGTTCACCAACTTCTTCTCTGATAGAGTTCAGTGTGTCAAATCGGAGGGTCTGTTGTCTGGACGGCTCTGACTTAGAATATGTGGACAACTACAAATACCTAGGTGTCTGGTTAGACTGTAAACTCTCCTTCCAGACTCACATCAAACATCTCCAATCCAAAATGAAATCTAGAATTGGCTTCCTATATCGCAACAAAGCATCCTTCACTCATGCTGCCAAACATAAAACCGACCATCCTACAAATCCTAGACTTCGGCGATGTCATTTACAAAATAGCCTCCAATACCCTACTCAATAAATTGGATGCAGTCTATCACAGTGCCATCCGTTTTGTCACCAAAGCCCCATATACTACCCACCACTGCGACCTGTACGGACTCGTTGGCTGGCTCTCGCTTCATACTCGTCGCCAAACCCACTGGCTCCAGGTCATCTACAATATCCTCCTCGGTAAAGTCCCCCCTTATCTCAGCTCGCTGGTCACCATAGCATGCGCCCCAGCAGGTACATCTCTCTGGTCACCCCCAAAACCAATTCGTCCTTTGGCCGCCTCTCCTTCCAGTTCTCTGCTGCCAATGACTGGAATGAACTACAACAATCTCTGAAACTGGAAACACTTATCTCCCTCACTAGCTTTAAGCACCAACTGTCAGAGCAGCTCACAGATTACTGCACCTGTACATAGTCCATCTATAATTTAGCCCAAACAACTACCTCTTTCCCTACTGTATTTATTTATTTATTTTGCTCCTTTCCACCCCATTATTTATATCTCTACTTTGCACATTCTTCCACTGCAAATCAACCATTCCAGTGTTTGACTTGCTATATTGTATTTACTTCGCCACTATGGCCTTTTTTTTCCTTTACCTTGCTTTATCTTGGCCAGATCACAATTGTAAATGAGAACTTGTTCTCAACTTGCCTACCTGGTTAAATAAAGGTTAAATAAATAAATAAATAAAAATCCACTCATCAACTGGTCTACGGGGGCTATCATCGGCTGGAGTCTATTCTTCCACGCCCATTGTCTGAAGTCGGCACAACCTGCCCCGGGACGTCTTCCTGGGCCCTCGGAGGTGGCTTCGGACCTCTCTGACATTCCCGCAGAGTACCGGGACCTCCGGGAGGTGTTCAGCAAGGCCCATGCCCCTTCACTTCCGCCGCACAGCCCCATGACTGTGGGATTGACCTTCACCCTAGTACCATACCACCCCGGGGATGTCTGTACTCGCTGTCGGGACCAGAGAACAAGGCTATGGAGAACTACATTGGGGACTACCTATCTACAGGATTTATCCTTCCCGCCTCCTCTCCCGCTGGTTGCAGGGTTCTTCTTTGTGTAGAAGGACAAGACCATGCGCCAGTGTATTGACTACCGGGGACTCAACGACATCATAGTGAGGAACCGTTACCCGCTACCACTCATTTTCTCAGCCTTCGAACTGCTCCAGGGGGCCGCAATCTTTTCCAAGCTGGATCTACAAAACTCCTACCATCTAGTGCGGATAAGGAGAGGGGGAGGAATGGAAAACCACCTTCAATGCCCCTTCCGTGTTACAGGCTCTGGTTAATGACATTCTCAGCAACAGACTGAACTGGTTTGTCTTCATCTTCGTTGATGACTCCCGATCCCCCCAAGAACACGTGCTCCATGTCCGGCAGGTTCTCCAGCACCTTCTGGAGAACCAGTTGTACGTTAAGGTGGAACAGTGCAAGTTCCATCACTCCACTATTCCCTTTCTGGGCTACATCATCTCTGCTGGGAGTGTCCAGATGGATCCCGATAAGGTGAATTGCATTGGCCTCAGCCTATATCCAGGGTGCTGCCGCAACTTTTCCTGGGGTTCGCCAACTTTTATCGCCGCTTTATCCGGGGTTACAGCACCCTGGCCTCCCCCTGTCTACCCTCACCTCTACCAAGGTTCTGTTCATGTTGTCCATGGCCACTGACTGGGAGTTCTGGGACCTTAAACACAGCTTCACCACAGCTCCAATCTTGGGTTTGTGGTGGACAACGATGCTTTGGATGTTGGAGTGGGAGCTGTCCTGTCCCAACATTCTGCCCTTGACCTTAAGCTGCATCCCTGCACCTTTTTCTCTCACAGCCTCAACACCACAGGGAGAGGATTTACAATGTGGGGAATCGGGAGCTTCTCGCGGTGAAGATGGCATTGGAGGAATGGAAGCACTGGCTCGAAGGGGCGGACCACCCATTCATTGTGTGCACCGACCACAAAAACCTGGAGTAACTCTGCACCGCCAAGTGCCTCAACTCCAGGCAGGCGAGATGGGCCCTACTCTTTACCCAATTAAACTGTTCCCTCTCCTACTGGCTGGGGTCCAAGTACATCAAGCCGGATGCCCTGTCTTGCCACTATAACCCCACGGCTACTAGCCCAGAGCCCGAGACTATCCTTCCACCATGTGCTTGGCGACGGCACTCGGCTGGGATATCGGGAAACAGGTCTGGGAGGTGCAGCGGTCCCAGATGGGGGGGGGGCAGATGTTTGTGCCTTATGCTGTCCACTCCACGGTCCTGGAGTGGGCCCATTCCGCCAGGCCTGCCTGCCACCCGGGCGCCCGGCGATTGCTTCTGGTGGCCTACCATGGTTCCAGACGTCACCATCTTTATCGCCGACTGCAATGTCTGTGCGTGGAACAAGAGCCCTCAACAAGCACCGGCTTGCCTCCTCCAACCTCTGCCCATCCCTCATCTCCCTTGGTCTCACATCTCCCTGGACTTTTTCATGGGTCACCCTCCATCTGATGGGAACACTGCCATCCTGACCATGCTAGATCGCTTTTTCAAGGCCATCCACTTCATTCCTTTCCCCAAGTTACTCTCTGCCAAAGAGACGGCCCAGCTCATGGTGCAGCACATCTTCCAGATCCATGGGCTGCACGTGGACATGGTCTCCGACCGCGGCCCTCAGTTCTCGTCCCGGTTCTGGAAGGCGTTCTGCACCTTCATTGGGTTATCAGCCAGCCTGTTGTCCGGGTTCCACCCCCAGTCTAACGGCCAGTCAGAGCGAGCCAACCAGGACCACGAGACCCCTCCGCGATGCCTGGTCTCAGCCAACCCCACCTCCTGGAGCCAACAGCTGGTGTGGGTGGATTATGCCCACAACACCCTTCTCTGCTCAGCCCATAAAACAACTCCTCAAATCAAATGTGTATTTGTCAATTGTGCCGAATACAACAGGTGTTGATCTTACAGTGAAAGGCTCTAACAGTGCAAAAAGGTATTAGGTGAACAATAGGTAAGTAAAGAAATGAAAACAACAGTAAAAAGACAGTGAAAAATAACAGTAGCAAGGCTACATATAGTCACCGGTTAGTTGGGCTGATGGAGGTAGTATGTACATGTAGATATGGTTAACCTCTTAAGTCGACCCGACACGCATGCGTCCCATCTAGCCATCTGGAAATGCAAATGCGCTACGCTAAATGCTAATAGCACTCGTTAAAACTCAAACGTTCATTAAAACACACATGCAGGGTACTGAATTAAAGCTACACTCGTTGTGAATCCAGCCAACAAGTCAGATTTTTAAAATGCTTTTCGGCGAAAGCATGAGAAGCTATTATCTGATAGCATGCAACACCCCGAAATACCTGAAGGGGACGTAAACAAAATAATTAGCATAGCCGGCGCTACACAAAACGCAGAAATAAAATATAAAACATTCATTACCTTTGACGATCTTCTTTGTTGGCACTCCTAGATGTCCCATAAACATCACTATTGGGTCTTTTTTTCGATTAAATCGGTCCATATATACCCTAAATATCGATCTATGAAGAGTGCGTGATCCAGGAAACACCGTTTTAAAACGCAACGTCATTTTTTTTTATTAAAAAAGTTGACGATAAACTTTCACAAAACACTTCGAAATACTTTTGTAATCCAACTTTAGGTATTAGTAAACGTTAATAATCTATCAAATTGATCACGGGGCGATGTGTATTCAATAGCTCCACGTCTTGAAATCATGTTCGGAAATTTCTCATCCAAAACATCCTGTCGGAGACCGGAAGGAATGGGCTCTCTCTCACTCGTTTGACCAAGAAACAAAGCCTAGGCAATTGACAAGACTGGCGACACCGTGTGGAAGCTGTAGGACTTGCAATCTCAGCCCCATGTAATTTGCTTTCCAATAGACAATACATGCAAGTGGCGCATTGATATATTTTCCAGATTTTGGTGATCAGTTTTTCTTGCGCTTTTCGATGAAACACACGTTATGTTATAGTCACAGCCGTGATTTAACCAGTTTTAGAAACATCAGAGTGTTTTCTATCCACACATACTAATCATATGCATATACTATATTCCTGGCATGAGTAGCAGGACGCTGAAATGTTGCGCGATTTTTAACAGAATGTTCGAAAAAGTAGGGGGTAGACTTAACTTCTTGCGTCGAGCCATCCGGTATCGTGACTACAGCCTCAAGCTCATTACCATAACGCAACGTTAACTATTCATTAAAATCGCAAATGAAATGAAATGGATCTATTTGCTCTCAAGCTTAGCCTTTTGTAAACAACACTGTCATCTCAGATTTTCAAAATATGCTTCTCAACCATTGCAAAACAAGCATTTGTGTAACAGTATTGATAGCTAGCGTAGCATTTAGCGTTAGCATTCAGCAGGCAACATTTTCACAAAAACCAGAAAAGCATTCAAATAAAATCATTTACCTTTGAAGAACTTCGGATGTTTTCAATGAGGAGACTCTCAGATAGCGAATGTTCAGTTTTTCCTGAATGATTATTTGTTAAGGACAAATCGCTCCGTTTTCTGCGTCACGTTTAGCTACGAAAAAAACCTGTATCCAGGATTGTGTAAATCTATCCGCAAGCTCATTAGCATAGCACAACGTTAACTATTCATGAAAATCGCAAACGAAATGAAATTAATCTATTTGCTCTCAAGCCTAGCCTTTTGTTAACAACACTGTCATCTCAGATTTTCAAAATATGCTTTTGAACCATAGCCAAACAAGCATTTGTGTAACAGTATTGATAGCCTAGCATAGGATTATGCCCGTCTTTCAGCATGCAACATTTTCACAAAAACCAGAAAAGGATTCAAATAAAATAATTTACCTTTGAAGAACTTCAGATGTTTTCAATGAGGAGACTCTCAGTTAGATAGCAAATGTTCCGTTTTTACAAAAAATATGATTTGTGTCGACTAATCGCTCCGTTTTGTTCATCACGTTTGGGTAAGAAAAAAAAAGAAAAAATTAAGTCATTAAAACGCGAACTTTTTTCCAAATTAACTCCATAATATCGACAGAAAAATGGCAAACCGATGTTTAGAATCAATCCTCAAGGTGTTTTTCACATATCTATCGACGATAAATCCTTCGTGGCAGTTGACTTTCTCTTCTGAAGATATGGAACGCGCATGGACCTACAGATTACGCGATAATTTCGACACAGGACACCGGGCGGGACACCAGGTAAATGTAGTCTCTTATGGTCAATCTTGCAATGATATGCCTACAAACACGTCACAATGCTGCAGACATCTTGGATGAATGGCAGAGCGCATAAGCTCGTTCACAGCATATTCACAGCGTTATAAGGAGACGATAGTAAAACAGAGCGTAAAAAATCCTGCTCATTTCCTGTTTGAAGTTTCATCTTGGTTTCGCCTGTAAGATCAGTTCTGGGGCACTCACAGATAATATCTTTGCAGTTTTGAAAACATCAGAGTGTTTTCTTTCCAAAGCTGGCAATTATATGCATAGTCGAGCATCTTTTTGTGACAAAATATTGCGCTTAAAACGGGCACGTTTTTTTATCCAATAATGACATAGCGCCCCCATAGGTAGAAGAGGTTAACAGGTTAAAGTGACTATGCATATTAGAGGTTGACCGATTAATTAGGGGCGATCTCAAGTTTTCATAACAATCGGAAATCAGTATTTTTTTTTTTTTACACCTTTATTTAACTAGGCAAGTCAGTTAAGAACACATTCTTATTTTCCATGACGGCCTAGGAACGGTGGGTTAACTTGTTATGGCTGCAATCCCACTAACGGGATAAGTGTCATCAACAACCGCTAAATAGCATAGCGCTACATTCAATAAATATTACTACAAATATTTATATTCATGAAATCACAAGTGCAATATAGGAAAACACAGCTTAGCTTTTTGGTAATCCACCTGTCGTGTCAGATTTTGAAATGATGCTTTACGGCGAAAGTAATCCAAGCGTTTGTGTAAGTTTATCGATCGCACGACAAAACATTAAGTACACTTAGCATCATGTAGCTTGGTCATGAAAATCAGAAAAGCAATCAAATTAATCGTTTACCTTTGATGATCTTCGGATATTTTCATTCACGAGGCTCCCAGTTACACAACATATGTTCCTTTTGTTCCATAAAGATTATTTTTATATCCAAAATACATCTGTTTGGAAATCTACAGGAAAGAGCGGTCACGACAACGCAGACGAAAATTCCAAATAGTTTCCATAATGTCCACAGAAACATGTAAAATGTTTTTTATAATCAATCCTCAGGTTGTTTTTAAAATATTTAATCGATAATATATCAATCGCATGTCACGTTCTTTCAAAATCGAACCCAGAAGCAGACCAGGACAAGGAGAGTAGGAAGAAGGTGAGTATTTATTTACAAGTGAATGTGAATGGGTAGATATATCCAGGTGGCGTAGCGGGCAGCGGTGGTGAGTTGATGGGAGTAAATAGGTGGATCCAATGGGGTAGCGGAATCCTCCTCCGACCAGGCGGGAATGGGGTAAATGATCCGGGTGAGTAACTGAAGACAGAACAAACGGAGGTAAGTTTAAGGCAAGCAATACGTAAAAAAACAACAAAACAAATTCTATCCAACTTGAGGCTGATACTATGGCACAACATACTGTTCATGGCTAACGATCCGGCAGGGAATGGATGTCAGGTCAGAGCTTTTGAAGGGGAGAGGTGATGATCAGGACAGGTGTGCAGATTACTGATGGGATACAGGTGCGGGTGAACATCGATCTCCCAACAAGCTAATTCGCCCGGCAACCAGACAGAGTGCGTTCCAGGACACCGGAAACACACTCCAGGACAGAAACACAGGCAAACACAGACTCAGGAAGCGGGATTCGTGACACCGCAAATGTCTTTCACAGTAGGAGAGGGGAAAACAATGGCTGTCCAAACTCTGTTGCGCGAGCAAAACTCATGTGACCACTTGATGTGATGTTATCGTTCTGGCTCATTTTTCAAAATAAAAGCCTGAAACTGTCTGAAGACTGTTGACACCTTGAGGAAGCGATAGGAAAAGGAATCTGGTTCATATCCCTTTCAATTCTGCAAAGGGAGGCTATGGAACATGAGTTTTCAAAATAGAAGCCACTTCCTGTTTTGATTTTCCTCAGGGTTGTGCCTGCAATATCAGTTATGTTATATTCACAGACAATATTTTGACAGTTTTGGAAACTTTAGAGTGTTTTCTATCCAATACTAATAATAATATGCATATATTAGCAACTGAGACTGAGGAGCTGGCCGTTTACAATGGGCACCTTTTCATCCAAGCTACTCAATACTGCCCCTGCAGCCATAAAAAGTTAACTGCCTTGTTCAGGGGCAGAAAGACAGATGTTTACCTTGTCAGCTCTGGAATTCAATCTTGCAACCTTACGGTTAACTAGTCCAACGCTCTAACCACCTGCCTCTCATTGCACTCCACGAGGAGCCTGCCTGTTACGCGAATGCAGTAGAAGCCAAGGTAAGTTGCTAGCTAGCATTAAACTTATCTTATAAAAAACAGTCAATCATAAATAATCACTATTTAACTACACATGGTTGATATTACTAGTTTATCTAGCGTGTCCTGCGTTGCATATAATCAATGCAACGCAGGGGGATGATTTAACAAAAGCACATTTGCGAAAAAAGCACAATCGTTGCACGACTGTACCTAACCATAAACACCAATGCCTTTCTTAAAATCAATACACAGAGGTATATATTTTTAAACCTGCATATTTAGCTAAAAGAAATCCAGGTTAGCAGGCAATATTAACCAGGTGAAATTGTGTCACTTCTCTTGCGTTCATTGCACGTAGAGTCAGGGTATATGCAACTGTTGGGCAGCCTGGCTCATTGCGAACTAATTTGCCAGAATTTTACGTAATTATGACATTGAAGGTTGTACAATGTGACAGGAATATTTAGACTTAGGGATGCCACCCGTTAGATAAAATACCGAATGGTTCTGTATTTCACTGAAATAATAAACGTTTTGTTTTCAAAATGATAGTTTCCAGATTCGACCATATTAATGACCAAAGGCTCGTATTTCTGTGTGTTATTATGTTATAATTAAGTCTATGATTTGATAGAGCAGACTGACTGAGCGATGGTAGGCAGCAACAGGCTTATAAGTATTCATTCAAACAGCACTTTTGTGTGTTTTGCCAGCAGCTCTTTGCAAGCACAGCTCTGTTTATGACTTCAAGCCTGTCAACTCCCGAGATTAGGCTGGTGTAACCGATGTGAAATGGCTAGCTAGTTAGCGTTATGCGCGCTAATAGCGTTTCAAACGTCACTCGCTCTGAGACTTGGAGTGGTTGTTCCCCTTACTCTGCAAGGGCCGCGGCTTTTGTGGAGCGATGGGTAACGCTGCTTCGAGTGTGGCTGTTGTTGATGTGTTCCTGGTTCGAGCCCAGGTAGGGGCGAGGAAGGGACGAAAGCTGGCAATAGGGACTGTTACACTGGCAATAGAATGAGGTGTCTGTTTTATAGTATGAAAGGATAACGTGGACTTTATGCCAGCTCTTAGGTTAAGCAAAAGGTTAAAACCATTTCATCCATGAGGGAAATGTTCTCCCCATGAATGTATTTGTACTCTGGCTGTTTGCCATTTTTAGGAGTCCCCACAGTACAGATCGCTCGGCTGCTGCCCTCCCCCCTCCACTCCCACCCCCTTCGACTTGGATGGAGCTGCCTGGACTGGTGGACTGGTCTCAGAGCACTTTGCCATTCAACTGGGGAGGGACACCCTCAGAAAAACACCTACATGGAAATGCAATTAAAACCGTATTTCCCTGAATACAGAGAGTGGGGTGTTTTGGGACAGTGGCTGAGAGAGAGAGAGAGACATGCTGTTCGATGGCCTGGGGAATGGAACCTAAGGGGGATAGAGAGGGAAGTGGGGTGCACCTCTCACACCTTACTCAACACTTAGCAAAACAACACCGCTCGTCACCACGTTCAACTCACACATAGCATTCAGACCACACATCTGCAGTATATAAAATGCATTTCCCCTGAAATAATCATAGACTGTCAAAATAAAATGGATGGGGCCCTCGGTCATGTCACCCCATCGTTTCGTATGTGAAATCTCAGTGGTGCATTTGAAGATCAGGAAGTGTTGTTTAAGCGTGTCGCCATCTTACTTCATTGAGGAGTTTTTGGAGCTACTCTAGGAAGTGATGTTGTAGGCTAGCTAAGTGCTCCATCTCAGTGAATATCTCAAGTTGAAGGCTGACCGGGTACTGCAGGCTGCCATTAGCAACTAAATTATCCTTATAACTTCTTCTGCGTGCAATTTTCAAATAATCGGTTCAATGACACACAGTATAATGCTTCAATGATGCTAAAAACATTCAAGTGGTCAAAACAATCACCAGCTAGGGGAGATGTTATATAGTTGTTACAAACGTTGAGAAATAATAGATACTGAAAAACTCATAATAGCCTAAAGATTGTGGCAGTAGTGAGATGGCAGTCAATATTTGTTGTTAGCCTCTTACCTGAGCCTTTTCTTTTACTTCTTTGCACATGCCTATGCTAGGCTAGCACTAATTTCAGCCGACCAGTAAAGTCATTACAAGGCAGCATTCCATCCATTTTTGGACATTGGCAAGACTCAACCATCTCCTAGTCATGTGTTCTGTAAATTTCAAGAGTTAAAGGGGAACTGTAATTGCTGAATTTGGCCTTGTTTTTGGCTTGCTCCTCAAGAAATGCTGGCGGAAGCCAAAGGTGAATTGGCTTGGGGGTGTGGTTTGATATGGTTGTTTCCTGGGTGCAGGGTCGGGGAGTAACATGGATTACTTTTAAATTCAGTTAGGATGTTTGTGAAAAAATATGACACTTCTGTTTTCTCAATGACATTCAAATCAGCATTGAAAAAATTTGCAAGTTTAACTTTTTTCCACCTGAGCAAGTCAGAGACCATTATGATGACACACCAACTGTGTTTGATTGATCACGGGAAAAGAGCAGGAATGGGCATTAGTAGGCTACAGCCCAAGTTATGTCTTCCAATGGTGTGACTGCTGTCGGCAATCCAAAGATTATCCAACTTGAAAAAAAAACGCTTGGAGGTAAGGATGACAGCAGTGGTGGAGTATACAATGATACAAATATCACTTATAGTTGATATCTACATAGTGCATTGATTTGAATCAGGTACTATGTTGAGGTTTGAACAGATCACATAAAACCTACCCAATGATGGTCTCCCTATCAAAAGACCTGGCATCTGGCAATAGCATCTAAAGTCCTCTCCATCTGTCGAAATATGCAGAGTTGAGGCAGAGTTCATCAGTGACGCATGGAATGAAAAGGGTGTTGCAAATACTAGACACTTCTTCTGTACTGTATTATTAGTAATCACCTTCAGTCCCACATTGTGGATGTATTGAGTGCCAGGTCACTCTCCATTCAAAGTTGTCAGTATCAAGCCTGTCTGTCGGTCAGGACTAAACCTAAATAATGCTTGTCTCCCCATCAATGACCGTTGGCGAACAGGCAAGAGGTGAGGCTGGAGGTAAGGTCTTTGCCAGCGCCCCATTGATGGGACTGGCAGCGTAGATCAGCTCAAGACCCTTTATCAAAGACACTGGTCGGTCACACACAAACACAGATATGAAGCACTGATTACATTATCAATGGTGGTTATGATTAGCATGGTGGAACCAACCTGATTGCTGCATTCAACATTCTATTTCCCTTCAGATAACATGATATGTGAAGTGAAATAGAATGGTAAAAGCAGCGATCAGGCTGGTTCCACCAGGCTAGGTTATGAAGGTGAATTGGGAAAAAAACTTGAAACTGTTTTGACCTTTGACCAGGTCCATTTATAAGAATGCTCACAGCGAGGGCAGGTCTGGTGATGCTGAGGGTCCCCTTGCTGGTCTTCTCTATTTTGCAGCTCATCCCTTACAGTATGAAAGGTGCTTAAAAGATGATCTGTCGCTGTGTGTTGAAGGGATGGTCCCCACACAGCATGTATTATAGCAGCACCCCCATCTGCCATACAGTAGAGGGAGCAGCACGGTACGACTCTCTCAGAAACCACTCTGGACTGGAGTGCTGGGTCATAGCGACATACAGTAAATTCACACACACAAATATATATACATATATATATATAGTACCAGTCAAAAGTTTTGTAACCTATGAAAGTATGAAATAACACACATGGAATCTTGTAGTAACCAAAAAAAGTATTGAAAAAATCAAAATATATCTTATAATTGAGATTCTTCAAAGTAGCTCCCCTTTGCTTTGATGACAGCTTTGCACACTCTTGGCATTCTCTCAACCAGATTCATGAGGTAGTCACCTGGAATGCATTTCAATTAACAGGTGTGTATTATTAAAAGTTAATTTGTGGAATTTTTTTCCTTCTTAATGCATTTGAGCCAATTAGTTGTGTTGTGACAAGGTAGAGTTGGTATACAGAAGATAGCCCTATCTGGTAAAAGACCAAGTCCATATTATGGCAAGAAAAGCTCAAATGAGCAAAGAGAATTTCTGAGGTGTAGTTAACTAATGAACTTATCCTCTGCAGCAGAGGTAACTCTGGGTCTTCCTTTCCTGTGGCAGTCCATCATTACTTTGACTGACCTTCATGTCTTAATCTGGTGCAGTCGCAAAACCATCAAGCGCTATGATGAAACCGGCTCTAATGAGGACCGCCAAGTTCATTAGTTAACTGCACCTCAGAAGTTGCAGCCCAAATAAATGCTTCACAGAGTTCAACAGACGCATATCAACATCAACTGTTCAGAGGAGACTGTGACCTTCATGGTTGAATTGCTGCAATGAAACCACATCTAAATGACACCAATAAGAAGAAGAGACTTGCTTGGTCCAAGAAACATGAGCAATGGACATTAGACTGGTGGAAATCTGTGCTTTGGTCTGATGAGAACAAAGTTAAGATTTTTGGTTCCAACTGCTGTGTCTGTGAGACAGAGTAGGTGAACAGCTGATCTCCGCATGTGCGGTTCCCACCATAAAGCACGGAGGAGGAGGTGTGATTCTGCCAGGGTGCTTTGCTGGTGTTGTTGTCTGTGATTTATTTAGAATTCAAGGCAGACTTAACTAGTAAGGCTACCACAGCATTCTGCAGCAATATGCCATCCCATCTGGTTTGCGCTTGGGACTATCATTTGTTTTTCAACAGGATAATGACCCAACACACTTCCAGGCTGTGTAAGGGATATTTGACCAAGAAGGAGAGTGATGAGTGCTGCATCAGATTACCTGGCCCAAATCACCCGACCTCAACCCAATTGAGATGGTTTGGGATAGGTTGGACCGCAGAGTGAAGGAAAAGCAGCCACCAAGTGCTCAACATATTTGGGAACTCCTTCAATACTGTTGGAAAAGCATTCCAAGTGAAGCTGTTTGAGCGAATACCAAGAGTGTGCAAAGCTGTCATCAAGGCAAAGGATGGCTACTTTGTAGAAAAATGATGAAGACATCAAAACTATGGAATCACGTAGTAACCAAAAACGTGTTAAACAAATCATGATATATTTAAAATATATATATAAAATAGTAAATAAAAAGAGTGAGTAGTTGTGTCCGATGGAGAACATCTCGGGAGTGGACCTTTCTCATCGCCTCAACTAGCTACCTCAGAATGACCTAGAGAGAGTGGATGGGAGGTGGGATGAGAGAGGAGGGAGGGGAGAGAGAAAGAGATCATGTGAAGTTAAAGAGAATGGTAAATGCAGCAATCATGCTGGTTCTGCCAGGCTAGGTTCTGAAGGTGAATTGCATGTTTGGCTTTAAACTGGAAATCTCTTGAACAACTGCAGCAGGCAATCCTCATAAACAACGTACTTCCTCATCTTATGAGGTGGTGTTGCGTGGAAGGTCCTGTGACAGGGTGATACAATAGACAGCCAAGTGGAAAATTGCATTATGTTATAAAGAAAGGACAAGGTTTTTTGATAATCCACTTCACAACCAAAATGACTCTACAGTCTTAGAAAAAAAGGGTTACAAAAGGGTTGTGCAGCTGTATATGTGGACCCTTTTTGAAAAGGGTTCTACCTGGAACCAAAATGGGTTCTTCAAAGAGTTCTTCTATGGGGACAATCGAAGAACCCTTTTGGTTCTAGATAGCTCCTTTTTTTCTAAGAATGTTATACTTGTATCTGCTTGGCTGGGTAATGTACCTACTAGTTACAACTTTTCACATAACACACATTACCATTGTTGATGAAGCCGTTTGTGTCATCAGGGTACTTACTCTGGTCCCGTGTAGCTCAATTGGTAGAGCATGGTGCTTGCAACGCCAGGGTTGTGGATTCGATTCCCACAGAGGACTTGTATGGCAGAAAAAAAAGTATGCAATTCATTCACTTACAACTGTAAATCGCTCTGGATATGAACATCTACTAAATGACTAAAATGTAAGCTGATTCTAGGTTGTCACTAGTAACCAAAGTCATAAACCCAGTCTAGTTTTTTTCCATTTACCTTCTTAAAATGTGATTTTAAACCTAAGCCTAACCTTTACCACACTGCTAATATTATGCCTAACCCAAACCTTAGTTTTGTTTTCATGAATGTTTACAATAGTTTAACTTTGTGGCTCTGGTAACTAGTTGAAATTCAAATTCTATAATTCTATAAAGATTTACACTTACTGTATCTCCAGATTGGATTAGATTCAGGCCAGTGACATCGTTATGGTTTGTTGCTCCTAGTTCACTATATTAGTCAGACTCAGAAATGAGTTAAAACCTTGTGACTAGGGGGCAGTATTTTCATTTTTGGAAAAATAACGTGCCCGTAGTAAACAGGATATTTTATCAGGACAAGATGCTAGAATATGCATATAATTGACAGTTTAGGATAGAAAACACTCTAAAGTTTCCAAAACTGTAAAAATATTGTCTGTGAGTATAACAGAACTGATGTTGCAGGCGAAAGCCTGAGAAAAATCCAATCCGGAAGTGAGTCATGTTTTGAAAGCGCTGCGTTCCAATGTGACCCTATTGAGCAGTGAATGGGCTATCAACCAGATTACTTTTTCTCAGTATTCCCCAAGGTGTCTACAGCATTGTGACGTAGTTTTACGCATTTATGTTGAAGAATACCCGTAAGCGGCTACATTGCGCAAGTGGTCACCTGATGCTCCCAGAGAGATTCTCTCATAAAATAGGTAGCCATTATTCCAATCAGTCCTACTGAAAAACTAATTGTCCCGGTGGATATATTATCGAATAGATATTTGAAAAACACCTTGAGGATTGATTATAAACAACGCTTGCCATGTTTCTGTCGATATTATGGAGCTAATTTGGAATATTTTTCTGCGTTTTTGTGACTGCAATTTCCGGGCGTTTTCTCAGCCAAACGTGAAGAACAAACGGAGCTATTTCGCCTACAAAAAATAATATTTTAGGAAAAAAGGAACATTGGCTATCTAACTGGGAGTCTCGTGAGTGAAAACATCTGAAGCTCATCAAAGGTAAACGATTTAATTTGATTGCTTTTCTGATTTCCGTGACCAAGTTACCTGCTGCTAGCTGGACAAAATGCTATGCTAGGCTATCCATAAACGTACACAAATGCCTGTCTAGCTTTGGCTGTAAAGCATATTTTGAAAATCTGAGATGACAGGGTGATTAACAAAAGGCTAAGCTGTGTCTCAATATATTTCACTTGTGATTTTCATGAATAGGAATATTTATGTCCGTTGCGTTATGCTAATTCGTGTCAGTCGATGATTACGCTCCCTCATGCGGGATGGGGATTTATTAACAACCACCATAGCTGCATCCATTATTTAGTTTTTCCCGATAATATTCAGAAAACACATGTCTGATCTACGAACTAATGTTAGCTAGCTAACTAGACAGCCTCGCTAGCATTATCAAATGATAACATTAAATACAGTGCCTTCAGAAAGTATTCATACCCTTGACTTATTCCACATTTTGTTGTGTTACAGTGTCACGATCGTCGTAAGAAGCGGACCAAAATGCAGAGTGGTATGTGTTCATGATGATATTTTAATTAAAGAAAGCACTGAACACTGAATACAAAACAATAAACAAAAAATGACCGTGAAGCTATAAGAACTGTGCTCACACAAGCAACTAACAGACAATCACCCACAACCCACAATGACAAAACAGGCTACCTAAATATGGTTCTCAATCAGAGACAACGACTAACACCTGCCTCTGATTGAGAACCATATCAGGCCGAACACAGAAACAGACAAACTAGACATAGAATGCCCACTCAGTTCACACCCTGACCAAACAAAACATACAAAGCAAACTATGGTCAGGGCGTGACATACAGCCTGAAAATTCATTAAACATTTTTCCCACACATATACACACAATATCCCATAATGATAAAGTGAAAACATGTTTTTGGAAATATTTAATTTACCTAAGTATTAACACCTCTGAGTCAATACATGTTTGAATCACCATTAGCAGCGATTACAGCTGTGAGTCCTTCTGGGAAAGTCTCTAAGAGCTTTGCACACCTAGATTGTACAATATTTGCTCAGTATTCTTTTAAAAACTTCTAGCTCTTTCGAGTTGATTGTTGTTCTGTACATTGCTAGACAGCGATTTTCAAGATGATTTAAGTCAAAACTGTAACTAAGCCACAAAGGTACATTCAATGTCATCTTGGTAAGCAACTCCAGTGTATATCTGGCCTTGTGTTTTAGGTTATTGTCCTGATGAAAGATGAATTTGTCTCCCAGTGTTTGTTGGAAAGCATACGGAACCAGATTTTACTTATCTCTATTCTATTTATTTAAGTCGCAAAAACTCGTTAGTTCTTCGCAATGCCAAGCACACCCATAACATGATGGTGCCATCACCATGCTTGAAAATATGAAGTGGGGTACTCAGTGATGTGTTGTGTTGGATATGCCCCAAATATAATGCTTTGTATTCAAGACATAAAGTACATTTCTTTTCCAAATGTTTTGCAGTTTTACTTTAGTTATTGCAAACAGGATGCATGTTTCAGAATGTTTTTTATTTTGTACAGGCTTCCTTCTTTTCACTGTGTCATTTATGTTTGTATTGTGGAGTAACTACAATGGTGTTGATCCATCCTCAGTTTTCTCCCATCACAACTGTTATAAAGTCCCCATTGGCCTCATTGCGAAATCCCTGAGTGGTTTCCTTCCTGTCCGTCAAGTGAGTTAGGATGGACGCCTGTATCTCTGTAGTAACTAGGTGTATTGATACACCATCCAAAGTACAATTAATAACTTCACCATGCTCAAAGGGATATTCAATGTCTGCTTTTTTAAATTTTTACCCATCTACCAATAAGTGCCCTTCTTTGCTAGGCATTGGAAAATCTTCCTGGGGTTGAATCTGTGTTTGAAATTCACTGTTCGACTGAGGGACCTTACAGATAATTGTATGTGTGCGGTACAGAGATGAGGTAGTCATTTAAAAATCATGTTAAAAACTATCATTCCACACAATGAGTCCAATCATCTAATTATATAACTTGATTAGCACATTTTTACTCCGGAACTTATTTGGGCTTGACATGACCTTTTCTTGATTTATTTTACCTGTATTTAACATGGCAAGTCATTTCAGAACAAATTATTATTTTACAATGACAGTCTACCCCAGTCAAATCCTCCCCTAACCCAGAAGACGCTGGGCCAATTGTTGAGATGCAGTACCTTAGACCACTGCCTTACCAATGGTTAAGTACTTGTTTACTCAAAACATTTGAGCTTTTCATTTTTTATTAATTTGCAGACATTTCTAAAAACATGATTCCACTTTGACATTATGGGGTATTGTGTGTAGGCCAGTGACACAAAATCTAAATTTATTCAACTTCAAATTCAGACTATATAGGTCTGTAGCAGTTTGGGTCTAGAGTGTCACCCCCTTTGATGAGGGGGATGACCGCGGAAGCTTTCCAATCTTTGGGAATCTCAGACGATACGAAAGAGAGGTTGAACAGGCTAGTAATAGGGGTTGCAACAATTTCGGCAGATAATTTTAGAAAGAGAGGGTCCAGATTGTCTAGCCCGGCTGATTTGTAGGGGTCCAGATTTTGCAGCTCTTTCAGAGCATCAGCTATCTGGATTTGGGTGAAGGAGAAATGGTGGGGGCTTTGGCGGGTTGCTGTGGAGGGTGCCGGGCAGTTGACCGGGGTAGGGGTAGCCATGTGGAAAGCATGACCAGCCGTAGAGAAATGCTTATTGAAATTATAGTGGATTTGTCGGTGGTGACAGTGTTTCCTAGCCTCAGAGCAGTGGGCAGCTGGGAGGAGGTGCTCTTATTCTCCATGGACTTTACAGTGTCCCAGAACTTCTTTTGAGTTGGTACTACAGGATGCATATTTCTGTTTGAAAAAGCTTGCCTTAGCTTTTTTAACTGCCTGTGTATATTTGTTCCTAACTTCCCTGAAAAGTTGCATGTCACGGGGGCTAATCGATGCTAATGCAGAACGCCACAGGATGTTTTTGTGCTGGTCAAGGGCAGACAGGTCTGGAGTGAACCAAGGACTATAGCTATTCCTAGTTCTACATTTTTTGAGAGGGGCATGCTTATTTAAGATGGTGAGGAAGGCACTTTTAAAGAATAGCCAGGCATCATCTACTGACGGGATGAGGTCAATGTCATTCCAGGATACCCCGGCCAGGTCGATTAGAAAGGCCTGCTCCCTGAAGTGTTTCAGGGAGCGTTTGACAGTGATGAGGGGTGGTCGTTAGGTCGCAGACCCATAACGGATGCAGGCAATGAGGCAGTGATCGCTGAGATCTTGATTGAAAACAGCAGAGGTGTATTTGGAGGGCAAATTAGTTAGGATGAGATCTATGAGGGTGCCCGTGTTTACTGATTTGGGGTTGTCCCTGGTAGGTTCATTGATAATTTGTGTGAGATTGAGGGCATCAAGCTTAGTTTGTAGGATGGCAGGGGTGTTAAGCATGTCCCAGTTTAGGTAACCTAGTAGCATGAGCTCAGAAGATAGATGGGGGGCAACCAATTCACATATGGTATCGAGGGCACAGCTGGGGGCAGAGGAAGGTCTATAGGAAGCGGCAACAGTGAGAGACTTGTTTCTGGAAAGGTGAATGTTTAGAAGTTGAAGCTCAAATTGTTTGGGTACAGACCTGGATAGTAGGACAGAACTCTGCAGGCTATCTTTGCAGTAGATTGCAACACCGCCCTTTGGCAGTTCTAGCAAGCAGTTAGCATGGGCTAGCAGTTACATACCGGGCAGGTAAGCTAGCAGTTAGCAGGCCGGAGCCGGCAGCTAGAAGTTTGTAGATCGGGGCAGGCTAGCAGTTAGCAGGCTGGGTTAGCAAGCAGTTAGCAGACCGGGTTAGCAAGCAAGCAGTTAGCAAGAGTTAGCAGACCGGGTTAGCAAGCAAGCAGATAGCAGGGGCTGGAAAGTTAGCCTTTGGGGGACGTCGCGATGGGGGTGAGTCTGTTTTTGCCTCTTCGTGCGGTGACGTCGATGGAATTAGTAGGGTTCCAAGTAGCTGTAGGTAGCTAGCAGGCCTAGCTGGTTAGCATAATGGCCCTTCAGCAGGCGTCGTGCCTGAGGGACCTGTTGGAGTCCTCAGGCAGATTATGTCGGTATTCCAGTCGTAGGGGATCTGCGGGGTTCCATGCCCCGTACCGGCTGTAGAAGGGGTCCGGATATTGTAGCCCAGGAGTATACTTCGGTGGTAGCACAGGAGCCCTGGCCGGGCTAGCTTCAAGCTAATTGGTGCTTGCTCTGGGATGGAAACGCTAGCCAGGAGTAGTCATCCGGGATTGCGGTTAGCTAGTTGTGAAGATCCAGTTGAAAATGTTCAGTTTGCGGTAGGAATCCGGGGATAAAAATGACAGGTCCGTTACGGTCTGGTTAGAGTCACGTTGTTCGAACTGACGAGAGCTTTCCGAGCTGAAGGTTAGCTGATGACCGCTGGCAATGGTTTGCTGACTGATAGCTGGTAGTTAGCTGGCTAGCATCAGTTGAGGGATTCAGGATCTGAAGTAAATATAAATACTTTAGGAAAAAAAAGCAGATCCACGCCACATTGGGTGAGGCGGGTTGCAGGAGTGTATGTATTTAGATGTTGCGGTTTAGCAAAATATTTTAAAGGATTTGCGACGAAAAATATGTAAAACGATATATACAAGGGACACGACACGGCAGGACAAAGACGTCTGACGCCATCTTGGATATACTGTGACGTTAACGTTATCTAAAGTTAACGTTATATATATATATATATATATATATATATATATATATATAACGTTACCTAAAGTTGTAACTAGCTAAGTTATGTCAGAGATGTCATTATACTCCAGTATCTTTGATTATACTCACCAGGCATGATCAATCCTTATAGGGCTTTTCAGTCTGCCATCCTTTGAACGCGTTCGGGGCGATTAAACAACAGAGCCCCATTCAATGAAGAGAATCTAAGTGGGCCCCATTTAATAAAGAGTAGCGACGTAAGCAGAGGGGCGATTTGCACATGGAGCTTGTCAAAAGGGGGCATAATTTGTTGACATAATTGTAATTCAAACCCAACCTTCATTTTCTTGTTGTGACAAACCGAGGTTCCAAACTTTGTTTTAGATTGGACTTATTTTATGACTAAAATTATCTTACACTTTGTAGCAGGGGTGTAGCCAGAATAGATATTTGGGATAGGCCTAGAAAAATGTGGATAGGCATTTTTTTCTGCTTACTTATTTAATTTATTTTGCGACGTGCACTGTATATTATTTCGTAATACAATTGTTTTATACCGATGCACAGTACTTGGAGCAACCTCGTTACAAATACAAATAATTATATATTAAAATAAGACAGTAACTTTAGACCAGTTGCCAACTTGCAACAACATAAAACTCATCTTCAGACGCGTTTTAATCTCGATGGGCAAACAAGCCTATATTTGATGTTACAATTTATACCACGGCAGGCAGTAGTACTATAAAATGGTACTTTACCTTGAGTAGACGTATCAGAAGGCGTGACCCATATCACAAGGCACAGACAGCGAGCCTTTGAGTTGAATGTGGTGATGATTTCATCATAATCCAATGTATCTGTCAGTTCACGCTCAAAAGACAGCAAACTGAAGTGGTTCAGTCTGGCGCTTGTCATTGATGTGTGAAAACTATTTTTTATCATAGCTATTGTTGAGAAAAGTCTCTCCACATTGCATGATGACATTGGAAGTGTGACAATGATCCTTAACATAGAGTTTATATTAGGGAAAATATAATCAGGGCAACTGTCACGTACATTCATTACGGAGGAAAAGTCACTCTTTCCCATGTTCATTTTACGACTCAACTGCAGAGTAAAAACAGGGAATTCAGCGTCGTCAATTGATATCGCATAATGATCGCATGTGGTCTTCAGCTGCTCTTTAAGGCCGCAGGTTTGGGATTCTATGGAAAAGGAGGCTGCCGGTTGCATGATCCAATATGTGTCTTCTTGAAATCTTGAGTTCAACTCAGTAATTAGTCTGTTTAGAATATTGTTCCAAAGTTGCCTCAGGTCATTGTCACTCATGATGCTGGATGTTTTCCCTAATGAAGTTGTGACTATACTGTCTGCCAATTTTACAGGCAGTTTTCGCTGCCGTGATGCACTCCCATCCCAATTACTAATATCATGCTTAATCATCATCTCTCTAGTTAGCTTGAGAACTTTATCAAAGTCTCCCCCTGAGTTATCTCTGAACGTAGAAAAGCTGCTTTTGAGCATTTCAATTAAACCTGTCATTGATAATGTAGAGCTTTGTAATCCCTTCGTAGCAAAATCACTAGTGTCAAACAATTTACTAAACGTGACTAACAGGAATAAAAAATTATTGTTCTGGATTTGTTGTAAGAGGGCATCGGCTTCTAATTTGGTTTGACCACAAGCCTCTGAAAACTGCAAAAACCTCTAAAATGACAGCAGTAACAGCACTTTACACACAGACCCTGATTTTGAACTTCTTCGTACATCTGTGGATCTTTCTAGCTCGGGAAATTGTCTATCGTGATGCAACACTTTCTGTACTTCTAACCTCAGCAAAAAAAAAAAAGGCCCTTTTTCAGGACCCTCTCTTTTGACAAAAATTTGTAAAAATCCAAATAACTCCACAGATCTTCATTGTAAAGGGTTTAAACACTGTTTTCCATGCTTGTTCAATGAACCATAAACATTTAATGAAGTTAAGATACTAACAGCTTACAGAAGGTAGGCAATTAACTTCACAGTTATGAAAACTTAGGACACTAAAGAGGTATTTCTACTGACTCTGAAAAACACCAAAAGAAAGACGCCCAGGGTCCCTACTCATCTGTGTGCACGTGCCTTAGGCATGCTGCAGGGAGGCATGAAGACCGCAGATGTGGCCATGGCAATAAATTGCAATGTCCGTACTGTGAGACTCATAAGACAGCACTGCAGGGAGACAGGCTAGACAGCTGATCATCCTCGCAGTGGCAGACCACTTGTAACAACACCTGCACAGGATCGGGAGATCCGAACATCACACCTGCATGACAGGTACAGGACTGCCCGAGTTACACCAGGAACGCACAATCCCTCCATCAGTGCTCAGACTGTCCACAATAGGCCGAGAGAGGCTGGACTGAGGGCTTGTAGGCCTGTTGTAAGGCAGGTACTCATCAGACATCACCGGCAACAACGTCCGCTATGGACACCAACCCACCGTTGCTGGACCCGACAGGACTGGCAAAAGTGCTCTTCGCTGACGAGTCACAGTTTTGTCTCACCAGGGGTGATGGTCGGATTCGCATTTATCGTGAAGAAATTAGCTTTACACAAGGCCTGTACTCTGGAGCGGGATCGATTTGGAGGTGGAGGGTCCATCATGGTCTGGGGCGGTGTGTCACAGCATCATCGGACTGAGCTTGTTGTCATTGCAGGCAATCTCAATGCTGTGCGTTACAGGGAAGACATCCTCCTCCCTCATGTGGTACCCTTCCTGCAGGCTCATCCTGACATGTCATACCAGTCATACTGCTCGTTCTGTGTGTGATTTCCTGCAAGACAGGAATGTCAGTGTGTCAGGAATGTCAGTGATCTTTATATTCATCTGCTAGTATGGCAAAATATGTGGAAGGCGCAGAATGAACTTCATCTTTTATCCTCCACAGTGACAATGATGCTGCACACTCCAGCAACTCGTTCTGAATTTCGGGGCTCATAAGTGTGGCATTGTGAGGTAGCTCTTTAAGCCTGTTTTGTATTTCTGAGTCCTACTTTGACATGAAGTTGAAGATGAAGTTGAAAAAGTTGCCTTTGTTGGTTGCCTCTTCGTTTTCTCTATGCCCTCTAAGTGGAATATCTTGCTTTGCACACGTTAGAACAATATCTACGACCACTTTAACATGAGCAGTTTATTTCTATAATCCATGTTTGCATCAGCATGTATCTGGTTCAACACAGTCCCACGACTTCTAGGCCATGGGTCGCCTTGTAGGATTCAAATTTTACCAGGGCACTAGCATGTAATTTGCCATTCTCGTGTTTGCAGCAAGCATTTCTTGTGAGTTTGCTTTACTGTACTCAATCCACACGAACTGGTCATACCTCCTTGAGGATAAGCAGCATGATTTGCCATTGATCATACTTGAAGGGAACTTTGCTAGCTTTGGTTGACAGGCTGGTTCATCAACGGCAAACAAATCTGTCGGTGTCACCTATTAATGCCTCATTCTGGAAGCTATCGGTAGAGTTTAGCCACGTGACGTTGCCAGGTTGTTGAGGTAAACCACCATATGAATAAAATTAAAATGCAACCAATAGTCGGAAGCCAACTTGATTGTCACGGAGTATTTATTTGTTACATTATAATAAAATTACCCATAGAAAATACATCTCACATGCGTTTCTTTTAAAAATGTAATAAAATAAAACAATTCATATTGAATCATTTCTGGGATTTTTTGGGGGTAGGCCTGAGATCAATCTGAGTAGGCCTTGGCTACGTGGCTACGCCGCTGCTTTGTAGTACATTTTGACACCAGAGTTTGACTCATATCGATGCCACATTGGCCGTTTTCAAAGGGATTAGTTGCTTTTTAGGGGCAGTCGTTCGTAGGCCTTTACACTAGGGGAAATTGGCCTTCTTGTATATAGGCAAATTGAAACGTTTTAAATAGAAGAAATATAAAAAGCATATGAGTGACCATGGCAACAATTGAAAGAGAACACTTTTTTAGTGGCCACATCTTTTAGCCAACACTTTTATCCAAGCAACTTACAGTCATGCGTGCATATATTTTACATATGGGTGGCCCCATGAATTGAACCCACAATCCTGCTGTTGTACAGTGGGGCAAAAAAGTTCTCCCACTTAAAAATATGAGAGAGGCCTGTAATTTTCATCATAGGTACACTTCAACTATGACAGACAAAATGAGAAAAAAAAATCCAGAAAATCACATTGTAGGATTTTTTATGAATTACAGGCCTCTCTCATATTTTTAAATGGGAGAACTTGCACAATTGGTGGCTGACTAAATACTTTTTTGCCCCACTATATGCGCCATGCTCTACAAACTGAACCAGACCAAATACTGACAGGACACATTGGAGATTGTGTGGACATTGTCAGACCAAAGGTGAAGACAACAGTTCACCTGACACAAGACTGAATCCAAACATTACATGCTGTTTATTTTATATACATTTTAAATTTACTGTACTTTTCAATACATTTGTCAATAACGAAATCTGAAAATACTCTGGATAAATTCAGTAACGTAATAAGAGTATTGATGGCAATTTTGGGGTGGGTGCAACATAAAAAAATCAAGTATTACAAGTGGACACACACCTCTCTAAACTGTGGGCAGTTCCTAAATAATGTCACTGCGCTTCTGTGAAAAAAAGAGCCTTTAAACATAAGGTGCTTTTTTTCAGCTGCCTTTTTTAGCTGCACTTGTATTTTTTGTTTGCAACACAGCCCTGCATCCCCATCATCACACAATTGCTGTTGTCTACTCAATCCAAAACTGTTCCATTATAAATTGCAATCTGGGTCAGGTCTCAGGTCGGCATCCTTTTAAAGCTTATTCTATTGCAAACATGACTAGCTAAGTTGTACAATATCATCTTACAGTGATAGACTTTAACAAGGCACTTCAGACAAACATAGAATGGAGCCATGAGTGCATGTTCCATGGCAAATTGCGTGTTTCTTCACAATATGACAAACATGGGTCATTCTTTTCAGGACAACACAGGGTATAACGTATACATCAAATATAGCGATCATAAATGTTAATACTGTAAATGACATGAGTTTTAAAATATGAAAATGTGAAGTGCACATTTGAACTCACTGGTGTGTGGTTTTCTTGTATGACATAAAATCTGTATTTATTACAATCCTCAATGTCTCATCTTTCAGAGCACATCGACTCCTCTCGATTTACAGCATTCCTCTCAGTTAGACAACAGAAATGTGCAAAGGTAGCCTAATTTGGGTGAGGGATGTGGGCATATTTCTGGTTGCGCGTGATATACAAATTTAGAACGGCTGTCAGTTGAATCCCATACATTGCTGTAAAGTGAGGAGCCTGGGCTGTGACATCATAAATAGTAATAGTATGTTACTGCACAGCCTCTGAGATTCAATTTAGGCACTTATCAGTGACCAAATCTGCAATTTTCAACCTGTATACGGGATGGCAGGAGCTATGTGTGTAAAGAGCTATGGCTAAGAAAATGTGTCCAGTATACTTTTTAATTGGTTTGAGTGTAACACTCGTCGTTGGTGGAAGGAAGAGTGGACCAAAGAGCAGCGTGGAAAGTGTTCAAGACACTCAAACAAAAATAACAAATCCAAAAACGAAAGCGAACAGTTCCGTCAGGCACAGACATTAAACAGAAAATAACACTCCACAAAACCCAAACGGAAAATAACAACTTATATATGATCCCCAATCAGAGACAACGATAGACACCTGCCTCTGATTGGGAACCACACTTTGAAAAAACTACAAAGAAATAGAAAACGTAGATTTTCCCACCCGAGTCACACCCTGACCTAACCAAACAGAGAATAAATAAGGATCTCTAAGGTTAGGGCGTGACATTGAGATTCATATCTTTGTACTGAATAAATTGCAAACTACAGGAGAGGATTGTCAATAAGAATCCTCATCCTTGGAAGTTAAAACCTCTTGCGACGAGCAATCCCGGATCCGGGATCGTAATCATAGCCTCAAACGAATTAGCATAACGCAGCGGACATAAATACCCCGAGAAACTTTTCCTATTCATTAAAATCGCAAATGAAATGAAATAAATATATTCAAACACAAGCTTAGCCTTTTGTTAACAACACTGTCATCTCAGATTTTCAAAATATGCGTTACAGCCAACACTAGACAAGCATTTGTGTAAGTCTATCATGGCATAATGCTATGCTAGGCTCTGCTGGCAACAGGCAACATTTTCACGAAAATAAGAAAAGCAACCAAATTAAATCATTTACATTTGAAGAACTTCAGATGCTTTCACTCAGGAGACTCCCAGTTAGATAGCAAATGTTCCTTTTTTCCCAAAATATTATTTTTGTAGGCGAAATAGCTCCCGTTTGTTCATCATGCTTGGCTGAGAAATCGACCGGAAAATGCTACAACTATAACGCCGAACGTTTTTCAAAATTTGCTCCATAATATCGACAGAAACACAGCGAACGCTGTTTAGGATCCATCCTCAAGGTGTTTTTAACATATATATTCAATAATATATCCGTCGAGGCAATTGGTTTCTCATAAGAGGCGATTGGAAAAATGGCTACCTCAGTATTTTACGCAAGATTTTCTGCGGGAGACACCATGTGACCACTTGCTATATATGGTCCCTCACGGCTATTCTTCAATGGAAATGCGTAAAAAGACGTTACAATGCTGTAGACACCTTGGGGAATATGTGGAAAACGTAAACTCATTTGTAGCTAATTCACAGCCATATAAGGAATCATTGGCATGAGGCGGTTTCAAAAAATGCGGCACTTCCTGGTTGGATTTTTATCTGGGTTTCGCCTGTAACATCAGTTCTTGTGGCACTCACAGACAATATCTTTGCAGTTTTGGAAACGTCAGAGTTTTTTCTATCCAAAGGTGTCAATTATATGCATAGTCGAACATCTTTTCGTGACAAAATATCTTGTTTAAAACGGGAACGTTTTTCATCCAAAAAATGTAATTAGCGCCCCCTAATGCAAAACTGGTTAAACCATGCTCATCATCAATTAAGAGTAAAGCACATTACATGGAATTTTGAGCTGTTTCATATGCTCCTCATGAATAAAGGCTGTAAATGGTTTTTCGACAGGTTTTATTCTTTCAGATGAAATATTTACAATCTGATAATAGCCATGAAAGTCTATAATGACTGGTCCTATCAAGTAAGAGGTCATTGTTAATGTCCCGTTGGTAGGATAATCTGAATCGTAGGTCATCAATTTTATTTCACAATGATTGCACGTTAGCAAGAAGAAGAATGGAAGGCAATGGAGTAGACAATTGGAGTTTACTTGCTCTTCTCCGATATCTCAGAAGGGTGCCCCATCTGCAGCCTCTTTTCCGGATTCTCAGAAGGGTGCTCTATCTGTGACTCTTTTCCATCATCTTTTCTTCACGCAAAAGGCGTGGATCTCGGCCTGTTCCAGTGAAAGCAGGATATCCTTCTCGTCTGAGTTTATTCCATTCCACGGTGAGTAATCGCTTTTCTGATGTCCAGAAGTTATTTTCAGTCATTAGAGACAGTAGCAGCAACATTGTGTACACAATACGTTAAAAATGAGTTACACAAAACGCAAAGAAAAGAACAAAATAGCACAATTGGTTCGGAGAATGTAAATCGTCCGCCATGTTTTTCGGCGCCATCTTATGTTTTTCATTAGTCTATTGTTGATACAGTCCCAAAATGTTTTGCATGTCAGTAATCAAGTTTTCACTTATCAGTAATCATGCAAAATGCCTGATACTGGCATTATTTCTGTATTTTCAGTTATATATCTCAAAAGCGTAATTTCTGAAAATAATATTGTCTATATCAACAATGGACAATTGGATGGAGTTATTTTAAGTGTTTCAAGATAACAGCTTTCAAAAGGCTTCAGCATGGCTCCCTCTTCGATGATCACCATGCTGAGAGGGCTAAACTCATACAAGTAACTGTTCTTGACTTGGGGAAGTGTAATGTAAGACAACATGTTTTTGTCCATAGTGTACATAACAGGATCTCCCATGTAGCTAATTATCATGTTTTCCAAGAATTTAAATAATTCATTTACATTGTGTAATTTTGTTCTCTCCATGGGTGAGGATTGTGTATGAATCATGCCTGTAAATTGGAACTTTATTTAAAGGTGGCCAATTGAATTGATGAGCAACGCATCATTGGTGACATACATGGTTCGTTTCTTATTATACAGATCAGTGGTGACCTGTCACGCCCTGATCTGTTTCACCTGTCTTTGTGATTGTCTCCACCCCCTTCCAGGTGTCGCCCATCTTCCACATTATCCTCTGTGTATTTATACCTGTGTTTTCTGTTTGTCTGTTGCCAGTTTGTCAAGCGTACTAGTGGTTGTTCTGTCAGCGCCTGGCTCTGTTTCTGACCCTTGCCTGTCCTGAACCTGCCTGCCTGCTGTCCTGTACCTTTGACCCTATCTGGATTTCTGACCTCTGACTGACCTGAGCCTGCCTGCCGTCCTGTACCTTTGCCTCTGTTGCTGTAATAAACATTGTTACTTTGACACGGTCTGCATCTGGGTCTTACCTCATCCTGATAGTGACCCATCATTAAGGGGAGGTGGGGCTCTTTTGAGCACCACATTTTCTGCATGTTATTTTGGCATTAATATGTGTCACATGTCAGTTTGCAAATATTGTAAAAATATATATAATTGAGTTAATAAAGCCGCATACAAACATGGTCTCTTTATTGTTTTCTTGAGTAAAGAAGCTCCAAAATGGAAGTGATTCAGCCTAGCTCAGTGCTTTCTGTGGTGGTGGTGGTGGTGGGGCAAGGCAGGAGAAAATACGGTATTCTGTCACTCATGGGGACAGTAAGGGTAGAGCTAAAATTCAAGCCCCTTGGGTGCTGCCATAGTTACATTAGAAGTGGCTGTCCAAGAAGGCTCAAGGTCATTGGCCACAGATAAAATTATGTCAAATCACATATCTACAGTAGCTGTGATTGGACTGATCATGTCAACATCTTAGCTAGCAGTCATCATGAATCAAGTTGACAATCTACTGGAAAATTATTTTTAATCCTTGTCATATGAAGAGAAATTATAGATAAAACATATCGGTGCTCATTGGCCATTGGACATAAACATTACAAAAGTTGGAAATCGCAAATGCAATAATGAGTGGTTTGTAAAGTAATCAGTGCCTAACTGCAAGCATTGCAAAGCAATCGTTTGCCTGCTATTCAATGGAGTGGCAGTGTTGTCCTTCGTCTAAGATTAAGGGTCTCTTTTCCTAAATGTGGAACTCGGGCCTCTTTCTAGAGGTACAACCTGAAGATCAACCTATTTTTTTCTTCGAATTCCCAGTTGTCTTGAAAGTACCATAAATCCAGAAAAGAGTTTGATGACAAAAATCTGTCCAAGAAGGACCGTCTGCCACCTTCCTGTTCAAGTGAGCACATCACAACAAGGTGAGTCCAAAAATGTATTGTTTGCTGCTGCATAAATGATTTAATATGCCAGGGAGATATGTATACTGCAGCTAAGAAAGTAATACTAAGTGTATTTTGTTCACTCAAATCATCAAGGAACCCACCAGGTACAACCCTAACTCTGTAAACAAGGGCACCCTCATAGACGTCATCCTGACCAACTGGCCCTCCAAATACACCTCCGCTGTCTTCAACCAGGATCTCAGCGATCACTGCCTCATTGCCTGTATCCGCCACGGAGCCGCAGTCAAACGACCACCCCTCATCACTGTCAAACGCTCCCTAAAACACTTCTGTGAGCAGGCCTTTCTAATCGACCTGGCCCGGGTATCCTGGAAGGACATTGACCTCATCCCGTCAGTTGAGGATGCCTGGTCATTCTTTAAAAGTAACTTCCTCACCATTTTAGATAAGCATGCTCCGTTCAAAAAATGCAGAACCAAGAACAGATACAGCCCTTGGTTCACTCCAGACCTGACTGCCCTCGACCAGCACAAAAACATCCTGTGGCGGACTGCAATAGCATCGAATAGCCCCGTGATATGCAACTGTTCAGGGAAGTCAGGAACCAATACACGCAGTCAGTCAGGAAAGCTAAGGCCAGCTTCTTCAGGCAGAAGTTTGCATCCTGTAGCTCCAACTCCAAAAGTTCTGGGACACTGTGAAGTCCATGGAGAACAAGAGCACCTCCTCCCAGCTGCCCACTGCACTGAGGCTAGGTAACACGGTCTCCACCGATAAATCCACGATTATCGAAAGCTTCAATAAGCACTTCTCAACGGCTGGCCATGCCTTCCGCCTGGCTACTCCAACCTCGGCCAACAGCTCCGTCCCCCCCGCAGCTCCTCGCCCAAGCCTCTCCAGGTTCTCCTTTACCCAAATCCAGATAGCAGATGTTCTGAAAGAGCTGCAAAACCTAGACCCGTACAAATCAGCTGGGCTTGACAATCTGGACCCTCTATTTCTGAAACTATCTGCCGCCATTGTCGCAACCCCTATTACCAGCCTGTTCGACCTCTCTTTCATATCGTCTGAGATCCCCAAGGATTGGAAAGCTGCCACAGTCATCCCCCTCTTCAAAGGGGGAGACACCCTGGACCCAAACTGCTATAGACCTATATCCATCCTGCCCTGCCTATCTAAGGTCTTCGAAAGCCAAGTCAACAAACAGGTCACTGACCATCTCGAATCCCACCGTACCTTCTCCGCTGTGCAATCTGGTTTCCGAGCCGGTCACGGGTGCACCTCAGCCACGCTCAAGGTACTAAACGATATCATAACCGCCATCGATAAAAGACAGTACTGTGCAGCCGTCTTCATCGACCTCGCCAAGGCTTTCGACTCTGTCAATCACCATATTCTTATCGGCAGACTCAATAGCCTCGGTTTCTCGGATGACTGCCTTGCCTGGTTCACCAATTACTTTGCAGACAGAGTTCAGTGTGTCAAATCGGAGGGCATGCTGTCCGGTCCTCTGGCAGTCTCTATGGGGGTGCCACAGGGTTCAATTCTCGGGCCGACTCTTTTCTCTGTATATATCAATGATGTTGCTCTTGCTGCGGGCGATTCCCTGATCCACCTCTACGCAGACGACACCATTCTATATACTTTCGGCCCGTCATTGAACACTGTGCTATCTAACCTCCAAACGAGCTTCAATGCCATACAGCACTCCTTCCGTGGCCTCCAACTGCTCTTAAACGCGAGTAAAACCAAATGCATGCTTTTCAACCGATCGCTGCCTGCACCCGCATGCCCGACTAGCATCACCACCCTGGATGGTTCCGACCTTGAATATGTGGACATCTATAAGTACCTAGGTGTCTGGCTAGACTGCAAACTCTCCTTCCAGACTCACATCAAACATCTCTAATCGGAAATCAAATCAAGAGTCGGCTTTCTATTCCGCAACAAAGCCTCCTTCACTCACGCCGCCAAGCTTACCCTAGTAAAACTGACTATCCTACCGATCCTCGACTTCGGCGATGTCATCTACAAAATGGCTTCCAACACTCTACTCAGCAAACTGGATGCAGTCTATCACAGTGCCATCCGTTTTGTCACCAAAGCACCTTATACCACCCACCACTGCGACTTGTATGCTCTAGTCGGCTGGCCCTCGCTACATATTCGTCGCCAGACCCACTGGCTCCAGGTCATCTACAAGTCCATGCTAGGTAAAGCTCCGCCTTATCTCAGTTCACTGGTCACGATGGCAACACCCATCCGTAGCACGCGCTCCAGCAGGTGTATCTCACTGATCATCCCTAAAGCCAACACCTCATTTGGCCGCCTTTCGTTCCAGTACTCTGCTGCCTGTGACTGGAACGAACTGCAAAAATCGCTGAAGTTGGAGACTTTTATCTCCCTCACCAACTTCAAACATCAGCTATCCGAGCAGCTAACCGATCGCTGCAGCTGTACATAGTCTATTGGTAAATAGCCCACCCATTTTCACCTACCTCATTCCCATACTGTTTTTATACTGTTTTTTTATTTTTTATTTATTTATTTTTCTGCTCTTTTGCACACCAATATCTCTACCTGTACATGACCATCTGATCATTTATCACTCCAGTGTTAATCTGCAAAATTGTATTATTCGCCTACCTCCTCATGCCTTTTGCACACATTGTATATAGACTGCCGATTTTTTTTCTACTGTGTTATTGACTTGTTAATTGTTTACTCCATGTGTAACTCTGTGTTGTCTGTTCACACTGCTATGCTTTATCTTGGCCAGGTCGCAGTTGCAAATGAGAACTTGTTCTCAACTAGCCTACCTGGTTAAATAAAGGTGAAATAAAAAAAAATAAAAAAAATAAAAAAATGTTGTGTTTACTCTATATATTTCCCTGACACCCAAAAGTACTTGTTACAGTTTGACAGAAAAATGGTCCAATTCACACCCTTATCAAGAGAACATCCCTGGTCATCCTGTATACTGCCTCTAATCTGGTGGACTCACTAAACACCAATTCATTGTTTGTAAATGATGTCTGAGTGTTATTGTGCCCTAGTGATCCATCAAAAAAATGTAATTGTTCCGTCGGTTTGCTTTAAATAAGGAATTTTAAATGGTTTTTACTTTTGATACTTAACCTCTTCAGTCGACCCTCTACTTTTTTGAACATTTTGTTAAAAATCGCGCAACATTTCAGCGCCCTGCTACTCATGCCAGGAATATAGTACGTTCATATGGTTAGAATGTGTGGATAGGAAACCCTCGGACGTTTTTAAAACTGGTTAAATCACGACTGTGGCTATTACATAACGTGCGTTACATCGGAAAGCGCAGGAAAACCTGATCACAGAAAATGGAAATAAATATCCTTGCGCCACTTCCAGCAATTGTTAACAGTGAGCCGAATTAGATAAGACCGAGCATTCAACTCCCACAGCATCCCCGTGTTGTCGAGAGTCTTGTGAATTTAATCATCTTTGATTCTTGGTTGAACCGAAAGAGGGGCACCGCTTACCTCCGGTCTCCGCCCAGATCATTCCGGAAGAGCTCTCTCCTGAAATTTTTTCCAAGACGACAGCTAATGATTTTTACATCGCCACGGATGATTTTTATCGCTTATTAACGTTTACTAATACCTAAAGTAGCATTACAAACGTATTTCGAAGTGTTTTGTGAAAGTTTATCGTCTACTTTTTGAATTTTAAAAAATGACGTTACGTTGTGAAATCGCTGTTTTTTCGTTTATCACACAGTCTACATATAACGATATCTTGGCTTTATATGGCCCGATTTAATCGAAATAAAGACCCAATAGTGTTTATGGGACATCTAGGAGTGCCAACAAAGAAGATGGTGAAAGGTAATGACTGTTTTCTATTTTATTGTGCGGTTTGTGTAACGCCGAAATGCTAATTATTTTGTTTACGTCCCCTGCTGTGCTTTTCTGTTGTAGTGTATTGGTGCATGCTATCAGATAATAGCTTCTCATGCTGTCGCCGAAAAGCATTTTAAAAATCTGACTTGTTGCCTGGATTCACAACGAGTGTAGCTTTAATTTGATACCCTGCATGTGTATTTTAATGAACTTTTGAGTTTTAACTAATACTATTAGCATTTAGCGTAGCGCATTTGCATTTCCAGAGCTCTAGTTGGGACGCAAGCGTCCCAAGTAGAGGCAACAGGTTAAGTAGATTTGAGCAATTCCATTTACTTTTAATACTTAAGTATATTTCAAACCAAATACTTTTACTCAAGTAAGCACTTGGTGACTTTCACTTTAGTCATTTTCTATTGAGGTATCTTTACTTTTACTCAAGTATGACATTACATTTACATTTAAGTCATTTAGCAGACGCTCTTATCCAGAGCGACTTACAAATTGGTGCTTTCACCTTATGACATCCAGTGGAACAGCCACTTTACAATAGTGCATCTAGGTCTTTTAAGGGGGGAGGGGGAGAAGGATTACTTTATCCTACCCTAGGTATTCCTTAAAGAGGTGGGGTTTCAGGTGTCTCCGGAAGGTGGTGATTGACTCCGCTGTCCTGGCGTCGTGAGGGAGTTTGTTCCACCATTGGGGGCCAGAGCAGCGAACAGTTTTGACTGGGCTGAGCGGGAACTGTACTTCCTCAGTGGTAGGGAGGCGAGCAGGCCAGAGGTGGATGAACGCAGTGCCCTTGTTTGGGTGTAGGGCCTGATCAGAGCCTGGAGGTAGTGAGGTGCCGTTCCCCTCACAGCTCCGTAGGCAAGCACCATGGTCTTGTAGCGGATGCGAGCTTCAACTGGAAGCCAGTGGAGAGAGCGGAGGAGCGGGGTGACGTGAGAGAACTTGGGAAGGTTGAACACCAGACGGGCTGCGGCGTTCTGGATGAGTTGTAGGGGTTTAATGGCACAGGCAGGGAGCCCAGCCAACAGCGAGTTGCAGTAATCCAGACGGGAGATGACAAGTGCCTGGATTAGGACCTGCGCCGCTTCCTGTGTGAGGCAGGGTCGTACTCTGCGGATGTTGTAGAGCATGAACCTACAGGAACGGGCCACCGCCTTGATGTTATTTGAGAACGACAGGGTGTTGTCCAGGATCACGCCAAGGTTCTTAGCGCTCTGGGACGAGGACACAATGGAGTTGTCAACCGTGATGGCGAGATCATGGAACGGGCAGTCCTTCCCCGGGAGGAAGAGCAGCTCCGTCTTGCCGAGGTTCAGCTTGAGGTGATGATCCGTCATCCACACTGATATGTCTGCCAGACATGCAGAGATGCGATTCGCCACCTGGTCGTCAGAAGGGGAAAGGAGAAGATTAATTGTGTGTCGTCTGCATAGCAATGATAGGAGAGACCATGTGAGGTTATGACAGAGCCAAGTGACTTGGTGTATAGCGAGAATGGGAGAGGGCCTAGAACAGAGCCCTGGGGGACACCAGTGGTGAGAGCACGTGGTGAGGAGACGGATTCTCGCCACGCCACCTGGTAGGAGCGACCTGTCAGGTAGGACGCAATCCAAGCGTGGGCCGCGCCGGAGATGCCCAACTCGGAGAGGGTGGAGAGGAGGATCTGATGGTTCACAGTATCGAAGGCAGCCGATAGGTCTAGAAGGATGAGAGCAGAGGAGAGAGAGTTAGCTTTAGCAGTGCGGAGCGCCTCCGTGATACAGAGAAGAGCAGTCTCAGTTGAATGACTAGTCTTGAAACCTGACTGATTTGGATCAAGAAGGTCATTCTGAGAGAGATAGCGGGAGAGCTGGCCAAGGACGGCACGTTCAAGAGTTTTGGAGAGAAAAGAAAGAAGGGATACTGGTCTGTAGTTGTTGACATCGGAGGGATCGAGTGTAGGTTTTTTTCAGAAGGGGTGCAACTCTCGCTCTCTTGAAGACGGGAGGGACGTAGCCAGCGGTCAGGGATGAGTTGATGAGCGAGGTGAGGTAAGGGAGAAGGTCACCGGAGATGGTCTGGAGAAGAGAGGAGGGATAGGGTCAAGCGGGCAGGTTGTTGGGCGGCCGGCCGTCACAAGACGCGAGATGTCATCTGGAGAGAGAGGGGAGAAAGAGGTCAGAGCACAGGGTAGGGCAGTGTGAGCAGAACCAGCGGTGTCGTTTGACTTAGCAAACGAGGATCGGATGTCGTCGACCTTCTTTTCAAAATGGTTGACGAAGTCATCTGCAGAGAGGGAGGAGGGGGAGGGGGAGGAGGATTCAAGAGGGAGGAGAAGGTGGCAAAGAGCTTCCTAGGGTTAGAGGCAGATGCTTGGAATTTAGAGTGGTAGAAAGTGGCTTTAGCAGCAGAGACAGAGGAGGAAAATGTAGAGAGGAGGGAGTGAAAGGATGTCAGGTCTGCAGGGAGGCGAGTTTTCCTCCATTTCCGCTCGGCTGCCCGGAGCCCTGTTCTGTGAGCTCGCAATGAGTCGTCGAGCCACGGAGCGGGAGGGGAGGACCGAGCCGGCCTGGAGGATAGGGGACATAGAGAGTCAAAGGATGCAGAAAGGGAGGAGAGGAGGGTTGAGGAGGCAGAATCAGGAGATAGGTTGGAGAAGGTTTGAGCAGAGGGAAGAGATGATAGGATGGAAGAGGAGAGAGTAGCGGGGAGAGAGAGCGAAGGTTGGGACGGCGCGATACCATCCGAGTAGGGGCAGTGTGGGAAGTGTTGGATGAGAGCGAGAGGGAAAAGGATACAAGGTAGTGGTCGGAGACTTGGAGGGGAGTTGCAATGAGGTTAGTGGAGGAACAGCATCTAGTAAAGATGAGGTCGAGCGTATTGCCTGCCTTGTGAGTAGGGGGGAAGGTGAGAGGGTGAGGTCAAAAGAGGAGAGGAGTGGAAAGAAGGAGGCAGAGAGGAATGAGTCAAAGGTAGACGTGGGGAGGTTAAAGTCGCCCAGAACTGTGAGAGGTGAGCCGTCCTCAGGAAAGGAGCTTATCAAGGCATCCAGCTCATTGATGAACTCTCCGAGGGAACCTGGAGGGCGATAAATGATAAGGATGTTAAACTTGAAAGGGCTGGTAACTGTGACAGCATGGAATTCAAAGGAGGCGATAGACAGATGGGTAAGGGGAGAAAGAGAGAATGACCACTTGGGAGAGATGAGGATCCCGGTGCCACCACCCCGCTGACCAGAAGCTCTCGGGGTGTGCGAGAGCACGTGGGCGGACGAAGAGAGAGCAGTAGGAGTAGCGGTGTTGTCTGTGGTGATCCATGTTTCCGTCAGAGCCAAGAAGTCGAGGGACTGGAGGGAGACATAGGCTGAGATGAACTCTGCCTTGTTGGCCGCAGATCGGCAGTTCCAGAGGCTACCGGAGACCTGGAACTCCACGTGGGTCGTGCGCGCTGGGACCACCAGATTAGGGTGGCTGCGGCCATGCGGTGTGGAGCGTTTGTATGGTCTGTGCAGAGAGGAGAGAACAGGGATAGACAGACACATAGTTGACAGGCTAGAGAAGAGGCTACGCTAATGCAGAGGAGATTGGAATGACAAGTGGACTACACGTCTCGAATGTTCAGAAAGTTAAGCTTACGTAGCAAGAATCTAATTGACTAAAATGATTAAAATGATAGAGTACTGCTGGGGTAGGCTAGCTGCGTTGTTGACACTACCCTAATCAAGTCGTACCGTTGAGTGTGAAGTTTCTACAATGCTGCTTATCGGGAGCTAGCTGGCTAGCTAGCAGTGTTGGTTACGTTACGTTGCGTTAGGAGAACGACAATAGCTGGCTAGCTAACCTAGAAAATCGCTCTAGACTACACAATTATCTTTGAAACAAAGACGGCTATGTAGCTAGCTATGTAGCTACATGACAATTGAGTACTTTTCCACCACTGTATAGAACCAACAGTATACAGTACATGACTGGCATTATTGTGAGGAATACAACATTACAGAGGGTTTGAAGTGGAACTCACAGGGTTTTAACTACTTTGCAAATATGAAACAAATGGTCATAATATCAGTCAGAAAAATAAAATTCACAGTTTATCACCTCCAAAATACTTGAGGTTTTAAAAATAGGTTATTTTCACATTTCGGGTAAGACACCGATGCAGACAACTTTGAAGTAACAGTTTATTAATCAAACAGAGGCAGGCAAAAGGCAGGTCAAGGGCAGGCAGAGATCAGTAATCCAGATAGGTGGGAAAAAGGTGCAGGACGGTCAAGGTCAGTAATCCAGAAATTTGGGGCAATGGTACAGGACGGCAGGCAGGCTCAAGGCTGGCAGAATGGTCAACACCGGGAAAACTAGGAAACAGGTCTACACACAGGGGATAATGGGGAAGATGGGTGACACCTGGAGGGGGGTGGAGACAAAGGCAGGTGAAACAGATCAGGGTGTGACAGCTATATTTGACAAAAATGTAATGACGTACAGTAAGGAATTGTGTTAAGCGGAGCGGCACAAGGGAACCCAAGAGCAGACTCAGACGAGGAAATAGAGATATATGTACCAAGGTATTCAGTGTAACACAGGGAGATGAGGCTGCAGAGACAGAGTGTGGTGCTTACTGAACACAGAAGATAAACTGTGATACTCTGGAGGAATAGAAGACAGGTCTGGGGGTGGACTGGGGTTCAGAAAAGGCAGGTGGAAGAGAGGTCGAGAGGTGAATTAAGTGGAACAGTGTCCAGGCCCAACTGGTTGACAACACCTCGGTCCAGAAAGCTCTCGTCGGCACCTGAATCTATAAAAGCAGCTAGAGGAAAAGCCTGACTCTGCCACACAAGGTTGGCCTCAAACAGGGGTCTGGGGGAAGATGGGCAGGTGATTTGACCCATATCGCCCGAGCCTCTTCTTACAGGGAACAAGTTGAACCAGATGACCAACCTGGCCACAGTATAGACAGCTCCTAGTATCGACACGCCGCTGCCTCTCCTCTGGAGATAGACCGGGTCCGGCCGAGTTGCATGGGTTCAGGTTCAGAACATGCCTGGTTTTGGGATACAGTCAGAGTAGAATAACAAGGCACTGAAACAGATGTTAAGAAACTTGCAACCTTAACTACCATTTCCCTCTGCCACTCCCAGAGATGGTTGTCAATGTGGATAGTGAGAGAAATTAGTTCATCAAGATCAGGTTCCTCCCTGGACACAAACTCGTCCTTTAGGGTCTCAGTGAGTGAGTTCCGGAATGCTCCCTGAAGAGCCTCCTCATCGCAGCCGCTCTCTGCGGCGAGGGTGCAGAACTCACATGCCATTTCAGCAACACTCTGGGAGCCTTGACGGAGGGACATGAGTCGTTTAGCAGCGTCATTTCCGCAAACCGGGTTGTCGAAAACCTTTTCTCCTCCGTGAATCTACTATAAGAGGAAAATGGGTGACTGTCTCTCCCACACAGCAGTGGCCCAGGAAAGCGAAGCTCCAAAGAGGCAACCAATCAAAAATTTAATTTTGGCTAGTTCACTAGCATAAAAATAGGGCTGTTGCTCAAATACTAGTGAACATTGTACCAAGAAGGAACAAACGGCTCCCAGGGCAGAGAGGAGGGACAGGTTGTGAGCTTTGGGCGAAGGTTTGACTCTGTAGGACAGACAGGTTCTGTGAAAACCCATTGATAGTCTCCAGAAGGGTTTTAAGAGCTTGGCCATGTTGATTGTGCAGGGCACCTTGACCAATGAGCATTTGGTGGAGAGTATCCAAATCAATGGCCAGATCGCACTGTTAAGGGGAGCGGCACAGGGGAACCCAAGTGCAGACTCAGACGAAGAAACAGATGAATGAACCAAGGTATTTATTGTAACACAGGGAGATATGAAGTGCAGATCCGGGGAAGCTTGGATGAGTTGTAGGAAACCAGATGTGGAGGCTGAGGTTTGAATGTGCTGGGTTGGGACAGGTTAAACAGGTCCGGAGAGGAATCCAAGGGAGTGGTGGTGTGGTGAGATGTGAGACAGGTGCCAGAGGCAGGGCGGCAAAACTGCAGTGAGAGGATGAACAGCGTCGAGCAGGGTGAGAGGATGAACAGCGTCGAGCAGGGTAACAGGATCTTTAATAATAATAATAGCTAGAAGCATGAACTGACTGAGTAGAGATTACAATCTGGCAGAGTGGAAGTGGCAGAACTGAGTATGTGTAGAGGTCTTGATAATGGAATGAGTTGCAGCTGGTAGAGAACTTCTCTGACTCCAGCACACCGGTCTCCAACCACACAATCACACTCAAACAGAAAGGGAAGGGAAGGGGAGAGAGAGAGAGCGAGAGTGTACTGGGGGAAAGGCTGCAGGTCAAGCAGACACCAGATGACCACTAGGGGGTGTGGCAGGAGCAGATGTGACACATTGTTGGCAGAATAGATGGATGCAGTTCAATGCATCATCAGTATAATTCACCAATACATTTCTTGGTAGTCCAAAAAATATTGCTATCAGTATTTACATATTTCCCAAAATCCATTCAGGAATATTTTGTGTCTTTTCGCAAATGAGTTCTAATGATCTAAATTTGTGCTGTCGTAGCTGCCTGTAAACACAAAGTCCAGTTCAAAGTGAATGATGGCAGGCCCGTGTGGCAAATGGCTTATTTACTTAAAGGCCTCCGGTAGCTCTGATTGGCTATGGCGCACCGGTCTGCCTAGTCTGCAGTCCTGGATGAGATGTTTTTATTAGGTTTTATTTTACTGCAGTGTCTATTAATAGTCCCACTCTATATTGCTATAGAATATACATCATTCCCAAACATTCTAAGAATTTATGAAAACGTTTGTCAGAAAAAAATAAAAAAGATTTTAAAAGGATGTCATGTTGCTAAAACGATGTCAATTCCACTTTAAAGCACATGTAACCAGTTACACTCATTTCACCATTTTATTGTTCATGATAGTGTTTGTGTACTGTATGTTGTACTTGGTGTGATCACTTAGTGTGTAGCCAATCAGATATATTATATGTATATGACAGTAGTTGAATAAAGACTGAGAGAACAACTCAAATGAAATGATCATGAACTGATTTCCATTACCATAGATAATCTGAAACACTTTCATAACAACCAGTCTCTTCATATGGTATTCTCCTGTAACTGCAAAAAAATATACTGAAAGTGTTCAATTAGATTGTTATTTGTCATATGCGACCTTACAGTGAAATGCTTACTTACCAGCCCTTAACCAACAATGTAGTTCAATAAATTTGACTATAAATTAACAAAAGTTTTAAAAAAATGTAATAAAAAGTAACACAATAAAATAACAATACGAGGCTATATAAAGGGTGTACCGGTACTGAGTCAATGTGCGGGGGTAGAGGTCAATTGTACATGTTGGTAGGGGTAAAGTGACCATGCATAGATAATAGACAGTAAGTAGCAGCAGTGTAAAAACAAAGAGAGGTGGACGCTGTTAAGGAGCCTTTTGGACCTAGACTTGGCGCTCTGGTACTGCTTGCTGTAGCAGTACAATTTAGGGACTGATCCAAGACAATGTCTGTGGATGTTCCAATCACATTGGCATACTTACATTTGTGAAAAACAGAAGTAATTTTTTCTAAAGTAGCAGAGTGAAAGAACTCAAGGGGGAAGCACAAAAGCACATTCACCAACATTATAGTTACCTACGTTTGATATATAAAGGTGTTAAGTGGTGAACACTTTTGTAGACTGGTGGCCTGCCAATGGTGTAGTCAAACTATGGTTATATACAGATGAGATTTGTACTACACCATGTATCATAATGACTAGCATCCATTTTTCAATGCGTTAATAGTAGTAGAGGCATGGTTCATTATCATGAGCCTATTTTACAATACAAATTAATCCTGACCCCCTTTGGTGTGTATGGAATTAGTTATGCATGTGCTTGAAGAGAGATCCTGTCTGCTGTGTCACCAAACTAAATTCCATTTCCTCCCAAACGGGACAGCAGGACAGCCCATGTCATTGAGCCACTCATACTCAATTACCTTAGGGTCAACAAAAGGAAATTGGCTTGAACATGGATCATTTTTAATCCTGTGGGGTGTATGAATAATTGATTAATCTTATTTCCTAAGGTACAGGCTCCCTCTGTACGTCACATCATAGTAATCTCAATTATAAGAAGTTGGGGCCTGTCTTGCCTGAGTGTGGTTTTAATCATCAGTTTGTGTGATACTGCCTCAGTGCCGTGTGCAAAGGCTACTGATGGAATCTTTGACTTCGATGTCACTTCACCTTCCAGCACAGTTCAGGTGAGTGGACAAAGTATTATCCAACACATGTGGAGGTGTAGCCAAGGAGATGCCTTTATGAAGAGCTCAGAACAGCCAGGATCTAAAAGGCGCTGTCACAAAGGCAAACATATTCAAATGAATTATAATCAGTATAGCACATCAGCACTCAGTACCATAAAATTATTTTTAGTGGATTAGGTGAATTTCTACATGCACAACGTAAAACACTTTAAACACCTTATAATGTGTCATATAAATGCTATACATTAATGCAACATTACAATATCATGATGATTGCATCTGCTGATGTAAAAAGGGCTTTATAAATACATTTGATTGATGAGAATGACATCACAGACTGTTCAATAGATGATCGCAAGGACATGGCTGAGTCATCACTGAATCATCACAGTTACACCATTAGACCATGAACAGTGTACTGTACCATCGTAAAGTTGCACGGCAGCATCAAAACACAAACAAAACCGCTGTGAGAACTCATACCTATCAAATTGTATAGTTTATGGCTAGGTTTTGCACAGGAAAGAGACAGGGGACAATTTGAGGCTGAAGGAATTATGAGAGATCCCGCGACAGTGAAAATAAAGAATCATTAACTATTTGCGTTGTAACAATAAATGAAGGCACTCGCCAATGGGCAAATAGGCTGCTTGCTTATTGTTTCATCTCACAAGGGAAATATAGCAAACATTTAAATCGAAAGACATTTCTACATATGTAAGAATTCGAAACAAAAAGATTGCCTAATGCAGTCAAACACCTGTTCTTGGATTAATTATACATATCTAAATCACAATAACGTACAGTAAAAAGGCATTTCCTTAAGATTTGAATACCTTTGGAAATGATATCCCCCATGATCAGTTTCTGTCTCCTACTTCTTATTATATCTACACTATTCTGTCAAGGCCTTGCCTTGTCAACACAGGAAATGGTTAGGCAAACCAATAGCCATATAGAGATGATCTATAATGTATTATACCAGTTTTTAATGTGTAGAGAATTTGCCAAATTGACAGCCTGCTGTGTATGGCAAAGGATTACAGTGCTCTCTATACAGTTATACTCCCATAGTTACGACTGTGGTATGTAATCGCAGTCATTAAATTGAATAGCGACTGAAATATTTATTTTCGGACTTAAAGTAGACTGCTCAAAAAAATAAAGGGGACACTAAAATAACACATCCTAGATCTGAATGAATGAAATATTCTTATTAACCAGTTGAAGCTAGGGGGGCGCTATTTCATTATTGGATAAAAAAACGTGCCCGTTTTAAGCGCAATATTTTGTCACAAAAAGATGCTCGACTATGCATATAATTGCCAGCTTTGGAAAGAACACACTCTGACGTTTTCAAAGCTGCAAAGATAATATATTTGAGTGCCCCAGAACTGATCTTACAGGCGAAACCAAGATGCAACTTCAACCAGGAAATGAGCAGGATTTTTGAGGCTCTGTTTCCCATTGTCTCCTTATATGGCTGTGAATATGCTGTGAACGAGCTTATGCGCTCTGCCGTTCCTCCAAGATGTCTGCAGCATTGTGACGTATTTGTAGGCATATCATTGGAAGATTGGCCATAAGAGACTACATTTGCCAGGGGCCCGTCCGATGTCCTTTGTCTACCTCGGTGCGTAACTCTCAGCGGCAAAACTTTTACCATGCGATACAGACAGCGAAGTATCGTTCCTGGAAGTGCATCATTGAAGAGATATGTGAAAAACACCTTGAGGATTGGTTCTAAACAACGTTTGCCATGTTTCAGTCGATATTATGGAGTTCATTTGGAAAAAAGTTCGGCATTTGGATAACTGAATTTTCGTTTTTTTTTTGGTAGCCAAACGTGACGCACCAAACGGATCGATTTCTCCTGCACAAAAAATCTTTCAGGAAAAACTGAACATTGCTATCTAACTGAGAGTCTCCTCATTGAAAACATCCGAAGTTCTTCAAAAGGTAAAAGATTTATTTGAATGTTTTTGCTGGTTTTTGTGAAAATGTTTCCTGCTGATGCTAATGCTAAATACTACGCTAGTTACCAGTACTGTTACACAAATGCTAGTTTGCTATGCTTGAGAAGCATATTTTTGAAAATCTGAGATGACAGTGTTGGCTAAGGCTAAGCTTGAGAGTTAGCATATTAATTTCATTTCATTTGCGATTTTCCTGAATAGTTAACGTTACGGTATTGAGCTTGAGGCTATGATTACGCTACCAGATCCGACATGGCTCAGCGCAAGAAGTTAAGTACTTTTTTCTTTACATAGTTGAATGTGCTGACAACAAAATCACACAAAAATGATCAATGGAAATCAAATGTATCAACCCATGGAGGTCTGGATTTGGAGTCACACTCAAAATTAAAGTGGAAAAACACACTACAGGCTGATCCAACTTTGATGTACTGTCCTTAAAACAAGTAAAAATGAGGCTCAATAGTGTGTGTGGCCTCCACGTGCCTGTATGACCTCCCAACAACGCCTGGGCATGCTCCTGATGAGGTGGCGGATGGTCTCCTGAGGGATCTCCTCCCAGACCTGGACTAAAGAATCCGCCAACTCCTGGACAGTCTGTGGTGCAATGTGGCGTTGGTGGATGGAGCGAGACATGATGTCCCAGATGTGCTCAATTGGATTCAGGTCTGGGGAACGGGCGGGCCAGTCAATAGCATCAATGCCTTCCTCTTGCAGGAACTGCTGACACACTCCAGCCACATGAGGTCTAAAATTGTCTTGCATTAGGAGGAACCCAGGGCCAACGGCACCAGCATATGGTCTCACTTAGGGTCTGAGGATCTCATCTCGGTACCTAATTGCAGTCAGGTTACCTCTGGCAAGCGCATGGAGGGCTGTGCGGCCCCCCAAAGAAATGCCACCCCACACCATGACTGACCCACCGCCAAACCGGTCATGCTGGAGGATGTTGCAGGCAGCAGAACGTCCTCCACGGCGTCTCCAGACTCTGTCACGTGCTCAGTGTGAACCTGCTTTCATCTGTGAAGAGCACAGGGCGCCAGTGGCGAATTTGCCAATCTTGGTGTTCTCTGGCAAATGTCAAACGTTCTGCACGGTGTTGGGCTGTAAGCACAACCCCCACTTGTGGACGTCGGGCCCTCATACCACCCTCATGGAGTCTGTTTCTGACCGTTTGAGCAGACACATGCACATTTGTGGCCTGCTGGAGGTCATTTTGCAGGGCTCTGGCAGTGCTCCTCCTGCTCCTCCTTGCACAAAGGCGGAGGTAGCGGTCCTGCTGCTAGGTTGTTGCCCTCCTACGGCCTCCTCCACGTCTCCTGATGTACTGGCCTGTCTCCTGGTAGCGCCTCCATGCTCTGGACACTACGCTGACAGACACAGCAAACCTTCTTGCCACAGCTCGCATTGATGTGTCATCCCGGATGAGCTGTACTACCTGAGCCACTTGTGTGGGTTGTAGACTCCGTCTCATGCTACCACTAGAGTGAAAGCACCGCCAGCATTCAAAAGTGACCAAAACATCAGCCAGGAAGCATAGGAACTGAGAAGTGGTCTGTGGTCACCACCTGCAGACCCACCCCTTTATTGGGGGTGTCTTGCTAATTGCATATAATTTCCATGTGTTGTCTATTCCATTTGCACAACAGCATGTGAAATTTGTCAATCAGTGTTGCTTCCTAAGTGGACAGTTTGATTTGACAGAAGTGTGATTGACTTGGAGTTACATTGTGTTGTTTAAGTGTTCCCTTCATTTTTTGAGCAGTGTATGATTGTTGTTTGTGTCTAATTAGGCCTCAAAAAGCCATCAGTCATAATAATCTAAGACGTCCAACTTGAGACTCCTGGTGGAAGAGTCAACAAAAATATATCCATGAGAGCTTGGCCCACTCACCACAGGAGATAAAGGCACACTCTTTCAGAGATACATAAGATATTCCTTTATGTTATTTCCTCAGAAAATCCACTTAGAATATTAAAGAAAAATGTTACCTTTGTCCATCACCATTCAATACCTTTTCCTACTTGTTCCATTAATATTGCATGTAGTCCATAAGTAGCTTTTGTTGGATTTATCAAATAAATGATGCATTTGGTATGAACGCCTGAGTGAGGGGCAGTCTTGAAGGATATTTTGAAAATCTCTGCTCAAACTGATGCATGTCAGGTCAGGGGTAGATTCTTCCTCTTACCATTATGCTGTGATGGATGCTGGCTCATTTGTTGGTTGCCAGAGTTAAGAGAAGACAAACATTAAAGACAAGGAAAAATTATGAATGTACTGTACAATATATGAGGCTGCAACATTTCAGTCATATCAGAATACATCAACAAGTCTGACAAGACCACGAACAGTATAATGTATTCTGGCACACAGAGTTAATCTCACTTGTTTTTTTGAGAAGTCTAAAACGAAAGTACATTAACATTGCATGAATACAACACTTGGGAGAAGAAAAAAACATGTTTCTGCCGGTCCAACAAAATGTTTACGACTTCACCCACGGGGATATTGGTTGTGTATTTTCAAATTGACCAAAACACAAGCATACGGTACACACGTTCTTCACTGCAGAACATGCTGCCACTGCTATTCTCTGTAGATTCCTCTATCTCTCTAAACCAAGCACACGATTGGTAAACAGGTAACAATCATTGATGTCTCTCCCTTTGCCTGCTTTTCCTACCTACTTTATCCTTCCTCCATTGATTCCTGCCTCCCCTGGTCTGAAATTGACAGGCATCCTTGACAACCTAGACTGATAGCCACTACAGTCCTTATATTGTACTACAGTATGAACACAGATTAATTCACCCGTCTTTGCTCTGTCTCACTCCAATGCAAATGTTAGTGCCAGTGACTAACTCCAAGAGGTCTGGCGGTAGCTCATCCCCACACTTCACATCCACTTTGCTGAAAGGGCTTAGTGGAAGGCTTGGGCTGAGAGAATCAAAGGTGTTATTGCAGTAAATCTTGACACCAATCTTGAACTAAATGTTATTTTGTTCTCACCACATCTCCTAGCTTGCGAGATTGTGCCCTCGTTAACACACAAGCAGGAAAAACATGGGGAAATGCTTAAACCAATTTCTCATCTGTAGTTTGGATTTATGGGTTGTCTACTACCTCCAACACAGGAGTAACGTTACCACCAGCAATATAGACACTACACCAACACGGAAATGTCCTGATACCAAGTCTGACACTAAGTGGACCCAGTGTAGTGGTACAGGTACTGTTTTTGTCTCTATACCCTGTATTATGACATGCGAGCCACAATACATTTCAGGAGACCAGGGTAAAGCATCAGTAACAATTACTGACTGGATAGGCTTTTGATCAGCTTGTTCTCCGGTTAAGGAAACACAACCGGCAGAGATAAAGGGAATAGACAGGATCCAGTTTCTCAAATGCTGAATCAATAACTTGATCCAATGGACGAGCCAAAGACTTGACTAAACCCAAACTTTTCATTTTTGGGGACGGTGACAGGGACTGTTTCGGTTTATTTTTCAAAACCGGGCAGTCCGCAATCATGTGACCCTTTTCGTGACAGTAAAAACATTCACGGATTTCATGAAAACGCTTAGGGTTGTCAGAGGAAAAGCGACCTGAACGAGGCTCTGATGACGTAATCATCCGTCCTTCAAAACGAGGTGCACCAAAGACATTCCTGCGTGTCAAAGCGTACTCATCTGCCAACACTGCTGCTTGGGCCACTTTCTGTTCATTTAAATGAACTACAATTCTATCTGGGAGGTTGATTTTAAAGTCCTCCAACAGCATCAACTCCCGAATATCAGCAAAGGTGTTTAGCTTTGCTGGCTGAACACCAGTGATTGAACAGAGACTCTTTGTCCCTAGCAAACTCAAGGAAAGTACTGTGAGATGGTTTCTTGTGGTTCCTGAAGCGCTGTCTAAAAGCTTCAGGCACCAACTCACAAGCCCGCAACACGGTAGCTTTAACGGTATCTTAGTGTAAACTGTCTTCCAGGAAGAGAGCAGCTACTTCTTTCTGGGCTTTCCCAGACAATTTACATTGCAACAGGAGCGGCCAAACATCGAGTGGCCAATGCAGCGCAGCTGCCACGGGCTCAAACGCAGAGAAATAGGAATCAACTTCTGACTCTCGAAATGGAGGGACTAAAGCAATATTTTTACTCACATCGAAGTCGGCTTGATGATGAGCAGCTTGTGGAGTCGCACTGGAGCCAGCGTCTAGCTCTAGTTGTCGGATCCTCACCTCATTGTCAGCTTCTATTTTCCTTTTATTTCAAGTTCAAAATTCATCTGTCTCTTATCTTTTTGCTGCATTTCTAAACGGGCCAGCTTCACCTTCAGCCTAGCGGTCCCGTCTGAACGACCTGAAGCAGAAGATAAAGGGTCAAATCGGGGCAATGTAAAGGGGGTATGAGCAAGCCCTTCCTCCGCCCTGTCCTCCGACTTGGCATCGGAAGGTCTACCCGTCTCCTCTCCTTGCAATGAGAGAATTCGTTCTTTCATTAAACCCTCCCTGACTAGCACCAAAAGCTCAGCCTTAAGGGCTTTCTCAGGGATAACAAATCCATAATGGTCAGAAATAGCTATAAGGTCTACTTTACGAAACCTCACCAAACAGAAAATAGAGGGCGCTTCAAAGAACTTGGGGCAGTCATCTTGTACACAGCAATCTACTGAACCCACAAACTAAACAAGTCATCCAAACTCTCAACCCACCATCAAACCTCAATCACTAAACACAGAGAGCTCAGAGCAGGAGGGTTCGGTGGGTTTAATGGAATGATCCTGGATGAGCCCCCATTATGTTATGCACGCCTCTATGAAGAGGGAACACAACACCCTGCTACAACTCAACTCTCTGTGAAGTGAAAGAGGTATGGACTGTAGGTGTGAGTAAGGACGACAAAAGGCAGAGAATTTACCGTTTACTAGGATTTTTTCCGTCACACGGTAATATGGGGAGAAGGGGCTGGACGGAACCAAAGCAAAGAAAGTAAATCTCAAAGCCCACTCTCCTACCTTACCTGCCTACCCACTACTTACATTATTTAGCACCACCTGGTGCCCTAACCAAAATACAGGGAGGGGGTCGTCCGCCCTGGTCTTACCTAGTGTGCCAAGACAGTGAATATACTACAGGTATATGTATGCCCGCGGGCCTCTTGCCTAAGCACTCCCTAGGTGCCTTCCCCTTTTATAGCTTCAGAAGACATTGGAGACAGCTGCATCCTGACGAGGGGGCGGGGAACAGCTCTCCAATTAATCGTGGAGTCGACCAATCAGCTGCTGGGGGATTTCAGGAAGCCATCTCCTGAAACACACTAAAATACACAAACTACAACACAGAAACTGGGGAACAAAACACTAGCTAAAAGGCAATAAAAATGGAACAGTGTGGCCACTGTTAGAATCCCCCCAGTCGAGAGCTTGTATGTGAGTGGCTTATAAAGCACTTGATCAAAAACCTTGCACACTGTATATTGTCTATGCGTGTGTGTCTGCTTGTCTATGCGTGTGTGTGAGGTAAGAAACGTACAGTACATCAACATACGACACAAGACTGACTTCATGTTACCTTTGCAATGGAATTCCTACAACTTTTATTTTCCCAGTGGCAGAACAACGGTCTAACATTGAACTGATTCCAGAATTGCATGTGCAAAAAAAAAAATCAAATTTTTGCATCACAGACAGAGATTTCGGCTGACAGAATATTGGTATTCACAGAATACTGGTCTTTAATAAATCCAGTTAGGGCTAGGCAGAATACTGCCCCCTTTGGATGAATTGTGTGCCCATAGTAAACTGAAAATAAATCTGTCCAAAATTGCTAATATATGCATATAATAATTATTATTGGATAGAAAACACTCTAAAGCTTCTAAAACCGTTTGAATTATGTCTGTAAGTATAGCAGAACTCACAGGGCAGGCAATCTCCCAAACTATTTTTGGAGTACTAAAAGTTGGGGCAACTTTGACGTCATCGCCCCCACCCTCCCAACCAGCTATGGATCTGGAGACACTTTCTATGTCTTCCACTAGATGTCCTCATTCAGTACAGCGTTTAATTGTGCAAATCCCGCGAGCTTTGACCCTTTGCGAGGCGAAAGAGTGGATGTCGCGAGAAAATACATGGGGGCAAGAGCGCGCATTGGGAACAGATCTGTCTTTGTTCCAGCTTGCCTCAGAAGAAGCACGATTGTCTAGTAGACTTGAGAATCGTTTTGTACGTTTAAAATCATCCTAAAGCTTGATTCTGCACATAGTTTGACCAGTTTAGTCGACATATAATATGTAATTTTGAAGTTTTAATGCGCAACTGTTCGGGACCAGAAGTAATTTTTGGTAGCATTTCAGCTGGAACTTGCAGCATATGCTAATACAAAGACACACGATTTGAAACCAAACAATGTTTTGGATAAGTATGACTTCTTCCACTACATTCTGATTGAAGACCATCAAAGGTAAGGAAATATTTATGTTGTAATTTTGTGTTTCTGTTGACTCCAACATAGCGGAGAAATATTGCGTATGTCTGAGCGCCGTCTCAGATTATTGAATAGTGAACGATTTCTGTAACGTTAAAAAGAAATGTGACAAAGCGATTGTATTAAGAAGCAGTGTATCTTTCTAACTATATGTAGAACATGTATATTTAGTCAAAGTTTATGATGTGTATTGCTGTTATCTGGCGTTATCTGGCGGAGCTATCTATAATTTCTCCGGACATTGTTTTAGCATTTTCTGAACATGGTGTCAATGTAAACAGAGATTTATGGATATAAATTGCATATTATTGAAAAAAACATAAATGTACTGTGTAACATGTCCTATTACTGTCATCTGATGAAGATTTTCAAAAGGTTAGTGAATTATTTTTCTTTTAATCCTGCGTTTGTGATTGCATCTTTTGTTCGACAAAATGGCTACATATCGACTGTGTCTTTGTGGTGGTTTGATATAAATATGTACCATGTTTTCGCCGTAAAACATTTTAGAAATCTGACACGCTGGGTAGATGAACAAGGTGTTTATCTTTCATTTGAGCTATTGGACTTGTTAATGTGTGGAGGTTAAATATTTCTAAGAATATTTTTGCATTCTGTGCGCCACTGTTTCAGTTGAGCGGGGGTACCCCTTGGGGAACCTGTACCGTTAACAAGTTTTAAACATTCAGTATTACAGATAAAATGCTTAAATAGACTACCGGTCAAAAGTTTCAGAACCACTACACATTCAAGGCTTTTTCTTATTTGGACTATTTTCTACATTGTCAAATAATAGTGAAGACATCAAAACTATGAAATTACACATAACATATGGAATCATGTAGTTACCCAAAAAGTTTTAAACAAATAAAAATGTTTTATATTTGAGTCTTCGATAGCCACCCTTTGCCTTGATGACAGCTATGCAAACTCTTGTCATTCTCTCATCCAGCTAAACCTGAAATGCTTTTCCAACGGTCTTGAAGGAGTTCCCACATACAGTGCCTTGCGAAAGTATTCGGCCCCCTTGAACTTTGCGACCTTTTGCCACATTTTGCCACATTTCAGGCTTCAAACATAAAGATATAAAACTGTATTTTTTTGTGAAGAATCAACAACAATTGGGACACAATCATGAAGTGGAACGACATTTATTGGATATTTCAAACCTTTTTAACAAATCAAAAACTGAAAAATTGGGCGTGCAAAATTATTCAGCCACCTTTACTTTCAGTGCAGCAAACTCTCTCCAGAAGTTCAGTGAGGATCTCTGAATGATCCAATGTTGACCTAAATGACTAATGATGATAAATACAATCCACCTGTGTGTAATCAAGTCTCCGTATAAATGCACCTGCACTGTGATAGTCTCAGAGTTCCGTTAAAAGCGACGAGCAAACCCGTATCCGGGAGCGTAATCATAGCCTCAAACGCATTAGCATAACGCAGCGTACATAAATACCCCGAGAAACTTTTCCTTTTCATGAAAATCGCAAATTAAATGAAATAAATATATTCAAACACAAGCTTAGCCTTTTGTTAACAACACTGTCACACTGTCATCTCAGATTTTCTAAATATGCGTTACAGCCAACGCTAGACAAGCATTTGTGTAAGTCTATCATGGCATAATGCTATGCTAGGCTCTGCTGGCAGCAGGCAACATTTTCACGAAAATAAGAAAAGCAACCAAATTAAATAATTTACCTTTGAAGAACTTTAGATGCTTTCACTCAGGAGACTCCCAGTTAGATAGCAAATGTTCCTTTTTTCCCAAAATATTATTTTTGTAGGTGAAATAGCTCCCGTTTCTTCATCATGCTTGGCTGAGAAATCGACCAAAAAATGCAAACTTTTTTCGAAATTTGCTCCATAATATCGACAGAAACACGGCAAATGTTGTTTAGGATTCATCCTCAAGGTGTTTTTAACATATATTCGATAATATATCCGTCGAGGCAATTGGTTTCTCATAAGAAGCGATTGGAAAAATGGCTACCTCAGTATTTTACGTGAGATTTTCTGTGGGAGACACCATGTGACCACATGCTATATATGGTCCCTTACAGCCATTCTCCAACTCAATCATCAAGTTTGCAGACGACACTACAGTGGTAGGCTTGATTACCAACAATGTCGAGACAGCCTACAGGGAGGAGGTGATGGCCCTCAGAGCGTGGTGTCATGAACATAACCTCACACTCAACGTCAACAAAACCAAGGAGATGATCGTGGAAACAGCAGAGGGAGCACCCCCCAATCCATATCGACGGGACAGTAGTCTTCAACCTCAGGAGGCTGAAGATATTTGGCTTGTCACCAAAAACACTTTCACAGATGCACAATTGAGAGCATCCTGTCAGGCTGTATCACCGCCTGCTATGACAACTGCTCCGCCCACAACCGTAAGGCTCTCCAGAGGGTAGTGAGATCTGCACAATGCATCACTGGGGGCAAACTACCTTCCCTCCAGGACATCTACACCACCTGATGTCAAAGGAAGGCCAAAAACACCAAGGACAACAACCACCTGAGCAACTGCCTGTTCACCCCGCTATCATCCAGAAGGCGAGGTCAGTACAGATGCATCAAAGCTTGGATCGAGAGACTGAAAAACAGCTTCTATCTCAAGGCCATCAGAATGTTAAACAGCCATCGCTAACATTGAGTGGCTGCTGCCAACATACAGACTCAATCTCTAGCCACTTTAATAATTAATAATTGGATGTAATAAATGTATCACTAGTCACTTAAACAATGCCCGTTTATATAATGTTTATATACCCTACATTACTCATCTCATATGTATCTACTGTACTCTATACCATCTACTGCAACTTGCCTATGCCGTTCGGCCATCACTCATCCATATATTTATATGTACATATTCTTAATGATTCCTTTACACTTGTGTACATAAGGTAGTTGTTGTGAAATTGTTAGATTTCTTGTTAGATATTACTGCATGATATTACTGTCAGAACTAGAAGCGCAAGCATTTCGCTACACTCGCATTAACATCTGCTAACCATGTGTATGTGACCAATAACATTTGTTGGGGCCCACGATCGGAGACAATGTCCTCTAGAAGGCCATAATGCTTGAAGACCTACAGGAATAGACCCTCAGCGACTATTCCAGTAGGGAGACCAGAGAGAGAAATTAAATGGCAGGATTTAGATAATATATCCACACCTACCAAAATGGTGGTGAAACCGTCAGAGGGGAGATCAGTGACAAGTCAATGGATAGATGAGACCGGGGATTCTGAGGCACGGGAAGGGGAATGAGTTTCCCTGCTGGAACATGCCGGAGGGACTTGGTTTGAGCACATAAGGAACAGGAGTTGACGTAGCGACTAACGTCCTGCGCCAAGTTAGGCCACCAATACTTCTCGGAAATTGGGTAGGTTAAGAAAAACCTGGATGTCCAACGATGACAGCTGTGTTCACCCAGGTCAGCAGCCGATCCCTTATCTTTGTGGGAACGTGGGTGCGGCTCCCTCTCCAGAGCCTGGCAGATGTCCACATCTAGGTCCCAGACTACAAGGGCTACAACTAGAGAGGAAGGGATTATGGATGCAATCTAGACAGGACCTTCTCCCAAATCGTAGAGACGGGACAGGGCATCAGCTTTGGTGTTCTTTGAACCTGTTCGATAGGTCAACGTGAAGTCAAAGAAAAGGGCCCATCATGCTTGGTGCGGATTCAGCCTCCTCACTGTCTGTATGTTCTCCAGGTCCCGATGGTCGGTGAGGTTAACGAATGGGTCCTTGGCACCCATTCGTCTCCACTCCTCTAATGCCAACTTCACTGCCAGGAGCTCTCGTTCACCAACGTTGTAATTCCTATATGCAGGGGACAGTTTCTTAGAGTAATACGCACACAGTAATTATGTGGATTACCTCGTTGTTGAGACAGAACTGCACACACTCCCACCTCTGAAGCGTCCACCTCCACCACAAAGGATATCGTGGGATCTGGGTGTTTGAGCAATGAGGTGGAGGTGATATGTCCCTTCAGTAGGCTGAAGGCCTTGCCAGCTGCTGGACTCCACACCAACATATGGGGACCACCCTTTAGGAGAGAGGTGAGAGGAGTGGCGATGGAGCTGAAGTTCCTGATGAAATGGCGGTAGAAGTTGGAAAACCCCTTTTTTGGTGGTTGGGACTGGCCATGGCCTGACCGCATCTACCTTCTTGACGTCCGTCTTAACTCCTTGCGGGCTGATTTAGTAGCAGAGGAAGGAGACAGCCTCCTCATGAAACTGGTGCTTCTCTGCCTTGACAAACAGTTGGTTAGCGAGGAGGCGTTCCAAGACTACTTAAATGTGAGCGATGTGATCCTCCAAGGTAGGCGAGTAGATCAGGATGTCATTGATATACACGACCACCTGGCATCCGAGCATGTCTCGGAACAACTCGTTGACGAATGCCTGAAACACTGACGGAACATTGGTTAAGCCAAATGGCATCACCAAGTACTTGTAGTGACCAGACATTGTGCTAAAAGCTGTCTTCCATCATATGCGGATGTATGCATTCTGCAGGTCCAACTTGGTAAAAAAACGAGCCACGTGGAGCTGTTCGATGGCTGCCGGCACCAACGGAAGATGTTAGCGGTACTTGGTGGTGATTTCATTGAGTCCTCTGTAATTAATACATGGGTGTAACCTTCCATCCTTCTTGGCCATGAAGAAGAAACCTGCCGACATAGGAAAAGTGGACGTGTGGATGGAACCTTATTGGAGCACCTCATGGATGTATTCCTCCATGGCCTGGGTTTCAGCCACCGACAGAGGGTAGATGCGTCTGCGCAGGGGCACAGAGCCTGTCAATGGCACAGTCCCAGTGGCGATGAGTAGGGAGACAGGTGACACAGGTTTTGGAAAATACCTCCCGCAGGTCCTGGTACACATCCGGGCAACCACAGGACTCTCAACCAATTGGAACCACATGGGACAGGGAAGCAGATCCTCCAGCATTCGGGTGCCCAGTCTTGATTTTGATCCTCGACCATGAGATGGTGGGGTTGTGGCATTGAAGCCAAGGGAGGCGGAGGATGATCTTGTGAGATGGTTCACTGTTAATGAAGAAGGGGATTTTCTCCTGACTCCAAGGTGGGGGTGAGTGGTTTGGTGATGTGTGTGATGGTCCCGGAACCTGATGGCCAATTATCGAGGGCTTGAACCGGGAAAGGAGAGGAGAGCCGCTACAAGACCATGGTGCTTGCCTACGGAGCTGTGAGGGGAACGGCACCTCACTACCTCCAGGCTCTGATCAGGCCCTACACCCAAACAAGGGCACTGCGTTCATCCACCTCTGGCCTGCTCGCCTCCCTACCACTGAGGAAGTACAGTTCCCGCTCAGCCCAGTCAAAACTGTTCGCTGCTCTGGCCCCCAATGGTGGAACAAACTCCCTCACGACGCCAGGACAGCGGAGTCAATCACCACCTTCCGGAGACACCTGAAACCCCACCTCTTTAAGGAATACCTAGGATAGGATAAAGTAATCCTTCTCACCCCCCCCCTTTCCTCCCCCCTTAAAAGACCTAGATGCACTATTGTAAAGTGGCTGTTCCACTGGATGTCATAAGGTGAAAGCACCAATTTGTAAGTCGCTCTGGATAAGAGCGTCTGCTAAATGACTTAAATGTAAATGTAAATGTAATTGAGAGCGGATATGAGGTGATGTTGAGAGAAGATGAATAGGGGATACCCACACCTGCCTCAGGAGGTGGAAGATCACGTGACCGTCTCTCTGCTCTCATGGATCCGGAGTTGGAACATACCGGACACCGCTGAAGCTGGTGCCGTCCTTGACCACAATAGAGACAGAGCCTCAGCTGTCTCCGTCTGCATCGCTCCGGCGCAGTGTGACTCCTACCTCCATGGGTTCAGGCTCTGATCCAAAGTGTTCACTGAGGGAGGGAGAGAAGCAATGAGAGTGCCGATGCTCCAGAAGAAGATTATCCAGACAGATGGCCATCACGATGTGTGTCCAAGGAGAGGTTGTCGCCTCGACAGGCCAGTTCTGTCTGAACCTCCTCGTGCAGTCCTCTTCTGAATAACGTACCAAGCGCCAGCTCATTCCATCCTCTGGATGCTGCTACTGTCCGGAAGGTGAGCGCGTACTCGGGAGCAGTCTGCTCCTCCAGCCGTAGCTAAGAGTAGGTGCTCATCCCCCTCTCTGCCCTCCAGTGGATGATCGAAGTTACCTCTGAACCGAGCTATGAACCCCTCATACGAATCCAGCTCATCCTCTCCTCTCTCCCAGACAGCCATGGCCAATTCCATTGCCTGCCGCATCTAGACATGAGCAACAGAAACAATACGGCCGGTGGAAGGAACCTAAGGGAATGCCAGATGAAGGGGAGGTAATGAATGAGGTAATGGAGTCCAGGTGTGCTTAATGATGAAGTGCAGGTGTGCGTAATGATGAAAGCCAGGTGTGTGTAATGATGGTTCACAGGACTGGTGGGTAGTAAAACGTAGACATCGAATTCTGGAGAGGAGCGGGAGAAGACGTAACAAGATTTTGCAAGTTGCAACCCACCACAAGAATGACCATGGGATGTCCTGGTTGTGGATCATCATCACAAAAGTGTTAATGTTAGAATAAGGCTGCAACCAAAAAAAGTGTTTAACAAATCAAACTATATTTGATATGCTTCAAAGTAGCCACCCTATCCCTTGATGACAGCTTTACACACTCTTGGCATTCTCTCAACCAGCTTCATGAGGAATGCTTTTCCAATAGTCTTGAAGGAGTTCCCACATATACTGCAAATTTGTTGGCTGCTATTTCATCACTCTGCGGTCCAAGTTATCCCAAATCATTATTTGGGCTGCAATTTCTGAAGCTGGAAAGTCTCATTTATCCTCTACAGCAGAGTTAACTCTGGGTCTTCCTTTCCTGTGGCGGTCCTCATGAGAGCCAGTTTCATCATAGCACTTGATGATTGTTGCAACTGCACTTCCCTTTGCTTTTTTGAGCTGTTTAAGCCATAATATGGACTTGGTGTTTTACCAAATAGGGCTATCTTCTGTATACCACCCCTACCTTGTCACAACACAACTGATTGGCTCAAACAAATTAAGAAGGAAAGAAAATCCGCAAATGTACTTTCAACAAGTCACAACTGTTAATGGAAATGTAATCCAGGTGACTACCTTATTAATTAAGCTGTTTGAGAGAATGCCAAGAGTGTGCAAAGCTGTCATCAAGGCTACTTTGAAGAATCTCAAGTATAAAATATATTTTGATTTGTTAAACACTTTTTTGGTTACAGCTTTATTCTAAAATGTTACATTTGTTACCCCAACTCAATCTACACACAATACGCATAATGACAGAGCAACTACAAGTTTGTAGAATTTTTGGGAGAAATTATAAGAAATCAAAAACAGAAATACCTTATTTACATAAGTAGTCAGACCCATTGCTATGAGATTCAAAAACAATTGGATATGATTTGGAAAGGCACACACCTGTCTATATAAGGTCCTATAGTTGACAGTGCATTTCAGAGAAAAAAAAACAATGAGCTTGAAAGAATTTTCCATATAGCTCCGAGACAGGATTGTGTCAAGGCACAGATCTGGGCAAGTGTACCAAAAAGCATGGAAAAAACAGTCGTAAAGAACACATTGGCCTCCATCATTCTTAAATGGATGAAGTTTGGAACCACCAAGACTCTTCCTAGAGCGGGTCGCCTGGCCAAACCGAGTAATCCGGGGAGAAGGGCCTTGGTCAGGGAGGTGACCAAGAACCAGATGGAGCTCCAGAGTTTCTCTGCCGAGTTGAGAGAACCTTCCAGAAGGACAACCATCTCTGCAGCACTCCACCAATCAGGTCTTTATGGTGAAGTGGCCAGACAGAAGCCACTCCTCAGTAAAAGAATCATGACAGCCCACTTGGAGTTTGCCAAAAGGCACCAAAAGATTATCTGGTCTGATGAAACCAAGATTAAACTCCTTGGTCTGAATGCCAAGCGTCACATCTGGAGGAAACCTGGCACCATCCCTACGATGAAGCATGCTGTGGGGATGTTTTTCAGCGGCAGAGACTGGGAGACTAGTCAGGATTGAGGGAAAGACGAATCAGAACAATGTACGAATAGGGAGTTCCTGGATGAACACCTGCTCCAGAGCACTCGGGACCTCAGACTGGGGTGAAGGTTCAACTTCCAACAGGACAACAACCCTAAGCACAAAGCCAAGACAATGGAGGCTTGGCTTTGGGATAAGTCTCTGAGTGTCCTTGAGTTGCCCAGTCAGACCCTGGACTTGAACCCAATCTAACATTGCTGGAGAGACCTGAAAATAGCTGTGCAGCATCGCTCCCCATCCAACCTGACAGAAGTTGAGAGTATCTGCTCAGAACAATGGGAGAAACCCAAATACAAGCGTGCCAAGCTTGTAGCGTCATACCCAAGAAGACTCGAGCCTGTAATCGCTGCTAAAGGTGCATCAACAAAGTACTGAGTAAAAGGTGTGAATACCTATGTAAATGTGATATTGCAGTTGTTTATTTTTAATACATTTGTAAAAATGTCTAAACTTGTTTTTGATTTGTCATTATGGGTATTATGTGTGGATCGATGATAATTTAATCCATTTTAAAATAAGGCTGTAAACTAACAACGTGGAAAAAGTCAAGGGGTCTGAGTACTTTCCGAATGTTCAGTATATTAGGATAATTTAGGATTTAGGCAGTACACCTTCATAAGCAGGACACAGTCTACACATTGCTTTGGGGAAAAACTATTTAATAGGTAGCACATGATTGCAATTTGCCAGAGAAGCCTGTTCCACCTCTGGGCAGCCAAATGTTCTGAGTTTTAACTACAAAGAACATACAATTGTTACAGTACCTGTTTTTTTACAGCCTGAATTGATTGTTGAAATCTTTACAAATGAATTACATATTAAAAGCTGAAATGTGTTGAGTCAATAAGTAGTCAACCCCTTTGTTACAGTATGGCAAGCCTAAATAAGTTCAGGAGTAAAAATGTGCATAGTAAGTTGCATGGACTCCCTGTGTGCTATAATAGTGCTTAACATTATTTTTGAATGACTACCTCATCTCTGTACCACCCACATACAATTAACTGTAAGGTCCCTCTGTCGAGCATTAAATTCCAACCAAATAGACCAGGGAGGTTTTCCAATGACTCGCAAAGGGCACCTATTGGTAGATGGGTAAAAAAGCAGATTTAATACCCCTTTGAGCATGGTGAATATATTAATTACACTTTGGATGGTGTATCAGTACACCCAGTCACTACAAAGACACAGGCATCCTGCCTAACTCAGGGGCCAGAGAAGAAGTAGTCCACTCAGGGATTTCACCTGTTTGCAACTAGGCACTAAAGTAATTTTGCAAAAAAATGTGGCAAAGCAATTCACTTTTTGTCCTGATTACAAAGTGTATGGGGCAAATCCAATACAACACATTACTGAGTACCACTCCATATTTTCAAGCATAGTGGTGGTTACATCATGTTATCGGTATGCCTGACATTGTAAAGGATTTGGGGAATTTTTCAGGATGTACAGAATGAAGCTAAGCACAGGCAAAATCCTATAGGAAAACATGGCATTGGGAGAAGAATTCACCTTTCAGCTGGACAATAACCTAAAACACAATGCTAAATCTACGCTAGAGTTGCTTAGCAAGAAGACAGTGAATGTTTCAGTTTTGACTTAAATCTACTTTAAATTATATTGTAGACCTGAAATAAAATGGTTATCTAGCAATGATCAACCACCAGGTTAAAAATGTGTAGCTATCAGGAAGAGGCGTCCAGAGAATTTTGAATGCCTTTGGGTTAAAGGGATTGACTGACAGATGCTTCATAAACAATCAATCAAGCACAGGCTGTCACCATCCACACCATTCATTTTCATTGGCCTTTGATTTTTTGGGGGGACATCCATACACATTTTTAAATAAATTATGTTGTTTGCCATTGGCATTTTTGTTATTTTTGTAGTTGATTTGACTACTTAGCTTGTTGAAAGGATAAATAAACATGTTTATATTGTGGGTTTATTGTGTTCATGGTTCATTGTGTTCAGGTTTTTTGTTCTTATGTTTTAGCACAGATAAAATAGAACTATCTGCATGTTGCTTTGGTGTGAAGGTTGTTAAATGTTCTTAATTTGATTCCTCTCTTCTCTGTAGATGGTTCACCAACCAGTTATAATTAGAAAAGATTTTACTCCCATCTGCTCTAAATGTAGTTGGCATGAAAGTCATACTGTATTGTCTGATATGTAGTGACAGAAAAAATCTGCTATTATTCTGTTTTTATCCCAAGGTTTTGACATGAATGAGTAATATACATTATGCAAATTGATAAGATTAACATTTTGTGAAATATTCATACAAAGGATGTTTACTTTAGTAAACCTTTTATTCCAAACGTACACATTCAAACCTATTTACAGGAATTAACATGCCAATGATTCATTCATCCTGCTCTGAATCTGAGGGTCACATAATAAAGGGGACATTTTGTGTTGAGCAAAATCAAAGTTTGTTCCACTTACCATGCAAATATGGCGTGTTTAGCCCATCAAAGGCAAACAATTTTCTTTTTTCATTGCTCAATTATGTTTCGAATAGCAATGCTTATAACTGTTAGCAAAATAAACAGAATAGCGATTGGAAAAACCATTCATCATTACCATATATATACAATGTTTTGAATATGAAATTACTTTACCCAGTTAATGCATACTAAGTTTAAAAAGTTTCTTAAAAATATTCTGTAAACTGCAGAAATCATTTTGATTATTAGATAGCTACTGTTGTCAGATTGTCAATAATTTAAATGTATGGGTTCATTCTGTCTGGCTATTTTAAAATGAAGCTCCTACAAAATTAGATTTAGAATCTCTCAAAGATGTGCTTCTAAAACTCCAGAATGTAAAAACTATTAAACATTCTCCTACTACCACTAAACAATTGAAAAAGAGACTGAAAAAACTGTGAGAAATGGAAATTCTTGATAGAAATGTCTGACAGGGCATAAAAAAGGATGTTTCAAAGGGGTAAAGTAAGTTATGCTTACCCACAAAGCAAATTGCTCTTGAGTTCATTGAAAGTGTGTGTGCAAGGATTAAGTTTGTGTGCAAGGATTAATCCACAATCACATCCCTTTACAGATGTCTGCTCCCAGTGCATCTCTGCCATCATTCACCCTATATCTCTAGCACAAACACACACGGCACGCACTCACACACACACACACAAATTAACGCAAACACACGCAGACTTACACAATTATGAGCAGTCCTTGACTTTAATGGGAGCAGTGTTCTCTTCCTTATAGTAAGGAAGCACAGTGGTTTGCTTGTCTTGACTCTCATTTTCGCTTGTCATTTTGAATGTGGTCATTGACATCTGAGTGTCTTTTTGCAGTGGCAACAGCATGTTCACAAATACACACATCTAGGTATCTTTAATAGTAAACAAAGCTCCCATTTGGCCTCAGGGAAGTAAAATGTACCTGCTGATAGTGTGGATGTGAAAAATAAAGAAGATCAGATCACAACATGTCAATACCACTGAGAAAAGGAAAGGACAAGATGTCTTCTGAGCTGTACAGAGAGTAAACACAAATTGGACAGGTTTCAACGGCAACCCTCATCAGTAATAATTTGCCTCTAGTTTTTATAAGACAAAATACTGCACACAGCATTCTGTTCCTTTTTTTTCGTTTGCACTTGATCATTTCTATAACATGAGCATATCATTGTCACAGTCGTGTGTATAGGTGGCAGGGAAGTCAGGCGCAGGGGAATCAAAACTTGGTGGAATGGAGTAGTTTAATAACACAACTCCAAAACCATAAAATACAATGGAACAAAGTGGGTGCGAGGACCTGTCGCGCACCAAATACAAAACACGAATAATGAACATAAAACAATCTCTGACAAAGACATGAGGGGAGACAGAGGGTTAAATACACAACAGGTAATGAATGGGATTGAAACCAGGTGTGTAGGAAGACCAAACCAATGGAAAATGAAAAATGGATCAATGATGGCTAGAAGACCGGTGACGTCGACCGCCGAGCACCGCCCGAACAAGGAGAGGCTTCGACAGAAGTCGTGACAATCATATTATAGCATAATTTACAGTAAATGAACACACCTACTCATTCAAGGGTTTCTCTTTATTTTTACTATGTTCTATATTGTAGAAACTATGAAATAACACATATGTGTAGCGGCTTTCTTGTGGAGAAGGAGAGTCGGACCAAAATGCAGCGTGATGATGATTCATGATAATTTAATGAAGGAAAAAACGACAAAATAATGAAATGTGAAAACCGAAACAGCCCTATCTGGTGCAAACACAAAGACAGGAACAATCACCCACAAAACACTCACAGAATATGGCTGCCTAAATATGGTTCCCAATCAGAGACAACGATAAACACCTGCCTCTGATTGAGAACCACTCCAGACAGCCATAGACTTTGCTAGATACCCCCACTAAGCCACACACCCAATAGCTAACAAAACCCCAAGACAAAACACACCACAATAAACCCATGTCACACACCGGCCTGACAAAATAAATAAAGACAAACACAATATACTTCGACCAGGGCGTGACAGAACCCTCCCCCCCTAAGGTGCGGACTCCCGGACCCACATCAAAACAATAGGGAGTGTCAGGGTGGGCGTCTGTCCATGGTGGCGGCTCCGGCGCGGGACGTGGACTCCACTCAATCAATGTCTTAGTCCCTCCTCCTCGCGTCCTAGGATAGTCCACCCTCACCGCCGACCATGGCATAGTAGTCCTCACCCAGAACCCCACTGGACTGAGGGGCAGCTCGGGACTGAGGGGCAGCTCGGGACTGAAGCAGCTCGGCACTGAGGGGAAGCTCGGCACTGAGGGGAAGCTAAGCACTGAGGGGAAGCTAAGCACTGAGGGGAAGCTAAGCACTGAGGGGAAGCTCAGGCAGGTAGTTGGATCTGGCAGATCCTGGCTGGCTGGCGGTTCTGGCAGATCCTGACTAACTGGCGGATCTGGAAGAGTCTGGCTGACTGGCGGATCTGGAAGAGTCTGGCTGACTGGCGGATCTGGAAGAGTCTGGCTGACTGGCGGATCTGGAAGAGTCTGGCTGACTGGCGGATCCTGGCAGACTGACGGCTCTGGCTGCTCCACGCTGACTGGCGGCTCTGGCTGCTCCACGCTGACTGGCGGCTCTGGCTGCTCCATGTAGGCTGACAGCTCTGGCGGCTTCGTGCAGACTGGCAGCTCTGGCGGCTCCGTGCAGACTGGCAGCTCCTTGCAGACTGGCAGCTCTGGCTGCTACATGCAGACTGGCAGCTCTGGCTGCTACATGCAGACTGGCAGCTCTGGCTGCTTCATGCAGACTGGCAGCTCTGGCTGCTTCATGCAGACTGGCAGCTCTGGCTGCTTCATGCAGACTGGCAGCTCTGGCTGCTTCATGCAGACTGGCAGCTCTGGGTGCTCCATGCAGACTGGCAGCTCTGGGTGCTCCATGCAGACTGGCAGCTCTGGGTGCTCCATGCAGACTGGCAGCTCTGGGTGCTCCATGCAGACTGGCAGCTCTGGGTGCTCCATGCAGGCTGGCAGCTCTGGGTGCTCCATGCAGGCTGGCAGCTCTGGGTGCTCCATGCAGGCTGGCAGCTCTGGGTGCTCCATGCAGGCTGGCAGCTCTGGGTGCTCCATGCAGGCTGGCAGCTCTGGCTGTGCTGAACAGGCAGGAGACTCCAGCAGCGCTGTAGAGGAGGAAGGCTCTGGCAGCGCTGAACAGGCGGGAGACTCCAGCAGCGCTGTAGAGGAGGAAGGCTCTGGCTGCGCTGAACAGGCGGGAGACTCCGGCAGCGCAGGAGAGGAGAAAGGCTCCGGCAGCGCTGAACAGGCGGGAGGCTCCGGCAGCGCAGGAGAGGAGGAAGGCTCGGGCAGCGCTGAACAGGTGGGAGACTCCGGCAGCGCAGGAGAGGAGAAAGGCTCTGGCAGCGCTGGAGAGGCGAGGCGCACTGTAGACCTGATGCGTGGTGCTGGCACTGGTGGTACTGGGCCGAGGACACGCACAGGAAGCCTGGTGCGGGGAGCTGCCACCGGAGGGCTGGTGTGTGGAGGTGGCATAGGATGGGCTAGACCATGAAGGCGTACTGGAGATCTTGAGAGCAGTGCTGGCACAGGACGTGCAAGGCTAGGGATGTGCACAGGAGGCCTGGTGCGTGAGGCTGGCACCAACTTCACCAGCCGACTAACACGCACCTCAGGACGAGTATGGAGCGCTGACCCAGGTGCCATCAAATCCCTGACATGCTCCTTCGGGCGAATTCCATGTTTAAAACACCAACACAGCAACTCCCTCATTACTCTCTCCTCCAATTTCCCAATTAACTCCTTCACAGTCTCTGCTTCGCTCACCTCCAACACCGGCTCTGGTCTCCTCCTTGGTTCCTCACGATAAACAGGGAGAGTTGGCTCAGGTCTGACTCCTGACTCTGCCACACTCTCCCTGAGCCTCCCCCCCAATACATTTTTGGGGCTGACTCTCGGGCTCCCTTCCGCACCGCCGTGCTTGCTTCGCCAACCTCATTCTCTCGTAACCTTCTAAACACTGCTCCATCGAATCCCAGGCGGGCTCCGGCAGTCTCCCTGGGTCGACCGCCCACCTGTCTATCTCCTCCCAAGTTGTGTAAGCCAGATATTGTTGCTCCTGTTGCCGCTGTTGCTTCTCCTCATACCAGCACCTCTCAGCTCTCGCCGCCTCCAGTTCATCTTTGGGGCGGCGATATTCTCCAGGCTGATCCCAGGATCCTTCTCCGAACAATTCATCCTCCCATGTCCATTCCTCTCTTTGTTGCTTTTGCTGTCGCTGCCTGTCACCACGCTGCTTGGTCCTGGTGTGGTGGGTTATTCTGTAACGGCTTTCTTGTGGAGAAGGAGAGTCGGACCAAAATGCAGCGTGATGATGATTCATGATATTTTAACGAAGGAAAAAACTATACATGAAGAAACTACAAAATAATGAAATGTGAAAACTGAAACAGCCCTATCTGGTGCAAACACAAAGACAGGAACAATCACCCACAAAACACTCAAAGAATATGGCTGCCTAAATATGGTTCCCAATCAGAGACAACGATAAACACCTGCCTCTGATTGAGAACCACTCCAGACAGCCATAGACTTTGCTAGATACCCCCACTAAGCCACACACCCAATACCTAACAAAACCCCAAGACAAAACACACCACAATAAACCCATGTCACACCCGGCCTGACCAAATAAATAAAGACAAACACTAAATAAAGACAAAGACTTCGACCAGGGCGTGACAATATGTAACCAAAAAAGTGTTATACCAATCAAAATATATTTTATATTTGAGATTGATGACAGCTTTGCAAACTCTTGGCATTCTCTCAACCAGCTTCATGAGGTAGTCACATGGAATTAATTTCAATTAACAGGTGCGCCATGTTAAAACTTCTACAGGATCAGTGTCCCAACCTCGGGATGGTTGAGCTAACGTAGGCTAATGTGATTAGCATGAGGTTATAAGAAAGAAAAAAACAAAAATCCCAGGACATAAAAAAAATATGATATGGGCAGAAAGCTTAAAGTGTTGTATATCTAAATGCAATGTCCAATTTACAGTGAAAGAATACCATTCTATTGTTTGAGGAGAGTGCGCAATTATGAACTTGAACATGTATGAATGCTGCTTCCATCTTTTGGCCAAAGCCTGGGCTAGAATGATTCATTATGGCCTTTCTCTTGCATTTCAAAGATGAAGGTACAAAAAAAACAAAAAAACATGTTTTTTACTTTGTATTATCTTTTACCAGATCTAATGTGTTCTATTCTCCTACATTCAATTCACATTTCCACAAACGTCAAAGTGTTTCCTTTCAAATGGTATCGAGAACATGCATATCCTTGCTTCAGGTCCTGAGCTACAGGCAATTCGATTTGAGTATGACATTTTAGGCAAAAATTGAAAAAAAAGGGGGCGGATCCTTAAGAGGTGAAATGTCTTTCCTTCTTAATGCGTTTGAGCCAATCAGTTGTGTGGTGACAAGATAGAGGTGGTACAGAAGATAGCCCTATTTGGTAAAATACCAAGTCCATATTATGGCATGAACAGCTCAAATAAGCAATGAGAAACGACAGAACTTTGAACGTTTCTTCAAGTGCAGTCGCAAAAACCATCAAACGCTATATGATAACACTATCGCTCAAGAAGACGGCCACAGGAAAGAAATACCCAAAGTTACCTCTGCTGCATAGAATACGTTCATTAAAGTTCATTACAGCCTCAGAAATTGGAGCCCAAATAAAGGTTCCACAGAGTTCAAGTAACAGACACATCTCAACATCAACTATTCAGAGGAAACTGTCTGAATCAGCCCTTAATGGTCGAATTGCTGGAATGAAACCACTACTAAAGAACACCAATAATAAGAAAATACTTGCTGGGCCAAGAAACATGAGCAATGGACATTAGCCTAATGGGAATCTACCCTTTGGTCTGATGAGTTCAAATGAGAGATTTTTGGTTCCAACTGCCGAGTCTTTGTGAGACGCGGAGTAGGTGAACGGATTATCTCCTCATGTGTGGTTCCCCCCATGAAGCATGGAGGAGGAGGTGTGATGTGTGGGGCTGCTTTGCTGGTGACACTGTCAGTGATTTATTTAGAATTCAAGGCACACTTAACCAGCATGGTTACCACAGCATTCTGCAGCGATACACCATCCCATCTGGTTTGCGCTTAGCGGGACTATCATTTATTTTTCAACAGGACAATGACCTGAAACACACCTCCAGGCTGTGTAAGGGCTATTTGACCAAGATGGAGAGTGATGGAGTGCTGATGTCCTCCACAATCACCTGACCTCAACCCAATTGAGATGGTTTGGGATGAGTTGGACTGCAGAGTGAAGGAAAAGCAGCCAACAAGTGCTCAACATATGTGGGAACTTCTTATTTACAATGACGGCCTAGGAACAGTGGGTTGTCTGCCTTGATCAGGGGCAGATCGACAGATTTTTACCTTGTCAGCTCAGGGAATTTGATCTAGCAACCTTTCAGTTACAGGCCCATCATCCTAAAGGATACCTGCCACCCAATGGTTCCATATATGTTATTTCATAGTTTTGATGTCTTCACTATTATTCTACAGTATAGAACATAGTAGAAATAAAGCAAAACCCTTGAATGAGTAGGTGTGTCCAAACTTTTGACTGGAATTGTATATATTTGCTACTGTATATATATATATATATATATATATGCTACCTTATATAATGCTACTTACCCTACATTATTCATCTCATATGCATACGTATATACTGTACCCTATATCATCGACTGCATCCTTATGTAATACATGTATCACTAGCCACTTTAACTATGCCACTTTGTTTACATACTCATCTCATATGTATATACTGTACTCGATACCATCTACTGTATCTTGCCTATGCTGCTCTGTACCATCACTCATTCATGTATCCTTATGTACATATTCTTTATCCCCTTACACTGTGTATAAGACAGTAGTTTTGGAATTGTTAGTTAGATTACTTGTTGGTTATTACTGCATTGTCGGAACTAGAAGCACAAGCATTTCGCTAAACTTGCATTAACATCTGCTAACCATGTGTATGTGACAAATACAATTTGATTTGATTTGATTTGCTATATATATATATATATATATGAATGAAATACATAATTTGTATAAATATTTATATTTATATACAAATTATCTTCTATATATTGATTCATGACATGTACTGAAATATCAAGATTGTCACGAATCCCGCTTCCTGAGTCTGTGTTTGCCTGTGTTTCTGTCCTGGAGTGTGTTTCTGGTGTCCTGGAACGCACCCGGTCTGGTTGCCGGGCGAATTAGCTTGTTGGGAGATCGATGTTCACCCGCACCTGTATCCCATCAGTAATCTGCACACCTGTCCTGATCATCACCTCTCCCCTTCAAAAGCTCTGACCTGACATCCATTCCCTGCCGGATCGTTAGCCATGAACAGTATGTTGTGCCATAGTATCAGCCTCAAGTTGGATAGAATTTGTTTTGTTGTTTTTTTTACGTATTGCTTGCCTTAAACTTACCTCCATTTGTTCTGTCTTCAGTTACTCACCCGGATCATTTAACCCATTCCCGTCTGGTCGTCGGAGGATTCCGCTACCCCATTGGATCCACCTATTTACTCCCATCAACTCACCACCACTGCCCGCTACGCCACCTGGATATATCTACCCATTCACATTCACTTGTAAATAAATACTCACCTTCTTCCTACTCTCCTTGTCCTGGTCTGCTTCTGGGTTCGATTTTGAAAGAACGTGACAGAACGATCCGGCCAAGGATGAACCCAGCGGACCTGGACTCCGTTTGCCATGCCATTACCCAGCAGGGGAAGACATTGGGACAACACAAGACTGCGCTACAGGAGATAGCGGGTTCAATCCAGAACTTATCTGCTAGCTTGACACAAATCCAGGATCAGCTCAGTTTGCCGGCGATTTATTCACCACCTGTTTCACCCATCTCACCTGCCGTGTCTGGTGCGGTTTCCTTCCGTGAGCCCAAGGTTCCAACACCGGAGAAGTACGAGGGAGATCTGGGAGGATGCCGTTCATTTCTTTTACAGTGTGGGTTGGTTTTTGATCTGCAGCCCTACTCTTACGCCACAGATAAGGCTAGGATAGCTTTTGTTATTGAGCTGCTGCGTGGTAGAGCTCTGGAATGGGCTTCAGCTGTTTGGGAACGACGGGACACATGCATGACGTCATACCAGGGTTTCACGGCAGAGATGAGAAAGCTTTTTGACCATCCAGTCCGAGGTAAGGACTCAGCTAAACGTTTGTTCTCTCTTCTCCAAGGAGCTCGCAGTGTGGCAGACTTTGTGATAGAATTCAGGACATTGGCTGTGGAGAGTGGTTGGAATGAGGAATCACTACAAGCGTTTTTTTTACCAGGGGTTGTCGGAGCAACTCAAGGACGAGCTGATCTCCTATCCAGAGCCTAGTGACCTAGATAGTTTGGTCACCTTAGCTATTCGGGTAGATAATAGAGTCTGAGAGAGGAGGGAGAAGCAGTGGGGTCCATCTAATCAATCTGAGACTCGGTTACCATTCGGGTCAGGAAGTGGACCAGAACGGGTTGATCATTTTCCCTCACACGGGATTAGTGGAGGAGTCCTGCCGCCAGATCCTGAACCTATGCCAGTGGGGCGGCACGGGTTAACTAAGGACGAGCGCCAACGTAGACGTGAGACCAACAGCTGCCTCTACTGTGGTAGCTCGGGACATTACATCTCCGTTTGTCCTCAGCGCCCGTTAAACTGCTCGGCTCGTTAAGTTTGGGAGGTTTGTTAGCGAGCCAGTTTCAACCTCTCAAGAGCCCTGTCAGACCTCGTTTTCCTGCTACCCTCATAAATAAGAATCAGAGTTTAGCGATTAACGCTTTCATCGATTCAGGTGCCGATGACAGCTTCATTGATGCCGACTTAGTGGAACAGCTGGGGCTTTCCAAGGAGCAATTACCGGAAGCCATTGAAGAAACCACTCTGAACGGCAGTAGTCTGGCACGGATCACTATGAGGACTGAACCGGTTAAGATGTTGTCGGGGAATCATTCAGAGGTTATTTCTTTTTTCATTTTGCCTTCCCCCCCATGTTCCTCTGGTTCTTGGATACCCCTGGCTAAGAGAACACAATCCTTTGTTCGATTGGGTGACTGGTAAGGTAACTAGTTGGAGCATTGAGTGCCATGCTAACTGCCTCAGGACTGCCTGTTCTCATGCTGTCCCCAGTCGGGTCAGTGAGTCTGCTCCTCCTGATTTGTCCCTGGTTCCTGAAACATATCACGAGTTGGGTGAGGTGTTCAGTAAGCAGAAAGCTCAGTCACTTCCTCCCCACCGACCTTATGATTGTACAATTAAGCTGTTCCCTGGAGCTGCCTTTCCCAAGGGACGGTTATACAGTATTTCTCGACCTGAGCGGGAAGCCCTGGAGACCTACATAAAGGAGTCTCTTGCTGCAGGTCTCATTCGTCCTTCCTTCATCTGCCACTGGGATGTCCCCCTTCCAATGCCTGTACGGATACCAACCTCCCTTGTTTCCTTCTCAGGAGAGGGATCTTTCGGTTCCTTCTGTCCAGGCCCACATTCGTCGTTGCCACCGGACCTGGCATCGGGCCAGGAAGGTCTTCCTTAGAGTTTCTGACCGGTATCAGATCCAGGCGAATCGTCGCCGTATTCCTGCTCCCGCTTATACCATCGGAGATAAGGTTTGGTTGGCTACACGGGAGCTTCCTCTATGGACTGAGTCGAGGAAACTGTCACCAAAGTTCATTGGTCCGTTTGTGGTGGAGAGAATCATTAACCCTGTTGTGGTCCGACTCAAATTGCCGGCAACGCTTCGAGTACACCCCACCTTTCATGTCTCCTGCCTCAAGCCGGTTCTCCTCAGTCCTCTGTTGCCCCCTCCTCCTCGGATGATCGGAGGTGGTCCTGCCTACACGGTGTGCCGCATAATGGATTCCAGACGGCGGGGTCGAGGTTTCCAATATCTCGTGGATTGGGAAGGATATGGTCCAGAGGAGAGGAGTTGGATTCCTCGGTGTCAGATCCTTTATGACGACCTGCTTCGTGACTTCTACCGCCTCCACCCTGGCGCTCCAGGTAGTCCGCCCGGTGGCGTTCGTCGGAGGGGGGGTACTGTCACGAATCCCGCTTCCTGAGTCTGTGTTTGCCTGTGTTTCTGTCCTGGAGTGTGTTTCCGGTGTCCTGGAACGCACCCGGTCTGGTTGCCGGGCGAATTAGCTTGTTGGGAGATCGATGTTCACCCGCACCTGTATCCCATCAGTAATCTGCACACCTGTCCTGATCATCACCTCTCCCCTTCAAAAGCTCTGACCTGACATCCATTCCCTGCCGGATCGTTAGCCATGAATAGTATGTTGTGCCATAGTATCAGCCTCAAGTTGGATAGAATTTGTTTTGTTGTTTTTTTACATATTGCTTGCCTTAAACTTACCTCCGTTTGTTCTGTCTTCAGTTACTCACCCGGATCATTTACCCCATTCCCGCCTGGTCGGAGGAGGATTCCACTACCCCATTGAATCCACCTATTTACTCCCATCAACTCACCACCGCTGCCCGCTACGCCACCTGGATATATCTACCCATTCACATTCACTTGTAAATAAATACTCACCTTCTTCCTACTCTCCTTGTCCTGGTCTGCTTCTGGGTTCGATTTTGAAAGAACGTGACAAAGATATGGTCTCCTGAGGCATTGTGACTTCAGGTCTCTTTCCTAAGCAAAAGGATATTCTGAAACAAAGCAGTACCTTCACACCAATAACCAATATTGTTTCAATGACATTTCATTGCGTTATAGATATTCACCCACACATTTTCTGTTGTATCGACATTTTGGAATGTTTATCGTGATGACCAATGGACACAGATCCAAAAACGGCAACAATGGTATACCATCAACTCTTCAATGTTATCCACTTTACTTGGTTGTATGTGATTTGTAGTAAGAGGTTGTTGTACATTTTGAAAGTTGTGAAGTGGTGATGTTTTTGTTCTTTATGCAGGATTAGCTCAGGAGTATTATGAGTGGTTGAGTGATGCTCTTCAGGTAAATCACTCAGAGTGATAATAGTGTACCTCTAATGGATTATTGCTCCTATTAGGGGGCTGGAAATTATGGTTTCAAACTAATCGGCCATGCTGATGTCACAGATCTGGCTTAGAAACTTCTACAACCCACACCAGGAAAAGATGAGCTGGCATCCTTGTGATACTGTATGTACTGCACTCCAGCTGAGTATTGATGTCACGTCCTGACCATAGAAAGCTTTTATTTTCTATGGTGGAGTAAGTAGGTCAGGGCATGTTCTAGTTTATTATTTCTATGTTGGCGTAGTATGGTTCCCAATCAGAGGCAGCTGTCTATAGTTGTCTCTGATTGGGGATCATACTTAGGCAGCCCTTTTTCCCACCTTCAGTTGTGGGATCTTGTCTTTGTTTGGTTGCATGTTTTTGCACGACGAAGCTTTCCGTTCGTTGTGTTTTATTGTTTTTCGATGGTTCACATTTTAATAAAGTAATAAATCACGCTGCACCTTGGTCTACCCTTAACGACGAACGTTACAGAAGATCCCACCACCAAAGGACCAAGCAGCGTGGCCAGGAGGAGCAGGGATACTGGGCCCGGGAGAAAAGGGAGTGGAGGACATCATGGACATGGGAGAAGGTTATGGCAGGGGACAAGACCCTGCCATGGAAGGCAGCGAAGGAGGATCAACGACGACTCCGGGGTTCGCAACCAAGATGCAAGCACAAGAGGCAGGGGTGGTTGGCGGAGCCAGGTTCCAGACCAGAGCCAACTCCCTGCACTCTCTTTGAGGCACCATGTTATGCGGTGATTCGCACTGTGTCTCGTGTGCGCTTTCACAGCCCAGTGCGTCCTGTGACAGCGCCCCGCACTTGCCGGGCTAAAGTGGGCATCCAGCCAGGACGGGTTGTGCCAGCTCTACACTCTAGACCTCCAGTATGCTTCCACAGTCCATTACGTCCTGTGCCTCCTCCCCGCACTCGCCTTGAGGCGCGTGTCATCAGTCCGGTGTCACCTGTACCGGTCCCACGCATCAGGCCTCCAGTGCGCCTCCACAGTCCAGTACGTCCTGTGCCTCCTCCCCGCACTCGCCCTGAGGTGCGTGTCATCAGCCCAGTGCCACCTGTACCGGTCTCACGCATCAGGCCTCCAGTGCGCCTCCACAGTCCAGAGATTCCGGCGACAGTTCCCAGTCGGAGCTTCCGGCGACTGTTCCCAGTCCAGAGCTTCCGACGATGGTCCCGGTACGAAACCTCCTGAGACGGTCCACGGTCCTGAACCTCCTGAGATGGTCCATGCTCCGGAACCTCCAGCTCCATGGCCGGAGCCTTCTCCTGCGCCGATGCCCAGTCTAAGCATGGCGTCCAATCCAGTGCCAAGGCCAGAGTCTTCTTCTGTGTTGGTACCCAGTCCAGGCACAGTGTCCAGCCCGGGTCCATGGCTGGATTCACGGGATGAGCGGGTTCTTCGTCCCGCACCTGAGCCACCTCCGATGCTGGAGGATCTGCGGGATGAGAGGGTTCTTCGTCCCGCACCAGAGCCGCCACCAACACTAGACACCCTCCCTTTTGGTTTCAGGTTTTGCAGCCGGAGTCCGCACCTTTGGGAGGGGGGGGTACTGTCACATCCTGACCATAGGAAGCCTTTATTTTCTATGGTGGAGTAGGTCAGGGTGTGACTGGGGGGTGTTCTAGTTCATTATTTCTATGTGGAGTCTAGTTTTTGTATTTCTATGTTGGCGATCATACGTAGGCAGCCCTTTTTCCCACCTTCAGTTGTGAGATCTCGTCTTCGTTTGGTTGCATATTTTTGCATGACAAAGCTTTTCGTTCGTTGTGTTTTTTTTTTTTCGCTGGTTCACATTTTAATAAAGTATGATGAACCCAAATCACGCTGCGCCTTGGTCTCCCCTTAATGACGAACATGAATAGCCAAAGTAGTAAAGAAAATATGCTGTAGTCCAAAACTTTAAATATATTTAGCAGAGCCTTTGCATTATATGATTTGAACAAATGTAATATTTTCTGTGTTTTTTCCATGAAAGTACAGAGTGAATTTACATTGCGACAATGACTGTGGAGGTTGGCGAACTACACATTTTTACTGCCGTAATTCTGCAGTGTAACTGCAGTTATTCTGTAATTACTGAGTCCAAAATACCACAGTTTCAAAACTGCAGTTTTTTGTAAGTGTTCACAGGAGTTCACTGAACTTTGCAAAAATGAAAAACAGATTAAATATTTGTGGAATATAACAGAAAAAATAGAAACATAAGTACATTCTTTGAAAATATTAAAATGTGGTTTTCCAGCGTTGAAGCCAGATTAATATTTTAAGCAGAAATGCTTTGGTTGTGCTGCGCTACAGAGAGCACTTTTAAACATGTTGTGTTTCTGTCCAGCGGGGCCGTGGGCTCAGTGCTCAGAGCACTTTGGCTGCAGATTGGCGGTGGGAGAATGGTTTCCGTCCAGCTGAGATAATGGAATTGGTGTGTTCTCCCTGGGATGCGCTCCTGACTGGAGTCAGTTCTGTTAATAGCAGGAGCTTCAACTCGCAGACCCCTACTCTGGCTTGGGCGGCACATGGGGAGGAAAGAGGAGAGCAGTACATGAGGCAGTGTGAGTAGCACAGGCAGGGCAATGGATGTATAATGAATGAACCAGGGACTGGAACATACAGACAGAGATCTGTATGTAATGACGAGATGATCATGTTTCCACCGTAACAATGGAAGCCATTGTCCCAAAGGCAGAAAGGCAGGCTACATACTTAGGTCCAAAATAAGCCCATAGAAATGCATTGGGCTTATTTTGGACAAATTTTGGAGAGAGTGAAACCTCTTAATTCGCCTCTTCCTCTCTGCTATAGTTCAGAATTCTTCTTGGAGCTGCTAATATGTAATCATAAAAGAGACAGGCCCACCACACTTCACTCCAAATGACTCACAATACAAATACATCAGAAAAGCCAAGAGCATGTTCTGTATTAAATACCTTTGGTGGAAATATCCTACTGTCCAGACCCTTTTGAAGCACAATCACAACTGCTCTGCATAGCTTTTCACCCCATGTACTAAACCAATCAAACCGTTCTGCAGCAGTAACTGATTGTATAAGGCTGGGCAATTTGCTATGGGAAGGTACAGGAAGATATAGCAGTTGTGTTGTGGCATCTGTTTTCACACACAGATCTATCTTTGGGTAAGTGTGAATCAGAATGATTAGGTGCTTTAATACCCGATGATGAAATACATAAAAAGTTATGGAATATCACAGTATCATCATGGATATTACCCTTCTGTTTTGAGAATAATCTATTGCAATGTGAGCATGGTTGGGATCCAGTATGAGTCTATGCGGGATGCTCCTCAACAACCTGTAACAGTGCCTTGCACCCCCAGAAGGGAGAGACTGTCTGGTCCCTCCCATCAACATGTTGCTAGTATTCAGATTGCAAATCTCTTCGTGCTTCCAGATATAATTGTCAAGCCGATGGTGGCTGTGTGGTAAATATTGATGGCAAATGCCAGCTGGATAGATTAGTGCGCGTTTTTGATTGTGGTCAATCCTATTCCGGATCAGCGTGGGCAGATGATATAAATGAGGCTCATTGTCTTCCAGCTCAGCTCAGTGTATGAATTCAGCATGATGTATTGCACACACTCTGTAGGAGGAATCAGGCTTAATCTTCACCTCCAGTTAATTACTGCAGACAAACAGAATGGACCACCAGAGACTCTTTTCTGCTGGCTGCCTCAAACCAGAAGAGATTTCCCCCCCACCAGCTGATTTGGTTTAAACTCACAATAATCTTTGCTGCAAAACAATCTGTTTTCTCTATTATCAAATGCATTTTCACATGAGCTGAACAGATAGAGAAGGCTGTGTCTATTCTCACTAATTACAGTGATTATTACTCAGTGATGATATAATAGGCACTCAAACAAATACTCTCTCCCCCCTCACACACACACACTTTCACATTCACCACACACTTTGCTGCTACTGTCTATTATCTATATTTTTCCCTAGTCACTTTACCCATATGATATGTACTACATATCTACCTCAATCACCTCTTACCCCTAAACAACAACTCGGTACTGATACTCCCAATATACAGTGCATTCGGAAAGTATTCCGACCCCTTGACTCTTTCCACATTTTGTTACTTTACAGCCTTATTCTAAAATGTATTAAATAAAATAACAAATAAAACAGAAATATCTAAATACTTATTTACATAAGCTCTCCCTCACTCTGCAGTTATTTTTCATTATTTACACTCAAGTGTACGCTCGTCTATGACTGTTGACACACAGGCGAGACACATACAGTTCACATCTTGTACTGAATGCCAACTCCCTGAAACTCCAACATGTGCAGCTTCACCGGGAGCCAAGTCCTTCCCCACTGAGCATAACATGTTAGGATGATGACACTCTTTATAGGCCAAATTACAAGACTGATGATTAAACACATGGCTGTTCACTCACACAAAAACAAGAGTCCTGCTGCCTGCAGTCCAAATAACTATTGTATGCCAGAGATTCATTGGACTATATCCCATCGCATACATCACACCATACAAGCAAAATGTTTTCTTCATTTGTTTTTTGGGGTCAGAATATGTGCAACAAATAATTTCTATATGCATACATGTACAGTATAGTATATTCTCATTTTAGACTTTGTAATAGAGAGCGAGATAATATTTAATCACCAAATCCGGAGGTCTAGGATAAATTAGAATGGAGTATACTGGAAGGTTCTATCTTGATTGTCACTGACTCTTCTCTAGGAGAGATTTGGAAGCTGATCTGAGGATGTTCTCTGATGTCTCAAGCTAGGCATCTCCGGGTGCCATATGGCAACATTGAAAGGCACGGCTGTGTATGGAATAGAGAGTGTGTGGTAAACGGGCCACATTAAATCGAGCTATGTGTGACACTTCACAGCCAGAGTCTCCCTCCTCTTTGTAGTCATTATTGTATGAAAGTGCTGACCAAAGCGATTGCACCGCAGCCTGTGATCTCAAACACTAGGACATTTTCACCTGTCTTTTGTGGATGAAAACATTGACATCTGCAAAAACAAAACCAGAAGTAAAAAGTTGGCTGTATACGCAAGAAGGGGAACAGAGATTATTAGTAGTTGTGTTCGTTGTTATGTTATGTAGTTATATGCTCAGTCATATATTCTTCATTTAAATAATACACACCCCAGGAATATATTATTGCATGAAGAACAATACATCACTATTTGAATGTTTATTTTGCATGTGACCTTCTGTGAATAATGGATATTGTTAATGGAGCAAAATAATCTAACATTGTTTCCACATTATAATGACAATAACTTTCAGAAAATACTCATATATACTTTCATGGACAGTGCATCTCAGTTCATAAAGTGTACATTGCTATTGGCTCCGTACTGAAACTGAAGTGTACCACTTGAGAGTACTAATCGCCTCCTAAGCATGTCTGGAGAGTGTTTCTCTGTGCATCAATGTGCCTGGTGATGGTCTGTCTAATGTGAGTGCTATGGCTATGCCTGTGAGTCCCTCCTCACTACACTCATCTGGTCGCTTCATTGCACCCTAGGAAATATTTCATGATCTCTAAGTGACTAAAACACACTGTGAGCATTTTTGATCAGATCTTTACATTTTAATCTTCATAAGATGTTTAAAAAGTTTGACGTTCTTTGCCCCATGATTCATTATGCATACTCTGGCATTCCATTTTGAGAAGTCGTATATTTTCTGCAGGCCACCATTATTATTTTAGTATTATTAAACTCAGCATAGACCTTGTCTTGTCATCCTCCAGTGTCACTCCGTAATGGTCCTGCACAAAAAGTCTCCTGACTTTGCAGTTCAGTAAATGTTTTGAGACAACAATTTTATTGGCAAGACCTTAAGAGGGACCCTGTGCACATTGTCAGTGTGACAGCCCATAAACACCACAGGCTGTTTTATGATGGACCACTCAGATTATATCTTGTGATCAATCTTCAATCAGACCAGCTGTCACAAATTTCACCAGAGACTTCTGAATGAATGGGACTCATCGATTTCTGTCCCGGACGGATATGCCTTTTGCTGATTCCACTGGCACTTTCACCATAAAAAACACACACAAAAACATAGAATTTGGGGTCTGAGATGGGACACTGCGGTGGAACGATACAGTGAATCAGGAGACTAAGGGTGTGCAAACAATGAAACATGATGTTTTGATAATAAATTCTGATTATGTCTTACAGCCAATGATGGTAGTGACTCACTCTCTCCAATCAGATGACTCCCTAACTAACAGCACTAGTCATCATAATGTCAGTATATCAAAGGCTGTGTGAATCTCTACAAGCAGCAATACAATCCAGAAAACCTACTTCCTTAACATTCAAAAGGTTGAAAATTGGCATACAAATTGTTGTATGTCCATCCAGTGGCCTGTTATGCCCTGATGTCTCAAGTTGCAAGTGAGGCTTACATGAGAAGGAACCTGTGAGATAAGAAGGAACTGGCTGACAGGACTGGCCATGATGAGATGATTGGGACTCAACAGGGTAGAGCAGCAGAGACGTTGGACTTTTATCAGTGGTGCTTGCTCACACGTTGCCTGGCGTGTAAGTTTGATGTGCACGTGACACAAGTAGAAAGGGATAGTAGCAATAGGATTAGTGGCGGACTGCCGGCAGATGCATCTCCCCCCTCTGACAATCACACAGCCACTGATCCTGCAGGGAAAAGCGATGGTCGCTGGGATTTCCATGTTCACCAATTAGCATGCTCTCCTGCCTGTCCGTCATGAATCATAAGGGATCTTGATCTCCTAATGGGGGACATTGAGAGACTGTCATGTTGAACTTGGGCTATATCCTGTTAATGTAACGCATCAGTCAGTGATGTAAGAAATAGGCTGAGCTGATCGGCACTGAGTGATCTCATCATATGATCTGTGGAGGGAAATGGAACATTCCTGAATTATGTTATGATAGAAGTTGATTGGCTGAGCAAGAGGGATGATTGAGGAAATGTGGTTGTGAATTTTATCTGAAGAAAAGCTGTACTGCATTTTCATAGTGACACATAACATGGGTTATGGGTCTGCAACTTGTTAAACAATCATGTCAGAATCTGGGATCTGTTTTACATTGTACAGTAGGTCAAGATAAAGATAGAAACATCACTGTTACCTATGAATATGATATAGTTCCTTCAGAAAGTATTCATACCCCTTGACTTATTCCACATTTTGATGTGTTACATCCTGAATTCAAATGGTATTAAATGTGTTTATTTTCTCACCAATCTACATACAGTACAATAACCCATAATGACAAAGTGAAAACATAATTTTTTTAAATGTATTGAAAATGTAATGCAGAAACATCTAATACACATAAATATTCGAACTACTGAGTAAATACATGTTAGAATCACCTTTGGCAGCGATTACAGCTGTGAGTCTCTCTGGCTAAGTCTCAAAGAGCTTTCGACACACCTGGATTGTACAATATTTGCCCACTATTCTTCTTAAAATTCTTCGTGCTATGTCAAATTGGGTGTTGATCATTGCTAGACAACCATTTTCAAGTTTTGCCATATATTTCAAGCAGATTTAAGTGGAAACTGTAACTCGGCCACTAAGGAACGTTCACTTTCTTCTTGGTAAGCAACGCCAGTGTAGATTTGGCCTTGTGTTTAAGGTTATTGTCCTGCTGAAAGGTGCATTTATCTCAGTGTGTCATGGAAAGCAGAATGAACCAGTTTATCCTATTTTGCATGTGCTTAGCCTCCCCAGTCCTAAATGATTACAAGCACACCCAGAACATGATGCAGCCACCACCATCAATGAAAACATGGAGAGTGGTACTCAGTAATGTGTTGTATTGGAATTGCCCCAAACATAACACTTTCTATTCAGGACAAGTGAATTGCTTTGCCACATTTTTTAGGTTCTTGTTACAAACAGGATGCATGCTTAGGAATATTTTTTTATTCTGTAAGGGCTTCCTTCTTCTCACTCTGTCAATTAGGTTAGCATTGTGGAGTAACTACAATGTTGTTGATCCATACATTTTTACCCATCTACCAACACGTGCCCTTCTTTGCGATGCATTGGAAAACCTCCATGGTCTTTGTGGTTGAATATCTTCTTGAAATTCAGTGCTCGACTAAGGAACCTTAAACATAATTGTATGCGTGGGGTACAGAGATGAGGTAGTCATTCAAAAATCATATTAATAAACACTATTATTGCACACAGAGTGAGTCCATGCAACTTATTGTTGAGCAAATTTTTACTCCTGAACATATTTAGCATGGTCGTTCTTCAAAAGTAATTTCCTGACCATCTTAAATAATTGTACCCCTTACAAAAAATGTAGAACTAAGAACAGATATAGCCCTTGGTTCACTCCAGACCTGACTGCCCTCGACCAGCACAAAAACATCCTGTGGAGAACTGCAATAGCATCCTGTAGTTCTAACTTCAAAAAGTATTGGGACACTGTAAAGTCCATGGAGAACAAGAGCACCTCCTCCCAGCTGCCCACTGCAATTGAGGCTAGGTAACACGGTCACCACCGATAAATCCACGATAATCGAGAATTTCAATAAGCATTTCTCTACGGCTGGCCATGCTTTCCTCCTGGCTACCCCAACCCCAGCCAACAGCATCCCCCGCAGCTACTTGCCCGAGCCTCCCCAGCTTCTCCTTCACCCAAATCCAGATAGCAGATGTTCTGAAAGAGCTGCAAAACCTGGACCCGTACAAATCAGCTGGGCGAGACAATCTGGACCCTCTCTTTCTAAAATTACCCGCCGCCGTTGTTGCATCCCCTATTACCAGTCTGTTCAACCTCTCTTTTTTTGTCCAAGATCCCTAAAGATTGGAAAGCTGCCGCAGTCATCCCCCTCTTCAAAGGAATGGCAATCTCTAGACCCAAACTGTTATAGATCTATATCCATCCTCCCCTGCCACTCTAAAGTCTATTTTCACCTCCGGATGAAAAGCATGCCCAAAGTAAACTGCCTGTTACTCAGGCCCAGATGCTAGTATATGCATATAATTTGTAGATTTTGATAGAAAACACTCTAAAGTTTCCACAACTGTTAAAATAATGTCTGTGAGTAAAGCAGAACTGATATGGCAGGTGAGAACCTGAAAAAAATCCATCCAGGAAGTAGGATTGTTTTACGTTTGTAGTTTTCCATTGACTGCCTTTACAGTATCCAATCATTTAGGACTCAGATTGCACTTAAAACCACTGTGAATGAGTGGACCCTGCAGTGTCCCAGTGCTGTTTACTATGTGCGACCGAGAGTGCACCTTTCTTGTTTTTCTTTTGTATTGACGAAGCTATTGTCCGGTTGAAATATTATTGATTATTATGACTAAAAACAACCTAAGGATTGATTATAAAAATTGTTTGACATGTTTCTACGAACTTTACTGACACTTCTGGGATTTTTCTTCTGCCTGTTGTGACTGCATTGGAGCCATTGGATTTTTGGAGGTTTTTGGATATTAAGAGGGACTTTATCGAACAAAACAAACATTTATTGGGTAACTGGGAGTCTTGTGAGTACAACCATATGAAGATCATCAAAGGGAAGTGGTTAATTTTATCGCTATTTCAGCCTCTACTTGGCTGGTAACTGTTTGTAAATGTTTTGTGTGCTGGGCGCTGTCATCCGATGGTATGCTTTCACCGTAAAGCCTTTTTGAAATCTGACACAACGGTTGGATTAATAAGAAGTTAATTAATTAATGCACCCCTTCTGAAAAAACCTACACTCGATCCCTCCGATGTCAACAACTACAGACCAGTATCCCTTCTTTCTTTTCTCTCCAAAACCCTTGAACGTGCCGTCCTTGGCCAGCTCTCCCGCTATCTCTCTCAGAATGACCTTCTTGATCCAAATCAGTCAGGTTTCAAGACTAGTCATTCAACTGAGACTGCTCTTCTCTGTATCACGGAGGCGCTCCGCACTGCTAAAGCTAACTCTCTCTCCTCTGCTCTCATCCTTCTAGACCTATCGGCTGCCTTCGATACTGTGAACCATCAGATCCTCCTCTCCACCCTCTCCGAGTTGGGCATCTCCGGCGCGGCCCACGCTTGGATTGCGTCCTACCTGACAGGTCGCTCCTACCAGGTGGCGTGGCGAGAATCCGTCTCCTCACCACGTGCTCTCACCACTGGTGTCCCCCAGGGCTCTGTTCTAGGCCCTCTCCTATTCTCGCTATACACCAAGTCACTTGGCTCTGTCATAACCTCACATGGTCTCTCCTATCATTGCTATGCAGACGACACACAATTAATCTTCTCCTTCTGATGACCAGGTGGCGAATCGCATCTCTGCATGTCTGGCAGACATATCAGTGTGGATGACGGATCACCACCTCAAGCTGAACCTCGGCAAGACGGAGCTGCTCTTCCTCCCGGGGAAGGACTGCCCGTTCCATGATCTCGCCATCACGGTTGACAACTCCACTGTGTCCTCCTCCCAGAGCGCTAAGAACCTTGGCGTGATCCTGGACAACACCCTGTCGTTCTCAACTAACATCAAGGCGGTGGCCCGTTCCTGTAGGTTCATGCTCTACAACATCCGCAGAGTACGACCCTGCCTCACACAGGAAGCGGCGCAGGTCCTAATCCAGGCACTTGTCATCTCCCGTCTGGATTACTGCAACTCGCTGTTGGCTGGGCTCCCTGCCTGTGCCATTAAACCCCTACAACTCATCCAGAACGCCGCAGCCCGTCTGGTGTTCAACCTTCCCAAGTTCTCTCACGTCACCCCGCTCCTTCGCTCTCTCCACTGGCTTCCAGTTTAAGCTCGCATCCGCTACAAGACCATGGTGCTTGCCTACGGAGCTGTGAGGGGAACGGCACCTCAGTACCTCCAGGCTCTGATCAGGCCCTACACCCAAACAAGGGCACTGCGTTCATCCACCTCTGGCCTGCTCGCCTCCCTACCACTGAAGATGTACAGTTCCCACTCAGCCCAGTCAAAACTGTTCGCTGCTCTGGCCCCCCAATGGTGGAACAAACTCCCTCACGATGCCAGGACAGCGGAGTCAATCACCACCTTCCGGAGACACCTGAAACCCCACCTCTTTAAGGAATACCTAGGATAGGATAAAGTAATCCTTCTCACCCCCCCCCCCCTTAAAAGATTTAGATGCACTATTGTAAAGTGGCTGCTCCACTGGATGTCATAAGGTGAATGCACCAATTTGTAAGTCCCTCTGGATAAGAGCGTCTGCTAAATGACTTAAATGTAAATGTAAATGTAAACTGATGTATAACAATTGTATGTTTTCAAAAATATTATTTTGAGAATTTCTGTTTTTGAATTTGGCGCTCTGCAATTTCACCGGATGTTGGCCAGGTAGGACGCTAGCGTCCCACACCCCCTAGAGAGGTTAATGAACAGATCACTGTTTCAAATCCCACTGTACCTCATCCGCTGTGGAATCCGGTTTTCGAGCTGGTTACCGGTGCACCTCAGCCACGCTCAAGGTACTAAACGATATCATAACCGGCATCGATAAAAGACAGTACTGTGCAGCAGTCTTCATCAACCTGGCCACCGCATTCTTATCGGCAGCCTCAATAGGCTTGGTTTCTCAAATGACTGCCTCGCCTGGTTCACCAACTACTTCGCAGACAGAGTTCAGTGTGTCAAATCGTTGGACCTGTTGTCCGGAACTCTGGGGGTCTCTATGGGTGTACCACAGGGTTAAATTCTCGGGCCGACTCTTTTCTCTGTATATATCAATGATGTCGCTCTTGCTGCGGGTGATTCCTTGATCCACCTCTACGCAGACGACACCATTCTGTATACATCTGGCCCTTCTTTGGACACTGTGTTAACTAACCTCCAAACAAGCTTCAATGCCATACAACAATCCTTCCGTCTCCTCCAAATGCTCTTAAACACTAGTAAAACCAAATGCATGCTCTTCAACCATTCGCTGCCTGCACCCGCCCGCCCGACTATCATCACTACTCTGGACGGATCTGACTTAGAATATGTGGACAACTACAACTACAAATAACTAGGTGTCTGGCTGTAACTCTCCTTCGAGACTCATGTTAAACATCTACAATCCAAAATCAAATCTAGAATCGGTTTTCTATTTCGCATTAAAGCCTCCTTCACTCACGTCGCCGAACTTACCCTAGTATAACTGACTATCCTACCGATCCTCGACTTCGGCGATGTCATCTACAAAATAGCTTCTCATACTCTACTCAGCAAACTGGATGCAGTCTATCACAGTGTCATCCGTTTTGTTACCAAAGCCCCTTATATCACCCACCACTGCGACCTGTATGCTCTAGTCGGCTGGCCCTCGCTACATCTTCATTGCCAGACCCACTGGCTCTAGGTCATCTATAAGTCTATGCTAGGTAAAGCTCCACCTTATCTCAGCTCACTGGTCACGATAACAACACCCACCCATATCACACGCGACAGCAGGTATATCTCTCTGGTCATCCCCAAAGCCAACACCTCTTTCGTCGCCTTTCCTTCCAGTTCTCTGCTGCCAATGACTGGAACGAATTGCCTACATCACTGAAGCTGGAGACTTATATTTCCCTCACTAACTTTAAGCATCAGCTATCTGAGCAGCTAACAGATCGCTGTAGCTGTACATAGTCCATCTGTAAATAGCCCACCCAATCTACCTACCTCATCCCCATATTGTTTCTTTTTACTTTTCTGCTGTTTTGCACACCATCATCTGCTCATTTATCACTCCAGTGTTAATCTTAATTGTAATTACTTCGCGTCTATGGCCTATTTATCGCCTACCTCCTCACACCATAGACTTTCCTTTTTTTCTATTGTGTTGACTGTACGCTTGTTTATTCCATGTGTAACTCTGTGTTGTTGTTTGTGTCGCACTGCTTTGCTTTATCTTGGCCAGGTCGCAGTTGTAAATGAGAACTTACCTGGTTAAATAAAGGAGAAATAAAAAATAAATAAAAATAAAAACTTACCATAACAAAGGGTGACATATTGACTTAGACATTTTAGCTTTTCAATTTTAATTCTTTGTAAACAAATTTAAAAACATCATTCCACTTTGACATTATGAGGTTTTGTGTGTACGCCCGTGACAAAAAATGTCCATTTAATATATTTTTTATTCAGACTGCAATGCAACACAATGTCAAAAAAGTCAATGGGTGTTTCTGAAGGCACTATATATACACAAACATTCAAAAGTTTGGGGTCACTTAGAAATGTACTTGTTGTAAAGAAAACATAAATGCACTTGTTTTGAAAGAAAAGCACATTTTTTGTCCATTAAAAAAAACATCACATTGATCAGAAATACAGTGTAGACATTGGTAATGTTGTAAATGACTATTGTATGGCTGTTTCTTTTAATGGAATATCTACATATATCTACAGGCGTACAGAGACCCATTATCAGCAACCATCACTCCTGTGTTCCAATGGCAAGTTGTGTTAGCTAATCCAAGTTGATCATTTTAAAAGCCTAATTGATCATTATAAAACCCTTTTGCAATGATCTTAGGACAGCTGAAAACTGTTGTTCTGATTAAAGCAGCAATAAAACTGGCCTTCTTTAGACTAGTTGAGTATCTGGAGACATCAGCATTTGTGGGTTCAATTACAGGCTCAAAATGGCCAGACACAAATATCTTTCTTCTGAAACTCGTCATTCTCTTCTTCTTCTGAGAAATAAAGGCTATTCCATGAGAGAATTCTCCAAAAAACGGAAGATCTCGTACAAGAACAGCGCAAACTGGCTCTATCCAGAAAATAAAGAGGAGCGGGAGGCCTGGTGCACAACTGAGCAAGTTGTGTCCACATTTGAGTCTAATTTGAGATTTTTGGTTCCAACCTTTGTGTCTTTGTGAGACAGAATATTTTAACGGATGATCTCTGCATGTGTGGTTCCCACCATGAAGCATGGAGGAGGAGGTGTGATGGTGCTTTGCTGGTGACGCTGTCATTGATTTATTTAGAATTCAAGGCACACTTAAACAGCATGGCTACCACAGCATTCTGCAGCGATACGCCATCCCGTCTGGTTTGCACTTTGTGGAACTTTTATTTGTTTTTCAATAAGACAATGACCCAACACACCTCCAGGCTGTGTAAGGGTTATTTGATGAAGAAAGAGTGTGATGGAGTGCTGCATCAGATGACGTGGCCTCCACAATCACCCGAAGGAAAAGCAGCCAACAAGTTCTCAGCATATGTGTGAACTTCAAGACTGTTGGAAAAGCATTCCAGGTGAGATATAATGCTAAGAGTGTGCAAAGCTGTCATCAAAGCAAAGGGTGGCTACTTCGAAGAATCTAAAATATATTTTGATTTGTTTAACACTTTTTTGGTTACCACATGATTCCATACAGTATGTGTTATTTCATAGTTTTGATGTCTTCACCATTATTCTACAATGTAGAAAATAGTTTGAATGAGTAGGTGGGTCCAAACCTCTGATACTGTGTTCATATATATATTTATATCAGCACAGTACTGTTCATGTGACCTTTCATAATGTACGGAGCATCAGGTAAACACAACTGATGCGACCTATCCAGCATACTACATCTCTGCACATCTTTCTTCTCCATGCATTGAATATTTGTATTCTTAATGTTAACTTTCTATATCATGTGCTTTGTTCTTCAAAATAGTTTTAATATATTTCCCCAAAAATGTATTATGTTTGAGATATAAGATTACATCAATCACAGCAGGCATTTTGTCATGAAGTGGTTGTGTTCCTCAACTACGGATGTGACTGACCATACTAGGTGGCATGCAGACATGCTGCAGTACACAGATCAGGGGGAGTGATTGTATTGCAGTGTCATGTGTGATTGTGTTGTATTGTGTTGTGCCTGGAGTGTTCCCAAGCCCTGTGCATTGTGTGAGGAGCAGATCAGCCTGGAGCTGCCTTGACAAGCACATCCATCAGTGTGGCATGCTCAAGTCCCCGTCAGAGTGGCTGTGCTGCCTCGTACAACGAGGGAGGAGAGGTGTCACTCTTAAACAGGATATATGGCCTCGCACTGAGACACAAATGACAGAGTAAATACATTACAGTGGTGATAGTCACCTCCATGGCTACATCTCTGTACTCCTGCCTCTGTGGTGGAATCAACGCAGCATACCAAGTTACTTTAGGAGAGCCTGCCAACAACATCTCTTACACACTCACATTAAATTAGCCTGCACCCAATTCATGATCACATTACAATAGAGCTATACAAATGCTCAAATACATTAGAATAGGTGTTCCGTTACAATAGCCTATGACTCTTATGCAATCACATAAGTTCAGCCACCACCTTACACACTTACATCCACATATACATTAATGTTATGTACATGTCACATTTGAAAATGCATCAACATCCTGATCCTAGTAACACCCTGACAAATCGATTCGAATTTAAATACATGTAATTTCAATTTGGTCCTAAATACCTGTTTCACACCATGATCAGGCTATGCTCAATTAAACAAATACTTTGAATAGGGTCCACCCCCATTCACCCAAATACTGTACAGGTCACATACTTACCAACTTGAAAAAAAAAGTTATTGTAACAGTCCAGGCATCTCCCACGTTTTAACAGCCGCCAAAGAGCTTCCTTCCTCCAAAAATCAGCACAAGCCACATCCATACAGGAAAGACATTAACCACACCCTTACTGCATTCACAGAACTTACACCCCTCCAGCAAAGATGCCATCAGTTGACGCTCCTCAGAGGAGAAAGGGGAGGACCATCCTTCTTACTGAAATTTCCTAAAAATAAAAATTATGAAACATAATCTTTTTCATTATTTTCAGACAAGACAACACTAAATACAGTGGGGCAAAAAAGGATTTAGTCAGCCACCAATTGTGCAAGTTCTCCCACTTAAAAATATGAGAGAGGCCTGTAATTTTCATCATAGGTACACTTCAACTATGACAGACAAAATAAGTAAAAAAATCCAGAAAATCACATTGTAGGATTTTTTATGAATTTATTTGTAAATTATGGTGGAAAATAAGTATTTGGTCAATAACAAAAGTTTATCTCAATACTTTGTTATATACCCTTTGTTGGCAATGACAGAGGTCAAACGTTTTCTGTAAGTCTTCACAAGGTTTTCACACACTGTTGCTGGTATTTTGGCCCATTCCTCCATGCAGATCTCCTCTAGAGCAGTGATGTTTTGGGGCTGTTGCTGGGCAACACGGACTTTCAACTCCCTCCAAAGATTTTCTATGGGGTTGAGATCTGGAGACTGGTTAGGCCACTCCAGGACCTTGAAATGCTTCTTGCGAAGCCACTCTTTCGTTGCCCGGGCGGTGTGTTTGGGATCATTGTCATGCTGAAAGACCCAGCCATATTTCATCTTCAATGCCCTTGCTGATGGAAGGAGGTTTTCACTCAAAATCTCATGATACATGGCCCCATTCATTCTTTCCTTTACACGGATCAGTCATCCTGGTCCCTTTGCTGGAAAACAGCCCCAAAGCATGATGTTTCCACCCCCATGCTTCACAGCAGGTATGGTGTTCTTTAGATGCAACTCAGGATTCTTTGTCCTCCAAACACGACAAGTTGAGTTTTTACAAAAAAGTTATATTTTGGTTTCATCTGACCATATGACATTCTCCCAATCTTCTTCTGGATCATCCAAATGCTCTCTAGCAAACTTCAGAAGGGCCTGGACATGTACTGGCTTAAGCAGAGGGACACGTCTGGCACTGCAGGATTTGAGTCCCTGGCGGCGTAGTGTGTTACTGATGGTAGGCTTTGTTACTTTGGTCCCAGCTCTCTGCAGGTCATTCACTAGGTCCCCCGGTGTGGTTCTTGGATTTTTGCTCACCGTTCTTGTGATCATTTTGACCCCACGGGGTGAGATCTTGCGTGGAGCCCCAGATCGAGGGAGATTATCAGTGGTCTTGTATGTCTTCCATTTCCTAATAATTTATTAAAACAGCCTGTTTTACAATGAAGGTCTATGGTATCTTCAACAGCACCAAACAATTTCCTCTTGCTCGTAGAGCTCACCCCCTTCTTTAAGTCTACATGGTAATTATGACCACTTCCGGAGGACAACCTCCACCCATCAAAGCTTTTGCAGTATGAAAGGACATGTTGTCCATCCAATTGTAGCATTAGTATCAGATAATGAACTTATTGTGTTGTATTGGGGTTGTGCTGCAGAGGGGGGGGTTCTATGTGTTGAGAAGCTTGGTGAGTTGTGACCTTATTGGATAGAAATTAAGAGTGAAAAGTGATAGTTGAGCATTTTTAGGATAGTATTCAATTCAAATTAGTTTCTTCAAATTAACAGGAGACAGATGTGATAAGAGTGTATACTTGTGTCCAGTTAGTGCAAATGTTTTTAAATTTGCCATCCTAATTTAAATAGCAAGTAGCAGTAGCTCGCTAGCTACCAGCGTAAGTGTGCCGTTTTCGCAGACAGAATGGTAGAATGGCCAACACTGGCAAAAATGTTATGGATATTTTGTTGAAGAACCTATTTCATTCTCTAGGGTAAGAGGAAAAGGTGCAAATTTAAACAGAGGGATGACCTCCTCCTCAGTTTCATGACCTCTGCCTCAATTTCATGAAAAAAAGATGAAAGGTTGTTGATATTGATTGGTATCAAAAGTTAGCTGCTTAACCTAGTGAAAACCCTCTACATTATTCCGCTGAAAAGTCAGTGCGCGAAATTCAAAGATATTTTTTAGAAATACGTAACTTTCACACATTAACTTCATAGTACGCCCCCCCCGCATGCGGGTTCCTGACTACAGCCTCAAGCTCATTACCATAACGCAACGTTATCGATTTCTAAAAATCGCAAATGAAATGAAATAAATATGCCTGCTCTCAAGCGTATCCTTTTCTTAACAATCCTGTCATCTCAGATTTTCAAAATATGCTTTTGAACCAGAGAAAATCAATCATTTGTGTAAGAGTGTTGATAGCTAGCTTAGCATTTAGCGTTAGCATTTAGCACGCAACATATTCACAAAAACCAGCAAAGGAATCAAATAAAATAATTTACCTTTGAAGAAGTTCAGATGTTTCAATGAGGAGACTCTCAGTTACATAGCAGATGTCCAGTTTTTCCTGAAAGATTCTTTGTGTAGGACACATCGTTCCGTTTTGTTACTATGCATTTGGCTACCGAAACTAACCGAAAATTCAGTCACCTACACGTCAAACTTTTTTCCGAATTAACTCCATAATATCGACTGAAACATGGCAAACGTTGTTTGAATCAATCCTCAAGGTGTTTTTATCTCTTCATTGAAAATGCCGTTCCTGGAAGCTTGCTTTGTTCTCAGAATCGCAAAAAAAATACCAGTAGCTGAGTTTTACGCACCAATTTCCACGCAGGACACCGTGCGGGACACTTGGCAATTGTAGTCTCTTATGGTCAATCTTCCAATGATATGCCTGCAAATACGTTACAATGCTGCAGACACCTTGGGGAAACGACAGAAAGTGCAGGCTCATTCCTGGCGCATTCACAGCCATATAAGGAGATCATGGAAAACGTAGCTTCGGAAATCCTGTTCATTTCCTGGTTGCTGAAACATCTTGGTTTTGCCTGAAGGTTTTGTTCTAGGGCACTCACAGTGAAAATCTTTGCAGTTCTGGAAACTTCAGAGTGTTTTCTTTCCAAAGCTATCAATTCCATGCATAGTCGAGCATCTTTTCGTGACAAAATATTGCGCTTAAAACGGGCACGTCTTTTTATCCAAAAATGAAATACTGCCCCTAGAGTCTTAACAGGTTAACAAGTCCAATACAGCAAATGAAAAATAAACATCTTGTCAATCTATCCATCGTGTCCGACTTAAAAAATGCTTTACAGCGAAAGCACCACATATGATTATGTTAGGTCATAGCCAAGTTGAAAAAACACACAGCCAATTTTCCAGCCAAAGATAGGAGACACAAAAAGCAGAAATATGGATAAAATTAATCACTAACCTTTGATGATCTTCGTCAGATGACACTCATAGGACATCATGTTACACAATACATGTATGTTTTGTTCGATAATGTGCATATCCATATTTACATTGGTGCCTTACGTGCAGTAATGTTTTGATTCCAAAACATCCGGTGATTTTGCAGAAATACTCATAATAAACATTGATAAAAGATACAAGTGTTATTCACAGAATTAAAGATAGACTTCTCCTTAATGCAACCGCTGTGTCAGATTTCCAAAAAACTTTAAGGAAAAAGCATAATCTGCGAACGGCGCTCAGAGCCCAAAACAGCCAGAGGAATATCCACCATTTTGGAGTCAACAGAAGTTAGAAATAACATTATAAATATTCACTTACCTTTGATGATCTTCATCAGAAGGCACTCCCAGGAATCCCAGGTCGACAATAAATGACTGATTTGTTCCATAAAGTTTCATAAAGTCCGTCATTTATGTCCAAATAGCCACTTGTTGTTAGCGTGTTCAGCCCAGTAAACCATCTTCATGAGACGCAGGCACTTCACCCAGACAAAAACTAGAAAAGTTCAATTACAGTCCTTTAGAAACATGTCAAACAATGTATGGAATCAATTTCTAGGATGTTTTTAACATAAAACATCAATAATGTTCCAACTGGAGAATTCCTATGTCTTCAGAAAAGCACTGGAACGAGAGGTAACTCTGTCGGGAGCGCGTCATGAGACCAAGGCTCTCTGCTAGACCACAGACTCAAAGAGGTCTCATGAGCCCCTCCTTTATAGTAGAATCCTCATTGAAGTATCTAAAGACGATTGACATCTAGTGGAAGCCTTAGGAAGTGCAACTTTATCCATATCTCAATTTGTATTCGGTAGTCCAAGCTTTGAAAAATTACAAACCTCAGATTTCCCACTTCCTTGTTGGATTTTGTCTCAGGTTTTTGCCTGCCATATGAGTTCTGTTATACTCACAGACATCATTCAAACAGTTTTAGAAACTTCAGAGTGTTTTCCATCCCAATATACTAATAATATGCATATATTAGCAACTGGACCTGAGTAGCAGGCAGTTTACTCTGGGCACCTTGTTCATCCAAGCTACTCAATACTGCCTCCAGCCATAAGAAGTTAAGACCCTTGGAAACAAAGGGCTGTGAGACAGAGGTTTATTCGTGGACACGTGAAAAGTGGGATGTATACAGAGGGTGCGTGGCAACAGAAGACAAACAGCAGAGGGGCTAAGGATTTTAGAGATGGGGAAAGGGACAATAAAATGTGGAGAAAGTTTACGAGATTCCACCCGGAGGGGAAAGCCATAGCCTCTGCCTAAGCCCATACTGGGGAGCGGGGTCCTGGATGTGGTCTACAGAAGAGCGGCCTCTTCAACAGAAGAGCGTATCTTCCAGATACGGCGACAGCGGCGAATGAATATCTGGGCAGAGGGTATTCTGACTTTTTCCTCTTGCTTAGGGAACAGCTGGGGCTGAATCCAAAGGAACACTCAAAGGGCTAGAGACCAGTGGCTGAGCAGGGAATGGTGTTACAGGCGTGTTCCACCCACACGAGTTGCTGGTTCCTGTTGGTGAGGTTGGCAGAGATGAGACAACGAAGAGCCGTCTCCGGTTCCTGATTGTCACACTCTGACTGGCCGTTAGATTAGGGTGAAAACCGTCTGGCAGATGACCCAATCAGGGTGCAGAACACCTTCCAGCCATCTTATAGAAAACCTATCCACCACCAAACCTATCCAAACCACTCTCACCTCGTCTCAATCCATTTGTATATATCCTGCAGTGATGACGTATCCTAGGAAGGAGATGGTGGAGCGATGGAATTCACACTTCTGAAAGACCTGCCAGACGTGGAGAAAGTCTGAGCTGAATGGGAGAAGACAAGGACATTGTTGAGGTAGACAAACACTAACCGTTTCAGCATGTCCCATAGCACATATTTGACCAGGACCTGGAACACAGCGGGAGTGTTGGTCAGTCCAAATGGCATAACCAAGTACTTATAGTGCCCGCTAGCCATGTTAAAGGTTGTCTTCCACTCGTCTCCTCTCCTCGAACACAGCAGGAGTGTTGGTAATTTCAAATGGCATAACCAAGTACTTAAAGTGCCCGCTTGCCATGTCAAAGGCTGTCTTCCACTCGTCTCCCCGTATCCAAACCAGATGGTTGGCATTCCGAAGGTCCAACATTGAGGAGATGGTCGCTCCCTGAAGAGGTTCAACAGCCGAGGTGAAGAGGGTAACGTTTTTTTAACTGTGATGTCATTAACTTCTTCGAGATAGGGGGCGCTCTTTTAATTTTTGGATAAAAAACGTTCCCGTTTTAAACAAGATATTTTGTCACGAAAAGATGCTCGACTATGCATGTAATTGACAGCTTTGGAAAGAAAAAACTCTGACGTTTCCAAAACTGCAAATATATTATCTGTGATTGCCTCAGAACTAATGCTACAGGCGAAACCAAGATGAAATTTCATACAGGAAATGGTCCAGATTTTGAATGCCCTGTGTTCCAATGTCTCCTTATATGGCTGTGAATGCGCCAGGAATGAGCCTGCACTTTCTGTCGTTTCATTACATTACATTTACATTAAAGTCATTTAGCAGACGCTCTTATCCAGAGCGACTTACAAATTGGTGCTTTCACCTTATGACATCCAGTGGAACAGCCACTTTACAATAGTGCATCTAGGTCTTTTAAGGGGGGTGAGAAGGATTACTTTATCCTATCCTAGGTATTCCTTAAAGAGGTGGGGTTTCAGGTGTCTCCGGAAGGTGGTGATTGACTCCGCTATCCTGGCGTCGTGAGGGAGTTTGTTCCACCATTGGGGGGCCAGAGCAGCGAACAGTTTTGACTGGGCTGAGCGGGAACTGTACTTCCTCAGTGGTAGGGAGGCGAGCAGGCCAGAGGTGGATGAACGCAGTGCCCTTGTTTGGGTGTAGGGCCTGATCAGAGCCTGGAGGTACTGAGGTGCCGTTCCCCTCACAGCTCCGTAGGCAAGCACCATGGTCTTGTAGCGGATGCGAGCTTCAACTGGAAGCCAGTGGAGAGAGCGGAGGAGCGGGGTGACGTGAGAGAACTTGGGAAGGTTGAACACCAGACGGGCTGCGGCGTTCTGGATGAGTTGTAGGGTTTAATGGCACAGGCAGGGAGCCCAGCCAACAGCGAGTTGCAGTAATCCAGACGGGAGATGACAAGTGCCTGGATTAGGACCTGCGCCGCTTCCTGTGTGAGGCAGGGTCGTACTCTGCGGATGTTGTAGAGCATGAACCTACAGGAACGGGCCACCGCCTTGATGTTATTTGAGAACTACAGGGTGTTGTCCAGGATCACGCCAAGGTTCTTAGCGCTCTGGGAGGAGGACACAATGGAGTTGTCAACCGTGATGGCGAGATCATGGAACGGGCAGTCCTTCCCGGGAGGAAGAGCAGCTCCGTCTTGCCGAGGTTCAGCTTGAGGTGATGATCCGTCATCCACACTGATATGTCTGCCAGACATGCAGAGATGCGATTCGCCACCTGGTCGTCAGAAGGGGGAAAGGAGAAGATTAATTGTGTGTCGTCTGCATAGCAATGATAGGAGAGACCATGTGAGGTTATGACAGAGCCAAGTGACTTGGTGTATAGCGAGAATAGGAGAGGGCCTAGAACAGAGCCCTGGGGACACCAGTGGTGAGAGCACGTGGTGAGGAGACGGATTCTCGCCACGCCACCTGGTAGGAGCGACCTGTCAGGTAGGACGCAATCCAAGCGTGGGCCGCGCCGGGAGATGCCCAACTCGGAGAGGGTGGAGAGGAGGATCTGATTGTTCACAGTATCGAAGGCAGCCGATAGGTCTAGAAGGATGAGAGCAGAGGAGAGAGAGTTAGCTTTAGCAGTGCGGAGCGCCTCCGTGATACAGAGAAGAGCAGTCTCAGTTGAATGACTAGTCTTGAAACCTGACTGATTTGGATCAAGAAGGTCATTCTGAGAGAGATAGCGGGAGAGCTGGCCAAGGACGGCACGTTCAAGAGTTTTGGAGAGAAAAGAAAGAAGGGATACTGGTCTGTAGTTGTTGACATCGGAGGGATCGAGTGTAGGTTTTTTCAGAAGGGGTGCAACTCTCGCTCTCTTGAAGACGGGAGGGACGTAGCCAGCGGTCAGGGATGAGTTGATGAGCGAGGTGAGGTAAGGGAGAAGGTCACCGGAGATGGTCTGGAGAAGAGAGGAGGGGATAGGGTCAAGCGGGCAGGTTGTTGGGCGGCCGGCCGTCACAAGACGCGAGATGTCATCTGGAGAGAGAGGGGAGAAAGAGGTCAGAGCACAGGGTAGGGCAGTGGGAGCAGAACCAGCGGTGTCGTTTGACTTGTCGTTTGACTTCAACCCAAGGTGTCTGCAGCATTGTGACGTATTTGTAGGCATATCATTGGAAGATTGACCATAAGAGACTACATTTACCAGGTGTCCGCCCGGTGTCCTCCGTCGAAATTATTGCGTAATCTCCAGGTCCATGCGAGTTCCATTTTCTTCAGAGGAGAAACCAAACTGCCATGAATGATTTATCATCGATAGATATGTGAAAAACACCTTGAGGATTGATTCTAAACAACGTTTGCCATGTTTCTGTCGATATTATGGAGTTAATTTGGAAAAAGGTTCGCGTTGTAATGACTTAATATTCGTTTTTTTTCTTACCCAAACGTGATGAACAAAACGGAGCGATATGTCCTACACAAATAATATTTTTGGAAAAACTGAACATTTGCTATCTAACTGAGAGTCTCCTCATTGAAAACATCTGAAGTTCTTCAAAGGTAAATGATTTTATTTGAATGCTTTTCTTGTTTTTGTGAAAATGTTGCATGCTGAATGCTAAGGTTAAATGCTATGCTAGGCTATCGATACTCTTACACAAATGATTGTTTAGCTATGGTTCAAAAGCATATTTTGAAAATCTGAGATGACTGTGTTGTTAACAAAAGGCTAAGCTTGAGAGCTAATATATTTATTTCATTTCATTTGCGATTTTCATGAATAGTTAACGTTGCGTTATGCTAATGAGCTTGAGGCTATAAATAGGATCCCGGATACGGGATTGCTCGTCGCAACAGGTTAAGGCCCGGTAGTCGATACACGGGCGCAGGGTTTTGTCCTTCTTCTCCATATAGAAGAACCATGCGCCAGCGTGAGTGGCAGATGGACTAATACTCCCTGCAGCGAGAGAGTCCTCAATGTACTCCTCCGTAGCCTTAGTCTCCAGATCCAACAGGTGTTAAAGCTGCTACCGTGGTGGTGTAGTGCCCTGGAGAAGGTCAATGGCGCAGTCGTAGGGTCAATGCGGATGGAGAGATGTATCGCGGGCATTGTTTAAGACCTCCCGGAGGTCCTAATACTCCGCGGGAATGGCGGAGAAATCCAAGCCTTCTCCCAAGCCTGCAGGAAGATGTCCCGGGCAGGCTGTGCAAACTTCAGACACTGCGCATGGGAGAGCGTGCTTCAACCCACGATAAAACCAGTAGCCAGGTCGAACAGGGGATTGTGCTTCTGGAGCCACGAATACACCAAAAACAACGGGTACATGGGGAGATTCTATGAGCAGGAAATGCATACACTCAGTGTGAATTCCTGATACTCGTAGGTTGATAGGAACTGTATTGCGGGTGACTGCCAATAGAGCACTGATCTAACGCTCTGAGATCCATGAGAATAGAGAGGGGTTGAGTGGAGATTCCCAGCTACAACACAAAAGTCACATCAACAAAGCTCTCATCGGACTTGAGTCAATGAGGCCTGGTCATCCAACAACAGGGTGGCATTGAGGGGTACGAATGAGGGGAGATTGTAAAATCCCCATACTGCTGACAAGAGTACTCATACATCCTGGTCAGCCTGGTGTTTTTAATGGACAGGTGGAAATATATACACAATACAGACAGTTCCTGGTGCACATCCTGTGTAAATGTTCATCCAGAGACAATCTAGCCCTTCCCAGTAACTTGGGCTCTGGAGGAGGCGAGTTGACCACCCTCAGTGATTTCCCTGGGCAATCGGGTGACCTCGGAAGGTGGATGTCGGGAACTAGGATTCCTCTGAGGTGAGGTGGGAGCAGTGGAGGAGCAAGTGTGACCGGGAACAGACCTCTCCCTCCTACGTTTCTGTAGCCGCCCATCGATCCGTAAAGTCAAGGCGATGAGGGAGTCGAGATCCATGGGAAGCTCCCGGGCTGCGAGCTCGTCTTTAACCTCCTCCTCTGATAATCTGTGAAAATACATGTCGAAAAGGGCTTCCGGTTTCCAGGCACTCTCAGTAGCCAACGTGCAAAAATCCACCCTGTAGTCTGCCACACTAGAGGAGTCTTGATGTAGTTGGCGCAGCTTACGAGCAGCCTCTCTCCTGAACAACGGAGAATCAAACACTTTTCATACCTCCGCCACAAACTCCTCCAGACTGAGGCAAACGGTGGACTGGGAGAGAAAAGGGAGCACTGGGAGAGAAAAGCCCAGCAGGTTCCCGAATCTCCAGCGTAGCGCTCCGGAGGAAGTAAGCAAGGTTCTCGGGATACCGGGGTATGCTGGAAAGAACCGTCCCTGGCGGCGGGGTTGCTGAGAGTCTGGGGGATTACTGTAGTGGCTTGGTACCTAGTAGGGAATCTGCAGAATTGCTTCAACGATGTAGTGAAAGTATGGTCAAAGCATTCTGCCAGGGTATGGATTCCCTCCATAAGGATTTGCAGTAGCTCCTCATGTCTTCCAATGGTGTCTCCTTGGGAGGATGGGGGAATGAATGCTAAGGTTAAATGCTATGCTAGGCTATCGATACTCTTACACAAATGATTGTTTAGCTATGGTTCAAAAGCATATTTTGAAAATCTGAGATGACTGTGTTGTTAACAAAAGGCTAAGCTTGAGAGCTAATATATTTATTTCATTTCATTTGCGATTTTCATGAATAGTTAACGTTGCGTTATGCTAATGAGCTTGAGGCTATAAATAGGATCCCGGATACGGGATTGCTCGTCGCAACAGGTTAAGGCCCGGTAGTCGATACACGGGCGCAGGGTTTTGTCCTTCTTCTCCATATAGAAGAACCATGCGCCAGCGTGAGTGGCAGATGGACTAATACTCCCTGCAGCGAGAGAGTCCTCAATGTACTCCTCCGTAGCCTTAGTCTCCAGATCCAACAGGTGTTAAAGCTGCTACCGTGGTGGTGTAGTGCCCTGGAGAAGGTCAATGGCGCAGTCGTAGGGTCAATGCGGATGGAGAGATGTATCGCGGGCATTGTTTAAGACCTCCCGGAGGTCCTAATACTCCGCGGGAATGGCGGAGAAATCCAAGCCTTCTCCCAAGCCTGCAGGAAGATGTCCCGGGGCAGGCTGTGCAAACTTCAGACACTGCGCATGGGAGAGCGTGCTTCAACCCACGATAAAACCAGTAGCCAGGTCGAACAGGGGATTGTGCTTCTGGAGCCACGAATACACCAAAAACAACGGGTACATGGGGAGATTCTATGAGCAGGAAATGCATACACTCAGTGTGAATTCCTGATACTCGTAGGTTGATAGGAACTGTATTGCGGGTGACTGCCAATAGAGCACTGATCTAACGCTCTGAGATCCATGAGAATAGAGAGGGGTTGAGTGGAGATTCCCAGCTACAACACAAAAGTCACATCAACAAAGCTCTCATCGGACTTGAGTCAATGAGGCCTGGTCATCCAACAACAGGGTGGCATTGAGGGGTACGAATGAGGGGAGATTGTAAAATCCCCATACTGCTGACAAGAGTACTCATACATCCTGGTCAGCCTGGTGTTTTTAATGGACAGGTGGAAATATATACACAATACAGACAGTTCCTGGTGCACATCCTGTGTAAATGTTCATCCAGAGACAATCTAGCCCTTCCCAGTAACTTGGGCTCTGGAGGAGGCGAGTTGACCACCCTCAGTGATTTCCCTGGGCAATCGGGTGACCTCGGAAGGTGGATGTCGGGAACTAGGATTCCTCTGAGGTGAGGTGGGAGCAGTGGAGGAGCAAGTGTGACCGGGAACAGACCTCTCCCTCCTACGTTTCTGTAGCCGCCCATCGATCCGTAAAGTCAAGGCGATGAGGGAGTCGAGATCCATGGGAAGCTCCCGGGCTGCGAGCTAGTCTTTAACCTCCTCCTCTGATAATCTGTGAAAATACATGTCGAAAAGGGCTTCCGGTTTCCAGGCACTCTCAGTAGCCAACGTGCAAAAATCCACCCTGTAGTCTGCCACACTAGAGGAGTCTTGATGTAGTTGGCGCAGCTTACGAGCAGCCTCTCGTAAGAGAGGCAGTTTGGTTTCTCCTCTGAAGAAAATGGAACTCGCATGGACCTGGAGATTACGCAATAATTTCGACGGAGGACACCGGGCGGACACCTGGTAAATGTAGTCTCTTATGGTCAATCTTCCAATGATATGCCTACAAATACGTCACAATGCTGCAGACACCTTGGGTTGAAGTCAAACGACAAGTCAAACGACACCGCTGGTTCTGCTCCCACTGCCCTACCCTGTGCTCTGACCTCTTTCTCCCCTCTCTCTCCAGATGACATCTCGCGTCTTGTGACGGCCGGCCGCCCAACAACCTGCCCGCTTGACCCTATCCCCTCCTCTCTTCTCCAGACCATCTCCGGTGACCTTCTCCCTTACCTCACCTCGCTCATCAACTCATCCCTGACCGCTGGCTACGTCCCTCCCGTCTTCAAGAGAGCGAGAGTTGCACCCCTTCTGAAAAAACCTACACTCGATCCCTCCGATGTCAACAACTACAGACCAGTATCCCTTCTTTCTTTTCTCTCCAAAACTCTTGAACGTGCCGTCCTTGGCCAGCTCTCCCGCTATCTCTCTCAGAATGACCTTCTTGATCCAAATCAGTCAGGTTTCAAGACTAGTCATTCAACTGAGACTGCTCTTCTCTGTATCACGGAGGCGCTCCGCACTGCTAAAGCTAACTCTCTCTCCTCTGCTCTCATCCTTCTAGACCTATCGGCTGCCTTCGATACTGTGAACAATCAGATCCTCCTCTCCACCCTCTCCGAGTTGGGCATCTCCGGCGCGGCCCACGCTTGGATTGCGTCCTACCTGACAGGTCGCTCCTACCAGGTGGCGTGGCGAGAATCCGTCTCCTCACCACGTGCTCTCACCACTGGTGTCCCCCAGGGCTCTGTTCTAGGCCCTCTCCTATTCTCGCTATACACCAAGTCACTTGGCTCTGTCATAACCTCACATGGTCTCTCCTATCATTGCTATGCAGACGACACACAATTAATCTTCTCCTTTCCCCCTTCTGACGACCAGGTGGCGAATCGCATCTCTGCATGTCTGGCAGACATATCAGTGTGGATGACGGATCATCACCTCAAGCTGAACCTCGGCAAGACGGAGCTGCTCTTCCTCCCGGGAAGGACTGCCCGTTCCATGATCTCGCCATCACGGTTGACAACTCCATTGTGTCCTCCTCCCAGAGCGCTAAGAACCTTGGCGTGATCCTGGACAACACCCTGTAGTTCTCAAATAACATCAAGGCGGTGGCCCGTTCCTGTAGGTTCATGCTCTACAACATCCGCAGAGTACGACCCTGCCTCACACAGGAAGCGGCGCAGGTCCTAATCCAGGCACTTGTCATCTCCCGTCTGGATTACTGCAACTCGCTGTTGGCTGGGCTCCCTGCCTGTGCCATTAAACCCCTACAACTCATCCAGAACGCCGCAGCCCGTCTGGTGTTCAACCTTCCCAAGTTCTCTCACGTCACCCCGCTCCTCCGCTCTCTCCACTGGCTTCCAGTTGAAGCTCGCATCCGCTACAAGACCATGGTGCTTGCCTACGGAGCTGTGAGGGGAACGGCACCTCAGTACCTCCAGGCTCTGATCAGGCCCTACACCCAAACAAGGGCACTGCGTTCATCCACCTCTGGCCTGCTCGCCTCCCTACCACTGAGGAAGTACAGTTCCCGCTCAGCCCAGTCAAAACTGTTCGCTGCTCTGGCCCCCAATGGTGGAACAAACCCTCACGACGCCAGGATAGCGGAGTCAATCACCACCTTCCGGAGACACCTGAAACCCCACCTCTTTAAGGAATACCTAGGATAGGATAAAGTAATCCTTCTCACCCCCCCCTTAAAAGACCTAGATGCACTATTGTAAAGTGGCTGTTCCACTGATGTCATAAGGTGAAAGCACCAATTTGTAAGTCGCTCTGGATAAGAGCGTCTGCTAAATGACTTTAATGTAAATGTAATGTAATGAAACGACAGAAAGTGCAGGCTCATTCCTGGCGCATTCACAGCCATATAAGGAGACATTGGAACACAGGGCATTCAAAATCTGGACCATTTCCTGTATGAAATTTCATCTTGGTTTCGCCTGTAGCATTAGTTCTGAGGCAATCACAGATAATATATTTGCAGTTTTGGAAACGTCAGAGTTTTTTCTTTCCAAAGCTGTCAATTACATGCATAGTCGAGCATCTTTTCGTGACAAAATATCTTGTTTAAAACGGGAACGTTTTTTATCCAAAAATTAAAAGAGCGCCCCCTATCTCGAAGAAGTTAATGACATCACAGTTAAAAAAACGTTACCCTCTTCACCTCGGCTGTTGAACCTCTTCAGGGAGCGACCATCTCCTCAATGTTGGACCTTCGGAATGCCAACCATCTGGTTTGGATACGGGGAGACGAGTGGAAGACAGCCTTTGACATGGCAAGCGGGCACTTTAAGTACTTGGTTATGCCATTTGAAATTACCAACACTCCTGCTGTGTTCGAGGAGAGGAGACGAGTGGAAGACAACCTTTAACATGGCTAGCGGGCACTATAAGTACTTGGTTATGCCATTTGGACTGACCAACACTCCCGCTGTGTTCCAGGTCCTGGTCAAATATGTGCTATGGGACATGCTGAAACGGTTAGTGTGGAGGGAGATGGGAGACACCTGGTGGGGGATGGAAACAAGCACAAAGGCAGGTGAAACAGATCAGGGTGTGACACACATCTAACAAAGGTAATTTACAATCACATTTGCACTACACTCTCCGCGCAGGTGACATTGCACACATATCATCCTCAACAATCAGTACACAATTTCCCCATCCATAAAATATAATGATATAACTTTGGAGCACTTTGACATGATTAATGGAGCGTTTGTTTGAAGCACAACTGTAATTCTCATGACTACTCCCACAGATAATAAAGCGGCATGAGAGACTGTCTGTCAGTGTGCTGGAGGACACGGACATCTAGGCTTGCTCTACTTCCTTCCTCATTCCCCCACTCAGCATGCCTCGTGGCTCATCCAAACATTATCAGATACGAATAAACCACCTAAATATAGTTGTCTCTCTCCTCATTCACATTGCAATTAGAAATAGTGTCAAAAGCCATTTAGTGGTGTATTTCATAAACATGGTGGTCTTATAATGTTGCCATGTACAATAATGCTAGCAGATACAATGCATTCTGAAAGTATTTGGATCCCTTGATTTTTTCCACATCTTGTTAACGTTACAATCTTACTCTAAAATGGTTGAAATAAAAAACGTTCCTCATCAATCTACACACAATACCCCATAATGACAACGTGTAAACAGGTTTTTTGATTTTTTTGATAATGTATTAAAAGAAAAAACGATATGACATTTACATAAATATTCAGATCCTTTACTCAGTACTTTGTTAAAACCTCTCTGGGATACGTGGGACGGTAGCGTCCCACCTGGTCAACATCCAGTGAAAATGCAGAGCGCCAAATTCTAATAAATGAGTCTAAAAATTCTACTTTGATGAAATCACACATTCAAATACCAAATTAAAGCTACACTTGTTGTGAATCCATGTACCAGATTTCAATTTCTTTTTTTTACAGCGAAAGCAAACGATGCTACATTGCTCAAAAAAATTAAGGGAACACTAAAATAACACATCCTAGATCTGAATGAATGACATATTCTTATTAAATACTTTTTCTTTACATAGTTGAATGTGCTGACAACAAAATCACACAAAAATTATCAATGGAAATCAAATTTATCAACCCGTGGAGGTCTGGATTTGGAGTCACACTCAAAATTAAAGTGGAAAACCACACTACAGGCTGATCCAACGTTGATGTAATGTCCTTAAAACAAGTCATAATGTTGTTCAATAGTGTGTGTGGCCTCCACGTGCCTGTATGACCTCCCTACAATGCCTGGGAATGCTCCTGATGAGGTGGTGGATGGTCTCCTGAGGGATCTCCTCCCAGACCTGGACTAAAGCATCCCCCAACTCCTGGACAGTCTGTGGTGCAATGTGGCGTTGGTGGATGGAGCGAGACATGATGTCCCATATGTGCTCAATTGGATTCAGGTCTGGGGAACGGGCGGGCCAGTCCATAGCATCAATGCCTTCCTCTTGCAGGAACTGCTGACACACTCCAGCCACATGAGGTCTAGCATTGTCTTGCATTAGGAGGAACCCAGGGCCAACCGCACCAGCATATGGTCTCACAAGGGGTCTGAGGATCTCATCTCTGTACCTAATGGCAGTCAGGCTACCTCTGGCGAACACATGGAGGGCTGTGCGGCCCCCCTAAGAAATGCCACCCCACACCATGACTGACCCACCGCCAAACCGGTCATGCTGGAGAATGTTGCAGGCAGCAGAACATTCTCCACGGCATCTCCAGACTCTGTCACGTGCTCAGTGTGAACCTGCTTTCATCTGTGAAGAGCACAGGGCGCCAGTGGCGAATTTGCCAATCTTGGTGTTCTCTGGCAAATGCCAAACATCCTGCACGGTGTTGGGCTGTAAGCACAACCCCCACCTGTGGACGTCGGGCCCTCATACCACCCTCATGGAGTCTGTTTCTGACCGTTTGAGCAGACACATGAACATTTGTGGCCTGCAGGAGGTCATTTTGCAGGGCTCTGGCAGTGCTTCTCCTGCTCCTCCTTGCACAAAGGCGGAGGTAGCGGTCCTGCTGCTGGGTTGTTGCCCTCCTACGGCCTCCTCCACGTCTCCTGATGTACTGGCCTGTCTCCTGGTAGCGCCTCCATGCTCTGGACAATACGTTGACAGACACAGCAAACCTTCTTGCCACAGCTCGCATTGATGTCCCATCCTGGATGACCTGCACTACCTGAGCCACTTGTGTGGGTTGTAAACTCTGTCTCATGCTACCACTAGGGTGAATGCACCGCCAGCATTCAAAAGTGACCAAAACATCAGCCAGGAAGCATAGGAACTGAGAAGTGGTCTGTGGTCACCACCTGCAGAACCACTCCTTTATTGGGGGTGTCTTGCTAATTGCCTATAATTTCCACCTGTTGTCTATTCCATTTGCACAACAGCATGTGAAATGTATTGTCAATCAGTGTTGCTTCCTAAGTGGACAGTTTGATTTCACACAAGTGTGATTGACTTGGAGTTACATTGTGTTGTTTAAGTGTTCCCTTTATTTTTTTGAGCAGTGTATTATCTGAGGATAGCACACCAGTAAACAAAAAGAGAAAAGCATATTTCAACCCTGCAGGCGCGACACAAAACGCAGAAATAAAAATATAATTCATGCCTTACCTTTGACGAGCTTCTTCTGTTGACACTCTAATATGTCCCATAAACATCACAAATGGTCCTTTTGTTCGATTAATTCCGTCAATATATATCCAAAATGTCAATTTATTTGGCACGTTTGATCCAGAAAAACATCGGTTCCAACTTGCGCAACGTGACTACAAAATATCTCAAAAGTTACCTGTTGTCCAGACATTTCAAACTACTTTTGTAATATAACTTTAGGTATTTTGTAATGTAAATAACCGATAAAATTGAAGATGGGATGATCTTTGTTCAATACAGGAGGAAAACAACGTGGAGCGTGCTTTCAGGTCACGCGCATCTAACAAAGAGTACACTTCCCTCGAGCCTCATTCTGAACAGTGCTTCTTCTTCATTTCTTAAAGGAAAAACCTCAACCAATTTCTAAAGACTGTTGACATCCAGTGGAAGCGGTAGGAACTGCAAGAAGGTCCCTTAGAAATCTGGATTCCCAATGAAATCCCATTGAAAAGAGAGTGACCTAAAACAAAAATCTGAATGGTTTGTACTCGGGGTTTCGCCTGTCAAATAAGTTATGTTATACTCACAGACATGATTCAAACAGTTTTAGAAACTTCAGAGTGTTTTATATCCACATCTTAATGTCTTATCTTCTGGGGATGAGTAGCAGCACAATTCTGAATTCCCTATCCTAGAGAAGTTTTAAAGCACCTTTGACAACAATTACAGCCCTGCATCTTCTTTGATATGACGCCACAAGCTTGGCACACCTCTATTTGGGGAGTTTCTCCCAATCTTCTGTGCAGATCCTCTCAAGCTCTGTCAGGTTGGATGGGGAGCGTTGCTGCACAGCTATTTTCAGGTCTCTCCAGATATTTTAGATCGCATTGAAGTCCGGGCTCTGGCTGGGCCACTCAAAAAAATTATGAAACTTGCCCCAAAGGCACTCCTGTGTTGTCTTGGCTGTATGCTTAGGGTCGTTATTCTGTTGGAAGGTGAACCTTCACCCCAGTCTGAGGTCCTGAGTGCTCTGGAGCAGGTTTTAATCAAGGATCTCTCTGTACTTTGCTCTGTTCATCTTTAATTTGATCATTACCAGTCTATCCAGTCCCTGCTGCTAAAAAACTTCCACACAGCATGATGCTGCAACCACCATGCTTCACCGTAGGGATGGTGCCAGATTTTCTCCAGACGTGAAGCTTGGCATTCAGGCCTAAGAATTGATTCTTGGCTTCATCAGACAAAATAATTTCATCATGGTCTGATAGTCTTTAGGTGGCTTTTGGCAAACTCCAAGTGGGCTGCCATGTGCCTTATACTGAGGACCTTCCATCTGGCCACGCTACCATATATAGTAGGCCTGATTGGTGGAGTCCTGCAGAGATGGTTGTCCTTCTGGAAGGTTCTCCCATCTCCACAGAGGAACTCTAGAGTGACCACCCTGGTTCTTGGTCACCTCCCTGACCAAGGGCATTCTTTGCTCAGTTTGGCCGGGTGGCCAGCTCCTGGAAGAGTCTTGGTGGTTCCAAACTTCTTCCATTGAAGAATAATGGAGGACACTGTTGTGATGACCCTCTCACTGTCTGCCGAATTCTGTCTCTTTGCTCTTGTTTTCCTTATTATGATGTTGGTGGGCGGAACTGGGAGGGTCATAAGTGAAATGGGACACCTGGGCTCGGGTGTGTCCCGGGGATAAATATACATTTTCCCCATACCCCGAGGAGACTCTCTCCACGCAGACACACTGTTATTTTTGGTTCTAGCATTTTGTGGCTTGCTTATTTTGGCACCTCTCAACATCCCTCATCATCACCATCTATGCATGCAACTACTCACTTACACTACTGAATACTGATTACACACTCCATTGTTAATTGTATATAGGTTACTTTATTTAATGCATATATTATTGTTATTCCTTGATCTCCACGTTGTCTCACTTTTTGTTACTGGCTATGAGCCGGTTCATGACACTGTGTTCTTGGGGACCTTCAATGCTGGAGACCTTTTTTCGAACATGCTCTGTCAATTGTGGGACCTGATATAGACAGGTGTATGCCTTTCTAAATCATGTCCAGTCAATTGAATGTACCACAGATGGACGACCATCGAGTTCTAGAAACATCTCAAGGGTGATCAATGGAAACAGGACGCACCTGAGCTCAATTTCGAGTGTCATACCAAATGGTCTGAATACTTATGTAAATAAGCTATTTTTTATAAATTAGAAACATTTTCGAAAAAACTGTTTTCGCTTTGTCATTATAGTGTACAATCGTGACCAAAAGTTTTGAGACTGACACAAATATTACTTACCACAAAGTTTGCTGCTTCAGTATCTTTAGATATTTTTGTCTTTTTCAAGACCTCTGCAATCCGCCCTGTCATGCTGTCAGTTAACTTCTGGGCCACATCCTGACTGATGGCAGCCCATTCTTGCATAATCAATGCTTGGAGTTTGTCAGAATTTGTGGGTTTTTGTTTGTCCACCTGCCTCTTAACTTCTTGCGTCGAGCCATGCCGGATCCGGTAGCGTAATCATAGCCTCAAGCTCAATACCATAACGCAACGTTAACTATTCATGAAAATCGCAAATGAAATGAAATCAATATGCTAGCTCTCATGCTTAGCCTTTTGTTAACAACACTGTCATCTCAGATTTTAAAAAATATGCTTCTCTACCATAGCAAACTAGCATTTAGCATTTAGCGTTAGCATTTAGCATTAGCATTTAGCGTTAGCATTAGCAGGCCACATTTTCACCAAAACCAGCAAAAACATTCAATAAATCATTTACCTTTGAAGAACTTCGGATGTTTTCAATGAGGAGACTCTCAGTTAGATAGCAAATGTTCAGTTTTTCCTGAAAGATTTTTTGTGCAGGAGAAATCGGTCCGTTTGGTGCGACAACGTTTGGCTACCAAAAAACCCCGAAAATTCAGTCATCCAAACGCCGAACTTTTTTCCAAATTAACCTGTTACTCCTACCCCCTACTTTTTAGAACATTCTGTTAAGGATTGACCACACGTTCTCAATAGGATTAAGGTCTGGGGAGTTTCATGGCCATGGACCCAAAATATCAATGTTTTGTTCCCCGAGCAACTTAGTTATCACTTTTGCCTTATGGCAAGATGCTCCATCATGCTGAAAAGGCATTGTTCGTCACCAAACTGTTCCTGGATGGTTGGGAGAAGTTGCTCTCAGAGGATGTGTTGGTACAAATCTTTATTCATGGCTGTGTTCTTAGGCAAAGTTGTGAGTGAGCCCACTCCCTTGGCTGAGAAGCAACCCCACACATGAATGGTCTCAGGATGCTTTACTGTTGACATGACACAGGACTGATGGTAGCGCTCACCTTGTCTTCTCCAGACAAGCTTTTTTCTGGATGCCCCAAATTCATCATAGAAAATGACTTTAGTCCTCAACAGTCCAATCCCTGTACCTTTTGCAGAATATCAGTCTGTCCTTGATGTTTTTCCTGGAGAGAAGTGGCTTCTTTGCTGCCCTTCTTGACACCAGGGCCATCCTCCAAAAGTCTTCACCTCACTGTGCGTGCAGAAGCACTCACAACTGCCTGCTGCATATACTGAGCAAGCTCTGTACTGGTGGTGCCCTGATCCCACAGCTGAATCAACTTTAGGAGATGGTCCTGGTGCTTGCTGGACTTTCTTGGGCACCCTGAAGCCTTCTTCACAACAATTGAACCGCTCTCCTTGAAGTTCTTGATGATATGAAAAATGGTTGATTTAGGTGCAATCTTACTGGCAGCAATATCCTTGCATGTGAAGCCCTTTTTGTGCAAAGCAATGATGATGGCGCGTGTTTCCTTGCAGGTAACCATGATTGAAAGAGGAAGAACAATGATTCCAAGCACCACCCTCTTTTTGAAACTTCCAGTATATGTTATTCGAACTCAATCAGTATGACAGAGTGATCTCCAGCCATGTCCTCGTCAACAATCACACCCGTGTTAACGAGAGAATCACTGACATGATGCCAGCTGGTCCTTTTGTGGCAGGGCTGAAATGCAGTGGAAATGTTTTTGGGGGATTCAGTTCATTTGCATGGCAAAGAGGGACTTCGCAATTAATTGCAATTCATCTGATCACTCTTCATAACATTCTGGAGTATATGAAAATTGCCATCATACAATCTGAGGCAGCAGACTGTGAAAATGAATATTTGTGTAATTCTCAAAACTTTTGGCCACAACTGTACTTTTGTTTATCCCACGTGTAACTCTGTGTTGATGTTTATTGTCACACTGCTTTGCTTTATCTTGGCCAGGTCGCAGTTGTAAATGAGAACTTGTTCTCAACCGGCCTACCTGGTTAAATAAAGGTGAAATACATTAAAAAAATTAAAACTGTAACGAATTACATTTAGAAAGTAACTTTGGTGTGGAAGGTGACCAAGAACCCGATGGGCACTCTGACAGCTCCCGAGTTCCTCTGTGGAGATGGGCGAACCTTCCGGAAGGACAACCATCTCTGCAGCACTCCATCAATCAGGCCATTATGATAGAGTGACCAAACGGAAGCCACTCCTCAGTAAAAGGCTAACGGAAGACTGCTTGGAGTTTGCCAAAAGGCACCTTAATAATGGTACTAGGGGGCAGTATTTTCATTTTTGAAAAAAAAAACGTTCACGTTTTAAACGGGATATTTTGTCAGAATAAGATGCTAGAATATGCATATATATATAATATTATAATATATAACAATATATATAACAATAATATATAATATATAACATATAATATTGACAGCTTTGGATAGAAAACACTCTAACGTTTCCAAAACTGTAAAGATATTGTCTGTGAGTATAACAGAACTGATGTTGCAGGCGAAAGCCTGAGAAAAATCCAATCCGGAAGTGTCCCAGGTTTTGAAAGCGTTGCATTCCAATGAGTCCCTATTCAGCTGTGAATGTGCCATCAACGAGCTTATGCTTTCTACGTATTCCCTAAGGTGTCTACAGCATTGTGACGTAGTTTTACGCATTTATGTTGAAGAATAGCTGTAGGCGGCTACATTGCGTAAGTGGTCACATGGTGGCTCCGAGAGAGATTCTCGAGTAAAATACAGAGGTAGCCATTACTCCAATCGGTCCTACTGAAAAACGAATTGTCCCGACGGATATATTATCAAATAGATATTAGAAAAAGACCTTGAGGATTGATTATAAACAACGTTTGCCATGTTTCTGTTGATATTATAGAGCTAATTTAGAATATTTTTCTGCGTTGTCGTGACTGCAATTTCCGGGCGATTTCTCAGCCAAACGTGAAGAACAAACGGAGCTATTTCGCCTACAAAAATAATATTTTGGGAAAAAATGAACTTTGTCTACCTACCTGGGAGTCTCGTGAGTCAAAACATCCGAAGTTCATCAACGGTAAATGATTTAACCTGTTGCTTCTACTCGGGACGCTTGCGTCCCAACTAGAGCTCTGGAAATGCAAATGCGCTACGCTAAATGCTAATAGTATTAGTTAAAACTCAAAAGTTCATTAAAATACACATGCAGGGTATCGAATTAAAGCTACACTCGTTGTGAATCCAGGCAACAAGTCAGATTTTTAAAATGCTTTTCGGCGAAAGCATGAGAAGCTATTATCTGATAGCATGCAACACCCCAAAAGACCCACAGGGGACGTAAACAAAATAATTAGCATTTCGGCGTTACACAAACCGCACAATAAAATAGAAAACATTCATTACCTTTCACCATCTTCTTTGTTGGCACTCCTAAATGTCCCATAAACACTATTTGGGTCTTTATTTCGATTAAATCGGTCCATATAAAGCCTAGATATCGTTATATGTAGACTGTGTGATAAACGAAAAAAACATTGTTTCAAAACGTAACGTCATTTTTTAAAATTCAAAAAGTCGACGATAAACTTTCACAAAACACTTCGAAATACGTTTGTAATGCAACTTTAGGTATTAGTAAACGTTAATAAGCGATAAAATTCATCAGGATGCGATGTAAAGATCATTAGCTGTCCGTCTGGAAAAATGTCCGGCTAGAAACTCAACGAAAATATCCGGTCCTAGACCGGAGGAGATACGGTGTCCTGCATGTGTTTGACCAAGAAAAAACTCGAAGGGAAATGACAAGACTCTAGACACCGTGTGGAAGCTGTAGGTACTGCAACCTCAGTCAATTAATTGTGGTTCACCTTTATCAATGGGTTCAAATAGCGCATGGATATATTTTCCCATTTTCAGTGATCAGTTTTTCCTGTGCTTTTCGATGTAAATGCCGTTCTGGTAAAGCCACAGCAGTGATTTAACCAGTTTTTTAAACGTCTGAGTGTTTTCTATCCACACAGACTAAGCAAATGCATATACTATATTCCTGGCATGAGTAGCAGGGCGCTGAAATGTTGCGCGATTTTTAACAGAATGTTCAAAAAAGTAGAGGGTCGACTTAAGAGGTTAATTTGATTGGTTTTCTGATTTTCGTGACAAGGTTGCCTGCTGCTAGCAAGACATAATGCTATGCTAGTCTATGATAAACTTACACAAATGCTTGTCTAGCGTTCGCTGTAAAGCATATTTTAAAAATCTGAGATGACAGGGTGATTAACAAAAGGCTAAGCTGTGTTCCAATATATTTCACTTGTGATTTTCATGAATAGGAAGATTTTCTAGGAAGATTTATGTCCGTTGCGTTTTGCTATTTAGTGTCAGGCGATGATTACGCTCCCGGACCCGGGTTTGAGAGTCACAAGAAGTTTTTAAGGACAGATTCTCTGGTCTGATGAAACCAAGATTGAACTCTTTGGCCTGAATGTGAAGCGTCACATCTGGAGGAAACCTGGCACAGTCACTACGGTGAAGCATGGTGGTGGCAGTATCATGCTGTGGGGACCCTTTTCAGCAACAGGGACTGGGAGACTAGTCAGAATTGAGGGAAAGATTATCAGAGAAGTGCAGAGAGATCCTTGATGAAAACCTGCTCCGGAGTGTTCAGGACTTCAGACTGGGGCGAAGGTTCACTTTCCAACACGATAACAACCCTAAGCACACAGCGAAGACAATGCAGGAGTGGCTTCAGGACAAGTCTCTAAACCTGACAAAGCATGAGAGGATCTGCTGAGAATAATGGGAGAAACTCCATAAATATAGGTGTGCCAAGCTTGTAGCGTCATACCCAAGAAGACTCGAGGCTGTAATAACTTTGATATTTCAGTTTTTTATTTTTTAAAACATGTTTTTGCTTTGTAATTATAGGGTATTATATGTAGATTGAGGAAATACAATTTTATACATTTTAGAATAAGGCTGTAACGTAACAAAATGTGGAAAAAGTGAACGGGTCTGAATACTTTCCGAATGCACTGTGTATCCCTCTTTGTCATATCCGAATACGTCAATGATACTGCAGAATAATAAACAAGGTTGTAATTTTCAGTTTCAGAGTAACGGATAGTAATATTGATACCAGATTGTTAGCTGTCCTAGACTCTTTCAGTTAAACTATATTAAATTAATCTAGCCCCATGCATAATGCAGAGGTCTAAACTAATGTATTTTCAAACATGACTATGAATGAGAATGTGTTGGCCATATAATAGCTTAGGATATCTTGGATGGATAAGGTTGAGGAGCCCAAGTCTAACAATGATAAGAACAGGAAGAATTATCTGACCGAGAACATAATCTTTGAAAATACAATAACACTTAAAATGGTCACACCGACACATCTCAATCAAATGTGTTTATAAAGTCCTTCCTACATCAGCTGATGTCACAAAGTGCTCTACAGAAACCCAGCCTAAAACCCCAAACAGCAAGCAATGCAGGTGTAGAAGCACGGTGGCTAGGAAAATACTCCCTTGAAAGGCCAAGATCTAGGAAGAAACTTAGAGAGGAACCAGGCTTTGAGGGTTGGCTAGTCCTCCTCTGGCTGTGCCAGGTGGAGATTATAACAGAACATGGCAAAGATGTTCAAATGTTCATAGATGACCAGCAGGGTCAAATAATAATAATCACAGTGGTTGTAGAGGGTGCAACAGGTCAGCACCTCAGGAGTAAATGTCAGTTGGCTTTTCATGGCCGACCATTCAGAGTATCTCTACTGCTACTGCTGCCTCTAGAGAGTTGAAAACAGCAGGTCTGGGACAGGTAGCACGTCCGGTGAACAGGTCAGGGTTCCATATCCGCAGGCAGAACAGTTGAAACTGGAGCAGCAGCACTTCCAGGTGGACTGGGGACAGCAAGGAGTCATCAAGCCAGGTAGTCCTGAGGCATGGTCATAGGGCTCAAGTCCTCCAAGAGAGAAAAAGAAAGAAAGAAAGAGAGAATTATAGAGAGAGAATTAGAAAGAGCATACTTAAATTCACACAGGACACCGGATAAAACAGGAGAAATACTCCGATATAACAGCCTGATCCTAACCTCCCGACACAAACTATTGCAGCATAGATACCGGAGGCTGAGACAAGAGGGGTCGGGAGACACTGTGGCCCCGTCTGACAATTCCACCAGACAGGACCAAACAGGCAGGATATAACCCCACGCACACCAAAGCACAGCCCCCACACCACTGGAGGGATTACTCCAACCACCATCTTACCATCCTGAGACAAGGCCGAGTATAGACCACAAAGATCTCCCCCATGGCACAACCCAAGGGGGGGTGGCGCCAACCCGGACAGGAAGATCACGTCAGTGACTCAACCCACTCAAGTGATGCACCCCTGCTAGGGACGGCATGGAAGAGCACCAGTAAGCCAGTGACTCAGGCCCTTTAAAACTTCTTACGGCTAAGGGTTCCGCTAGCTGCACCCCTTGACAACATTCCGCTGAAAAGGCAGCGCGCGAAATTCAAAAATATTGTTTCTAAATATGTAACTTTCATACAGTAACAAGTGCAATACATCAAATTAAAGATAAACTTCTTGTTAACCTCTTTGGGACAGGGGGCAGTTTTTCACGTCCAGATGAAAAGCATGTCCAAGGTAAACGGCCTGCTACTCAGACCCAGAAGCTAAGATATGCATATTATTAGTAGATTTGGATAGAAAACACTGAAGTTTCTAAAACTGTTTGAATAATGTATGTGAGTAAAACAACTTATTTGGCAGGCGAAACCCAAAGGACAAACCGTTCAGATTTTTTTTTTGAGGTCACTCTCTTTTCAATGGGTTTTCATTGGGAATCCACATTTTGTATCGACTTTCCTGCAGTTCCTATCACTTCCAGTGGATGTCAACAGTCTTTAGAAATTGGTTGAGGTTTTTCCTTTGAGAAAGGAAGAAGTAACACTGTTCAGAATGAGGCTCGAGGGAAGTGTACTCTTTGTTAGAGGTGCGTGCCCTGAAAGCACACTCCACTTAGTTTTCCTCCTGTATTGAACACAGTATATCCCATCTTCAATTTTATCAATTATTTGCGTAAACAAAATACCTAAAGTTGTATTACAAAGGTAGTTTGAAATGTTTGGACAATGCTTACAGGTAACATTTGAGATATTTTGTAGTCACTTTGCAAGTTGGAACCGGTGTTTTTCTGGATCAAAAGCTAGCGACCCACCTGGCCAAAAGCCAGGGAAAATGCAGAGCGCCAATTTCAAATAAATTACTATAAAAATCTAACTTTCATTAAAACTACAGTTGTTGTGAATCCAGCCAACATGTCAGATTTCAAAAAGGCTTTTCAGCGAAACAAAACGATGCTATTGTCTGAGGATAGCACCTCCGTATACATAGAGAGAAACCATATTTCAACCCTGCAGGCGTGACACAAAACGCAGAAATAAAAATATATTAATTTCTTACCTTTGACGAGCTTCTTTTGTTGGCACTCGAATATGTCCCATAAACATCACAACTGGTCCTTTTGTTCGATTTATTCCGTCGATATATATCCAAAATGTCCAATTATTTGGTGCCGGTTCCAACGTGACTATAACATATCTCAAAAGGTACATGTAAACTTTGCCAAAACATTTCAAACTACTTTTGTAATACAACTTCAGGTATTTTTTTTACGTAAATAATCGATAAAATTGAAGACGGGATGATCTGTGTTCAATACAGGAAGAAAACAAACTGTAGCTAGCTTTCTGGTCACGCGCCTCTATTTAACAGTACACTTCAAGTGATCCTCGTTCAAGTTGGCTGTACTTCTTATTACACAAAGGAATAACCTTAACCAATTTCTAAAGACTGGTGACATCCAGTGGAAGCAATAGGAACAGCAAAAAAGGTCACTTAGAAATCTGGATTCCCAATGAAACCCATTGAAAAGAGAGTGACCTAAAGAAAAATTATCTGAATGGTTTGTCCTCGGGGTTTCACCTGCTAAATAAGTTCTGTTATACTCACAGACATGATTCAAACAGTTCCAAATCTACTAATAATATGCATATCTTATCTTCTGGGGATGAGTAGCAGGCAGTTGAATTTGGGCATGCATTTCACCCGGGTGTGAAAATACTGCCCCCTGTCACCAAGAAGTTATACTTTGTGTCAGATTTCAAAAAAACTTTACGGAAAAAGCAAACCATGCAATAATCTGAGTACAACAAATCAAGCAATACAGATGTCAGAAATAACATTATAAATATTCACTTACCTTTGATGATCTTCATCAGAATGCACTCCCAGGAATCCCAGTTCCACAATAAATGCTTGATTTGTTCGATAAAGTTCATCTTTATGTCCAAATACCTCCTTTTTGTTAGCGCGTCCAGCCAGTAATCCAAATTCATGATGCACAAGCAGACTAAAAGTCAAAAAGTTCCATTACAGTCCGTAGAAACATCTCAAATGAAGTATAGAATCAATCTTTAGGATGATTTTATCATACATCTTCAATAATTTTCCGACCGGAGAATTCCTTTGTCTTCAGAAATACAATGAAACTCAAGCTGACGCTCATGTGAACACGCGTCACGAGTTCATTGCACTCTGCCAGACCACTGACTCATTCAGCCCTCATTCCCACCTCCTTCACAGTAGAAGCATTAAACAAGGTTCTAAAGACTGTTGACATCTAGCGGAAGCCTTAGGAAGTGCAATCTGACCCCATAGACACTGTGTATTCGATAGGAAAAGAGTTGAAAAACTACAAACCTCAGATTTCCCAGTTCCTGGTTGGATTTTTCTCAGGTTTTCGCCTGCCATATGAGTTCTGTTACACTCACAGATATCATTCAAACAGTTTGAGAAACCGCAGAGTGTTTCTATCCCATATGCATATATTAGAAACTAGGACTGAGAAGCAGGCAGTTTACTCTGGGCATACTTTTCATCCAAACGTGAAAATGCTGCACCCCTATCCCAAACAGGTTAATAGGGTTGTAGGCAGGGAATCCCAGTGGATAGAGGGGAACTGGCCAGGCAGAGACAGCAAGGGCGGTTCGTTGCTCCATTGCCTTTCCGTTCACCTTCACACTCTTGGGCCAGACTACACTCAATCATAGGACCTATTGAAGAGATGAGTCTTCAATAAATACTTAAAGGTTGAGACCGAGTCTGCATCTCTCAAATGGATAAGCAGACCATTCCGTAAAAATTTAGCTCTGTATGAGAAGCCCTGCCTCCAGCTGTTTGCTTAGAAATTTTAGGGACAATAAGAAGGCCTGCGTCTTGTGACCGCAGCTTTTGTGTAGGTATGTATGGCAGGACCAAATCGGAAAGATAGGTAGGAGCAAGCCCATGTAATGCTTTGTAGCTTAGCAGTAAAACCTTGAAATCAGCCCTTGCCTTAACAGGATGCCAGTGTAGAGAGGCTAGCACCTGAGTAATATGATCACATTTTTTGGTTATAGTCAAGATTCTAGCAGCCGTGTTTAGCACTAATTGAAGTTTATTTATTGCTTTATCCAGATAGCTGGAAAGTAGAGCATTGCAGTAGTCTAACCTAGAAGTGACAAAAGCATGGATACATTATTCTGCATCATTTTAGGACAAAAAGTTTCAGATTTTTGCAATGTTACATAGATGGAAAAAAGCTATACTTGTCAAAAGAGAGATCATGGTCCAGAGTAACACAGAGGTCCTTCACAGTTTTATTTGAGACGACTGTACAACCATCAAGATTAATTGTCAGATTCAACAGAAGATCTCTTTGTTTCTTGGGACCTAGAACTAGCATCTCTGTTTTCCCTGAGTTTAAAAGTAGAACATTTGCCGCCATCCACTTCCTTATGTCTGAAACACAGGCTTCCAGGTAGGTCAATTTTGGGGCTTCACCATGTTTCATCAAAACGTACTGTGTGTCGTCCGCATAACAGTTAAAGTTAACATTATGTTTTCGAATGACATTCCCAAGAGGTAAAATATATGGTGAAAACAATAGTGGTCCTAAAACGGAGCCTTGAGGAACACCGAAATGTACAGTTGGTTTGTCAGAAGACAAACTGATATCTTTCCGACACGTAAGATCTAAACCAGATCCAGATCTTGACCGTGTAGACCTATTTGGGTTTCCAATCTCACTAAAAGAATATGGCGATCGATGGTATCAAAAGCAGCACTAAGGTCTAGGAGCACGAGGACAGATGCCTCAGTCTGACGCCATTAAAAGGTAATTTATCACCTTCACAAGTGCAGTCTCAGTGCCATGATCGGGTCTAAAACCAGACTGAAACGTTTTGTATACATTGTTTGTCTTCTGGTAGGCAGTGAGTTGCTGCTCAACAGCTTTTTTTTACATGTTTGAGAGGAATGGGAGACTCGATATTGGGCGACATTATTCAATATTTTTGGGGTCAAGGTTTGGCTTTTTTTTTCAAGAGAGGCTTTATTACTGCCACTTTTAGTGAGTTTGGTACACATCCAGTGGATAGAGAGACATTTATTATGTTCAACATAGAAAGGCCAAGCACAGGAAACAGCTCTTTCAGGAGTTTAGTTAGAATAGGGTCCAGTATGCAGCTTGAAGGTTTAGAGGCCAATATTATTTTCATCAATGTGTCAACAATTATAGTATTCAAAACTTGAGTGTCTCCCTTGATCCTAGGTCCTGGCAGAGTTGTGCAGACTTAAGACAACTGAGCTTTGGAGGAATACGCAGACTTAAAGAGGAGTCCGTAATTTGCTTTCTATTGATCATGATCTATTCCTCCAAGAAGTTAATGAATTTATCACTGCTGAAGTGAACGCCATCCTCTCTTGGGGAATGCTGCTTTTAGTTAGCTTTGCGACAGTACCAAAAATACATTTTGAATTGTTCTTATTTTCCTCAAATAAGTTTGAAAAATAGGATGATCGATCAGTGAGGGCTCTTCGATACTGCATGGTACTGTCTTTCCAAGCTAGTTGGATGACTTCCAGTTTGGTGTAACGCCATTTCCTTTCCAATTTTCTGAAAGCTTGCTTCAGAGCTCTGGTATTTTCTGTATGCCAAGGAGCTAGTTTGTTATGACAAATGTTTTTTGTTTTTAGAGGTGTGACTGCATTTAGGGTATTGCGCAAGGTGAAATTGAGTTCCTCAGTTAGGTGGTTAATTGATTTTTTGTACTCTGACGTCCTTGGGTAGGTGGAGGGAGTCTGGAAGGGCATCTAGGAATCTTTGGGTTGTTTGAGAATTTATAGCACGGCTTTTGATGATCCTTGGTTGGGGTCTGAGCAGAAAATGAGTTACGATTGCAAACATAATGAAATGGTGGACCGATATTCCAGGATTATGAGGAAAAACATTAAGATCCACAACATTTATTTCACAGGACAAAACTAGGTCCAGAGTATGACTGTGGCAGTGTGTAGGTCCATAGACATGTTGGACAAACCCACTGAGTCGATGATGGTTCCGAAAGCCCTTTGGAGTGGGTCTGTGGACTTTTCCATGTGAATATTAGTCACCAAAAATGTGAATATTATCTGCCATGACTACAAGGTCCAATCGGAATTCAGGGAACTCAGTGAGGTACGCTGTATATAGCCCATGAGGCCTGTAAACAGTAGCTATAAAAGTGACTGAGTGGGCTGCATAGATTTCATGACTAGAAGCTCAAAAGACGAATATCTTTTTTTTTGTAGATTGAAATGTGCTATCGTAAATGTTAGCAACACCTCCGCCTATGCAGGATGCGCGGTGGATCTATAGTGTTACTTTTCTCCCTCTAAATATTACCTCCCTCAACTGGTTTTGAGTGGATGTTTTGATGCTGTGCAGCTTTTCTCCTTCTTTCAGGAAAACGTGTAAGCTCATGATATGAATCTCACTTTGGCAGGACTGAAACACTGCTTTGCATGAGCGGCTGTAGTGCTCTGCTCTCCTATCGCCCCAAGGCATGCAGTTGATTTGTCACCAGCATCCAGTGACTCATCGAAATACTGCAAAGACCCTCTGAGTTAACGTTCCCTATCTGCATGCTTCGTCACCATGGGAACAGGCTAACGCACAACAGGGCATTAAAGTTACACAGATTAAAGCACACACATTTTTTGGAAGAAAACTATTCAAATGGAAACGGACTGGCCATTGCATCACCACTGTCTGATAACAACACACACTGTCACTACATCCGCTTAAATTCCTCCTGAAAGGAGAAGCAAAGTAAACAGGCAATATTTAAGTAATTGGCTTTAGAAGCTGTAGCTTTATTCATTTCATTTCCAGGCTGAATCAAAGGAACTTGACCTCGCCTGTCAGATCGTCTTCACTCTCGCTGTGATGAGAGATGGAGAGAGCTAAAATGTTCTCACAAGAGCTGGGAGAAAATACAAGTTTAGTCAAATGTGAAGGAACAACTCATTATAAAAATGAAACATCAGTTCAGCTGAATTTTTTTACATTTAAAAATGAATTTTGGCCTCACATATTCTCCAACAAAAGAGCACTTTGTGGATAAATGGTTAGTGTTAAAGAAAAAAGGACATCTTCCTCTCACTTCTCAATTCTTCATGCAGACAACTTACTGTATATTCCCATGAGGGTACTTTTCCTTTCTTACAGGAAACTGTGAAGAGGAAGTCAGAAGGTTATCAAGTGCTTTTCTCTTTCACTTCCATAACATTTAGCAATTTTTCTCCCGTGGATAAACCCAGAAAAATAAAGCCCTGAACAAAATGTAATACATCCACACTGTGAAGCTAAAGCAGTCGAGAGCCGGTTGTAAACCACCTCCCCAATTCCCAGGCCTACTAAAAACACATTTCCATCAAACATGTGTAATATAATGGTACTGAGAGAAACATGCCTAGTACCCTATTGGATTTGGATTGTACTGCACTGCTGTATGGAACCTACAACAGAGATATGATGGTGTGGGTCGGTAAGTAGCTGCGATGTTTGAATTTCCCTTATCGAACAGACTGTTTGTGTCTCCCTAGACTAACCGAATGCTAGGGAAGTCCCAAACCAAAACCACAAAGAGAAGCCTCCCAAAGGGGATCCAAAACTACCAGCACTGGTGCAGCAAACAGGTGAGATACACGGAGAGTGAGAGAGAAACCGAGCAAGTATCTATGAAAGGAAAAAGTCCAATTCCAAAAGGCTTTGTGGAGTTCGAGGATAATGCCGAAAGCAAACAAGCTGGGTTTAGATTGCGAGGAGGCGTATTGTTAGGCCATTGAGACTTCTCACAGCCCAAGGAGGGAGACAATGATCTTCAATTACCAACATCTCTGTTTAATTTAGTGAAGACATGGAGGGGAGAGAAAGAGAGGGTTTTATTCTGTTAATAAGAGCTGCAGGGAGATGGAAAGAGTGGTTAGACCTTTACTTAGAGGGAGGAGGAGATGGACACAGGGAGAGAGGAAGAATGAGACTTTTAATTAGTCAAGATCGACAGGGAGAAAATGTGTGAGGTCTAATTAGATCTGATAGACAGCAAGAAAGTGGGTTTCATTCTGAGTGAAATAGCTCACCAGAGAGAGAGTTTTGTCACTGTAAAAGGAAGTTATAGTTTTTATATCGTTGACAGCTGACATTTGCGGGGTAAACCTGTCATAATATGAGAACGTGATCATGCTTCGTTTTGTGTGTCAGCTTTATAAATGTAGGCATGTGTTGGAGTTGGAATTACCATAAAATGCAAAGAGTCATGTTCCAGAAAGATCCTTTCTCTGAAATAAATAATTTCTCGCTGAAAGATCATGGCACTGTTGCTCACATGAATTGAGAAATATCACTTTTTGATTCATAACAGAGAAATACAGTAGACTGAAATGCATTATATAATAAATCAATAATAGGAACGCCTGCATCATATACTTGAAATGAAGTCAAAGAGTCTACCTTTGAACAACTTTCACAACTTCAATCAAATCAAGTATGGGTGTGCACCTGCCATTTTAGAACGAATACATATAGACCAGTGGCGATCATTAAAGTAGGTAGTCTGTACAGCATCTACAGATGGTCTATCCAAATAAAGTTTCACTGACTATTTTTTTAATGAGCTTGATTTTTATTACGGTCATTCATATTCCATTCACCCAGCTCAATGTATTTGTATTTATTATGGATCAGTAGCTGCCAAAGCAGCAGCTACTCTTCCTGGGGTCAGGCAAAATTAAGGCAGTTTATACAATTTTAAAAACATTACAATACATTCACATATTTCACAACACACTGTGTTCCCTCAGGCCCATACTCCCCCCCCTACCACCTATCTACAGTACTAAATCAATGTGTGTGTGTGTGTGTGTGTGTGTGTGTGTGTGTGTGTGTGTGTCTGTGCCAATGTTGTGTTGCTTCACAGTCCCCGCTGTTCCCTAAGGTGTTTTTTTAACTGTTTTTTAAATCTAATTTTACTGCTGGCATTCGTTACTTGATGTGGAATAGAGTTCCATGTAGTCATGGCTCTATGTAGTACTGTGTGCCTCCCATAGTCTGTTATGGACTTCGGGACTGTGAAGAGACCTCTTGTGGCATGTCTTGTGGGGTATGCATGGGTGTCCGAGCTGTGTGCCAGTAGTTTAGACAGACAGCTAGGTGCATTCAAAATGTCAATACCTCTCATAAATTAAAGTAGCGATGAAGTCAATCTCTCCTCCACTTTCAGCCAGGAGAGATTGACATACATATTATTAGTATTAGCTCTCTGTGTACATCCAAGGGCCAGCCGTGCTGCCCTGTTCTGAGCCAATTGCAATTTTAATAAGTCCTTTTTTGTGGCACCTGACCACACGACTGAACAGTAGCTAAGGTGCGACAAATCTAGGGCCTGTAGGACGTGCCTTGTTGATAGTGTTGTTAAGAAGGCAGAGCATCTCTTTATTATAGACAGACTTCTCCCCATCTTAGCTACTACTGCATCAATGTGTTTTGACCATGACAGTTTACCATCTAGGGTTACTCCAAGCAGTTTAGTCATCTCATCTTGCTCAATTTCCACATAATTTATTACACAATTTAGTTGAGGTTTAGGGTTTAGTGAGTGTTTTGTTCCAAATACAATGCTTTTAGTTTTAGAAATATTTAGGGCTAACTTATTCCTTGCCACCCACTCTGAAACTAACTACATAGACACTCTGCCTTTACTCAAAGTTAGTGGCATGTCGTTAGTGAAAATTGAAAAAAGCAAGGGGCCTAAACAGCTACCATGGGGAATTCTTAATTCTAACTGTATTATATTAGAGAGTCGTCCATTAAAGAACACAGTCTGTGTTCTGTTAGACAAGTACTCTTTATCCACATTCTAGCAGGGGGTGGAAAGCCATAACACATAAGTTTTTCCAGCAGCAGACCATGATCGATAATGTCAAAATCCACACTGTAGAACTAAGAACAGATATAGCCCTTGGTTCACTCCAGAACTTACTGCCCTCGACCAGCACAAAAACATCCTGTGGCGGACTGCACTAGCATCGAATAGTCCCCGTGAATAGTCCCCGCGATAACTTTTCAGGGAAGTCAGGAACCAACACACGCAGTCAGTCAGGAAAGCAAAGGCTAGCTTTTTCAAACAGAAATTTGCATCCAGTAGCTCTAACTCCAAAAAGTTTTGGGACACTGTGAAATCCATGGAGAACAATAGCACCTCCTCCCAGCTGCCCACTGCACTGAGGCTAGGTAACACTGTCAGCACTGATAAATCCACAATAATCGAGAATTTCAATAAGCATTTCTCTACGGCTGGGAATTATTTTTTCCTGGCTACCCCAACCCCGGCCAATTGCTCGGCATCCCCCACATCTACTTGCCCAAGCCTCCCAGCTACTCCTTCACCCAAATCCAGATATCAGATGTTCTGAAAGAGCTGCAAAACCTGGACCCGTACAAATCAGCTGGGATAGACAATCTGGACCCTCTCTTTCTAAAAATTATCCACCGCAATTGTTGCAACCCCTCTAACCAGTCTGTTCAACCTCTCTTTCGTTTCGTCCAAGATCCCTAAAGATTGGAATGCTGCCGCGGTTATCCCCCTCTTCACAAAGGGGGTGACATTCTAGACCCAAACTGTTACAGACATATATCCATCCTGCCCTGCCTGTCTAAAGTCGTCGAAAGCCAAGTTAACAAACAGATCACAGACCATTTCGAAACACACCGTGCCTTCTCCGCTGTGCAATCCGGTTTTCAAGCTGGTTATGGGTGCACCTCAGCCACGCTCAAGGTCCTAAACGATAACAATACCGCCAACGATAAAATACAGTGCTGTGCAGCCGTCTTCATCGATCTGGCCAAGGCTTTCGACTCAGTCAATCACCATAGTCTTACCGTTGACTCAACAGCTATGGTTTCTCTAATGATTGCCTCGCCTAGTTCACCAACTATTTCTCAGACAGAGTTCAGTGTGTCAAATCAGTGGGCCTGCTGTCCGGACCTCTGGCAGTCTCTATGGGGGTGCCACAGGGTTCAATTCTCAGGACGACTTCCGTCTCTGTATATATCAACGATGTCGCTCTTGCTGCGGGTGATTTCTTGATCCACCTCAGACCGCAGACAACACCATTCTGTATACATCTGGCCCTTCTTTGGACACTGTGTTAACTGACCTCCAAACGAGCTTCAATGCCATACAACACTCCTTCCGTGACCTCCAACTGCTGTTAACCTTTAGTAAAACCAAATGCATGCTTTTCAACCGTTTGCTGCCCGCACCCGCCCACCCGACCAGCATCAATTTTCTGGACGGTTCTGACTTAGATTATGTGGACAACTACAAATAACTAGGTGTCTGGCTAGACTGTAAAACTCTCCTTCCAGACTCATATTAAACATCTCCAATCCAAAATCAAATCTAGAATCGGCATCCTATTTTGCAAACAAAGCCTCCTTCACTCACGTCGCCAAATATACCCTCGTAAAACTGACTATCCTACCGATCCTCGACTTCGGCGATGTCAGCTACCAATACTCTACTCAGCAAACTGGATGCAGTCTATCACATTGCCATCCGTTTTGTCACCAAAGCCCCTGCGACCTACATGCTCTAATCGGCTGGCCCTCGCTACATATTCATTGCCAGACCCACTGGCTCCAGGTCATCTATAAGTCTATGCTAGGTAAAGCTCCGCCTTATCTCAGCTCACTGGTCACGATAACAACACCCACCCATAGCACACGCTCCAGCAGGTATATCTCACTGGTCATCCCCAAAGCCAACACCCCCTTTGGCCGCCTTTCCTTCCAGTTCTCTGCTGTCAATGACTGGAACAAATTGCAAAAATCGCTGAAGTTGGAGACTTCTAACTTTAAACATCAGCTATCAGAGCAGCTAACGGATAGCTGCAGCTGTACATAGCCCATCTGTAAATTGCCCACCCAATCTACCTACCTCATCCCCATATTGTTATTATTTACTTTTCTGCTCTTTTGCACACCATTATTTCTACTTGCACATCACCATCTACTCATCTATCACTCCAGTGTTAATTTTCTATATTGTAATTACTTCGCTACTATGGCCTATTTATTGCCTTACATCCTCACACCATTTGCAAACACTGCATATAGACTATCTTTTTTCTATTGTGTTATTGACTGTACGCTTGTTTATTCCATGTGTAACTCTGTGTTGTTGTTTGTGTCGCACTGCTTTGCTTTATCTTGGCCAGGTCGCAGGTGTAAATGAGAACTTGTTCTCAACTGGCCTACCTGAAATAAATCAAATAAAAAGCCCCCACAACCATTTTGTCATCAATTTCTCTCAGCCAATCATCAGTTATTTGTGTAAGTGCTGTGCTTGTTGAGTGTCCTTCCCTTTAAGCATGCTGAAATTCGGTTGTCAATTTGTTTACTGTAAAATAGCATTGTATTTGGTCAAACACCATTTTTTCCAGAAGTTTACTAAGGGTTGATAACAGGCCTATTGGTCGGCTATTTGAACCAGTAAAGGGGTCTTTACTATTCTTGGGTAGCGGAATAACTTTAGCTTCCCCCCAGGCATGAGGTTACACGCTCTCTAGTAGGCTTAAATTGAAGATGTGGCAAATAAGAGTGGCAATATCGTCTGCTATTATCCTCAGTAATTTTCCGTCCAGATTGTCAGACCCCGGTAGCTATTCATTGATGATAGACAACAATATTTTTTCACCTCTTCCACACTGACTTTAAGGAATTCAAAAGTACAATTCTTGTCTTTCATAATTTGGTCGAATATACTTGGATGTATAGTGTCAGCGTGTGTTGCTGGCATGTCATCCCTAAGTTCGCTTATCTTGACAATGAAAATATCATTAAAGTACTTTGCAAAATCAGTAGGTTTCTTTTCTTTTTCCCCTAATTTTATTTAAGGTGACCCAAAGCTGTTTCTAGCCTGTGTCAGTTATGTGCTCAACATCTCGATGAAGACCCCCATTGCCAGACGATGCCTTCTTGGACTTTGTCGGCGAGTTGCTAAGAGTAGCTACTTTGCTCCTGTGATCCTCTGCAAGCAGTTGCTACATTGAAAGTCAGCGTGGTCCACATTGTCCTGGAACAAAGCAAAGTAAACACAACTCCAGCAATGCTGAAAACGTTCAATAGCGGCCTCCATTTGAGACCGCTGAGCCAGCTAGGCTAGCTGGGCTTTCGCGTCTCTCCCCCTATACGGAATCTTTCAGGATCCAGGAACAGATAGCAGCGGTGCTCCCAGCAATTTAGCCCAACAGTGCTGCATGATTCAAAATAAAATAAAACTATATAAAAAAACTGTCATAGAAAACATTGTCAGCTTTTAACCGAGGTCTTTAGTTCAGGTTTCGGTGTTAGACAGCGTTCAACAGCCTTCAACAAGAACAAACATACATCGTGCTCTGATGACATACTTGTCTTTAACTGCCATTTCCTGAAAGTCAGAAACTTCCCACATGCAAACTGATTTTTGTAACATAAATAGTTTTAGACTACTAAATTCTACTCAAATTTGCCCTATATATACTATGCCTTCAGAAAGTATTCAGACCGCTTGACACAATGATGAAAATAATCATGGCCTCTAAACCTTCAAGCTGCATACTGGACCCTATTCCAACTAAACTACTGAAAGAGCGGCTTCCTGTGCTTGGCCCTCCTATGTTGAACATAATAAATGGCTCTCTATCCACCGGATGTGTACCAAACTCACTAAATGTGGCAATAATAAAGCCTCTCTTGAAAAAGCCAAACCTTGACCCAGAAAATATAAAAAACTATCGGCCTATATCGAATCCTCCATTCCTCTCAAAACATTTTGAAAAACCTGTTGCGCAGCAACTCACTGCCTCCCTGAAGACAAACAATGTATACAAAAATGCTTCAGTCTGGTTTTAAACTCCATCATAGCACCGAGACTGCACTTGTGAAGGTGGTAAATAATGGCGTCAGACCGAGGCTCTGCATCTGTCCTCATGCTCCTAGACCTTAGTGCTGCTTTTGATACCATCGATCACCACATTCTTTTGGAGAGATTGGAAACCCAAAGTTCTGGCCTGGTTTAGATCTTATCTGTCGTAAAGATATCAGTTTGTCTCTGTGAATGGTTTGTCCTCTGACAAATCAACTGTAAATGTCGGTGTTCTTCAAGGTTCCGTTTTAGGACCACTATTGTTTTCACTATATATTTTACCTCTTGGGAATGTCATTTAAAAACTTCATGTTAACTTTCACTGCTATGAGTATGACACAGCTGTACATTTCAATGAAACATGGTGAAGCCGCAAAATTGCCCTCGCTAGAAGCCTGTGTTTCAGACATAAGGAAGTGGATGGGTGCAAACTTTCTACTTTTAAACTCAGACAAAACAGTGATGCTTGTTCTAGGTCCCAAGACGTAAAGAGATCTTCTGTTGAATCTGACAATTAATCTTGATGGTTGTACAGTCGTCTCAAATAAAACTGTGAAGGACCTCGGCGTTATTCTGGACCCTGATCTCTCTTTTGACGAACATATCAAGACTGTTTCAAGGACAGCTTTTTACCATCTACGTAACATTGCAAAAATCAGAACCTTTCTTTCCAAAAATGATGCAGAAAAATGTATCGATGCTTAATCCATGCGTTCGTTACTTCTAGGTTAGACTACTGCAATGCTCTACTTTCCGGCTACCCGGATAAAGCACTAAATACGGCTGCTAGAATCCTGACTAGATCCAAAATATTTGATCATATTACTCCAGTGCTAGCCTCCCTAAACTGAATTCCTGTTAAGGCAAGGGTTGATTTCAAGGTTTTACTGCTAACCTACAAAGCATTACATAGGCTTGCTCCTACCTATCATTCCGATTTGGTCCTTCCGTACATACCTACACGTACGCTACGGTCACAAGACGCAGGCCTCCTAATTGTCCCTAGAATTTCTAAGCAAACAGCTGGAGGCAGGGCTTTCTCTAATAGAGCTCAATTTTTATGGAATGGTCTGCCTACCCATTGGGGGACGCAGACTCTGTCTCAACCTTTAAGTCATTACTGAAGACTCATCTCTTCAGTAGGTCCTATGATTGAGTTTAGTCTGGCCCAGGAGTGTGAAGGTGAACGGAAAGGCTCTGGAGCAACAAACCACCCTTGCTGTCTCTGCCTGCCCTGTTCCCTTCTCTCCACTGGGATTCTCTGCCTCTAACCCTATTACAGGGGCTGAGTCACTGGCTTACTGGTGCTCTTGCATGCTGTCCCTAGGAGGGGTGCATCACTTGAGTGGGTTGAGTCACTGACATGATCTTCCTGCCTGGGTTGGCTACCCCCCTTGGGTGGTGCCATGGCGGAGATCTTTGTGGGCTATATTCGGCCTTGTCTCAGGATGGTAAGTTGTTGGTTGAAGATATCCCTCTAGTGGTGGGGGGCTGTGCTTTGGCAAAGTGCGTGGGGTTATGTCCTTCCAGTTTGGCCCTGTCCGGGGGTATCATCGGATGGGGCCACAGTGTCTCTTGACCCCTCCAGTATTTATGCTGCAGTAGTTTATGTGTCGGGGGGCTAGGGTCAGTTTGTTTTATCTGGAGTACTTCTCCTGTCCTATTCGGTGTCCTGTGTGAATCTAAGTGTGCGTTCTCTAATTCTGTGTAAATTTAAGTATGCTCTCTTTCTTTCTCTCTCTCGGAGGACCTGAGGCCTAGGACCATGCCTCAGGACTACCTGGCATGATGACTCCTTGCTGTCCCCAGTCCACCTGGCCGTGCTGCTGCTCCAGTTTCAACTGTTCTGCCTGCGGCTATGTTGCCTGTCCCAGACCTGCTGTTTTCTCTAGAGACAGCAGGAGCGGTAGAGATACTCTTAATGATCGGCTATGAAAAGCCAACTGACATTTACTCCCGAGGTGCTAACTTGCTGCACCCTCGACAACTACTGTGATTATTATTATTTGACCATGCTGGTCATTTATGAACATTTGAACATCTTGGCCATGTTCTGCTAATCTCCACCTGGTACAGCCAGAAGAGGACTGGCCACCAATCATAGCCTGGTTCCTCTCTAGGTTTCTTCCTAGGTTTTGGCCTTTCTAGGGAGTTTTTCCTTGCCACCGTGCTTCTACACCGCCATTGCTTGCTGTTTGGGGTTTTAGGCTGGGTTTCTGTACAGCACTTTAAGATATCAGCTGATGTGAGAAGGGCTATATAAATACATTTGATTTGATTTTGATTTGTATTTGGGGAGTTTCTTCCATTCTTCTCTGCAGATCCTCTCTGCTCTGTCTGGTTTGATGGGGAGCGTCACTGCATAGCTACTTTCAGGTCAATCCAGAAATGTTTTATCGGGTTCATGGCTGGGCAACCTAAGGACATTCAGAGAGTTGTCCTGAAGCCACTCCTGCATTGTCTTGGCTGTGTGCTTAGGGTCGTTGTCCTGTTGGAATGTGAAACTTTGTCCCACTCTGAGGTCCTGGGCAGGTTTTCATCAACGATCTCTCTGTACTTTGCTCCATTCATCTTTCCCTTGATCCTGACTAGACTCAAATCAAATCAAGGTTTATTTGTCACGTGCGCCAAGGCTAGATACAGACACCGGTTAGTCGGGCTGATTAAGGTAGTATGTACATGTAGATAAGGTTAAAGTGATTATGCATGTAAGATGAACAAAGAGTAGCAGTAGCGTAAAAGAGGGGTTGGTGGGTGGTGGGTGGCAGGACACAAAGCAGATTTGTATTTACTTATTTCCCCTTTATTTAACCAGGTAGGCAAGGAAAATGCTAAAAAAGGCCATGGTGGGGAAGTAAATACAATATAGCAAGTAAAACACTGGAATGCTAGATTTGCAGAGGAAGAATGTGCAAGGTAGAGACAGAAATAATGGATTGCAAAGGAGCAAAATAAATAAATACAGTAGGGGGAGAGGTAGTTGTTTGGGCCAAATTATAGATAGGCTATGTACATGTGCAGTAATCTGTGAGCTGCTCTGACAGCTGGTCTTTAAAGCTAGTGAGGGAGATAAAAGTTTCCAGTTTCAGAGATTTTTGTACTTCGTTCCAGTCATTGGCAGCAGAGAACTGGAAGAAGAGGCAGCAAAATGAAGAATTGGTTTTGGGGGTCACCAGTGAGATTTACCTGCTGGAGCGTGTGCTAATGGTGGGTGCTGCTATGGTGACCAGCGAGCTGAGATAAGGGGGGACTTTACCTAGCAGGGTCTTGTAGATGACCTAGAGCCAGTGGGTTTGGCGATGAGTATGAACGGGCGAGGGCCAGCCAACGAGAGCGTACAGGTCGCAGTGGTGGGTAGTATATGGGGCTTTGGTGACAAAACGGATGGCACTGTGATAGACTGCATCCAATATATTGAATAGGGTATTGGAGGCTATTTTGTAAATGACATTGCTGAACTCGAGGATCAGTCGGATGGTCAGTTTTACAAGGGTATTTATGGCAGCATGAGTGAAGGATGCTTTGTTGCGAAATAAGAAGCCAATTCTAGATTTAACTTTGGATTGGAGATGTTTGATGTGAGTCTGGAAGGAGAGTTTACAGTCTAACCAGACACCTAGGTATTTGTAGTTGTCCACATAAGTCAGAACCGTCAAGAGTAGTGATCTTGGACGGGCGGGCAGGTGCAGCCAGCGATCGGTTGAAGAGCATGCATTTAGTTTTACTTGTATTTAAGAGCAATTGGAGGCCACGGAAGGAGAGTTGTATGGCATTGAAGCTCGTCTGGAGGGTTGTTAACAGAGTGTCCAAAGAAGGGCCAGAAGGATTCAGAATGGTGTCGTCTGTGTAGAGGTGGTACAGAGACTCACCATCAGCAAGAGCGACATCATTGATGTATACAGACAAGAGAGTCGGTCCAAGAATTGAACCCTGTGGCATACCCATAGAGACTGCCAGAGGCCCGGACAACAGGCCCTCCGATTTGACACACTGAACTCTATCAGAGAAGTAGTTGGTGAACCAGGCGAGGCAATCATTAGAGAAACCAAGGCTATCGAGTCTGGCGATGAGGATGTGGTGATTGACAGAGTCGAAAGCCTTGGCCAGGTCAATGAATACGGCTGCACAGTATTGTTTCTTAGTCACCTTGAGCGTGGCTGAGGTGTACCCATGACCAGCTCTGAAACCAGATTGCATAGCGGAGAATGTATGGTGGGATTGGAAATGGTTGGTAATCTGTTTGTTGACTTAGCTTTCGAAGACCTTAGAAAGGCAGGGTAGAATAGATATAGGTCTGTAGCAGTTTCGGTCAAGAGTGTCCTTCCTTTGAAGACGGGGATGACCACCACAGCTGCTTTCCAATCTTTGGGAATCTCAGACAACACGAAAGATAGGTTGAACAGGCTTTTAATAGGGGTTGCAACAATTTTGGCAGATATTTTTAGAAAGGAAGGGTCCAGATTGTCTAGCCCGGCTGATTTGTAGTGGTCCAGATTTGATAGCTCTGTCAGAACATCAGCTGACTGGATTTGGGAGGAGAAATGGGGAAGGCTTGGGCGAGTTGCTGTGGGGGTGTAGTGCTGTTGACCGGGGTAGGGGTAGCCAGGTGGAAAGCATGGTCAGCCGTAGAAAAATGCTTATTGAAATGCTCAATTATAGTGGATTTATCGGTGGTGACAGTGTTTCCTATCCTCAGTGCAGTGGGCAGCTGGGAGGAGGTGTTCTTATTCTCCATGGACTTTACAGTGTCCAATAACTTTTTTGAGTTTGTGTTGCAGGAAGCAAATTTCTGCTTGAAAAAGCAGAAATTTGGCTCTTCTAACTACCTGCGTATATTGGTTTCTAGCTTCCCTGAAAAGTTGCATATCACGGGGGCTGTTCACTGCTAATGCAGAACGCCATAGGTAGTTTTTCTGTTGGTTAATGGCAGTCAGGTCTGGAGAGAACCAAGGGCTATATCTGTTCCTGGTTCTACATTTCTTGAATGGGGCATGCTTATTTAAGATTGTGAGGAAGGCATTTAAAAAAAATAACCAGGCATCCTTTACTGACGGGATGAGATCAATATCCTTCCAGGATACCCCGGCCAGGTCGATTAGAAAGGCCTGACAGTGAAGAGTGGAGGTCGTTTGACCGTTGACCCATTACAGATGCAGGCAATGAAGCAGTGATCGCTGAGATCTTGGTTGAAAACAGCAGAGGTGTATTTAGAGGGCAAGTTTGTTAGGATGATATCTATGAGGGTGCCCGTGTTTACGGCTTTGGGGTGGTACCTGGTAGGTTCATTGATCATTTGTGTGAAATTGAGGGCATCAAGCTTAGATTGTAGGATGGCTGGGGTGACCTGTTAAGGTATAGGGGGCAGCATTTTCACTTTTGGATAAATAGCATCCCCAATTTCAACTTCCTGCTACTCATGCCTGGAATATATGATATGCATATGGTCAGTAGATGTGGATAGAAAACACTCTGAAGTTTCTACAACTGTTTCAATCATGTCTGTGACTATAACAGAACTTATGTAGCAGGTAAAACCCCGAGCACTAACTGTTCAGAATGTTTTTATTTTTTTTGCCTCTGACCGTTCCCTTTGTTGTCTTTGCCAAGGGATATTTGATAGGACCCATTTTACAGTTCCTATGACTTCCACTGGATGTCACCAGTCTTTGGAATTTGGTTGAGGTTCGTCATTTGTGCAATGAAGAAGAAGCACATCCTTGAACAAGGTTACACTGTTGAGAGTTGCGCAAGACGAAAAAAGGAGCATGGTTTGTTTACTTGCTGTATTGAATACAGATTGCCCCGTCTACAATTTGATCGATTATTAACATTTAAAAATACATAAAGTTGTATTACAAAAGTAGTTTGAAATATTTTGGCAAAGTTTATAGGCAACTTTTGAAATGTTTTGTAGTGACGTTGTGGTTTGGGTTGTTTTTTTCTTGATCAAACGTGCTTTATAAAAGGACATTTTGGGTATACATGGACAGAAAAAATGGCTTCAAGGTATAATGTACAGACAAAGGTATGGTCGGATGTGAATACAGTGGAGGTAAACCTAGGTATTGAGTGATGATGAGAGAGATATTGTCTATAGAAACATTCAATCCAGGTGATGTCATCGCATGTGTGGGTGGTGGAACTGAAAGGTTGGATAAGGTATAATGAGCAGGGCTAGAGGCTCTGCAGTGAAATAAGCCAATAAACACTAACCAGAACAGCAATGGACAAGGCATAATGACGTTAAAATTAAGTTATGGCTAGGAGTCCCTCAAAAGGAACACCCCCCCATTCAGCTGAAAAGGTGGCGCGGGAAATTTAAAAATATTTTTTTAGAAATATTTAACTTTCACATATTAACAAGTCCAATACAGCAAATGAAAGATAAACATCTTGTTAATCTATCCATCATGTCAGAATTGTTTAATGTTTTACAGCGAAAACACAACATATATTTATGTTAGATCACCACCAAATCAAAAAAACACACAGCCATTTTCCCCAGCCAAAGATAGTCACAAACGCAGAATTAGAGATAAAATTAATCACTAACCTTTGATAATCTCCATCAGATGACACTTATATGACATCATGTTACACAATACATTTATGTTTTGTTCGATAATATGCATATTTCTATCCACAAATATCGGTTTACATTGACGGCATGTTCAGAAATGCCTCCAAAATATCAGGAGTAATTACAGAGAGCTACATCAGATAACAGAAATACTCATCATAAACTTTGACGAAAGATACACGTTTTACATATAATTAAAGATACACTGGTTCTTAATTAATGCAACTGCTGTGTCAGATTTTTTTTAAACGTTACGAAAAAAGCATCCCATGCAATAACCTAAAACAGCGCTAAGACTTAAATATATTTCTCTGCCATGTTGTAGTCAACAGAAATAGGAAATTACATAATAAATAGTCCCTTACCTTCGATAATCTTTCATCAGAATGCAGTGCAAGAGTCCTAGTTCCACAATAAATTGTTGTTTTGTTCCATAACATCCATTAACTAGTGTCCAATTAGCTGCATTTGCTACCACTTTCAGCTCACGTGCCCAAAAGCTGGCGCTGCTCCAGGCGAAATCGGACGAAAACTTCAAAAATATATATTCCAGGTCGAATAAACTGGTCAAACTAAGTAGAGAATCAATCTTCAGGATGTTATTTTCATATATATCCAATAACGTTCCAAACGGAGCATTCGTTTTCGTCTGCAGTCAAATGGAACACAGGTGATATTAACAGACAATTGCGCAACCAGGAAATGGCATTCTGTCGGGACAGTGACTCATTCACCTCTCATTCGGTTAAAGTTCACCCCAGAGGCTCCATTCCACATTCTACTGAATGCATCTAGTAGAAGGCGTAGGAAGTGCGGACATATCCATATCTTATTTGGATGTGAATAGGCGATGAGTTGAAAATCAACCAGCCCCAGAATTTCTACATCCTGTTTGGAAGTTTGCCTGCCCTATGAGTTCTGTTATACTCACAGACATAATTCAAACAGTTTTAGAAACTTCAGAGTGTTTTCTATCCAATAGTAATAATAATATGCATATATTAGCAATATAGGACAGAGTAGAATGCAGTTCACTATGGGCACGCAATTCATCCAAAGTGAAAATGCTGCCCCCTATCCCTAACAGGTTGGAGAGGCATGCTTAGTCGAGTTTGTCCAGTGAGTAGGGAGGTTGGTTGGGGTAATGGCGATTCAGACAGCTAGCCGGGCCATCGGTAGCAAGCTAGCATAGGATGGAGGTCTGTTTTTAGCCACCTCGTGCGTTTCCGTCAGTAGATTAGTGGGGTTCCGTGTGGTAGAGGGGATCAATCCAATTGCAAAATAGATATAGTTATAGTGACCCAAGAAAATAAATGTCCGATAGACCTATTCAGATAGCAGCCGATAAGACAGCTAACGATTAGCGGGCCGCAGATGGGTATTCGGGTAACGTCAAGACGGAGGGGCCAGTTGGATAACTCCCTCGGGCAGATAACATCGGTAGTCCAGTCGTGAAGGGTCCGGATAGGTGATTGTAGGTGATTGTAGCCCAGGAGTGGATGACGGAACTCTTCAGCTGGCTAGCTCCGGGATCGACGTAAGCCAATAGTCACACTGATAGTAGCTAGCTAGCTGCGAGATCCAGGTGTAAATGTCCAGAGCTTGCGGTTGAAATCCGGGGATATGGAGAGAAAAATAGGTCCGGTATGTTCAATGCCGGGGTCGCGTTGTACAAAATTGGCGATAACTTTTCGAGCTAAAGGATAGCTGATGACCACTAACCGTGGTTAGCTGAATACTAACGTTAGCCAGTAAACTGGCTATTTTCTGGCTAGCTTCTAGTTACCTTCTAGCTAGCTTCTGGTTAGCTTCTAGTTAGCTTCTGGCTAGCTTCTATTGTGGCTTTCAGATTTGAGGTAAATAATATATTTTTTTTAATTGGTGAGGCCGGTTGCAGGAGAGTGTTTTGAAGTTGAGTTTCTGGAAAAGAGAATATATAAAAGATATGTGAAGAAAGATGTAAATATATACACTGATCCAAAAAAAGGGAACACTTAAACAACACAATGTAACTCCAAGTCAATCACACTTGTGTGAAATCAAACTGTCCACTTAGGAAGCAACACTGATTGACAATACATTTCACATGCTGTTGTGCAAATGGATTAGACAACAGGTGGAAATTATAGGCAATTAGCAAGACACCCCCAATAAAGGAGTGGTCCTGCAGGTGATAACCACAGACCACTTCTCAGTTCCTATGCTTCCTGGCTGATGTTTTGGTCACTTTTGAATGCTGGCGGTGCTTTCACTCTAGTGGTAGCATGAGACGGAGTCTACAACCCACACAAGTGGCTCAGGTAGTGCAGCTCATCCAGGATGGGACATCAATGCGAGCTGTGGCAAGAAGGTTTGCTGTGTCTGTCAGCGTAGTGTCCAGAGCATGGAGGCGCTACCAGGAGACAGGCCAGTACATCAGGAGACGTGGAGGAGGCCGTAGGAGGGCAACAACCCAGCAGCCGGACCGCTACCTCCGCCTTTGGGCAAGAAGCACTGCCAGAGCCCTGCAAAATGACCTCCTGCAGGCCACAAATGTTCATGTGTCTGCTCAAACGGTCAGAAACAGACTCCACGAGGGTGGTATGAAGGCCCGACGTCCACAGGTGGGGGTTGTGCTTACAGCCCAACACCGTGCAGGACGTTTGGCATTTGCCAGACAACACCAAGATTGGCAAATTCGCCACTGGCGCCCTGTGCTATTCACAGATGAAAGCAGGTTCACACTGAGCACATGTGACAGACGTAACAGTCTGGAGACGCCGTGGAGAACGTTCTGCTGCCTGTAACATCCTCCAGCATGACCGGTTTGGCGATGGGTCAGCCATGGTGTGGGGTGGCATTTCTTTGGGGGGCCGCACAGCCCTCCATGTGCTCGCCAGAGGTACCCTGACTGCCATTAGGTACCGAGATGAGATCCTCAGACCCCTTGTGAGACCATATGCTGGTGCGGTTGGCCCTGGGTTCCTCCTAATGCAAGACAATGCTAGACCTCATGTGGCTGGAGTGTGTCAGCAGTTCCTGCAGGAGGAAGGCATTGATGCTATGGACTGGCCCGCCCGTTCCCCAGACCTGAATCCAATTGAGCACATCTGGGACATCATGTCTCGCTCCTTTCGTTCCAGTACTCTGCTGCCTGTGACTGGAACGAACTGCAAAAATCGCTGAAGTTGGAGACTTTTATCTCCCTCACCAACTTCAAACATCAGCTATCTGAGCAGCTAACCGATCGCTGCAGCTGTACATAGTCTATTGGTAAATAGCCCACCCATTTTCACCTACCTCATTCCCATACTGTTTTTATACTGTTTTTTATTTATTTACTTTTCTGCTCTTTTGCACACCAATACCTCTACCTGTACATGACCATCTGATCATTTATCACTCCAGTGTTAATCTGCAAAATTGTAATTATTTGCCTACCTCCTCATGCCTTTTGCACACATTGTATATAGACTGCCCCTTTTTTTCAACTGTGTTATTGACTTGTTAATTGTTTACTCCATGTGTAACTCGGTGTTGTCTGTTCACACTGCTATGCTTTATCTTGGCCAGGTCGCAGTTGCAAATGAGAACTTGTTCTCAACTAGCCTACCTGGTTAAATAAAGGTGAAATAAAAATATATATATATTTTTTTAAATCCACCAACGTCACATTGCACCACAGACTGTCCAGGAGTTGGACCACCTCACAGACTGTCCAGGAGTCCGCCACCTCATCAGGAGCATGCCCAGGCGTTGTAGGGAGGGCATACAGGCACGTGGAGGCCACACACACTACTGAGCCTCATTTGGACTTGTTTTAAAACCTCTTAGGGAAGCTGCGAATTTTCGCAGCTTTTTGTTAAAAATCGCGCAACATTTCAGCACCCTGCTATTCATGCCAGGAATATAGTATATGCATATGATTAGTATGTGTGGATAGAAAACACTCAGACGTTTCTAAAACTGGTTAAATCACGGAACGTGCGTTTCATCGAAAAGTGCAGGAAAATCTGATCACTGAAAATGGAAATAAATATCCATGCGCCTCTTCCAGGATTTGTTAAAGGTGAACCGGATTAAATGAGGTCGAGGTTGCAGTACCTACAGCTTCCACACGATGTCTAGAGTCTTGTCATTTGCTTCGGCTTTGTTTCTTGGTCAAACCGGAACAAGGGAGCCGATTTCCTCCGGTCTCCGACAGGATGTTTTGGTTGAGATTTCTCCGGACATTATTTCCAGACGGACACCTATAGAATTTACATCGCCTCCTGATCAATTTTATCGCTTATTAACGTGTACTAATACCTAAGGTTGCATTACAAAAGTATTTCGAAGTGTTTTGTGAAAGTTTATCGTCGACTTTAATTTTAAAAAATGACGTTACATTAGAAAACACTATTTTTTTCCGTTGTTCACACAGTATTCATAGATCGATATCTAGGCTATATATGGACCGATTTAATCGAAAAAAGACCCCAAATGATGTTTATGGGACATCTAGGAGTGCCAAGAAAGAAGCTCGTCAAAGGTATGGGTAGGAATGTTTTATATTTTATTTCTGCGTTTTGAGTATCCCCCGGCTATCGCAAAATCTGTCGTTAGGTGACGTTGCTGTATTTTGGGGATACATGCTATCAGATAATAGCTTCTCATGCTTTTGCCGAAAAGCTTTTTACAAATCTGACGTGGAGGATAGATTCACAACGAGTGTAGCTTTAATTCAATACATTGTATGTGCATTTTAATGAAAGTTTGAGTTTTATCAACAACTATAGGTGGCGCACTTGAACATTTCCGCTGATTTATGTTCCTACCACGGAACCACGGCCCTAACTTAAGGACATTACATCAAAGTTGGATCAGCCTGTAGTGTGGTTTTCCACTTTAATTTTGAGTGTGACTCCAAATCCAGACCTCCATGGGTTGATAAATTTGATTTCCACTGATCATTTTTGTGTGATTTTGTTGTCAGCCTTTCAACTATGTAAAGCAAAAAGTATTTAATAAGAATATTTCATTCATTCAGATCTAGGATGTGTTATTTTAGTGTTTCCTTTATTTTTTTGAGCAGTGTATACACAAGGGACACGACAAGACGAGGGCAAAGGACGTCTGACTGCTATGCCATCTTGGAACACTTAAGATAGCCCGGTTAGCCAATGTGAGGGAGCACTGGTAGGTCGGGCCATTTGAGGTAGTATGTACATGAATGTATAGTTAAAGTGACTATGCATAGTATATGATAAATAGAGAGTAGCAGCAGCATAAAAGAGGGGTTGGTGGAGGCACACAATGCAGATAGTCCGGGTAGCCATTTGAGTACTTGTTCAGGAGTCTTATGGCTTAGGGGTAAAAACTGTTGAGAAGCATTTTTGTCCTAGACTTGGCATACCGGTACCGCTTGCCATGCGGACGTAGAGAGAATAGTCTATGACTGGGGTGGCTGGGGTCTCTGACAATTTTCCCTTCCTCTTACACCGCCTGGTGTAGAGGTCTTGGATGGCAGGCAGCTTTACCACAGTGTTTTACTGGGCCGTACGTAGAACATTTTGAGAATCTCAGGACCCATGCCAAACCTTTTTAGTTTCATGAGGGGGTTTGGCTTGTTGTGCCCTCTTCACGACTGTCTTGGTGTGTTTGGAACATTCTAGTTTGTTGGTGATGTGGACACCAAGGAACTTGAAGCTCTCAACCTGCTCCACTACAGCCCCGTCGATGAGAATAGGGGCGTGCTCGGTCCTCATTTTCCTGTAGTCCACAATCATCTCCTTAGTCTTGGTTACATTGAGGGATAGGTTGTTATTCTGGTACCACACTGCCAGGTCTCTGACCTCCTCCCTATAGGCAGTCTCGTCATTGTCCGTGATCAGGCCTACCACTGTTGTGTAGTCTGTAAACTTAATGATGGTGTTGGAGTCGTGTCTGGCCATGGAGTCGTGGGTGAACAGGGAGTACAGGAGGGGACTGAGCACACACCCCTGGGGGGCTCCAGCGTTGAGGATCAGTGTAGCAGATGTTTTGGGGCAGCCCGTCTGAAAGTCCTGGATCCAGTTGCAGAGGTAGGTGTTTAGTCCCTGGATCCTTAGCTTAGTGATGAGCTTTGAGGGTATTATGGTGTTCAATGCTAAGCTGTAGTCAATGAATAGCATTCTCACATAGGTGTTCCTTTTGTCCAGGTGGGAAAGGGCAGTTTTGAGTGCAATATAGATTGCATCATCTGTGGATCTTCTTGGGCGGTATGCAAATTGGAGTGGGTCTAGGGTTTCTGGGATAATGGTGTTGATGTGAGCCATTTACCAGCCTTTCAAAGCACTTCATGGCTACAGACGTGTGTGCTACGGGTCTGCGTCATTTAGGTAGTCCCTGCCACTGAAAAACACACGTGGCGCTTGGCATTCAGACCAAAGAGTTCAATCTTGGTTTCATCAGACCAGAGAATCTTGTTTCTCATGGTCTTGGTTCCTTTTGGCAAACTACAAGCGGACTGTCATGTGTCTTTTACTGAGGAGTGGCTTCCATCTGGCGACTCTACCATAAAGGCCTGATTGGTGCTGCAGAGATGGTTGTCCTTCTGGAAGATTCTTCTATGTGTTCTTGGTCACCTTCCTGACCAAGGCCCTTCTCCCCCGATTGCTCAGTTTGACTGGGCGGACAGCTCTAGGAAGAGTCTTGGTGATTCCAAACTTCTTCCATTTAAGAAGGATGGAGGCCACTTTGTTCTTTGGGACCTTCAATGGAACCTTCTTGTGCCTCAACACAATCCTGTCTTGGAGCTCTATGGACAATTCCTTTGATCTCATGGCTTGGTTTTTGCTCTGACATGCACTGTCAGCTGTGGATCCTTATATAGACAGGTGTGTGCATTTCCAAATCATGTCCAATCATTTGAATTTACCACAGGTGGACTCGATTCAAGTTGTAGAAACATCTCAAGGATGATCAAAGGATGATCAAACAGATGCACCTTAGCTCAATTTCAAGTCTCATAGCAAAGTTTTTTTGCAAACATTTCTAAAAGCCAGTTTTTGCTTTGTTATTAGGGGGTGTTGTGTGTAGATTGAGTATTTAAATAAAAAATATATATTTAAAATAAGGCTGTAACTTAACAATGTGGAAAATGTGAAGTGGTCTGAATACTTTCACAAATGCACTGTATCTGAGGTTGAGACAACCTAGCCTACAAATTAATTATAATCATAACATTCAGTAGGTGCACAGGTCGAGTGAACATTTCTATTGGACAAATTATGTAGGTTCCTCCCCGTTTCATTACATTTAGGAAATGTTTTGCAATTTAATCGACAGAATGAATACACCCCTGATCACCCACAAACACAGTCCATTTTCATAAAAGCCAAAGCATCATCACTATGCTTGTGGTGTAATTCCTTCTCGCTTCTCCTCCTCTCACCCTTTCTCTTCTCTTGTGGACTTCAGTGCACAACACAACAGCTGTCTGTGAGCAGGAGCAAAAACCTCTCCAATCCAAACTTTCTTACCATAACCGTTACACAGCCTACATCGTTGTCACCATATTGTCACCATATTAATGTTATAGTCAACAAACTACAACCAGCACATTAGTAAACCAACAATCCAATGTCTACAATCACGCAGTACAATGTACAGCAAGTAGATTAGTAGTTGCACTGGCAGGCTCCAGTGGCAATAAATTAATAAAACCGAAAGCTTACTTTGGCTTGGAAGATTTGCAGTGCTGGATAGCCTTAGTCAGCTACCTAACATAAATAGCATTCCTCTGTTTTAGTATGGTTGTTTAGTAGGCTAAATTTGCTTGCATTAGCTAAGTAAGTGAAAGGTAAATTAACACATGTAAAAAAAAAAAAAATACCATGAAACATAGCTTGTTCCCCCCCCCTCTCTTTTTCTGCTGCTTGTCCTTCATTTTTGAAGTAATTAATCTGTTCAAAAGTGTTCGACTATTTTCTCTCTTTGAGTCAACTACTCACCACACTTTATGCAATACAGTATTAGCTAGTTAGCTGTAGTTTATGCTTACAGTACTAGATTAATTATCTGATCCTTTGATTGGATGGACTGAACATATCAGTTCATACTGCAAGAGCTCAGGTAGGTTGGAGGACGTTCTCCTGAAGTCGGCAACATTACTGTGTAGGTCTATGGAAGTTAAGTACTTAAGTAGTACTTTCACATGTTTTTACTTAAGTAGATTTTTGGGGTATCTGGACTTTGCTTTACTCTTTACATTTTTGACTTTTTTATTTTACTTCACTACATTCCTAACGAAAGGAATGTGCTGTTTACCCCATACATTTTCCCTGACACCCAAAAGTACTGGTTACATTTTGAATGCTTATTAACAGAACAGGAAAATGGTCCAATTCACACACTTAACAGGAGAACATCCCTGGTCAACACTACTGCCTCTGACCTGGCGCACTCACTAAACGCACATGCTTCTTTTGTAAATTATGCCTGAGTGTTGAAGTGTGCCCCTGGCTATCCGTAAATTTAAAAAACAAGAAAATGATGCCTTCTGGTTTTCTTTTTATAAGGAATTAGAAATGATTATACGTTTACTTTTCATAATGAAGTATATTTTAGCAATTACATGTACTTTTGATATTTAATTCAGTATATTTAAAACCAAATACTTTTTGACTTTTTCTCAAGTAGTATTTTACTGGGTGACTTTCACTTTTACTTTTTATGAAGGTATCTTTACTTTTACTCAAGCTAGACTATTAGGTACTTGTTCCACCAGTGATGAGAACCATTAGCCTCCTAGTTTTTCTGTTGAAGTCAATGTGCCCAGAGAAGGACAGAAACTAGCTGTCCTCCTGCTACCCTAGAGGGTGCTGACGAGGCTACTGTAGATCTTCATTCAAAACAGTGTGTTTTAAACAGTTATTTGGTGATGTGAACATATTTAGTATAGTTTTATCTAAAAATGATAAGTAGGATGGTCCTCCCCTTCCTCCTCTGATGAGCTTCTATGATACAGACACACCTGTAGAAATAGTTTAATCTAAAGCTGCTTAACAGCCCAGGTATGTAGTTAATCAGAAGCGCTGCTCCTTTTGATTTCCGTTTGGACAGAAGGAACAGGTCCTCTGGGAATGTCGCTGTCAGCATTCATCTTTTAAATGAGAATCCCTTCTCCCCTCCATCATGTAGGCTGTCTGTCCTTTTTGCAGGAGCTGTCAATTCTGCTTTCTCTGGCAGTTACAGCATCCCCAACCTAACGCAGTGCTCTCCATCTGTATCCCCCACAAACATCTTTACAAACCCATTAGCCAGGCATCAACCAATCACAGTTTTGCTGTTTGAACTCCCCAACTGTCTCCATAAACACAAAGCTAAGAGCTAACACGTTGCTCTTCCTCTTGTCTGAACAAACACTTCAACAGACAAGGCTGCTGCTGTCCAATTGTTCATGTATCCACTTCCAGAGACCTAAGCTTATATACACCACTTAGTGGACACAATCCTACACTATCTGTCCGTACATATCCATCAAAAAGAAAACGTCACCTTTATTTAACCAGGTAGGCCAGTTGAGAACAAGTTCTCATTTACAACTGCGACCTGGCCAAGATAAAGTAAAGCAGTGTGACAAAAACAACAACACAGAGTTACACATGGGATAAACAAATGTACAGTCAATAACACAATAGAAAAATCTGTATACAGTGTGTGCAGTTGAAGTCAGGAGGTAAGGCAATAAATAGGCCAATAGTGGCGAAGTGATTACAATTTAGCAATTTACACTGGAGTGATAGATGTGCAGATGAAGAGCAAGTAGAAATACTGGTGTGAAAAAGAGCAGAAAAAAATAAACAAATATGGGGATGAGGTAGGTAGTTGGTTGGATGGGCTATTAAACCTCTCTGGGATAGGCGGGACGCAAATGTCCCACCTGGCCAATTAAAAAATGCTATAATATTCAAACTTTCATTAAATCACACATGTAAGATACCAAATTAAAGCTACACTCGTTGTGAATCCAGCCAACATGTCAGATTTCAAAAATAATAATAATAAGCTATTATCTGATGATAGCACAACAGTAAACAAAGAGAGAATAGCATATTTCAACCCTGCAGGTACCACACAAAACGCAGGAATAAAATATAAATCATGCCTTACCTTTGACGAGCTTCTTTTGTTGGCACTCCAGTATGCCCCATAAACATCACAAATTGTAATTTTGTTCGATTAATTCCGTCGATATCTATCCAAAATGTCCATTTATTTGATCCAGAAAAAAACAGCTTCCAATTTGCGCAACGCCACTACAAAATATCTCAAAAGTTACCTGTAAACTTTACCAAAACATTTCGAACTACTTTTGTAATACAAGGTTAGGTATTTTTAAATGTTAATAATCGACCAAATTGAAGACCGGTCTATCTGTTTTCAATACAGGAGGATCACAAACTAACGCTACTTTTCAAGTCTTGCGCAACTCTCAAACACTACACATAACGTTACCCTGTTCCAAGATGGCTGTACTTCTTCATTGCACAAAGGAATAACCTCAACAAAATTCCAAAGACTGATGACATCCAGTGGAAGCGGTAGGAACTGCAATCAAGTGCCTTAGAAATCTCGTTTCCCAATGAGACCTCATTGAAGAGACAGTGACCTAAAAATAAAAATTCTGAATGGTTAGTCCTCTGGGTTTTGCCTGCTACATAAGTTCTGTTATACTCACAGACATGATTCAAACAGTTTTAGAAACTTCAGAGTGTTTTCTATCCAAATCTATTAATGATATGCATATCTTATATTCTTGGCATGAGTAGCAGGAAGTTGAAATTGGGCACGCTATTTATCCAAAAGTGAAAATGCTGCCCCCTATCCCAAAGAAGTTAATGTGTGTCTGGAAAGAGAGTTTACAATCTAACCAGACACCTAGGTATTTGTAGTTGTACACATTATTCCAAGTCAGAACCATCCAGAGTAGTGATGTTAGTCGGGCGGGCATGTGCGGGCAGCGATCGGTTGAATAGCATGCATTTGGTTTTACTAGAATTTAAGAGTAGCTGGCAGCCACGGAAGGAGTGTTGTATGGCGTTGAAGCTCGTCTGGAGGTTAGTTAAAGCTTGGTCGCAAATGGGACTTCCAAATGGACAATGACCCCAAGCATACTTCCAAAATGGCTTAAGGACAACAAAGTCAAGGTATTGGAGTGGCCATCACAAAGCCCTGACCTCAGTCCTATTGAAAATTTGTGGGCAGAACTAAAAAAGTGTGTACAAGCAAGGAGGCATGCAAACCTGACTCAGTTACACCAGCTCTGTCAGGAGGAATGGGCCAAAATTCACCCAACTTATTGTGGGAAGCTTGTGGAAGGCTACCCAAAACGTTTGACCCAAGTTAAACAATTTAAAGGCTAATGCTACCAATTACTAATTGAGTGTATGTAAAACTTCTGACCCACTGGGAATGTGATGAAAGAAATAAAAGCTGAAATACATAATTCTCTCTACTATTATGATGGCATTTCACATTCTTAAAATAACGTGGTGATCCTAACTGACCTAAGACAGGACATTTTTACTAGGATTAAATGTCAGGAATTGTGAAAAACTGAGTTTAAATGTATTTGGCTAAGGTGTATGTAAACTTCTGACTTCAACTGTAGGTCTGATAAGTGTTTTAGGGATCGTTTGACAGTGATGAGGGGTGGTTGTTTGACCGCGGACCCATAACAGATGCAGGCAATGAGGCAGTGATCGCTGAGATCCTGGTTGAAAACAGCAGAGGTGTATTTAGAGGGCAAGTTGGTCAGGATGATATCTACAGTGCCTTGCGAAAGTATTCGGCCCCCTTGAACTTTGCAACCTTTTGCCACATTTCAGGCTTCAAACATAAAGATATAAAACTGTGTTTTTTGTGAAGAATCAACAACAAGTGGGACACAATCATGAAGTGGAACGACATTTATTGGATATTTCTAACTTTTTTAACAAATCAAAAACTGAAAAATTGGGCGTGCAAAATTATTCAGCCCCCTTAAGTTAATACTTTGTAGCACCACCTTTTGCTGTGATTACAGCTGTAAGTCGCTTGGGGTATGTCTCTATCAGTTTTGCACATCGAGAGACTGAAATTTTTCCCCATTCCTCCTTGCAAAACAGCTCGAGCTCAGTGAGGTTGGATGGAGAGCATTTGTGAACAGCAGTTTTCAGTTCTTTCCACAGATTCTCGATTGGATTCAGGTCTGGACTTTGACTTGTCCATTCTAACACCTGGATATGTTTATTTTTGAACCATTCCATTGTAGATTTTGCTTTATGTTTTGGATCATTGTCTTGTTGGAAGACAAATCTCCGTCCCAGTCTCAGGTCTTTTGCAGACTCCGTCAGGTCTTCTTCCAGAATGGTCCTGTATTTGGCTCCATCCATCTTCCCATCAATTTTAACCATCTTCCCTGTCCCTTCTGAAGAAAAGCAGGCCCAAACCATGATGCTGCCACCACCATGTTTGACAGTGGGGATGGTGTGTTCAGGGTGATGAGCTGTGTTGCTTTTACGCCAAACATAACGTTTTGCATTGTTGCCAAAAAGTTCAATTTTGGTTTCATCTGACCAGAGCACCTTCTTCCACATGTTTGGTGTGTCTCCCAGGTGGCTTGTGGCAAACTTTAAACAACACTTTTTATGGATATCTTTAAGAAATGGCTTTCTTCTTGCCACTCTTCCATAAAGGCCAGATTTGTGCAATATACGACTGATTGTTGTCCTATGGACAGAGTCTCCCACCTCAGCTGTAGATCTCTGCAGTTCATCCAGAGTGATCATGGGCCTCTTGGCTGCATCAATGATCAGTCTTCTCCTTGTATGAGCTGAAAGTTTAGAGGGACGGCCAGGTTGTCTCTGATTGAGAATCATACTTAGGTAGCCTGGGTTTCACTGTGTGTTTGTGGGTGATTGTTCCTGTCTCTGTGTTTGCACCAGATAGGACTGTTTAGGTTTTCGCACGTTTATTGTTTTTGTTAGTTTATTCATGTATAGTGTCTTTATAAATTAAACATGAATAACCACCACGCTGCATTTTGGTCCGCCTCTCTTTCACCAGAAGAAAACCGTTACAGTAGGGTATGAGTACAGTGGGGGTAAACCTAGGCATTGCGTGACGATGAGAGAGGTTGCATCTCTGGAGGCACCAGTTAACCTAGGTGTGGTATCCGCATGTATGGGGTGTGGGACAAGTGGGCTATAGAAGGCATATTGACGTTAGAGAGATGCATAAAGCAATCACTTCTCACAGAAACACCACTGGATTAAAAAAGTTCCCTTCCGATTAATAAAAGCTAGCAGGAAAATGGTTCCCATAGATACATAAAACACCACACTGTATTGCAGCACAAGGTTCCATCATGGTCCACAAAACCAAAAATATGTAACCGACAACAATACTGGAAATAAATAGAGTAAACGACTGACCACAATACCGGAAATAAATGAGTGACCGTGAGGCCAGAAATAAATGGCTGACCATGAGACTAGAAATAAATGATTGGCCACAGAGCTGAAACTAAACCGTTGACCAAAGGAGGAGAAATAGATGACTGACCATCAAGTGAGACGCGGGCTTAGCTCAGAGTGCTTAACAGCCGTGGGCATCTCTTGAACTCAGTGGCTTTACTGTGAGTACATGCTCAATCTCATCCTAGTCCAAGCTGGCTGTCCCTGGAGATATGGGTCAGCCACTCCTAAAGGTTAGAGTCTGCCACTCCAGAGGAGCCAGGTCAGCTGTTGGAAGAGATTAATATCAATTGGCTGCTGATATTAAAAGTCTGTGGAGTGCCACTGACAGAGCCTGTAGCTGATACAAGAGCGTAGAGTAGGTAGCTCTTCAGATGTCACTGTGGTGACTGTGAATACATTATATGAGGCTTGGGGACAGCATGATGAGGTGAGTCCAAATGGCCATGAGAGGATGCAAGACTATGGAGGTAGAACATAATGAACTGTGATGGTAGATTATGAACCTCTATGGGTATGCATTATGAGGATGTGTAATATATAATTCCCCATCAACTGGTGAGTCATCATTGATAGTTTGCTGGAAATTATCCAACCATTATGTAGGTTTGTGGGGTCTCCATTATGTTAAACTCTATTTATCAATCTGACTCAATTATTATGTGAATGCTATAGGCCCGTAATCGTATCCAGTGGGTATAGCCAAGGTTGCGAGCATACGTGCTATATTGTGAATAACATTTACCATTAGACATTTCACCAAATAATAATTCAAGGAATACTATTCAGAAATGTAAGGACTATCCATTTAAAAGTAATCCGATTTTTTACAGTTACACAATAAGACTACAATTAACAAATGGTACATATGAGAAATCTTCATGATAAAAGGAATACAAAATATCCTGTCTTAATGGCTTAGGTAATTCACCACTATGACATGCATCAGGAGATTGGTTGACCAATCCCATATTTGATTCTTCCAGAGTGCCAAATCCCAGTATCTCCCATCTTCTAAATAACAACCCTTTGCATGGCCCAAAACATTCAAACAAAGGCATGAAAACAACACACACATTCTTGGATCTAATCATCACACCTCAACATCGTATGCCGTTCCTCTTTGAACTATCTGCCATCCTAAGAACAGAATAACACAGTTTCTCTAAGAATAAATCCATAGCACTTAAAGCATATCATAATGCATAACTCTTTATGAACTCTTGAAACAATCCAAACATGACTATGTAATTCACACAGTAACATTCATTTAGTCAATTCAAGGTTTCGTCAGTCATCGTACCTCTCCTGGCGTTAGTGACCCCAGGACTTCCGTGGGAACGTTTCTTCATTGAAATTGACACAGATATGGTGTTTTTGACCCCTGTGATAGCCCACAGATGGCCTACCATTCAAACAATGCCATAAATCGTGATTGAGTCATCACGCTGTGCTCCCACACCAGCCAGTCACCAGTCGCGAGTATCACGTTTTCTCATTCTTCCACAACATGAGAATATTATGCCCTGAAAGTATGTTAGTAAAGACCAGATGATGAGAGTCAGAACCATATATCCTTAGCCTGTCTGTGTTATTGCATACATTGTGACTGCAAAGTACGACATCTTTGCAAAAGGTACACAGCGCTAATTCCATTTGGATTTATAGTTGTGGTTAATTAGATTACTGCCTAAGTGTCATGTTTCTCAGGTTTAGAGATGTAAATGTGGAGCAGTTTAAGTGTATCCTGCGAGGCAGGCCACGGCAGGCAGGGAGGGAAGTGGTAAGCAAGCACTCCCAGCTGACACAGAGATCCTGTAGTGTTCAACATGCCTTTATACAGGCTATAGTACTGCACGTTAATCCCTAACGTATAGCTGATAACCCTGTATGACTTATAATGCTAAACCTTGTGTAGAGGGCGACAAAAAAACATAATGTAAACATCTTACATAGACCCCATAATGAGATTTAAATTATCCCATCGGTCTGTCTGAATCACAGGGCATTGAATATTCATTAAAGTGGGATCTGTAGTGATGTTAGAGCTGTACTGTTTCACTTTGTTCTTTACAAACAGTACAATGGAGGAGAACTGCCTGCAAAACACCATTTTTTGTTACTTTACTGTACAAACAGCTGATGCTGCCTTTTTCTGCCTGTTGAAAACTGTTGGCCCTGATATATTTTAAGTTTTAATGTCACATGCACATGTACAGTGAAATGCCTTTCTTGCAAACTCAAAACTCAGCAATGCAGTAATCAATAACATTGTACTACTAGAAAAAAGCACACGAGAAATAAGAATAAGAAATATGAAATACACAATAAAGTAATTAATTAAGCATTCTATGCTAATCAAATCCATGACATAATCACTTTTTTGTGCTTCAATATTATTTGCCTGTGACAATATCCTATTGGAGGCACATGAGGCTGGCAAGGGGAGGACGGCTATTAATATTGGCTGGAATGGAGTGAATGGAATGGTATCAAACACATGGAAGCCATGTGTTGGATGTGCTTGATACCATTCCATTGATTCCATTCCAGCCATTACTATGATTTACTGTTACTATGATTGCTATTACTATCATTACTATGATTTAAGGTGCCACCAGCCGCCGGTGATTGGAGGCCACAGGAGTGGAAAATGAGGCTAACAGTCACTTTGTAATACTTAATCAACTTTAATGTGATGTGAATGTGAATGGATGTCTTCTGAATCGGTAAGTACTGTGAAAACAAATGATTTCAGTAACAGTTTTTGTTGCAACAAAAAATTATTGTGTTTTTTTATGTAAGGTGATTTCGTCGTCTTTTGATTACTGCAGCAAGACACAGAATTACAATGGCCTAACATTAGCTGTTTGCAATAAATTGGGGATTGCAGCCATACCTCCTTAATGCACCGTGTATTCAGATCCTACAACAATTAAGCAATACAGACAGAGCTAACCTGTGGGGGAATGGAGTGGAACGGATAGGAGACAGCACACAGGGTGAATAGTCAGTAGCAGTGAGTGGGTAAAATTACCGGGGAAGCTAAGCCAGACGAAAAAGCCATATTGCAATCCATGTAACATGTTAGTTCATATGCCTTGACACCGTGATATACAGTACCAGTCAAAGGTTTGCACACATGTAATCATTCAAGGGGTTTTCTGTATTGTTGTACTATTTTCTACAAGGTAGAATAATAGTGAAGACATCAAAACTATGAAATAACACATATGGAATCATGTAGTAACCAAACAAGTCTTAAACAAATCAAAATATATTTTATGTTTGAGATTCTTCAAAGTAGCCACCCTTTGCCTTGATGACAGCTTTCCATACTCTTGGCATTCTCTCAACCAGCTTCATGAGATAGTCACCTGGAATGCATTTCAATTAACAGGTGTGCCTTGTTAAAAGTACATTTGTGGAATTTCTTTCATTCTAATGTGTTTGATCCAATCAGTTGTGACATGGTAGAGGTGGTAAACAGAAGGTTGCAAGTTCAAACCCCCGAGCTGACAAGGTACAAATCTGTTGTTCTGCCCCTGAACAGGCAGTTAACCCACTGTTCCTAGGCCGTCATTGAAAATAAGAATTTGTTCTTAACTGACTTGCCTAGTTAAATAAAGGTAAAACATTTTTTTAAAGATAGCCCAATTTGGTAAAGACCAAGTCCATATTATGGCAAGAACAGCTCAAATAACCAAAGAGAAATGACAGTCCATCATTACTTCAAGACATGAAGGTCAGTCAACTTTTTTTCTCTCACTATCGCAAAAACCATGAAGCGCTATGACTATGGCTCTCATGAGTACCATCACAGGAAAGGAAGACTCAGAGTTACCTCTGCTTTAGCGGAAAAGTTATTTTGAGTTGCCAGCCTCCTAAATGGCAGCCCAAATAAATGTTTCACAGAGTTCAAGTAACAGACACTGCACAACATCAACTGTTCAGAAGAGACTTTATGAATCAGACCTTCATGGTCGAACATCTGCAAAAAACTATACTAAAGGACACCAATAAGAAAAAGATAGTTGATTGGGCCAAGAAACACGAGCAATGAACATTAGACTGGTGGAAATCTGTGTCTCTGCGAGAGGTGAATGGATGATCTGCGCATGTGTGGAGTTCTGCATCAGATGACCTAGCCTCTATAATCACCCGACCTCAACCCAGTTGAGATGGATTGAGATGAGTTGGACTGCAGAGTGAAGGAAAAGCATCCCACAAGTGCTCAGCATATGTGGGAACTCCTTCAAGACTGTTGGAAAAGCATTCCAGGTGATGCTGGTTGAGAGAATGCCAAGAGTGTGCAAAGCTGTCATCAAGAAAAAGGGTGGCTACTTTGAAGAATCATTTCATAGTTGATGTCTGCAATGTTGAAAATAGTCAAAATAAAGAAAAACCCTTGAATGAGTAGGTGTGTCCAAACGTTTGACTGGTACTGTATAGCTCTAAGGCCGAGACAATAAGAAGAAACAGTGGCAGAATAAATTCAACCACACCTTTGTTTCATTAAATGACCTACAGTATAGTCAAGCAAGTTAATGTCTGACATTTTCGGACTACTAAACAACTAATGATTTGGAACCACAGAGTTGCAAAGAAAACAGGTGATGTCTCCACTATTCCAGCACCATTTCAACATAATCTAATCACATGTGCTTAGTCTAATACAATGACAACTAAAAGATAACAAAAACAATTTAGTCCATTCAACATAAGCTAAATATGATATGGCTGTCCATGGAACTGATTTCTGTGTGTGTGTGTGTGTGTGTGTGTGTGTGTGTGTGTGTGTGTGTGTGTGTGTGTGTGTGTGTGTGTGTGTGTGTGTGTGTGCATACAAGTAGAATAACATGCTGACTCACCCTACTTGTAGAGAAATGCCAATGCCGTCTCCTCTTTCATGTTGCCAAAACGGTCTGTGAGTCTGTCATGCACAGTTTTAGTTTTCCTAGGCTACCTGACTAAAATGCTTGCTCGCTAGCCTAACTTTGATTCATGGGTAACGTTGCACCAGGCCAGCTAGTTAACAAGCCAAATCCAAACTCGCTTCCCTTGATACTTTTTTTTGGTGTGCCAGTACCATTCACAGTTGAGCTCACTCAGTTTAGCTCAACGCTAATTGGCTATTATTTCATACTTGTTTTATCAGAGGAGGCCAAATGCTTGCTGACTTCCCTTGCATTCAATGTGACAGGCTGCAACAGTGTCATACTCTTTTTAACCATAAGGCATAGATGGGCTATACAGCTTTTTCAGGTGAGATAAATTCAGTTCTGCAAATTGAAGAACATTTCTGGAACATAGAGAAACAAAAGATACATTATTTAGTATGTTTTTTATTTCATAACTTTTTTTTACATTTTTTGGGGTGAAGCTTGGCTTACATGAATACGCGCCACTGGGAATAGGATATACTACAGTTTAAAATCATCATGGAAAAGCAATAGGCCTACATGTTGCGGACTGCTAACACAATTCCAATCTAACAATCCAATGTCATAAGAGATTCATCGCTGTGTGCATTTTCACTGGTGAATATTTCAGTTGTACAATTTAACAACTTTGAGTGTGTGGGCCTGGCTGAGTGCCTCTGAGACCTGACTCTGGGTGATCCCATTGGATCCCATCTGTACACACGATGTTGACAGTGGTCAATTGGACATGTGTTTGATTCCTGATGTTTTTGGGTCTAGTGGTGATGGTTGTATATAAGTCAGGGAACAGTGTTGAGTGTGAGCTGGGACCTCTCTCCGAGTGGTCTGTGGCTATAATAGGGGAGCTGTGTCACAGCCAATAGGAGGCTCACAGGTATTTCAGGAATCACAGATGATTGGGAGATTGTAGATCAGGTGGGCGCGAATAGCAGTAGAGAGCGTTCATAGACACAACAAAGTAGAGTCTGAACTTCATGCATTTTAGAAAAGGCCTGATAAATGTGTTTTTTTCCTCATAGAACCAATTTCCTACTTGGCAAAAACTGATTAAATCAACGTTGTTTCCAATTTCAACCAAAACAATCATTGTGATGTTGAATCATCGTGGAAAACTGATTGGATTTGCAAAAAGTAATTCACTTCAGGACATTTAGGCTTTTTTCACCCACGTTTAACCTAAATCCAATAACATGGTGAAATGTTTGTTGATTTCACATTGAAGTCACGTTAGTTGAAAACTCAACCAATGTAAATCAGGCTGTGCTCAGCTGCTTTTGTGTGTGCTGTTGTGTTTCTCTATGTGTGTGTGTGTGTTTTAAAAAATGAAGTTGGTTTATGCAGGACATGCTGTGCGGAATGTTCTCAAGTGTAGTTATCGACTTTACACAAAAACTCCTGTAATGATGATCCACTTTAAATGGCTCCATTGATTTTAATGCAGCAATTACATCTTTAGTGTATGGAAGGCAATACATAAGACAGTAATACAAATGGCTGGCTACAACTATACACCAGGGTTTACGAACCACAAACCTTTACTGAAATATATGCTGTGTTAGAATAAAGGACAGTCATGCATGATTAAGTATTTGTAATTGAAGGTACATCTGAATGAATGTTTATCTGCATGTGGTAAGTACTGTAACTACTGTATAAATCCCCAAGGGGGAAAAAAGAAAAAGAAAATGTTTACATCTGCATTACCACGACACACATCTGGATCAATCAACCAGAAAAGTTGTTTTTTTCCCCCCAAAAATGTAGATGTTATTACATGATGTTAGAAACATGTCACTGCCTAAAAGAGCATGGAGAGCATCTGTTAACATGGCATTTGGAACAATAACATGCTAAACTTGGAACTTGATCGATTTCATAAATGCATCACTGCCTGTTATGGCAACTGCTCGGCCTCCGACCGCAAGGCACTACAAAGGGTAGTGCGAACGGCCCAGGTCCTGCCATCCAGGACCTCTATACCAGGCGGTGTCAGGGAAAGGCACAAAAAATTGTCAAAGACTCCAGCCACCCTAGTCATAGACTGTTCTCTCTGCTACCGCACGGCAAGTGGTACCGGAGCGCCAAGTCTAGGTCCAAGAGTCTTCTAAATAGCTTCTACCCCCACGTCATAAGACTCCTGAACATCTAGTCAAATGACTATTTACAGTGCCCCCCCCCACCCCCTCCACTGCTCCTCTCTGTTGTCATCTATGCATAGTCACTTCAATAACTCTACCTACATGTCCATACTACCTCAAATAACCTGTGCCCCGCACATTGACTTTGTATCGGTACCCCCTGTATATAGTCTCGCTGTTGTTATTTCACTGCTGCTCTTTAATTACTTGTTACTTTTATGTCTTATTCTTATCTGGATTAATTTTGAAACTTCATTGTTGGTTAGGAGCTTGTAAGTAAGCATTTCACTGTAAGGTCTACACCTGTTGTATTCGGAGCCTGTGACTGATTTGATTTGTTTTAGTATATTTGTAAGAAATATGGCTTTTGGACACATTCATCTTCCAAAGCAAGCAGCACACAGTTCAGGCTTTAGAAACATGGCTGTGGGGCAAATGGTGTATTATATATAGAGAGGATGTAGCTCTGAGAAAAATTTCTATTCGACAGTGTTTAATTGAAGAGTATGTTTCAAAGCAGCCAGCCCTGCCGCTGGTTTTATTTCTAATTGCCAGCAGCAAAGCACTTAACGAAGCGAGGGGAGAAGAGCGTGGGTGAAAGAGAGATATAGCGGCCAGGTTTCCATAGCAACGGCAGATCAACAGCGGCAGTAGCCAAGGGGTAGTTTAATCTTGAAGAAAAGGCTACAGGATCACCGTGTTTTCCCTGCTAGAACTCCTGCAACACAATATGTAACATGACGTTGTATCACCAACAGTAGTCATCTAATGGCATTCATGAACTCTATCTTCACGTTGAGAAATCTAATGATTAGGGATGTGAAGAGAGAGAAAAATAAATGCAATATATAACTGTCTGGGAGTCCCAAGTTTGGATGACTGTACCTTTCCTCCATATCCTCTCTGATTGTCTCATTATTTGTGTCCAAAAGCTCACATTGCAGTTTCTTTAGCATCCAGAAGGGGTCAGTTTGGTCTGCCTCAACTTCCATGGTGTGCTTTTCTGACCACTGTTTTTTTAAATCTCTGACCAGTTTGAGTTTATTCTATGAGTTGGTGTAAATAGCTCTAATAGTATACATCATAAGACTGGGGAGTAATTGTTTACATACTAAAAAGTATCGGAAACCACTGCATGTAGTATGGATGAAGATATCCATTTTTTACTGTGCAATCTTCATAGTCTTATCTTTATTTTATGGTAGATTATTGTGAGGTCTTAGGTCTTTCTTTCTATGGTTATCTAGCAAAACACATAGTGACTTCTCTGAATAACAATGTGGACACTTTCATGAGTCCTAAAATCTGATAATATCCCTAACACTGAGCCAGCACATCCCTCAACTGAGAGAGTCTCCTTCATATTTGCAGAGCGCAGACACATTAATAATTGATTGATAGACAGTCAGCACTACAGTGTAATTCTGAAATCCAATGGCTTGTCCTTATACAGGAGCCATTTGCAGGCCCAGATAGGTCCTGGAGGTGTCAGGTAAGTCGTCGTTCAACATAATGCTGAAATGTAATACCTACCTAGTCCAAAAAGCCATAGATAATAGCAGAGAGAGAGAACATGCTTTTCAGACAACATTTGGGGACAATTAAAAATTGCAAACTGCAAGAGTAGAGGGTATGAGTCATGACCTATGGATGCTATATGAATACAAAACACTACCAAGCTACATATGATGGGATTTGTAGTTAATTTACACAATTAACGTAGTTGACACATGTACCACTGGAAATAATTACTCCGCTATTCTATCAATAAACATACTCAACACTGAATAAGTCACTGAAAGCATTGTTTTTCCTGGACTCATTTTATTACAAAGTTCTTGAGGACTTATTACAAGGGAATTTTCTCAACATGCCAAAAACAGAACGAAATGGAACACATTGGAATTGAACAAATAGGTAGGATCCGACAATCCACTGTTCACGATCAACATAAAGTCTGATAAAGTCCTCGGGAGCAGGGAGCCAGTGAAGGACTACGGTGCAGGCATAGAACGGCCACATTCACACCGACTCAGCAAAGATCAATCCAACCAAGGCAAAATGTGCACATCTCAAGAAACACATTACAATTTTTATATGCCATAAGCTTTTGTAATACGTTTTAAAAAGCTTCACTTGCATGTACATAAAACTGTACAAAAACATGGCATCACAAGCATTTTGTTCTATATAAATATAACCAACAATTAGGATAACAACTTGGTACTCTCTTGCAACGACACACTTTCAAGGCAGCTTGTCTTTATTTTACTGTGTAGAACTGTCTCTGATGGTGATGACATGTGCTGTGAATGTCAGCTCCTTGGGGAGAGGGTTCTTGAACCAGAACCAGCACTAAGATCTCATCAAAAACACTACTAATTATCTTTGGAATTCATGCTAAACTCATAGCCTGCTTGACAGCACACATGGGGATGTGTAGATCTATGTACTGTGCACTTTCAAGAGAGATTTGTCATAGCTCACTTTGATTTTCTATTTAAGGAGGCTTAAGTCTCTATTCAATCCGTAGCGCTGAAGACCCACTTTATAGCACGATTGACAATAGGCAATGTTCCAGAGACTGCATTCACGGTAAACGCTGCATATGTCGGCATTACCTTTACATTTTAACGAGGATCTTCCGCGATACTTCGGCAATATGGATTGAATCCAGCCCTTAGTCTTAGAGAAAACTCCTTTGCCTATTCTCCAGTATCTCATCATGTCCATCAGTCCACAGCCACAATCACCTTACAAGACCACTACAGAGAGGCAGAGGATACTCAGGTGAACTTGACATTAAATAAAAAATACAAACTTCACATGATTGGACATACTGTGGAGTGTATCAAGGGTTTTCATGCTATTAATGCTTTGATCCAGGACTTGACAACCATCCTGCTTTCTAGAGAGCAGTCAACACAAATAATAAATTAAGTATGAGTTCAAAGGACAGGTAAAACCATGTGATTCAGGATATTCAAACATACTAATTGATATAGGCTGGAGAGAAAAAGGTATAACACAGTTATTCTGGCTGAAAAAATAATGTGTATGCAAACACTGGTGTTGGTAAGCACTCAAACCCAGTGGTTTGATTTGAATAAAGGCTTCAGTCAAAATCGGTTGTTCAGACATGCCAGAGAGAAGCCACACCAAGTTATTCAGCCAGGCCAAGTGATTAGTAAAGAGATAAGCCTGTTGATTTATGCCAGATTCAGGCTGGAGTCAGATGAATCAGCGAATCTGAAAGGAGTCAGACAGAGCATAGGAGACAAAGCCAGTGTTGAGGCTGTATGACGTTGGCTTTATCACTCATCGCAATCTTTCACACATATTAATAATTCCAGGTCAGTGAACTCACCCGCTGCTCTAGCTCAGTGAAGCTGCTTTGAGAGGGGGTTGGGGGGGGGGGGGGGGGGCTGCGACAGGGACCAAAAGGCTTCATCATCGTGTATTATGACTCTTGCTGGATTTTATTTCAGTGGCTGAATGGCTTTGAAAACAGAATAATGTGCTTTTCCCCCCTCAAGGCTAGGATAATCACCTGCCTTATTTATTCATGTCCATGTCCAGTAATTTCCATATGGTTTGAGTTGAATTATTCTACATGTGTTGCCAACGGCGGTGGGATGAGGTAAGTCCAGATAAAAATACCGCTTTTTAAATTATTGTAGTTTTGCAGATGGATTTGGATTATGTGGCTGTTGTGTTGTCTTCAGGCTGTATGCTCACATATGCCCTGGCTAAGGACTCATTACACAAAGTAATTATGGGAGCCCAGCATCCATTCCCTTCCAGGCCCTTCCACCCCTTGCTCAGACCAGACCCACTGTCTCTCTCCATAGAAATACACTGTGGTCAAAACAGGGGCTTAGATACAAATCGAATCGAATCAGTGTACAAATCAAAAGCTATGAGTAATGCTACTGTGCTGCGAGGCGGACCGGTGGCGTTATCATCATCCAATTACATACTACTGTTCCTGTGTCCTCCAGATGTCTGCTTTTAAATGACTTTGAAAATAAGTATTTGTCAAAGACAGCTGCTGTAGCCTAAAGGAATGTCCTCTATATAATTGTCAATTGAAAAATGAGGAACAACAGCTTACAGCTTAACAATGTAACATAACCTGGACTCTATGAATGTCAACTGGACTGAAAATATATGACTCCTGCAACCAATATTTAACTTTATTTGAAATGGCAACATGTCATCATTGTTTATAACATGCACCAATGGATGCAACAGGTAAATTATTTTTAAACAAAATGGTGACCTGAGTGACCACTTTTCTTCTTCACCAAAACAAAAGGTCTCCTGAGTGGCGCAGCGGTCTAAGGCACTGCATGTCAGTGCAAGAGGCATCACAACAGTCCCTGGTTCAAATCCAGTATCATATCTGGCCATGATTGGGAGTCCCATAGGGCGGTGCACAATTGGCCCAGCGTCACCGGGGTAGGCCATCATTGTAATAAAGAATTTGTTCTTAATTAACTGACTTGCCTAGTTAAATAAAGGTAAAATAAAAATGTGTCCCAGATGATTACTGTAGCCTTCCTTTAAAGACGTGAGACCATCACAAGGAAACCTATCAGGATGTAAATGTAAAAAGCATAGTTTCTGTGAGACAGGGGAATTCAGTCACAACACTCTGAGTCACCTTAGTGGCTCTCAGAACTGAAAAGTGCTGCGCTGAAACTCGTGTGAATAACTCCTTAGGCGGAGTTAGAACTATTGAAATTCACGCGGATCGTGAGGAGAAAACCTAACGAGGCTAGAGACACAGGGTTGAATGTAATGGTGACCTCTATGTGGAGAGCAACTGATTAGCTCAGTGTTATTCAGGCATAGTGAGGCATTGAAGAGGAGCTTTTCACACAGAACAGAGAATATATATATTCTCATCTACAGTGTAGGTGGGGAACCAGAGGCTCTACTCTGAGAGGGGCAAACACTATCAGAATGTGTGCAAGGGGTTTGGGAAAGATCAGTGTGATCAGGAGTGATGGCCTCTAAGTGTACTGTTTCCAGGAAAAGAGACGGGGCACAGTGCTGAGGCTCAGTGAAACACACATTATCCCATTAAATGCTGCCACACAGCTCGTATCACTGGCTTAATAGCTATCCAGGGAGCATGAGGTAACATGCTATGGTTCTATCATGATTGGGGGTCACAGATGTGTGTGTGAGATTGTGAGTAGTTGATTAATTCATTCAAGTGCCTTTCCACACTCTCCGTCCAAGTTTTTGGAAAACATTTCAATCAAGTGTTAAACAGCAGCAGCAAAGAAAAGCTCAAATGCTAAAATTCTGAGGCTATTTTTATCAGCTTGAGCCAGACAGAAATATATACAAGATACAGTGTACACCATTCACATGTATTTACAGCACTGTACATTAAGAAAGACCATTCCATTTGATTGTTAATCAAAAATGTTCAGTCTACCCTTAGGGCTTCATTGCCTGTCAGATGAATGTTATCTGGTTATGGCACTGATCACACATTGGATGTTCCAGAGAACATATCACAACAGGTTAGGGCTTAGCTAAGAAAATCACTAGTGTTTTAGGGATTGATTGTATGTTGATTTAGTGTGATATTACCACAAGTGTTTAACCAATGCTTTCAAAGAAACTGCATCGATAAATAAATCCATTAACTAATTAATACATTAATAAACCAATAAATATGTAAATAAATCAAATGAAAAACTCCTATTGCACATACCAATGATTCCACAAATCACATCCCATATTTCCTACAGAATGGGTATTTATTTCAATAAATGGACTTTTCAGATCCTCTAAGAGCATGTTTCTTTTTCTAAAGTGGGTGTGTCTCTGTGGCTCCTCCTCTATCTGTGCACCAATCAGATGTGGGAGGTGTGGCTTTCTCACAGGTAGATCTCTTGTTTGGGGGTGTGGCTAGGAGGGGAGGTGGGCAGGAACTCAGAGGCCACGCTCAGGGGCACCTCCTCCTTTGGGCAGTCCTGCCTAAGAGCATGGCCGCTGTTGGAATAGGCACTACGGGAGGGCGGAATGCTGGCTCGGTACTCCTCGCCACCCAGCCTGGCGCTCCCGTTGGCCAGGCGGCCCAGGCTCCCTCTCTCCTGGTAAGGCACGAAGGTGGAGAGTTTGGGGGATTCCTGGTCTTGCGCACTGGGGAGGGCTGCCCAGGCATCCAGCAGGCGTCTGAGTGACCCAGCTCACTGCACTCCTGAGTACAGTTACCAGTCATGGCCACATCAGGAATGGAACGCATATCTACATGGAGAGGAGAGATAAACACCCATGTTCAGAGAGGTTCAAATGTTTAACAGAAAAAGACAACAGAGGGAGTTTAACTGCAGATATAGCCCCTCCCTGTTGACTGAGAATAAACAACAAGGTTACTGTGACTTCTAATCGGGAGTAGAAAACATGAGGAGTAGAAAACAAAAAGTTATTCTCATAACCCCGTGTTTGCGAATTAACTTGCAGTTGTTACTATGCACAGTACAACTGTTGCTATGTAGCTGTTGCTATGCACTGTGACATGGATGCTACAGCATGTGCAGTCCGGTGGTTGATATTAGAGGAGCAGAGATGTAGTTAATGTGTTCTATGAAGTCCTTCACTGCATTGGGCAATCATTGCTATAAGTATTGAGCAATGATTACGACTGTGTGTCTAGTGTTGATTGATACAGAATCTTAATTTGATCACTATTTTGTTGCTGAGAATTTTCCTGCACCGCATAAAACACACAATAGCCTACTTTTGGCCAGCTAATAGCCTAACCACCGATCAAGCAACATTATGGAACAAACGTTAAAATCCTGTTGCTGCAGGATTCTTTTGCCGTTACAAAACAGGTCAAATTAATTTTTTGTATTTTTGTATGTCTGTGTGTGTGTGTTTGTTTGCATGTTCTGTGCTGCCCCGTGGCTCTATTGTGCTGTATGTAGGTTGCCATCTAGTATGTACTGGGTAAAAATGGTGCCCCCAATGTGTTTCCAAGGATAAAATAGAAGTTTAACACACAATCACGGATAATGATCAGACAACGCACAATGCTACATGTGGCTCCAGAGAGATCCCTGCAGGGCCCCAGGGTAAACCCATTGTGGTATGGCTGTTATTGACTGGCAGGTCTGAAATGAGTCCATGTCCCTGATTCTGATCCATTTTTTCATTCTACCATTCCTAATTAATTAAATAGGTCCACAACCTACTGACCTCCTTCCAAACAGCATTGATTCAAATCAATAGATGGATATAGCTGTACTGTATACCTACACCATTTTTGGGCAGAAAATACAAGGTATGGTGACTGGGTCAAATGGAACAACCCATCAGTCAATTTGTACTGTAACTTGAAAGTACCTAGCTATGAACCCCCAAAACACAAATAACATAATTTTGTCAGTTCAGATTTATGTTCAATTCACATAGAAACAAGCAGAGCTAGCATAGCAACACTTAGATGTGTTTGCCTTGAATCTGCAGATGGAAGTCTATATGCCTGCAGAAAAGCCCCAGGGGGATCAGTTCCCAAACAGTCTCTCTGTGTCTATACCCACAGCTAGCCCTGATGCAGGCATTAGGCAGGACTTCTGGGCCGTTCCACCTGTACAACACAGGGAACAGGAGCCTCCCAGTTCCCTTTAACACAAAGCCACAGTATTAACCCTTTTACCTACCGTGCACATCAACTCAGCCCAGCTCACAATGCTGAAATAAACAGACCCCAAACAGACAGTGGACATGGAAGACACATCAAATGAGTTGCGCAGTAGATTAAAGGAGCAGCCAAAGACAGGCAAGTGAAAAAGGGGATTTTTGGAAACCTGTTTTCTCCTGGAGTGGAGCCTGAAGTAAATCAAGGTCTATGTCTGGAACAAACCCTTTAGAGTTTACAGTCTGGATAGTGCAGCTCCAATAGGCCGGGAGCAGGAGGAGAGCGGGCAGCCCAGAGAGAGCGGATGGGCGAGCCACAGCACTGTAGGGCACTGGGTTTAACAGGGAGGTGATTGGATTTAGAGAGCAGGTGATTTGGTTTTGAAGAGAGGTGACTCAATGCTATTTTTCTCCCTGCACATCAAATCCTGGACTCTCCGGATGTGGAGACAGTACAGTATCAGCCAATGCAGCTCTCACTCTCGCTCATTCACTTAAGTCTCTTTAATTTTACATTTCATATATTCATTTTATTACATCAGACACACTTAGCCTTTAACAACAGGAAACCCTGCCGAGCCACATTCACTATCACATCCACCTCTCGTTCTGTGATTCCCAGTGAACTTCATCAATGATTCCAAATGCACTTCCTTCACACTGGTGTAACATGCACTCTACCATGCAGGGCCATGGAGGAGGGAAGAGGGAGGGGGCTGCGTGCAGAGCTTAACCCCCTCAGCTGATAGACACATGGGAGGGGTGGGTTTGCATGCATGCTGCATCAGGGTGCCAGTGGGAGGTGTTGGGTGTCTGAGGCAGGCTTTCTCTCGTCGACTGATCCCCTGTTCACTGGCATTGGGGGAAGCTGCTCTTCCAGAGATTTCACACTGCTCCTCACTGTCTGATTGCAAATGCTCCCTCTCCCCACCGGCTGCTTTCCAGTGTGTGCCACAACACTTGTGATTGATAGGGAATAGTCACAATTCATAGAGAGATGGAAGAAAACAAAATAAAGACATTATGGCTTGGGATTGACCGTGTGGTCTTCCAATTACAGTACCAGTCAAAAGTTTGTAAAAACCTACTCATACAAGGGTTTTTATTTATTTATTATTTTCTATGATTGTAGAATAATAGTGAAGACATCCAAACTATGAAATAACACCCATGGAATCATGTAACCAAAAAAAGTGTTTAACAAATCTAAATATATTTTATATTTGAGATAATTCAAAGTAGCCACCCTTTGCCTTAATGACAGCTTTGCACACTCTTGGCATTCTCTCAACCAGCTTCACCTATAATTATTTTATAACAATCTTGAAGGAGGTCCCACATATGCTGAGCACTTGTTGGCTACTTTTCCTTCACTCTTCACTCTGCACTCCAACCATCTCAATTGGTTTGAGGTTGGGGGATTGTGGAGACCAGGTCATCTGATACAGCTCTCCATCACTCTCCTTCTTGGGAAAATAGCCATTACACAGCCTGGAGGTGTGTTGGGTCATTGTCCTGTAGAAAAAACGAATGATAGTGGGACTAAGCGCAAACCAGACGGGATGGTGTATCGCTGCAGAATGCTGTGGCAGCCATACTGGTTAACTTCTTCGAGATAGGGGGCGCTCTTTTAATTTTTGGATAAAAAACGTTCCCGTTTTAAACAAGATATTTTGTCACGAAAAGATGCTCGACTATGCATGTAATTGACAGCTTTGGAAAGAAAAAACTCTGACGTTTCCAAAACTGCAAAGATATTATCTGTGAGTGCCCCAGAACTAGTGCTACAGGCGAAACCAAGATGAAGTTTCATACAGGAAATGCCCCAGATTCTGAAGGCGCTGTGTTCCAATGTCTCCTTATATGGCTGTGAATGCGCCAGGAATGAGCCTGCCCTTTCTGTCGTTTCTCCAAGGTGTCTGCAGTATTTGTAGGCATATCATTGGAAGATTGACCATAAGAGACTACATTTACCAGGTGTCCGCCCGGTGTCCTGTGTCGAAATTATTGCGTAATCTCTAGGTCCATGCGCGTTCCATTTCTTCAGAAGAGAAAGTCAACTGCCACGAAGGATTTATCATCGATAGATATGTGAAAAACACCTTGAGGATTGATTCTAAACATCGGTTTGCCATGTTTCTGTCGATATTATGGAGTTAATTTGGAAAAAAGTTTGCGTTTTAATGACTTTTTTTTCTTACCCAAACGTGATGGAGAAAACGGAGCGATTTGTCAACACAAATAATCTTTTTGTAAAAACTGAACAAGTTTACAATGTAGGTGCACACAGGTCGAGATACATTTTTAGATGACAGACAGTGGCACATTCAGTAGCGCCTTGCACACTCTTGCCTGCATCTAGCATATCTAGTGTGTAATCATTAGCCCAACAGTTGCAAACAAGAGTTTCTATTGGACAAATTAATGTATTATAATATTTTTATCCCTGTTTTGTTTGATTCAGTTTAAGAAACGTTTTTCAACCAAATCGGCAGAATGAATACACCCCTGATTACACATAAACACAGTTCACTTTAATACGTAGCAGCCACGTTGTATTCATTCTAGCCTCTATGCTCTCCTCCTATCACCTTTTCCCTTTGTGGACTTCAATGAACAACACATCAGCTGTATATGACCAGGCAATTTTTTCCCCCCAAACCATATCATAACTGCTACACACAGCCTACATCGTTGTCCCCATATTAGCTAAAGTAATGTCCTAGTCAACATAGCTAATTGAACTAATGTTAACCAGCTTCAATCATGCAGTAAATAATCAGTAAGCAGTTAAACAGGCGGGCCTCTGGAATTGGTCATTAGTCTAGGGAAGGGGGTTGAACCAAGAGCTTCCTGGGTTTTGTATTGTCCTGCACAATGGTTGAGGCTACTGTAGACATTTTTGCAAAACAGTGTTTTAATCAATTATTTGTGACGTGAATACATTTACAATTAGTTTAATCAAAAAATGATAACTTTTTCAATGTTTTACCATTTTTAGTTTTGGGAAATTCACTGAGGAGGATGGTCCTCCCCTTCCTCCTCTGAGGAGGACCCTCTGTATACCACCCCTACCTTGTCACAAAACAACTGATTAACACAACGCATTAAGAAATAAAGAAATTCCACAAATTAACTTTTAACAAGGCACACCTGTTAATTGAATTACATTCCAGGTGACTACCTCATGAAGCTGGTTGAGAGAATGCAAAGCTGTCATCAAGGCAAAGGGTGGCTACTTTGAAGAATCTCAAATATAACATATATTTTGATTTGTTTAACGCATTTTTGGTTACTACATGATTCCACATGTGTCACTAATATTATACAATGTAGAAAATTGTAAAAAATAAAGATAAACCCTTGAATGAGTAGGTGTACCCAAACTTTTGACGTGTACTGAATATAGAATTGTGGTTAATGCAAAATGTTTAATTTGTGAATGAAACATGTATTCAAGGCAACCCACAGACAGTGGAAACAAGACCCCATTTATGCAGATATTGTTACGCTAGGTACTCTAAATATAGAGATGGTGTGTGATATCAAAATAGTCTGTAAATAGATAGTGATTTGTTCATGCATAGTGGGAAAAATAACATTCCTGAGTCTTGTGTTTGTTTGTTTTTCAGTGACATTGAGTGAGTTTACTAAAGCATTCACAACAGTTCCCTTTGGTAGGCAGAGATACCTGACATTTTGTCACCCTCAAAATGAGGGAGAGAGGAAAAAAGAGGGGAATACAATTTAAGGCTAAACACATATGTACAGGTAACTGCCAAAATAAAGGAATCACCTAAGTAAATAAGGGATACAAAGTATATTGAAAGCAGATGCTTCCACACAGGTGTGGCTCCTGAGTTAATTCATTAATCAATTCATTAATTAATATCCCACCATGCTTAGGTTCATGTATAAAAATGCCCAGCTAACCATTATTTTGGCCACCATGGCTAGAGTAAGAGATCTCAATGACTTTGAAAGAGGGGTCTCAAAGGAGCATAAAGGGGGCTTGTGGTGGCCCAATGCCCTATTAAGACACCTTATGTTGGTGTTTCCTTTATTTTGGTAGTTAATACATTAGTTAGTACATAACAACACACAAATAACCACAAATGCACAACAAATATACACATTTTTCACTTATCAAATTCATACAAGAAATTCCTTGTTTTCAATAAATATAATTCTGATGTGCTTAGGTGGATTTAGGACAGCATATAAATTCTGCATACGCATATGCATATTCTGCATGCTCTCATTAAATATCAGTCCAAATTGTCATGGGAATTTTGGGGAAGCTCTTTGAGATCCTGAGACACTGATTGAGAGGAGAGGCAAAGCAACATATCCTCCCAGTGATTATTCCTGCCCGTCCTCCAGTCTTTAGTTGCTCTGTGCAGCCTTTTTTCAGGCTAAGGAAGCAAAATTCAGCATGGTAATTGGTAAAATGAGAAGTGAGTAACTTTCAAGAGAATATCTGATTAATTGTTGAACCTGTTTCTGGTCTACTTTCTCACCCATAACGATCTTCTGAGAAATGCAGCAGCAACTCTGGGATTTAGCCTCATTAGATCTCCTCTGAAGTCCAGTCATCCCCTGCCAGCCAGCCAGCCCGCCCCTCCCACCCTCCCTTGTTGTTCCCACCTGTGGACTAATCCCTTTCATTCAGCTTCCTGTGTTTCTGACTGACTTTAAGCTATGAGGAAGAGAGGTCAGTGCAGAAGTCCTTTGTAGAAAGCCTTGGAATCCTTGGACAGAAATAATCATAAAGTACAAAAACCACTGCACATCTAAGTGTGGCTCAGATGTGGCAGAACTGAGAGACACAATGGCTCAGGTGTTTCTGAGGCCAAATGTTTCGTTAAAATGACCGTTAAAGCCATAACAGAGCTCCCACCTGCCCTTCACTGGTGGTTGTTCTACAAACATTGGACTATATGTTTAGATTTTTAATACATTGACTGCATGATGCAACTCTAATGATGGTTTGAAAAAAGTGTCTTGAAAGCCATGAGTTCTGCTTGGTTTCTTTGCACAGGCTGTACACACTTCATCAGTCACCCATTCACAATTTGACAAGCACTTGATAATGCCTCGAATTTCACGGCGGCATCCCATTTGTGTGGCCATAATGCACCCTAAAAAAAATCCATGCCTTTGTGCCCTTCTCCCTAAGTGTTGGCACTCTGAAGCAGCTCTCACTGACATGGTTCTCCATCACAGGATCTGGTATTTCTCTCAGGCTACAAGTGAAGACAGACACATCGGAGACGCAACTGCATGCGTGCTTATCCAATTCCGAGGTGCATATTGAAGAAATTGGAAGAACTGTCCACATTTACTTTTCATCATCCAACAAGATGAGTAGGCCTAACGAACAGCAAATGCATAAGCCTAAGTCAATCGACTATTCCCCATAGTACAAAAGTTGACCTGTTCTGTGCGAGAAATAAATATTCCAAACATAGTCTGGGACAGTTGTTGGATTCGATAGATCCCAAATTAATACAACCACTAGCATCAAAACCACTTTTTTACGCAATGTGGCTGACACAACAGATCAGAATGTTTAGCTTAAAATGTTGATAAAGTCTAAGGCTATTTCTTCACATTATAAGCGCAGCAGTGTGCACACGACAGTAGGCTATATGTGAGAATGTTCCATTAGGGGAAAACACCATTATCAAAAGTCACCACAAATGCAATTATGCACGCAATGCTTTTATTATAAAGGTGCATTTTTATGGTGAAAATATTCTTCCCCAAACTTGAAACTCATTCGCTGCTTATGTATGCCAGTTAGGCTCTACACCCCTTGTAAAACGGATTAAGTTATTTGGACACTTTAGTTGTGGTACAACCCTTAACAAAACATGTAGGCTAAAAAAAGCCATTGTTTCTTGCCTTAAGCTGGGCATCATTCACAAGTGATATCATTCATAAGAGATTGGCTATTATTGTAACTCATCAGACTATTCTTGATTTAATATCGTCTTTACCTATATTAAATCATATACAGTATTTGTAAAATTTGTCTTGATTTAGAATGGTCCATATAAAATGAAAATAATTGGAGGACGCTTTTCCTGCGGTTCGTTTTCATACCAGCCTGGTAGGTGTTACTGCTGTTGTAAATATAAGCAATATGCTTAATATTAGGAAAGTTATAGTAGGCCTAGCCTACAGAAAGCTAAAGGGATCCTCCTCTTTTAAATAGAGGCTGTCACTCTGTTTTCTCTCGCAATTGTATAGCCTATAGAAATATTGGGCAACGTGAGCTCATGGGCTCTCATGAAGTGTTTGATTAGATTTTCGATAACATTTTCATTGTTGTCAGAATGATTAGAAGGATAATAGAGTGCTGAGTATCAGGCAGTTACCAAGTTTGGTAGGCTACTAATGACCGTCAGCAGCATCAGAACTTGGAGAAGCCTAATTACCGTGACTAAACAGTCACATGGAATATGACTGCCTTCATGAGTTGTGACCGCTGGGGTGGCAATAATACCATCACCGCAACAGCCCTAGTTGTGGGTTTGATTCCCATGGGGGACCATTATGGAAAAAATGCATGCACTCAGTGCTGTAAGTCACTTTGGATAAGAAAAAATAAATAAAATACAGTGTTACAAGTACACATCACACGAGGAAGATGGAAACGTTTTAAGAAATTGTTCTGTTTCCTAATTGACTGCAAAAAGAACAAATTCCTATTTACAATGACGGCCTACCCCGGCCAAACCTGGGCCAATTGTGCCCCGCCCTATGGGACTCCCAATCGCAGCCGGATGTGATACAGCCTGGATTTGAACCAGGGACAGTAGTGACACCTCTTGCACTAAGATGTAGCACTATGATGCAGACTGCTGCACTATCCCTTGGTGAGCAGAGGGTTAATGACCTGCTTGCAGATCCATGTTTCTTTTGAAAAACATAGTGAAACTGAGACTCAGAAACTCTCTACTAAAAGAGGATTTAATTATTTTATCCAGATTAATAAATCCAGTCAGAAATGCAGAATTTGGATTAACTGTAAAAAATAAGACACCCAATATAATTCCTTCTTTGAGACGCTTGACATGGTTCCCGCTGTCAAATATTTCATGATCTGAAAAGCAAAAGTGATCCTATTTCAGCACTCATAGTCTTGGATACCTTGCAAATATGGGCCCAGAAGTATGCAGTATTTAAGAGAATGGGTGACGTGATGGTGAATAACCCAGTTACCAGTATTTCCCTGGGTTAGTTATGTCTAAGAAGCTTTAAAAGGAAGCATGGAATTCCTGATTGACAGTACTGCCATAGCTATATACCGAAAAAAAGAAGACGCAAGAGAGCTTCCCTGGTGGCACAGAGGATAAAAGACCTCACTTGGGAGCCAAACATTGCCGACTACAAATAAATTGTAAAAAATATGGTTGCGTTTGTATGATTAAATGCTGTTCAAATGTTCTATTAATTAAATAATGGGCAGTTTGTCAACATACAAAGTGTAAAAAATATGGATGGTTGTGCTTGTATGATTAAATGCTGTCCTACAGTATTCATTTAATTAAAATGCCATGTGTGTCTGTATCACCTTGTAGTGGGCCTATAATACAGTTTTCAAATAGAAATTGCCATTACATCTGGAGAGAAACAAGTGGGGATGTATTCCAATATGCTTTCTTATTCTTTAAGGAGCGACAATTTCGCATGCTGAGAATGTTGTGGTAATATTAGGTATATAACATTTACATATAACATTTTCAAAATGGTCTTGAAATGTTCTTAGGTCCTCCAAGACAGGGTAAAATGTATATTGCGTGAACATCAATGGAATATCAAGTTAAACCTCAAACAAATATTCTATGAACATCATAAACAAAAACACAAACTGGACCGTTTTATCTCAATCTCTTCATTCAAAGACTCAATCATGGATACTTTTTCTGACAGTTGTGGCTACTTTGCGTGATGTATTGTTGTCTCTAACTTCTTTCCCTTTGTGCTGTTGTCTGTGCCCAATAATGTTTGTTTTGTGCCACTACTGTTGCCATTTTGTGTTGCTACCATGTTGTGGTCATGTTGTGTTGCTACCATGCTGTGTTGCTGCCATGCTATGTTGTTGTGTTAGGTCACTCTTTATGGAGTGTCCTATCATTTTGTTTAATTTATTTTTAAACCCAGCCACCATCTCTGCAGAAGGCCATTTGCCTTTTGGTAGGCTGTCATTGTAAATATGAATTTGTTCTTAAGTGACATGGCTAGTTAAATAAAGGTTAAATAAAAAATACAAAAATTAATTTAAAAACGGTCTCATTTGGAAATTGTGGAACATTGTGGGAATGTACTGTGCAACCTTCGTGAATATCACAACAGTCTTATTGCAACATTAAGGGAATGTCCTGTGCAACCTAACTTAAACTATATGAATGTCATCACACCTGAGCATATTGTGTGTTATGGGAATCTCTCTCTTTTAATGTTCCCACAACCAAATTAAATATTCTGGGAACCTTTAAAGAACTCAAATGCTGTTATGTCAACATCAAAATAATGTTTTGTGCACCCTGATACAAACATTACCTGAATGTCAGCACAGCTGGACAGTTTTAGTGTTTGGTCTCTTGTCATATCCCCACAATGTTCACACAACCTAAATAAACATTCTAGGAACCTTTTAAAGAACAGAGAAAATGGTTCTGGTAACATTCTTGTCTTTTGGGATGTCCCCATAATGTTCCCACTAGACTGTTCCCACAGCCTAATGAAACATTCTGGGAACCTTCAAATAACAGACAAAATATGACAAGCTATGAGAAAGTCTTGAAGGCGAGAGCGTCTCCATTCCTCTGTGACTCGCTGGAAATAAGGAAGTACATGGCAGACCCACACAGTTTCAGTCCCTCAAGTGCCATCCATCATGGCATGGCAGTGCACTAGTTAGAGAGCGATTGAGCAGCTTTCGGTCCTCGTCGCACTGTGATGGAGAGATGATCCCTGGGCCCTCTCTCTGATCCCCGTTTGAGCAGCCCAACTGGGGCAGCAAACGCTCTATGATCCCAGGGATGGGTGAGACTGGGCTGGGAAAGTCAGCGCCAATAAGACTCAGAGCTCCACAGAGCTCCATCACCACCACTCTCTATTTCTGATCCTCTAATTACCCCCTCCCTGGTTCTGCACCCCTGTTGCTACGGAGGGACCCCAAGCCGAATAGGCCCTCTCCAGTGGCTGAGAGCAGAGTTAGACTAATGGAGACATTATTCTCCCCTTTTCATTATAACCACATACTCTCAGGACCCAGCTCGCACACATCTCATCACTTCCAAAATTGCAGCTTCAGCTCGCTAGTCCCTACTGATATGGTGTGAGCAGGCGCAATCCTATCCAAGCTTTCAATGGACAGAGAGAATGATTCCTCTTAAAATAATATATGCACACAGACTGTACAGTATATAGAGCTTAGAGATACTGGCATACTCGTCCACTTTACAAGCTTAGCTGTAAAGCCGGACATTTATAGTGTGTGTGTGGTATTAAGAGCAGTCATTTAATACTTGGAGACTGTAGTTAGAAAGATTATTTAGGGGAGCTAATGTGTATTCATATTCACGTGCTCTGACAAATAGCTACATCAATTTATAGTGATAATCTATGTTTTACAGCACTGGCATGGCTTTAAAGAAGCTTATTTTTTCACCCAGTGTTAAATTCAAGTGGAGAGGATTGGGATCAATAGAAACAGAAAGAATGTCAAGGAGTAGAACATGAGAATGTTAATAAGCCCTGTTTGAGTCAATCATGTCCCTCCTGACTTGTGTTCTTCTGGTAATACTGTGGATGAAAACCAAAACGTGTCTTTGATGAACACAACAGTGAAGAAATGGAAACACAGAGCAATCTTCCTGACATCCATTTCAAATGCAACATGGAATGCAGCCAAAATTAATTCAAGGTTCTGTCAAAAATATTGCGATTATAAACAGTGTTATTATAGTCTTACAGCAAACTGGACTGGCCTCACTGAATTAAGAAACTTTGGGGAAATATTTTTAAGTGGAAGACAAAATAGTGTGAATTTCTGGCAATGGGTATAATTTGGGTACTATAATAATAAGGCATCCATGCCAATCTACCATGAAGGACAATGAGCCATATGATTTCCTATATGATACGGTAGATCCTAATGTTCTCTCTTCTCTTTAGGGGGTATAGTTTTACAGCCATTGCAGTGAGTGGCTCGATGCATTTCCTGAGTGTGTGGGTTAGGGTCATGTTGCCAGTGACCACAGACAGATAGGAGTTATCCAGACCCATAGAGGGGCCTCTAGAGACATCTATAAATATGACACATCACAACATTTTAGTCATTTAGCAGACACTCTTATCCAGAGCAAAATGGTTAAGTGCCTTGCTCAAAGGCACTCTGACAGATTTGTCAACTAGCTGGCTCAGGGATTCAAACTAGCAACTTTTCGGATACTGGCACAGTGCTCTTAACCTCTAGGCTACCTGCTGCCCCTACGTGAGACTTTTGTATTCAGCTCTATTGTCCCATAAACTAACCAAAAAAGGATAGGGTGAATCACTGTCAGTAGTGTCAAAGCGCTTGCCAGGTTAGAGAATGTAATTCTGCTACTGTAAGGCACTTTTCTACCACCGACCTGCTGGCTCTGCAGTAAAGATACAAAAACATACCAGGGGCAACAGCAGCAGCTGATTGGAGCTGAACAGAATGGCTGTGCTAGAATGTGCTCTGTATTAAGACCAGATTGCCCATGACAACATGCCTCGGGGGAACCTTTGCATGGGAGCCCATTGTTCAAACATTTTCACCCAGCCCCCAAAAAAGCTCTGAATCACATGACCTGTCTCCTCTAGGGTGGTGGTAGTCCCAGGATATGCTGGCATAGGCCACAGTCCTAGGAGAGACTGGCAGAGGCCCCTGCAATCAATTCTACTAACAGGCCCGGGACTCTGACAAGGCCCTGTGCCATCTGCCTGAGCAAAACCATTCCCCCGGATCGCCACGTCACTCTGGCACCCAGGCAGCAGCCCAAACTGGCACCCGCAAGACAAACAAGCCCCCTCAGACTCACACTCTGTCTCTCAGTCTGTCTCTTTCTCCATGTACCCCTCTTCTCCCTCTTTTTCTCGCCTTCTGTCCATTTCCATATCACACTCACTGTTCTACTAAACTCACACACAACACAAAGCAGTGCAGTACATACACAGGGAAACACACATACACACACAGACAGAAAAACATGAATACACCCACACCCACGCACTCAGAGACACATCATCCAGGAATGGCACCACAGTGTTACATTAAAGTGGCAGTACTGTCAAAAAATGTGATTTTCTTATTTCTTTTTAAGATATTAACACACTATGATGCCGAGAAATAACACTCTGTAATTGTGAAAATGACAATGCCCTTTTAGTGTAAGAGCCTTGGAGAAAACTAAATTAGCCAACAGCATGTCACAATCGGATCTGTTTATTCTGACAAATGACCAGTCATCTTTTATTTGCATATGGATCCTCCTACTTTGAATGGGTAAACTGTAGAGCAGGGTTCCACAACTGGCTGAATTTGGCCTGAGGGGGGTTTTATTTGGCTCCAATCCGGCCCAAGGGTGGTTTGAGCAAAAAAAATAAGTCAATACACTTAAAAATGACTAAAGACAAATTGAAACTGTGTAGAAATGATAATGGGCCTACATTCATACAGTTTCTTGACTGTCAGGCTCAAGACGAAGAGGCTGTCCAGCTCGAGACCGAGACGAAGAGGTGATGCGAGATGCTCCACTCCCGTCAAAATCTGTCCACGCGAGAATACAGCGATAAGCAAACCAAGTGGGGATTTTTTTGTTTGAAATATAACACATCTTCAGTGAGGCCTTCCGGACAGAATGTGGCCCCCGGCACAAAATTTGTTTGACACCCCTGGTCCAGATGATCATATCCGCCAATCAGGGCTCTATATGTAAATATATAAACATTAATATCAACATGCCCACACAATCAGACTGAGCATTTCAATAGCAAACTGAAGCTGAGGAAAATAAATGATAAAAACATATTTGGAGTTATTTTCATGAAATAAACACACACAGTGTGTTATCAGACATACAGTGGTGATTTTAAAATAACATTAAAAAGACTGCATGGGGCCATTAATGAGTTACTGTACATCTAGGCTGTTGGGCAGAAGGGGGGTTCAGTGCTTTAAAACAACCACAGGTATGTAAATGTAAATGTAAAAATCTCTGACAAAATAAAATAAAAATATATATATTAGGCTACACACATCATCTGATACATTTGTGGGAAAAGAATCACACAGCATCGCTAAAGATCCTCTTTATTATGCAAATTCCATTTTATCTCTCCCTCTCACTGGCCCATATGTGCAGTGAGTCCGCACAGAGGCAGACATAGCACAGTGAGGCCCCATGCTGGGCACCTAGCCACATGGAAATGCCTCCATCTGGGGCACCCAGAGTGAGTGTGTGTGTGTGTGTGTGTGTGTGTGTGTGTGTGTGTGTGTGTGTGTGTGTGTGTGTGTGTGTGTGTGTACACCAGGGGTCCTATCAGTGCCAGTGCCCATGCCACCACAGCCAGGAGGCTGAGCAATGATCCCAGTGGGAGTTATCATCAACCCGGAGGAGAACATGACTGGAATACTGGGAGTACTGTTGTCACTGACCCAGAGTATATGAGTATACTAAGTATACTGCTGGTCACCACTGACACAGAGTATACTGTTGCAGTCGCTGACCCAGACTATATCATATATGAGTGGGGGCAGTGGGCACACTCAGGCTGTTGGGCAGTGGGCACACTCAGTGACCCAGACAGAGAGGATGTAATTGGGACAGTGTAGTGTCAAAGACTTGAGGTTATTAGTAATGTGAGGCAATGGCTGCGCTGTGGCTCATTACTGGTCTGGGTTACTGCTTCATTGGTTTAGAGATGATAGAAATGAGCAAATAAAAGCTGTGATGATCAAGTCTTCTAATAATCATGACATAAAAAGACTGGAGACACTTCACAGATTGTATGAAACAAAGTCACAACTCAATTAAGTGTTGAAGGAAGTGGAAATGGAATGCTGTCACTAGCTGGATGCCATTCCTTTACTTTCATTGCTGATTTTGTTTTGACAGGTCTAAGCTGTCTAATATGCCTAATGATTTTCTGAGAAAACTCACATTCAGACAATGGTAGATGAGTTATGATATTCTCCAAAGTCTGGCTTTGAAAACTGCTCAGGGATTAGGACAAGTGTCAGAATATTCAGAAATCGAATTATGCACTTGCACAAGCACAAGCACACCAAAAAATCACTCCAACTATTTTAGATGTGCTATAGCAGTGTTTCCCCTATATTCTGATGTTGGTATGTGTCACTCTGACCTTAAAGGCACGTGTCTATAGAAAAACATAAAAAAATATATTTTGTTTTTGACGTGACGTACTTTTAAGATCACAGTGACACATTACAACATCAGATCGTCGGGGAAAACTCCAAGTTTGCTTGTAATCCTGGAAGTGTAGCCAACCCTATTAATAGATGTATAAATGTATGCCCCAGGAAGACCCCCCCCCCCCCAAGGGAAACACTGACTGTGAAGAGGGTGAATAAAGAATATGAATAAAGCAGTGTTTATGCACATGCACATAGAATAAAGAAACTTAATGTAGGACACTCCAACACAGACCGGAGTCAAGAATGGAAATACAGAGGCCTACTGCTAAGGACAACTAGAGAAATCAATAGCTGCAGATTATGTAGCATAAATCAAATATCACAGATTTTATTAACTCTGTCTGAACCTGCTCTCTGAAGACAAGAGTCTTAGCGCCAGGAGAGAGGATGCTTCCATCTCTATCAGTGATCCAGAGCCTGAGTCAAGGACCGCATACTCCCAACCACACAACACTACACAGGCCTATTCCATTGGAGTAAGAGAACACATTCCATTACACAGTATCAACCCCAATGCTTTCACATAACCAGCACTGATATAGTGAGCAATTAAAAAGCTACAAGAAACTAGCGTACATAGTTCCTTAGGTCATTTAGATTAGACAAGACAGGGCAAACTAGGAGAAAATTGTTTCACATATGGAGAGCATATTTTGTATTAGGATAGATATTATTTGTAAGAAAGCTTTATGAAATTGAAAGGTGTTTTAGAGCTCTACCACAGTAGTTTGGGATGCACGTTGGCACTCAAAAAGATGTGTGATTTGTACGGTAGCAAATTTAATTGAAGGTCTATTTTCAGTTTCTTTTCAGAAAGACTAACTTCATTCAACCTTCACGAACAAAGGGGAACATGTTACAAAAGACCACAAAAATTAGGAATTAGAATACTAATAAACAATTTCAAAGTAATTTAATATGATCTCCATGTGAAAGACAATGGTGAATCATATAATTACTGAGTCATCCTAACTTCAAGCTGCTTATGCAGACTGAATATCAGTTCACCCAGCCAAAGTCAAAGTGGGACATAAACTACTACCCCCCTATCCAAAAACAGATACAGAAAATCCAGAGTTCGTAGAACATACATGTTTTGCTCGGAAAACCTGGGGGGCCAAATAAAACCAACCGCAGGCCGCCAGTTGGGGACCCTGATCTAGGGCTTTGATGGTCATGGAATTTTAGATGACAGTTATTGGTCAGCAAAATGACCACGGTCACGGTTTTAATCATTTGAATAGCAAAAAAATATAGAAAAACAGTGAGGGAAAAAAGTATTTGATCCCCTTCTGATTTTGTAAGTTTGCCCACTGACAAAGAAATGATCCGTCTATAATTTTAATGGTAGGTTTATTTGAACAGTGAGAGACAGAATAACAACAAAAGAATCCAGAAAAACACATGTCAAAAATGTAATAAATATTTTAATAAGGGAAATAAGTATTTGACCCCTTCTCAATCAGAAAGATTTCTGGCTCCCAGGTGTCTTTTATACAGGTAACAAACTGAGATTAGGAGCACACTCTTAAAGGGAGTGCCCCTAATCTCAGTTTGTTACCTGTATAAAAGATACCTGTCCACAGAAGCAATCAATCAATCAGATTCCAAACTCTCCACCATGGCCAAGACCAAAGAGCTCTCCCTGGATGTCAGGGATAAGTTTGTAGACCTACACAAGGCTGGAATGGGCTACAAGACCATCGCCAAGCAGCTTGGTGAGAAGGTGACAACCGTTGGTGCGATTATTCGCAAATGGAAGAAACACAAAATAACTGTCAATCTCCCTCGGCCTGGGGCTCCATGCAAGATCTCACCTTGTGGAGTTGCAATGATCATGAGAACGGTGAGGAAACAGCCCAGAACTACACGGGAGGATCTTGTCAATGATCTCAAGGCAGCTGGGTCCATAGTCACCAAGAAAACAATTGGTAACACACTACGCCGTGAATGACTGAAATCCTGCAGCGCCCGCAAGGTCCCCCTGCTCAAGAAAGCACATATACATGCCCGTCTGAAGTTTGCCAATGAACATCTGAATGATTCAGAGGACAACTGGGTGAAAGTGTTGTGGTCAGATGAGACCAAAATGGAGCTCTTTGGCATCAACTCAACTCGCTGTTTGGAGGAGGAGGAATGCTGCCTATGACCCGAAGAAAACCATCCCCACCATCAAACATGGAGGTGGAAACATTATGCTTTGGGGGTGTTTTTCTGCTAAGGGGACAGGACAACTTCACCGCATCAAAGGGACAATGGAAGGGCCATGTACTGTCAAATCTTGGATGAGAACCTCCTTCCCTCAGCCAGGGCATTGAAAATGGGTCATGGATGGGTATTCCAGCATGACAATGACCCAAAACACACAGCCAAGGCAACAAAGGAGTGGCTCAAGAAGATGCACATTAAGGTCCTGCAGTGGCCTAGTCAGTCTCCAGACCTTAATCCCATAGAAAATCTGGAGGGAGCTGAAGGTTCGAGTTGCCAAACGTCAGCCTCGAAACCTTAATGACTTGGAGAAGATCTGCAAAGAGGAGTGGGACAAAATCCCTCCTGAGATGTGTGCAAACCTGGTGGCCAACTACAAGAAACAAGGGTTTTGCCAAAAAAGTACTAAGTCATGTTTTGCAGAGGGGTCAAATACTTATTTCCCTCATTTTGACTTGCGTTTTTCAGGATATTTTTGTTGTTATTCTGTCTCTCACTGTTCAAATAAACCTACCATTAAAATGATAGTCGGATCATTTCTTTGTCGGTGGGCAAAAGTACAAAATCAGCAGAGGATCAAATACTTTTTTCCCCCCTTACTATATATACAGTACCAGTTAAAAGTTTGGATACACATGCTCATTCCAGGGATTTTCTACATTGTAAAATAATAGTGAAGACAACAAAGTATGAAATAACACATATGGAATCATGGAGTAGCCAAAAAACAAATCAAAATATATTTTACATTCTTCAAAGTAGTCACCCTTTGCCTTGATGACAGCTCTGCACACTCTTGGCATTCTCTCAATCAGCTTCATCAGGTATTCACCTGGAATACATTTCAATTAACAGGTGTACCTTGTTAAAAGTACATTTGTGGAATTTCTTTCCTTCTTAATACGTTCGAGAAAATCAGTGGTGTTGTGACAAGTTAGGGGTGGTATACTGAAAAAAAGCTATATTTGGTAAAATACCAACTCCATAGTATGGCAAGAATAGCTCAAATAAGCGAAGAGAAATGACATGGTCCGTCAATCCGGAAAATTTCAATAACTTTTGAAGAACAGATGATCTCTGCATGTGTGCTTCCCACTGTGAATCATGGAGGAGGAGGTGTGATGGTGTGGGGGTGCCTTGCTGGTGAGACTGTCAGTGATTTATTTATAATTCAAGGCACACATAACCTGCATGGCTACCACACCATTCTGCAGCAATATGCCATCCCATCTGGTTTACTCTTCGTGGGACTATCATTTGTTTTTCAACAGGACAATGACCCGGAACACAACCCCAGGTTGTGTAAAGGCTATTTGACCAAGAAGGAAAGTGATGGAGTGCTGCATCAGATGACCTGGCCTCCACAATCACCAGTCTTCAACCCAATTGAGATGGTTTGGGATGAGTTGGTTCATCCAACAAGTGTTCAACATATGTGGGAACTCCTTCAAGACTGTTGGAAAAGTTACTTTGTGTGGCTACTTTGAAGGATATGAAATATAAAATATGATTTGTTTAACATTTTTTGGTTGACTAGATGACTCCATATGTGTTATTTCGTAGTTTTGATGTTTTCACTATTACTCTACAATGTAGAAAATACAACAACAAAAAAAGCAACCCTTGAATGAGTAAGTTTGTCCAAACCTTTGACTGGTACTGTATATACTGTGTATACATACAGTACCATTTTGGACACACCTACTCATTCCATTTGTCATTTTTCTTTATTTTTACTATTTTCTACACTGACTGACCTTCATATCTTAAAGTAATGATGGACTGTCATTTCTCTTTGCTTTTTTGAGCTGTTTTTTTGCCTTCCTGAAGATAAACAATGTATACGAAATGCTTCAGTCTGGTTTTAGACCCCATCATAGCACTGAGACTGCACTTGTGAAGGTGGTAAATTACCTTTTAATGGCTTCAGACCGAGGCTCTGCATCTGTCCTCGTGCTCCTAGACCGTAGTGTTGCATTCTTTTGGAGAGATTAGAAACCCAAATTGGTCTACACGGACACGTTTTAGGACCACTATTGTTTTCACTATATATTCTACCTCTTGGGGATGTCATTCGAAAAAATAATGTTAACTTTCACTGCTATGCGGATGACACATAGCTGTACATTTCAATGAAAGACCCAAAATTGCCCTCGCTAGAAGCCTGTGCTTCAGACATAAGGAAGTGGATGGCTGCAAACTTTCTACATTTAAACTCGGACAAAACAGAGATGCTTGTTCTAGGTCCCAAGAAACAAAGAGATATTCTGTTGAATCTGACAATTAATCTTGATGGTTGTACAGTCGTCTCAAATAAAACTGTGAAGGACCTCGGCGTTAGCCAGAAGCATACCACCCTGCATATCACTGCGGGCTTGCTTCTGAATCTAAGCAGGGTTGGTCCTGGTCAGTTCCTGGATGGGGGACCAGATGCTGCTGGAAGTGGTGTTGGAGGGCCAATAGGAGGCACTCTTTCCTCTGGTCTAAAAAATATCCCAATGCCCCAGGGCAGTGATTGGGGACACTGCCCTGTGTAGGGTGCGGTCTTTCGGATGGGACGTTAAACGGGTGTCCTTACTCTCTGAGGTCATTCAAGATCCCATGGCACTTATCGTACGAGTAGGGGTGTTAACCCTGGTGTCCTGGCTACATTCTCAATCTGGCCCTCAAACCATCATGGTCACCTAATATACCCCAGTTTACAATTGGCTCATTAGTCCCCCTCCTCTCCCCTGTAACTATTCCCCGGGTCATTGCTGCAAATGAGAATGTGTTCTCAGTCAATTTGCCTGGTAAAATAACGGATAAATAAAATTAAAATTAAATACTCTGGACCCTGATCTCTTTTTTGACAAACATATCAAGACTGTTTCAAGGACAGCTTTTTTCCATCTATGTAACATTGCAAAAATCAGAATCTTTCTGTCCAAAAATGATGCAGAAAAATTCATCCATGCTTTTGTTACTTCTAGGTTAGACTACTGCAATGCTCTACTTTCCGGCTACCTGGATAAAGCACTAAATAAACTTCAGTTAGTGCTAAATACGGCTGCTAGAATCCTAACCCAAAAATTTGATCATATTACTCCAGTGCTAGCCTCCCTACACTGGCTTCCTATTAAGGCAAGGGCTGATTTCAAGGTTTTACTGCTAACCTACAAAGCATTACATGGTTTTGCTCCTACCTATCTTTCCGATTTGGTCCTGCCGTACATACCTACACGTACGCTACGGTCACAAGACGCAGGCCTCCTAATTGTCCCTAGAATTTCTAAGCAAACAGCTGTAGGGAGGGCTTTCTCCTATAGAGCTCCATTTTTATGGAATGGTCTGCCTACCCATTTGAGAGACGCAGACTCTGTCTCAACCTTTAAGTCTTTACTGAAGACTCGTCTCTTCAGTAGGTAATACGTAGTCTGGCCGAGGAATGTGAAGGTGAACGGGAAAAGGCTCTGGAGCAACGAACCGCCCTTGCTGTCTCTGCCTGGCCGGTTCCGCTCTCTCCACTGGGAATCTCTGCCTCAGGCCCTATTACAGGGGCTGAGTCACTGGCTTACTGGTGCTCTTCCATGCTGTGCCTAGGAGGGGTGCGTCACTTGAGTGGGTTGAGTCACTGACGTGATCTTCCTGTCTGTGTTGGCGCCCCCCTTGGGTTGTGCCGTGGCGGAGATCTTTGTGGGCTATACTCGGCCTTGTCTCAGGATGGTAAGTTGTTGGTTGAAGATATCCTCTAGTGGTGTGGGGGCTGTGCTTTGGCAAAGTGGGTGGGGTTATATCCTGCCTGTTTGGCCCTGTCTGGGGGTATCATCGGATGGGTCGCCAGTGTCTCCTGACCCCTCCTGTCTCAGCCTCCAGTATTTATGCTGTAGTAGTTTATGTGTCGGGGGGCTCGGGTCAATCTGTTTTTTTCTGGAGTACTTCTCCTGTGTTATCCGTTGTCCTGTGTGAATTTAAGTATGCTCTCTCTAATTCTCTCTTTCTTTCTTTCTCTCTCTCGGAGGACCTGAGCCCTAGGACCATGCCTCAGTACAACCTGGTATGATGACTCCTTGCTGTCCCCAGTCCACCTGGCCGTGCTGCTGCTCCAGTTTCAACTGTTCTGCCTGCGGCTATGGAACCCTGACCTGTTCACCGGACGTGCTACCTGTCCCAGACCTGCTGTTTTCAACTCCCTAGAGACAGCAGGAGCAGTAGAGATACTCTGAATGATCTGCTATGAAAAGCCAACTGACATTGTCTCCTGAGGGGCTGACTTATTACACCCTCGATAACTACTGTGATTATTATTATTTGACCATGCAGGTCATTTATGAACATTTAAACATCTTGGCCATGTTCTGTTATAATCTCCACCCGGCAGAGCCAGAAGAGGACTGGCCACCCCTCATAGCCTGGTTCATCAGCCTTTCTAGGGAGTTTTTCCTAGCCACCGTGCTTCTACACCTGCATTGCTTGCTGTTTGGGGTTTTAGGCTGGGTTTACGTACAGCACTTTGATATATCAGCTGATGTTAGAAGGGCTATATAAATACATTTGACTTTATTTGATTCTTGCAATTAATAATGACTTGGTCTTTTACCAAATATGGCTATCTTCTGTATACCACCTCTACCTTGTCACGACACAACTGATTGGCTCAAACACATATTAAGGAAAGAAATTCCACAAATTTACTTTTAACAAGGCACACCTGTTAATTGAAATGCATTCCAGGCGAATACCTCATGAAGCTGGTTGAGAGAATGCCAAGAGTGTGCAGAGCTGTCACCAAGGCAAAGGGTGGCAACTTTGAATCTAAAATATAAAATATGTTTTGAATTGTTTAACACTTTTTTGGTTAATACATGATTCCACATGTGTTGTTTCCTAGTTTGATGTCTTCACTATTATTCTACAATGTAGAAAATAATAAAAATAAAGAAAACCCTTGAATGAGTAGGTGTGTCCAAACTTTTGACTGGTACTGTATATATTTATATATCATTTTTAAAATGCAAATGTTCTCCTTTTATTTGCTCCTGACCGCATGTGCTGATGCTGCAGGGAGGGGGCGTCTAGGCCACCAAATACTCATTTCTACAACACTTTGCTTGTTTAAGCAAGGAAAAACAAAGTTTCATCATGTTCTACAGAGTCCATTGTTGCCGTGGATATGGACTCCATTGCACGAATGCCTGGCTGTCTTCATTCAGCTGCACAGATTCATTTAATTTCCATGACAGTCTTCATCTTTAATAATCGTTTACATGATTATACGTAATTGTGCCAGCCCTAAGTCGATCATAAACAACAGTTTTCTTCTGCTGTTCCACAGATTTCCCATAACAAAAGGCCACCCTGCATAGTATATGACATTCACGTCAGTCGTCTGCAGATCAACGACGCTTAAGGTGAGTGTCTCGAATTCACATATTGCTTTTCATCCATTCTAAATGCAATGACACAGAGTGCTCACCTCCTTGCTTTCCATCTGTCAATCATCTTGTGAGCCACGAATGATCCCAGGCATCAGTACACCCGGTCACCCTGTCACTCAATTTCATTCTAACAGAACAGAAAAAAGACACGACTCCCCACCACCATTCAGGTGGAGCTGGCGAGGGAGGAATCCCTCTGTCTCTTTTCATTCATTTCTCATCCATCATTTTTCTGTGGGCCTTCTCTGTAATCTCCCTGAAGTGAGAATCACATTTTAATTAGGTCTATCTATGGTTAGTGGTTCATCTTCCAGTCTCCCAGTCCCTACGTGCTGCTACGTGCTCACCCTGTGGGCTTTGCATCCTTATCAAAGATGACTCAGTCCCAGCTGCCTGTCAGGATCCAACATCTCCCTCATCTCTCTGACTTTTCATTCTTTAACCGCTCAAGCTCCGATCACAATCTTGTCTTCCTGCAACCGACAACAAAGCAAACCTGCCTAACAAAGTCCTATTTTCCTTGAAGGGAGTTTTGTTTTAATGCTCAACCAATAAGCTGCCTGAGAAAGAATAAAACACAACAACACACCAGAAACTAAAGCATGTTTAATATATAATGTGTGAGGGCAGTGGCTGTGAATTCACAAACCGAACAGGAGACTGACTCCACCTGTTAGCGTATCACTCATCCTCTCCCCTAACACATAGCATTCCCAGGTGGAGCTGACATTTCTCTCCCTAAATGTCCTTTCTCTCCTCTGTCTGCTGCTGGGCAGATGACAGCCACTCCCCACTTGGGGAGACTGAAGCTCTGGGAGAAGGCCACAGGAAGCCATGTTTTACCCAGAAAAATAGGAAACAGAAAGACTGCTTTGGAGATAAAACCAGTGGAATGGGTAAAAAGGCTAAATATTGGAGATGAAACCAATGAGAACATGTTGTGGAACAGTAAACTATTGGCATGCAAAGATAACTGAACCAGTGGATGATTTAGTGTATTGTGGTACAGGACTAACAATGCATTACATTGAGTTACTTAAAACCCATTCGTGTACTTGTACTACAGGGGTGTCAAATTCATTCCATGGGGGGCCTAGAGTCTGCAGATGTTTGATTTTCCTTTCAATTAAGGCCTAGACAACAAGGTGAGGGGATGAGTTCCTTTCTCATTAGTGACCTTAATTCATCAATCAAGCACAAGGGAGGAGCGAAAACCCACAGACACTCGGCCATCCATGGAATGAGTTTGACATGTGCTGTACTATATTTAGTACAATATCAAAACGAGCCACAGAACAAATTCTGTTTGGTATAAAAGCATTACATTTCGAGTCAACATAGTTAGTACAAGTGTCTAGACAGGCCACATTGACAATTTAAGTTTGTCAATATTTATAATAATATTATATTTAAAACATCTTAAAAATGACTTTTGAAATACATTAAATGAATTAAATAGTTTAAAAGCCTATAGTTTTTTTATTTAAAATGTTCAAAGCCCAAATATGACAAATGTATTATTCAATTGTCAGTAGTTTCTGTATAGTACTGTATTTAGTCTTTCGTCACATAGGGTTACAGATTTTATTTTCAAGAATCAAGTCAAAATGATCTGATCTTAATAATTGTTGGTATATTGATTGCCTGGACCAATATACACTGAACCAATATATGAATCAAAATATAAATGCAACATGCAACGATTTCAAAGATTTTACTGAGTTACAGTTCATATAAAGAAATCAGTCAATTGAAATGATTTAATTAGGCCCTATTCTATGGACTGGGAATACAGATATGGTCACAGATGCCTTATATAAATGGTTAAGGGCTTGGATCAGAAAACCAGTCAGTATCTGGTGTGACCCCCATCTGGGATATGTTCAGCTTCCAGGAATTGTGTACAGATCCTTGCAACATGGTGCCGTGCATTATCATGCTGAAACATGAGGTGATGGCTGCGGATGAATGGCATGACAATGGGCCTCCGGATCTCATCACGGTATCTCTGTGCAATCAAAAAAAAAATGCAATTGTGTTCGTTGTCTGTAGCTTATGCCTGCCCATACCATAACCCCAGAGCCACTATGGGACACTCTGCTCATAACGTTGACATCAGTTGAAACCCGGGATACAGTTGAAACCCGGGATTCATCCGTGAAGAGCACACTTCTCCAACATGCCAGTGGCCATCGAAGGTGAGCATTTGCTCACCGTTGATTAAAACACCGAACTGCCAGCAGGTCAAGGCCCTGGGTAGGACAATGAGCATGCAGATGAGCTGCCCTGAGACAGTTTCTGACAGTTTGTGCATACATTTTTCGGGTTGTTGTAACATTCCCCAGTTTCTGTGTTGTTGTGGGTTTGTGTATATGTGTATTTCAGGAAATTCCAAAGCAGCTGATTGGTCGGCCCATCACTAGTTGGAGCTCTCACCCCACCCTCTCGTCAGGGGATACAGCTGTCTGCAATTACTGACTCCTTCTGCAGCTTGAAAAGCCAGTGTTCCTTTGTTAGGAGAGGGAGCTTCTTTGTATGTCCTGTGTTGGTTGTTGGTCTGGTCAATTTGTTGAAATTGTTTTTTTTTTGTGTTTTTTTTGTAGCTGCTCCTGTAGTGGTATGTGTATACCATAGTATCTGGTGTTTTTGGTTTATTTAAATTTTTCACTAAATTTGAATTATTCTGTTTCATGTGTTCCCATGGGGGGAAGGCACCTTGTGTGTGTGTGTGTGTGTGTGCCTTCCCCCCTGTATTTAGGCAAGTGCCCTGCGGGTATACATATACCTGTAGTATTTACTATGTCTAAGCACACTAGTTATGACTGGGCGGACCACCCACTGTATTTTGGTTAGCGCGCCAGGTGGTGCTAAGAAAAGGTAACCAGTGGGTAGGCAGGTAAGGCAGGAGAAGGGGAAACTTTAACCTTTGCTTTGGTTCCGTCCAGCCCCTTTTCCCCACCTTATCGTGTGAAGAAAGAATACATTCCCTGTAAACTGTAATAATCTCTGCCTCTGTCATCCTTACCCGCACCTACAATCACATACCTTTTTTCTACTCCACGGGGAGTTGAGTTGTTGCAAGGTGTTGCGTTCCCTCCAAGGGGCATACGTAACAGTTGTGGAAACTCAGTTTTATCAGCTGTCCAGGTGACTGGTCTCAGATGATCCCGGAGGTGAAGAAGCCAGATGTGGAGGTCCTGGGCTGGCGTGGTTACACGTGGTCTGAGGGTTGCGAGGCTGGTTGGACGTACTGCCAAATTATCTAAAACAATGTTGGAGCGTCTTTATGGTAGAGAAATTAACCAAATTATCTGACAACGGCTCTGGTGGCATGCCAATTGCATGCTTCCTCAACTTGAGACATTGGTGGCATTGTTGTGACAAAACTGCAAATTTTAGAGAGGCATTTTATTGTCCCCTGCACAAGGTGCACCTGTGTAATGATCATGCTGTTTAATCAGCTTCTTGATATACCACACCAGTCAGGTGGATGGATTATCTTGGCAAAGGAGAACATGCTCACTAACATGGATGTAAACACATTTCTGTAGAAAATTTGAGAGAAATACATTCTTTTGTGTGTATGGAAAACTTCTGTGATCTTTTATTTCAGCTCATGAAACATTGGACCAATATTTCAAATGTTGAGTTATATATTTTTGTTCAGTATATATATCTAAAGAAGTCCACACACTCTCACATCCCTAGACTATATGCAGTATAAGCAAATGCAATGGTGACTGGAGAATGAGTGATTTTACAGCATTCTCTCTCTCTCTCAGATCTTAAACATGTTCCAATCTTAACTGTCTGGACCAAATATAAAAAACTAAATCTAATGAAATTCACACACAGACACACATTCCTAAAGTATATTATAGAGTACAAGCAAATCCAATGCAAATCAATAGAGAATGAGGCATGCTACAGCAGTACTAAACATGTTGCAAATCCCACCCTACCATGTTTGTGGTATGCATGTACACGTGTGCTTGTGAGAGAAGGAGGGAGAATGCTTTAGAAGGCCTCACTCTCTATTGACTTACATTGGATTTGTTAAAACTGTACAATATACTCTAGGAGTGTGTGTGAGTGGATTTCCTTAGATATTCCTTTTATGTACAGTCCCAGTCAAATAGTTTAGGATTTTCCTTATTTTTACTATTTTCTACATTGTAGAAAAACTATGAAATAACACATGGAATCATGTAGTAACCAAATAAGTGTTAAAAAAATCTAAATATATTTTATATTTGAGATTCTTCAAGGTAGCCAACCTTTGCGTTGACAGATTTTCACACTCTTAGCATTCTGTCAACCAGCTTCACCTGGAATACTTTCCCAAAAGTTTTTAAGGAGTTACCACATGTGCTGATTACTTGTTGGCTGCTTTTCCTTCACTCTGGGGTCCAACTCATCCCAAACCACCTCAATTGGGTTAAGGTCAGGTGATTGTGGAGGCCAGGTCATCTGATATAGCACTCCATCACTCTCATTCTTGGTCAAATAGCCCTTACTCATCCAGGAGGTATGTCTGGTCATTGCCCTTTTGAAAAACAAAACCAGATGGGATGGTGTATCGCTGCAGAATTCTATGGTAGCCATGCTGGTTAAGTTCTAAATAATTGTCACCAGCAAAGCACCCCCACACCATCACACCTCCTCCTCCATGCTTCACTGTGGGATACACGCATGTGGAGATCGTCGGTTCACCGACTCTGCGTCTCACATAGACACGGCAGGGGGACCAAAAATCTCACATTTGGACTCACATCAGACCAAAGGACAGATTTCCACCAGTGTAATGTTCATTGCTCGTGTTTCTTGGCCCAAGCATCTCTTCTTCTTATTGCTGTCCTTTAGTAGTGGTTTCTTTGCAGCAATTTGACCATGAAGGCCTGATTCACGCATTCTTCTCTGAACAGTTGATGTTGAGATGTTACTTGAACTCTGTGAAGCATTTATTTGAGTTGCAATCTGAGGTGCAGTCAACTCTAATGAACTTATCTGCAGCAGAGGTAACTCTGGGTCTTCCTTTCCTGTGGTGGTCCTCATGAGAGCTAGTTTCATCATAGTACTTGATGGTTTTTGCAACTGCACTTGAAATGTTCAAAGTTCTTGAAATTTTCAGGATGGACTGACCTTCATTGTCATGGTTCCACCTGTCACCATTGGGCGGCATAGACCCTTATGATTTCCCACTTAAATGAAGTGTGTTTTCTGTCGTCCTTTACTGATGCTTGATTTATGATTCCTCGTCTGGTCTCTTCTCTGCACCTGTGTCCAACCTCCCCATGTCACAGCAAGCTTCAGCCCACAACATGGAGCCAGAAGTGATCACCCAGATCAAGAATGTTGTAACCCACCAAGGAGCACTGCTGGGGTGGCAGCAAGAACAACTCTTCCAGATATCGGAAACCTTCCGGACACTTACCGACTCCCTCCAAACAAAGTCCAACTCCAACCCAGGAGGAGCCAATGCCCAATGTTCATCATCCAGTGCTACAGGCATCGCCGTAGTTTCTCCAGGGAACCTGTACCAAGATCCCAGCCCTTGAGCGGTATGACGGCCACCCGGGAGGATGCAAGGGATTCCTCTCTCAGTGCTCTCTGGTGTTCGAGCTACGGTCCTCCTCGTTCCACACCAATCGGGCCATGATCGCAACCATAATCTCTGTACTCTCAGGCAAGGCCCTGGCGTGGGCAACGGCGTTGTGGGAACAGCAGCCACCATCCTGCAGCTCCATATTAGCTTTCAATGCTGAGGTGCGACGAATCTTCGACCACCCAGTCAGTGGACGAGAAGCAGCCAGCTCACTGTTCAACATCTGCCAAGGGGCCAGATCAGTGTCCTCACTATTATTCTACAATGTAGAAAATATTAAAAATAAAGAAAAACCCTTGAATGAGTAGGTGTGTTGAAACTTATGACTGGAACTGTAAATATACACATATATATATACACATGCACACACTACCGCTCAAAAGTTTGTGGTCACTTAGAAATGTTGTAACGTGTGCGTGCGCTGGGAGTCGGGAAGCAAGTTTAGGGAGTGAATAATTTAATTTTTAGTTTAGTTCACAATGGTTTAGTTCACAATGGAGCCCCTAGTCCTATTCCTCACACCCCTGATACCTCCTTTGTCCCACCTCCCACATATGCGGTGACCTCACCCATTACAACCAGCATGTCCAGAGATAAAACCTCTCTCATCATCACCCAGTGCCTGGGCTTACCTCCGCCGTACCCGCACCCCACCATACCCCTGTCTGTGCATTATGCCCTGAATATATTCTACCATGCTGTTACATTCCCCAGTTTATGTGTTGTAGTTTGTGTTTGTGCATGTGTTTATTTCAGGAAATGGCTTCCGGAAATCCTTCAAACAGCTGATTGGTCGACTCCAGGGCTAATTGGAGAGCTGACCCCGCCCCCTCGTCAAGACGCAGCTGTCTCCAATTACACATTCCTTCAGAAGCTATAGAAAAAGCCAGTGTTCTGTTCAGGAGAGAGAGCTTTTTGTAGAGAGATTTTCAGAGAGCTTTTTGTAGAGAGATTTTGCAGAGAGATTTTGCTAGAGATTTTGCTAGAGATTTTGCTAGAGATTTTGCTAGAGATTTTGCTAGAGGTTTTGCTAGAGGTTTTGCTAGAGGTTTTGCTAGAGGTTGATTTTGCTGAGAGTTGGTATATTTTGTGAGTTTGTTGCTCAGATAGAGCTTATTTGATGTCGTTTGTTAGTTTGTTTGAAAATTGTTTAATATTTTGTTCCATTTGTTCCCAGGGGGAGAAGGGCACCTTGGGAGTGCTTAGGCAAGAGGCCCGCGGGCATACATATACCCGTAGCATATTCGCTGTCTAGGCACACTAGGTAAGACCTGGGCGGACCACCCCCTGTATTTTGGTTAGGGCACCAGGTGGTGCTAAATTAGGTAAGTAGTGGGTAGGCAGGTAAGATAGGAGAGGGGGAGGTTTTGAGATTTACTTTCTTTGCTTTGGTTCCGTCCAGCCCCTTTTCCCCATATTACCGTGTAAAGGAATAAAGTCCTTGTAAACGGTACCACATTCTGCTTGTTGTCATTTTTTACTCGCACCTACAGTCCATACCTTTTTCGCTTCACAGAGAGTTTAGTTGTAGCAGGGTGTTGCGTTCCCTCTTCATAGAGGCGTGCGTAACATAATGGGGGCTCATCCGGGATCTTTCCATTAAACCCACCGGACCCTGCTGCTCTGAGTTCTCTCTGTGGGTAGTGATTGAGGTGTGATGGTAGGTTGTGAGTTTGGATGACTTGTTTAGTTAGTGTGTTCAGTAGACTGCATTGTATAAGATGGCTGCATCAGCCATCTCCAAGTTTTTTGACGCGCCCTCTATTGATTGTTTGGTGAGGTTTCGTAAAGTAGACCTTATAGCTATAGCTGACCATTATGGATTTGTATTCCCTGAGAAAGCCCTAAAGGCTGAGCTTTTGGTGCTAGTCAGGGAGGGTTTAGTGAGGGAACGGATTCTCTCATTGCAAGGAGAGGAGACTGGTAGACTTTCTGATGCCAAGTCAGAGGACAGGGCGGAGGAAGGGGTTCCTCGTACCCCCTTTACATTGCCCCGATTCGATCCTTTATCTTCTGCTTCGGGTCGTTCAGATGGGACTGCTAGGCTGAAGGTGAGGCTGGCTCGGTTAGAAATGGAGCAAAAAGATAAAGAGAGACAGATGAATTTTGAACGTGAAATTAAGAAAATAGAAGCTGACAAGGAGGTGAGGATCCGACAACTGGAGCTAGACGCTGGCTCCAGTGCGACTCCACAAGCTGCTCATCATCAAGCCCACTTCGATGTGAGTAAAAACATAGCTTTAGTCCCTCCATTCCGAGAGTCGGAAGTTGATTCTTATTTCTCTGCGTTTGAGCGTGTGGCCGCTGCGCTGCATTGGTCACTTGAGGTTTGGCCGCTCCTGTTACAATGTAAATTGTCTGGGAAAGCCCAGGAAGTAGTAGCTGCTCTCTCCCTGGAAGACAGTTTACACTACGATATGGTTAAAACTACAGTGTTGCGGGCTTATGAGTTGGTGCCTGAAGCTTATAGACAGCGCTTCAGGAACCACAAGAAACCCTCTCACCGTACATTTGTTGAATTTGCAAGGGACAAAGAGTCTCTGTTTAGTCGCTGGTGTTCAGCCAGCAAAGCTAACACCTTTGCTGATATTCGGGAGTTGATGCTGTTGGAGGACTTTAAAAGTAACCTCCCAGATAGAATTGTAGTTCATTTAAATGAACAGAAAGTGGTGACATTGGCCCAAGCAGCAGTGTTGGCAGAGGAGTACGCTTTGACACACAAGACTGTCTTTGGTGCACCTCGTTTTGAAGGCCGGATGATTACGTCATCAGTTCCTCGTTCAGGTCGCTTTACCGCTGACAACCCTAAGCCTTTTCATGAAATCCGTGAATGTTTTTACTGTCACCAAAAGGGTCACGTGATTGCGGACTGCCCAGTTTTGAAAAATAAACCGCAACAGTCCCAGTCACCGTCCCCAAAAATGAAAAGTTTGGGTTTAGTCAAGTCTTTGGCTCGGCCCTTGGATGAAGTTATTGATTCACCATTTGAGAAACCGGATCCTGTCTATGCTCCGTTTATCTCTGCCGGTGTTGTTTCCTTAACAGGAGAACAAGCTGATCAGAAGCCTATCCAAATCCTACGAGACACCGGGGCGGCGCAGTCAGTAATCGTTACTGATGCTTTACCCTGGTCTCCTGAAACGTATTGTGGCTCGCATGTCATATTACAGGGGATAGAGACAAAAACCGTACCTGTACCATTACACTGGGTCCACTTAGTGTCAGACTTGGTATCAGGACGTTTCCGTGTTGGTGTAGTGTCTACACTGCCAGTATCAGGAGTAAAATTGCTACTAGGGAATGATATTGCTGGTGGTAATGTCACTCCTGTGTTAGAGGTAGTAGACAATCCAGAAATCAGAACTACAGATGAGAAATTGGTTCAAGCATTTCCACATGTTTTTCCTGCTTGTGTGTTAACGAGGGCACAATCTCGCAAGCTAGGAGATGTGGTGGATTTGGCTACTTCCATTTTTGAGAACGTTGAAGTAGAAGACAATGCACCGAGTATGCCTTCTGCAATGCCGACAGTTTTTACCCCCGTAAAAACTAAGGCAGGGGAAAACGAAATTGCGCCCCAATTACATGACATTCTTTTGTCTGTCACCCCGGAGAAGGTGATTGAATGTCAAAAAGAAGACACCAGTCTTCGCAAGTGTTTTGCTTCGTTAATTTCCATTGAGGAAGCTAAAACTAGAGAGACCGCCTACTTTATGGAAGCAGGAGTTTTGATGCGTAAATGGGCATCTCATGACACCATTAATGACTGGAGTGAAGTGTGTCAAGTGGTTGTTCCTACACTGTTCCGACAGCAGGTGCTGTCACTCGCCCATGACCAGGAGTGGTCTGGATACTTGGGGATCACAAAGACTTATAACCGGGTCCTTCGTCATTTTTTTCTGGCCAGGTTTGAAGTCTGACGTGGTCCAATTTTGTAAAACATGTCACATATGTCAACTCACTGGGAAAGTGAATCAAACAGTTCCACGAGCGCCACTCTGCCCGATTCCTGTGGTGGGGGAACCGTTTGAAAGAGTGATAATTGATTGTGTAGGTCCATTGCCGAAAACCAGGTCAGGTAACCAGTTCCTACTAACAATAATGTGCAGTGCTACTCGATACCCAGAGGCTATTCCTCTCCGTACTATAACGGCTAAGACTGTGGTGAAGGCACTGGTGAAGTTCTTCTCTACGTTTGGACTCCCTAAAGTAATCCAAACTGATCAGGGATCCAACTTCATGTCTAAACTGTATTCAAATGTGTTAAAGACATTGTGTATTTCCCATCAGGTCTCCAGTCCGTATCATCCAGAGAGTCAAGGGGCTCTAGAACGCTGGCATCAGACACTGAAGGCAATGCTACGCAAGTATTGTATGGATACCAGTACTGATTGGGATGAGGGGGTGCCCTTTGTCCTATTTGCGATAAGGGAAACGATACAAGAGTCCTTAGGGTTCAGCCCTGCTGACCTTGTGTTTGGACACACCCCACGGGGTCCGCTGAAAGTTTTGAAGGAGCATATCTTATCTCCTACACCCAGTAGCGCCCCTAAAAATGTGTTGGATTATGTCAGTAAGATGCGGGAGAGACTGCACGCCGCATGTGCGTTAGCCCAAAAGTCTCTCTCCTCGTCTCAAAAACGCATGAAGTTGCATTATGACAAAAAGGCTGTTGGCCGTTCATTTGCACCAGGGGATCAAGTTTTAGTTTTGTTGCCAATCCCTGGCTCATCTCTGTCACGGGTTTACTAACTGGGGATGCGTTGGCTTTTGTTATTGCAAAACTAGGTTTGCAATTTTTGTGGTGGGCGTGTTACGTTCCCCAGTTTATGTGTTGTAGTTTGTGTTTGTGCATGTGTTTATTTCAGGAAATGGCTTCCGGAAATCCTTCAAACAGCTGATTGGTCGACTCCAGGGCTAATTGGAGAGCTGACCCCGCCCCCTCGTCAAGACGCAGCTGTCTCCAATTACACATTCCTTCAGAAGCTATAGAAAAAGCCAGTGTTCTGTTCAGGAGAGAGCTTTTTGTAGAGAGATTTTCAGAGAGCTTTTTGTAGAGAGATTTTGCTAGAGATTTTGCTAGAGATTTTGCTAGAGATTTTGCTAGAGATTTTGCTAGAGGTTTTGCTAGAGGTTGATTTTGCTGAGAGTTGGTATATTTTGTGAGTTTGTTGCTCAGATAGAGCTTATTTGATGTCGTTTGTTAGTTTGTTTGAAAATTGTTTAATATTTTGTTTCATTTGTTCCCAGGGGGAGAAGGGCACCTTGGGAGTGCTTAGGCAAGAGGCCCGCGGGCATACATATACCCGTAGCATATTCGCTGTCTAGGCACACTAGGTAAGACCTGGGCGGACCACCCCCTGTATTTTGGTTAGGGCACCAGGTGGTGCTAAATTAGGTAAGTAGTGGGTAGGCAGGTAAGATAGGAGAGGGGGAGGTTTTGAGATTTACTTTATTTGCTTTGGTTCCGTCCAGCCCCTTTTCCCCATATTACCGTGTAAAGGAATAAAGTCCTTGTAAACGGTACCACATTCTGCTTGTTGTCATTTTTTACTCGCACCTACAGTCCATACCTTTTTCACTTCACAGAGAGTTTAGTTGTAGCAGGGTGTTGCGTTCCCTCTTCATAGAGCCGGCTCCTCTTATTCTCTGTCCCCAACGCTCTAGGCGACCAGTTTTGATAGCCCTTAGCCGCACCCTCATACTACTCCTTCTCTGTTCCGCGGGTGATGCGGAGGTAAACCCGGGCCCTGCATGTCCCCAGGCACCCTCATTTGTTGACTTCTGTGATCGAAAAAGCCTTGGTTTCATGCATGTCAACATTAGAAGCCTCCTCCCTAAGTTTGTTTTACTCACTGCTTTAGCACACTCTGCTAACCCTGATGTCCTTGCCGTGTCTGAATCCTGGCTCAGGAAGGCCACCAAAAATTCAGAGATTTCCATACCCAACTATAACATCTTCCGTCAAGATAGAACTGCCAAAGGGGGAGGAGTCGCAGTCTACTGCAGAGATAGCCTGCAAAGTAATATCATACTTTCCAGGTCCATACCCAAACAGTTCGAACTACTAATTCTGAAAATTACTCTCTCCAGAAATAAGTCTCTCACTGTTGCCGCCTGCTACCGACCCCCCTCAGCTCCCAGCTGTGCCCTGGACACCATTTGTGAATTGAACGCCCCCCATCTAGCTTCTGAGTTTGTTCTGTTAGGTGAACTAAACTGGGATATGCTTAACACCCCGGCAGTCCTACAATCTAAGCTAGATGCCCTCAATCTCACACAAATCATCAAGGAACCCACCAGGTACAACCCTAACTCTGTAAGCAAGGGCACCCTCATAGACGTCATCCTGACCAACTGGCCCTCCAAATACACCTCCGCTGTCTTCAACCAGGATCTCAGCGACCACTGCCTCATTGCCTGTATCCGCTACGGTGCCGCAGTCAAACGACCACCCCTCATCACTGTCAAACGCTCCCTAAAACACTTCTGTGAGCAGGCCTTTCTAATCGACCTGGCCCGGGTATCCTGGAAGGACATTGACCTCATCCCGTCAGTTGAGGATGCCTGGTCATTCTTTAAAAGTAACTTCCTCACCATATTAGATAAGCATGCTCCGTTCAAAAAATGCAGAACTAAGAACAGATACAGCCTTTGGTTCACTCCAGACCTGACTGCCCTCGACCAGCACAAAAACATCCTGTGGCGGACTGCAATAGCATCGAACAGTCCCCGCGATATGCAACTGTTCAGGGAAGTCAGGAACCAGTACACGCAGTCAGTCAGGAAAGCTAAGGCCAGCTTCTTCAGGCAGAAGTTTGCATCCTGTAGCTCCAACTCCAAAAAGTTCTGGGACACTGTGAAGTCCATGGAGAACAAGAGCACCTCCTCCCAGCTGCCCACTGCACTGAGGCTAGGGAACACGGTCACCACCGACAAATCCATGATTATCGAAAACTTCAACAAGCATTTCTCAACGGCTGGCCATGCCTTCCGCCTGGCTACTCCTACCTCGGCCAACAGCTCCGGCCCCCGCAGCTCCTCGCCCAAGCCTCTCCAGGTTCTCCTTTACCCAAATCCAGATAGCAGATGTTCTGAAAGAGCTGCAAAACCTGGACCCGTATAAATCAGCTGGGCTTGACAATCTGGACCCTCTATTTCTGAAACTATCCGCCGCCATTGTCGCAACCCCTATTACCAGCCTGTTCAACCTCTCTTTCATATCGTCTGAGATCCCCAAGGATTGGAAAGCTGCCCCAGTCATCCCCCTCTTCAAAGGGGGAGACACCCTGGACCCAAGCTGTTACAGACCTATATCCATTCTGCCCTGCCTATCTAAGGTCTTCGAAAGCCAAGTCAACAAACAGGTCACTGACCATCTCGAATCCCACCGTACCTTCTCCGCTATGCAATCTGGTTTCCGAGCCGGTCACGGGTGCACCTCAGCCACACTCAAGGTACTAAATGACATCATAACTGCCATCGATAAAAGACAGTACTGTGCAGCCGTCTTCATCGACCTTGCCAAGGCTTTCGACTCTGTCAATCACCATATTCTTATCGGCAGACTCAGTAGCCTCGGTTTTTCGGATGACTGCCTTGCCTGGTTCACCAATTACTTTGCATACAGAGTTCAGTGTGTCAAATCGGAGGGCATGTTGTCCGGTCCTCTGGCAGTCTCTATGGGGGTGCCACAGGGTTCAATTCTCGGGCTGACTCTTTTCTCTGTGTATATCAATGATGTTGCTCTTGCTGCGGGCGATTCCCTGATCCACCTCTACGCAGACGACACCATTCTATACACTTTCGGCCCGTCATTGGACACTGTGCTATCTAACCTCCAATCGAGCTTCAATGCCATACAACACTCCTTCCGTGGCCTCCAACTGCTCTTAAACGCTAGTAAAACCAAATGCATGCATTTCAACCGATCGCTGCCTGCACCCGCTTGCCCGACTAGCATCACCACACTGGATGGTTCCGACCTTGAATATGTGGACATCTATAAGTACCTAGGTGTCTGGCTAGAATGCAAACTCTCCTTCCAGACCCATATCAAACATCTCCAATCGAAAATCAAATCAAGAGTCGGCTTTCTATTCCGCAACAAAGCCTCCTTCACTCACGCTGCCAAGCTTACCCTAGTAAAACTGACTATCCTACCGATCCTCGACTTCGGCGATGTCATCTACAAAATGGCTTCCAACACTCTTCTCAGCAAACTGGATGCAGTTTATCACAGTGCCATCCGTTTTGTCACTAAAGCACCTTATACTACCCACCACTGCGACTTGTATGCTCTAGTCGGCTGGCCCTCGCTACATATTCGTCGCCAGACCCACTGGCTCCAGGTCATCTACAAGGCCATGCTAGGCAAAGCTCCGCCTTATCTCAGCTCACTGGTCACGATGGCAACACCCATCCGTAGCACGCGCTCCAGCAGGTGTATCTCATTGAGCATCCCCAAAGCCAACACCTCATTCGGCCGCCTTTCGTTCCAGTACTCTGCTGCCTGTGACTGGAACGAATTGCAAAAATCGCTGAAGTTGGAGACTTTTATCTCCCTCACCAACTTCAAACATCAGCTATCTGAGCAGCTAACCGATCGCTGCAGCTGTACATAATCTATTGGTAAATAGCCCACCAATTTTCACCTACCTCATCCCCACAGTTTTTATTTATTTACTTTTCTGCTCTTTTGCACACAAATATCTCTACCTGTACATGATCATCTGATCATTTATCACTCCAGTGTTAATCTGCAATATTGTAATTATTCGCCTACCTCCTCATGCCTTTTGCACACATTGTATATAGACTCCCCTTTTTTTCTCTACTGTGTTATTGACTTGTTAATTGTTTACTCCATGTGTAACTCTGTGTTGTCTGTTCACTCTGCTATGCTTTATCTTGGCCAGGTCGCAGTTGCAAATGAGAACCTTTTCTCAACTAGCCTACCTGGTTAAATAAAGGTGAAATAAAAGAAATTAAAATAAAAACAAATGAAACATAATGCAAAACAAGAAACACGAACTACACACAGACAGGAAACTGAAACAGAAACAATAACGCCTGGGGAAAGAACCAAAGGGAGGGATATACAGTTGAGGTAGGAAGTTTACATACACCTTAGACAAATACATTTAAACTCAGTTTTTCACAATTCCTTACATTTAATCCTAGTAAAAATTCCCTGTCTTAGATCAGTTAGGATCACCACTATTTTAAGAATGTGAAATAATAGTAGAGAGAATGATTTCAGCTTTTATTTCTTTCATCACATTCCTATTGGGTCAGAAGTTTACATGCACTCAATTAGTATTTGGTAGCATTGCCTTTAAATTTTTTAACTTGGGTCAAACGTTTCCACAAGCTTCCCACAATAAGTTGGGTGAATTTTGGCCCATTCCTCCTGACAGAGCTGGTGTTACTGAGTCAGGTTTGTAGGCCTTCTTGCTCGCACATGCTTTTTCAGTTCTGCCCACAAATCTTCTATGGGATTGAGGTCAGGGCGTAGCGATGGTCACTCCAATACCTTGACTTTGTTGTCCTTAGGCCATTTTGTCACAACTTTGAAATGATGCTTGTGGTCATTGTCCATTTGGGAAGACCCATTTGCGACCAAGCTTTAACTTCCTGACTGATGTCTTGAGATGTTACTCCAATATATCCACATTATTTTCATCCCTCATGCTGCCATCTATTTTTTTACTTCCTTGCTGAGCGGCCTTTCAGGTTATGTCGATATAGGACTCGTTGTACTGTGGATATAGATACTTTTGTACCTGTTTCCGCCAGCATCTTCACAAGGTCCTTTGCTGTTGTTCTGCGAGTGATTTGCACTTTTCACACCAAAGTACGTTCATCTCTAGGAGACAGAATGCGTCTCCTTCCTGAGTGGTATGACGGCTGCGTGGTCCCACGGTGTTTATACTTGCATACTATTGTTTGTACAGTTTGTACAGATGAACGTGGTACCTTCAGGCGTTTTTTCTGAAGTCTTGGCTGATTTCTGTTGATTTCCCAATAATGTCAAGCAACGAGACAATGAGTTTGAAGGTAGGCCTTGAAATACATTCACAGGTACACCTCCAATTGACTCAAATTATGTCAATTAGCCTATCAGAAGCTTCTAAAGCCATGACATCATATTCTGGAATTTTACAAGCTGTTTAAAGGCAGTCAACTTAGTGTATGTAAACTTCTGACTCACTGGAATTGTGATACAGTGAATTATAAGTGAAAAAATCTGACTGTAAACAATTGTTGGAAAAATGACTTGTGTCATGCACAAAGTAGATGTCCTAACTGACTTGCCAAAACTATAGTTTGTTAACAAGAAATCTGTGGAGTGGTTGAAAAACGAGTTTTAATGACTCCAACTTAAGTGTATGTAAACTTCTAACTTCAACTGTATATAGGGAATGTAATAAAGGAGGTGATGGAGTCCAGGCGACTCTGATGACGCGCAGGTGTATGTAACGATGGTGGCAGGTGTGCGCCATAACAAGCAGCCTGATGACCTAGAGGTTGGGGAGGGAGCACACGTGACAAATGTCCTTGTTTTTAAAAGAAAGTAATTTTTTGGGCCATTAAAATAACATAAAATTCATCAGAAATACAGTGTAGCCATTGTTAATGTTGTAAATTACTATTGTAGCTGGAAATGGCAGATATTTTATGGAATATCTACATAGGCGTACAGAGGCCCCTTATCAGCAACCATCAACCATCATCATGTTCCAATGGCACTTTGTGTTAGCTAATCCAAGTTGATAATTTTAAAAGGCTAATTGATCATTAGAAAACGATTTTGCAGTGATGTTAGCACAGTTGAAAACTGTTGTTCTGATTAAAGAAGCAATAAAACTGTCCTTCTTTCGACTAGTTGAGTATCTGGAGCATCAGCATTTGTGCATTCGATTACAGGTTCAAAATAGCCAGAAACAATTCACTTTCTTCTGAAATGTGTTAGTCTATTCATGTCCTGAGAAATGAAAGCTATTCCATGCAAGAAATTTCCAATAAACTTTTGATCTCATTATAATTATAATATATACAGTATATTGGTCTAGGCCAGTGGTTCACAATCGTTTTATAGTCCCATATCCCTTCAAACATTCAACCTCCAGCTGCGCACCCCCTCTAGCACCAGGGCCAGCGTACTCTCAAATGTAGTTTTCTGCCATCATTGTAAGCCTGCCACACACACACACTATACAATATATTTATTGAACATAAGAATGAGTGTGAGTTTTTGTCACAACCCAGCTTGTGGGAAGTGACAAAGATAATAATATAAATAATAATATAATAATCAATAATTTTGCTCTTCATTGAACCATCTTACATATAAAATTGGGAATAACTCACCACAGATTAATGAAAAGGGTGTGCATGGAAGGATGCACAACTCTCCAATGTTGGGTTGTATTCGATAGAGTCTCAGTCTTAAATCATTTTCCACACACAGTCTATGCCTTTATTTAGTTTTCATGCTAGTGAGGGCCGAGAATCCACTCGCACATAGGTACGTGGTTGCAAAGGGCAGGATACTCTGGCAGTGGCTTCTGATTCATTTACATTTTCACAGAACCGCTTCTTCCAATTTCGATGAGGGTAAGCTATGCCTCAAACTGAAACGTCATGACCTGGAACACATAGTTCACACTATAATTGAAGTCTTCCACAATAATATGGGGCTTGCCTGTATAAATATTATTAAGATCTGATCATGTGAACATATATTCACATGACTTGATTCATGAAATGTGTAAAAAACAGTAACCCCATTCGTCCAAAGACTAAATATAGTACAATATCAAGAACTCACATTGTAGACAAACGCTTTGGCCAATTTAAAACAGTCAGATTTGTCTATCAGTATGCTCAGAGAACAAGTGTAACAAAGGTCATTTTTTATTTCCGTTATGGACATGTTTGAGTTAAGGACCTATGGTTCTTATTACGGGTGCATGGATGATCTTGATAGGGTTATCACTCTTTACTATGGGTTAAGGTTTTTCCATGGACGTAGACATCTGTGTGTATTATGCATAGTGCACAGCTTATATGGATTTAGTTTTGTTGTTTGAGCACTGTATATGGTACACAGCAAAGGGAATGCATATCTCTAGATCTGGAACACCTAGCTACATTTGGCTGCAGAGAGAAAGCTTGGCGTAAGGAGGGGTAAATGTTTACGACAAACACCATGTTGTCTACCCAGATACTCCAGTAGTCTTTTTTAAATTAGCACGCTTGTGTGAGAGGGTCATTAGGAATGACTTAGAGCTCTGAGAGAGGAGAGCAGAGGGGCTGCTGAGGTAAAAGACAGAGACACTGAATGCTGACTCCACAACACACATATCTATTAATCTATCTGCCCCAGCAGCCAAAACAACAGCTAACATATCAATACAACACTCTGCAAACACAACACACATCACTGTCACTAACACTGTCTGCACATCACCACCCTTTAATAAACAATCAAATACACACACACACACACACAGCACAAACAAACACATCCCCACCTCAGGTCACAACCCTGAACCGAATCACGAAACACTTTACAAACACCAGACTAACAACTACTATTACATACAACACACACTGAAACTCACAGAGAATACAGGATCATACCATTTTCAGGGTGCTCCATTTCCCCAATGCTGCCGTCTGGGGTGGTCCTCTCGTAGTGATCCTCAGGCAGGGTCAGAGGCCCGATACGGGGGCCAGACGATGACTTACTGCTGGGCGTCTCTGACTCCTCCAGGCCGCTGTCATAGTAACTGTGCTGAGATGCATCCTGCAGATCCTGCACCGGATTGGCTGTGGAGAATGTCACTCTGCGATGGGGGAGCTGAAATCAGAAAATATCTCCATCAACATAAAAGTCTAACATGTCTTCTTAATAGATGAATTCCCCCCTTGCAGAGATCAGTTTACTAAATGGCCAGTCGCCATATTCAACAATGGAAAGATGACTACTCATGGCCCACATACAGTACACTCCCCCATCCCCACTCACGCACACAAACACCCCTCGTAAAACTGAGGAAACCACTGGTGTAGCATAAAAGGCCTTATTGCCTATTCTGTGCTGCTGAGAGTTTGTGGTAGAGATCAATAACCCAGGTCTGTACTCCACTCTCCCCTTCTCTTTCTTCCCTTGTTCTCTTAGGCAGAACAGATCCATTTTAGCAGGGATTGGAAGCGATATGCCAGTCATTTTAGCACATATACAGGAACCATACAGGGCTGCTTTTAGAGTGTTCATAGAGCTATCAACACTGGGTTGTTAATCAAGTCTACCGGATCACTAATACTCTCAGGATGGTTTTATTATTATGAATAATTTTTGATCTATCACCCGTTAATTTGCTCTTCCTCTCTGTTTCATTCATTCTTTCTTTCACTCACAATCAGTACTTCCTATTTGTATTCTGAAGTGTGGCCCCACATAGACTGCATGTAGACTTCTTCCTCCCACATTTGCCGGGACAATTAAGTGTTAGCCATCAATTTAAACCTAACTGAACGCGATGCTTTCTAACTATGCAGACACTTTCTAAAAACTCTCTATGTATGTGTGTGTATATGTACAGTATGTGTTTGTGAGTCTGTGCTTGAATGTGCACGTGTGTGTCTTAGGGCATAACATGTGTATCCTCCCTTAATTACATTATTCGGAGCGGGGGGGGGGGGGGGGGCAGGTAGCCTAGTGGTTAAAGCATTTGGCCAGTAACCAAAAGGTTGCTAGTCCAAATCCCAGAGCGGACAAGGTAAAAAAAAACTGTCATTCTGCCCCTGAACAAGGCGGTTAACCCACATTTTCTAGGCCGTCATTGTAAATAAGAATTTGTTCTTAACTGACTTGCCTAGTTAATAAATAAACATAAATTTATTTGTATTTTTATCTGTAATAAAATCATGCATGCCGCACTTCTGGTGATACGTAAATGTAAGTGACATTATTTTATCTACCGTGAAAAATGTGGAGAATTGCAAATGGAATTGCTTGATCTACTGTATGAAAGAATACCATGCCTCATGAAGAATGCAAATTACATTGTTTGATCTGTGTTAAGGCCTACAAGTACCTTGCAACTCGGATATAATGTACTTAGTATACATACTTTTATTGGGACGTGGGTTAGGATTGTTATTGTGATATTTCAATCAAGCCGTTTATTGCTTTACTAGAACGGACTGAGGTAATGGTATTATCAAGGAGATCTCTCAAACTGTGATTAAGGATATCCTAAGCAGACACATTACTATTTAAATATGAGGGTGCATTTAGTTGTTTAAAAATATGGATTCTTGATAAAACTGCTCTTGTAGGCATTGCTCGAGAGTCAGCATTTCCCTGGGTAGGCTATGAATGGTAGACTGGGAGGCTAGGGCTACGCAGATGGGAAATAAGATTCATTTTTAGTCAGAACACAGGTACTCCACCAGGGCTAGAGTGGGTACAGAGAGGAGACAGAGGGGGCGTTGCGCTGGCAGTCGGGGTCAATTCTGAGGGCTAGAGGCGACTTGGAGGAGATTGTATAGGACTAGAGGCTGGAAACTCAAAGAATTGGATCTTGGAATGGGGCTTAAGCAAAATCAGAAAGTACTGTTTGTGGTGCCGAAGAAGATGGCTGACGTCTTCCATGCTCCTAACCAATTGTGCTATTTTGTTCATTTTTTGCATTGTTTTAAATCATTTTTTACTTAGTTTGTACAGAAATGTGCTACTACCATTGCTTATGACCGAAAATAACTTCTGGACATCAGAACTGTGATTACTCAACACGAGCTGGAAGAAGCTTTTTCCTTTAACGAGTCCCACTAGAAGTATATACTGCTCTCCCAGGGACAGGCCCAAATCCCCATCATTTGCGTGAAGAAAAGACGAAGGAACAGAGGATGCATATCGGGCTGCCTTCTGAGAATCTGAAGGCGAGCGAGTAAACTCCCACTGCCATCCGTCCTACTTGCTAACATCATTGGAAAATAACATTGATGACCTACGATTTCGATTATCCTACCACCGAGTTGTGGCTGAACGACTGCACGGATAATATAGAGCTGGTGGGATTTTCAATGCACCGGCAGATCAGAGAAGCTATGTCTGGTGGGAGTGTGTGTCATTTTTTCAATAACTGCTGGTGTGCGATGTCTAATATTAAAGAAGTTTCGAGGTATTGCTCGCCTGACGTAGAGTACCTTATGATAAGCTGTAGAACACACTATTTACCAGGAGAGTTCTCCACTATATTATTCGATGGCCGTTTATTTACCACCATAGACTGATGCTGGCACTAAGACTGGACTCAACCAAGTCTATAAGGCCATAAGCAAACAAGAAAATGCTCATCCAGAAGCGGTGCTCCTAGTGGCCGGGGACTTTAATGCAAGCAAATTTAAATCAGTTTTACCAAATTTTTACCAGCATGTCACATGTGCAACCAGAGGGAAAAAAACTCTAGATCACATTTACTCCACAAACAGAGATGCTCTCCCCCGCCCTCCATTCTGACCATAACTATATCCTCCTTTCACGACTCCCGCCGAAGTTGGCTCCTCTCCTTGTTCGGGCGGCGCTCGGCGGTCGACGTAACCAGTCTTCTAGCCATCGCCGCTCCACCTTTCATTTTCCATTTGTTTTGTCTTGTTTTACCACACACCTGTTTTACATCCCCTCATTACTCTACTTCTAAATATTCCTCTGTTCCCCCCCATGTCTGTGTGTGTAATTGATTGTTACATGTCATGTGTGACACATCATGCTGTTTTTTTTCGCCGGGTCTTGTTTGGAACCCGTGGTATTGAATGCTGTAAATTATTTGTGTGACGAGTGTGCTATTCGCTTTTGCCTTTGGTGGGAGTGTCGTTACGCAGTTGTGTCAGACTGTTTTCCTTCTGCAAAATAAAGTGTGCCTGTTCAGTCATCTCTGCTCTCCTGCACCTGACTTCAGTTAACCAGTTGCGCACACTGTTGACACCTCCTGATTCCTGCTTACACGCGAAAACTAAAGCAGGAAGTACCAGTGACTCGCTCAATACGAAAGTGGTCAGATGACGCAGATGCTACACTACAGAACTGTTTTGCTAGCACAGAATGGAATATTTTCCGGGATTCGTCCAATGGCATTGAGGAGTATACCACCTCAGTCATCGGCTTCATCAATGAGTGCGTCGTCTCCACAGTGACCGTACGTACATATACCAACCAGAAGCCATGGATAACAGGCAACATCCGCATCGAGCCAAAGGCTAGTGCTGCCGTTTTCAAGGAGCAAGACACCATTCCGGATGCAATATATGAAAATCCCGCTATGCCCTCAGACGAACCAAGCAAAAGATTGAATCCTACTATACCAGCTCTGACACTCGTCAGATGTGGCAGGGCTTGAAAACTATTACAGACTACAAAGGGAAACCCAGATGCAAGCTGCCCAGTGACGTGAGCCTAACAGACGAGCTAAATGCTTTTTGTTCTCGATTCGAGGCAAGCAACACTGAATCATGCGCGAGAGAACCAGCTGTTCTGGATGTCTGTGTGATAATGCTCTCGGTAGCCGATGTGAGCAAGACCTTTAACCTCTTGCTTCTACTTGGGACGCTTGCGTCCCAACTAGAGCTCTGGAAATGCAAATGCGCTACGCTAAATGCTAATAGTATTAGTTAAAACTCAAAAGTTCATTAAAATACACATGCAGGGTATCAAATTAAAGCTACACTCGTTGTGAATCCAGGCAACAAGTCAGATTTTTAAAATGCTTTTCGGCGACAGCATGAGAAGCTATTATCTGATAGCATGCACCAATACACTACAACACAAAAGCACAGCAGGGGACGTAAACAAAATAATTAGCATTTCGGCGTTACACAAACCGCACAATAAAATAGAAAACAGTCATTACCTTTCACCATCTTCTTTGTTGGCACTCCTAGATGTCCCATAAACACTATTGGGTCTTTATTTCGATTAAATCGGGCCATATAAAGCCAAGATATCGTTATATGTAGACTGTGTGATAAACGAAAAAAACAGCGATTTCACAACGTAACGTCATTTTTTAAAATTCAAAAAGTAGACGATAAACTTTCACAAAACACTTCGAAATACGTTTGTAATGCTACTTTAGGTATTAGTAAACGTTAATAAGCGATACAAATCATCCGTAGGCGATGTAAAAATCATTAGCTGTCGTCTTGGAAAAAAATTCAGGAGAGAGCTCTTCCGGAATGATCTGGGCGGAGACAGGAGGTAAGTGGTGCCCCTGTTTCGGTTCAACCAAGAATCAAAGATGATTCAATTCACAAGACTCTAGACAACATGGGGATGCTGTGGGAGTTGAATGCTCGGTCTTATCTAATTCGGCTCACTGTTAACAATTGCTGGAAGTGGCGCAAGGATATTTATTTCCATTTTCTGTGATCAGGTTTTCCTGCGCTTTCCGATGTAACGCACGTTATGTTATAGCCACAGTCGTGATTTAACCAGTTTTAAAAACGTCCGAGGGTTTCCTATCCACACATTCTAACCATATGAACGTACTATATTCCTGGCATGAGTAGCAGGGCGCTGAAATGTTGCGCGATTTTTAACAAAATGTTCAAAAAAGTAGAGGGTAGGAGCAACTAGTTAAACAGGTCAACATTCACAAAGCCAGATGGATTACCAGGACGTGTACTCAAAGCATGCGCGGAACAACTGGCAAGTGTCTTCACTGACATTTTCAACCTCTCCCTGACTAAGTCTGTAATACCTATATGTTTCAATTAGAAAACCATAGTCCCTTTGCCTATGGAAGCGAAGGTAACCTGACTAAATTATTATTGCTCTGTAGCACTCACGTCGGTAGCCATGAAGTGCTTTGAAAGGCTGGTCATGTCTCACATCAACAACATCCTCCCGGATACCCTAGACCCACTCCAATTCGCATACCAAGCCCAACAGATGAGGCAATCTCTATTGCACTCCACACTGCCCTTTCCCACTTGGAAAAAAGGAACACCTATGTGAGAATGCTGTTCATTGACTACAGCTCAGCGTTTAACACCATAGTGCTCACGAAGCTCATCACTAAGCTAAACACATCCCTCTGCAACAGGATCCTGGACTTCCTGACGGGCCACACCAGGTGGTAAGGGTAGGCAACAGCACGTCTGCCACGCAAATCCTGAACACTGGGGCCCCTCAGGGGGGTGTACTTAGTCCCCTCCTGTAATTCCTTGTTCACCCACGACTATGTGGCCAAACATGACTCTAACACCATCATTAAATTTGCTGACGACACAACAGTTCTTAGGCCTGATCCCCGACAATGATGAGACAGCCTATAGGGAGGAGGTCAGGGCACTGGCAGTGTGGTGCCAGGACAACAACAAAGAGGGCACAACAAAAACTTTTCCCCCTCAGGAGACTGAAAAGATTTGGCATGGATCCTCAAAAGGTTCTATAGCTGCACCATCGAGAGCATCCTGACCGGTTGCATCACCACCTGGTATGACAACTGCCCGGCATCTGACCATAAGGCACTACAGAGGGAAGTGCGTACGGCCCAGTACATCACTGGGGCCAAGCTTCCTGCCATCCAGGACCTATATAACAGGCAGTGTCAGAGGATAGACCATAAAATTGTCAGAGACTCTACTCACCCAATTCAGAGACTGTTTTCTCTGCTACCGCACAGCAAGCAGTACCGGAGCGCCAAGTCTAGGACCAAAATGCTCCTTAATAGCTTCCACCTCCAAGCCAGAAGACTGCTGAACAGTTAATCAAATGGCCACCGGACTATTACATTGATTGCCCCCACCCCTCCATTTGTCTGTATACTACTGCAACTCGCTGTTTATTATCAATGCATAGTCACTTAGCCCCTACCTACATGTACAAAATACTTCAATTAACCTGTACCCCCACACACTGACTCGGTACCTGTACCCCCTGTATATAGCCTCATTATTGTTATGTTATTGTGTTGCATTTTCAAATTTTTGAATTAATAAACTTTTTCAGGACCCTGTCTTTCAAAGATAATTCTTAAACATCCAAATAACTTCATACATCTTCATTGTAAAGGGTTTAAAAACTGTTTTCCATGCTTGTTCAATGACCCATAAACAAATGAACATGCACCTGTGGAACGGTCGTTAAGACACTAACAGCTTACAAACGGTAGGCAATTAAGGTCACAGTTATGAAAACTTAGGACACTAAAGACGTCTTTCTACTGACTCTGAAAAACACCAAAAGAAATCAGCCCAGGGTCCCTGCTCATCTGCGTGAACATGCCTTGGGCATGCTGCAAGGAGGCTTGAGGACTGGGTAGGCATGCTGACGTGCTGTTGCATGGGGGTACAGGTTAGTTGTAGTACTTCCGGCGCCGACAGAGATGGCCGCCTCGCTTCGCGTTCCTGGGAAACTATACAGTTTTTTGTTTTTTTACGTGTTATTTCTTACGTTGGTACCCCAGGTCATCTTAGGTTTCATTACATACAGTCGGGAAGAACTACTGAATATAAGAGCAACGTCAACTCACCATCAGTACGACCAGGAATATGACTTTCCCGAAGCGGATCCTGTGTTCTGCCTTTCACCCAGGACAACAGAATGGATCCCAGGCTGCGACCCAAAACAAAGACGTCGTAAGAGGGAAACGAAGCGGTCTTCTGGTCAGGCTCCGGAGACGGGCACATCGCGCACCACTTCCTAGTATACTTCTCGCCAATGTCCAGTCTCTTGACAACAAGGTTGATGAAATCCGAGCAAGGGTAGCATTCCAGAGGGACATCAGAGACTGTAACGTTCTTTGCTTCACGGAAACATGGCTCACTCGAGAGACGCTAACGGAATCGGTGCAGCCTGCTGGTTTCTTCACGCATCGCGCCGACAGAAACAAACATCTTTCTGGTAAGAAGAGGGGCGGGGGCATATGCCTTATGGTTAACGAGACGTGGTGTGGTCACAACAACATACAGGAACTCAAGTCCTTCTGTTCACCTGATTTAGAATTCCTCACAATCAAATGTCGACCACATTATCTACCGAGGGAATTCTCTTCGATTATAATCACAGCCGTATATATTTCCCCCCAAGCAGACAAATCGATGGCTCTGAACAAACTTTATTTTACTCTTTGCAAACTGGATCCCACATATCCTGAGGCTGCATTCATTGTAGCTGGGGATTTTAACAAGGCTAATCTGAAAACAAGACTCCCTAAATTGTATCAGCTTATCGATTGCGCAACCAGGGCTGGTAAAACCTTGGATCATTGCTATTCTAACTTCCGCGACGCATATAAGGCCCTCCCCCGCCCTCCTTTCGGAAAAGCTGACCACGACTCCATTGTGTTGCTCCCTGCCTACAGACAGAAGCTAAAACAAGAAGCTCCCGCGCTGAGGTCTGTTCAACGCTGGTCCGACCAATCTGATTGAACGCTCCAAGACTGCTTCCATCATGTGGACTGGGATATGTTACGCACTGCGTCCAACAACAACATTGACGAATACGCTTCGGTGAGCGAGTTCATTAGAACATGCATTGAAGATGTCTTTCCCATAGCAACGATTAAAACATTCCCCAACCAGAAACCGTGGATTGATGGCAGCATTCGCGTGGAACTGAAAGCACAAACCATTGCTTTTAACCAGGGCAAGGTGACCGGAAACATGACCGAATACAAACAGTGTAGCTATTCCCTCCGCAAACATTCAAACAAGCTAAGCGTCAGTATAGAGACAAAGTAGAGTCGCAATTCAACGGCTCAGACACAAGAGATATGTGGCAGGGTCTAAAGTCAATCACGGATTACAAAAAGAAAACCAGCCCCGTCACGGACCAGGATGTCTTGCTACCAGGCAGACAAACTAACTTTTTTGCCCGTTTTGAGGACAAAACAGTGCAACTGACATGGCCCGCAACCAAAACATGCGGCCTCTCCTTCACTGCGGACTCTCCTTCACTGCAGCCGACGTGAGTATAACAGTTAAACGTGTTAACCCTAGCAAGGCTGCAGGCCCAGACGGCATCTCCAGCCGCGCCCTCAGGTAATGCGCGGACCAGCTGGCTGGTGTGTTTACGGACATATTCAATCAATCCTTATCCCAGTCTGCTGTTCCCACATGCTTCAAGAGGGCCACCATTGTTCCTGTTCCCAAGAAAGCTAAGGTGACTGAGCTAAACACCTACGGCCCCATAGCACTCACTTCCATCATCATGAAGTGCTTTGAGAGACTAGTCAAGGACCATATCACCTCCACCCTACCTGGCACCCTAGACCCACTCCAATTTGCTTACCACCCAACTAGGTCCACAGACGATGCAATCTCAACCACACTGCACACTGCCCTAACCCATCTGGACAAGAGGAATACCTATGTGAGAATGCTGTTCATCGACTACAGCTCAGCATTTAACACCATAGTACCCTCTAAACTCGTCATCAAGCTTGAGACCCTGGGTCTCGACCCCGCCCTGTGCAACTGGGTACTGGACTTCCTGACGGGCCGCCCCCCAGGTGGTGAGGGTAGATAAACACATCTCCACCCCGCTGATCCTCAATACTGGGGCCCCACAAGGGTGCGTTCTGAGCCCTCTCCTGTACTCCCTGTTCACCCACGACTGCGTGGCCATGCACGCCTCCAACTCAATCATCAATTTTGCGGACGACACTACAGTGGTAGGCTTGATTACCAACAACGACGAGACGGCCTACAGGTCGGAGGTGAGGGCCCTCGAAGTGTGGTGTCACGAAACTAACCTCACACTCAACGTCAACAAAACTAAGGAGATGATTGTGGACTTCAGGAAACAGCAGAGGGAGCACCCCCATATCCACATCGATGGGACAGTAGTGGAGAGGGTAGTAAGTTTTAAGTTCCTCGGCGTACACATCACAGACAAACTGAATTGGTCCACCCACAGACAGCATCGTGAAGAAGGCGCAGCAGCGCCTCTTCAACCTCAGGAGGCTGAAGAAATTCGGCTTGTCACCAAAAGCACTCACAAACTTCTACAGATGCACAATCGAGAGCCTCCTGTCGGGCTGTATCACCGCCTGGTACGGCAACTGCTCCACCCACAACCGTAAGGCTCTCCAGAGGGTAGTGAGGTCTGCACAACGCATCACCGGGGGCAAACTACCTGCCCTCCAGGACACCTACACCACTTGATGTCACAGGAAGGTCATAAAGATCATCAAGGACAGCAACCACCCGAGCCACTGCCTGTTCACCCCGCTATCATCCACAAGGCGAGGTCAGTAAAGGTGCATCAAAGGCAGGGACCGAGAGACTGAAAAACAGCCTCAATCTCAAGGCCATCAGACTGTTAAACAGCCACCGCTAACATTGAGTGGCTGCTGCCAACACACTGACTCAACTCCAGCCACTTTAATAATGGGAATTGATGGAAATTGATGTAAAATATATCACTAGCCACTTTAAACAATGCTACTAAATATAATGTTTACATACCCTACATTATTCATCTCATATGTATATGTATATACTGTACTCTATATCATCTACTGCATCTTTATGTAATACATGTATCACTAGTCACTTTAAACTATGCCACTTTGTTTACATACCCTACATTACTCATCTCATATGTGTAACGGTGTTCTTCGTTTGTAGAAAGAGAGTCGGACCGAAATGCAGCGTGTAGGTTACTCATGACTTTAATGAAAGAATGCGTACATGAAATAACTCAATAACATACAAAGCAAAACAACAAACGGAACGTGAAACTAATTACAGCCTATCTGGTGACTATAACACAAAGACAGGACAAACACCCACGAAATACAAAGCGAAACTGAGGCTGTCTAAATACGGTTCCCAATCAGAGACAACGACAAGCACCTGACTCTGATTGGGAATCGCCTCAGGCAGCCAAACCTATACCACACCCCTAATCAGCCGCAATCCCAAATAATACAAACCACAATACGAAACACAACATATAAACCCATGTCACACCCTGGCTTACCCAAACATATACCAAAAACACAAAATATAATGACCAAGGCGTGACAATATGTATTTACTGTACTCGATACCATCTACTGCATCTTGCCTATGCCGTTCTGTACCATCACTCATTCATATCTTTATGTACATATTCATTATCCCTTTACACTTGTGTGTATAAGGTAGTAGTTTTGAAATTGTTAGGTTAGATTACTCGTTGGTTATTACTGCATTGTCAGAACTAGAAGCACAAGCATTTCGCTACACTCGCATTAACATCTGCTAACCATGTGTATGTGACAAATAAATTTGATTTCATTTGAGATGTGGCCAGGGCAATAAATTGCAATGTCCGTACTGTGAGACACCTAAGACAGCACTGCAGAGAGACAGGATGGACAGCTGATCGTCCTCGCAGTGGCAGACCATGTGTAACAATACCTGCACAGGATCGGTACATCTAAACATCACACCTGCGGGACAGGTATAGGATGGCATCAACAACTGCCCGAGTTACACCAGGAACACACAATCCCTCCTTCAGTGCTCAGACTGTCCACGAGAGGCTGGACTGAGGGCTTGTAGGCCTACTGTAAGGCAGGTCCTCACAAGACATCACCGGCAACAACGTCGCCTATGGGCACAAACCCACCGTCGCTGGAAAAAAATAAGTGCTCTTCTCGAGTCACGGTTTTGTCTCACCAGGGGAGATGGAGTCATCCTCCTCCGTCATGTGGTAGCCTTCCAGCAGACTTATCCTGACTTGACCCTCCAGCATGACAATGCCACCAGCCAAACTGCTCGTTCTGTGTGTGATTTCCTGCAAGACAAGCGATCTTCTGCTCTGGCCAGCAAAAAGCCCGGATCTCATTCCCATTGAGCACGTCTGGGACCCGTTGGATCGGAGGGTGAGAGCTAGGGCTATTTCCCCCAGAAATGTCTGGGAAATTGCAGGTGCCTTGGTGGAAGAGTGGGGTAACATCTCACAGCAAGAATTGGCAAATCTGGCGCAGTCCATGAGGAGGAGATGCACTGCAGTCCTTAATGCAGCTGGTGGCCACACCAGATACTGACTGTTACTTTTGAATTTGATCCCCCCCTTTGATCAGGGACACATTATTCCATTTCTGTTAGTCACATGTCTGTGGAACTTGTTCAGTTTATGTCTCAGTTGTTGATTGTTATGTTCATACAAATATTTACGCATGTTAAGTTTGCTGAAAATAAGCGCAGTTGACCGTGAGAGGACGTTTCTTTTTTGCTGAGTTTATGTATTTTTTATTAATTTAGCTTATTTGGTAAATATTTTCTTAACTGTTGGTTAAGCATTTCACGGTAAGGTCTACACTTGTGGAATTCCACACGTGACAAATAAACTTTGATTTGATTTGATGTAAATGTGAGTATCTGATAATCTGATCGTTGTCATATAGAATGATCAGGATTTGATCAATGTCACATGGAATGATCATGATAGGAGTGCAAGAGAACATACAGATGGAATTTGTCAGAATCAGAGAGTTTGAGTCCCAGACTGAGGAGTTGCTTGACCTGGCACAGTAGAGTGTAAATGATGCCCTGTAGCCAATAGCTGGCTGATGGAACAGACTGGGATCAGTATGTTCCTCTCACTTTAGGTGTGGTCTGATAAGAAGTGCTGCTCTGATGGAAGGAGAGTCATTCTCAGCTCAGCATGGGCCAGGGAGGCTGGTGGGAGAGCTTTTTTGTATGCAAGTTAATTCACGCCATTACTCCTGCATCCTGTCATATGAAACGGTGTGAACAGTGAGATTCGTCATTAGATGTGCCAGCTACATTCACACTCGCTGAGGCTGGCTGCAGTAATGCATGGTAGCACTGTGACAACATTATGGCATTTCAAAGGCCGGTGCACTCGTTAAGTGCATTTCCTCGGCATAGAAAGGGTTTCCCATGGAGAGTACGGTATTCTCAGGGACAGTGAAGAGCATGAATACAATACAATACCTCACTGAATGGCAAGTTGTAGCAGATGGTTAATCTAGCCATCTACTTGCTCCTTCTCTCCTCTCTTTCCATATAGGGCCACTCCCTCCATATCCCCTTACATAAACAAAGGTTTTCTCTTCTTTTGTCCTAACACGTGTCATGACGTGGCCCTTTCTTGGTGTAGATTGTCTCTCACACTCTCTCTTAAACCCAGGTTTTGTTATCTAAGGTCATAAATTCCTGGCAAAGACTCTCTCCCCCTGGAGCACAGAGAGAAAACAAAGGACTTCACTTGGCCAAAGTCCTAAATCCCCAAAAATGGGATAATTAAACATTCTTTCTACTTTTGAGAATGTGGTAATGATCCGTGGACACTTAAGGGACAGTTATGTTGAGTGTGTTTCATTTGGTGATCTCATGAAGGACAGGAAACACACATAACTATCATGGATCGAGGTACGACCCAGATGCAGACTGTCGAAGTAACAATGTTTATTGTAGCAACGGGCAGGCAAAGAGAGGTCAAGGTAGGCAGGGGTCAAAAATCCAGGGTAAAGCAAAGGTACAGGATGGCAGGCAGATTCAGGGTCAGGCAGAGTTCAGTAATCCAGAGGTGGAGCAAAGGTACAGGATGGCAGGCAGACTCAGGGTCAGGCAGAGAGGTCAGGCAGGCAGGTACAGGGTCAGGACAGGCAAAGGTCAAAAACCAGGAGGACGAGGAAAGAGAGGCTGGGAAAACGATAGGCGCTGACAGGAAAAACGCTGGTAAGCTTGAACGAACAAGACGAACTGGCAACAAACAGACAGAGAACACAAGTATGAATACACAGGGGTAATTGGGAATACGGGAGACGTCTGGAGGGGGTGGAGACAAGGACAGGGGAAACAGATCAGGGTGTGACAATAACGGTATCTCTAAAAGTGTACATTTCCCAGCTGTCAGGTTTACATCTAAATATTGTGAAACGTATGTGATTAAAACTTCTTAAGGATGACGCAGAAAACTGTTCCCATGCAGGAACATCACTCAGCGGAATTTCAGAGCGCCACCTATAGTTTTTGATAAAACTCAAACTTTCATTAAACTTTCATTAAAATCCACATTCAAGGTAGTGAATTAAAGCTACACTTGTTGTGAATCTATCCACCAAGTCAGATTTGTAAAATGCTTTTCGGCGAAAGCATGAGAATCTATTATCTGATAGCATGTACCCCCAAAATACTGCAACGTCACCTAACACGACAGATTTTGCGGTGGCCGGCGCTACCCAAAACGCAGAAATAAAATATAAAACATTCATTACCTTTGACGAGCTTCTTTCTTGGCACTCCTAGATGTCCCATAAACATTTATTTGGGTCTTTTTTTCGATTAAATCGGTCCATATATAGCCTAGATATCGATCTATGAAGACTGTGTGATCAAGGAAAAAACAGCGTTTTAAAACGCAACGTCATTTTTTTAAATTAAAAAAGTCGACGATAAACTTTCACAAAACACTTCGAAATACTTTTGTAATGCAACTTTAGGTATTAGTAAACGTTAATAATCTATCAAAATGATCACGGGGCGATGTATATTCTATAGCTCCACGTCTTGAAATCATGTCCGGATATTTCTCAACCAAAACATCCTGTCGGAGACCGGAAGAAACCGGCTGCCTTGTTTCGGTTTGACCAAGAAACAAATCCGAGACAAATGACAAGACTGTTGACATCGTGTGGAAGTTGTAGGTATTGCAACCTCGGCCCCATTTAATCTGGGTCTCGTTTAACAATGGGTTGAAGTGGCGCATGGATATATTTTTCCATTTTCAGTGATCAGATTTTCCTGCACTTTTCGATGAAACGCACGTTCTGTTATAGTCACAGCCGTGATTTAACCAGTTTTAGAAACGTCTGAGTGTTTTCTATCCACACATACTAATCATATGCATATACTATATTCCTGGCATGAGTAGCAGGGCACTGAAATGTTGCGCAATTTTTAACAAAAAGCTGCGAAAATTCGCAAGAGCCATAAGAGGTTTTAAACATTAAACTATTTGTGAAAAGATGCTGATGTGTGAAGTGGCTTAACATCTTGACGCAACCCATCCCGTTAGCAGAATCATTTTCATCAACAACCACTGAATTGCAGAGCGCCACATTCAAAAATATTTACAAAAAATATTTATATCCATGAAATCACAAGTGCAATATAGCAAAACACATCTTAGCTTTTTGTTAATCCACCTGTCGTGTCAGATTTTGAAAATATGCTTTACAGCAAAAGCAATCCAGGCATTTGTGTAAATTTATCGACAAAACATTATGAACACCTAGCATCAAAGTAGCTTGGTCATGAAAATCAGAAAAGCAATAAAATTAATCGCTTACCTTTGATGATCTTCGGATGTTTTTACTCACGAGATTCCCAGTTACACAATAAATGTTCCTTTTGTTTCATAAAGATTATTTTATATCCAAAATACCTCAGTTTGTTTGGCGCGTCTTGTTCAGAAATCCACAGGCTCGAGCGGTCACGACAACGCAGACGAAAATTCCAAATAGAATCCGTAATGTCCACAGTAACATGTCAAGCATTTTTTATAATCAATCCTCAGGTTGTTTTTAAAATACATAATTGATAATATATCAACCGGCACTGTCTCTTTTTCAGTAGGAGAGGGAGAGAAAATGGCTGCCCCACTCTGTTGTGCAAGCAAAACTCATGGGAACACCCAGCTATCCACTACACAATGTTATCTTTCTCGCTCATTTTTCAAACTAAAAGCCTGAAACTATGTCTGAAGACTGTTGACACCTTGAGGAAACGAAAGGAAAAGGAATCTGGTTGATATCCCTTTAAATGGAGTGAAGGCAGACTATGGAACACGGAGCTTTCAAAATGGAGGCCACTTTCTGGTTTGATTTTCCTCAGGTTTTCGACCTGCAATATCAGTTCTGTTATACTCACAGACAATATCAGAGACTCTGATGAAACCTACAGGATGATTGAGGATTCCAACAGAGAAGACAACAACGACATACGGACGTAAATATATATACATTGCAATTATTCTCGAATGAGCGTCTGTTCATGGGCAAAGGATTAGCATTTCAATTCATATAATTATAGACTTTGTAATGAATCCATTTGTCTTTCCCGCTCTTTCACAGTCCCACCCCTTTCCTTTTGTCTACCAAGCTGTCATATCTGCTTATCCCACTTGGGACTTTCCTGTCATTGTTACTAACCAATTTTTACTGTTTGTTTCTGTGATTATTTAGTTAGTTAGTAATGTGTCAAGTAAATAAATAATTAAATTACAAAAGGGCAAATAAATAAATAAATACATTTGGTTTGTATTGACAATGGTGTTTGTTCTTCACTGGTTGCCCTTTTCTTGTGGCAACAGGTCACACATCTTGCTCCTGCGATGGCACACTGTGGTATTTCACCCAGTAGATATGGAAGTTTATCAAAATTGGGTTTGTTTTCTAATTCTTTGTGGCTCTGTATAATCTGAGGGAAATCTGTGTCTCTATGGTCATACATTTGGCAGGAGGTTAGAAAGTGCAACTCAGTTTTCACCTCATTTTGTGGGCAGTGTGCACATAGCCTGTCTTCTCTTGAGAGCCAGGTCTGCCTACGGCGGCCTTTCTTAATAGCAAGGCTATGCTCACTGAGTCTGGTCAGTCACAGTAGTCAGGTATTCCGCTACTGTGTACTCTCTGATTAAGACCAAATAATATTCTAGTTTGCTCTATTTTTCTGTTAATTCTTTCAAAATGTGTAAATTAATTATCTTCTTGTATTCTCATGATTTGGTTGGGTCTAATTTTGTTGCTGTCTTTGGGCTCTGTGGGGTCTGTTTGTGTTTGTGAACAGAGCCCCAGGACCAGCTTGTTTAAGGGACACTTTTCCAGGGTCATCTCTCTGTAGGTGATGGCTTTGTTATGGAAGGTTTGGGAATCACTTCCTTTTAAGTGGATGGGGAATTTAAAGTCTCTTTTCTGGATTTTGATCATTAGCAGGTATTGGCCTAATTCTGCACGGCATGCATTATTTGGCGTTTTATGGAGGATATTTTTGCAGAATTCTGCATGCAGTCTCAATTTGGTGTTTGTCCCATTTAGTGAATTCCTGGTTGGTGACCAGACCCCATACCTCACAACTATGAAGGGCAATGGGTTCTATAACTGACTAACGTATTTTTAGCCAGATCCTAATTGGTATGTCTAATTTTATGTTCGTTTTGATGGCATTGAAGGCCCTTCTTGCCTTGTCTCTCAGCTCGTTCAAAGCTTTGTGGAAGTTACCTGCGGCGCTGATGTTTAGGCCGAGGTATGAATAGTTTTTTGTGAGCGCTAGGGCAACGGCGTCTAGATGGAATTTCTATTTGTGGTCCTGGCGACTGAGATTTACTGTCAGGACCCAGGTCTGGCAGAATCTGTGCAGAGGATCTAGATGCTGCTGTATGCCCTCCTTGGTTAGTAACAGAAGCACCAGATCATCAGCAAACAGTAGACATTTGATTTCAGATTCTAGTAGGCCGTGTGCTGCATACTAGTTGTTCCCTCACCAAGTCGTTAATATAGATGTTGAAGAGAGTGGTGCTTAACCTGTGTCCCTGTCTCACCCCACGGCCCTGTGGAAAGAAAGGTGTGTGTTTTGACAATTTTAAGTGCACACTTGTTTGTGTACATGGATTTTATAATGTCATATGTTTTTCCCCCCAAGACCACTTTCCATCAATTTGTATTACAGACCCTCATGCCAAATTGAGTCAAAGGCTTTTTTGAAATCAACAAAGCATGAGAAGACTTGACCTTTGTTTTGGCATGTTTGTTTGTCAATTTGGGTGTGCAGGGTGAATATGTAGTCTGTTGTACGGTAATTTGGTAAATAGCCAATTTCACATTTGCTCACTATATTGTTTTCACTGAGGAAATGTACGAGTCTGCTGTTAATGGTAATGCAAAGATTTTCCTAAGGTTGCTGTTGACGCATATCCCACGATAGTTATTGGGATCAAATTTGTCTCCACTTTTGTGGATTGGGGTGATCAGTCATTGGTTCCAAATATTGGGGAAGATGCCAGAGCTAAGGATGATGTTTAAGTATAGCCAATTGGAATTTGTTGTCTGTATATTTTATAATTTCATTGACGATAACATCAACACCACAGGCGTTGGGTTGGAGGGTTTGTATTTTGTCCTGTAGTTCATTCAATTTAATCAAATGTTATTGGTCGCAAACACATGGTTAGCAGATGGTAATGCGAGTGTATCGAAATACTAGTGCTTCTAGTTCCGACAGTGCAGTAATATCTAACAAGTAATCTAACAAATTCACACCGACTACCTTATACAAACAATTTTAAAGGAATGAATAAGAATATGTACATATAAATATATGGATGAGCGAAGGCTGTGCGGCATAGGGAAGATGCAGTAGATGGTATGAGATGAGTGATGTAGGATATGTAGACATTATTAAACTGTCGTTATTTAAAGTGACTAGTGATACCTTTATTAAATCCATGTATTACATTTATGAAAGTGACCAGAGATTTGAGTCTGTATGTTGGCGATGGCTGTTTAACAGTCTGATAGCCTTGAGATAGAAGCTGTTTTTCATTCTCTCAGTCCCAGCTTTGATGCACCTGCTCTGACCTCACCTTATGGATGATAGCAGGGTAAACAGGCAGTTGCTCGGGTAGTTGTTGTCCTTGATGATCTTTTTGGCCTTCCTGTGACATCGGGTGCGGTAGGTGTCCTGGAGGGATGTCTCTCTGGAAGGCAACTCGTGACGCTAATTTCGTCCACCTTGTTGTCTAGAGATTGGACATTGGCGAGTAATATGCTCAGAAGCGGTGGATCGTGTGCTCGCCTTCTAAGTCTGACCTGTAGGCCACTCTGTCTGCCTCTCCTGCGGCGACAGCATTATTTTCGTCCGGCCTCTGGGATAAGTTCCCATGTCCAGGGTGGAGGTCTGAACAAAGGATCCGCATCAAGAGAGACGTAATTGGAAAATCCAGTGGGTTCTGGTCGTCTTTAATAGTTGATTCTGAGATTTGTATTTGATCATGTTGTTCCTTCTTTTTCCGTTGTGAAGTTCTGCATTGTTTTAGTAATTCACCATAGTGAAGGCGTAGACTCGCTATGTTTTTGGTTGGATAGGTTTCTCAATTTCTTTCTTAGGTTTTTGCATTCTTCATCCAACCATATGTCGTTGTTGTTCATTTTCTTCAGCTTTCTGTTGAAGCTGAAGGTAAAATATACTGTTTAGGTTTTCTACTGCCTCTTTCCCCCTCGCTCACCCATCTGCTTGTTGCCGCATCCTCCTGCCCCTGTCCCCCTCCCTCCCCCTCTGCTTGTTGTCCCATCCTCCTGCCCCCTCCCTGCCCCCTCTGCTTGTTGTCCCATCCTCCTGCCCCCTCCCTGCCCCCTCTGCTTGTTGGCCCAGACTCCTGCCCTTGTCCCCTCCCTTCCCCCTCTGCTTGTTAACCCAGCCTCCTACCCCTGTCCTCCCCTATCTGCTTCTTGTCCCTGCCTCCTGACTCTGTCCCCCTCCCTCCCCCCTCTGCCTCTTGTCCTCTAGTTTTCTGGTAGCTGTGTCTCATTGATAAGCCTGGATTATTTGAAGACTCCCGTTTCACACTGCTTGCCTCCAAGCTATTGCACCTACAGTACAAACACAACTATATGATAGAGAAAGAGAGAGGGAGCAAGAAAGAAAACGAGAGGGGTTTGTGGTGGTAACAGAGGAGACAGGAGTGAAATCGAAAATAAAAACAGAACCGTATGCAATTCTTTCACTTCTGCTTCACTTTCTATGATTTCATGCTTGCTGCATCTCTTCAGAGGTGCACTCCTTCATTGTCATATTTGTTCGTGTAGCTCATTTTTCCTGTGCTCTCCTCCATGAATTCAGAGGAAGCGGCTCATTGATCCCCGCGTACACGCCCAGAGTGCCAGAGCCACAGCGCACTCACAACACTCTACAACTAACTGGTAATGCTGCTAAGATTTACATGCAGGGCCACTAACAAATTGTTAGAATTAACAATACATACAGGGTCTCTCTAACTAATGCATGAGTTTGAATTGAACAAGGTACTGTATATACTGCTATAAACCTATATGACAGTATTATATAAGAGACAAGTTTTGCTTTACAGAACTCCTCAAAGGTGTGGAGAGTTACACACAGGTGTTAAATGTTGTTATATTATGATTTAATTGATCTTGGCAAATCTATGTCAAATTAGTATAATTCATCTCCAGATTAACTTTCAAGAAAAATCCTTGACCTTCTAACACACATACTGTGAACCAAAATAGATCCCAAGCGGCATCCCCCATGCTAGAACTTGCTCGGAAGTGAATCATCTGACTTTGATCAGTTGGAATAAGGGTAAATTGGTAAACAACTGGTCTCCAAAAAAAGCTCTGCTTACATTACTTGATAGACCATTTACTGCCACTTCACTATAAAATGTGTACTTTTGCTATGATTGCCCTAGTTAAACCATTACCCCTATCAACCCCTCTCTCTTTCTCTCCCTCTCTGCTGTCTTTTCCATGCTCCATGCAATTCTATCTACTTCTCTGCAAAAATCCTCCCCTCTCTCTCTCTCTCCTTTGTCTCAATCTCTTTCCACACCGCTCTCCCGCACCATCTTCCTCTGTATCCCTCCCTTTCTGTGTCTGTCACTCTTGCTCTCTTTGGCAGAGTAGCTTGCTATTGGGATTTAGAGGAAATTGAATTTAATTATGAAGGAATTTCTCTACAGTACGATTGGCATCATTTCCCCCTCACAATAGAACATCATTCTCATATCTCTTGGTGTGGGGGAATGAAAATAGGCCGTGCCCCATTCTTTCTCTCATCCTTTTAAATTGAATTTTTCATATCACAAGTCCACTGAGACATCTGCCGTTTTCTTTAAGATGAGCAGAAAACCCATTTCATAACATCCAAAAGGCACAAACTGTGATTCAATGGGAAAAGTCAGACTTCCATCAGCACCGTATGTATTCCTCAACACTGAATGATAAAAGAAAGCAGCATTGTACTCTGCAACTTGAAAAGGTGAAAACATACTAGTACTATGCACTGTATATGTTTGCTTTCACAACCCATTTGGAACACTCCATTCCAACCTTAGTGGAACTGAGTGTCTTATTCCTGACCTCACTCCTCTCTCTCCCACTCCTGTTCTCTCTGCCTCTCCCTGGGGCATATGAGGCATTCCGTGTCTTTGTTTTAAACTTTAAAGAGGCAGTGGGTTTCATTCAATCTCCAATTGTTTTTTTAAAGAGACTTAGGGCTGAAATGACAAACAAGGGAGGCTTTTACTGAAGAAGAGAAAATGCTGCATAAATCTACAAAATTATAAAATTACAGTAATTGTCATCATTGACAATACCTTAGCCATTACGAGAAATGTAGAAAAACCCTCTGTACAACATGACCCCCCCCCCCCCCCGCATTTTGAAATGCTGAGTGACAGATTAGGGGAGGCAGCCTAAATATCATGCCAGATAGGGAACGAGCAAGATGGTGAGCAAAAGAGGGGAGAGAGAGTTGGAGAGGGAGAAAGAGTGAGGAAGAGAGAAAGAAAGAGAGGGCAGGGAATGAGAGAGATAAATGAATCCTCAATATTCACTCTCTAGTGGATACCTTATTCCATCTTTCAGAGTGAATATCTCTATTCCTGCAGCATCTGGCTGGGAGGCAAGCACATAGACTCCAATTGCTTAAAAGTGGAACATAATGGGATTGCGAAGTGAAATGACAAAGCCTTCAAGCATGCTTAAGACTTTTCTTCTGGGCTTCCTCGGGTATTGTCTTTTTCTTCTTCATCTTTTTTTCCCAGTAACTCTATTAATAGATTATCATGGCCTTGGCACCCTTCTTCATTTGTTAGCCTGCATAGGAGATGTGATGTTCTGATTGACAAGTCATTTAAAAAGACAGGGACTCTTGGAAATGCTTCTGCAACTCATTCATGCGCTCTAAGTAATCCGTTAGAAACAATTGACGGGCATTCTGTGTGTCCCTTCATTTTATCAAATCAAGGAACTGATGACAAAAACAATAGGGCTTAATTAGTTCCGGAGCGGCTTTTTTCATTTCTGGCTACAAACACCCTGCCACTGCCAAAGCAGTGGGACATGTTCCCTCACTTGATCTATCTCAGCAGACCAGGGGATTCTGCAGGGCCCTAAATGACATACCAAAAGTCATCAGATCAAGAGATTATTCTATATGAGCTAGCGAGATGTGCTGTGTCTGTCTATGGCCAATCAATCACATGACTGGGCAGGCTAGATATAATCTAGTCTTGAAAAAGCAAAGGTATGAAAGCCTGAGAAGTACCAAAGCCTAGAAAACAAATAGACCAGATGATCCAGTGGTACATACAGTATATTGTAGCAGTGTTTATCCAGCATGCTGCACAGAGGCCAGGCTCAGATAGATGCCAGGCTGATAAATCTGCAACTTTCTCTACTTAAAGGGATACTGCAAGATTCTGGAATTTACTTACCCAGAGTCAGATGACCTCATTGATTTAAATAAACATGTCTCTGCATCCACTATGAAGGAAGTGAGCGATACTGTAGATTTGCGAGCCAATGCTAGCTAGCATTAGCACAAGGAATGGAAGTCTACTGGTATGGCAGCATGGTGTTGCCAGAATATCACAGTAGCCATTTGATGAATTAAAAGCTGATTAATGATTGATAGGGACAGGGCTGGCTGTGGGGAGTAGGAGGTGACGAGGTTCAGCGAGGAAAAATACAGGTTAATGCTTCAAAGCACTGTCGTAAGCGAGAAACAAACTATACAGTGAATTCTTGTAATCAGAATGCATTGATTGAGTACTTTCAATTAAGTGTGAATGCATGTAGGGCTGAAAAGTTTGGACAAATGCTCATTCATGTGCATGCGTTTGCAGGGTGCAGTAAATCTCTGAGGGCTTTGCAATTAAGAAAGGATTTTTACTATCTCTCTAAAACACAAGTTGCGTAATTAAATAAACCCACACAAACATGTCAACTATCGTCTGGCCATGAAGCCACAAAAGCAAACTAAATGGACAGACGTAGTAATAGTCTATATTCTCTTTTTTTAAAGATTGCTGGGAGCATTGCTATGGTTTAAAAAATCAAACTTGTGTCTTCAGGTGAGTAGTTTGAGTTGGTCACAATAACTAATAAGAGTGTGCAGGCTAGGCTGTAGGATAAAAATGTGATAGTGTTGAAATAGATCCAGCATGAGATTGATGACAGATCTGATTAAATTATGGCTGAACTAATGACACTGGGCCATGTTGGAAGTCCCTAAGCACAATATCTGGCATACATATTCTATCCCAATGTCCCTTCAAAGCTCATTTGAGTCATATCTGACATATTCATGGCTCATCATGTCAAATGCTGGTCATCAGAGGACAAGAATGATGAACCCTATAAGTACTGTGGGCCATGCTGTCATCTCCTGTTAGAAAAATACTGCTGATGCTTCAGAAATGACTTGAGTCTTTGATGTTCAGATTGATGCATGCTTGAAAAGTTAGTTTCATCGCTGTGGATTTAGTGAGTGGTTAAGTATGGTCAAGTAGGACAGGGTGTGGAATGAGTCAGTGGTTCTGAGAGGTTGCAGTTGATATAACCAGCATGTCAAGTTTTTCTTTAACTTTTAATGAACGCAGTTGGATGCATTAGGGACTCTAGAGGAACAAGTTATCACTGCACTCATAAACAGAATTCCTTTAATCTGAATTAAAATGTCAAACTATTAATACGTCCCTGTTACCCACAGGCTACAACATGCATGTACTGTTACACTTAAGCCTTTAAACGATTTGCTAAATTGGGAAAGACTTGAAGAAAGAGCATCCTCTATGTTCTGCATGGTAATTACAATAGCAGCAAAGCAACATTGCCTACTGGTGTAGGTAAAGAAGCAACACAAGTTATTGGCTGCCCATAGCTGACTCTAATTGAAGAGTAAAATTCTAAAACGCTATGTATCCATTTCCTGAAATGTTGGTAATTTAGCTTTATTTCTTTCAAGAACTTATTAAGGAGATTGTTGTGTTTTTTCACCGTCCAATCATGTCATGGGGTTGCTAAATGACAGAAGTATTTGTTTGTCTCTCTGAAATTAAACTATCACTATTTGTTGCAAAGAAAATATATTTCCACCTCACTCTTTAATAGAAAAACGTGCACTGCAGGCAAAGTTTTACACAGTCAAATGTGCCAAATAATTGCATTTTTCTAAAGAATTGTACAAATTATACATTTGTGAAATCAATATTTAAAAATATATACATTAAAACATTCATCAATACAGTACAGTAAAATTAAATCGGGGCTCTGGTCAAAAGTAGTGCAATATATAAGTAATAGCATGCCTTTTGGGACTGGGCCTTACTCTAACTAAACACCATAGCATGAGAATAGATTCATGATACGAACATTCCATCCCGGCTAAACAATGGATATATAGCGTTTTGCATCAAAAGCCATTTTAATACACATCGAAAAAAATCTATGAAGTAAAAATCTGAAAACAGTCATATTTCTCACACACAAACTTACCCATAAACATTCCTTTCTGATGAAAATGAATTGTGGATACACATGTAGAGTTTAGATTTTTATTTTTAATATATATTGCTACTGCTGTGCACCAGCTGTAGGGTTACACTTTGTCATTTCTATTTATATATATATATTTATTTTAGTAATTTTAACAACAGAGGTCACATTGAGATTTACATCTCTTTTACAAGTGAGCACAGGCCAAGAAAGCAGCACACATATAGGAAAACACACGTGATACAACACAAGTTAAAACAAGTGCAAAGTGCATAAAGATCTCCAAAGACCAGGCATAAAAACATGTGCAATTCGTGTTCAGCAGCCCTCCAATCTGGGATTTGAAATCATCAGGTCCTTCAGAAAAGTGTTCAAAGATGGGGCTGCAAAGCTAAAAGTACTCTTACCAGACTCAGTTCTTGTGCTGGGGACATTACAGTGCCTACAGGTTCAAGTTTTAATGTCATATGCACAAGTTCAGTGAAGTGCCTTTCTTGCAAGATCTAACAAAAAATGCAGTAATCGAAAAACAATGTAATACTAAAAATAACAGGGTAGAACAAAAAAGCACAAGATATAAAAATAAGAACACGATAAAATAAGTAAGCATACTATATACACATACTATATACATACAATATACACTATGTTCCAATCCCATATTTACAATGTGCAGCGAAACTGAATCGATAGAGGTAGATATGTATAGTGGTAAAAGGTGACTAGGCATCAGGATACACACTATCTGACCAAAAGTACGTGGACACCTGCTCTTCGAACATCTCATTCCAAAATCATGTGCATTAATATGGAGTTGCTCCCCCATTTGCTGCTATAACAGCCTCCACTCTTCTGGGAAGGCTTTCCACTAGATGTTGGAAGATTGCTGCGGAGACTTGCTTCCATCCAGCCACAAGAGATTTAGTGAGGTCGGGCACTGATTTTGGGCGATTAGGCCTGGCTCGCAGTCCATTCCAATTCCGTTCCAATTCATCCCAAAGGTGTTCGATGGGGATGAGGTCAGCGCTCTGTGCAGGCCAGTCAAGTTATTCCACATTGATCTAGACAACCCATTTCTGTATGCTTTGTGCACAGGACATGCTGAAACAGGAAAGTGCCTTCCCCAAACTGTTGCCACAAAGTTGCAAGCACAGAATCATCTAGAATGTCATTGTAGGCTGTAGGGTTAAGATTTCCCTTCACCGGAACTAACGGGCCTAGCCAGACCATGAAAAACAGCCCCAGGCCATTATTCCTCTTCCACCAAACTTTACAATTGGAACTATGCATTCGGGCAGGTTGCATTCTCCTGGCATCAACCAAACCCGGATTCATCCGCAGGACTGCCAGGTGATGAAGCGTGATTCATGCTGAAGCTTGGCATTGCGCATGGTGATCTTAGGCTTGTGTGTGGCTGTTTGGCCATGGAAACCATTTTCATGAAGCGATTTGTAAACGCTACGCTCTTCAACACTCAGCGATCCCTTTCTGTGTGCTTGTGTGGCCTACCCCCTGTTTGCAAATTTACAAAAAAAACATTTTTTTTAAAGATATCTTATTTACAAGTATTCAGACCCTTTGCTATGAGACTCGAAATTGATCTCAGGTTCATCCTGTTTCCATTGATGATCCTTGATGTTACAACAACTTGATTGGAGTCCACCAGTGGGGCCAGCATCTGGGAGACGCCTCTTTACTGTTGACATTGAGACTGGTGTTTTGCGGGAACTATTTAATGATGCTGCCAGGTGAGGAATTGTGAGGCATCTGTTTCTGAAACTAGACACTCTAATGTACTTGTCCTCTTGCTCAGTTGTGCACCGGGGCCTCCCACTCCTCTTTATGTTCTGGTTAGAGCCCGTTTGCATTGTCCTGTGAAGGGAGTAGTGCACAGCGTTGTACGAGATCTTCAGTTTCTTGGCCATTTCTTGCATGGAATATCCTTCATTTCTCAGAACAAGAATAGACTGACGAGATTCAGAAGAAAGGACATTGTTTCTGGCCATTTTGAGCCTGTAATTGAACCCACAAATGCTGATGCTCCAGACGCTCAACTAGTCTAAAGAATGCCAGTTTTATTGCGTCTTTAATCAGAACAACAGTTTCAGCTGTGCTAACATAATTGCACACTCGTTTTCTAATGATCAATTAGCCTTTTAAAATGATAAACTTGGATTAGCTAACACAACGTGCCATTGTAACACAGGATTGATGGTTGCTGATAACGGGCCTCTGTACGTCTATGTAGATATTCCATAAAGATATCTGCTGTTTCCAGCTACAATAGTAATTTACAACATTAACTTTTTATGGCTGGGGGTCAGTATTGAGTAGGTTGGATGAATAAGTTGCCCAAAGTAAATGGCCTGCTCCTCAGTCTCAGTTGCTAATATATGCATATTATTATTAGTATTGGATAGAAAACACTTGAAAGTTTCTAAAACTGTTTGAATGATGTCTGTGAGTATAACATAACTCATATGGCAGGCAAAATCCTGAGGAGAAATCAAAACAGGAAGTGAGAAATCTGAGCTTTGTATGTATTCACCAGAGTCCCCAATGAAATCCCCTTGAGATATTAATGATGTTGCACTGCCTAGGGGTTCCACTAGATGTCAACAATCAATATAATTTTATATGAGACTTCTATGGTGTTGTGGGAGTGAATGATAGCAGAATCTATCAGGTGTCTGGCTGTCAGCCATTTTCTGATCATGCTTATTTCTCATGGTACCCATGAAGACACGAAGGAATACTCCAGTTGGAACTTTATTGAAGCTATATGTTAAAAACATCCTTATGATTGATTCTGTACTTAGTTTGAAATGTTTCTTCGACCTGTAATATAACCTTTTGAAGTTTTTGTCCAATGTAACGCTGACCAGAATGAGCGTTTGGATATGTATACCAAACGCGCTAACAAAAGAAGGTATTTGGACATAAATAACAGACATTATTGAACAACACAAACATTTATTGTGGACCTGGGATTCCTGGAGTGCTTTGTGATGTATATCATTAAAGGTAAGGGAATATTAATCATGTAATTTCTTGTTTATGTTGACGCCATCATTGCGGCTATTGTGACGTTTACTTCTGAGCGCTGTCCCAGATTATTGCATGGGTTTCTTTTTCTGTGAAGTTTTTTAAAAATCTGACACAGCGGTTGCATTAAGGAGAGGTATATCTATAATTCCATGTGTATAACTTGTATTATCATCTACATTTATGATGAGTATTTCTGTTGAAATGTGGCTATGCAAAATCACTGGATGTTTTTGGAACTAGTGAATGTAACGCGCCAATGTAAACTCATATTTTGATAAATATGAACTTTATCAAACAAAACACACATGTATTGTGAAACATGAAGTCCTATGAGTGTCATCTGATGAAGATGATCAAAGGTTAGTGATTAATGTTATCTCTATTTGTGGTTTTTGTGACTCTGGCTGGAAAATCTCTTGCTGGAAAAAATGGCTGTGTTGCTGTAAAGCATATTTGAAATCGGACACTGTGGTGGGATTATCACCGCCTGCTACGGAAACTGCTCTGCCCACAACCGTAAGGCTCTCCAGAGGGTAGTGAGGTCTGCACAACGCATCACCGGGGGCAAACTACCTGCCCTCCACGACACCTACACCACCTGATGTCACAGGAAGGCCATAAAGATCATCAAGGACAGCAACCACCCGAGCCACTGCCTGTTCACTCCGCTACCATCCAGAAGGCGAGGTCAGTACAGGTGCATCAAAGCAGAGACCGCTTCTATCTCAAGGCCATCAGACTGTTAAACAGCCACCACTAACATTGAGTGGCTGCTGCCAACACACTGACTCAACTCCAGCCACTGTAATAATGGAAATTGATGGAAATTGATGTAAAAATATATCACTAGCCACTTTAAACAATGCTACTTAATAGAATGTTTACATACCCTACATTACTCATCTCATATGTATATGTATATACTGTACTCTATATCATCTACTGCATCTTTATGTAATACATGTATCACTAGCCACTTTAAACTATGCCACTTTGTTTACATACCCTACATTACTCATCTCATATGTGTATAATGTACTCGATACCATCTACTGCATCTTGCCTATGCCGTTCTGTACCATCACTCATTCATATATCTTTATGTACATATTCTTTATCCCTTTACACTTGTGTGTATAAGGCAGTAGTTGTGGAATTGTTAGGTTAGATTACTCGTTGGTTATTATTGCATTGTCGGAACTAGAAGCACAAGCATTTCGCTACTCTCGCATTAACATCTGCTAACCATGTGTATGTGACAAATACATTTGATTTGATTAACAACAAGATTAACGTTAAAATGGTATGAGATACATGTATGTTTGAGGAATTTTAAGTATGAGATTTTTGATGTTTTGAAATTGGAGCCCTGCACTTTCACTGGCTGTTGTCATATCGCTCCCATTAACGGGATTGCAGCCATAATGTCTACACTGTATTTCTGATCCATTTGATGTTATTTTAAAACATCATCCAAAAACAAGGACATTTCTAAGTGCATGTATATTATTTTACTGCTCAAGGGATATAATTATTGTTTGGATAACCTTATTTACTGTTATGTATAGATTTTTGAAGTTCATTTCTTGAAGCCCTCGACCTGCTCCCGTCGATGTGGATGGGTGCATGAACCCCCCCATTTTCCTATAGTCAACGATCAGGTCCTTGGTCTTACTGACGTTGAGGGAGAGGTTGTTGTTCCAGCCCCACACTGACAGGTCCCTGACCTCCTCCCTTTGGACAAGCTAAACGCCTTCGCCCACTTTGAGGATAACACAGTTTCACTGACGCAGCCTGCTACCAAGAACTTTGGGCCCTCCTTCTCCGTGGCCCAGACGGCATCCCTAGCCGCATTCTCAGAGCATGTGCAGACCAGCTGACTGGAGGGTTTATGGACATATTCAGTCTCTCCCTATCCCATACTGCCGTCCCCACTTGCTTCTTGACGTCCACCATTGTACCTGTATCCAAGAAAGAAAAGGTACCTGAATGAAATGACTATCTCCCCGTAGCACTCACTTCTGTCATCTTAAGTGCTTTGAGAGGCTAGTTAAGGATCATATCACCTCTACCTTACCTGACAACCTAGACCCACCTCAATTTGCTTACCGCCCCAATAGATCCATAGACGATGCAATTGCCATCGCACGGCACACTGCCCTATCTCATCTGGTGAAGGTTTTTTACATTTTTTAATTTCACTTTTATTTAACCAGGTAGGCTAGTTGAGAACAAGTTCTCATTTGCAACTGCGACCTGACCAAGATAAAGCATAGCAATTCGACACATACAACAACACAGAGTTACACATGGAATAAACAAAACATAGTCAATAATAGAGTGGAAAAAAAGGAAAACAAAACGTCTATATACAGTGAGTTCAAATGAGGTAAGATAAGAGAGCTAAGGCAAAAAATAGGCCATGGTGATGAAGTAATTACAATATAGCAATTAAACACTGGAATGGTAGAAGTGCAGAAGTGCAAAAGATGAATGTGCAAGTAGAGATACTGGGGTGCAAAGGAGCAAGATAAATAAATAAATACAGTATGGGGATGAGGTAGATAGATGGGCTATGTACAGGTGCTAGTGAGGGAGATATGAGTCTCCAGCTTCAGTGATTTTTGCAGCAGAGAACTGGAAGGAAAGGCGACTAAAGGATGCTTTGTTGTGATATAGGAAGCCAATTCTATAATTAATTTTGGATTGGAGATGCTTAATGTGAGTCTGGAAGGAGAGTTTACAGTCTAACCAGACACCTAGGTATTTGTAGTTGTCCACGTATTCTAAGTCAGAGCCGTCCAGAGTAGTGATGCTGGACGGGCAGGCAGGTGCGGGCAGTGATCGATTGAATAGCATGCATTTAGTTTTACTTGCATTTATGAGCAGTTGGAGGCCACGGAGGGAGAGTTGTAATGGCATTGAAGCTCGTCTGGAGGTTAGTTAATTAATTAAGGTTAGGGCTTACTTTTTCAAACATTCTGTTACTGCAACATTTCAGCGTCCTGCTACTCATGCCAGGTATATAGTATATGCATATGATTAGTATGTGTGGATAGAAAACACTCTGACGTTTCTAAAACTGGTTAAATCACGGCTGTGACTATAACAGAACGTGTGTTTCGTCGAAAAGCGCAAGGAAAAGTGATCACCAAAAACCTGAAAAAATATCAATGCGCCACTTGCATGTATTGTCTATGGGACAGCAAATTAGATGGGGCCGAGATTGCAAGTCCTACAGCTTCCACACGATGTCGCCAGTCTTGTCAATTGCCTGGGGGTTGTTTCTTGGTCAAACGAGTAAGAGAGACCCCATTCCTTCCGGTCTCCGACAGGATGTTTTGGAAGAGAGATTTCCGACCATGATTTGAAGACGTGGAGCTATTGAATACACATCGCCCCGTGATCAATTTGATAGATTATTAACGTTTACTAATACCTAAAGTTGGATTACAAAAGTATTTCGAAATGTTTTGTGAAAGTTTATCGTCGACTTTTTTAATTTAAAAAAATTACTTTGAGATTTAAAACGCTGTTTTTTTCTGGATCACACACTTTTCATAGATCGATATTTTGGGTATATATGGACCGATTTAATCGAAAAAAAAAAAAAAGACCCAATAGTGATGTTTATGGGACATATAGGAGTGCCAACAAAGAAGCTCGTCAAAGGTAATGAATGTTTTCTATTTTATTTCTGCTTTTTGTGTAGCGCCGGCTATGCTAATTATTTTGTTTACGTCCCCTTCAGGTATTTCGGGGTGTTGCATGCTATCAGATAATAGCTTCTCATGCTTTCGCAGAAAAGCATTTAAAAAATCTGACTTGTTGGCTAGATTCACAACGAGTGTAGCTTTAATTCAGTACCCTGCATGTGTGTTTTAATGAACGTTTGAGTTTTAATGAGTGCTATTAGCATTTAGCGTAGCGCATTTGCATTTCCAGATGGCTAGATGGGACGCCTGCGTGTCGGGTGGGCTTAACCTCTTACCTCTACCTGGGACGCTTGCGTCCCAACTAGAGCTCTGGAAATGCAAATGCGCTACGCTAAATGCTAATAGTATTAGTTAAAACTCAAAAGTTCATTAAAATACACATGCAGGGTATCAAATTAAAGCTACACTCGTTGTGAATCCAGGCAACAAGTCAGATTTTTAAAATGCTTTTCGGCGACAGCATGAGAAGCTATTATCTGATAGCATGCACCAATACACTACAACAGAAAAGCACAGCAGGGGACGTAAACAAAATAATTAGCATTTCGGCGTTACACAAACCGCACAATAAAATAGAAAACAGTCATTACCTTTCACCATCTTCTTTGTTGGCACTCCTAGATGTCCCATAAACACTATTGGGTCTTTATTTCGATTAAATCGGGCCATATAAAGCCAAGATATCGCTATATGTAGACTGTGTGATAAACGAAAAAAACAGCGATTTCACAACGTAACGTCATTTTTTTAAATTCAAAAAGTAGACGATAAACTTTCACAAAACACTTCGAAATACGTTTGTAATGCTACTTTAGGTATTAGTAAACGTTAATAAGCGATAAAAATCATCCGTAGGCGATGTAGATATCATTAGCTGTCGTCTTGGAAAAAATTTCAGGAGAGAGCTCTTCCGGAATGATCTGGGCGGAGACCGGAGGTAAGCGGTGCCCCTCTTTCGGTTCAACCAAGAATCAAAGATGATTAAATTCACAAGATACTCGACAACATGGGGGGGATGCTGTGGGAGTTGAATGCTCGGTCTTATCTAATTCGGCTCACTGTTAACAATTGCTGGAAGTGGCGCAAGGATATTTATTTCCATTTTCTGTGATCAGGTTTTCCTGCGCTTTCCGATGTAACGCACGTTATGTAATAGCCACAGTCGTGATTTAACCAGTTTTAAAAACGTCCGAGGGTTTCCTATACACACATTCTAACCATATGAACGTACTATATTCCTGGCATGAGTAGCAGGGCGCTGAAATGTTGCGCGATTTTTAACAAAATGTTCAAAAAAGTAGAGGGTCGACTGAAGAGGTTAAGAGGTTAACACAGTCTCCAAAGAGGGGCCAGAAGAATACAGAATGGTGTCGTCTGCGTAGAGGTGGATCAGAGAATCACCAGCAGCAAGAGCAACATCATTGATGTATACAGAGAAGAGAGTAGGCCCGAGAATTGAACCCTGTGGCACCCCCATAGAGACTGCCAGACGTCCGGACAGCAGACCCTCTGATTTGACACACTGAACTCTATCAGAGAAGTAGTTGGTGAACCAGGCGAGGCAATCATTTGAGAAACCAAGGCTGTCGAGTCTGCCAATAAGAATGTGGTGATTGACAGAGTCAAAATCCTTGGCCAGGTCGATGAATACGGTTGCACAGTAATGTCTCTTATCGATCGTGGTTATGATGTTGTTTAGGACCTTGAGCATGGCTGAGGTGAACCCATGACCAGCTCTGAAACCAGATTGCATAGCGGCGAAGGTACGGTGGGATTCGAAATGGTCGGTAATCTGTTGATGTGCCTTTCGAAGACCTTAGAAAGACATGGTAGGATAGATATAGGTCTGTAGAAGTTTGGGTCTAGAGTGTCACCCCTTCTGAAGAGGGGTATGACCACGGCACCTTTCCAATCTTTGGGAATCTCAGACGATACAAACGAGAGGTTCAACAGGCTATTAATAGGGGTTGCAACAATTTCGGCCGATCATTTTAGAAAGAGAGGGTCCAGATTATCTAGCCCGGCTGATTTGTAGGAGTCAAGATTTCGCAGCTCTTTCATAACATAAGCTATCTGGATTTGGGTGAAGGAGAAATGGTGGGGGCTTGGGCGGGTTGCTGTGGAGGGTGCTGGGCAGTTGACCGTGGTAGGGGTAGCCAGGTGGAAAGCATGGCCAGCCGTAGAGAAATGCTTGCTGAAATTCTCAATTATAGTGGATTTATTGGTGGTAAGTGTTTCCTAGCCTCAGTGCAGTGGGCAGCTGGGAAGAGGTTCTCTTATTCTCCATGGACTTTACAGTGTCCCAGAACGTTTTTGAGTTTGTACTACAGGATACACATTTCTGTTTGAAAAAGCTAGCCTTAGGAAAGCTAACTGCCTGAGTATATTTGTTCCTAACTTCCCTGAAAAGTTGCATATCACGGGGGCTATTCGATGCAAATGCAGAACGCCACAGGATGTTTTTGTGCTGGTCAAGGGCAGACAGGTCTGGTGTGAACCAAGGACTTTTTCTATTCCTATTTTTTTTTTTATTGAATGGGGCATGCTTATTTAAGATGGTGAGGAAGGCACTTTTAAAGAATAACCAGGCATGCTCTACTGACGAGATGAGATCAATGTCATTCCAGGATACCCCGGCCAGGTCAATTAGAAAGGCCTCCTCTCAGAAGTGTTTTACGGAGCATTTGACAGTGATGAGGGGTGGTTGTTTGGTCACAGACCCATTATGGATGCAGGCAATGAGGCAGTGACCGCTGAGATCTTGATTGAAAACAGCAGAGGTGTATTTGGAGGGCGAGTTAGTTAGGATGATATCTATAAGGGTGCCGGTGTTTACGGATTTGGGGTTGGACCTGGTAGGAATGAAACAACACCTCCACTTTGCTGATCCTCAACACAGAGGCCCCACAAGGGTACGTGCTCAGCCCTCTCTTGTACTACCTGTTTAACCATGACTGCATGGCCACGCACGCCTCCAACTCAATCATAAAGTTTGCAGATGACACAACAGTAGTAGGCCGGATTACCAACAATGACAAGACAACATACAGAGAGGAGGTGAGGGCCCAATGTCGACGAACCAAAGGAGCTGATCGTGGAAAGCAGAGGGAGCAGGCCCCTATCCATATCGACAGGACTGCAGTAGAGCAGGTGGAAAGCTTTGAGTTCGTCTGAGTACACATCACTGACAATCTGAAATGGTCCACCCACACAGATAGTGGGATCCACTGGGATTCTCTGCCTCTAACCCTATTACAGGGGCTGAGTCACTGGTTTTCTGATGCTCTTTCATGCCGTCCCTAGGAGGGGTGCGTCACTTGAGTGGGTTGAGTCACTGTTGTGATCTTCCTGTCTGGGTTGGCGCCTCCCCTTGGGTTGTGCCGTGGCGGAGATCTTTGTGGGCTATACTCGGCCTTGTCTCAGGATGGTAAGTTGGTGGTTGAATATATCCTTCTAGTGGTGTGGGGGCTGTGCTTTGGCAAAGTAGGTGGGGTGATATCCTTCCTGTTTGGCCCTGTCCGGGGGTATCATCGGATGGGGCCACAGTGTCTCCTGACCCCTCCTGTCTCAGCCAGTATTTATGCTGCAGTAGTTTGTCTCAGGAGGCTAGGGTCAGTTTGTTATATCTGGAGTACTTCTCCTGTCTTATCCGGTGTCCTGTGGGAATTTAAGTATGCTCTCTCTAATTCTCTCTTTCTATCTTTCTTTCTCTCTCTCAGAGGACCTGAGCCGTAGGACCATGCCTCATGACTACCTGGCATGATGACTCCTTTCTGTCCCCAGTCAACCTGGCCGTGCTGCTGCTCCAGTTGCAACTGTTCTCCCTGTGACCTGTCCCAGACCTATTATTTGATCATGCTGGTAATTTATGAACATTTGAACATCTTGGCCATGTTCTGTTATAATCTCCACCCAGCACAGCCAGAAGAGGACTGGCCACCCCTCATAGCCTGGTTCCTCTCTAGGTTACTTCCTAGGTTTTGACCTGTCTAGTCAGTTTTTCCTAGCCAACGTGCTTCAACACATGCATTGCTTGCTGTTTGGGGTTTTAGGCTGGGTTTCTGTACAGCACTTTGAGATATCAGCTGATGTACTAAAAGCTATATAAATACATTTCATTTGATTTGATAGTGTGGTGAACAAGGCACAACAGTGCCTCTTCAATCTCAGGAGACATATGAAATTTGGCTTGGCACCTAAACCCCTCAAACTTTTTTAGAGATTCACAATTGAGAGCATCCTTTCGGGCTGTATCACCACCTGGTACGGCAACTGCAGGGTTGTCCAGAGGGTGGTGCGATCTCCCGAACACATCACCGGGGGTCAACTACCTGCCCTCCAGGACACCTACAGCACCCGATGTCACAGAAAGGCCAAAAAGATCATCAAGGACAATAACCACCCTAGCCACTCCTTGTTCACCCCGCTATCATCCAGAAGGTGAGGTCAGTACAGGTGCATCAAAGCTGGGACCGAGAGACTGAAAAACAGCATCTATCTCAAGGCCATCAGACTGTTAAATAGCCATCAGTAGGCGTCTTCCACCCGGTTACGTAACCCTGCACCTTAGAGGCTGCTGCCCCATATACATAGAATTGAAATCACTGGCTACTTTAATAATGGAACATTAGTCACTTTTTTTTTAAAACAACATATTTTTGCTTTACTCATCTTATACATACAGTTGAAGTCGGAAGTTTACATACACCTTAGCCAAATACATTTAAACTCAGTTTTAAACTATTCCTGACATTTAATCCAAGTAAAAATGCCCTGTCTTAGGTCACTTAGGATCACCACTTTATTTTAAGAATGAAATGAAATGTCAGTATAAGAGTAGAGAGAATGATTGATTTCAGCTTTTATGTCTTTCATCACATTCCCAGTGGGTCAGAAGTTTATATACACTCAATTAGTATTTAGTAGCATTGCCTTGAAATTGTTTAACTTGGGTCAAACGTTTCAGGTAGCCTTCCCACAAATTCTCAACAGGATTTAGGTCAGGGCGTAGCGATGGCCACTCCAATACCTTGACTTTGTTGTCCTTAGGTCATTTTGCCACAACTTTGGAAGAACGCTTGGGGTTATTGTCCATTTGGAAGATCCATTAGCGACCAAGTTTTAACTTCCTGAAGGATGTTTTTAGATATTGCTTCAATATATCCACATACTTTTCCTGCCACTTGATGCCATCTATTTTGTGAAGTGCGCCAGTCCCTCTTGCAGCCAAACACCACCACAACATGATGCTGCCACCCCCATGCTTCACGGTTGGGATGGTGTTCTTCGGCTTGCAAGCCTCCCCCTTTTGCCTCCAAACATAACGATTGTCATTATGGCCAAATAGTTATATTTTTGATTCATCAGACCAGAGGACATTTCTCCAACAAGTACGATCTTTGTCCCAATGTGCAGTTGCAAACCATAGTCTGGCTTTTTTTATGGTCATTTTGGAGCAGTGGCTTATTCCTTGCTGAGCGGCCTTTCAGGTTATGTCGATATAGGACTCGTTTTACTGATAATATAGATACTTCTGTACCGGTTTCCTCCAGCATGTTCACAAGGTCCTTTGCTGTTGTTTCAGGATTCATTTGCACTTTTCGCACCAAAGTTGCTGCATCAGGGCCTGGACAACTTGCTATCAAATTTGTCAAGACATTTTGCAGGAGAATGTAAGGGTATCTGTCCACCAATTGAAGCTCAACAGAAGTTGGGTGATGCAACATAACAACAATGCAAAAATGGAAGTAAATCAACAACAGATTGGCTTGAGCAGAAGAAAACACACCTTCTGGAGAGTCCTGACCTCAACCCAATTGAGATGCTGTGACATGACCTCATGAGAGCAGTTCACACCAGACATTCCAAGAATATTGTTGAACTGAAACAGTTTTTTAAAGAGGAATGATCCAAAATTCCTCCTTACCATTGTGCAGGTCTGATCGGAAATGCAGAAAATATTTGTTTGAGGTTATTCCTGCCAAAGGAGGGTCAAACAGTTATTAAATCCAAGGGTTCACATACTTTTCCCACCCTGCACTGTGAATGTTTACACGGTGTGTTCAATAAAGACATTAAAACATATAATTGTTTGTGTTATTAGTTTAAGCAGACTGCGTTTGTCTATTGTGACCTAGATAAAGATCAGCTCGAATTGTAGGACCAATTTATGCAGAAATCTAGGTATTTCCAAAGGATTACATACTTTTTCTTGCCAATGTATGTGCCAAATACAATTTGATTTGAGGGACAGCATTGCGAAGGTGATGTTGCCTACCCCCACCACCTGGGGTCAGCCCATCAGGAAGTCCAGGATCCAGTTGCAGAGGCAGGTGTTCAGTCCCAGGATCCTAAGCTTGGTGAGGAGCTTGGAGGAGACAATGATGTTGAACACTGAGCTGTAGTTAATGAACAGCATTCTCACATAGGTATTCTTCTCATGTAAGTGGGTTAGGGCAGTGTGGAGTGCAATTGAGATTGCATCGTCTATGGATCTTTTGGGGCAGTTTGCAAATTGGAGTGGATCTAGTGTGTCTGGGATGATGGAGTTGATGTGTGCCATAAGCAGCCTCTCAAAGCACTTCCTGATTACATTTAAGTCATTTAGCAGACGCTCTTATCCAGAGCGACTTACAAATTGGTGCTTTCACCTTATGACATCCAGTGGAACAGCCACTTTACAATAGTGCATCTAGGTCTTTTAAGGGGGGGGGGGGGGGAGGGGGTGAGAAGGATTACTTTATCCTATCCTAGGTATTCCTTAAAGAGGTGGGGTTTCAGGTGTCTCCTTACAGATGTCAGTGCTACAGGGCTGTAGTCATTGTGGCATGAAGCCTTAGAGTTCTTGGGAACAGGAATGATGGAGGTCATCTTAAAACGTGGATAGAAAGTCTACACACCCTTGAACCTTTTTCAAATTTTGTTGAGTTACAAAGTGGGATTAAAATAGATTTAATTGTAACTTTGTGTCATTGACCTGCATAATGTCAAAGAGAAAATAACATTTTACACATTTTTACAATTCGTAAAATTTGGCTTAACAAATCACATAATAGGTGATATGGACTCACTGTGCGTGAAATACTAGGGGTTGACAATGACTACTGTGATAGAAATATTACATATTTACTTGATTTGTTTGATATTAATAGTTAATGATTATATACTTAACAAATAGTAGGACATTTCTGTTCTGTTTAATTCTGTGTTTCTGTAAAGTGGTGGTTTCCACTCTAGCTTCCTGCAGTTAGTCTGGTCATATGGTCAAGGAAAATTGGGTTTTGCTAGAGATAGCTTGAGCTGACCATGACTTGGTGATAAAAACCAAAAGACGCCATTCCATAGACAATATGTGGTGTGTGTGACCTGAGATAGAGATAGCCTGGAAGAGTTTAGAACAATCCCTCATTGTCTCATCTTCCTGGAATCTTGGAAACTAACATCAAGGCGGTGGCCCGTTCCTGTAGGTTCATGCTCTACAACATCCGCAGAGTACGACCCTGCCTCACACAGGAAGCGGCGCAGGTCCTAATCCAGGCACTTGTCATCTCCCGTCTGGATTACTGCAACTCGCTGTTGGCTGGGCTCCCTGCCTGTGCCATTAAACCCCTACAACTCATCCAGAATGCCGCAGCCCGTCTGGTGTTCAACCTTCCCAAGTTCTCTCACGTCACCCCGCTCCTCCGCTCTCTCCACTGGCTTCCAGTTGAAGCTCGCATCCGCTACAAGACCATGGTGCTTGCCTACGGAGCTGTGAGGGGAACGGCACCTCAGTACCTCCAGGCTCTGATCAGGCCCTACACCCAAACAAGGGCACTGCGTTCATCCACCTCTGGCCTGCTCGCCTCCCTACCACTGAGGAAGTACAGTTCCCGCTCAGCCCAGTCAAAACTGTTCGCTGCTCTGGCCCCCCAATGGTGGAACAAACTCCCTCACGACGCCAGGACAGCGGAGTCAATCACCACCTTCCGGAGACACCTGAAACCCCACCTCTTTAAGGAATACCTAGGATAGGATAAAGTAATCCTTCTCACACCCCCCCCTTAAAAGATTTAGATGCACTATTGTAAAGTGGCTGCTCCACTGGATGTCATAAGGTGAATGCACCAATTTGTAAGTCGCTCTGGATAAGAGCGTCTGCTAAATGACTTAAATGTAAAATGTAAATGGGTTAAACAACAGCCCCGTGCAGATGACGACAGGATATGAACCTAAAGTGGCTTATGGTGACCCAATCTATATGGTAGGGGTGGAACCAGCCATGACTAAGCCTTCTTGGTATCAGCTATATAAGAAACAGCATGGTCTGTAAAGGCTAGGCTGCTTGGTGTGACTAGTCTCATTATTGCAATAAATAATCGATATTGAAAAAAGATGATTGTACTTGAATAGAATATTCCACCACACTACCCTTTCCTCTGTCCCCCATACCTACATCTGTAACGTCCCTCAGTCAAGTACTGTATTTGACGGAGCTTTTAGAAGGGCATTGATTGGTAGATGGATAAAAATAACAAATCAGACATTTAACCTCTTCCCTCTACTCGGGACGCTTGCGTCCCAACTAGAGCTCTGGAAATGCAAATGTGCTACGCTAAATGCTAATAGTATTAGTTAAAACTCAAACGTTCATTAAAATACACATGCAGGGTATCGAATTAAAGCTACAGTCGTTGTGAATCCAGGCAACAAGTCAGATTTTTAAAATGCTTTTCGGCGAAAGCATGAGAAGCTATTATCTGATAGCATGCAACACCCCAAAAGACCCACAGGGGACGTAAACAAAATAATTAGCATTTCGGCGTTACACAAACCGCACAATAAAATAGAAAACATTCATTACCTTTCACCATCTTCTTTGTTGGCACTCCTAGATGTCCCATAAACACTATTTGGGTCTTTATTTCGATTAAATCGGTCCATATAAAGCCAAGATATCGTTATATGTAGACTGTGTGATAAACGAAAAAAAACATCGTTTCAAAACGTAACGTAATTTTTTAAATTCAAAAAGTCGACGATAAACTTTCACAAAACACTTCGAAATACGTTTGTAATGCAACTTTAGGTATTAGTAAACGTTAATAAGCGATAAAATTCATCAGGAGGCGATGTAAAGATCATTAGCTGTCCGTCTGGAAAAATGTCCGGCTAGAAACTCAACGAAAATATCCGGTCCTAGACCGGAGGAGATACGGTGTCCTGTATGTGTTTGACCAAGATAAAACTCGAAGGGAAATGACAAGACTCTAGACACCGTGTGGAAGCTGTAGGTACTGCAACCTCAGTCAATTAATTGTGGTTCACGTTTATCAATGGGTTCAAGTAGCGCATGGATATATTTTCCCATTTTCAGTGATCAGTTTTTCCTGTGCTTTTCGATGTAAATGCCGTTCTGGTAAAGCCACAGCAGTGATTTAACCAGTTTTTTAAACGTCTGAGTGTTTTCTATCCACACAGACTAAGCAAATGCATATACTATATTCCTGGCATGAGTAGCAGGGCGCTGAAATGTTGTGCGATTTTTAACAGAATGTTCAAAAAAGTAGAGGGTAGAAGCAACAGGTTAATATATATTTAAGCAAGGTTACGTGTATAAGTACGCTGTGGATGATCTATTAAACCACCCAGACACATCAAAGATGATGTCCTCCTGAACTGAGCTGTACGACTGGAAGGAAAGAGCTTAGGAATGTCACCATGAAGCCATTGGTTATTTTAAAACAGCTACAGAGTTCAATGGCTGTGATGAGATACAATTGAGGATGGATCCACCATAATGACCTAAACAACAGAGTGAAAAGAAGAATAGTTAACCTCTTAAGCCCACCCGACACGCATGCGTCCCATCTAGCCATCTGGAAATGCAAATGCGCTACACTAAATGCTAATAGCACTCGTTAAAACTCAAATGTTCATTAAAACACACATGCAGGGTACTGAATTAAAGCTACACTTGTTGTGAATCCAGCCAACGAGTCAGATTTTTTAAATGCTTTTCGGCGAAAGCATGAGAAGCTATTATCTGATAGCATGCAACACCCCGAAATACCTGAAGGGGACGTAAACAAAATAATTAGCATAGCCGGCGCTACACAAAACGCAGAAATAAAATATAAAACATTCATTACCTTTGACGAGCTTCTTTGTTGGCACTCCTAGATGTCCCATAAACATCACTATTGGGTCTTTTTTTCGATTAAATCGGTCCATATATACCCTACATATCGATCTATGAAAAGTGTGTGATCCAGGAAAAAACACTGTTTTAAAACGCAACGTCATTTTTTAAAAGTCGACGATAAACTTTCACAAACACTTCGAAATACTTTTGTAATCCAACTTTAGGTATTAGTAAACGTTAATAATCTATCAAATTGATCACGGGGCGATGTGTATTCAATAGCTCCACGTCTTCAAATCATGGTCGAAAATTTCTCTTCCAAAACATCCTGTCGGAGACCGGAAGGAATGGGCTCTCTCTTACTCGTTTGACCAAGAAACAAAGCCCAGGCAATTGACAAGACTGGCGACATCGTGTGGAAGCTGTAGGACTTGCAATCTCAGCTCCATGTAATTTGCTTTCCCATAGACAATACATGCAAGTGGCGCATTGATATATTTTCCAGTTTTCGGTGATCAATTTTTCTTGCGCATTTCGATGAAACACACGTTATGTTATAGTCACAGCCGTGATTTAACCAGTTTTAGAAACGTCAGAGTGTTTTCTATCCACACATACTAATCATATGCATATACTATATTCCTGGCATGAGTAGCAGGACGCTGAAATGTTGCGCGATTTTTAACAGAATGTTCGAAAAAGTAAGGGGTAGGCTTAAGTGGTTTTTAAGCAGGTTTTACTCTAGGATTTTGTTTCTTTTCATCCTGAAATACTCCACAGTCTTTGCCGATGTCAAGCAAACCCATACCATGATGCAGCCACCTACATGCTTGAAAATAAGGAGGAAGTTACTCTGTGATGTGATGGATTTTCCCCAAACATAAGGCTTTGTATTTAGGCCAAAAATTGTATTCCTTTGCCGTGTTTTTTCGAGTATTACTTTGGTGCCTTGTTGCATACATATGCATGTTTTTGATTTTTTTCTATTCTGTATTCTATTCTATTTATTCTTAAGCCTTTCTTTACACCAGACACTGGTAAAGTAATTCCCCTTTCATCGGGACAATAACCTACAACACAAAGCCAAATCTACACTGGAGTTGTGAAGGTTCCTGAGTTTTGACTTAAATCTGAAAACTTCTGTCTAGCCATGATCCCAAACATCTTGACAGAGCTTGAATTTTTTTTCAAAATAATAAATGGGCAAATATTGCACAATACAGCTATGCAAAGCTCTTATGAGACTTACCCAAGAAGACTCACAGCTGTAATCACAACCAAAGGTGTTTCTAACATGTATTGACTTAGAGGGTTGAATACTTATCTAATGAAGGTATATTAGTGTTTTATTTTTCCTAAATCTTAAATTTTTTTAGAATTTTTCTTCCACTTTGACAGAGTTTTTGTGTAGATCGTTGTCAGAATTCCAAGGGGATGTAGACCTATGGGCATGGTATATAAAACACAGTTTTGAGATCTCAGATGGTAACGTCCATACATTTGGTATAATCATTTGATTTGATTTATTAGGATCCCCATTAACCGAAGCCAATGGATACAGCTAGTCTTACTTGGGTCCAACACATATCGAAAAATACATAAGACTTTACAATTTACATATATTTAAAAACATTCTGTAGTGTGTGTGTGTGTGTGTGTGTGTGTATCTATCAGTTACACATACATGTAAGTACATACAAGTAGGTCACATGTGGGAGAGGCGTTCTGCTGTGAGGTGTTGCTTTGTTTGTTTTTTGAAAACAGGTTTGCTGTTCACTTGCACTATATAAGATGGAAGAGTCCCATGCACTCATGGGTCTGTATAATACTGTACCTTTCCTTAAATTTGTTCTGGACCTGGGGACTGTGAAATGACCTCTGTGGCATATCTGGCAGGGTAAGTGTGTGTGTCAGTGCTGTGTGTAAATTGACTATACAAACAATTTGGAATTTCCAACACATTCATGCTTCTTATAAAAACAAGACGTGATGCAGTCAGTCTTTCCTCAAATCTCAGCCGAGAGAGACTGGAATGCATAGTATTAATATTTGCCCTCAGATTACAATTAACCTCTGACACCCCATCCCGTGAACGGGACCGTTATCATCATCTGACACTAATTAGCATAACGCAACGGACATAAATCTTCCTAGAAAATATTCCTATTCATGAAAATCACAAATTAAATATATTGAGACACAGCTTAGCCTTTTGTTGATCTCTAGCGACGAGCAAACCCGTATCCGGGAGCGTAATCATAGCCTCAAGCTCATTACCATAACGCAATGTTTCCTATTCATGAAAATCGCAAATGAAATGAAATAAATATATTCAAACACAAGCTTAGCCTTTTGTTAACAACACTGTCATCTCAGATTTTCAAAATATGCTTTTCAACCAAAGTTACACAAGCATTTGTGTAAGAGTATTGATAGCCTAGCATAGCATTAAGCCTAGCATTCAGCAGGCAACATTTTCACAAAAACAAGAAAAGCATTCAAATAAAATAATTTACCTTTGAAGAACTTCGGATGTTTTCAATGACGAGACTCTTAGTTAGATAGCAAATGTTCATTTTTTTCCAAAAATATTATTTGTGTAGACGAAATAGTTCCGTTTTGTTCATCACGTTTGGCTAAGGAAAAGACTGGAAAATGCAGTCACTTACAACGCCGAACTTTTTCCCAAATTAGCTCCATAATATCGAAAGAAACAAAAACAGTTTAGAATCAATCCTCAAGGTGTTTTTCACATATCTATTCGATAATCTATCAGTGGTGGCAGTTGGCTTCTCATCAGAAGCAAACGGAAAAATACTGCAGCTGGAGATTACGCAATAATTGTGACGGAGGACACCAAGCGACCACCTGGTAGATGTAGTCTCTTATGGTCAATCTTCCAATGATATGCCTACAAATACGTCACAGTGCTGTCGACACCTTGGGGAAGCGACAGAAAGCCTAAGCTCATTCGTGGCCTATTCACAGCCATATAAGGAGTCATTGGCATGAAGCGGTTTCAAAAAATGCAGCACTTCCTGATTGGATTTTTATCTGGGTGTTTTCTGTATCAGTTCTGTGGCACTCACAGACAATATCTTTGCAGTTTTGGAAACGTCAGAGTGTTTTCTTTCCAAAGCTGTCAATTATATGCATAGTCGAGCATCTTTTCGTGACAAAATATCTTGTTTAAAACGGGAGCGTTTTTCATCCAAAAATTAAAATAGCGCCCCCTATATCGAAGAAGTTAATCACCCTGTCATCTCAGATTTTCAAAATATGCTTTACAGCCAAAGCTAGACAAGCATTTGTGTAAGTTTATTGATAGCCTAGCATAGCATTTTGTCCAGCTAGCAGCAGGTAACTTGGTCACGGAAATCAGAAAAGCAATCAAATTAAATTGTTTACCTTTGATAAGCTTCGGATGTTTTCACTCACGAGACTCCCAGTTAGATAGCAAATGTTCCTTTTTTCCAAAAATATTATTTTTGTAGATGAAATAGCTCCGTTTGTTCTTCACGTTTGGCTGAGAAATCGACCGGAAATTGAGGTCACTACAACGCCGAAAATATTCCGAATTAGCTTCATAATAGGTGTTTTTCAAATATCTATTCGATAATATATCAAACGGGACTGGTGGCTTCTTAGTAGGAGAGAGAAACAATGGCCGCATTTGTCCTTTACGCACCAAACACTATGAGAGACTTCAGCTGACCGCTGACGCTATGTTGACATTCAGGCTCATTTTTCAAAATAAAAGCCTGAAACTATGTATTGTGACACTAGACACATTAGGGAAGCCATATAAAAAGTAATCTGGTTGATTCACTGCTCAATAGGGACGCATAGGAACGCAGAGCCTTCTAAATAAGAGTCCCTTCCTGTTTGGATTTAGCTGAGTTCTAGAACATAGGGAATGATCTATACCAAATATAATGCTCTTAGATTTAGAGATGTTTGGGACCCGTTTATTACTGGCCACCCATTCCAAAACAGACTGCAACTCTTTGTTAAGGTTTTCAGAGACTTCATTAGATGTGGTTGGACACATGGACACATGTCATTATTGGATAAAAAAAACGTGCCCGTTTTAAGCGCAATATTTTGTCACGAAAAGATGCTCGACTATGCATATAATTGGAAGCTTTGGAAAGAAAACACTCTGACATTTTCAAAACTGCAAAGATATTATCTGTGAGTGCCACAGAACTCATGCTACAGGCGAAACCAAGATGAAACCTCAAACAGGAAATGAGCAGAATTTTTGAGGCTCTGTTTCCCATCGTCTCCTTATATGGCTGTGAATGTGCCATGAATGAACCTAAGCTCTCTGCCGTTCATCCAAGATGTCTGCAGCATTGTGACGTATTTGTAGGCATATCATTGGAAAATTGACCATAAGAGACTACATTTACCAGGTGTCCGCTCGGTGTCCTCCGTCGAAACTATTGCGTACTCTCCAGGTGCGTGTATTTTTCCATTTTGAACAGAGGAGAAATCAAACTGCCACGAGTGACTTATCATCGAATAGATATGTGAAAAACACCTTGAGGATTGATTCTAAACGTTTGCCATGTTTCTGTCGATATTATGGAGTTAATTTGGAAATGACAGAATTTGCGTTTTTTTTTTCTTAGCCAAACGTGATGAACAAAACGGAGCGATTTGTCCTAAACAAATAATATTTTTGTAAAAACTGAACATTTGCTATCTAACTGAGAGTCTCCTCATTGAAAACATCTGAAGTTCTTCAAAGGTGAATGTTTTTCTGTTTTTTGTGAAAATGTTGCCTGCTGAATGCTAACGCTAAATGCTACGCTAAATGCTACGCTAGCTATCAATACTGTTACACAAATGCTTGTTTTGCTATGGTTGAGAAGCATATTTTGAAAATCTGAGATGACAGTGTTGTTAACCTCTTCCCTCTACTCGGGACGCTTGCGTCCCAACTAGAGCTCTGGAAATGCAAATGTGCTACGCTAAATGCTAATAGTATTAGTTAAAACTCAAACGTTCATTAAAATACACATGCAGGGTATCGAATTAAAGCTACACTCGTTGTGAATCCAGGCAACAAGTCAGATTTTTTAAATGCTTTTCGGCGAAAGCATGAGAAGCTATTATCTGATAGCATGCAACACCCCAAAAGACCCACAGGGGACGTAAACAAAATAATTAGCATTTCGGCGTTACACAAACCGCACAATAAAATAGAAAATATTCATTACCTTTCACCATCTTCTTTGTTGGCACTCCTAGATGTCCCATAAACACTATTTGGGTCTTTATTTCGATTAAATCGGTCCATATAAAGCCAAGATATCGTTATATGTAGACTGTGTGATAAACGAAAAAAACATAACGTAATTTTTTTAAATTCAAAAAGTCGACGATAAACTTTCACAAAACACTTCGAAATACGTTTGTAATGCAACTTTAGGTATTAGTAAACGTTAATAAGCGATAAAATTCATCAGGAGGCGATGTAAAGATCATTAGCTGTCCATCTGGAAAAATGTCCGGCTAGAAACTCAACGAAAATATCCGGTCCTAGACCGGAGGAGATACGGTGTCCTGTATGTGTTTGACCAAGAAAAAAATCGAAGGGAAATGACAAGACTCTAGACACCGTGTGGAAGCTGTAGGTACTGCAACCTCAGTCAATTAATTGTGGTTCACGTTTATCAATGGGTTCAAGTAGCGCATGGATATATTTTCCCATTTTCAGTGATCAGTTTTTCCTGTGCTTTTCGATGTAAATGCCGTTCTGGTAAAGCCACAGCAGTGATTTAACCAGTTTTTTAAATGTCTGAGTGTTTTCTATCCACACAGACTAAGCAAATGCATATACTATATTCCTGGCATGAGTAGCAGGGCGCTGAAATGTTGCGCGATTTTTAACAGAATGTTCAAAAAAGTAGAGGGTAGAAGCAACAGGTTAACAAAAATCTAAACTTGAGAGCTAGCATATTGATTTCATTTCATTTGCGATTTTCATGAATAGTTAACGTTGCGTTATGGTAATGAGCTTGAGGCTGTATTCACAATCCCGGATCCGGGATGGCTCGTCGCAACAGGTTAACTAACCTCCAAATGAGCTTCAATGACTTACAACACTCCTTCCGTGGCCTCCAACTGCTCTTCAACGCTAGTAAAACCAAATGCATGCTTTTCAACCATTCGCTGCCCGCACCCGACCGCCCGACCAACATCACTACTCTGGACGGTTCTGACCTAGAATATGTGGACAACTACAACTACCTACATGTCTGGCTAGACTGTAAACTCTCCTTCCAGACTCATACCAAACATCTCCAATCCAAAATCAAATCTAGAATTGTCTTTCTATTTCACAACAAAGCCTCCTTCACTCACATCACCAAACTTACCCTCGTAAAACTAACTATCCTACCGATTTCACATGATATCGACCTGTGTTCCATGGCTTTTCTACTCACAAAAGAATTCTCGGTTGGAACTTAACCTCTTGAACCTCTGGGGGCAGTATTTCATTTTTGGATGAAAAACGTTCCCGTTTTAAACAAGATATTTTGTCACGAAAAGATGCTCGACTATGCATATAATTGACAGCTTTGGAAAGAAAACACTCTGACGTTTCCAAAACTGCAAAGATATTGTCTGTGAGTGCCACAGAACTAATGCTACAGGCGAAACCAAGATGAAATTTCAGACAGGAAGTGAGCCAGATTTTGGAATCATTGGAAAATTGACCATAAGAGACTACATTTACCAGGTGTCCGCTCGGTGTCCTCCGTCGAAACAATTGCGTAATCTCCAGGTGTGTGCATTTTTCCATTTTGAACAGAGGATAAACCAAACTGCAACGAGTGATTTATCATTACATTTACATTTAAGTCATGTCATCGAATAGATATGTGAAAAACAACTTGAGGATTGATTCTAAACAACGTTTGACATGTTTCTGTCGATATTATGGAGTTAATTTGGAAAAAAGTTTGCGTTGTAATGACTGAATTTTCTGGGGTTTTTCTTAGCCAAACGTGATGAACAAAACGGAGCGATTTCTCCTACACAAATAATCTTTTTGGAAAAACTGAACATTTGCTATCTAACTGAGAGTCTCCTCATTGAAAACATCCAAAGTTCTTCAAAGGTAAATTATTTTATTTGAATGCTTTTCTTGTTTTTGTGAAAATGTTGCCTGCTGAATGCTAGGCTTAATGCTATGCTAGCTATCAATACACTTACACAAATGCTTGTGTAGCTATGGTTGAAAAGCATTTTTTGAAAATTGAGATGACAGTGTTGTTAACAAAAGGCTAAGCTTGTGAGCCAATATATTTATTTCATTTCATTTGCGATTTCATGAATAGTTAACGTTGCGTTATGGTAATGAGCTTGAGGCTATAATTACGCTCCCGGATACGGGATTGCTCGTCGCAAAAGGTTAATTGAAGATTTATGATGAAAAATTCCTAAAGATCAATTCTATACTTAGTTTGAAATGTTTCTAAGACCTGTAATAAAACTTTTTGAAGTTTTTGTTCCGATTTTCAACCCAGCCCCTATTGAATTCACAGTGGGATATGGATGGGCTTCCACTAGGGCTTCCACTAGGGCTTCCACTAGATGTCAACCGTCTTTAGAAACTTGAATGAGGCTTCTACTGTGTTGTGGGGCTGAATGGTTAATGGCAGAGAGCCATTTCCTGGTCACGCACATTTCACATGATATCGACCTGCATTCCATGGCTTTTCTACTCACAAAGGAATTCTCCGGTTGGAACTTAATTGATCGATTCTATACTTAGTTTGAAATGTTTCTAAGACCTGTAATATTACTTTTTAAAGTTTTTGTTCCGAAGTTATGCGGGACCTGCACGAGCATTTGGATTTGTATACCTAAGCCCTAACAAAAGTAGTTACTTGGACATAAATAAATGACATTATCGAATAAATAAAGCATTTTTTTGTGGAACTAGGATTCCTGGGAGTGCATTCTGATGAAGATAATCAAAGGTAAGGAAATATTTATAATGTTATTTCTGGTTTCTGTTGACTATTATTTTTCTGAGCAACGTCTCAGATTATTGCATGGCTTGCTTTTTCCATAAAGTTTTTAAAAATCTGACACAGCGTTTGTAACGCGCCAATGTAAACTCAGATTTCTTGATATAAATATGAACTTTATCAAACAAAACAAGCATGTATTGTGTAACATGAAGTCATATAAGTGTCATTTGATGAAGATCATCAAAGGTTAGTGATTCATTTTATCTCTATTTGTACTTTTTGTGACTCCTCTCTTTGGCTGGAAAAATGGCTGTGTTTTTCTGTGGCTTGGTGGTGACCAAACATAATCGTTTGTGGTGCTTTTGATGTAAAGACTATTTGAAATTGGACACTTTGGTTGGATTAACAACAATATTACCTTTAAAACATGTATGTTTGAGGAATTTAAATTATGAGATTTCTGTTGTTTTGAATTTGGCACCCTGCACTTTCACTGGCTGTTGTCATATCGATCTCATTAACGGGATTGCAGCCCTAAGATGTTTTAAGGAACATCGCAAAAAAAAGTGTGTGCTCTGTGCCTCTGCTGCAAACATTGTTTTTTCATCAAGTGATCATACACTACTCAAAAAAATAAAGGGAACACTAAAATAACACATCTGAATGAATGGAATGTTCTTATTAAATACTTTTTTCTTTACATAGTTGAATGCGCTGACAACAAAATCACACAAAAATGATCAATGGAAATCAAATTTATCAAACCATGGAGGTCTGGATTTGGAGTCACACTCAAAATTAAAGTGGAAAACCACACTACAGGCTGATCCAACTTTGATGTAATGTCCTTAAAACAAGTCAAAATGAGGCTCAGTAGTGTGCGTGGCCTCCACGTGCCTGTATGACCTCCCTACAACGCCTGGGCATGCTCCTGATGAGGTGGCGGATGGTCTCCTGAGGGATCTCTTTCCAGACGTGGACTAAAGCATACGCCAACTCCTGGATAGTCTGTGGTGCAACGTGGCGTTGGTGGATGGAGCGAGACATGATGTCCCAGATGTGCTCAATTGGATTCAGGTCTGGGGAACGGGCGGGCCAGTCCATAGCATCAATGCCTTCCTCTTGCAGGAACTGCTGACACACTCCAGCCACATGAGGTCTAGCATTGTCTTGCATTAGGAGGAACCCAGGGCCAACCGCACCAGCATATGGTCTCACAAGGGGTCTGAGGATCTCATCTCAGGCTACCTCTGGCGAGCACATGGAGGGCTGTGCGGCCCCCCAAAGAAATGCCACCCCACACCATGACTGACCCACCGCCAAACTGGTCATGCTGGAGGATGTTGCAGGCAGCAGAACGTTCTCCACGACGTCTCCAGACTCGGTCACGTCTGTCACATGTGCTCAGTGTGAACCTGCTTTCATCTGTGAAGAGCACAGGGCGCCAGTGGCGCATTTGCCAATCTTTGTGTTCTCTGGCAAATGCCAAACGTCCTGCACGGGCTGTAAGCACAGCCCCCACCTGTGGACGTCGGGCCCCATACCACCCTCATGGAGTCTGTTTCTGACCGTTTGAGCAGGCACATGCACATTTGTGGCCTGCTGGAGGTAATTTTGCAGGGCTCTGGCAGTGCTCCTCCTGCTCCTCCTTGCACAAAGGCAGAGGTAGCGGTCCTGCTGCTGGGTTGTTGCCCTCCTACGGCCTCCTCCACGTCTCCTGATGTACTGGCCTGTCTCCTGGTAGTGCCTCCATGCTCTGGACACTACGCTGACAGACACAGCAAACCTTCTTGCCACAACTCACATTAATGTGCCATCCTGGATGAGCTGCACTACCTGAGCCACTTGTGTGGGTTGTAGACTCCGTCTCATGCTACCACTAGGGTGAAAGCACCGCCAGCATTCAAAAGTGACCAAAACATCAGCCAGGAAGCATAGGAACTGAGAAGTGGTCTGTGGTCACCACCTGCAGAACCACTCCTTTATTGGGAGTGTCTTGCTAATTGCCTATCATTTCCACCTGTTGTCTATTCCATTTGCACAATAGCATGTGAAATTTATTGTCAATCAGTGTTGCTTCCTAAGTGGACAGTTTGATTTCACAGAAGTGTGATTGACTTGGAGTTAGATTGTGTTGTTTAAGTGTTCCCTTTATTTTTTTGAGCAGTGTATTTTCATCTATCAGACTATTCTGAATGTAATCTTGTCTTTACTAATACCTGTTTTTTTGGAGGATTTAGAATGGCCCCCAGGGGCAGGGGAATAAAGACGTAATCTACATGCTCTCGTATAGCCACTGTTTGAGGAGCATGCAGACTCTCGTTTCATGACAGGTGATATTCCGCCCAAACTCTGCATGCCATGGGCTCTTCAACCCTGTTCCTGCAGCTACCCAGTGGTTAATGTGGGAAATAAATTGAAATCTGTTTGTGAACATCAATAGTAACAGGCTTGATCGAATCCCTGAGCTGACAAGGTAAAAATCTGTTGTTCTGCCCCTGAGCAAGGCAGTTAACCCACTGTTCCCCGGGCGCCGATGACGGGAATGTCAATTAAGCCAGTCCCTCTCTCTGTGCACTTGAGAATGGAGTTAAGGAGAGAGAGAAGTTGGAAACGCACGGCGGTGAGATGTTGCTAAAGCTAATGTCAGCCTATTAATTATGAAAATATAAAAAATGCCCAATTACTCGACAATTCAAAATCAAATTCACTGTAATTGTAGGCTAACTCCGTAAGCCGCTCTGCACAATCAATGAACCAACAGCATCGCCTAGGCCCTTACTTCTCTCCGAGACTCATGGATAGTAAGTTTGGCACATGGCATAAGATAACCAGTCCATCCAGTATGCATAATAACACAGGCCACACTCAAAGGTGAATACTACAATTAGTTTAACTTTAGAGTATACTAGACCAATTATGTACCAAAGACATCTTACATTTTTGTTAAAAAAAATGTATACCATGCGCAATATGCGATAGGCTATGTATTGCACAATCATTATTTTAATTCCGTATTTTTTTTCGGGCTTTGGCTCATATATAAGCCTATGTGTATGCATAAGCTCTAATATGCATATTGGTGTTTTGAATTAATCATCACCTTAGAAAGTGCTGTCCATTTCATTGTGTAAGGCTTTGAAACAACATCCACAATGACCATGCTTTCCCCTCAGTTTCAACCTGTTGTTGAACTTCTTTCTTCAAATTGATCAATTACAGTGAGGTCGGCTTTAAAAGCGCAATACTGTTTTGATGATTAGTGTTTGACGTGATTTTCGATCTCATTTGTATTGATGTCAGAGTGGTTAGTGGGACAATAGAGCCCCGAGTACCAGGCCATTAGCCACTTGATGGTCATTAGTGAGTTGGATACTACCAACACATGTCCAGGGTGCATAAGAGATTACCATGACTCAACCATAAAATTAATACATAACTGACGAGCTGACAAGTGATGGACACACGTGCACACACATACACATATGTACCCACTCACGCACATCCACACCTCTCATTCAATGCTGCTCACAAATAAGCCCTGTTAATTTCACACTGAACAATGAACTGATCAAACAGTGTTTACTCAAAGAGACCCTAATGAGATATTGATTGAAGGTGGATTCAGTGCTCAACCAACCCAACACTGATCCTCTCAATCACACAAATTCATGATTAATACATCATTATTACAAAAAGTATCAGTTCCCCTCCCTCTTACCTGCATACACAGACACATACACACACTGCCCCCTCCCTCATGGTTAATACATCAAACAGCATTAGCTTTCTGGATTCCGGAAGCTTAGACAGACATGGTTCTGACAGCCCATGATTCCTCAGTCGCTGCTGCCTCCCCCTCCAGCCTTTCCAGCCTCTTTATTATCTATGAAGTATGTACAGGGGGGAGAGGGGGGGGGGGGGGGGGGTTACAGAACACACTGACAAACTAGATTCATTTATGTATTACCTTTGCTTTTGTAAGCTTGTATAATGTCATGTTAGAAAAGCAAACCTTACAACATAACAGGGCTTTGTAGACTCCAGAGACATAACAATCAATAAACACATGCATTGATTAAAACCTCCTTATTGTAGTAATACTACATCCCATCTGCATTGTGGTTATTTATATGTCCTTTATGAATAGCCTACCTTGTGCTAATGGTATACAGTGGTGCAAAAAAGTATTTAGTCAGCCACCAATTGTGCAAGTTCTCCCACTTAAAAAGATGAGAGAGGCCTGTAATTTTCATCATAGGTACACTTCAACTATGACAGACAAAATGAGAAAAGAAATCCAGAAAATCACATTGTAGGATTTTAAATTAATTTATTTGCAAATGATGGTGGAAAATAAGTATTTGGTCAATAACAAAAGTTTATCTCAATACTTTGTTATATACCCTTTGTTGGCAATGACAGAGGTCAAAAGTCTTCACAAGGTTTTCACACACTGTTGTTGGTATTTTGGCCCATTCCTCCTTGCAGATCTCCTCTAGAGCAGTGATGTTTTGGGGCTGTTGCTGGGCAACACAGACTTTCAACTCCCTCCAAAGATGTTCTATGGGGTTGAGATCTGGAGACTGGCTAGGCCACTCCAGGACCTTGAAATGCTTCTTACGAAGACACTCCTTCATTGCCCGGGCGGTGTGTTTGGGATCATTGTCATGCTGAAAGACCCAGCCACGTTTCATCTTCAATGCCTTGCTGATGGAAGGAGGTTTTCACTCAAAATCTCACGATACATGGCCCCATCATTATTTCCTTTACACGGATCAGTCGTCCCTGGTCCCTTTGCATAAAAGCAGCCCCAAAGCATGATGTTTCCACCCCCATGCTTCACAGTAGCTATGGTGTTCTTTGGATGCAGTCTTTGTCCTCTAAACACGGCGAGTTGAGTTTTTACCAAAAAGTTATATTTTGGTTTCATCTGACCATATGACATTCTCCCAATCTTCTTCTGGATCATCCAAATGCTCTCTAGCAAACTTCAGATGGGCCTGGACATGTACTGGCTTAAGCAGGGGGACACGTCTGGCACTGCAGGATTTGAGTCCCTGGCGGCGTAGTGTGTTACTGATGGTAGTCTTTGTTACTTTGGTCCCAGCTCTCTGCAGGTCATTCACTAGGTCCCCACGTGTGGTTCTGGGATTTTTGCTCACCGTTCTTGTGATCATTTTGACCCCACGGGGTGAGATCTTGCGTGGAGCCCCAGATCGAGGGAGATTATCAGTGGTCTTGTATGTCTTTCATTTCCTAATAATTGCTCCCACAGTTGATTTCTTCAAACCAAGTTGCTTACCTATTGCAGATTCAGTCTTCCCAGCCTGGTGCAGGTCTACAATTTTGTTTCTGGTGTCCTTTTACAGCTCTTTGGTCTTGGCCATAGTGGAGTTTGGAGTGTGACTGTTTGAGGTTGTGGACAGGTGTCTTTTATACTGATGACAAGTTCAAACAGGTGCCATCAATATAGGAGGACAGAGGAGCCTCTTAAAGAAGAAGTTACAGGTCTGTGAGAGCCAGAAATCTTGCTTGTTTGTCGGTGACCAAATACCTATTTTCCACCATAATTTGCAAACAAATTCATTAAAAATCCTACAAATGTGATTTTCTGGAGAAGAAAATTCTCATTTTGTCTGTCATAGTTGAAGTGTACCTATGATGAAAATTACAGGCCTCTCTCATCTTTTTAAGTGGGAGAACTTGCACAATTGGTGTTTGACTAAATACTTTTTTGCCCCACTGTATATGTAATCAGTTCCTGGAAAGGGAGTTTCCCCATCCATCCAAACGGCCACCTATACATATGTTAAGTTATGCCCTGGGCAATTAGTCTGCTTTTCTTTTAACCATTTGTAGTAAATAAGGCCTCTTCTGACAACAGGCCAGTGAATGGAGAGAGCAGGTGGCCCATGGGATCAAAGCCTAATAAAATGGATAGTCATTAGTATATCAACAGCATTGAAATGCTTTATAATTACCATGGGTACTCCACAGCCTGTTTTCCCTATAAATACTGGGCCTAAGTTCTCTTTACAATTTACAATGCTTTCATTATGCTATTGAATTTTGCTGTCGCCGCATGAATTAGGAAACAAAAAGACTGTCTTTAGCCTTCATTTCAATTTCAACAACAACTATAATCTTGGCCCTGCCTCACATCATCAGTGTCTCTGATCTGTTTTCCACATTATAATGGATGAATAAAAGCTATATTCTCCCAAGTGTCAATCTGGCTCCATTTCCCCATGTGCATTAGAAAAGACTACTGGGATTCTATGAAGTCCTAAATGCACCTTGCCAATCTGAAGGTAAGACACTTGACAGATGGATGTGAGAGAAAAGGGGAGGGCTCTCGGTGTTATGGGCATCCCATTGGACTGCTGATATCTTAAGTGTGGCAAGACTCAAATGCATGTGATCCACTATACTGCAAATCCTAAAAAGCGGATAGACAAGGCATTAAAATCACATTTCCAGGAGCATCATGCCCACCACTGCAGAGCAAAGGAGGCACGTAAATAAGACTATAGTGTTAGACCCTGTCCATCAGCACATTTACACAACCTGATTTCTAAACTGTCCACTGCATCCATGTAGATAGATGTGTTTCGTATGTCAGTCAGTCAGAGGCTAAAGGGTGTCAGTGCAAAATAAAAGGGCCTCATTCACATAGGCCTGCACTGGACTCAATCTGTTACGCCCTGATCTGATTCACCTGTCCTTGTGCTTGTCTCAACCCCCTCCAGGTGTCGCCCATCTTCCCCACTTATCCTCTGGGTATTTATACCAGTGTTTTCTGTCTGTCTGTGCCAGTTCGTCTTATTTTGTTCTAGCCTACCAGCGTTTTGTGTTTCAGTTCCTGCCTTTTCCAGTTTCTCATTTCTCGCCCTCCTGGTTTCGATCCTTGCCTGTCCTGACTCCAAGCCCGCCTGCCTGACCACTCTGCCCGTCCATTGCCCTGAGCTTGCCTGCCGTACAATAAACATTGTTACTTCACACAGTCTGCACTTGGGTCTTACCTTGATCTGTGATAGTACGAACTGGCCATGACTGACCCAGCAGACTTGGACCAGCTCCGCAACACCATCTCCTCCCAAGGAGCCACCATTGGTAGGCACGAGGAGTTTTTTCGCGGTCTGATGGAAGGGTTCCAGGACGTGGCTGAACGTCCCGACCTAACCTTGGACACATTGTGGGAGCAATTCTGTGGGTTGCCTACTAGGCAGCCTACCATGGCAGTAACCTCTCAGCCCCTCTGTAACCCGGCTGGTAGCAGCGCCGTCACCCCGGTTTCCCGGAACCCCGCTTACCTCCCCCAGAGTTCTACGATTGAAATTCCAGAACCTGCCGGGCCTTTCTTTCCCAGTGCTCCCTCGTTTTCAAGCTGCAGCCTTCTTCATTCTCCTCGGACCGATCGAAGATAGCGTACATTATTACGCTGATGTCCAGGAGGGCACTCGCCTGGGCTACGGCAGTGTGGGAGCAACAATCCACCATCTGCCTCAGTCTGGAGGTATTCGTGGCGAGGTGAGAAAAGTTTGAGGCTCCGGTGTGGAGCCGGTCTGGGAGAGAGGCTGCCCGGAAGTAGTTTTGGCAGGACACCCTCAGTGTTGCAGACTATGCGGTGGAGTTCTGCACACTAGCAGCGGAGGCTACCTGGAACGCGGAAGCGCTGTTCGACACGTTCCTGCACGGATTATTGGAGGAGGTAAAGGATGAGCTGGCAGCCCAAGAACTACCAATGGATCTCGACTCAATCATCGCTTTAACCATCTGGATCAGTGGTCGGCTACGGGAACATAGGAGGGAGAAGAGGTCCCAATCGTTCACTCAGGGATCCCACCTTGCAGCTGATGAACTCCGGAAGTCCCCGGCGTCTACGTCAACGAGAGGATCCGAGCTAACCCGAGTCCCTCCAAGAGCCTCCGAAGACTGCCGATTCACCTCTTCCTGAGCCGATGCAGCTCGGCAGGGCTAGGCTGTCTCCAGGCAAACGCATACGCAGACTTGAGACCCAGAGTTGTCTGTATTGCGGTGCTGCCAGTCATTTTGTGTCTACCTGTCCCTCCAAGAGAGTGAGTACACTGGTGGGTCTTAAATATAATTGTTCTTCTCCCCTTACTCGCCCCTCTCTCCCATACCACCCTACTGTGGGGGCGACTAGTCCAAGTCTCTCCAGGTACTCATTGAGCCGATGTGAGTCTCATGGACGTTACCCTGGCATCCAAGCTGGGCATCCCACTCAACCCCTCTCTATTCCCATGGGTGTTATGGGCACTCTATAGACCGGGTCACCCACGTCAACCTACGAGTGTCAGGGAACCACTGCGAAACGATCCAATTCCTGATGGTTGAGTCTCCACAGATTTCCCGTGGTATTGGGATTCTCTTGGCTCCAGCGACACAATCCCTCCATTGACTGGGCTACTGGTGCCATCATCGGCAGGAGCCCGTCCTGCCACACTCATTGCCTTATGACAGCTCTGCATGCACCAGGACGTCTTCCTGGGGGCACAGAAATTGCCCCAGACCTCTCCGCCAGCTTCGCAGAGGACCAGGAACTCCGGGAGGGGTTCAGTAAGGTCCGGGCCACTTCGCTTCCGCAGCACCGACTGGTATCCAAGAAGGTCAAGCCTGAGGGGCTGGCATGCCGCTATAGTGCCACGGTTACAACCCCAGAAGCCGAGACCTTTCCCACCCGCTCCAAGATCATCAGCCCCTCTGCTGTTCGTCCTCTGTATTTTTCCTACCTTGTCTGTGTCTAGAGTCAAAACCATGTCTGACTGCCACGTGTCTTCAGTTTCTAGGCCCATCCCACCCCCGTGTTATTGATGGCCAGCCAGCGTACACAGTGAGACGCCTCCTGAGGGTTCGGCCAAGGGGCAGGGGCTTCCAGTACCTGGTTGACTGGGAGGGTTATGGCCCGGAGGAGAGGTGTTGTAAAGACATCTTGGACCTGGCCCTCATCGCAGACTTTCACCGCCAGCAGCCCAGTCAACCAGGTATCTACCCAGGTGGAATGCCAAATGGCATCCCTAGAGGGGGGGGGGGGGGGGTACTGTCACGCCCTGATCGGTTTCACCTGTCCTTGTCTTGTCTCCACCCCCTCCAGCTGTCGCCCATCTTCCCCACTTATCCTCTGGGTTTTCTTCTGTTTGTTCTAGCCTACCAACGTTTTGTGTCTCTCAGCTCCTGCCTTTTCCAGTTTCTCTTTTCCCGCCCTCCTGGTTTCAATCCTTGCCTTTCCTGACTCTGAGCCCGTCTGCCTGACCACTCTGCCTGTCCCTAAGCCTGCCTGCCATCCTGTTCCTTTGCTCCACCCCTGGATTACTGAACTCTGCCTCTCCCTGACCCTGAGCCTGCCGTTCTGTACCTTTACTCCTGCTCTGGATTATCGACCCCTGCCTGCCTTGACCTGTCGCTTGCCTGCCTCTGTTACAATAAACATTGTTACTTCACACAGTCTGCATTTGGGTCTTACTTTGATCCGTGATACACTCTCAACAACAGGACCAGTTTTGAAACCCATAGAACAATGAGGGCCAATTTAACAGAACTACGGCTGATTGGATTCTTGATAAATATCCTCAGTCATTTAGGCTGTCATTGTATATTCATGGTGATGGAAATAGAGGCTAGAATATCCCTCTGGGACTCTTTGGAAGACACTCAACTGACACAAAGATCCCTCAATATGTGTGGATGATATGGATTTCTGGAAGTGTGTGTGCAAAGGTCCATGTGTGATATCAGTCATGTATTAATTGTGTGGATTGTTGCCATATCAAAAAGTATTACAGTACACTGTGTTACAGCTCTTTATAGAGGTATCATTTAGGTGACAAGTTAGGCTGCAATTAGTGACAACATAGGGAATGTGCATGTACAATACAATACCAGTATTTTGTGAAAAATCCACATCAGTGGTATTAACCTCTTAAGACTCTAGGGGCAGTATTTCATTTTTGGATAAAAAGACGTGCCCGTTTTAAGCGCAATATTTTGTCACGAAAAGATGCTCGAATATGCTTGGAATTGATCGTTTTGGAAAGAAGACAGTCTTACGTTTCCAGAAATGCAAAGATATTCACTGTGAGTCCCTTAGAACAAATGCTTCGGGCAAAACCAAGATGTATGACCGACCAGGAAATGCATAGGATTTCTGAGGCTACGTTTTCCATGATCGCCTTATATGGCTGTGAATGCGACAGGAATGAACGGACTCTTTCTCTTGTTTCCCCAAGGTCTCTGCAGCATTGTGACGTATTTGTAGGCATATCATTGGAAGATTGACCATAAGAGACTACAATTGCCAAGTGTCCCGCTTGGTGTCTGCGTGGCAATTGGTGCGCAAAAGTCAGGTGACATTACCCCAATTTTATTAGTAGACAAACACAACAAATTGAACATTCTTATTAGTGATTGGGGGAAAAAACACTATTATTTTGAACAATATATCGACACTGTGACTTCATATATATACAAATATGTAGTATTCGGTAGCGCTAGTTGGCTGTACCTTCACCAAAACTCCGATATTTACCATCCTATAGTTTGTTAGCGAGCCAATGTGTTTTCAGCTATTTTTTTCAAAGACTAATCAAAACTCATGCTCTCGTGTCTCTGCAGCAGACATATAGCAAACAATATGTTTGTAATATCAAATATACAGAATCACAGTATCGAATCGCAATACATTTCGCATCGGCAACTAAGTATTGTGATAATATAGTGTCGGGATGATACTGTACCGTGACATCCTTGGTAATTCCCAACACAGCAGGGTGAAGACATCCCCACACACACATGAACAACATGCAACTGAGGTTTCACTAGGGGAAGGTTGGTTGAGTTTACTGGCTAGCTTCTCCTGTTTTCATTAAATCTACAAAACTTTTTCATAGACCACAATCTTCTCATCCAAAAGCATCCTACTTAAGGATTAAACCAGTCAGTGTGATATTTCTAGAAGTGTTTTCTGTGTATCAGCCTAACATATGCCTTCATCATTAATGCACAGAAAGACATACGAGAAGATACACCGCAAGAGTTAATTTCAAAAGACCCGACATTAACTTGTCAGGATGGAAATAAATTATGAAAAAACATAGAGGAACTCTTCGGACCCCAGGAAGAGTAGCTGCTGCCTTCAAATCAGATAGTGTGTCTCTGCTTTGATACACTTCATCAAATATAAAGCACGTTTTGAAATAAAATTGCAGCTCCAACTCCATTATATGGATGACAATACTAGAAAAAAAACACGAGACAATCGGCTTGTTTTAAATAATTTATATTTAATCTAAATTTGATTTGATGCCATTGCAATGCTAGCGTGCATTCCTAATCAGATCTACTGATGTGGCTCAGCAGAGGATGTTGATATTTGCTGGAGATAATGAACCACTCGAGGAATCCTGCCAATTATTTTTTTTCAAACGTTAGTAGAGTCTAGGAAAAATGCCTCTATTTCGCTGCTGGCATTTTAGTGGCATTTTGATGTGAGGGTGTCTGGAGTGTCCCAGGAGGGTGTGCTAAATCCAATACAGACATTATAAACAACAATTTCCCTGCACCAGCTAACCATCCCATCCCTAACATCTTTGATCAATACCTAAACCCAAATCCAGGTGACCATCTCAAATCAATAGGGAGAAATTAAATGTATGTACTTTAACATTGCATTATACTAACTCCCCCATCCTTTCATAAATAAAGGGAGCATTTTTCCTCATTGAGCAAGCATTTGGCGGACATAAAGCAGGTAACTGGGAGTAGTGCTGGGCTGGGTGACTCAGCGGCAGAAACTAGCAGCTTCCTGCTTAATTTAAGTTGGTGGTTTTCTCTTGCGCCTCCCTCCTCACCCATGTGATTCATGAATAGACTGGACAGCCCGGCCTGCATTAGAGGTGTAATGGGAGCGTCTTCAATAAGGGTCCAATAACAACTCTTTCCTATTCCCTTTTAACTCTACATGTGACTCCATTCAACAGCCTTCCCGAATTGCTGAGTGGTGAACTCAACATGCTCTAAAAGTGTTTCCCCTAGGTTTTTTTTCAGCGGCAACAGGATATTTTTTATATATATTGTTTTGGGGGTGGCCACAATATAGCAGTGGCGGTGCACTGCTGCTACAGTAAATGCATATAGACAGTGCTTGACTTGGACTGGAGCTAACCGGCGCTGAGGACGGGAACATCAGAATTTCTACTGCTTGAGCTCCTGCACCTAAATATAAACAGTACCAGAACCCAGATATTAGTATCTGCACATATTTCAGTCCAAGTAAAGCACTGCAGTGTAGCTATGCTATAACGTTTTCTTTAAGACACTAGCCAGCTGCTTGGTTTATCTGGAAAGCAATTGTTTGTTAAGGATATTCACTGCCCCCATCTACTGTTATTACATGACTGCTCGGGTGAGGCAGGCACACATGCACAGTTACACTGCTGAGCCAGAATAGAAGATGGGAGAATGCATTAATTAATATACCTAATAGTGCTGCTGTAAAGGTCTAGGGGGTTAAGATCAGAGCAGAAAAGCAAATAATACTCTGGGCTGCTATGGAGCTTTTAACAGCGGGTTTATCCTTCAGATGAATATTGAAGAAAGGGAGTGGAATAAACCACAGTAGCTAAACAGCAGAGAAAATGTTACCCAGCTCCTGGTCATCACAACATCTTCAGCTACACAGACATTTTAGTAATTTAGCAGACACTCTTATCCAGAGCGACTTACAGGGGCAATTAAGTGCCTTGTACATCCAACCAATGTTTTACCTAGTTTGCTCAGGGATTTGAACCAGCACGCTTTTGGTTGCTGGCCTAACCCTCTTAACCGCTAGGCTACCTGCCGCCCAGACAAGAGGAAAATAAGAGTGCCTTTTCTTTATTATCCTTTCTCTCTCCACTGTTTCTCTCCCCGCCCTCTCCTCACAGCCTTTCCCCCCTCTCCTCAGCTCTCTGTCACTCACTGCCCGCTGGGTGGAAGACCATGTCTGACACACTTACATTAGAGAGGAGACTGTTCTATTAGCTCAGCTCAAGATGTTTAAACCCTGCCAATTACTGATACATATTCCCTTTAAATGATGCATACACAGAGCTTCTAAGGTTGTGTGTAATGATCCTTTCCTTTTGACACCATCCCAGTGTGTTCTACTGTGTCCGGTTCAATTCACATGTGAGAGAGGGAAAGGCTCCTGGATACCTGCTGTATGCTTCAGTTCCCATAATGAAACAGTACTAGGCTATATACCCCAACCACCCTTTGCTTTACTCTGGGCATATTTACGATTCAATCCTAGGCTGAAGTACTCTACAATAATTTGCCCTGGTCTGCATGACATTACATTCACACAGTCTCTCTGTAATGCACTGAGAAAGCACCCCCTCTCTTTTCCCCAGTATCTTAGCAACCCCCTCCATTTCAGACTTGAGGAATACACCGTTGCACCTTCCAACTCACAACTCGTTCTCGCCTCCGCTCCTTGTCCTCTGACTTCCATCCTTCTACCTTTATCTGACCCCGATCCTCAGGTAAAAAGCTACAATCCTGTAGTTCCACATGGCCATGTCTGTGCTTGTCTCTCTTCACCCTCCTCCCACTCTCCATGGTGGTTCTTATCAATCCTTTCAAACACACATACCCTTAAACACAATATAAACTCTCCTTTTCAACATACTGTACATACCCGTCTGTCTTTCTATTGATCAAGTAATACCACACATTGCCTCTCTGTCTCTCTGAGTGCTCTATGCTATCCCCGCCCCAGGTGAGCTAGAGATGAAGTTCTCCTTTAAAAGGGAAAGGTTGTAGCATTCACTGGGGCTCTCTGGAGGTATCTTTCCAAGCTGATATAACTACACTATTTTCTGGTAAGCATTATTACCAGTGAAATCAAGGAGAAGGAATTGAATTATGTTCAAGTCATCAGTGTTCCCCATAGGTAATTGTTTCTGAGCCAGTGACTGTGGCCAACAGCAGAGCACAAAGGCTGAGACACACAAACAAGCCCTCAGCTGGAAAAATAAATAGCGCATAGTCACAGAACCGTAATCAAGCAATGCACAAATTGCTATAGTCAAATATGCAGGCTGTATCAAACGCGCACAGAGCCCTAGACACACACGGAACTGTTATCAGATTGTATCAAAAACACACAGCTAATGAAATAAACCAAAAGTCATTATCAGATTCATTGGTCGTGTGTGCTCACGCAGGCAGTCGGAAATTGGGCTTGGTCAAAAACACACAAAGACCCGAAACAAATTAACAGGCTGTCCCAAAACGTACGCATACAGTGCCATGATAACAGATACACTATAGGCAGAGATGGGACGGCAAGTAGCATTGGTCCAGTAAGCGAAAGGTTGCTGGTTTGAATCCCTGAGCCGACATGGTAAAACATATGTTGATGTGCCCTTGAGCGTCACTCTGGATAAGGATGTCTGCCAAATGACTCAAATGTAATGTGGCCTATACATAGGCTTTAAGACATTTACACAAAGTGAGGATTAAATAAACAAATTCACAGAGAACCTTGATCAAAGACACCTGGCTTTATGAAGAGTAATAATCAAACACAGTGGCTTATTACACTCATACATATAACACAAACTGTGTGTCGAAACTCAAATCTGACATATTAGCATTGCGCGCACAGATTTGGGTGTGTTTGAGGGAGTTTATGTATTTTTGCAGGGTGGGTCCCAGAGTGTAGTTGATGGCGTGTTCATTTGATGAGGTTTCTGTGTGTGTTCGAATTCACAGCCCAAACATTGCTTTGCATCTTTCTATTAACTCTACTTCTCTGTGCCAAATGAGTGTGTTAAAGATCTCTACACAAACGTTTGATTAAGCTGATTGATTGATATCAGGGGGACAATGTTTTCTAGACAGCCCGATAACACACAGATAACAACATTCTCCCTGCTCTACTGATTTCTGGTTTAATCAGAGTAGCTGTTGGGCTTTATTGACAGAATCGACTGAATGTTGGCCACTACTGATACAATAGGTTGAAGCTAATTGAGGCTGTATCCATTATCTGGTGTTTAGTAGGAGACGTTTTCTCATAATGCTGCCTTGTTTCTGGAAATAAATTGCTGTTTGTTCACACATCCTTCCCGGAACGTTCTGGGTCAGTGGGCCAGGTGTATGGCAAGTGTATCTAGTTATAGCCTCAGATACACATGGATGAGGAACAGAACCCAGACTGAGTATATGGACAGACAGTACCTTTATGAGATGGTTTTTAAAATGTCTCATACTTGATAATGATGCCGTTGTATGATTAGATTAGTTGAGTTTATTAGTCAAATGAACAGAGTCGCAGATGTAATCGCAGGGTACAGTGAAATTATTATGCTCCGAGCTCCTACAGTGCAGGTAAAAAAAATGTGAATGAACAATATAAATAATAATAACAATCTCCTGTATACAACTGTAGCAATGACAAATGTTCATTGATAACCCAACTGTTCTGAGACATCAAGACTACTCCATGGCTATTCTAAATACTAATGGAACACCCAAATACTATCCATGGTAGGAATTGTACAAAAAAAACAGGAAAACAAAATACAACAATGAATCAAGAAATAAACTACAAATACACTATGCCATTCAAGACAGGGAGTGTTGTAAAATAATTAGTATTCAACTTTATTGATAGTGTTTATAAAAATAGAAAAGATAGCATTAGAAGGACAATTATTGAAATAATACATCTTCAAATATAAGTAACTGGAACACAAAAGCACTCAGAAAAAGGAAATGATATAAGAATCAACATGGTAGTGATACAAACACAGCAAACAGAGGACATAGAAGGCACAGTATGTGGGTATGTGTGGGTGTATTGTGATGGAAGAGGGGGTGTGTGTTTTTGTGATTGGAAAAGTGTGGTGAGTTAAGTGAGTGAAAAAGGAAAATGGTTGAAAATGCCAGAGCCCATGACCAAGATAGTTTTCAATTTTGTGCAGATATGGGACATACATTTTAAAATCAATTACAAATAGTCTATTTATTTATTGTCCTATCATGAAGGAATGGTCCCCAACCCTATACCCTAGACACATACCTGAGCGACCTTATGTGTTATAGGCATACTGCAAGTAGCCTATACGCAGCCAAGACAACAAAATAAACACGGTCAGAGACCCACTAAAGCAGCACAGCCCCTTCAAGAGTCTGAGCCTGCCTGGCAGGGTTGGTCCAACAAAGCCAAAGCCACCGGGTGGATGAGCATAATATACAAGGAATTTCTCAAAGCTTGACAACCTTGTACCTAGCCTGTGTGTATTCTGGTGGAGTTCCCACCCAGGTAGCGGCAGTGCTGGCAACACTAGCTGCAGTAACCCATGGGGAAGGGGTCACACTCGAACAATCAGAGAGGGGGCAAATTATTGTATCCCTTGTGGCACAAAATAATCAAAAGGTCTGACTGCTCAGACATGCTTGGGAAAATGGTCACAACGGAGTACAGCATGTGTGTCTTTCAGGGGAAAGGGGTGTATTTGAACTCCATCAGCTAGGACTTTATATTGGTTAAGCAAATCTCCCCATTCTTGCTAAAAATACATACAGCTACAACTGTATGCACTTGCACATCAACTCTTTTCGATTTGGGCTCGGGAAAGGAAAAACTATTGAACATCTGAGCGTGTGGTTGTTTGTGGGGAAAGGGTGGGGAGAGTGTGTGTGTATGTATCCCACATCTTTTGCTAAGGGGTAATAGTGTTCGAGACTGTATAGGATGAATCACAGTAATTGCTTGCCAACAAAAACAAAATGTAATGCCAGTCCTGGTTATAGGTAACATTCCTTCGTATGACTTGCCTACATTATTACACATATTATTAGTTCATCGTGGAAATAAATTAAGATATGCAAGTCTGAAGTTTACATACATCTTAGCCAAATACATTTAAACTCAGTTTTTCACAATTTCTGACATTAAATCCTAGTAAAAAAATTCCCTGTCTTAGGTCAGTTAGGATCACCACTTTATTTTAAGAATGTGAAATGTCAGAATAAAAGTAGAGAGAATTATTTATTTCCCCTTCAATTTCTTTCATCACATTCCCAGTGGGTCAGAAGTTTACATACACTCAATTCGCATTTCGTAGCATTTCCTTTAAATTGTTTAACTTGGGTCAAACATTTCGGATAAACTTCCACAAGCTTCCCACAATAAGTTGGGTGAATTTGGAACCATTCTTCCTGACAGAGCTGGTGTACCTGAGTCAGGTTTGTAGGCCTCCTTGCTAGCACACACTTTTTCAGTTCTGCAAACAAATGTTCTATAGGATTGAGGTTGGGGCTTTGTGATGGCCAATCCAATACCTGGACTTTGTTGTCCTTAAGCCATTTTGCCACAACTTTGCACGTACGCTTGGGGTCATTGTCCATTTGGAAGACCCATTTGCGACCAAGCTTTAACTTCCTGACTAATGTCTTGAGATGTTGCTTCAATATATCAACATAATTTCCCTACCTCATGATGCCATCTATTTTGGGAAGTGCACCAGTCCCTCCTGCAGCAAATCACCCCCACAACATGATGCTGCCACCCCCGTTCATCATGATTGGGATGGTGTTCTTCGGCTTGCAAGCCCCGCCCCCCCTTTTCCTCCAAACATAACGATGGTCATTATGGCGAAACAGTTCTATTTTTATTTCATCAGACCAGGAGACATTTCTCCAAAAAGTACGATCTTTGTACCCATGTGCAGTTGCAAACCATAGTCTGGCTTTTTTATGGCAGTTTTGGAGCAGTGGCTTCTTCCTTGCTGAGCGGCCTTTCAGGTTATGTCGATATAGGACTCGTTTTACTGTGGATATAGTTATTTTTGTGCCTGTTTCTTCCTCCAGCATCTTCACAAGGTCCATTGCTGTTGATCTGGGATTGATTTGCACTTTTCGCAGCAAAGTACGTTCATCTCTAGGAGACATAACGCATCTCCTTCCTGAGTGGTATGATGGCTGTGTGGTCCCATGGTGTTTATACTTGCGTACTATTGTTTGTACAGATGAACGTGGTACCTTCAGGCGTTTGGAAATTGTTCCCAAGGATGAAACAGACAGGTGGAGGTCTACAATTTTTTCTGAGATCTTGGCTGATTTCTTTTGATTTTCCCATGATGTCAAGCAAAGAGGCACTGAGTTTGAAGGCAGGACTTTGAAATGCATCCACATGTACACCTCCAATTGACTCAAATGTTGTCAGAAGCTTCTAAAGCCATGACATATGTTCTGGAATTTTCCAAGCTGTTTAAAGGCACAGTCAACTTAGTGTCTGTAAACTTCTGACCCACTGGAATTGTGATACAGTGAATTATAAGTGAAATAATCTGTCTGTAAACAATTGTTGGAAAAATTACTTGTGTCATGCACGAAGTAGATGTTCTATCCGACTTACCAAAACTGTAGTTTGTTAACAAGGAATTTGTGGAGTGGTTGAAAAACAAGTTTTAATGACTCCAACCTAAGTGTATGTAAACTTCCAACTTCAACTCTATATATATATATACAGTGGGGCAAAAAAGTATTTATTCATTCACCAATTGTGCAAGTTCTCCCATTTAAAAAGATGAGAGAGGCCTGTAATTTTCATCATAGGTACACTTCAACTATGACAGACAAAATGAGAAAAAAATTCCAGAAAATCACATTGTAATTTTTTATGAATTTATTTTGCAAATTGTGGTGGAAAATAAGTATTTGGTCACCTACAAACAAGCAAGATTTCTGGCTCTCACAGACCTGTAACTTCTTCTTTAAGAGTCTCCTCTGTCCTCCACTCGTTACCTGTATTAATGGCACCTGTTTGAACTTGTTATCGGTATAAAAGACACCTGTCCACAACCTCACACAGCCACACTCCAAACTCCACTATGGCCAAGACCAAAGAGCTGTCAAAGGACACCAGAAACAAAATTGTAGACCTGCACCAGGCTGGGAAGACTGAATCTGCAATAGGTAAGCAGCTTGGTTTGAAGAAATCAACTGTGGGAGCAATTATTAGGAAAGGGAAGACATACAAGACCACTGATAATCTCCCTCGATCTGGGGCTCCACGCAAGATCTCCCCCCGTGGGGTCAAAATGATCACAAGAACGGTGAGCAAAAATCCAAGAACCACACGGGGGGACCTAGTGAATGACCTGCAGAGAGCTGGGACCAAAGTAACAAAGACTACCATCAGTAACACACTACGCCGCCAGGGACTCAAATCCTGCAGTGCCAGACGTGTCCCCCTGCTAAAGCCAGTACATGTACAGGCCCGTCTGAAGTTTGCTAGAGAGCATTTGGATGATCCAGAAGAAGATTGGGAGAATGTCATATGGTCAGATGAAACCAAAATATATTTTTGGTAAAAACTCAACTCGTCATGTTTGGAGGACAAAGAATGCTGAGTTGCATCCAAAGAACACCATACCTACTGTGAAGCATGGGGGTGGAAACATCATGCTTTGGGGCTGTTTTTCTGCAAAGGGACCAGGACGACTGATCCGTGTAAAGGAAAGAATGAATGGGGCCATGTATCGTGAGATTTGGAGTGAAAACCTCCTTCCATCAGCAAGGGCATTGAAGATGAAACGTGGCTGGGTCTTTCAGCATGACAATGATCCCAAACACACCGCCCGGGCAACGAAGGAGTGGCTTCGTAAGAAGCATTTCAAGGTCCTGGAGTGGCCTAGCCAGTCTCCAGATCTCAACCCCATAGAAAATCTTTGGAGGGAGTTGAAAGTCTGTGTTGCCCAGCAACAGCCCCAAAACATCACTACTCTAGAGGCAATCTGCATGGAGGAATGGGCCAAAATACCAGCAACAGTGTGTGAAAACCTTGTGAAGACTTACAGAAAACGTTTGACCTCTGTCATTGCCAACAAAGGGTATATAACAAAGTATTGAGATAAACTTTTGTTATTGACCAAATACTTATTTTCCACCATAATTTGCAAATAAATTAATTTAAAATCCTACAATGTGATTTTCTGGATTTTTTTTTCTAATTTTGTCTGTCATAGTTGAAGTGATGAAAATTACAGGCCTCTCTCATCTTTTTAAGTGGGAGAACTTGCACATTGGTGGCAGACTAAATACTTTTTTGCCCCACTGTACTTCTCCCATGGGCAAAGAAAGTCAAAAGGGGTAATGATATTAATTAACAATAATTTTGATCCGATTGTGCAAACTCTCCAAAAACAGATCCGCAAGCTAGATGGATTGTTAATGGACCATAAACATATTTTGTTCATTCATTTATATGGTCCAAATAATCACGATCCATACTTCTTTGAAAATATATACAGTATAAAATAATTTATCAAGCCTACAAGCAATACAATACTTTATTATTATGGTGGTAGATTATAATACGGTTTTAAATACCTCAATTGATCGTAAAGGAAATCACATTACAACCTATCACCCTCATGCACTTAAGGAATTGTTTAATATTAATAGTTAACTATTCATATCCTTAAAAATAGTAAAGACATTTCTTTAGTGCCAATGCTGTGCTTCTGAGAAAGGATGGTCCATCTCTTCCATGTTCACTCCCCGCAGCTGGTCTAGGTAAGCAGTCAAGTTCATGAGATAGAGATAAACTTGAGGAAGAGAGAGACCTGTATTGTTTCCAATCATTTTTGCTTCTGAGTAACCTGGTCACACGGCATAAGACAAAGAGCCTCTGAGATTGACCACAGTTCTTCAGCCCATCCTGTTCTTTTACTATCTTCCAAGGGCACAGCTGTGGGGAGAAAGAAATGAATAGAAGCTAGCTTGGTAGCTAGAAATGAGTAACAGAACTGCCGTTATTGCTTTTTTGTGCGCAATGACATGATACACCTGGCCGCAAGAAGAAAACAAGGTAGCTTATGATGCCCTGATCTGTGTGGAGGGGTCGAACCAACTATGACTAAGCAGTTTTGGGGTTTCTATATCAACCCCTTGAGTTTCTGTATTATTCGAGCACTCAATCTATTCACCCTATATAGTGAATTTGAGGATGCAGGGTAAACTAGTGGTTAGAGTGTTGGACTAGTAACCAAAAGGTTGCAAGTTCAAATCCCCGAGCTAACAAGGTACAAATCTGTCATTCTGCCCCTGTACAGGCAGTTAACCCACTGTTCCTAGGCTGTCATTGAAAATAAGAATTTGTTCTTAAAACCTCTCTGGGACCGTTCGGGACGTGAGCATCCCACCTCTCAACAGCCAGTGAAACTGCAGGGCGCCCATTTCAAAACAACAGAAATCCCATAATTAAAATTCCTCAAACATATAAGTATTTTACACCATTTTAAAGATACAATTCTCATTAATCCAACCACAGTGTCTGATTTCAAAAACATTTTTCGGCGAAAGCAGAACATATCATTCATTATGTTAGGTCAGAACCAAGTCACAGAAAGCATTCAGCCATTTTTCAACCAAAGAGTGGATTCACAATAAGCAGAAATAAAGATCAAATGAATCACTAACCTTTGATGATCTTCATCAGATGACACTCATAGGACTTCATGTCACACAATACATGTATGTTTTGTTCGGTAAAGTTCATATTTATATCCAAAAATCTCATTTTACATTGGCGCATTACGTTCAGTAGTTCCAAAACATCCGGTGATTTTTGCGGAGAGCCACATCAAGTTACAGAAATGCTCATAATAGATGTTGATGAAAATACCCGAATTATGCACTGAATTATAGATACACTTCTCCTAAATGCAACCGCTGTGTCAGATATTTTTAAAACTTTACAGAAAAAGCATAATCTGAGTTCGCTGCTCTGGCCCCCCAATGGTGGAAAAAACTCCCTCACGACGCCAGGACAGCGGAGTCAATCACCACCTTCCGGAGACACCTGAAACCCCACCTCTTTAACCTCTTGCCTCTACTTGGGACGCTTGCGTCCCAACTAGAGCTCTGGAAATGCAAATGCGCTACGCTAAATGCTAATAGTATTAGTTAAAACTCAAAAGTTCATTAAAATACACATGCAGGGTATCAAATTAAAGCTACACTCGTTGTGAATCCAGGCAACAAGTCAGATTTTTAAAATGCTTTTCGGCGACAGCATGAGAAGCTATTATCTGATAGCATGCACCAATACACTACAACAGAAAAGCACAGCAGGGGACGTAAACAAAATAATTAGCATTTCGGCGTTACACAAACCGCACAATAAAATAGAAAACAGTCATTACCTTTCACCATCTTCTTTGTTGGCACTCCTAGATGTCCCATAAACACTATTGGGTCTTTATTTCGATTAAATCGGGCCATATAAAGCCAAGATATCGTTATATGTAGACTGTGTGATAAACGAAAAAAACAGCGATTTCACAACGTAACGTCATTTTTTTTAATTCAAAAAGTAGACGATAAACTTTCACAAATCACTTCGAAATACGTTTGTAATGCTACTTTAGGTATTAGTAAACGTTAATAAGCGATAAAAATCATCCATAGGCGATGTAGAAATCATTAGCTGTCGTCTTGGAAAAAATTTCAGGAGAGAGCTCTTCCGGAATGATCTGGGCGGAGACCGGAGGTAAGTCGTACCCTCTTTCGGTTCAACCAAGAATCAAAGAGGATTCAATTCACAAGACTCTAGACAACATGGGGATGCTGTGGGAGTTGAATGCTCGGTCTTATCTAATTCGGCTCACTGTTAACAATTGCTGGAAGTGGCGCAAGGATATTTATTTCCATTTTCTGTGATCAGGTTTTCCTGCGCTTTCCGATGTAACGCACGTTATGTAATAGCCACAGTCGTGATTTAACCAGTTTTAAAAACGTCCGAGGGTTTCCTATCCACACATTCTAACCATATGAACGTACTATATTCCTGGCATGAGTAGCAGGGCGCTGAAATGTTGCGCGATTTTTAACAAAATGTTCAAAAAAGTAGAGGGTCGACTGAAGAGGTTAAGGAATACCTAGGATAGGATAAAGTAATCCCTCTCACCCCCCCCCCCCTTAAAAGATTTAGATGCACTACTGTTCCACTGGATGTCATAAGGTGAATGCACCAATTTGTAAGTCGCTCTGGATAAGAGCGTCTGCTAAATGACTTAAATGTAAATGTAAATGTAAATGGCGCTCAGTAGTGGAGAGTAGTAGAGAGGGGTAGTAAGTTTTAAGTTCCTCTGAGTACACATCACGGACAAACTGAATTGGTCCACCCACACAGACAGCATCGTGAATAAGGCCAGCAGCACCTCTTCAACCTCAGGAGGTTGAAGAAATTTGGCTTGTCACCAAAAGCACTCACAAACTTCTACAGATGCACAATCGAGAGCATCCTGTCGGGCTGTATCACCGCCTGGTACGGCAACTGCTCCGCCCACAACCGTAAGGCTCTCCAGAGGGTAGTGGGTCTGCACAACACATCACCGGGGGCAAACTACCTGCGCTCCAGACACCTACACCACCTACAACACCACATCACAGGAAGGCCATAAACATCATCAAGGACAACAACCACCCGAGCCACTGCCTGTTCACCCCGCTATCATCCAGAAGGCGAGGTCAGTACAGGTGCATCAAAGCAGGGACCGAGAGACTGAAAAACAGCTTCTATCTCAAGGCCATCAGACTGTTAAACAGCCACCACTAACATTGAGTGGCTGCTGCCAACATACTGACTCAACTCCAGCCACTTTAATAATGGAATTGATGTAAAAAAATGTATCACTAGCTACTTTAAACAATGCCACTCAATATAATGTTAACATACCCTACATTACTTGTCTCATATGTATATGTATATACTGTACTCTATATCATCTACTGCATCTTGCCATCTTTATGTAATACATGTATCACTAGCCACTTTAAAACTATGCCACTTTATGTTTATATACCCTACATTACTCATCTCATATGTATATACTGTACTGTATACCAGCTACTGCATCTTGCCTATGCCGTTCTGTACCATCTGTCACGAGTCCGACCGAGGGTGTTTCCCCTTCCCGGGCGGGTGGCGCTCGGCGGTCGTCGTCACCGGCCTATTAGCTGCCACTGATTGTTTTTCCTCCCCCTCCTTGTATGTTTAGTGGTAGCACCTGTTCATGTTTAATTAGTTTGTCTTTATTAGACAGCCGGCCCGCCTGGTTGTTGTGCGGGATTATTTCTATGTAACCTTCGGCTCTGTTGTAGAGGTACTAGACGTGTTAGTGCCTGGTCGTGATTTTTTCCATTGTACTTTTTGATTCCCTGTGGTTGGGAACGTAACTTTTGTGAGCACCCTGTGGTGCGTTGGTGCTATTAAAAGACGCACAGCATTGAACTCTGTCTCCTGCATTTGACTCCACACCCACGACACCCGGAGCATTACAGAATCCCGCACCTATCAAATTGAATGGAGTCAGCAGGAGCAGCAGCCAACCCTCTCCCATTGATGGAGGAACGGGTTCTCCACCACACCACCGTCCTCCATCGGATCGGATCCGTGATGGATCAAGTGATGGAGAGAATGGACAGATGGGAGAGGAGTGGTCTCCTCTCTCCACCTTCGGCACCCACGGTTCCGGACTCCCCATCTCCCGACTCCAGCACCCTCCGTCTGACGCTACCGAGGGCTTATGATGGAGCGGCGGCAGGTTGCCAGGGGTTTCTGCTTCAGCTGGAGCTATACCTGGCCACCATCAGACCCACTCCCTCAGGAGCAGAGAGGGTGAGTGTCCTCATCTCCTGCCTCACGGGTCGTGCTCTGGAGTGGGCGAACGCAGTCTGGAATGGCCCATACTCAGCGCGGGAGCACTACACAGAGTTTTCCTGCCGCTTGCGTGCCGTGTTTGATCACCCTCTAGACGGACGAACCGGTGGGAGAACGACTATTTCATCTCAGGCAGGAGAGGAGGAGCGCCCAGGATTACGCGCTGGAGTTCCGGACCTTGGCAGCCGGATCTGGGTGGAACGACAGGGCCCTTATGGACCACTACAGGTGTAGTCTCCGAGAGGACGTCCGCCGGGAGTTAGCGTGTCGGGACACCACTCTGTCACTGGATCAGCTGATTGACATGTCCATTCGACTGGACAATCTGCTGGCTGCCCGCGGGCGTTCAGAGAGGGTCCTGTGCGTTCCACCACCCAGCCCCTCCGCTCCCATTCCGATGGAGTTGGGAGGGGCTGTGCCGAGGGGTACCGGAGGAGGAGGCCTTCCCTGCACCAACTGTGGTCGGAGAGGACACACGTCTGATCGGTGCTGGGGGGGTCCGTCTGGGAGTAGAGATGGCAGGCGGAACGCTTCTCGATCACCCCAGGTGGGTCTGCATCAAACTCACCCAGAACCCCCTGTTGGCCACATGTTTGTCTTAACCTTTTTCCTTCACTTTTTTCCCTCTTCCCAGCATAGGGCGCTAGTCGATTCAGGCGCAGCTGGGAACTTTATGGATCGCGGACTCGCCCTTAAGTTAGGGGTTCCGCTGGTGCCGATAGATTCTCCTTTCCCCGTGCACTCCCTAAATAGCCGGCCATTAGGGTCAAGGATGGTCAGGGAGACCACGGTCCCACTGGACATGGTGACGCAGGGGAATCATAGGGAGCGTATCAGTTTTTTTATTATTGATTCGCCTGCGTTTCCAGTGGTGCTGGGGACTCCCTGGCTGGCCCGGCACAATCCTAAAATTTCGTGGAGACAGGGGGTTCTCCAGGGGTGGTCAGAGGAGTGTTCTGGAAGGTGTTTGAGAGTTTCCATCGGTGCCACGTCGGTGGAGAGTCCAGACCAGGGTTCCACAGTGTGCATTCCCCCCGAGTATGCCGATTTGGCAATCGCATTCAGTAAAGTGAAAGCGACTAAATTACCACCTTATCGACCGGGAAGGGATTGTACGATAGAACTCCAGGTAGACGCTGCACTTCCCAAGAGTCACGTGTACCCGCTGTCCCATGAGGAGACGTTGGAAATGGAGACATATGTCACGGAGTCGCTGGGACAGGGGTACATTCGCCCTCCATTTCACCCGTCTCCTCGAGTTTCTTTTTTGTGAGGAAAAAGGAGGGAGGTTTGCGTCCGTGTATTGATTATAGAGGTCTAAACGCCATCACAGTGGGGTATAGTTACCCTCTACCTCTCATCGCTACGGCGGTGGAATCATTCCACGGAGCGCAGTTCTTCACAAAACTGGATCTCAGGAGCGCGTATAGTCTGGTGCGTATTCGGAAGGGAGACGAGTGGAAAACCGCATTTAGTACCACATCAGGCCACTATGAGTACCTCGTCATGCCGTATGGGTTAAAGAATGCTCCAGCCGTTTTTCAATCCTTTGTAGACGAGATTCTCAGGGACCTGTGCGGGCAGGGAGTGGTTGTTTATATCGATGACATTCTGATCTACTCAGCCACTCACACCGCGCATGTGTCTCTGGTGCGCAAGGTGCTTGGTAGACTGCTGGAGCATGACCTATACGTCAAGGCTGAGAAATGCGTGTTCTCTAAACGAGCCGTCTCTTTTCTGGGATATCGCATTTCCACTTCGGGGGTAGTGATGGAGGGCGACCGCATTAGGGCCGTGCGTAATTGGCCGACTCCGACCATGGTAAAGGAGGTGCAGCGGTTTTGGGGTTTTGCCAACTACTACCGGAGGTTTATCCGGGGTTTTGGCCAGATAGCAGCTCCCATTACCTCACTGCTGAAGGGGGGCCCGGTGCGGTTGCAGTGGTCAGCAGAGGCGGACAGAGCATTCAACAAGTTGAAGGCGCTGTTCACTGATGTGCCCGTGTTGGCGCATCCGGACCCCTCTCTAGCATTCATAGTGGAGGTGGACGCGTCCGAGGCTGGGGTGGGTGCCGTGCTATCGCAGCGCTCGGGTACGCCACCAGAACTCCGCCCCTGCGCTTTCTTCTCAAGGAAGCTCAGCCCAGCGGAGCGTAACTATGATGTGGGGGACCGGGAGTTGCTAGCGGTGGTTAGAGCTCTGAAGGTGTGGAGACACTGGCTTGAGGGGGCTAAGCACCCCTTTCTCATCTGGACCGACCACCAGAACCTGGAGTATATTCGGGCAGCTAGGAGACTCAACCCACGTCAGGCAAGGTGGGCCATATTCTTCACCCGGTTCCGGTTTACTTTGTCTTATAGACCGGGCTCCCAGAACGTAAAGGCTGACGCAGTGTCCCACCTTTACGACACGGAGGATGGGTCCACCGAACCTACTCCCATCCTTCCCGCCTCAAAGCTGGTAGCACCAGTGGTATGGGAGTTGGACTCGGACATCAAGCGGGCGTTACGGGCTGAACCCGCGCCTCCTCAGTGTCCAGCGGGGCGAAGGTACATGCCGCTTGGTGTTCGGGACAAGCTGATTCGGTGGGCTCACGTCCTACCCTCCTCGGGTCACCCTGGGGTGACGAGGACAGTGGGGAGCCTTCAGGGGAGGTATTGGTGGCCTACTTTGGCTAAGGACGTTAAGGGTTATGTCTCCTCCTGTTCAGTGTGCGCTCAGAGTAAGGCTCCTAGGCACCTTCCTAGAGGGAAGTTACAACCCCTCCCCGTTCCACAGCGGCCATGGTCACATCTGTCCATAGATTTCCTGACCGATCTTCCGCTGTCTCAGGGGAACACCACGGTTCTAGTGATTGTGGATCGGTTCTCTAAGTCCTGCCGTCTCCTCCCGTTGCCCGGTATCCCTACAGCCCTACAGACTGCGGAGGCATTATTCACCCATGTCTTTCGGCACTACGGGGTGCCGGAGGACATCGTTTCTGATCGGGGCCCCCAATTCACGTCTCGGGTATGGAGAGCGTTCATGGAACGCTTGGGGGTCTCTGTCAGCCTGACCTCCGGTTATCACCCCGAGAGTAATGGGCAGGTGGAGAGAATAAACCAGGAGGTGGGTAGGTTTCTGCGGTCGTATTGCCAGGATCGGCCAGGGGAGTGGGCACGATACATTCCCTGGGCTGAAATGGCTCAGAACTCACTACGCCACTCCTCTACTAACGTGTCCCCTTTTCAGTGTGTGTGGGGTACCAGCCGGTCCTGGCACCATGGCATCCGAGCCAGACCGAGGCTCCTGCGGTGGAGGAATGGGTACAGCGCTCCAAGGAGACCTGGAGGGCCGTCCAGGAATCTCTACGACAAGCGAGTGGACGGCAGAAGAGGAGTGCTGACCGCCACCGCAGTGAGGCCCCGTGTTTGTACCGGGGACAGGGTCTGGCTCTCGACCCGAAACCTACCTCTCCGCTTGCCCTGCCGGAAGCTGGGTCCGCAGTGTGTAGGGCCCTTTAAAGTCCTGAGGAGAATAAACGAGGTGTGTTATCGATTACAACTCCCTTCCTATTATCGTATTAACCCCTCGTGTCATGTGTCTCTCCTCAGGCCGGTGGTAGCTGGTCCCCTGCAGGATAGTGAGGTACCGGAGGTCCCCCCTCTGGACATCGAGGGGCCCCCGGCATACACGATCCGGGCCATTCTGGACTCAAGACGCCGGGTGAGGGGCCTGCAGTACCTCGTGGACTGGGAGGGGTATGGACCGGAGGAGAGGTGCTGGGTACCGGTGGGTGACATCTTGGATCCATCCATGTTGAGGGATTTCCATCGCCTCCATCCGGATCGCCCTGCACCTCATCCTCCGGGGCGACCTCGAGGCCGGTGTCGGCGCGCTGCAGGAGCCGCGCGTCAGGGGAGGTACTGTCACGAGTCCGACTGAGGGTGTTTCCCCTTCCCAGGCGGGTGGCGCTCGGCGGTCGTCGTCACCGGCCTATTAGCTGCCACTGATTGTTGTTCCTCCCCGTCCTTGTATGTTTAGTGGTAGCACCTGTTCATGTTTAATTAGTTTGTCTTTATTAGACAGCCGGCCCGCCTGGTTGTTGTGCGGGATTATTTCTATGTAACCTTCGGCTCTGTTGTGGAGGTACGTGTTTGTGCCTGGTCGTGATTTTTTCCATTGTACTTTTTGATTCCCTGTGGTTGGGAACGTAACTTTTGTGAGCACCCTGTGGTGCGTTGGTGCTATTAAAAGACGCACAGCATTGAACTCTGTCTCCTGCATTTGACTCCACACCCACGACACCCGGAGCATTACACCATCACTCTTTCATATATCTTTATCCCTTTACACTTGTGTGTATAAGGTAGTAGTTGTAGAATTGTTAGGTTAGATTACTCTTTGGTTATTACTGCATTGTCGGAACTAGAAGCACAAGCATTTCGCTACACTCGCATTAACCTCTTCAGTCGACCCTCTACTTTTTTGAACATTCTGTTAAAAATCGCGCAACATTTCAGCGCCCTGCTACTCATGCCAGGAATATAGTATATGCATTTGCTTAGTCTGTGTGGATAGAAAACACTCAGACGTTTAAAAAACTGGTTAAATCACTGCTGTGGCTTTACCAGAACGGCATTTACATCGAAAAGCACAGGAAAAACTGATCACTGAAAATGGGGAAAATATATCCATGCGCTACTTGAACCCATTGATAAACGTGAACCACAATTAATTGCCTGAGGTTGCAGTACCTACAGCTTCCACAGGGTGTCTATAGTCTTGTCATTCCCCTTCGAGTTTTTTCTTGGTCAAACACATACAGGACACCGTATCTAATCCGGTCTAGGACAGGATATTTTCATTGAGTTTCTAGCCAGACATTTTTCCAGACGGACAGCTAATGATCTTTACATCGCCTCCTGATGAATTTTATCGCTTATTAACGTTTACTAATACCTAAAGTTGCATTACAAACGTATTTCGAAGTGTTTTGTGAAAGTTTATCGTCGACTTTTTGAATTTAAAAAAATGACGTTACGTTTTGAAACGATGTTTTTTTCGTTTATCACACAGTCTACATATAACGATATCTAGGCTTTATATGGACCGATTTAATCGAAATAAAGACCCAAATAGTGTTTATGGGACATCTAGGAGTGCCAACAAAGAAGATGGTGAAAGGTAATGAATGTTTTCTATTTTATTGTGCGGTTTGTGTAACGCCGAAATGCTAATTATTTTGTTTACGTCCCCTGTGGGTCTTTTGGGGTGTTGCATGCTATCAGATAATAGCTTCTCATGCTTTCGCCGAAAAGCATTTTAAAAATCTGACTTGTTGCCTGGATTCACAACGAGTGTAGCTTTAATTCGATACCCTGCATGTGTATTTTAATGAACTTTTGAGTTTTAACTAATACTATTAGCATTTAGCGTAGCGCATTTGCATTTCCAGAGCTCTAGTTGGGACGCAAGCGTCCCGAGTAGAAGCAACAGGTTAACATCTGCTAACCATGTGTATGTGACAAAAAATATTTGATTTGATTTGACAAAATCAGATTTCCTCCATGTTGGAGTCAACAGATGTCTGAATAACATGATCAATTTTCACTTACCTTTGATGATCTTCATCAGAATGAACTCCCAGGAATCCTAGGTCCATAATAAATGCTTGTTCTGTTCGATAATGTCCATCATATATGTCAAAATAGCTCCTTTTGTTGGGTCGTTCAGTACACAATCTAAACTCACCAAGAGCACTCACTGGTTTCAGACGAAAAGTTCCGTTACAGTCCATAGCAACATGTTAAACGTTGTTAAGAATCAATCTTTAGGGTGTTTTTAACATAAACCTTCATTAATGTTACAACCGGACAATTCCTTTGTCTGTAGAAATGAAGTGGAACTGAATGAAGTGAGCGCACCAGGCGGAGGCTGTGGCACTCTGCCAGACCACTCACTCAAAGAGCTCTTATGAGCCCCTCCTTTAGAGTAAAATCCTCAAAACTGTTTCTAAATACTGTTGACATCTAGTGGAAGCCTTAGGAAGTGAAACATAACTAATATCCCACTGTATTTTCAATAGGGCTGAGTTGAAAAACTACAAACCTCAGATTTCCCACTTCCTGGTTGGATTTCTTCTCAGGTTTTTGCCTGCCATATGAGTTCTGTTATACTCACAGACATCATTCAAACAGTTTTGGAAACTTCAGAGTGTTTTCTATCCATATCTACAAATTATATGCACATTCTAGCTTTTACAGCTCAGTAGCAGGCAGCTTAATTTGGGCACGTTTTTCATCCAAAATTCCCAATACTGCCCCCTACCCCAAAAAAGTTTTAACTGTCTTGCCTAGTTAAATTAAGGTAAATATGTGTGTATTGCTCCCTCGTTAACAATAATTTAATAAAGTGTTTGATTGCATGAAGAATTATCCAAGTTTCTCCTGATTCTTTAGAACTTCCACGACAGTATTCATATCCCAAAAGAAATATAAAGTTAGCTAAAGTAGATAAGATCGGGCATCTGAGTGGCGCAGCGGTCTAAGGCACTGCATCGCAGTGCTAGCTCCGTCACTACAGATCCTGGTTTGATCCCAGGCTGCTTCGCAGCCGGCCGCAACGGGGAGACCCATGAGGCGGCACACAATTAGCCCAGCTTCATCCAGCTGGGTTGTCCTTGTCCCATCATGCTCTAGCGACTCCTGTGGCGGGCCCAGTGCACGCTGACACTGTCGCCAGGTGTATAGTGTTTTCTCAGACACATTGGTGTGACTGGCTTCCGGGTTAAGCGAGCATTGTTTCAAGAAGCAGTGTGGCTTGGTGGGGTCGTGTTTCAGAGGACGCATGGCTCTCGACCTTCACCTCTCCCGAGTCCATATGGGAATTGTAGCGATGGGACAAGACTGTAACTACCAATTGGACATCACAAAATTGTGGAGAAAAAGGTGTAAAAAATGAAATAAATAGAAAAGAGGTTAAGATCTTGCTCCTATGGAAAGGAAATACCTGCCTAATGACTTGTTAAAAAAAAATATTCAGTCTTATTTGGAATGGCAAAAGCAAACAAAATTAAATAGGGCTATTTATATAACGGATATAAACTCGAGGGGGAAGAAATGATTAAATATGAAAGCATTAGGCCTCTAACTAAAGGCTTCAGTCATACAAAAGCTACCAAACTGGTTCTCTAGCAGATTAGTAGGAATGGCACACCCCGTGTTCAAGAATGGCCTTTTTTCCCTTTATTCAGATTACAACCTTTCACTTTCGGCTATTTGAAAATGAAATCTACAAAATATTTATTTAAACAAGTCATAGAAAATTGGTTACAATTTCTATTTAATCCACCAGAAATGACAGAACAAATATTATGGTTAAACTCAAATACACTAATTGATAGAAAAAAAACAAGTTTAAAAACAGTATAATCTTTGTCAATTATAAGATAAATAGGACTGGTGGAGTTGTCACACACGCAACAGACAAAAATATAGGGAAATGTCTGCCCAAAATTACCGCCACAATGTAAGAGACAAGTGTAAGGGGAAGAGGGTAAGGAACTTGGTGGTGCCTCTTCCTGTTCGGGCGGCGCTCGGCGGTCGTCGTCGCCGGCCTACTAGCTGCCATCGATTCCCATTTTTGTTTCTGTTAGTTTGGTCTGATTGGTTACACCTGTTTTGAGTTTAGTTTTGTTTGTGGGCTATTTAAGGGCACTAGGCCCGCTGGCTATTGTGCGGGCATGTTTTCTGTTCATGGTGTTGGATTATTTGTGGATTCTATTTTTCCGGACAGTTTAGTCCTGTTTGTTTGGACTGGTTATTTCATGCGCCCTTGTGTCTTTGGAATAAAGATCCACGTTCGGAACTAAACCTGCTCTCTGCGCCTGACTCCTCCACCCACTACTCCTAGAAGCCTTAACAGTGTAAGGGTTTTTCCACTTAAATTTTTATACAAAATATTACACCCAATAGAATGTTATATACTGTATATGGGGGATACAACCATCCTAACTTTTGCTGTGAAGATACAGAATCATTAGATAATTTGTTTTGGTACACTCCATATGTAGCTTGTTTTTTGTCGCAGGTTTAGGAGTTAATAACTTTGCAAATGGCACTGCTGTGTCCTAGTCAATCCAACAATAATATAAAAATAATCTTTGCCCAAAAAAATATTTAACTTGCAATCTGTAGAAACTATGAGAATACAAAGGTTCAGAACTTTTGTGAAACATCACAGCACAGTTGAAAAATATGGCAACTGGATGGTGTTCAGAGATAGATGGAAAGGGTTGAGGATAGCTAAAGAATGGAACAAAAAACAAACTAAATATAACTAATTCTAAAATACTGTGTCCGTAAAATATATGTAGTATGTATAAACTGGAAGTAAAAGCCTAAGTGTTGTTGTCTATTAGTTTACTCCAATTAGGGAAGGATTGTAGGGTTAAGTTTAAAATAATAAAGTTAAATGTATTATAAAAAATAAAACGTATATATATATTTATTTATTGAGTACCTGTCAAAAGTTTGGACACACCTACTCATTCAAGTTTTTTTTTTTACATTGTAGAATAAAAGTGAACACACCGTGCTTCTACACCTGCATTGCTTGCTGTTTGGGGTTTTAGGCTGGGTTTCTGTACAGCACTTTGAGATATCAGCTGATGTACGAAGGGCTATATAAATAAATTTGATTTGATTTGACATCAAACTATGAAATAACACATATGAAATCATGTAGTAACCAACAAAGTGTTAAACAATTTTAAATATATTTTAGATTCTTCAAAATAGCCTTGATGACAGCTTTGTACACTCTTGGCATTCTCTCAACCAGCTTCATCTGTAATGCTTTTCCCCGATAGCCTTGAAGGAGTTCCCGCATATGTTGAACACTTGGTGGCTGCTTTTCCTTCACTCTGCGATTCAACTCATCCCGAACCATCTTAATTGGATTGAGGTCAAGGGATTGTGGAGGCCTGGTCATCTGATGTAGCACTCCATCACTCTCCTTCTTTGTCAAATAGTCCTTACACAGCCTGGAGGTGTGTTGGGTCATTGTCCTGTTGAAAAACAGCATATCTGTCACGATCGTCGTAAGACCATTCAGACCAAAGCGCAGCGTGATGGGTTCCACATGTTTATTGACATGAAACGCACAAAAAATTAATCGCAAACGATACGTGAAGCCATGGCGTGCTCACAGGCAACTACACACAAAAACGATCCCACAAAACACAATAGGGAAAATATGATCCCAAATCAGAGACAACGATAAACAGCTGCCTCTGATTGGGAACCATACCAGGCCAAAATATAAATAAACACACTAGATCACCCACCCTAGTCACACCCTGACCTAATCAAAATAAAGAATAAAAAGGCTCTCTATGGTCATGGCGCGATAATATCGCTGCAAAATGCTGTGGTAGCCATGCTGGTTAAGTGTGCCTTGAATTTGAAAGAAATCACTGATAGTGCCACCAGCAAAGCACCCCCACACCATCACACCTTCTCCTCCATGCTTCACCGTGGGAATCACACATGCGGAGATAATCCATTCACCTACTCTTCATCTCTTCTACTCTTCATCTCACAAAGACACAAGTCATTTGGACTCATCAGACCACAGATTTCCACCGGAATAATGTACATTGCTCGTGTTTCTTGGCCCAAGCAAGTCTAACTTCTTCTTGTTAGTGTCCTTTAGTAGTGGTTTCTTTGCAGCAATTCGACCATGAAAGCCTGATTCACGCATTCCCCTCTTAACAGTTGATGTTGAGATGAATTTGTTACTTGAACTCTATGAAGCATTTATTTGAAGAAACCATAAAAGTTATTGAAATGTTCCAGATTGACTGACCTTCATGTCTTAACGTAATGGACTGTCGTTTCTCTTTGCTTATTTGAGCTGATATTGCCTTAATATTGAGTTGGTGCTTTACCAAATAGGTCTATCTTTGCGTATACCACCCCTACCTTGTCACAACACAACTAATTGGCTCAAACGCATTAAGTGAAAAGTTATATTGTGGAATTTCTTTCCAAGGCACACCTGTTAATTGAAATTTATTCCAGGTGACTACCTCGTGAAGCTGGTTGAGGAGAATGCCAAGAGTGTGCAAAGCTGTCATCAAGGCAAAGACCTGCAAAATAGCTGGCACGTCACCGATTTACACAAACCTCTGACTCCGAAACACCATGATCCAGAATCTGTTGGATGCTGTTTTTGGACAGTTTGCACATTCGGATGAAAATTATTGTTAATTAATATCATTACCCCTTTTGACATTCTTTGCCCATGGGAGAAGTATATTCCCCCTCCCCCCTCCCCTTTTAGCCAGGTATATACTGATCATCTTTTCTTATTATCTGCTTAGCCATTACAATTATAACTGGCTATACTAATTTCCCCATTTACCAAAATTAGATACATGTTTCAATACTATTTATCATAAAATATGTTTGTAAACTTAACAATTCCATAATGATTGAGTGTCCATGTATGTACAGTAGCTGTACATGTTCTGTACATATATTTTCACTGCTGCTGAGAACCTCAAATTGTTCTCCACTAATCCACCCGCTACCCCCCCCCCCCCCATCCCATACCAAGTTAGCTTGTCGATCCAGTGACTGGCAGACCACCCCTGTTCACTTGTATCCTAGGGCCTTTGAGAGATTGGGACCCATACTTTAAAAAGAGCGCACACAGTGCCACCTACAAAACAGAAGCAGGTTAACAGCCAAAAGCATTTCCAATGCCCTCACCTATATTGTATTATATACTGTCATTTAAATATATATATACATACATACACAGTTGAAGTCGGAAGTTTACATTCACTTAGGTTGGAATCATTAAAACTTGTTTTTCAACCACTCCACAAATTTCTTGTTAACAAACTACAGTTTTGGTAAGCCGGTTAGGACATCTACTTTGTGCACGACACAAGTAATTTTTCCAACAATTGTTTACAGTCAGATTATTTCACTTATAATTCACTGTATCACAATTCCAGTGGGTCAAAAGATTACATACACTAAGTTTACTACCTTTAAACAGCTTGGAAAATTCCAGAAGCTTCTGATAGGCTAATTGACAACATTTGAGTCAATTGGAGGTGTACCTGTGGATGCATTTCAAGGCCTACCTTCAAACTCAGTGCCTCTTTGCTTGACATCATGGGAAAATCAAAAGAAATCAGCCAAGGCCTCAGAAAAAAATAGTAGACCTCCACATGTCTGGTTCATCCTTGGGAGCAATTCCCAAATGCCTGAAGGTACCACGTTCATCTATACAAACAATAGTATGCAAGTATAAACACCATGTGACCAAGCAGCCGTCATACCGCTCAGGAAGGAGACGTGTTCTGTCTCCTAGAGATGAACGTACTTTGGTGGGAAAAGTGCAAATCAATTCCAGAACAACAGCATAGGACCTTGTGAAGATGCTAGAGGAAACAGGTTTAAAAGTATCTATATCCACATAACCTGAAAGGCCGCTCAGCAAGGAAGAAGCCACTGCTACAAAACCGCCATAAATTGATTTGCATTTTAATGAGGGAAATAAGTATTTGACCCGCTCTCAATCAGAAAGATTTCTGGCTCCCAGGTGTCCTTTATACAGGTAACGAGCTGAGATTAGGAGCACACTCTTTAAGGGCGTGCTCTAATCTCAGTTTGTTACCTGTATAAAAGACACCTGTCCACAGAAGCAATCAGATTCCACACTCTCCACCATGGCCAAGACCAAAGAGCTCTCCAAGGATGTCAGGGACAAGATTGTAGACATACACAAGGCTGGAACGGGCTACAAGACCATCACCAAGCAGCTTGGTGAGAAGGTGACAACAGTTGGTGCGATTATTCGCAAATGGAAGAAACACAAAAGAACTGTCAATCTCCCTCGTTCTGGGGCTCCATGCAAGATCTCACCTTGTGGAGTTGCAATGATCATGAGAACGGTGAGGAATCAGCCGAGAACTACACGGGAGGATCTTGTCAATGATCTCAAGGCAGCTGGGACCATAGTCACCAAGAAAACAATTGGCAACACACTACGCCGTGAAGGACTGAAATCGTGCAGCGCCCGAGAGGTTCCCCTTGCTCAAGAAAGCACATATAGATGCCCGTCTGAAGTTTGCCAATAACCATCTGAATGATTCAGAGGACAACTGGGTGAAAGTGTTGTGGTCAGATGAGACCAAAATGGAACTCTTTGGCATCAACTCAACTCGCCGTGTTTGGAGGAGGAGGGATGCTGCCTATGACCCCAAGAACACCATCCCCACCGTCAAACATGGAGGTGGAAAACTTATGCTTTGGGGGTGTTTTTCTGCTAAGGGGACAGGACAACTTCACAGCATCAAAGGGACAATGTACCGTCAAATATTGGGTGAGAACCTCCTTCCCTCAGCCAGGGCATTGAAATGGGTCGTGGATGGGTATTCCAGCATGACAATGACCCAAAACACACAGCCAAGGTAACAAAGGAGAGGCTCAAGAAGAAGCACATTAAGGTCCTGGAGTATCTATGGTCCCAGTTATTCTGTGGCCTAGCCAGCCTCCAGACCTTAATCCCATAGAAAATCTGTGGAGGGAGCTGAAGGTTCGAGTTGCCAAACGTCAGCCTCAACCTTAATGACTTGGAGAAGATCTGCAAAGAGGAGTGGGACAAAATCCCTCCTGAGATGTGTGCAAAGCTGGTGGCCAACGACAAGAAACGCCTGACCTCTGTGATTGCCAACAAGGGTTTTGCCACCAAGTACTAAGTCATGTTGTGCAGAGGGGTCAAATACTTATTTCCCTCATTAAAATGCAAATCAATTTATAACATTTTTGACATGTGTTTTTCTGGATTTGTTGTTGTTATTCTGCCTCTCACTGTTCAAATGAACCTACCATTAAAATTATAGACGGATCATTTCTTTGTCAATGGGCAAACGTACAAAACCAGCAGGGGATCAAATACGTTTTCCCCTCGCTGTATATACAGTATATAGTGCGTTCGGAAAGTTTTCAGATCCCTTTACTCTTTCACATTTGTTACGTTACAGCTTTATCCTCATCAATCTACACACAATACCCCATAATGACAAAGCAAAAACAGGTTTTAGACATCTTTGCAAATGTATACAAATAGCTTATGAATATACAGTGCCGGTCAAAAGTTTGGACACATATTCATTCCAGGGTTTTTCTTTATTTGTACTATTTTATACATTGTAGAATAATAGTGAAGACGTTAAAACTATGAAATAACACATATGGAATCACGTAGTAATCAAAAAAGTGTTAAACAAATCAAAATATATTTTATATTTGAGATTCTTTAAAGTAGACACCCTTTGCCTTGAGGACAACTTTGCACACAATTGAACCGTTCTGTGACCTGTAATGAATGATCTGTATGAATGAGATATGAACCCTGTTTTATAGCTTTTCTGCCAACAGTTAAACAGCATAATGAGGCCTTCAGTAATGTATCAATAGAGGGTGACAATCATCTCCAGGGATAATAATGAGCTTTATCACACTATGACACACAGAAAGCCACAATTCTATCAGCAGAACAATAGCAGACGCTATGTTGTGGCTCAGTGCAAATCTCCAAAGGGGACTGGCTGCTTCATATAATACTTATCAAATCTCAGGTGACATTTCATATGGCTGCAGATCAGAGACAATCCATCCCAGGGAGATTTCCTGCAGTTTCTGATAATCATTTTGTTGAGAGACCAAAAAATCCTGTGGTGCACCATCTCAGTCTTCGCTGGGAGTGCTTTGTTTACACTGACATGAATACAAGAAGGCGAGGCGAAAGATAAAATCTGATTTCTAAATCGGTAGGCATGGCAAGATAATGTTGGTTTACATGGAAACGGTTGCCAATAGCAAATACAAAAAACACAGTGAATTCAACAAATGAGTAAATTGAGAGCTGCATAATATTGACGGTGCAATGTAAAAGTAGGAAGCAAATACGGTTTATTTTCTACTTTTTTTTTTTTATCAGCCTTGCTAAATTGAACTAGAATTGATAAACAATATTCACGTGATATCTGTCATGCCTTCCATTGCCCACAACAGACCCTTCTCTAAATGAAAGTCCATACTGGGCCAGTGAGCCTACATATTTTTCCTGATCCATCTTTATAATCTTTGTAGTTTTGACCATATGTTGATTGATACAAACACCTCTCTACTCCGAATCCATTATACTGTATATGCAATAGTTTCTCTGGCAATTCTGATAGATTTGCATTCATCTTGTATGCACTGCACTGCACTGTATACGATTGCAGTACAGGCCCTACAATTTGCATTATAATAAACGATCAGTTGCCTGCTCGCTGTATTCCATTTATGAACAAGAATGTGTAGGCTTTGTACAGGCTGTACTGTAACTGCTCTACTCTATTGTGTTGATCATATTGAGTATTGGATTTTATAGTCCTCTTACTATTGCCTAACAATGGGTAGTCTTCAGCAGACTGGAGCTGCTGTATTAGCATGGGCATGGTGGATCTGGGAAGATTAAGACAGACAGCTCCACAGCATATCACGGTGGCCCTGCTGCTCTCTCCCTTATCAGGCTTCAGCCCAATACACAGAACAACAGGGCTGAAAGAACAACAGCAAAGGAAGCCAAGCAATTAATTGCCTTCTCTGCCTGGCATCCCATTTCAACACTCAAGCTAAGAAAGTCTATTAGAGAAGCAGGGCGATGATTAAAGCTCAACAATAATCACAGATGAAATATACCTTTTATCCTGCCTTTAGTCAAATAGCACTAGACTGTAACCATACTATTGAAATGCAATACAAGTTGTGATATAGCCCTAGGCAATCTATGGGATTTCAATTGTATTAGTAGCTCGAATATTAGGCTAGTCACACGGGAATAATATATATATATATATATATATATATATATATATATATATATATATCATGTACAAATATCTTTTCCATGGCAAAAGCTTCCTGTGCTTATACAACAAGGAAGGAGAAGGGAGAATGAGAGCAAGTTAGAGGAGAGAGGGAGGCTAAAAGAAAGAGAGAGAGAGAGAGTAAGAGCAGAAGCAGGAGCGAGAGAGTAAATGCAAGAGAGTAAAAGCAAGAGAGAAGTGGAAAGAAAGGAGTATACAGTATCTAGGACAGGTGGATAGTGGATATAAGAGTCAGGGAGGGAGGAAAGAAAGATTATAAGGGTGATGGAGAAGGTTGAGAGGGATGAGGCTGGCAGTTGGGGGAGAGGAGGTGGTTCATTTGTCACTGTCAGATTGGTTTGCTTCTCCTTCATAAAAGCGAGGACAGGCCCTGCCCCCCCCCCCCCCACACACACACACACTCCATCCACCCTCCACTCCATCCAACCATCCTCCCGTCCATCCATCCACCTCCCTTTCTCCCTACACTTGCCCCTCATCCCAGAACTGAAGATGAGGATCCACCCTGAGCTACAGTTCATTTTGTACACACAGTATTCTTTCTGCTTGCATGGACACAGTATTGTAACGACACTCAGTACAGTATATATGCATATATCCAGAATGGAAAGTCCTAGAATGTTTAGCCTCGTTCCACGCTAAAAAAAATACTTTACCGCTAAGCAATGCTATTGAAATCTCATGTAGAACACAAATATAAAAACGTAATTGACAGAATTATCATATTGGAGTGTGTTCGTTAAGTGTTTGATAATAAAGTACGTCCATATAATCTCATTAATTCTTACAAAGCCTGAATGCCCTAATGAAAAAAAGATGGAGGTTGGAGAGGATAAATGGAAGATTTGCTTTGGTGAAGCAGTAGCTAATATGATGGAAAAACAACGGTTCCGTTTGCCCAGTGTACCCATGGCCCCCCTTCCCTCCTCCCTGTATGTATCCCTGGTCCAGGAGCAGAGTGGATGCTGACATAGCACTCCTGATGCATCGCTGGCAGAATTGGACAAACTCATTTATTGGCTGAGAGTTGCCTGCGACCACCTCCATGTAATGAATGGTGTAGTCTGCGTCCTCTGTTTCGAAGCAGAGAAAAAACCTATTTGGCATGGCATATGTGGCAACCAGACTTAAGAGCTGGAAGCTGCAGGTTCAATCCTCAGATGGGGACACCACTGTGTATCCTTGAGCGACAGTAATTAACCTGAATTGTCTGTGGTGTGCACTCAACTGTGTAATATGTAAAACCCAGAGATATGTTATTCAGCCATGCTGGATAATGATGTCTCCTGAGCAATTAAACAACTAGGGTAATATTTTTGTTATGATTTATAGTATGTGTATTATTAGAGGTTATGTGTTTGTGTTGGGTCCTCTATAGTGGTCTCCTCCAGCCAAGAGCTGGTCCAACAGTGGGAGAGTGGGAGAGCTGGTCCTACGGTGAGAGAGTGGGAGAGCTGGTCCTACGGTGGGAGAGTGGGAGAGCTGGTCCTACGGTGAGAGAGTGGGAGAGCTGGTCCTACGGTGAGAGAGTGGGAGAGCTGGTCCTACGGTGAGAGAGTGGGAGAGCTGGTCCTACGGTGGGAGAGTGGGAGAGCTGGTCCTACGGTGAGAGAGTGGGAGAGCTGGTCCTACGGTGAGAGAGTGGGAGAGCTGGTCCTACGGTGAGAGAGTGGGAGAGCTGGTCCTACGGTGAGAGAGTGGGAGAGCTGGTCCTACGGTGAGAGAGTGGGAGAGCTGGTCCTACGGTGAGAGAGTGGGAGAGCTGGTCCTACGGTGGGAGAGTGGGAGAGCTGGTCCTACGGTGGGAGAGCGGAAGAGGAATAGTATTTTACCAGCAATAGACAGAGACACTGAGGCAAATTACCCAGCTCATGCCTGTCTCTCCCATTCAATCCTATCTCCTTATCGCCTCACATACTACAGTATTTATCCAATTTTCTTGCTTGATTTAAAGCACTTTAATTCGATTTCATCATCCAGACAGGTGTTTTTAAACAGATAATTAACACTGGTGTTTCGTCCATCTCTCTCTCACACACAAACCCACTCATCTCTGTTCTTCTCCCTCTCCATTTGCCCTGTGTGGAGATAACAGTGTAAAACCACCATGAACATAATAATCTCTCAGTAGGCCTAAAGCACAAACATCTGAGTAGGTAATGGTTTGGTAATGTCAATAGAGTGAAAGGAGCTCCATTTGGTAGAGAGAAGAAATGCATTAATAACATAAAAGAAGTACTTCATACTGTATTAAAAGGATTTCCAAACATGATATTGAGATGAAACCATAACATTGAGAAAAATCATTAACATTGAGAAATGTTAAAGACTTCAGGCACAAGCTATTCATCATACCTACAGTAAATCAGTATTCCCCAATATAATCATGATTCTGCTGCATACCAATTAAGCAATGGACAGATATCTTCAAAAGGTTAATCAAGACTGAGTTGGAGCACCCTGATAACACCTGCATGCCCTACAGGCCCTAGCCTGAGGAATATTAGCCAACACCTTTAATTAAAATACATGCGCTGATCATTACTTTTCACCGTAGGCTAAACAAATACATTCAGAGCCACACTCATGCATTGTAAGCCGAAAGAGATTGAAGTACATTAACATGTCTCAGAGCAGCATGCACAATAAACTGTCCTTTTGACTAAGAAACACAATTAAAAGCTTGGTCGCATAGGCCATTAAAGCTGAGCATGGAAGGTTTTGTCTTCATCTATTCCAAGGATTCTTTTCATCTGTCACGCTGGAACATATTGAGTTCAACAGAGTTGTGTATGACTGATACAGGCAGGCCGAGCCATCAGAACAATTCCCATTGTCATAGATGCTAAGTTCTTCCTTATCATCCCATTTTCAAAGATTTATGCAATTAAGTCATGTTCTTCAGGGCCAACATGAAACAGCAATGAACATCTTTTTGCAGCAACCCAAGAGCCAGCAGGGTTCAATATTTATGAAATGTTTTAGTATCTTTGGTCCCTAGTGTGGCGAAGACACAGAAAGAAATAATGATCCCTTCTCATGTCAGCCAGCATTGGTCAGCAAGGGAAATGAAATTATGCAATTACTTATTGAAGAGTGGGGTTTTTTCAGGGCTTTTGGATGATTTTGAAAAGTGGATCATTATCCACAGCGATGCACCAGGAAACAATCATTTACGGCCAAGTCAGGGAATCAGCTATTTTGGATTTAGAAATTCCCAATCGCTGCCTAAAACACGTCTGCCTTTCAAAGATTTGGGTCAAACTCATCAAACGTAATTAGCATTGCACTAATCACTCGAGAGGCAGAGCCCTCACAGCTGCATACAGTGTTCCCCCAGAAATGAGTACAGAGAGGAGGTGCTAGAGGAGATGCTAGTGGAGGTGCTGTATGTTGGAGTGCAGTTAAGTGGGGTAAACTTCAGGACAAGCACACAATACACTATTTCTGATGCATTCTGTTCTGCTTTTAAGACAGAGTATATTACATTATTCATGTCATTCATCTTTAATGATGGGCATTTTTTTCTTGGTTACATGACATTTTACTACGGGCACCTCATATAACCGAAGTTGCTGCCAAGCCCAGACCTCATGAAAGCAAATCAGCCTTAATGAAGAATATGTAATCAACTTCAGAGATAAAAACACTGTAAACACATGAGTAAACTAATCAGTCATGTGCATAACGGTTACCAATAAAATCTACATCACAACAATTACTGCAAACAATCCATGTCCTGGCTAACTTATTGAAACGCTGTATAAATTGGTATTATCATATTAATAAATATGTATTAAAATGAGCCTCATGTAATCAGATACCACAGCATAACGAATAAAATCCATTGGGTGTAAAGATTTCCAGTGAAATATAGCCTTATGCTGACTTGGGTATTATGCAAAATATGACATTTAAATCTACAATTAAATAAATAAGCTTGATTGAACCTGTGTAACTGGGCACCTCTGTGGCTGAGTGGCCTTCAAGGTGTATGTGTGACTGTATACTTTCCTAATGGGTCTAAATGGATTTTATGGTGCTCTATACAGGACCTCTAATGGGGTTACATGTCGGACGGGTCTGTTGTTCTCCTCCCCACTTTTCTGTCTTTGTCTGAGTTCCTAATATGACCTGTAGACAAATACACACCCTTCCCTCTTTCTTCCTTTTTTCACCTCTCACTCATTCACCCCTCGTCTCATCCCATACCCCCCCCCCTGTCTCTCCCTCTCCATCACTCTCTCTGTGTACAAGGGATAAAACACCTCTGCAATGTTAAACATTCTGGAGGTTCTGTATGTTTCCATTGGCATGCACCATCCTGATGCTTGGTTAGAGACAGTCTAGTCTGGGTTTTTATCTTTTTCAATTCCCTCACTGCAGAGATGGGAGCGCGTTCACTGACTAAGTAAACACGATAGCTATCTGGCCTTAAGAAAACAGTTCTCTTTTGAAAATTAGCTTAGTTACACAATACACAGATTTCATACTGCTCCAAGTTACAGACGAGAGGAGAATGAAAAATATTCAGAGTTAGAAAAAGTGAGGAAGAGAGAGAAGGAAGAGTGCAAGAGAAAGAGAGGAAGATAGAGGGAGATGGGGACGAGAGAGGAGTCTAGAAGTTAAACCAGCAGGAGAGAAAATACCGTGGCACATTATTGAGGGACGCTTTGGCGCTAAGCTGCTTATTGATAAAAGCACTAATCCACCTGGCAGAAGGTAAGGAGGCTGGGATGTGTGGTGATAAAATATCTGAGCTAAAGGCAATGCCATCAGGGACCTGAGCCTCCACAGAGTTTTACCTAAAGGAGCTTCTCTTTGTATTTTTACATAAAAGTGGGAATCTGACCATGGGCAGCCCACAGAAAGCATCTGTCTGCAGAGAAATGGGAATGGAACGTAGGCAACCAAAGGCTTAGCTTTACTTTAGTTTCAGATAGATGCTGGGAGAGTGTCACTTTCTAATATTATTCTGCCTGAATTGCCAGGTAATTTGATCCAATCAACATGGGGAAAAGGGAGTCATGTTATAAGGGGGCACATTGGGCTTGAAGATCATTATCATCGTCATTTTTCCTGTGTACAGGTGCCACATATAAGTTACCATGACAACCTGTCTGTACATTTGCTCTGGCTAGGCTGTGGGTTTGAATGTGCCCTGGGAGACTCACTTGGTCTCCAGCTGTAATCTCTCATAACAGGTAATCAAAGGAAAGTTAGTTGTAAATTGCCCACTTCAACATAGCGGCAGTGCAGAGTGTACTGTGATTTCACTTTACATTCTCACCATTCACACCCAATATAGGGTCTCCGAGACCAACCATCCCCGGCAAGTCAATCTCTGAGGTCATCCACATTTGCCAATTCCTTAATACAAGGCCAGGCCAACCAGTCTCAGATGGCAAGCCTCGACTATTCTGTCTAAGAATGCTATGTCAATTAAATCAATCCCTATGTCCCGGTTCGAAGAACCTCAATTTCATTAGAGTCAGTGTGCTAATTGAAGTCGTTTGCTTCTCTGCTTTCCTCCTTGTCCTCACTGTGTTGACTCGATCACCCCAGTGGGAGGCTTGCTCTGGCTCCAGGTGTATTAGAATGACTCATTACCTGGTGAATTTCCCTCACTGGGACATCTCTCTCCAGTATCTACTAACAAAATATTTGCTGACAATTGATCTGTCTTTCCACTCAGGGTAAATTAGGGTCTTGGTCAGCTATGAAATACTTCCTCCTAATTCTACATTGTTTCCTGCTACATAGGATGTTAGTGGGAAATGTCTGGTAGTGTTTTGAATCAGATAGTAGAAGATGTCTCTGCACTGTGTGTGTCTGATAAGAGTGCTATCCAGATGGATGGATCGAGAGAGAGGGCGGGCGGGCGGGGGGAGGGGTGGAAACAGAGCGAAAGAGAGAGTAAGAGAGAGCAGAAGAGAGGGAAAGTCTACATCATGGATGGCATGGATTTGCTCTGAACTGAGAGTTTCTGTGGTCTCAGAAAGAGAGAAAGTGATAAACAGAGTATTAGGCGTGACGGCATTGTAAAACATCTGAGGAGATGGAGAGGAGATTCTGCTTCTGGCCTCGCCCCTTGAAATGCATCTATTCACCTCTCAGATATCGAACTCAAACTGGGGTAATCCTAGCTCACAGGGATGCCTAGAGTACACCCAGTGCATGGCCAGTTTAATAATAAAGTAGGGTTAATTAAGGCTAGCCCTGAATCCTCTCTGAGAATCCTTCAGGTTGGCTGAAGATGGAGTTAGGGAGCTGCCCGCTGCAGTGGCCGAGATGAAGGCGGAGCCCCACAGGGGGACAACATTTAGCTATCTCTGACTAATAAGGCATTTTAATTGCGTGGATTTAATTTAAGTACAGATTTACGGCTTCACAAGCGCTCCTCACGCCCACTTACAAATGAACTGGGAAGGCCTTTCCCTTGATCTTTCTCTGTGTGCTAATATCTCTCACACTGGTTATTTCTCTCCTACGGAGGAGGGACACATCATTAAAATGCTATTTGAAAAAAAGGTGTCAGATCTTTGGCCCGACTGGGCTAATTATCAACACTCTGGGCTCAATGTGAGCTAGTGGTCTCCCCGTTAACCACCACGTAATTTCACACATTTGGAATGAGGGAGAGCGTGTTGGGAAAACCCATAGATACATATCCCTCAACCCAACCGTAAGATCCCACCTTGCCGTAACATCTCACTCACTCACACAGCTCTGTATAGGCTTCAGATCATGTCACTGGAAAATGAAGTGGTTGTTTACTCTTAGATATCATCCTCCATGTCAAACATGCTTGCCCTGCATCCAGTTTTGGAGTTAAGTAGAGAAGAGGTGAAACCACCAGAGATATAAATATGTGCTGACAGAGAATGGCAGCACCAGTGTGCTTACATTCAACACTGCCAAAATCTTTGAGAAGCTCAGACACCTGAGCACATCTTCACTGAAAATGTGAGTCATTGTTGAGAGCAGCCTGGATGACTAGAGTAAGCTCTCCACACCACACTTGTCACTCCGCTAGGCAGCGACTTAATTATTTATTTGGGTAAATCTGTTCTTCCTGATGTGATGGGGATGCCATACATGGAGGTAACATCTGCTAAGGTATGTCACATGATTTTCTTCATCTGTCCGTGTTTTTAAAACGACCTGTCAATCAAATCACACACATCTCAAAACACTATACACAGTCACGCAGAGAAACACAAACACCGAGATGGAGAGGCTAGCGTGATGCACAGGTGCACAAAACACAGTAGCAGTAGCGTGTAGCTGGACTAGACATTTATTTCCTCAGATATACCCAAAACCTACCTCGACACAGACGTACTCACATAGACCCAAACAAACAAACCCACTGCTGGGCTGCATTCCATTGTCACTTTGCTCACATATGCTGTCCATCACTGACACAGTGGTGACAGTGGGTGGCTGTTCTCTCTTCTAACTCTCTTGCCCACAGGGGCTTGCAATCGGCCAAACTGTCAGACAACATCTGCTGAAACTACCAACCAGCCACTAGCCAACCAGTGGTAACTGACTGGGCTAGAGTGTCACACACATATAAAGAGCCCAGTCACCCATTTCCCCTTAACGATAGGATCAATTCTTGAACATACTGTACCACGCAGGTTAAGCTAATAGATTTGCAGAGACGCACACAATCAGTACATACAGTATGCACAAGGACAGACATACTGTCCCTAATTTATTTTTGCATTCTAATCCTCTCTGAGCCAATTCATATTTATGTTTCCATGGCAATGGTAGAAGGGTCAGAGCCTAGCCTAGGCAGTGTGAAGTGTGAAGATAAGTGCAGTGTGAAGATAAGAACATGTGACCTGTATGGTCTGCAGGGCACAAGGTCAGGAAGAAGTGTAAGAGTAAGTCACTCAGACATGGACCTCGCCCTCTTCCTCACCTCCTCTGTTCACCAGCTAGCTTAATGAACCCAGGGGAAAAGGGGAGAGAAGAGGCAGGCTCCGCTCCACCTCCCTAAAAGAGACCAAAAGGTATTTCTTGTGCCCTTTCTCCCTGAAAGTGAATGTACATTATCCTAATTGCTAAAGCCTTTTTGAAGTACTGATTGTGTGTGTAAATCAAACAGTAAAAAGCAGTCAGCCAAGAGCATTCTGAAAGTACTGCTTGATAAGACCCCCGTCAATAGCCTTAAATATCACAGCCGTTCCACTAACAACACACCACCTCCTACCATTGTCAGAGACAATAATAAATAAACTGACTCTTACCTGTTTGCTGTTGTACTTTGGCTGGCTGGCCTTGTAGCTATAATCCGAGTACTGGTCTGAACCTGTTGAGTTGTCATCTCCTCCTATCCCTACGAAGGTGTTAGTGGCAGGGAGGTCCTGGACCACATGATGCTTCTGGGAGGCCGACGGTGACTGGGCCTGCAGCTGGATGGAGGGCAGGGGAGAGTTGGAGCGGTAGTGTCTGCCCAGGTCTGGGCTACCTGGGGGATATGTCAGGGGCAGGTGGATCCTGGGGCTGTCGTTGACCCCATCCAGGTTGAACTTGAGACTCTTCTGGAGGCTGACCTCTTCCTCCTCTCCCAAGGGCTTGGGCGACTTAGAGGGCTTTCCTTTCCTGCCCTTCTTGCCTTTGCCGTTCTTGGGCCCCTGCTTGGGGGTGTAAAGGTCCTTGGTCTCCTTCTTGCCAGCCTGGTAGCCACTCTTCGTCTCCCTCTGAATGCGGTGGCGAATAAACACCACCACCACAATCACCATGACAACGCCTGCCACTCCAGCCAGGCTGCCGTACAGGATGTTACTGCGCTGGGCGGCAAGGCCGTAGTCAGGGTCACCAGCGATGTCTGTCTCCAGAGGCGTGTAGAGACTGTGTCCCACCAGCGCCTCCACCAGGCTGACATTAGAGATGGTCTCATTGACGAAGATATGCACCAGGGCAGTAGTGTGGCGTGCAGGCTTGCCTCTGTCACTCACCCTAACCACCAGGCGATGGAGCCCACCATGTTTCTGGGTCAGCTCCTTGGCCAGGGTGATCTCCCCAGTAGTGGAGGAGATGCTGAAGAGTTCATAAGGGTTTCCACCAGTGATGCTGAAGACCAGCTCTGCATTGGGCCCAGTGTCCAGGTCTTCAGCTTCCACTAGCTCCACACGGCTGTCTGGGGAACCTAGAGGGGACAGGTGTCTGAAGGAGGAGTTGGAGGGCTTGGTGACCACAGGATCATTGTCGTTTTCATCCAGGACATTGATGGTAATGCCTACATAGGAGGACCTGGGAGGCTCTCCCCCATCCACGGCCTTCAGACGGAAACTGAAGCTGCTCTCCTTTTCCCGGTCAAAGGAGATGCTGGACAGGATGGTTCCTGTTCCGTTCTGAACCACAAACCTTCCTCCGTCTGGCTCCACAGAGAGCTGCACTCTTGCGTTCTCTCCCTGATCTATGTCCAGCACCGTCACCATCCCAACAGCGCTGAGTGGGGGCATGTTCTCCAGAACAGAGAAACTGTAGCCACTCAGCATGAACTTAGGGTCGTTGTCATTGCGGTCCAGCACATTGACCACGACCGTGGCTGTTCCTCTGTGACTGGGGGAGCCTTTATCGGCTGCGGTGACCCTGAACTCATAATGTGCTCTATGTTCTCTGTCCAGAGGGCTTTGTGCCCTCACCTCCCCTGAGTCAGGGTCAATCTCAAACAGGCCTCTAGTAGATGTGTCTGCTACGATGCTATAGACAAGCTCTGCATTAGTGCCACTGTCAGGGTCTGTGGCAACCACGTCCACGACCTTGTCCCCTGGCTGGTTCTCCTCTGTAAAGTTAACCTCGAACAGGGTCAGGGAAAACACTGGAGAGTTGTCATTAACATCAGTCACCTGCACCTTTAATGAGTTAGTACTGGAGAGAGCTGGATTGCCAGAATCAACAGCCACAATCTCCACACGGTATTCCCTTACCTTCTCATAGTCCAGTGGGGTGGTGGTCTGCAGGAAATATTTTCTCTTGTTGTCAGTGGACGATTCACTGGCCGGGCGCAGCTGGAAAGGCACGTCCCCTGCCACCACACAGGTGACCACTGCATTCTCCCCCTCATCCCTGTCAGACACCTGGACCAAGGCCACCGCCGTGCCCACGGGCATGTCCTCTGATATGTTTGCCACACCGTCACTGTGGCTCACCAGGCCGATCCCACGGATCTCCACAGCAGGGGAATTGTCGTTCTGGTCAGTCACCTCGATAGTAACAAAGGTCTTGGAACTTTTGGGTTGGGGACCTTTGTCTCTGGCCACTACGTAAAATGTCAAATCGCTGATTTCTTCCCGATCCAAAGGCCCTTTGACATAGATGATGCCAGTGGAACGATCAATTCGCAGGAGTTTTGGCACTGGGTCTAATGCCTGGTGTAGCGTATACTCTATCTCTCCATTGGGGCCCATGTCAGAGTCATTGGCTTTCACCTGCAATCAGAGACAAGGGATTATGTAAAACGTTGGAATAAGGGTAAGAATTCAAGGATTATGTTAGCAAATGAAGGTATGGGTAAGGGGTTTAGGTTTGTCATTGAAGTTAGCTTACAGCAGGTGGGAGATAAGGGCTTCTAAATGTGCATATTAAAAATATTTTGCCATAATATGTAAACACACCATCTCAGCTTCAGAGACACATGCTTGTAAAGGATGCAAATGTCAACTGAGGTTTTTTTTCAGCTCAAAAACTGTAAACCAAAACACCCACTCAGGGTGCCTCTGCTGCTTTTGGCAACAGTTCAATAAGATGCCATTCTGAGAACATGTAAATTCAGGCATTTCATCATGGTAAAGCTTAGAAACCCAGCACTACATGCCAGATCCTAATGATTTGTGGATATACAAACCACTATGTCTTCTCATAGTAAGAGTTGTATAAATCTATACAGTAGCGTACACAACACACTGATCACTCTGCAAGATTTAAACGTTTTACCTGCAACACGGAATGTCCCACAGGGCTGTTTTCTGACACTTCAGCCTCATACGTGGCCTTGTCAAACTTTGGCGCATTGTCGTTTGCGTCAGCAACTACCACTCTCAGCAAGGCACTGCTGTAGCGCTGGGGGTTACCTCCATCCACAGCCTTAATGTTCAGGTCGTAACTGTCCTTGAGCTCCCGGTCCAGACTTCCCAGGACGATGAGTTGGGGCAGCTTCTCTCCCCTGTCCTCTGCCACTTGCAGGCCGAAGAGAGTCGCTGCATCTGGCCCCGCGGTTAGGGCGTAGTCGGCCACCCTGTTCCTCTCCGAGTCCCTGTCTGTGGCCAGGGGGATGGAGAACAGCGCCCCCATGTGGGTGTTTTCTGGGACAGAGATTGTGAGCACAGGGGAGGGGAATTGCGGAGTGTTGTCGTTGATGTCCTGGACCTCGATGCGACCCTCGATGAGCCTGGGGCTTTGGTTGTGGATCAGATCTGTGACAGACACTTCAAACTCAAGGAAGCAGGGTTTGCCCCTGACCATGCTGCGGCAGGCTCTCAGTGTCTCCCTGTCTATGGGAATTTCTGTGGTAAAGATGTCCCCTGTCTTCCCATCTACACGCAGGTATGGAGCGCCCACCTCTAGCTTGTAAAGGTGACCAGAGTCTGGCAGGCCCTGGTCTGATGCCAGGCTGCCTATCAGCGTGCTGGGCGGCTGCTCCTCCTGGACACGGTACAGGATACCAGCCTCAGCCCAACCACCGAAATCCAACACCAGGACCCACAACAAAACCGCTCCCATGTGCAGTTCCATGAAGTCCATCACCAGATTACTATCCTGCAAAGAAAGAGGAAAAAAAACAACACTTAAATTTTTACTTGGGCTTAAGGGTTTATCAGATATATTTAATGTGCTCTGAAAACAACAGTTATACATGCAGTACAACATGTTTTCTCCCAAGCACCATTGTCACTGTAAAAATGTTTGACTCTCAAAAGTTTATATATAACAGGGCCTTTTCCAAAATGCAAATCTTTGCAGTTATTGAAACACAATGGTTCAGATGTTGGAGATTTTCTCCTCATTTTAGTGCTGTACTGGGAACAAAAAGAGAGCAATGAACTGTCACGTTCGTTGAAATGAGCGGACCAAGGCGCAGCGTGCATAGAGTTCCACATGTTTATTAAAATGAAACTCACCAACAAAAATAATAAACAGCAAACGAGACGTAACGAATGGAGTGCTCACAGGCACTACACAAAAACAAGATCCCACAAACTAAGGTGGGAAAAAAGGCTCCCTAAGTATGATTCCCAATCAGAGACAATGATAGACAGCTGCCTCTGATTGGGAACCATACCCGGCCAACAAAGAAATAGAAAAACTATAATGCCCACACAAATCACACCCCGACCTAACCAAATAGAGAAATAAAAAGGCTCTCTAAGGTCAGCGCGTGACAGGGTCCGGGTGGGCATCTAACCTCGGTGGCGGCTCCGGTTCAGGACGTAGACCCCGCTCCGCTCGCTGATCCCTCCGCTTCCGTGGAACCAGACCGTGGATCGTCGCCGGAGGCTCTGGACCGTGGATCGTTGCCGGATGCTCCGGACCATAGATCGTCGCCGGAGACTCCGGACCATAGATCGTCGCCGGAGACTCCGGACCATAGATCGTTGCCGGAGACTCCGGACCATAGATCATTGCCGGAGGCTCCGGACTGGGAACCCTCGCAGGAGGCTCCAAACTGTGAACCCTTGCAGGACGCTTTGGACTGGGAACCCCCGCTGAAGGCTCTGGACCGCAGACAGTCGCTGGGGGCTCTGGACCATTGTGGACCGTCGCCGGAAGCTCTGGACTGGGAACTGTCACCGGAAGCAAATTTGGGCTGTCCTTTGGGCTGTCTTTGTGGCCGCGAACCCCGGCGTCGTCGCTGTTGCTCCTTTGCTGCCTCCGCCTGCTTCCATGGCAGGCTCCTGTCTCCTGCCATGATTTCATCCCACGTCCAGAATGTCCTCCACTCCTCCTGGGCACGCTGCTTGGTCCGTGGGTGGTGGGATCTTCTGTCACGTTCGTTGCAATGAGCGGACCAAGGCATAGAGTTCCACATGTTTATTAAAATGGAACTCACCAACCAACAAATAAACAGCAAACGAGACGTAACGAATGGAGTGCTCACAGGCACTACACAAAAACAAGATCCCACAAACTAAGGTGGGAAAAAAGGCTGCCTAAGTATGATCCCCAATCAGAGATATCGATAGGCAGCTGCCTCTGATTGTGAACCATAGCCGGCCAACAAAGAAATCGGAAAACTAGAATGCCCACCCAAATCACACTCCGACCTAACCAAATAGAGAAATAAAAAGGCTCTCTAAGGGGCGTGACATGAGCACTCAAACTTATATTTTGAAATTAGGGATGATAACGTCATTCATGGAAATGTGGAATCATGTACAGTGGGGCAAAAAAGTATTTAGTCAGCCACCAATTGTGCAAGTTCTCCCACTTAAAAATATGAGAGAGGCCTGTAATTTTCATCATAGGTACACTTCAATTATGACAGACAAAATTAGAAAAAAAATCCCGAAAATCACATTGTAGGATTTTTTATGAATTTATTTGCAAATTATGGTGGAAAATAAGTATTTGGTCAATAAAAAAAGTTTTTCTGAATACTTTGTTATATACCCTTTGTTGGCAATGACAGAGGTCAAACGTTTTCTGTAATTCTTCACAAGGTTTTCACGCACTGTTGCTGGTATTTTGGCCCATTCCTCCATGCAGATCTCCACTAGAGCAGTGATGTTTAGGGGCTGTTGCGGGGCAACACGGACATTCAACTCCCTCCAAAGATTTTCTATGGGGTTGAGATCTGGAGACTGGCTAGGCCACTCCATGGCCTTGAAATGCTTCTTACGAAGCCACTCCTTCGTTGCCCGGGCGGTGTGTTTGGGATCATTGTCATGCTGAAAGACCCAGCCACGTTTCATCTTCAATGCCTTGCTGATGGAGGCTTTCACTCAAAATCTCACGATACATGGCCACATTCATTCTTTCCTTTACACGGATCAGTCGCCCTGGTCCCTTTGCAGAAAAACAGCCCCAAAGCATGATGTTTCCACCCCCATGCTTCACAGTAGGTATGGTGTTCTTTGGATGCAACTCAGCATTCTTTGTCCTCCAAACACGACGAGTTGAGGTTTTACTAAAAAGTTATATTTTGGTTTCATCTGACCATATGACATTCTCCCAATCTTCTTCTGGATCATCCAAATGCTCTCTAGCAAACTTCAGACGGGCCTGGACATGTACTGGCTTAAGCAGGGGGACACATCTGGCACTGCAGGCGTAGTGTGTTACTGATGGTAGGCTTTGTTACTTTGGTCCCAGCTCTCTGCAGGTCATTCACTAGGTCCCCCCGTGTGGTTCTGGGATTTTTGCTCACCGTTCTTGTGATCATTTTGACCCCACAGGGTGAGATCTTGTGTGGAGCCCCAGATCGAGGGAGATTATCAGTGGTCTTGTATGTCTTCCATTTCCTAATTATTGCTCCCACAGTTGATTTCTTCAAACCAAGCTGCTTACCTATTGCAGATTCAGTGTCCTTTGACAGCTCTTTGGTCTTGGCCATAGTGGAGTTTGGAGTGTGACTGTTTGAGGTTGTGGACAGGTGTCTTTTATACTGATAACAAGTTCAAACAGGTGCCATTAATACAGGTAACGAGTGGAGGACAGAGGAGCCTCTTAAAGAAGAAGTTACAGGTCTGTGGGAGCCAGAAATCTTGCTTGTTTGTAGGTGACCAAATACTTATTTTCCACCATAATTTGCAAATAAATTCATTAAAAATCCTACAATGTGATTTTCTGGATTTTTTTCTCATTTTGTCTGTCATAGTTGAAGTGTACCTATGGTGAAAATTACAGGCCTCTCTCATCTTTTTAAGTGGGAGAACTTGCACAATTGGTGGCTGACTAAATAGTTTTTTGCCCCACTGTAACAGCAGCTCAGAATTTCTGATGATTTCCCCTCAATTTTTGCCACATTAATTAAATCCATTGAAAATGTAGCTATTGCAGCAGTTTGATACTGTTTTCATTCACTAAGACAGATCTTCAGCACAGTGCTGAGGATATCAAAAATGACAAATGCCAGTATTGAAAATGTATGTAATACATATTTGATTTCCAGAGCTTACACAGAAGTGAAAGTAAGTAAAGTGAAATAGGCCCAGTGTACATTACAGCAGCTGTACAATACAATGCAGATCCAATGCACAAGCCTTAAAGAGCTAGAAGAGTGTGATGGTTCAAGGTTAGAGAGCTTCCTAGACATCCTTAAATGTGTACAGAAGCTGCTTGTGGACCCAACACCACAGAAAAGATCCAACACCGTTGGAAAAAAACACACATTATGTTTCTTAACCTCGAAGACATGATGTAACAACGAGACTGAAAGCTTCAGAATTGGACTGATCAAATACTAGAGCGATACTAGAGAGGTCTGTTCCACCCAAGACTCCAGGTGCAGCACCCAGAGTCTCCCAGAGGCAGCTGCACACCATTGTTTGGCTTCATGTGGAACATGTTGCAGATTAGCAGGCCTGGCCTACGCCTTATCACAAAATACAGCTTTACTTTAGAGCTGATGAGAAATCCATCCTACTCTGCTGTTATGGCCTAATTTACACATTGTAATGTTCATGTTTTATTTCTAACCTGCTATGCCTCCTCATTACTCACTACCCACTAGTTTAACTTCTGCTTTGATCCATATTCTCCAAGCTAAAGAATTCACTATTTTGGGGGGCTGCAAACTTTAGACTAGAATTATTTTCTGTGTGAGAGTTCTAGCAGTGTATGTCAGAATTCTACACCTCCGTGCATGTAACATTGTTCAAACTAAACAGCAAAACACAAGCATGTATAGAAATCCAATTAGAAATCCAATTCTTCTGGATCCAATAAGATTGGAAGTGCAGGTTATTGATGCGCTAATTGCTTAGTTATTGATGTGTCCCTTTTTACATTTGCAGGGCAGCCTCCAATCAATGTGGATTGAATGATATGCTTGTGAGGTAAAAGCATGATTAGAAAGTACAATGCAAAGCACAATTTTTTAAAGCATAGACTACAACTACACACAAACTAAATATGTTGCAATCTATTGAGATGTAACATATAAATTTAATCGGAGGAGATCAGAGAATAAATTACTTTTCTAGCCTGATATAGACCATGCGGTGACAATGTGGAGACAAATTTAAAGACAAAGAGAGCTAGGTAATCTAAAGTGCATTATCATCCTCCATATCCACCCTCGCTGATAAAGACAGTCAACAAGTTCAAAAGTTATGATCCAATACAATATCTCCTTAAAAATTGTTGTCCCCAACGATGAAAATCGGGGAGGGGACTGTGGATCGGTCTCCGTTCGTCCCACCGTCCGTTTGCTTTACTAAGGAGCATGATGAGAGCTGCAGTGAACTGAGCTACTGTACTACTGTACTAGAAAGATCTAAACAAGATGGCCTTTATGCCTTTTGTAGATAGACCTAATAGTAATCATAAACAAGCCTCATCGTCCTCCAAGTCAGCCATCCACTTGCAAACAATAGGCCTAATATCCAGAACGACCGTACTGTATTAACTAACGTGATAATAATTCAAAAGCTTCTTGGATGACTTGTCTAAAACAGATCCAAAGAGATCTAAAATAAATCCTAATAAATAAATACTACCCTCTAAATTAAGCTAAATCCTATAATACCCACCCCCAATAAGTGTCAGGAGTCTCCATACAGTGAATGAATGTCTCTAAGAGGTCATTTAAAGTCTCCTTAATAAAGCACCAACCACACTTCTCTTTAGATAAGAGACTCTCCAAACACTCATTAGAAGTGATCACATCATCACTTACAAGGAGATAATTACAACAATAGTCTTTCAACAGTCTCTACTCCAGATCAGGTACACAAACATTGTATTCTGTATGAGTGTGTGGACAGTAGCAACTCGGATTATAGTCACACATTCATTGTCAGATAGTCTATGGAACCCTCAATTCCAGATTAGAGGCTATAGGCTACACCAAGTAACAAACATAGTTTACTCATACCTATGAGTTGACTCTATTCCACTGAAGAGTCTAAGCCTAGTTTCCATTTCAGATAAGAGTCTATACGCTTTCCTATAACAGATAAGAGCAGAAACACAATTACAACTCAACCTGGACTGCAATGAAGCATGCTTTTGAGGGCCGCAGCACTGCAAATTGGGAGCATCCCTTCAACAGAGGGTGAGTTCAACAGCACTGGAATTGTGGAAAAGCCAGAGCGGGTAATGAGGGAAATGGCTTGTGTGATATTCACCAAAGAAAATAAATAAACAAAATCTCATGAAATTGTGATATTAAATTACTCATGCAGTTCCAGCTGTTTTACAAGTAAATATTAATAAAACATAGTCCCAGAGTTCAGAATCGGTTTAAAAGTGGATTTCTATCATATTGAGTGAGACAAAATATTTGAAGAAGAATATCAGCTACTCAGACCATGTTGAATCATTTCAACCATAGCAATAGCCATTACTGGGTCAGAAAAGCAACCCAAGGATTCTGTGTGTTGAGTTGTGCTCTGAAATCATGTTTCTCCATTTATCAAAATGCCATAGAGATTATAACCTTCGGCATGCAGCGAAAAATTAGAGACATGAAAATGATCTTATCCTGATGTTTGTCAGCTATATTCATTATCAGTTGCAACACAAGCAGCTTTTATCAACAGCTTGTACAAGCCATTCTGGTGACATCTGTCTTCCGTGTGGCAGTGACCTTTTCTCTTCCCCCACAGCCTGTTCACTGAAAGATCATGATCATCAACAGGTTATGGGATGATCCTCACCAGCTATGCATCATTAAATGACTCATCAGTCCTCTGCTTCACAATGATTGCATTCCAAATATACAGTAGGCCTATATTGCTATGGAACTAACGGTTTTCATTCCTTGGCTTTATACCACATGCCAACACATTTCTCTTTAAATCACCCTGTTACCTTAGAAATAGTAGAGTTTAAATCACTCTGTCACAAACACACAGTACTGAATTATAAGAATGTGTGTAGCTCAAAATTGAGTAAATCAATCATTGAAAGATTGAATTAAATCATGAATAAGCATGTCAAATTTAGTTTGTTTTCATATGGTAAGCCTTCGTCATATGGTAAGCCTTCGTCATATGGTAAGCCTTCGTCATATGGTAAGCCTTCGTCATATGGTAAGCCTTCGTCCCGCAAAGCCTTTCAAGACATACTGTCTGACATATAAATATGTACTGTAGTTCAGTGATGCTTTTGAGATGGATGGAAATGCTAAAACATTTAATGAATCAATGGCTGAAGAGAACACATCAGGGGAATGGCAGTCTGATTGAATCAACAGGTTTGAATGGCCGACGATGAAAACCCTGGCTTGAGCTTCAAGCTATACCCATACCTCACATATAATATGTACACAAACACAGAACTTTATCAGCTCATCTGACTCTAAAACATACCAGAAGCAGCTTACCAATAAACACATAAAAAATGTTTTAAACACAATGGTTGAAAAGGGAACCCAACACCACAAGTCTGTCAGTTGCTTCATTCAGGCTCCGCTTACACAGGCAGCCCAATACCGCTATTTTTTTCCCACTAATTGGTCTTTTGACCAATCACATCAGATCTTTTCAAATCGAACCACCGACGTGGGCACCCGCAATTCACGAGGACTGTGTTCTCTCATTGTCCGTGGCCGACGTGCGTAAGTAATTTAAGCGGGTTAAGCCTCACAAGGCTGCCAGCCTAGATGGCATCCAAAGCCACATCCTCATAGCATGTGCAGATCAGCTGGCTGGAGTGTTTAGGGACATGTTCAATCTCTCCATATCCCAGTCTGTTGTCCCCACTTGCTTCAAGATGTCTACCATTGTTCCTGTTCCCAAGAAAGTGAAGGTAATGGAACTAAACAACATTCACAAGGCCGCAGGGCCAGATGGATTACCAGGACATGTACTCAGAGCACGCACTGACCAACTGGCAAGTGTCTTCACTGACATTTTCAACCTGTCCCTGACCGAGTCTGCAATAGCTACATGTTTCAAGCAGACCACCATAGTCCCTTTTCCCAAGAACACCAAGGTAACTTGCCTAAATGACTATCGACACGTAGCACTCACGTCCGTAGCAGTGAAGTGCTTTGAAAGGCTGGTCATGGCTTACATCAACACCATCATCTGAGAAACCCTAGACCCACTCCAATTCGCATACCGCCCCAACAGATCCACAGATGACGCAATCTCTATTGCACTCCACACTGCCCTTTCCAACCTGGACAAGAGAAAACCTATGTAAGAATGCTGTTCATCAACTACAGTTCAGCCTTCAATATAGTGCCCTCTAAGCTCATCTTTAAGCTCAGGGCCCTGGGTCTGAACCCCTCCCTGTGCAAACTGGGTCCTGGACTTCTTTACGGGCTGACCCCAAGTGGTTGAGGTAGGCATACAACACCTCCGCCACAGGGGTGCATGCTCAGACCCCTCCTGGACTCCATGTTCACCCTTGACTGCATGGTCACGCACATCTCCAAATCAAACAGTGGTAGGCCAGATTACAAACAAATAACCTCTCCCATAATGTCAACAAAATGAAGAGCTAATTGTGGACTAAAAGAGACAGCAGAGAGAGCACACCCCAATCCACATTGACGGGGAAGCAGTAGAGAGAGTCAAAAGCTTCAAGATCATTGGCGTGCACATCACTGATGACCTGAAATGGTCCCTCTTCACAGACAGTTTGGTGAAGGCGGCACAACAGCCTAAAACCCTCACAAACTTCTACGGATGCACCACTGAGAGCATCTTGTATCACCGCCTGGGTCGTCAATTGCACCGTCTGCAACTGCAGGGCTCTCAAGAGGGTTGTGTGTTTAGCCCAATGCATCACTGGGGGCACATTGCCTGCCTTCCAGTATACTGTATCTACAGGACCCACTGTCATAGAAAGGCCAAGAAGATCATCTGGCCTTCGAGGCAGAGTTCCTCTGTCCAGTGTCTGTGTTATTTTGCCCATCTTAATCTTTTAATTTTATTGGCCAGAGATATGGCTTATTATTTGCAACTCTGCCTAGAAGGACAGCATCCCGGAGTCGCCTCTTCACTGTTGACATTGAGACTGGTGTTTTGTGGGTACTATTTAATGAAGCTGCCAGTTGAGGACTTGTGATGTGTCTGTTTCTAAAACTAGACACTCTAATGTACTTGTCCTCTTGCTCAGTTGTGCACCGGGGCCTCCCATTCCTCTTTATATTCTGGTTAGGGCCAGTTTGTACTGTTCTGTGAAGGGAGTAGTACACAGTGTTGTACGAGATCTTCCGTTTCTTGGAATTTATCACATGGAGTAGCCTTCATTTCTCAGAACAAGAATAGACTGACGAGTTTCAGCAGAAAAGTATTTGTTTCTGGCCATTTTGAGCCTGTAATCGAACCCACAAATGCTGATGCTCCAGATACACTACTAGTCTAAAGAAGGCCAGTTTTATTCTTCTTTAAATCAGTACCACAGTTTTCAGCTGTGCTAACATAATTGCAAAGGGGTTTTCTAATGATCAATTAGCCATTTAAAATTATAAACTTGGATGAGCTAACACAACGTGCCATTGGAACACAAGAGTGATGATTGCTGATAACGGGCCTCTGTACGCCTATGTAGATATTCCATTTAAAACATCTGCCGTTTCCAGCTACAATAGTCATTTACAACATAAAACAAAGACATCTCTATGTGAACCCAAACTTTTGAATGGTAGTGTACGTACATACTGTATTCTAGTCATGGCTCACCCTATATAATTACAGCTGTACACTCATTTTCTATTCTTATAATGTCCATACACAACATTTATATATATATATATAAATACATATACACACACACACACACACACACACACGAGTCAAAACTTTTTTTTTCTTCAATTTTCTATATTGTACAATAATAGTAAAGACATCAAAACTCTGGAAAAACACATGGAATCATGAAGTTACCAAAAAAGTGTTCAAAATATAAATATATATCAAAATATATTTTATATTTGAGATTCTTCAAAGTAGCCACCCTTTGCCACAGCTTTGCACACTCTGGGCATTCTCTCAACCAGCTTCACCTGGAATGCTTTTCCAACAGTCTAGAAGGAGTTCCCACATACGCCGAGCACTTGTTGGCTGCTTTTTCTTCAGTCTGCAGTCCAACCCATCCCAAAACATCTCAATTGGGTTGAGGTCGGGTGATTGTGGAGGCCAGGTCATCTGATGCAACACACCATCACTCTCCTTCTTGGTCAAATAGCTCCTTCACAGCCTGGAGGTGTCTTTTGAGACAATGTCCTGTTGATAAACAAATGATAGTCCCACTAAGCCCAAACCAGGTGGAATGGCATATCACTGCAGAATGCTGTGGTTGCCATGCTGGTTAAGTGTGCCTTGAATTCTAAATAAATCACAGACAGTGTCACCAGCAAAGCATCACACCTCCTCCCCCATGCTTCACGGTGGGAAACACACATGCAGAGATCATCCATTCACCTACTCTGCGTCTCACAGAGAAGACACGGCGGTTGGAACCAAAAATCTCAAATTTGGACTGATCAGATCAAAGAACCAATTTCCACCAGTCTAAATGTCCATTGCTCGTGTTTCTTGGCCCAATTAAGTCTCTTATTCTTATTGGTGTCCTTTAGTTGTGGTTTCTTTCCAGCAATTTGACCATGAAGGCCTGATTCACGCTGTCTTCTCTGAAGCATTTATTTGGGCTGCAATTTCTGAAGCTGGTAACCCTAATGAATTGATCCTCTGCTGCAGAGGTAACTGGATCTTCCTTTCCTGTGGTGGTACTTATGAGAGCCTGTTTCATCATAGCACTTGATGTTTTTTGCTATTGTACTTGAAGGTCAGTCAATTCTGAAAAGTTTCTTCATGTCTTAAAGAAATGATGGACTGTCGTTTATCTTTGCTTATTTGAGCGGTTCTTGCCATAATATGGCCTTGGTCTTTTACCAAATAGGGCTATCTTCTGTATACCACCCCTACCTTGTCACAACACAACTGACTGGCTCAAACGCATTAAGAAGGAAAGAAATTCCATGGCTAGACAGCACATTTCATGTCTTGCCGTAGATTTCCAAGCAGATTTAAGTCGCAACTCAGGAACATTCTGTGTCTTCGTGGTAAGCAACTCCAGTGTAGATTTGGCTTTGTGATGTTGGTTATTGTCCTACTGAAAGGTGAAATACTCTCTCAGTTTGTGGTGTAAAGCAGAATGAAGCAGGTTTCCTCCTGGATTTTTGTCTGTGTTTAGCTCCATTCCGTTTCTTTTCATCCTAAATATTCTCCAGTCTGTGCCAAAGTCAAACATACCCATACCATAATGCAGATACCGCCATGCTTGAAAATAAGGAGGTAGTTACTCAATGATGTGTTGGATTGGCCCAAAACATAAGGCTATGCATTTAGGCCAAAATGTATATTCCTTTGCAGTGTTTTTTTTGCATTATTACTTCAGTGACTTTTTGCATACACATGCATGTTCTGTATATTTTTATTATCACTGTCATTTAGGTCATTATTGTGGAGTCACTACAATGTTGCTGATCCATCTTCAGTTTTGTCCCATCACAGCCATTGAACTCTGTAGCTGTTTTAAAATCACAAATGTCCTCATGGTGACATTCCTAAGCAGTTTCCTTTCCTGTCCAGCAGCTCAGTTCATTAGGACGACTGATTATTTGAAGTTTATGGGTGGTTTAATTATTATCTTGACTATGTTTTAACATATATTCAATGTCAGATTTGATTATTTTTACCCATCAACAAATTACTGTCCTTCTTAATGAGGCTTTCTAAAACCTACTTGGTCTTTGTAGTTGAATCTGTGCTTGAAATCCAATATTTGACTGAGGGACCTTACAGATTTTGTCAACCACAGAGTGACTCCATATAACTTATGTGATTTGTTAAGCCAAATTTTACTTCTGAACTAATTTAGGCTTGCTTTAACAAAAGGGGTGAATACTTATGCTATAGTACTTATGCTCAACTATAGTTGAGTTAATTTGTAAAAATGTGTAGAATAAAATTAATACTATGACATTATGGATTATTTTGTTTAGATCAATGAAAAAATATATAAATCTATTTCAATCCCACTTTTTAACGTAGTAAAATGTGAAAAAAGTTCAAGGGGGTGTAGACTTTCTGTAGGCACTGTATACACTATATATAGATATACACACAAACGTATGTGGACACCCCTATTTCAGCCACACCCATTGCTGACAGGTTTATAATATCAAGTACACAGCCATGCAATCTCCATAGACAAACATTGTCAGTAGAATGGCCCATATTGAAGAGCTAAGTGACTTTCAACGTGTCATCGTCATAGGATGCCACCTTTCTAGCAAGTCAGTTAGTCCAATATCTGCCCTCATAGAGCTGCCCCCAACTGTATGTGCTATTATTGTGAAGTGGAAATGCCTAGAAGCAACAAAGGCTCAGCAGCGAAGTGGTAGGACACACAAGCTCACAGAATGGACCGTCGAGAACTGAAGAGCATAGTGCATAAAATTCCTTTGTCTTCGGTTGCAACACTCACTAACGAGGTCCAACTGCCCCAGGAATCAACGTCAGCACAAGAACTGTTCATCGGAAGCTTCATGAAATGGGTTTCCATGGCCGAGCAGCTGCACACAAGCCTAAGAGCACCATACGCAATGTCAAGCGTTAGCTGGAGTGGTGTAAAGCATTCTCGGGAGTGATGAATCACACTTCACCATCTGGCAGTCGAACGGATGAATCTGGGTTTGGCGGATGCCAGGACAACGCTACCTGTCCGAATGCATAGTACCAACTGTAAAGTTTGGTGGAGGAGGAATAATGGTCTGGGGCTCGGCCCCTTAGTTCCAGTGAAGGGAAATCTTAACGCTTCAGCATACAATGACATTCTATATGATTCTATGCTTCCAACTTTGTGGCAACAGTTTGGGGAAGGCCCTGTCCTCGTTCAGCATGATAATGCCCCCTGTGCACAAAGCGAGGTCCAAACAGAAATTATTTGTCGAGATCGGTGTGGAAGAACTAGGCTGGGCTGCACAGCCAACAGCGAGCCAGGCCTAATCCCCCAACATCACCGCCAGACGCCACTGTTGCTCTAGTGCCTGAATGGAAGCAAGTCCCGGTAGCAATGTAGTGGAAAGCCTTCCCAGAAGAGTGGAGGCTGTTATAGCAGCAAAGTGGGAACCAACTCCATATTAATACCCATGATTTTGGAATGAGATGTTCGACAAGCAGATGTCCACATACTTTTGATCATAAAATATAAATACAGCATACATATATAAACTCAGCAAAACTGAGCTTCAATGCCATACAACACTCCTTACATGGCCTCCAACTGCTCTTAAATGCTAGTAAAACCAAAAGCATGCTTTCAACCGTTCGCTGCCCGCACCCGCCCGCCCGACTAGCATCACCACCCTGGACGGTTCCGACCTAGAATATGTGGACAACTATAAATACATGGGTGTCTGGCTAGACGGTAAACTCTCCTTCCAGACTCATATTAAACATCTCCAATCCAAAATCAAATCTAGAATCGACTTTCTATTTCGCAACAAAGCCTCCTTCACTCACGCCGCCAAACTTACCCTAGTAAAACTGACTATGCTACCGATCCTCGACTTCGGCGATGTCATCTACAAAATAGCTTCCAACACTCTACTCAGCAAACTGGATGCAGTCTATCACAGTGCCATCCATTGTGTTACCAAATTACCTTATACCACCCACCACTGCAACCAGTATGCTCTAGGCGGCTGGCCCTCGCCACATATTCGTCGCCAGACCGACTGGCTCCAGGTCATCTATAAGTCTATGCTAGGTAAAGCTCTGCCTTATCTCAGTTCACTGGTCACGATAACAACACCCACCCGTAGCACACGTTCCAGTAGGCACATCTCACTGATCATCCCCAAAGGCAACACCTCATTTGGCCACCTTTCCTTCCAGTTCTCTGCTGCCAGTGACTGGAACGAATTGCAAAAATCAACTATTTGAGCAGCTAACCGATCGCTGCAGCTGTACATAGTCCATCTGTAAATAGCCCACCCATTCTACCTACCTCATCCCCATACTGTTTTTATTTTATTTACTTTTCTGCTCTTTTGCACACCAGTATCTCCACTTGCACATCATCTGCTCATGTATCACTCCAGTGTTAATCTGCTAAATTGTAATTATTCGCTCCTATTACCTATTTATTGCCTAACTCATGCCTTTTGCACACCCTGTATATAGACTTAATTTTTTCTACTGTGTCATTGACTTGTTTATTGTGTTATTGGCTTGTTTATTGTTTACTCCATGTGTAACTCTGTGTTGTTGTCTGTGTCACACTGCTTTGCTTTATCTTGGCCAGGTCGCAGTTGCAAATGAGAACTTGTTCTCAACTAGCCTACCTGGTTAAATAAAGGTGACTTTTTTTTATTTTTTTTTTTAAATAAATGTCCTCTCTCACTGTCAACTGCGTTTATTTTCAGCAAACGTAAATATGTGTAAATATGTGTATGAATATAACAAGATTATACAACAGACAAACTGAGCAAGTTCCACAGACATGTGACTGAATGTGACTGAACAGAAATTGAATAATGTGTCCCTGAACAAAGGAGGGGGTCAAAATCAAAAGTAACAGTCAGTATCTGGTGTGGTCAACAGCTGCATTAAGTACTGCAGTGCAGATGTTACCCCACTCTTCCACCAAGGCACCTGCAATTTCCCAGACATTTCTGGGGGGAATGGCCCTAGCCCTCACCCTCCGATCCAACAGGTCCCAGATGTGCTCAATGGGATTGAGATCCGGGCTCTTCGCTGGTCATGGCAGAACACTGATATTCCTGTCTTGCAGGAAATCACACACAGAATGAGCAGTGTGGCTGGTGGCAATGTCTTGCCGGAGGGTCATGTCAGGATGAGCATGCAGGAAGGGTACCACATGAATACATGCCTTGGTGTAACGCTCATTCCTTTGACGATAAACACAAATTCGACCATCACCCCTGGTGAGACAAAAGTGCGACTCATCATTGAAGAGCACTTTTTGCCAGTCCTGTCTGGTCCATCGACGGTGGGTTTGTGCCCATAGGCGACATTGTAGCACTGTGTTAGGCATTTCACAGTACGGTCATTGTAATTTATTGCCTTGGCCACATCTGCAGTCCTCATGCCTCCTTGCAGCATGCCTAAGGCACGTTCAAACAGATTAGCAGGGACCCTGGGCATCTTTCGTTTGGTATTTTTCAGAGTCAGTAGAAAGGCCTCTTTAGTGTCCTAAGTGTTCATAACTGTGACCTTAAGTGCCTACTGTATGTAAGCTGTTAGTGTCTTAACGAACGTTTCACAGATGCATGTTGATTAATTGTTTATGGTTCATTGAACAAGCATGGGAAACCGTGTTTAAACCGTTTACAATGAAGATCTGCAAAGTTATTTGGATTTTAACAAATTTTCTTTGAAAGACAAGGTCTGGAAAAAGGGACGTTTCTTTGTTTGCTATATATATATATATATATATATATATATATATATGTATATGTAATGTATGCGTAACCGGCTGCAGGTAAGTCAGGCGCAGGAGAGCAGAATTGGGTAGCAAACGGAGCCTTTTATTATGGCGAACAGACATACGGCATTAAGAACAATAAACAAATACGGGTTGACATAACCCGGCGCAAACCAGTCTGATGTACACATACACGTAACAACAAACAATTCCACACACAGACATGGGGGGAACAGAGGTTTAAATACACGTGTGCGGAAAAACAAGACAAAGCAAATGGAAAATATAAAGTGGATCGGCGATGGCTAGAAGACCGGTGAAGTCGACTGCCGAACGCCGCCCGAACAAGGAGAGGAACCGACTTCGGCGGAAGTCGTGACAATATGTATATATATATAAACGCACACACACACCTACACTACCATTCAAAAGTTGGGGGTCACCTAGAAATGTCCTTGAATACAGTGTGGACATCGTTAATGTTGTAAATTACTATTGTAGCTGAAAACGGCAAATTTTTTATGGAATATCAACACAGGCCCAATATCAGCAACCATCACTCCTGTGTTCCAATGGCACGTTGTGTTAGCTAATCCAAGTTTATCATTTCTAAAGGCTAATTGATCTTTAGAAACCCGTTTTGCAATTATGTTAGCACTGTCACGCCCTGATCTGTTTCACCTGTCTTTGCGATTGTCTACACCGCCCTCCAGGTGTCGCCCATCTTCCCCATTATCTCCTGTTTATTTACACCTGTGTTATCGGTTTGTCTGTTCCCAGTTCGTCTTGTTTCTCAAGCTTACCAGCGTTTGTCCTGTCAGCACCTGTCTTTTACCAGACTCTTTTTCTCACCCTCCTGGTTATTGACCCTTGCATTTCCTGACCCTGAACATTCTGCCTGCCCCTGACCCTACCTGCCGTCCTGTACCTTTGCCCTTATATGGATTTCCGATCTCTGCCTGACCTGACCCTGAGCCTGCCTGCCGTTGTGTACCTTTGCCTCTGTTGCTGTAATAAATATTGTTACTTCGACACGGTCTGCATCTGGCTCTTACCATATCCTGAAAACTGTTGTCCTGATTAAAGAAGCAATAAAACTGGCCTTCTTCAGACTAGTTGAGCATCAGCATTTGTGGGTTCAATTACAGGCTCAAAATGGCCAGAAACAAAGAGTTTCTTCGGAAACTTGTCAGTCTATTCTTGTTCTGAGAAAGGAAGGCTATTATATGCGAGAAATTGCCAAGAAACGGAAGATCTCAAACAACGCGTTGTATTACTCCCTTCACAGAACAGTGCAAACTGGCTCTAACCAGAGTAGAAAGAGGAGTGGGAGACCCCTGTGTACAACTGAGCAAGAGGACAAGTACATTAGAGTGTGTAGATTGAGAAACAGACGCCACACAAGTCCTCAACTGGCAGCTTCATTAAATAGTATCCGCAAAACACCGGTCTCAACATCAACAGTGAAGAAGTGACTCCGGGGTGCCTGACTCAGATTTGTATATTGTATATATACACATTTTTGGCATTATGTGTGTATTGCTCGGTATTACTGCACTGTTGGAGCTAGAAACACAAGCATTTCACGCCACCTACAAAAACATCTGCGAATCTGTGTACAGGACCAATATTGATATTTTTCAGTACTGATCAGATTGGTCAAATGACCAATTAGTTCAAACAAATATCTTAAATTGGGCTCCCTGTCTAAATGCAGCCGACAGGCAGCCCAATTCTGCCCCCCCCATACTCTGCCCATGTGTATTGTTGGTCAATATATGTGGGAGGGGTAGCCCATATGAAGGTACAGTATGGACAGAGCATAGGTGTGAATCACTAATGAAATGCTTCCAGTCTCTGTAGAATAAAATGATGCACTGAAGAGCTGCGTCTTGAGTCATGTATAACAAATCATTTATTGTTAAAATTAGTTTTAATATGTGGGCTGGTTATCTTGATAGGCGATGTTAAACAAATATGGTTTGTATGTCTGGTCAGTATTTTCAGAGAGCTGACCGATAGGAGATCTCTTGCCCTCACTGCGGGAAGTGAGAGGGGGGTGTGGAGTGTGGGGGGTGGGGGGGTAGAGTGATGACTCCATACCTTTAAGGGCTTTTAGTCACACAAGTGTCTGATTCAAGCTCTTGCACCTGCTTAATCGGATTCTCGGGAAACGAACTAATGGGGAGTGGTTTGCATTATCAATCTTTTAATGTGTAAACATGTACACTAGGTTATTTAGTGACTGACTGTAGCCTTATCTGTATAGAAATAGGTGGTTTACCAGTATTTGGTTATTTGGTTTTTGGACATAACACAGATGCTGACCTAAAAACAAATGTATTAGCAATTATGCCTACAGCAATTAATGATCTTAACATAATAACCCATTTAGAAATAGAGAAAGAACGGCTGACTTTTAGCTTAAACATGACATACTGCACAAGCATTTCTTATGGATGGCATTATTCTGGTTTTATGCAAATATATTTACCTTTGCCTAAGACTTAGGATCCTCTTCCCCGGTGGTCTTCCGCGTAACACAAAAATTGCCTGGGTTTGTTTTTCCTTCTGTAGTCCCAGAGGCAGGTATCTAACCCTCAAACCTCAGTCTCAATTAATGATTTCAAATACTGTTTCACGTAGAAAAATCCCCAGTTGAGAGAAAATCCATTAGGACCATAGATAACTTGTCATTTAAATTCGAGGAATTCATTCCCATGTCATTATGCAGGCATCAATGTTACCACTGGCAAAAATACGCTATTTTTCTGATCGAGGAAAATACCACAAATCAATATATTATTTCGTTTTTATAGATAGTCAATAGTAATGAACTCTTTGGGATTCTGGCCGTGACGTTCAATTGCTTTTCTCTACTCTAAAAAAAATGCACCTTAACGAAGATATGCGCTCATCTTTGACGAAGGTACAAGTTTCTCAACCATTGCGAAATACAGATTCAACGATATTTTACGCGCATAACGCGTATAACATGTCACTAATTTGTCTTCATCACAGAACGGAATATGTCGCCGAGAGGAGTAGCCTAAACGAAGCACGTTTGCTACGAGAAAGCAAGTTGGGATAATTTTTCAGCACTTGCTCTGCTCTCTAGACCGCGCATCAGAGCGTAGGAGGAGGTGGAGCTCCAGCCACGGAACCGCTCTCAGCCTCAGCAACTTCTCATCCACATCACTTTATGCCACAGGCTGAACACTGGACAATGACTTGAGACTTACACTGGGATTTTATCAACTACCGAAATCATAATGTTGGAACTTCCACACTAGGCTATATGTTAAAACAAAGGGTTGCTGAAATGAATGATTATTTTAGGCTACTTAAGCTCATAAGTTATTTGTTATATATTCCATCTCCAGAAGGGTGTTTCTAGATGGATAGGTTCCAGGTGTGATGTCATGCGTCAATAACCTCATGATAAATGTTTTTCACAAACTTCTAAAAACCTCTACTCACATATGTGATTATTTACTTGTTGATATATTCAATTTATCAGCTTTTGGCATTAGTTTGAGTGTAATGGAATCCAATTCAACAGAGAAAAGCACAAGGGGTGCTTTTTGCTCTTTTGGCTCCACCCTGAGGTGACTAGTTTATAGGGAGAAACAGAATGAATATACCATGCTGCCATCTTGTCTAAAATAATAGAAAATAGGCAGGCTACTGTACACATGGAATCTTTATTTGATTTGATGATTCATTGGGGCAGTATATCTATAGCCCAGTCTTGTGTCTCCTAGTCCCCATTTGTTGAAAGGGTAGCACATCAGTGGTCTCTGTGAACAGACAATTTGGAACAGGTTCTTAACCAAGGCATTGCATTGCTGAACCTCACAAACTCCTAATACTGTGAGTTATCAATTAAAAGATGCAGGTGGGTTTAGTTAAATAACATTGCTTTGGGCTATAAATCATGTCTCCCTCAACAGCCCAGCCTCCCAGTCCCCCCTCCCCCCCCACACTCCTTCCTTGCCACTGACACCAGTGATCATAGCTGCTGAGCATAAGCAGTTGTCCAGGAACAATGAGTCAAACACAATGCTCTGACACAAAGGAGAGTCCTGAACGTCTTACTCTGGAGGAAACATTATTTCCCCTCTTTCCACCCCTGGTAAAAGCAGCCTTTATCAGAGTTCACATCTCTGATCGACACTCCTCCTCCAGTCTCTCATTAGCTGCAAACAAACCGCTGTTGGGTTACCTCTCCAGGGTACTCATTAGGGGCTGCCACTCAAACGCACAGCGGCTCGCAGCCAATCGCGGCAAAGCTTCCACCCACGCACACCGGAGGGGTCAGAAGTGACATGTTCCCAAAATTCAGGTCTTAAACAATGTCTGACTCTCACACGGTTATTCTTAAAACATTTGCATGTCTGACTCCAAGCCCCCAAACATTTGCTGGTGGTGACGACCTCTGGAGAAGGACAGACACATATAGGTTACGTTAATGAGCAGAAACACCTGTGGGTGGACATGATAGGTCCTGCCTGGTGATCTCTCACTTTCCCAATGTAAAATAGTTGCCATCCAGTCATGTGTGTCCACCTGTTGATGAGGGTGTTTTGTATTCCTAATGAAGGTGTTAATTATGACCACTGTTATGTCCAGTCAGTCAATCATTTCATTTAGAAAATACAACAACCCACCACTTCTGCGCATCTGAGTTTAAGTTTGCTCTTGAGAACCCAAGGGGGGTATACCCTTGCTTGGCTACCCAGACTATTTGCTCCAGCCAAATGCTACGCCATACACACAGACGTCAGTTTCTTCTCCGCAATGACTCTGGATCTGAGTACCTCCCCGACCCGTCACCGAATATGAACACTTTCAGGGCCGTCTGATTGGTCCAGAAACTGATGGGTTGGGCCAGAGCCAGAACACACATGGGTAAAATCGGAGTTTGAAAATTGTCATTGGCTTTGATACGCGGATTCGTTAGAGACGATCCAAATCGCTGATGACTTAGTTTTATACAACGCCCCTCATCACCACGCTCTGTTTTAACATTTAGAAAAGTTAATAATCCTCACCTACGATACAGTTTTGGAAATCTTTCACATCAGGGGGAAATAATCCTTTGAACACAAAATATACACTTACAGTACGCAATTTAGCAAAGCTGCATCCTGGTTGCACCCATCAGAATAAATAAAAAAACACAACCACCAGCTGAGGTACCAAACTTCCTCCCCAGTTGGAGACGTTTGAAGCAAAAAAATATGGATGGGAGGAAGTGTAGTCTCGGTTGGAGGCGGTGTTCTTTAAAAAAAAGCCGGGTGCAGCTTTCCTAAACTATGATTATTTTATATGAAAGTTAAGTTCCAAATGTTTCCGAAACTGTAATGTGTGCAAGGCATATTTGCATTTAGACAGAGCATTTGGGCAGTGTTGGAGATTTGGGGAATTTTCCTCACAAGGCTAAATTGGAGTCATGAATAAGGGCAAAGTTTAAGTTTCCAACACCGCAACAACATTTCACATACTTTTCCTTGGACATTCTTCTTCCAAAGACCTCTCAACGTAGGTGGACATTTATTTACAATCATTTGGTGACAATGCTCATTGATTACAGCCCCAAGATGTTCACAAGATTTTGAGCTCCTAGAGTAACCATGAAATATACCATCCCCATGTTTGATTCCCACACTTCGGCCAGGTGTTCATTTTTCAAGATCTCTTTGGGTTAAAGCAGCCACTGAACAGATTGATTGTGGGTAGTGATAATGTCTGAGTACAAATGACCTACTCCAGCGCATGACACTTTCTTAGAATCAGGAAGCTTTTGTTTCCTGATTGTATGACACAGGTGACTAATTTGCAGTACAATTTGTGGTAATGGCAGCCAACCCTGCTGTCAATCACCTGTAGTTCAGATTTGAATGGGAAAATACTTCATAATGATGTACTGTACAGTGTGTTCAGTCCGTGTGTGTGTGTGCGCGTGCGCGCGCGTGCGTGTGCGTGCGTGTGTGTGTGTGCGTGCGCGTGCATGAGGAAGAGAGGGAAAACATTGTAATAGTTTGTGAATCACAAACAAAGCTGTTTGATTATGCATTTGTTCAGAGAGGAGATGGGTTTAACATTTCAGCACACAATATACATTTGCACTCGAACAGGAGAATAGATTTCTTCACGAAAAATGTTCGATTATCTCTTGCAATGTGTCTTTATCACAAAAGCTATTTCATGCAAGAGCTTTGTCGATTTGTTTAAAATTTATAATTCACTAACAATTTGAAGGGGATTCAAGAGTTTGTGTTTGTGCTTCATTGTACAGTTTGCTACACCTTCCTGCTAATAATTCAGACATTACACTGTAAAACGGTAACTTCACCCCCATCATCATCGACGGGGCCGCAGTGGAGAGGATCAAGAGCGTGAAGTTCTTCAGTGTCCACATCACTGAGGACTTAACATGGGCCTCTTACACCAACACAGCCGCGAATAAGGTACGACAGTGGCTCTTCTCCCTCAGGACACTGAAACAATTTAGCATGGCCCCACGGATCCTTAAAACATTTACAGTTGCACCATCGAGACCATCCTGACTGGTTGTATTACCGTCTGGTATGGTAACTGCACCGCCATTGACAGGAAGGCCCTACAGAGCGTGGTGCGAACAGCCCAGCACATCACTGGGGGTGAGCTCCCAACCATCCAGGACGTACAGGCGGTATCTAAGAAAGGCCAGAAAAACTGCCAAAGACTCCAACCACCCGAGAGACAGACTGTTCTCCATGCTCCCATCCAGAACGTGGTACCAGTGAAATCAAGGCTCAGACCACCAGAGTCCTAAAAAGTTTCTATCCCTGGCCAAAATATTGTTAAATGGCTAACAACTACTGCTCCCCCACACCTATGCTGCTGCTAAAATGATTAGTAATTAGATTTAGTACTACCACTACGCTGCTGTTAATTAAATATTGATTGCCATTACCACTAGTGTATATCTATTTATGCTGCTACTTTTCACTATTGCTCCTGTTTATATGTATATATTGTTGCAAGTATTTAGATATTCTGTGCTGTGTACTATTAGTAGTATTATTTATCCTGGTACCTATCACTTTCTTCCTAATCCCTGCCTATACAGCGTGTACATGTCTTGCTCACTACTCCAGTATCTCTGTACATTTGGTACTGGCACTGACCCTGTATATAGCTTGCTCTCTTTTATTGTTGTTGTTTTTTATTATTAGTTGATATTTTTGATTTTATTTTACCTTTATTTAACCAGGCAAGTCAGTTATGAACAAATTCTTATTTTCAATGACGGCCTGGGAACAGTGGGTTAACTGCCTGTTCAGGGGCAGAACGACAGATTTGTACCTTGTCAGCTCGGTGGTTTGAACTCGCAACCTTCCGGTTACTAGTCCAACACTCTAAACACTAGGCTACCCTGCCGCCTTGAATACTGCACTGTTGGGTAGGGCTTGCATGTGACAAATAATACCTAATTACCTAATAATGTGTATTTGTTTCCTCTCAAACCTAGACCGTGGGACAGAGTACCGTTGAAAATGCACTTTTTGCTCATTCTAGTCAGTCAACATCCATTAGTGCAATCTCTTGGCATTAGTGATCACATCTGAAATGAAGATATTGTTTTGGACTGGCAAAAGGAGAGGGAGAGAGATGAGTGCATAAGTGGAAACCATAGCTAACGGTCCAGGCAGAATTGGGTCTGACAGGACAAGGGATGAGACAGTGGCTGGTTTGATCTCTTGATTAGCCACTTGAAATACTACAGTGCTGTTTGATTCTCCACACAGCTCTCCTGATGTCCCCATATCTGCGTATTATGAGAGGAGGCCCAAAGGAAGGGAAGAGAGCAACACATTAGAACAAAAACAGAGAGTATGTGTCAAGTGTTGCTCTCCCTTGTTTTTCTCCCAATTGGAGACCCGGTTTCCCGATAGCGATTAAATTTAGGCTCACAAGTGTTTTAATTATGCAACTTCCCTACAACGGCAGAAGGTAACAGCTTTCTCTAATCAAATCTTACCTAACATTACAATTATTTCACAATACTGACAACAATTCAGCTCCTAGAGAGATGTTGCCACCTACGGCTGCAAATATTGAGGCAGCCTATTCTAATGCTTACCCAATAAAATGCACTAAATAAACAATTTAGCACATCATTGCGCACATTAGACTACACATCATTAAATATATTGAGACACATTACAGACAGTAGCATACAACTAGAACTCAATTGATTGAACATGAAATAGCAAGGCCTAAAGCCTACTGTTTATGTTTTAATGCAGTTATTTCAGTTTTCATTTGAAGCATATTTTTATACGTTGCTTGTTTGTATCAATTGCAAAGAAATTGGCAACTTTGTATTATAATCAACCTTTTTCTGAAGTTATGGCATCAGAGAGATGGATAAACCATGTGATTCTATGTTTAACGGAGATCTTCTGTGTAGAAAGTGACGTGGGAGGGCAAAAAAGCATCTAACAACGCACTTAGCTGTTCTACAAGTGGTCTGAGGCAGGCGTTAGATTGAGTGTTTTCAAGTGCAACATTAATAACAGTGGTTTTGGGAAACAGCTTGGAAATGTAACGATGCTCCCACGAAGGTTCTAACGATGTACTTAGCCTTAAGATGCTTTTGGGAAACCGATACCGTCACCGGGACTATGTCCCACTCAACCGCCGATGACTTTGCAACCAGAGGGGGACCATACTTGTGAGTTTGGTTGAATACGTCTGTTCAGCATGTCTCCCTCCTCATGCATGTTTTCCTCTCCCCTCTCTATCATCTGCATTGGACCGGACCATGGGTTGGGTTCCACAGACGCTTGATGACGGAACGACTACCTAACGACTATATCTCTGGGACTGAACATATGGTTGGTGTGAATGCGTGTGTGAATGGTGTGAACCCAAGATAGTTGTTTGATTAAATATATCTTTAAATATTCATAACCTTGTCTGTGTGGTGGCATGGGACCTAAGAAATCGGTTTTTGACATCCCTTGAAGGTCTCAACGGACCTAAATGACACATGGTGATTCTCCAAATGAGTTTGCCTTCAGCATTTCACCAGCCTACTCTATGTGAGCCAATGAATAGCCTTCACAGATCTGTGCTTTAATGCCTGTTCAGTTCAGATGTGAAGAAAGACTATCCTTGATTCATTCTAATGGTTATAAGGAACTAATCTATACAGGTTCTGCAGATGGAATGCGTGTGTATGTATGGTAGGAGCTGGTAGAGGCAGGTGTTATTCTGTTAATCTCGTGACTAGTGTCAAAAGGTTGTGTCATGTCCAAACAGGCATGTAGTTATGCGCCAAGCAGTGTGTCGAAACGCTTGAGTAAGCAAACCAGGTTGAAAAGGAAGAGGAAGAGGGCATGAGTTAATTATCACTGAAAATGACACTTTATCACAAACGCCAGTCTAATGCTCATTTATTTCGGTAGAGTGACAGACATCCGACAAACTATTTTTCAATATGCTTCCGTTGTGTTTGGATTACTACAAATGTTATTGTGCATAGTGTATTTTAGCACTCTATCAAATAGGCAGAGCAATTAGAAAAAATGTATCATTGTCATCCAACCGAATAAGAATAGGCAGCAAAAACAGTGGAAGTTTCTTAGAATGGCTATAAAACGGTAATTTTGAATCCTGGACGTTGATTGGTTGATAGCCGTTATTTATTTCTGATAATTAACACGACACCATAATGCCATAATTACATTTCAAGTCTCAATGAGCATCCACTGCCCAGCCAGACATGTATTAACTTAATCTCCCCCGAAAAAAAAGTGTGTAGACAATATTTCCCCATGCTTCTTGCCTAGAATTTGGTTTGGTACAGTGCCTTGCTGCGTGCCTATCCGACCTGTGCAACATGTTGCTTTTTGTTTGTTATCCCCACCCCCTATGCTTGAGTTGTACATTTATTTATTGCAGTTTTACAGCAAATTTCCTGCAATTCTACACATTTTGCCATGACTTATGTCATGTTAATGAGAGTGACTAACCAAATCATTCCCTGCGTTCCCAGTTGGTAATTACTACAAGTTCAGATAGCCTATTTTAAAAATCTAAAACATTTGAACTGACATGGGATAATTGAATGACTGTCAGTAAGTGACATATAACAAGAGGAAAACTGCTGTTGCAGAACCAAATTTGGAAATTGCACCTTGTGTATTCTACTATTCTAATTCTCAACAGTAAGATGAGACACCGACTGAGTTCCTAACATTTTTTACATTCGGTGACCTCGTTTGAAGCTACGGTCCTGCTTTGTGCTGACAACTTCTCTGATCCAGGCAAATTAATTTAGCAGGATCATTGTAAATGCATACGGTGCCTTCGGAAAGTATTCAGACCCCTTGACTTCTCCACATTTTTTTTACTTTACAGCCTTATTCGCAAATATACTAAATATAAAAAACTAAAATACCTTATTTACATAAGCGTTCAGATCCTTTGATAAGAGACCCTAAATTGAGCTCAGCTGCATTCTGTTTCTATTGATCATCCTTGACATGTTTCTACAACTTCATTGGAGTCCACCTGTGGTAAATTCAATTGATTGGACACATTCAATTGAAGGCACACACCTGTCTATATAAGGTCCTACAGTTGACAGGGCATGTCAGAGAAAAAACCAAGCCATGAGGTCAAAGGAATTGTCCAGAGAGCTCCGAAACAGGATTGTGTCGAGGCACAGATCTGGGGAAGAGTACTAAATAATGTATGCAGCATTGAAAGTCCCCAAGAACACAGTGGCCTCAATCATTCTTAAATGGAAGAAGTTTGGGACCACCAAGAGTCTTCCTAGAACTGGCCACCCAGTAAAACTGAGAAATCGAGGAAGAAGGGCTTTGGTCAGGGAGGAGCTCTAGAGTTCCTCTGTGGAGATGGGAGAACCTTCCAGAAGGACAACCATCTCTGCAGCACTCCACCAATCAGGCCTTTATGGTAGAGTGGCCAGATGGAAGCCACTCCTCAGTAAAAGGCACATGACATCCTGCTTGGAGTTTGCCAAAAGGCACCCAAAGACTCTCAGACCATGAGAAAAAATATTATCTGGTCTGATGAAACCAAGATTGAACTCTTTGGCCAGAATGCCAGGCGTCATGTACGTAGAAAACCTCACACCATCCCTAAGGTGAAGCATGGTGGTGGCAGCATCATTTTGTGAGGATGTTTTTCAGCGGCAGGGCCTGGGAGACTAGGCAGGATCGAGGCAATGGATCAGGGCTCCCGAGTGGTGCAGCAGTCCAAGACACATCACTACAGACACCCAGGCTGTATCACAGTCCCATATGTCAGCGTACAATTGGCCCAGAGCCGTCCGCGTTTGGCCGGAATAGGCTGCCATTATAAATAAGAATATGCTCGTAACTGACATGCCTAGTTAAATTTAAAAAAAGGATAATTCAAAGATGAATGGAGCAAAGTACAGAGAGATCCTTGATGAGCACTCAGGACCTCAGACTGGGGCAAAGGTTCACCTTCCAACACGACAACTACCCCAAGCACACAGCCAAGTCAACACAGGAATGGCTTTGCAACAAGTCACTTAATGTCCTTGAGTGGCCCAGCCAGAGCCTGGACTTGAACCCGACCGAACATCTCTGGAGAGACCTGAAAATAGCTGAAGAAGAAACTTTCCCATCCAACCTGACAGAGCTTGTGAGGATCTGCAGAGAAGAATGGGAGAAGCTCCCCAAATACAGGTGTGCCAAGCTTTTAGAGTTATACCAAGGGATCTGAGTACTTTCCGAAGGCACTGTATATCCAAAGAATTGGCAATAGAAACAAAGGTCAAACAAATGAAAATGCACATAGTTTGCTGTCATTTCAGCTGCTTGAAGTGCTTGCGTGTTAGGCAAACGAGATGTGACATTATCCTAGCTATCCTCCATAACTATCTTATTGGCTCGACAATCAGCGATATGTTGCCTATTTATGAATGATGTATTAAATCATTATTTATTGAAGTTCTTTTCTTTCCTTTTTGTGCAATTCTACAAGATGATTTACATCTGAAGCAAAGCAAAGCAAATCTAATTTTATTGGTCACATACACATACTTAGCAGATGTTATTGAGGGTGTAGCGAAATGCTTGTGTTCCTAGCTCCAACAGTGCAGTAGTATCTAACAATTCACCACAATACACATATCTAGAAGTAAAGAATGGAATTAAGAAATATAAATATTAGGTTGAGCAGCCTAATATGGATTATATTCTGATGAGCAGCCAACCACAGGTCTGCCAAAATCAATACCATCATTACATGAGTATGCTGTCAGCACCAAGCACACTGATTAAATGAATTGCATGCCAATCATGCTCGTGGATCATGCAAGACAATCAGGTTAAATATCAATGTAAGAGTTACTCCTAGTAATCATACTCCCCTGTTGTCGTGAAAAAAACAAATGGAATGTGTGAATGTTCTATTGATTTCCTTTCCTCATATTGACACATTAATTATCAGTTTAGTACTGGGGGGTGGGGGGGGGCTTGGCAGGGAAATCCCTGATTGACAGCTTCAAAGGTTGAATGATTTACCCACTAATCTGTTCAGCAGCTGTCGATCATTAATTACCTTGCCTCACATGCTCTTGGGCACATACACACACATGCCTCCCTTTTCTAAAGACAACCACAGAGCCTTGGTGGGAGAAGCTTGGCAGTGAATAAAAGACAGTGGGATGAAGAATGGCGGAAGGATGGGAGAAGACAGAACTAGACGAGGAGGCACCAAAAGACTCAATGAGAGTGTGTTAGTCTAGCAGGGAGACAGATGTGTATGGGCTTTTTCCTGTAATATCTGAAACAGACCTTCCCTAGACTGGGGTGATTGCTTTACCAGCCGACAGCAGCCCCTGACCATTACACTTGCTGAGAAACGCCATGTCAGGGCAGCTAGATGAGTTTTTAAATGAGCATCACTTCTATTTCAAATGGCCTCATGTTATGCCATCCTATAGGAATTAATTTTATGTGCTAGCTGCTTTCCTATATGGGGCCCAAATATAAACTTGATCAAAGCAGGGGGAGGCAGGTTTGGCCTTGTCATGGTGGGACCAGTGTGGTGTAGGGCTATAGTTCAAACACTAAATAGCCACTACAAAAGTGGAATGGGTAAAACCATGTGCTGCTCCTCTACCCCACCTCTGATTAATTAAAATTGTATTAAGTATCAGGTATCAAGGTAAGACCCAGGTACAGACTGTGTGACTTAATGTTTATTGTAAAAACAGGGGCAGGCAAACGACAGGTGAAGGCAGGCAGGGGTCGATAATCCAGAGTAGGAGCAAAGGTACAGGACAGGCAGAGTGGTCAGGAGGGTGGGTCCAGGGTCAGGACAGCCAAGGGTCAAAAACCAGGAGGATGAGGAAAAAGAGAGGCTGTGAAAGACAGGAGCTGACAGGACAACCGCTGATAAGCTTGACAAACAAGACGAACTGGCACAGACAGCCAGAAAACAAAAGGTATAAACACCCAAAGGATAAGTGGGGAAGATGGGCAACACCTGGAGGGGGTGGAGACAAGCACAAGGACAGGTGAAACAGATCAGGGCATGACATTAAGCTTTAATGAGAACTGGGCATTTCCTCAGCCAAGAACAGGACAATGTGGATGAAGAATAGCCTGGTTGAGGTGGAATTGTTTTTGGAAGGAGTTTGAACATGAAGGGGGGGCTTTTTAATAGGACCGTTTTGATAGGAGGAGGAGAACTTAGATCAGTCGAAGAAACCTATAAAGACTGAGTGGAAGGGCACTTTCGATAAACACATAAGTGGCCCATGAAAAGGGTATGGGAGGGGCATTAGACCACGTATTATTAAACATAGTTAAATGTTTAGAAAGAGCGCACGACCCTGTGGCTTCTGAGATGGAGTGGTCTCTGAAGCCTTTTGGATCAAAAAGAATGGTCTAAAAATAAACATGTACATGACATAAGGTACTGAGAGACTAAATGCTACAGCCACATTGTGAGCAGTGGGTTTTCAGAGAACCTACCTTAAACAGAACCCCTTTACATAGGATAAATAAACATGTACATGACATAAGGTAATGAGAGACTAAATGCTACAGCCACATTGTGAGCAGTGGGTTTTCAGAGAACCTACCTTAAACAGAACCCCTTTACATAGGATAAATAAACATGCACTTTCAGTGATCTGAAACAGGAGGAATGGGAGATGTTAGGGCGGCACTTTAGACACTGAAACCTTTGTGTGATGCCTCCCCTCTCCCCCTATCATATCTTGCTATTCTTCTCAGGTCTCACCAACTTTCATTATGTCTGTAGTTCTTTGTAATAAAGGTAGCCTCCGTGTTGCACACAATAGCCTACATAATGTATGCATAACTCTCTCTTAGGGTTAGTGTTGAGCAATAGTGTATTGTAATTGTGTGAACATGCCTCAAGCTAGTGCTCCCCTTCCATTTTTAGCTCTTTGTTTACTCGTCTCACATACGTTTGTTTTTTAGCTCTCAGGCTATATGCCACTGGGCTATTAAGTGGGATTAGATCTTTATGTTCCCCACAGCAACAGATGTGCAGCAGAAAGAGGAACATGACTGATAGTAAACAAGTGGGGCTGTATTGTCTGCACTAATTTACTCTCATATACCAAACACTGAACAAACACAGAAAAATTATGTTTTGGTCCTCCTTTTAAAATGGTTTTCCAGCAGAAGTCTTAAATCAATAGCACATATTTGAATGGATTAGTAAATACAGTATATTTTATTATAGTTTTCTAGTTCTAGATGTCATTAGTCTTACTAAGCTTATTTTCTGCCTTGGATTGATCCTTACCGTTGGAAACCCCATTCATTTATGCAGCATCAGGTGCTGGTTGGTAATTATATATTTAAGCAATAATGCCTGAGGAGGTGTGGTATGTGGCCAATATACCATGGCTAAAGGCTATTATTATGCACGACGCAGTGCAGAGTGCCTGGATGCAGCCTTTAGCCGTGGTAAACTGGCCAAATACCACAAACTCCTGAGGTGCCTTATTTCTATTAGAAACTGGTTACCAACGTAAAAAGTAATGTTTTGTCATACCCATGGTATATGGTCTGATGTACCACGGCTTTCAGCTAATCAGTATTCAGGGCTCAAACTACCTGGTTTATAATGATAAATAACAGGCTAACTGCAGAGAAACAGATAACTGTATTATTTCATCTTGTTGTGTTTTACAAGTAAACTAAACTTACTTTAACTATTAGGATCCATGCAGTACAATTTTGGCATAATATCCCATACACTAGGCACAGATTAAACTCTAACAATGAATATCTTATTTCAGTATCAGCACGGGTCTATCATTTCCACACACGTTCCTGTCTCAGAAACATCCCACACCTTATCACTGACAGATTCCAAAGTAGCATAATGCCAGCCTGCTCCTGTATTATCACCCCTAGGCCAGCAGAAAGCTTTACAACTACCACATACCACTATGAATTGCTATGTTTCACTTTTAAACTCCTGAATGTAGTGACTCAGGAGGGAGAACTTAGTTAAACTATAAACGTTTCTTACCTAAGGGGTCTTTGTGGTACATAATCAAAGACAAAATCCAAATGCCATATTACTGCAACAAAATACACAATAACATGCCTGGATTAATTTAAATGATTATGTAGGTGAATATCCCAGTATGTTCATACTGTAGCTTGTACACCGGTATGTGTGTTGATTTTCCCTATGAGGATAAAACAAATCCGCATTTCAGACCGATAACCGTTCCCTTACATTACACTCATTGTGTTGTTGGAAAGATTGGGATGGCAGACCAAGATATTTGTGTGTGAAATAGAGGTGGTAAACACAGAAAAGAGGGGTAATGCATGAATGGCGATCGCAGGGGTAAAGTACATGGAAGCTACTGCTTTGATGTTTGCTCTGTGTTGTTTATATGAGCAATACCCCTTTGATCTCATAATGTGAACAGTCTGGAGCGGGGTGTCAGCTAAAGTCTGTACCCCACACACCCACCTTTCACCAACTGGGAGGAGAGGGGGTTTTAGTATCAATCTGAACAAGACCACTCCTATTTACCTCACAAATCACCTGTCATTAAATTAAGTCATCCTTACACTTAAAGGTCAATGCCAGAACACATACCAAAAAAACTGTTTTAGACTTATTTCCACTGTATAGCATCAAAGGCATGCTATGAAATTCCATCAGTAGTTCTGATGAATGTAGTCACATCATATGAGATAATGTCCTTATTCTCACCTTCCCATAAACATTGCAGCTGATGGAGGCCAGATGTGCTAGGCCTTCCCTACCTCCAGTCCAGGCCCACATGGTTTGGGGATTGAGGTGGGGAAAGGAGGGGTGCTGTGTGTGCGCGTCTGCGTAGCCGCAAGGGTTCGCGCTGAGGAAATGATGCAACTCCAGCTGCTCACATGAGGATCTCTGCCGAAGCACTATCCTCACAGATCTGCACCTGGCTACTGGTTTTCTAAAAACAACTAAAACAAGTTTTACGCCAATCACAGTTTGGCTAAAGGCAAATAAAAGCATTATAAGATATAAATGCTTCCTTGACGAAGATGTCACATCCACTAAGAGACAAGACAGCCAAAAAGCTTTTGGAAGTAGTCATATCTTATCTATACCAGACCATAAAGACTTTACTCATATAACATCTTGGAAGAGTTGATAGCCCTGACTAATCTTCTGCATCTGTGCCTGCTCCTTACCCAAGCCCTGTAGACAATGGGCCTTCTAATCAGGTCCTGAAAAGCCATGTTTAATGCATACATATCATCTTGACGAAGAGGCAGAGAGGAGCCATATGATGAACCATCCATATGAATACACAACTAAAAATGTGACTGAATAATGTTCTGGTAGGTCTTCAGAGCAATCTTAGTGAAGCTCCATGGTGATAATGTACATTTTCCATAGCTTAGCTTAAAACACCTATAAAAAGCATGTGGAATTGCAGGCCCCAGACCGAGTGCCATGGTTACCCATTTACAGGGCCATGCTGGGTAAGTGTTAGGTTGAGAAAGAAAAGTGCAGCGGTGCTGTGAAAAGAGAGCTGAGACCTGTCATAGAAAAAAATAAGACAGGGTAGAAAATAAACCTGAATATGAAGCTCACTTGTAGACATTTACCCAAGTGGTCATATCATGCTGTGTCTGTTGCCTAGTTACCCTTTGATTCAGATTTGATTAAAACGATTGTCTGGAAATGGTCAAAAAAAATCACCACTGTTGATTTGCAATATTGATTAAATGCATATCAGAAAAGATTACAATCACTTGTAACCTTTCACTCGTGTTATCACTGTTAGAGTATTGGTAAACTACATTGCATTTGTCATACATGATAGCTTGAAATAACATTATGATCAAACTAAATGTCAAAGAGCAGATATATTTCAGGGTATGTTTGCAGGCAAATATACAAGTCCATCAGTAATTTAAAGATGCACTGAGTAGTTCAGCAACGGAACACCAATGTGTTACGCTGGTCCATAGGATCCTATAGTTCTAACAATGATGCTTTTGGGAAACCAAACCCATTTTTATTACTTCTTTCAGCAAATCTACATTCCATTGTACTTTATTTTGCCTACCTCTTGTTTTTCAAGCTTGCAGTTTCTCTGAGGTGAGGATTATTATTAACAAAGAAGTTGTGATGAGAAGGCTCTCATTACTTCAGTCCAATTGAAACGGGTCCTATTGGGCAAACATTGCTGCTCTTTCATGCCTTCCTCATGTCACCATGGCAACACACCAAACCCTGCAGGCGTCTGCCAAACTGATAGTCCATGTAACACAGAGCGCGCACATACACCAATTCACCCACCGACCCATCCACCCACACACACAGAAACACACACACACTAGTACTTTGTAAAGTCCTCTTATTGGCAACAGCTATGGGGTTTGTCATATATTTGTAATAAAGCCAGTATTTCCTATCTTCTTAAACCAGGGCTAATTTGCAATAATTGTGGAGAAGTAAATGGCCTCCGGCATTCAACATCTTGTGATGCAGATCTGGCTAATGGCTTTATGTTGAGATAGAATCAGCACTTGGGGGCAGGATCACAGAGTGGAAGCCTATCACAAGACCTTCCCTGCGGGGCGTAATGGCATTTTCCACAGATGAGCTGGGCTGTCGCTGCGCTTTTAGGAAACTAGAGACAACGACACTCAATGTGACAGTCTAGCACCTTCTGCAGTAGGTCTACAAACAGTGAACTGACTTCCTGCCTGCCAACCACTTCTCATTAGATGATACAATTAAGTTTCATTTGTCGTATGTACAGGATACACATGGTATACACCATCCAATGAAATGTTTGCAGGTTCCTTCGACAATGCAACAATAAGAAATAAAATGCAATAGGAATATAAAGTAAACGGCGCAGTAGAATAGAACACACATTTTAGCATAAGTATATTAATCATCAAATTATATTTCTATAGCTCTTTTCATAGTATCTCAAAGCATAAATATAATACAATTTGATAAATGTTCTGTACAACTGATGCTTAGAAAAGGTCAGTGACTATCAATAATAATTTCTAGGTAGATAAGTTGCTTTAAGAAAGTTTCTCATGCGTGACAATTTGCCATAATTAGACTGATGGCATTAGTAGCAGTTGCATCTAGACAAACTATATCAACAGTAGAGTACACTAAACAGTATTTATGTAGCGTTGGAGCACAAATGGCATAAAATGCCCTCCGGGTCAGTTTTAGTAGTTATCCGATTCACTTGAGCTCAAGACAGCTTTTCTCTTATTCACACATTGAAAGAGCTCTCTGATGACCTAGCTCGCTAATGAAAATACTAATTGAAGTGTGAAACACAATCTTAAAAAAAAATCCTTTTGCAGATGATTCCACTTGTACAAGCTTGTGAGTAAAAAAAATAGGCTAAGCAAATGTCTGTTGGTAATAATCATCATGCAGTATGTTTGTTGTTTTTGTTTACTTCATAAATAGGCTACAGTACATTGTAAACTGGTCAAAAGACATGGGCTGTCATTGAAAATATTCCCTGCCAAGTTAGTGTGAAAATTGTGAGCGGTAGTGTGAATCAGCTCCCTGCCAAAATACTCACACATAATACGTAAACACGACCACTGACCTACATCTACACACAGAGAAATACTGTTAACATACATGCACAAACAGGTCTTAGGATCCGCCGCTGTGCAGAAGATTTAAATGATCTTCACTCGTTAAAGTAACTGTCCCTAGTGCAGTCTAATTAGCATTTAATGGGACACCAAATCCAGCGCAGGAGGCTTGTTATTTAAGGATAAAGCTCATCTCTCATTTGAATGCTTGGTTCATAAGCTGCACTAATTAAGTTTCATTAGCATTATTAATTAAACATGAAAAGTTCCTCATTCCCCATCTATGTTGGCGTCTGCTTCAGAATGGCACTGAGTGACACCTCACTGCAGCACCATTGGAAATCACCTTCAAATAAAACATGCTATCATGCCTCAATGACTACATGGACTCTGGAATGGATCAAACTAATTGAGCTATAACTTTAACACTTACGTTGAAGACAGTAACAGTAACATCTGTTAAGTGTGAATACGAATGCCAGTATCACCAAAGGAACATGACCTTGGGACCGGCCATTTGAAACTAACTGTACAACATACACCTACAAAATATCCCAATAGGTGGTCTAGGACCACAGTAGACAAAAGGCCGTCAGTCAAAGGTTTCACATTCCCCAGCAAGAAAACCAATAATGTCTCTCAGTCTCTCAAACAGAAGTGGGAACTAACAAAGAGTCACTGACAACCAAAGGAAAAAGGTGGGGTTTTAGGAGGGGTTCTGAAAGACACTCCACAACTGAAAGTTGACTAGCAACAACTGGGACCTAAAAAAGACACCCACTATGAGTATCAACTAAATTTACCCACTAAGAGGCAAACAAAAGGAAAACCCACAACAAAATTAAAGACAGGAAGCAAACCAAAAACTTTAGCAGAATTAAAACAGGGAAGATCAGACAAATGCATGTTTTTCTAGAAATCAAATAGGGAGAGCCAAGTAAAGGTTTTGACCCTCCACTTCTCGCAAGAGAACTGGGCCAGCCAATCTTAAATAGCACCTGGGACAGCAGAGGTGAAACACCTTCCCACTAACGAGATGACAAACCAGCACAGGTGTAACACATACTGACTAACGAGGTGACACCAATCGGTGAGCCCTATGTGCTAACGTGATATACGTGCTAAAAGTTCAACCACACTAAGGAGTGCTGGTTTGTTTGCAGTCCAAGTGTTTACTGAGGACAGCTCTGAAACCCACAATTAGTGCCATCGTCCCCCCAATCTCAACAAAGCCCTTTCAAAAGCCTAATTCCACTTCTCTGTCACTTGTGAAGCATATAGTTACAACAGGTGTTGAACCAATTGCACACAGTGAGGGAGAACCCTGTAGCATGGCACTTGGCAGTATATCTTGGCACTTGGATTTGATTAGTCTTTTGGAAGTTGGAAATTAGCTGACTTGGGTCCAGATGATGCCAGTGCTGATATAGACACACCAGTCCTCATCTCTTACAAGACAGGGCTAAGTGAAACAAAATCAATTGAGCCATATACTTGTTCTCCGTGCCTGGGCTATGTGTTGGTGTTTCCCAGCCCTGTCTTCTACCCAAACCAGCTTGCTGTTGTGATCTTATCATGAGCCGTATGCAACGTCATGAGCCTTATGCAGTGTCCAAGAGACATTTGTTGTGTCTGAGGAAATGACAATGACAACTCATACCATATTGGTTGATTGAAATTGCAAAGCGGGCTTAGACCTCACATGGTCTCTCCTATCATTGCTATGCAGACGACACACAATTAATCTTCTCCTTTCCCCCTTCTGATGACCAGGTGGCGAATCGCATCTCTGCATGTCTGGCAGACATATCAGTGTGGATGACGGATCACCACCTCAAGCTGAACCTCGGCAAGACGGAGCTGCTCTTCCTCCCGGGGAAGGACTGCCCGTTCCATGATCTCGCCATCACGGTTGACAACTCCACTGTGTCCTCCTCCCAGAGCGCTTAAGAACCTTGGCGTGATCCTGGACAACACCCTGTCGTTCTCAACTAACATCAAGGCGGTGGCCCGTTCCTGTAGGTTCATGCTCTACAACATCCGCAGAGTACGACCCTGCCTCACACAGGAAGCGGCGCAGGTCCTAATCCAGGCATTTGTCATCTCCCGTCTGGATTACTGCAACTCGCTGTTGGCTGGGCTCCCTGCCTGTGCCATTAAACCCCTACAACTCATCCAGAACGCCGCAGCCCGTCTGGTGTTCAACCTTCCCAAGTTCTCTCACGTCACCCCGCTCCTCCGCTCTCTCCACTGGCTTCCAGTTGAAGCTCGCATCCGCTACAAGACCATGGTGCTTGCCTACGGAGCTGTGAGGGGAACGGCACCTCAGTACCTCCAGGCTCTGATCAGGCCCTACACCCAAACAAGGGCACTGCGTTCATCCACCTCTGGCCTGCTCGCCTCCTTACCACTGAGGAAGTACAGTTCCCGCTCAGCCCAGTCAAAACTGTTCGCTGCTCTGGCCCCCCAATGGTGGAACAAACTCCCTCACGACGCCAGGACAGCGGAGTCAATCACCACCTTCCGGAGACACCTGAAACCCCACCTCTTTAAGGAATACCTAGGATAGGATAAAGTAATCCTTCTAACCCCCCTTAAAATATTTAGATGCACTATTGTAAAGTGGCTGCTCCACTGGATGTCATAAGGTGAATGCACCAATTTGTATGTCGCTCTGGATAAGAGCGTCTGCTAAATGACTTAAATGTGGGTGAGACATTTTGACAGGCTTTTTGCATGGTATTTCAGTATTTTAAGGCTTCATAATGATACTCTTGCAAAGACGTCAAGCAGTTTTACACCAAATATTCAAACACAGTAGCACCCATTAGCAGGCACTTTAATATATTGTTGTCAGGTGGTCCTCAAGGACAAGAAATCCCATAGTACCTGAATTGGGAGAAAAAAAGAGTCCCATAGGTAAGCCAGCTCGAATAAAAATTTGCATTCTCTGTGTCGTTTCCCAAATGCCTCCCCTTGGCAGCCTAAAGCTTCTCCGTCAGTGAGAGATGTAGTTGGATGCACAATAAAGCAACATAACCTGCTTTCATTTTCAGCCAACAGATATTCTGATACAGTCTATTTGGGGAAAAAGACTATGCTTCTGCATAAGAAATGTCAACGTCAACATATAGGTATATGCCAGTGAGACCTATTTATCCTCTCCATGCTATTTACTTCTCAGACTCCACAATATGCAGCAGCCTGTAGAGACACTGCAAACAGAACTGCTCTCATTTCATCATACAGGGCATACTTCTATTACTTGAAATTGAAGGACATGGGAAATTAAAGATTAGGTTCAAAAGCAAATGCATTTTGATGTTATGGTACTGTAGATCACATATCTGTTGCTGTGTTGAAGTCTACTCTAGACTAAGGGCGCATGCAGTCTCCAGGCCTGTAATGAACTGTGTGTTGTTGATGGCTTATTTTTGATTTGGTTCTGAGTGGGTGCCGTTGGGGAAATATGAGGGAGGTGTGAAGAGAGTTCTAGATTGAGCTGTCTGACTGCTGAGATGTGCTTCTCTGTCTTAATCAATGGGCTGTATCGAATCAACAACCGCATTAATATTTTTCACTTGGACTCCCTGTTTATTGTCAAGCACATGGTTGATTGGTGTTGTCTTGCTCAATGACAGAATGTTCTTTTCGTGATGCACAAGAGGTAAAGACAGATTATGTATTCACAAGTGATCTGACATACCTATTCCAGTGTCTTAACATATTACAGACCATTAACCTCTGTCAAATTGAACCAACTTCTTCTACAAAGTAAATTGTAAACCAATTTGAGACAGATGAGTGCACTCTACCTGCAGCATTTCTAATCTGAATAGGCAGTGGGGTACTATTTACATCATCATACAGTGCATGTATTTCCATGTTTGGTTTAGTACTGCACGATAATAATGAATATTCAGGCAGAAATTCAACAGCAGTTATTTTACTCTCAAATGCACTTTTATGAAGCATGGCTCACTAATGTGCAGGTCACAGCTTTCAAACGTGCTCAGGTCCATGAATCCATCCAATAAAATGATTAGCATGTGTAATTAAACAGCAGTAATTATACCGTATCTCTCCATTAAGGATTAGCTACCCGTGGCTTCCAGTCAGAGCGGCTAGAAGAGTGCTACATGAAGTGAGTCTGGTGATAGGGCCAATGTGATGATTAGGTTTGGGGTGCAGCTATACTCTCTCTCTCCTGCGACTTGTCTTTCCATCATTAGGAACAACACTAACTCGATTTCAATCACTTTCACTCTGTCACTTTCCACCACTTGCTCAATCACTTGCTCTCTAACACTCAAAGACTATTTTAATCACTGTCTTTCTCTGCTAGTGTTTCCCCTCACTCGCTCTCAGAGACATATCAATCATCCTCTCCACCAGCCTCTCCCTAACTTACTCTCACACCCAGGAAGTGTAACACCGCTTTTATAATTTCCAAATTCATTGACAAGATATTTAAGGCACCATCTCGGATAATGTAAGGCAGGCTGTCACGTTGTTCATAATAATGCTGGTCGGACCAAGTTCCACATACTTTTAATGAATAAAGTGAAACAAATACAACAACAAAAAAATACAAAACAATAAAGACTCAAACGAACCGTGACGACAAATGCTGTGCTAACAGGCAACTAAATATAAACAATATCCCATAGGTGGGAGAAAAAAAAATGCCACTTAAGTATGATCCCCAATTAGAGACAACGATAACCAGCTGCCTCTAATTGGGAGGCATACAAATCACCAACATAGAAATCAAACCTAGACCCCCATATAAAAAATATAAACAAGAACAAAAACCCCTAGTCACGCCATGACCTACTCTACCATAGAAAATACAGGTTTTCCATGGTCAGGAAGTGACACAGGCACACAATTTCACCTCACATGCAAGTGAAGTGGGCTGTCTTTGTTGCTCAAAAATGTAAATAATTGTGTAATAATGTATATCCCATCAAACATTGTCACAGCCAGCAGACAGTTCATGTGACAGTAACAGTTTACTGCTGAAGCTGTGATCTCTTCAAAACCAGATTATTGAACAACATATAATCAGATCATGACTACATCATTGGGGAAGGATAAGGAATTATTACCACAACATCACAGTTTTGGAGAAAAAAAAGAAAGAAATTAGCTACATTAGACCCACCTTTTAAAACAAAATATATAAAACTCATTTAACATTTATAGATTCTGTAACTGCATTACCTTTTAAAACAAAATATATTTGATGAAGTGTAGCACCTCAAAGCCTGTTCTCACTTGTTTACAAGGTCTAATGACCTTACCAGAAAATAATTAATTCCATCCATCACTAAATAATAGGTTCACTGTTTATCCCCATTTTGAGGCAAGGAGAGTTTATCCTTTGATAATTAGCGTCTCTCAGTGAGGAGCTTAAAAATAAACAGAGGTGTTAGTTATGTGTGAATAAATAATTCCATGCTTTGATAACAACAGGACACCCTCAAGCAGAGAAACAGTAGCGAGCTACAGCTAATTAAGACAGGATTTGGCTGAAAAGCAAGGCTATTTTTCCACATTATGCATAGATTTATTTATGAATGCATGGACTACATTCGCAGTGGCCTAAAAATGATTGGGATACCAACAAATGCTTTGCATCTGATTATCACAATAGCGTGATGATATGTTGTGCCTTCGACCATCGTTTTGCCACATATTTGTGTCCATGCCAGCCTAATTGTTGAAGTTAACACACAATGTCCCCATTCTGTGTTGCTTTTGTTGTTATTTACAGGATTTCTGAGCAAATCTTCCCTGTGAAGAATAGCAATAATTGGAATAGTCTCAACCAGCCACCATCTCGTACCCCTTAATGGACCTTCATCAACACGTCTACACACACTAACGTCATCCGAAACCTTTACAGTACCTCCACACCCAAACATCATGAGAAAATGTCACAACCATAAAGTCGAAACACCCATTAGATGCCACTTCCCTGACATTTCATCCACCCAGTACATACCTAACACCTCAGCTGCCCCGACAGCTCTGCTTGTCCACTTCACATCCACATCCCTCACAGCAACACCAGTCTCCCACCGCCCAGCCATTGTCCCACTGATATCTGCTCCACAAAGATGCAATATATCTCCGAATTAGGAATCGAGATGAGAAATTCATTAGGCAGCTGTTTAATTCATGCAAACATTTTCCTATAACAATAAACAAAACCATCTACATTCCCCCTGTGAATCATCATTAATATGGACCCTACTTTAGAGAGAAGGGACTCGAGTGTTGCTCACTGAAGACTATTTTTTTAAACTTTAATTTTACCATGACATCAATTTGCATGAAGACACAGGAACAATGAGCGACAGAGATACATAGAATTCACAGAAATTAGTTTCTGGTAACATCCTTGATAACACCGATGACACTCAGTGTACCTCATTTCTATACATAAGCCTGCACTATGCATCGTCTCATGCTTGCATTTCATAACTAGGCCTATATCTATTTAAATATCACAAGAGTTAAAGATTGACTCAATGGCTGGTTCACATCTAACCAAGCAAGAGTAGATCAATACAAATCAAATCAAATCGTATTTGTCACATACACGTGGTTAGCAGATGTTAATGCGAGTGTAGCAAAATGCTTGTGCTTCTAGTTCCGACAATTCAGTAATAACCAACGAGTAATCTAACCTAACAATTCCACAACTACTACCTTAAACACACAAGTGTAAAGGGATAAAGAATATGTACATAAAGATATATGAATGAGTGATGGTACAGAACGGCATAGGCAAGATGCAGTAGATGGTATCGAGTACAGTATATACATATGAGATGAGTAATGTAGGGTATGTAAACATAAAAGTGGCATAGTTTAAAGTGGCTAGTGATACATGGATTACATAAAGATGGCAAGATGCAGTAGATGATATAGAGTACAGTATATAAATATACATATGAGATGAGTAATGTAGGGTATGTAAACATTATATTAAGTGGCATTGTTTAAAGTGGCTAGTGATACATTTTTTACATCAATTTCCATCAATTCCCATTATTAAAGTGGCTGGAGTTGAGTCAGTTTGTTGGCAGCAGCCACTCAATGTTAGTGGTGGCTGTTAACAGTCTGATGGCCTTGAGATAGAAGCTGTTTTTCAGTCTCTCGGTCCCTGCTTTGATGCACTTGTACTGACCTCGCCTTCTGGATGATAGCGGGGTGAACAGGCAATGGCTCGGGTGGTTGTTGTCCTTGATGATCTTTATGGCCTTCCTGTGGCATCGGGTGGTGTAGGTGTCCTGGAGGGTAGGTAGTTTGCCCCCGGTGATGCGTTGTGTAGACCTCACTACCCTCTGGAGAGCCTTACGGTTGTAGGCGGAGCAGTTGCCGTACCAGGCGGTGATACAGCCCGACAGGATGCTCTCGATTGTGCATCTGTAGAAGTTTGTGAGTGCTTTTGGTGACAAGCCGAATTTCTTCAGCCTCCTGAGTTTGAAGAGGTGCTGCTGCGCCTTCTTCACAACGCTGTCTGTGAAGAATGAAAGAACTTAAAACCTACTACCCTCTCCACTACTGTCCTGTCGATGTGGATAGGGGGGTGCTCCCTCTGCTGTTTCCTGAAGTCCACAATCATCTCCTTTGTTTTGTTGATGTTGAGTGTGAGGTTATTTTCCTGACACCACACTCCCGAGGGCCCTCACCTCCTCCCTGTAGGCCGTATTGTCGTTGTTGGTAATCAAGCCTACCACTCTAGTGTCGTCCGCAAATTTGATGATTGAGTTGGAGGCGTGCATGGCCATGCAGTTGTGGGTGAACAGGGAGTACAGGAGAGGGCTCAGAAAGCACCCTTGTGGGGCCCCAGTGTTGAGGATCAGCGGGGTAGAGATGTTGTTACCTGCCTTCGCCACCTGGGGGCGGCCAGTCAGGAAGTCCAGTACCCAGTTACACAGGGCGGGGTCGAGACGGGTTAGGGCAGTGTGCAGTGTGGTTGCGATTGCGTCGTCTGTGGACTTATTGGGGCGGTAAGCAAATTGGTGTGGGTCTAGGGTGTCATGTAGGGTGGAGGTGATATGGTCCTTGACTAGTCTCTCAAAGCACTTCATGATGATGGAAGTGAGTGCTACGGGGAGGTAGTCGTTTAGCTCAGTTACCTTAGCTTTCTTGGGAACAGGAACAATGGTGGTCCTCTTGAAGCATGTGGGGACAGCAGACTGGGATAAGGATTGATTGAATATGTCCGTAAACACACCAGCCAGCTGGTCTGCGCATGCTTTGAGGATGCGGCTGGGGATGCAGTCTGCAGCAGCAAAGCCAAGTAATGATATTTATGATCCTTAGAATACAAGCTACTTATAATTCTTATGCGGGTAGCACTGATCCTTCACACCCTCAAACACAGTGTTAGACCATTTTGAACGTGTATATACAGTATATTTAACACCACCTCAACATATCCTTTCACCATGCTCTCACACACTCTCACCCACATGCAGATACACCCCAGACCTCAAACTTCACTCACAGGCAACTCTTTCCACAGGCCCTACAGGGTGAGGCAAAGAATATAGATTGTTGTCTGGACACATGGGCATCCTTTTTATTCTCTCATTTACAGGATCACCTTTTTTAAGAATCAATCAAAAGTTGCAGGGTTTGGAATTGGATTCTGCTTTGTGTTAAACTGAAATTAATTAGCATTTGTTTCCCTCAGAATTCATGAGGTTTTTGTTCGTTAGCTGAGCACAATAAATGAAATGACCCCTTTAATTCAATTGATATGACAAATAACTGATTTAAAGATTGAATCAAGATTCCACTCCAGTCATTTCAGTTCTGTCACTGTTTTGTCAGAATAATGATAAAGTGTTATCTCAAACATAAAATCACGCAGAGCATTCAGTTGAACAGCATCTGCATTGTATCTCAGTAGACAGGCTTTGAATAGAGTCTCACATACTAAAGTAAATAAACACAATACATACAAATGATACATACATATATACACCCAAGTACCACCCATGTCTAGTAATCGATCCACGCTGTCAACCTCGCTGCTGATTGACTATCTATGATGGGGTGAAATGTGTTTGGTCAGCATAAACACAGCACCCACCAACAGCCAGCCAGGGGTTATATTAGCTAGCTTAATGTAGCCCTGACCTTGCTAAACTCCACCAGCATAAAAATATGACCTGTCTCCTGTCTAGGGGCGTGTGTCTGTCTGTCTGTCTGTCTGTCTGTCTGTCTGTCTGTCTGTCTGTCTGTCTGTCTGTCTGTCTGTCTGTCTGTATGTATGTCTTCCTGCCATGTGTCTGTCTGTCTGTTTGTCTGCCTGTCTATTTCCTTCCCTCTCTCTCGGTCTCTCTTTCCAACCAAAATCAATGTCAATGAAATATGTAGAGACACTTATCGTCACTCACCTGACCACAGAAAATATATGAGTTTGAGGAGGAACTCAATTTAACCTTGCACAATACCCTAGATGCAGTCGCACCCCTAAAAAAACAAATAACATTTGTCATAAGAAACTAGCTCCCTTGTATACATAAAATACCCGAGCTCTGAAGCAAGCTTACAGAAAATTGGAACGGAAATGGCACTACACCAAACTGGAAGTCTTCAGACTAGCTTGGATAGAAGGTACCGTGTAGTATCGAAGAGCCCTCACTGCTGATCGATCATCCTATTTTTCCAACTTTATTGAGGAAAAAAAGAACAATCCAAAATGTATTTTTGATACGGTTGCAAAGCTAACTAAAAAGCAGCATTCCCCAAGAGAGGATGGCTTTCACTTCAGCAGTGATACATTCACAAACTTCTTTGAGGAAAAGATCATGAAGGTCCTGGTCAGTCCCTGGATGGGAGACCAGATGCTGCTGGAAGTGGTGTTGTAGGGCCAGTAGGAGGCACTCTTTCCTCAGGTCTAAAAAAAAATAGCCCAATGCCCCAGGGCCCTGCCCTGTGTTGGGTGCCGTCTTTCGGTTTGGACGTTAAATGGGTATCCTGACACTCTGAGGTCTTTAAAGATCCCATGGCACTTATCGTAAGAGTAGGGGTGTTAAACCCGGTGTCCTGGATAAATTCCCAATCTGGCCCTCAAACCATCATGGTCACCTAATAATCCCCAGCTTACAATTGTCTCTTTCATCCCCCTCCTCTCCCCTGTAACTATTCCCCAGGTCGTTGCTGTTAAATGAGAACGTGTTCTCAGTCAACTTACCTGGTAAAATAACAGGATTTTCTTTTTTATAATAATAATACAACTTAAAAAAGATCATTAGAAAGCAAATTATGGAATCCTCTTTAAATCTGCGTATTCCTCCAAAGCTCAGTTGTCCTGAGTCTGTACAACTCTGCCAGGACCTAGGGTCAAGGGAGACACTCAAGTTTTTTAATAGTATTTCTCTTGACACAAAGATGAAAATAAACATGGCCTCTAAACGTTCAAGCTGCATACTGGACCCTATTTCAACTAAACTACTGAAAGAGTTGCTTCCTGTGCTTGGCCCTCCTATGTTGAACATAATAAACGTCTCTCTATCCACCAGTTGTGTACAAAACTCACTTAAAAGTAGAAAAAGCTGCTGCGCAGAAACTCACTGCCTAGATTCAACAAATAGAATCATTACTCCAGTACTAGCCTCTCTACAGTGGCTTGCTGTTTTTAACCTTCATTTAAGTAGGCATATCAGTTAAGAACAAATTCTTATTTTCAATCACAGCTTGGAAACAATGAGTTAACTACCATGTTCAGGAGCAGAAAAATATATTTTTTCCTTTGTTAGCTTGGGCATTTGATCATGCAACCTTTTGGTTACAAGTCCTACACTCTATCCACTAGGCTACCTCCTGCTTGCTGCCTGGTTTTACTGCTAACTTACAAAGCATTACATGGGCTTGTTCCTACCTATCCTTCCGATTTGGTCCTGCCATACATACCTACACCTACGCTACGGTCACAAGACGCAGGCCTCCTTACTGTCCTTAGAATTTCTAAGCAAACTGCTGGAGGCAGGGCGTCCTCCTACAGAGCTCCATTTTTATGGAATGGTCTGCCTACCCATGTGAGAGACGCAGACTTGGTCTCAACCTTTAAGTCTTTATTGAAGACTCATCTCTTCAGTAGGTCCTATGATTGAGTTTAGTCTGGCCCCGGAGTGTGAAGGTGAACTGAAAGGCTCTGGAGCAACGAACCGCCCTTGCTGTCTCTGCCTGGCCGGTTCCCCTCTCTCCACTGGGATTTTCTGCCTCAAACCCTATTACAGGGGCTGAGTCACTGGCTTACTGGTGCTCTTCCATGCCGTCCCTAGGAGGGGTGCGTCACTTGAGTGGGTTGAGTCACTGACGTGATCTTCCTGTCCGGGTTGTGCCGTGGGGGAGATCTTCGTGGTATATGCTCAGCCTTGTCTCAAGATGGTAAATTGGTGGTTGAAGATATCCCTCTAGTGGTGTTTTACCCTGTCCGGGGGTATCATCGGACGGGGCCACAGTGTCTCGCGACCCCTCCCGTCTCAGCCTCCAGTATTTATGCTGCAATAGTTTATGTGTCAGGGGGCTAGGGTCAGTCTGTTATATCTGGAGTATTTCTCCTGTCTTATCTGGTGTCCTGTGTGAATGTAAGTATGCTCTCTCTAATTCTCTCTCTATTTTTCTAGGACCATGTCTCAGGACTACCTGGCCTGATGACTCCCCAGTCCACCTGGTCGTGCTGCTACTCCAGTTTCAACTGTTCTGCCTGCGGCTATTGAACACTGACCTGTTCACCGGACGTGTTACATGTGCCAGACCTGCTGTTTTCAACTCTCTAGAAACAGAAGGAGCGGTAGAGATACTCTGAATGATCGGCTATGAAAAGCCAACGGACATTTATTCCTGAGGTGCTGACCTGTTGCGCCCTCTGACAACTATTGTGATTACTATCATTTGATCCTGCTGGTCATCTATGAACATTTGAATATCTTGGCCATGTTCTGTTATAATCTCCACCCGGCACAGCCAGAAGAGAACTGGCCACCCCTCATAGCCTGGTTCCTCTCTAGGTTACCTACCTCATCCCCATACTGTATTTATTCATTTATCTTGCTCCTTTGCAAACCAGTATCTCTACTTGCACATTCATCTTCTGCACATTCTACCATTCCAGTGTTTAACTGTTTTGTTGTAATTACTTTGCCACCATGGCCTATTTATTGCCTTTACCTCCCTTATCCTACCTCATTTGAAAATGCTGTGTATAGACTATTCTACTGTCTTATTGATTGTATGTTTGCTTATTCCATGTGTAACTCTGTGTTGTTGTATGTGTCAAACTACTTTGCTTTATCTTTCTTTACCTTCACTCATGCTGCCAAACATAACCTTGTAAAACTGACCATCCTACCTATCCTCGACTTCGGCGATGTCATTTATAAAATAGCCTTCAATACCCTACTCAATAAATTGGATGCAGTCTATCACAGGAACATCCGTTTTGCCACCAAAGCCCCATATACTACCCACCACTGCGACCTGTACGCTCTCGTTGGCTGGCCCTCGCTTCATTCTCGTCGCCAAACCCACTGGCTCCAGGTCATCTACAAGACCCTGCTAGGTCAAGTCCCCCCTTATCTCATCTCGCTGGTCACCATAGCAGCACCCATCTGTAGCACGTGCTCCAGCAGGTACAGTGCCTTGCGAAAGTATTCGGCCCCCTTGAACTTTGCGACCTTTTGCCACATTTCAGGCTTCAAACATAAAGATATAAAACTGTATTTTTTTGTGAAGAATCAACAACAAGTAGGACACAATCATGAAGTGGAACGACATTTATTGGATATTTCAAACTTTTTTAACAAATCAAAAACGGAGAAATTGGGCGTGCAAAATTATTCAGCCCCTTTACTTTCAGTGCAGCAAACACTCTCCAGAAGTTCAGTGAGGATCTCTGAATGATCCAATGTTGACCTAAATGACTAATGATGATAAATACAATCCACCTGTGTGTAATCAAGTCTCCGTATAAATGCACCTGCACTGTGATAGTCTCAGAGGTCCGTTAAAAGCGCAGAGAGCATCATGAAGAACAAGGAACACACCAGGCAGGTCCGAGATACTGTTGTGAAGAAGTTTAAAGCCGGATTTGGATACAAAAATATTTCCCAAGCTTTAAACATCCCAAGGAGCACTGTGCAAGCGATAATATTGAAATGGAAGGATTATCAGACCACTGCAAATCTACCAAGACCTGGCCGTCCCTCTAAACTTTCAGCTCATACAAGGAGAAGACTGATCAGAGATGCAGCCAAGAGGCCCATGATCACTCTGGATGAACTGCAGAGATCTACAGCTGAGGTGGGAGACTCTGTCCATAGGACAACAATCAGTCGTATATTGCACAAATCTGGCCTTTATGGAAGAGTGGCAAGAAGAAAGCCATTTCTTAAAGATATCCATAAAAAGTGTTGTTTAAAGTTTGCCACAAGCCACCTGGGAGACACACCAAACATGTGGAAGAAGGTGCTCTGGTCAGATGAAACCAAAATGGAACTTTTTGGCAACAATGCAAAACGTTATGTTTGGCGTAAAAGCAACACAGCTCATCACCCTGAACACACCATCCCCACTGTCAAACATGGTGGTGGCAGCATCATGGTTTGGGCCTGCTTTTCTTCAGAAGGGACAGGGAAGATGGTTAAAATTGATGGGAAGATGGATGGAGCCAAATACAGGACCATTCTGGAAGAAAACCTGATGGAGTCTGCAAAAGACCTGAGACTGGGACGGAGATTTGTCTTCCAACAAGACAATGATTTAAACATAAAGCAAAATCTACATTGGAATGGTTCAAAAATAAACATATCCAGGTGTTAGAATGGCCAAGTCAAAGTCCAGACCTGAATCCAATCGAGAATCTGTGGAAAGAACTGAAAACTGCTGTTCACAAATGCTCTCCATCCAACCTCACTGAGCTCGAGCTGTTTTGCAAAGGAGGAATGGGAAAAGATTTCAGTCTCTCGATGTGCAAAACTGATAGAGACATACCCCAAGCGACTTACAGCTGTAATCGCAGCAAAAGGTGGCGCTACAAAGTATTAACTTAAGGGGGCTGAATAATTTTGCACGCCCAATTTTTCAGTTTTTGATTTGTTAAAAAAGTTTGAAATATCCAATAAATGTCGTTCCACTTCATGATTGTGTCCCACTTGTTGTTGATTCTTCACAAAAAAATACAGTTTTATATCTTTATGTTTGAAGCCTGAAATGTGGCAAAAGGTCGCAAAGTTCAAGGGGCCGAATACTTTCGCAAGGCACTGTATATGTCACTGGTCACCCCCAAAACCAATTCTTCCTTTGGCCGCCTCTCCTTTCAGTTCTCTGCTGCCAATGACTGGAACGAACTTACAAAAATCTCTGAAACTGGAAACACTTATCTCCCTCACTAGCTTTAAGCACCAGCTGTCAGAGCAGCTCACAGATTACTGCACCTGTACATAGCCCATCTATAATTTAGCCCAAACAACTACCTCTCCCCCTACTGTATTTATTTATTTTGCTCCTTTGCACCCCATTATTTCTAACTCTACCTTGCACATTCTTCCACTGAAAATCTACCATTCCAGTGTTTTACTTGATATATTGTATTTACTTCACCACCATAGCCTTTTTTCTTATTTTTTTGCCTTTACCTCTCTTATCTCACCTCGTTTGTTTACATTGTGTATAGACTTATTTTTCTACTGTATTATTGACTCTGTTTGTTTTACTCCATGTGTAACTCTGTTGTTGTATGTGGCAAACTGCTTTGCTTTATCTTGGCCAGGTCGCAATTGAAAATGAGAAATAAAAATAAAATAAAAAGGTTTCTTCCTTGGTTCCGGCCTATCTATGGAGTTTTTCCTTGCCACCATTCTTCTACACCTGCATTGCTTGCTGTTTGGGGTTTTAGGCTGGATTTCTGTACAGCACTATGTGACATCAGCTGATGTAAGAAGGGCTTCATAAATACATTTGATTGAATGGGTTCCCAGCTATTAATCAAGTTATGTTCTACTTCAACATCTACCTAGCTAGCCTCTGTTAAAATGTGAGTGGTTATACTTACAGTAATGATAACTATGTTTCTGTTCTTCTGGTGCAGCTATTAGGTGAACAGAATGTGCATAGGAGTATGAGATTGCATAACATGAGGGAAAATGAATATCATGTGCCATCCATCACTCTTGTCAGGCTGGTGAGGTGGTCTTCCAGGGTGGAGAAATTAATTTGATTTCCAATGCAACCTGATGAGCAGCAGGAAAATGTTACACATTTTCTGTCAATATTCATTATTGCAATGTCTAGACTCCCCAATGTCCGTGATTAAAAGGTGTACCTTTACTTATCTCTATGTTTGTGCTGCCTGTGTAAGATTTGATGTAGGACTCCACTTTTTGGGGTTTTCCTATTTTTAGGTTGTTGTCCAACACTTACTGTTAACCAATATGTGAAAGACTGACTGTTTCCATGGGAATCAATAGTCTCACTTAGAGGGGAGGAAGGATGCAGTCTTTTGTCAAAACACTGTGGCACTCTGTAGATCTAAAAAACACATAATTAGAGCCACACTGACCACGGAAACCATTTGAAAGTATAACGTAACAGTTTAAACTAATCTAACGTGTGTGGGATGAGGGCCCATTCGTCGCCTATAATAAACAAGAACACATCATGAAATGAATCTCCTCTGTAAGAGTCATTTATTTAAATGCATGACTATGTGTCAGTGTGAGTGTGCTGCTTTATCATGTGTGCATGTGTGTGCATGTATTTGTTAGTTTGTGTTAGTTGTGTGTGCCTGCATGCATGTGTGTGAAAGAGAGAGAGAAACATATATATATTTCAGGAAAGGAAAAAAATACCATATTTTCTCATTAACAAACATGTTCTTATCAAACTTCAGAAGACATTTTGTAATATGCTTTTTTATGGTCCTACAGTACATAGAGGGGAGTTACTGCTGTCAATAAATGTAAAAAAAAAAAAAAGAATGCAAAAACTGAGTAACAAGGTTTTCATCAGATATACACAAACAAATATACACACACAAATTGACAGAGCGAGAGCACGAGAGAGAGAGGGGGGGGGGGAGGTTGTGTTAGTGTTAAAGTCTTTGTTAGTATTCCAGAGTCTGTGGATGTAGGTTTTCAGTGTTACTTTTTTTACCCACATGAATGTTGAAATAAGGCACTGTCAATGTGAATGCATGTTTATCATCAAAGTTCCTTACATGATTTGTAGGTGGGTTGAACATGATCTTCTTTACCAAGATAGCTGGCACAATGAAATAAGACTGCACATCTCCCAGGCTACATAGTGTACTTTGCATATGATATGTACAGTTACAGGCCTCTATAATCCGAAAAATTGTGCTCACATGAGAGCACAGAGTATCAAAGAGCCATTTCTCCAATCAGAGGAGGCATCAAATCAGGACAGAATGACAGTATTTGTTGTTAAAGTTCATTATGATAAAAAAAGCCATTACTAAAAATAACATAAGGTAGAAAAAAGAATAAGAAATAAGAAGAACTCAAGAAAGTAAGTAATCATACTATATTATCCTGTTTGGGATAGGGGGCAGCATTTTCACTTTTGGATGAAATGCGTGCCCAGAGTAAACTGCCTCCTACTCAGTCCCAGATGGTAATATATGCATATCATTAGTATTATTGGATAGAAAACACACTGACGATTCTAAAACTGTTTGAATGATGTCTGTGAGTATAACAGAACTCATATGGCAGGTGAAAACCTGAGAAAAATCCAACCAGGAAGTGGGAAATCTGAGTTTTGTAGTTTTTCAAAGCTTGGCCTCCCGAATACACAGTGTCTATGGGGTCAAGTTGCACTTCCTAAGGCTTCCACTAGATGTCAATCGTCTTTAGAAACTTGTTTCAGGCTTCTGCTATAAAGGAGGGGGGAATGGGAGCTGAATGAGTCAGTGGTCTGGCAGAGTGTCTCAGGCTCGTGACACGCGGTCCCGACAGAGTTAGCTCTCGTTCCAGTGCTTTTCTACAGACAATGGAATTCTCCGGTTGGAACATTATTGAAGTTTTATGTTAAAAACATCCTAAAGATTGATTCCATACATCGTTTGACATGTTTCTACGACCTGTAACGGAACTTTTCGAGTTTTTGTCTGGACGTAGTGCTCGCGCCTCATGAAGATGGATTACTGGGATGAACACGCTAACAACAAGTGGCTATTTGGACATAAATGATGGACTTTATGGAACAAATCAGTCATTTATTGTCGAACTGGGATTCCTGGGAGTGCATTCTGATGAAGATCATCAAAGGTAAGTGAATATTTATAATGTTACTTCTAACTTCTGTTGACTCCAACATGGCAGATATTTCTTTGGCTGGATTGGGCTCTGAGCGCCGTACTCAGATTATGCTTTTTCCGTAAAGTTTTTTTGAAATCTGACACAACGGTTGCATTAACCTCATAGTCCTCTAGGGGTAGTATTTCATTTTTGGATAAAAAGACGTGCCCGTTTTAAGCGCAATATTTTGTCACGAAAAGATGCTCGACTATGCATGGAATTGATAGCTTTGGAAAGAAAACACTCTGACGTTTCCAGAACTGCAAAGATTTTCACTGTGAGTGCCCTAGAACAAAACCTTCAGGCAAAACCAAGATGTTTCAGCAACCAGGAAATGAACAGGATTTCCGAAGCTACGTTTTCCATGATCTCCTTATATGGCTGTGAATGCGACAGGAATGAACGGACCCTTTCTATTGTTTCCCCAAGGGATCTGGAGCATTGTGACGTATTTGCAGGCATATCATTGGAAGATTGACCATAAGAGACTACAATTGCCAAGTGTCCGCACGGTGTCCTGCGTGGAAATTGGTGCGCAAAACTCAGCTACTGGTATTTTTCCATGCGATTCTGAGAAGAAAGCATGCTTCCAGGAACGGCATTTCAATGAAGAGATATATGACAAAACACCTTGAGGATAGATTCAAACAACGTTTGCCATGTTTCAGTCGATATTATGGAGTTAATTCGGAAAAAAGTTTGACGTGTAGGTGACTGAATTTTTGGTTAGTTTCGGTAGCCAAATGCATAGTAACAAAACGGAGCGATTTGTCCTACACAAAGAATCTTTCAGGAAAAACTGGACATCTGCTATGTAACTGAGAGTCTCCTCATTGAAACATCTGAAGTTCTTCAAAGGTAAATTATTTTATTTGATTCCTTTGCTGGTTTTTGTGAATATGTTGCGTGCTAAATGCTACGCTAAATGCTAAGCTAGCTATCAACACTCTTACACAAATGATTGATTTTCTCTGGTTCAAAAGCATATTTTGAAAATCTGAGATGACAGTGTTGTTAAGAAAAGGATAAGCTTGAGAGCAGGCATATTTATTTCATTTCATTTGCGATTTTTAGAAATCGCTAACGTTGCGTTATGGTAATGAGCTTGAGGCTGTAGTCACGAAACCGCATACGGGGTGGGGAGGACTATGAAGTTAACCTGTTGCGACGAGCAATCCCATATCCGGGAGCGTAATTATAGCCTCAAGCTCATTACCATAACGCAACGTTAACTATTCATAAAAATCGCAAATGAAATGAAATAAATATATTGGCTCACAAGCTTAGCCTTTTGTTAACAACACTGTCATCTCAGATTTTCAAAAAATGCTTTTCAACCATAGCTACACAAGCATTTGTGTAAGAGTATTGATAGCCAGCATAGCATTAATCCTAGCATTCAGCAGGCAACATTTTCACAAAAACAAGAAAAGCATTCAAATAAAATCATTTACCTTTGAAGAACTTCGGATGTTTTCAATGAGGAGACTCTCAGTTAGATAGCAAATGTTCCGTTTTTCCAAAAAGATTATTTGTATAGGAGAAATCCCTCCGTTTTGTTCATCACGTTTGGCTAAGAAAAAAAAACGAAAATTCAGTCATTACAACGGCAAACTTTTTTTCCAAATGAACTCCATAATATCGACAGAAACATGGCAAACGTTGTTTAGAATCAATCCTCAAGGTGTTTTTCACATATCTATTCGATGATAAATCACTCGTGGCAGTTTGGTTTCTCCTCTGAACAAAATGGAAAAATGCACGCACCTGGAGATTACGCAATAGTTTCGACGGAGGACACCGAGCGGACACCTGGTAAATGTAGTCTCTTATGGTCTATTTTCCAATGATATGCCTACAAATACGTCACAATGCTGCAGACACCTTGGGGAAACGACAGAAAGTGTAGGCTCATTCCTTGCGCATTCACAGCCATATAAGGAGACATTGGAACACAGCGCATTCAAAATCTGGCTCACTTCCTGTATGAAATTTCATTTTGGTTTTGCCAATATAATTAGTTCTGTGGCACTCACAGACAATATCTTTGCAGTTTTGGAAACGTCAGAGTGTTTTCTTTCCAAAGTCGAGCATCTTTTCGTGACAAAATATCTTGTTTAAAACGGGAATGTTTTTCATCCAAAAATGAAATACTGCCCCCAGAGGTTCAAGAGGTTCAGGAGAAGTCTATCTTTAATTCTGTGAAAACACTTGTACCTTTTATCAATGTTTATTATGAATATTTCTGGGATTTGATGTGGCTATCTGCAAAATCACTGGATGTTTTGGAATCAAAACATTTCTGCACGTAACGCGCCAATATAAACTGAGGATTTTGGATATAAATATGCACATTATCGAACAAAACATAGATGTATTGTGTAACATGATGTCCTATGAGTGTCATCTGATGAAGATCATCAAAGGTTAGTTATTAATTTAATCTATATGTCTGCTTTTTGTGACTCCTATCTTTGTCTGGAAAAATGGCTGTGTGTTTTTGTGACTTGGCTCTGACCTAACATAATCATATGTTGTGCTTTCTCTGTAAAGCCTTTTTGAAATCGGACACGATGGGTAGATTAACAAGAAGTTTATAATTCATTTGCTGTATTGGACTTTGTTCATGTGTGAAAGTTACATATTCCTAAAAAATATTTTGGAATTTTGCGCGCTGCCTTTTCAGCGGAATGTTGTCGAGGGGTTTCGCTAGTGGAAGGCCTGCGCTAGAAAGGATTTACAGTTAGTTCCAGAAGCATATTTACAATGTGCAGGGATACGGGATGATAAAGGTAGACATGTACAGTGCATTCGGAAAGTATTCAGACAACTTTTGTTACGTTACAGCCTTATTCTTAAATGGATTTTAAAAATCCCTAATCAATCTACACACAATACCCCATAATGACAAAGTAAAAACATGTTTTTAGATTTTTTTGCAAATGTATTAACAATCAAAAACTGAAACATCACATTTTCATAAGCATTCAGACCCTTTACTCAGTACTTTGTTGAAGCATCTTTGGCAGCAATTACAGCCTCGAGACTTCTTGGGTATGACGGTACACACTTGGCACATCTGTATTTGGGGAGTCTTCTCTGCAGATCCTGTCAAGCTCTGTCAGGGTGGACTGGAAGCGTTGCTGCACAGCTATTTCCAAATCAAATCAAATATTATTGGTCACATACACATACTGTATTTAGCAGATGTTATTGCGGGTGTAGTGAAATGCTTGTGTTCCTAGCTCAACAGTGCAGTAATATCTATAAATACACACAAATCTAAAAGTAAAGTCAGGGAATTAAGAGATATAGAAATATTAGATTGAGCAATGTTGGAGTGGCATTGACTAAAATACAGTATATACTGTACATATGAGAAAGTAAAGCAGGTCTTTTCAGTTCTCTCCAGAGATGTTTTCTTCTGTTGAATCTGACAATTAGTCTAAAACTGTGAAGTACCTCGGCGTTACTCTGGACTCTGATCTCTCTTGTCACGAACATATCAAGACTGTTTCAAGGACAGCTTTTTTCCATCTATGTAACATTGCAAAAATCAGAAACTTTCTGTCCAAAAATGATGCAGGAAAACTAATCCATGCTTTTGTTACTTCTAGGTTAGACTACTGCAATGCTCTACTTTCCGGCTACCCGGATAAAGCACTAAATAAACTTCAGTTAGTGCTAAATATGGCTGCTAGAATCCTGACTAGAACCCCCCAAAATTTGATCATATTACTCCAGTGCTAGCCTCCCTGCACTGGCTTCCTGTTAAGGCAAGAGCTAATTTCAAGGTTTTACTGCTAACCTACAAAGCATTACATGGGCTTGCTCCTACCTATATCTTTCCGATTTGGTCCTGCCGTACATACCTACACTTACGCTATGGTCACAAGACGCAGGCCTCCCTAGAATTTCTAAGCAAACAGCTGGAGGCAGGGCTTTCTCCAACAGAGCTCCATTTTTATGGAATGGTCTGCCTACCCATGTGAGAGACGCAGACTTCGTCTCAACCTTTAATTTAAGTATGCTCTCTCTAATTCTCTCTTTCTTTCTTTCTTTCTCTCTCTCGGAGGACCTGGGCCCTAGGACCATGCCTCAGGACTACCTGGCATGTTGACTCCTTGCTGTCCCCAGTCCACCTGGCCATGCTGCTGCTCCAGTTTGAACTGTTCTGCCTGCGGCTATGGAACCCTGACCTGTTCAGCGGATGTGTTACCTGTCCCAGACCTGCTGTTTTCAACTCTCTAGAGACAGCAGGAATGGTAGAGATACTCTGAATGATCGGCCATGAAAAGCCAACTGACATTTACTCCTGAGGTGCTGACTTGTTACACCCTCGACAACTACTGTGATTATTATTATTTGACCATGCTGGTCATTTATGAACATTTGAACATCTTGGCCATGTTCTGTTATAATCTCCACCAAGGCACAGCCAGAAGAGGACTGGCCACACCTCATAGCCTGGTTCCTCTCCATGTTTCTTCCTAAGTTTTGGCCTTTCTTGGGAGTTTTTCCTAGCCACTGTGCTTCTACACCTGCATTGCTTGCAGTTTGGGGTTTTAGGCTGGGTTTCTGTACAGCACTTTGAGATATCAGCTGATGTAAGAAGGGCTACATAAATAAATTGGATTTGATTTGATGTTCGATCGGGTTCAAGTCCGGGCTCTCGCTCGGCCACTGAAGGATGTTCAGAGACTTGTCCCGAAGCCACTCCTGCGTTGTCTTGACTGTGTGCTTAGGGTCATTGTCCTTATGGAAGGTTAACCTTTGCCCCAGTCTGAGGTCCTGAGCGCTCTGGAGATCATCATTGATCTCTCTGTACTTTGCTCCGTTTATCTTTGCCTTGATCTTGACTAGTCTCTCAGACCCTGCTGCTGAAAAACATCATGACAGCATGATCCTGCCACCACCATGCTTCACCATATTGATGGTACCAGGTTTTCTCCAGATGTGACGCTTGGCATTCAGGATAAAGAGTTCAATCTTGGTTTCATCAGACCAGAGAATCTTGTTTCTCATGGTCCGAGAGTCCTTTAGGTGCCTTTTGGCAAACTCCAAGCAGGATGTTGTGCATTTTATTGAGGAGTGGCTTCTGTCTGGCCACTCTACCATAAAGGCCTGATTGGTGGGATGCTACAGAGATGGTTGTCCTACTGGAAGGTTCTCCCATCTCCACAGCGGAACTCTGGAGCTCTTTCAGAGTAACCATCGGGTTCTTGGTCACCTCCTTGACCAAGGATCTTCTCCTCCGATTGCTCAGTTTGGCCTGGCGGCCAGCTCTAAGAAGATTCTTGGTGGGTCCAAACTTCTTCCATTTAAGAATGATGGAGTCCGCTGTGTTCTTGGGGAGCTTCAATGCTGCAGACGTGTTTTGGTACCCTTCCTCAGATCTTTGCTTCGACACAATCTTGTCTCAATCCTGACATGTACTGTCAACTGTGGGACAGTGTGCCTTTCCAAATAATGTCCAATCAATTTAATTCAATCAAGTTGTAGAAACATCTCAAGGATCATCGATGGAAACATGATGCACATGAGCTCATAGCAAAGACTGTGAATTGTTATGTAAATAAGGTATTTCTGTTCTTAATTGTTCATACATTTGCTACATTTTCTAAAAACCTGTTTTTTCTTTGTCAATATGGGGTATTGTGTGTAGATTGATGAGTAAAATGTTTTATTGAATCCATTTTAGAAAAAGGAAGTGAGTGTTTGTGTGTGTTTTGCAGTGTCAGTGTACGTGAGTGTGCAGGGACTTGTGAGGGTGCATAGAGCCAGCTTTTAAGTTATTTAGCAGTCTTATTGCTTAGGGATAGAAGCTGTTCATGTGCCTGTTGGTGTCAGACTTGATGCACCGGTACCACTTGTCATGTGGAAGCAGAGAGAACAGTCTATGGGTTGGGTGGCTGGAGTATTTTAGGATTTTTCGTGCCATGCTTTCACACCACCTGATGGAATGTATAGGTTCTGGACGGCAGGGAGCTCTGTCTCGGTGATGTACTGGGCTGTCTACAACACCCTCTGTTGCGCCATGCGATCGAGGACGGTGCTATTGCCATAAATCAAATCCAAGTTTATTTGTCACGTGCACCAAATACAACAGGTATTCAACAGTGCAACAGGACCTTACAGGACCTTACAGTGAAATGCTTACTTACAGGCTCTAACCAACAGTGCAATTTTTTAAAAAGGCATTAGGTGAACAATAGGTAAGTAAAGAAATAAAAACAACAGTAAAAAGACGATGAAAAGTAACAGTAGCGAGGCTATAACAGTAGCGAGGCTATATACAGGCACCGGTTAGTCGTGCTGATTGAGGTTGTATGTGCATGTAGACATGGTTAAAGTGACAATGCATGTATGATAAACAGAGAGCAGCGTAAAGAGGGGTTGGCAAGTGGTGGGTGGCAGGTCCATACCAAGCAGGGATGCAGGGATGCAGACAGTCAAGATGCTCTCAATGGTACAGCTGTAGAACTTTTTGAGGATTTGAGTGCCAATGCCAAACCTTTTCAACCTCCTGAGGAGGAAGAGGCACTGTCACGCCTTCATCAGAATTGTGTGCGTGTGTGTGGACCATTTTAAGTTCTTAGTAACTTGGACACAGAGGAACTTGAAGCTCTCAACCCGCTCTACTGCAGCCCCCGAATGTGGATGGGGACATGCCCCCCCGCCCTGTTTCCTGTAGTCCACGATCAGCTCGTTGGTCTTACTGACGTTGAGGGAGAGGTTATTGTTCCAGAACCACACTGCCCTGTCACTGACCTCCTCCCTGTAGGCTGTCTCATTGTTCCTGGTGATTAGGCCTACCACCGTCGTGTTGTCAGCAAACTTGATAATGGTGTTGGAGTCGTGCATCACCACCCAGTCGTGGATGAACAGGGAGACAAGAAGGGGACTAAGCACACACCCCTGGGGGGCCCCTGTGTTGGGGGTCAGCGTTGCGGAGGTGATGTTGTCTGCCCTCACTACCTGGGGTCGGCTCATCAGGAAGTCCAGGATCCAGTTGCACAGGGAGGTGTTCAGTCCCAGGGTCCTAAGCTTGGTGATGAGCTTGGAAGGGACATTGGTGTTGAATGCTGAGCTGTAGTCAGTAAACAGCATTCTCACATACAGTATGTACTCCTCTTATCTAGGTGGGTTAATAAGGCAGTGGAGTTGTGATTGCGTTGTCTATGGATCTGTTGGGGCGGTATGCAAATTGGAGTGGGTCTAGAGTGTTTGGGATTGTAAATCGTCTTCATAAATCTTCTTAGGGCTAGGCCCCTTTTTTCTCCACTTCCTGCCTGAATGACATGCCCAAAGTAAACTGCCTGTAGCTCAGGCCCTGAAGCCAGGATATACATATAATTGGAAAGAAAACACTTTGAAGTTTGTAGAAATGTTAAAATAATGTAGGAGAACATAACACAATAGATATGGAAGGAGAAAATCCAAAGAAAAACCAAGTGGAGAGAGACCATCCTCTTTGTCTTGCATTTCTAAGGTCATATTAAACATTAGCTCCCTGGATGCAATTCCTATGGCTTACACAGGGTGTCAGCAGTCTATGTTCAAGGTTTCAGGCTTGTAACTTCAAAAATTAATAAGAAATATCAGTTTTAGTAGAAGGACACAGTCTTGGAAATTCGTGTTTGCGCGTTTCCTATTGAACATACTTCTTTCGAAATAAATATTGTAGTTTGATTACATTTAACTATATCTGAGGAGTAAATAGAAACATATTTTGATTTGATTTGATTTGAAACGTATTTTGACTTGTTGAAACAAAGTTTAGGGGTAGATTTTTGGATTCCTTTCTCTACAAGTTGAACGAGTGGATTTCTCAAATCTGTGGCGCCAACTAAACAGGCTTTTTGGGATATAAAGAAGGATTTTATCTAACAAAACGACACTACATGTTATAGCTGGGACCCTTTAGATGACAAATCAGAGGAAGATTTTCGAAAAGTAAGTGAATATTCAAACGTTATATGTGAATCTATGAAACTTGTGCCGGTGGAAAAATATTTTGATGTGGGGCGCCGTCCTCAAATAATCGCATGGCATGTTTTAGCTGTTTTCTGTAATAGCTACTGTAAATCGGACAGTGTAATTACATTAACAAGCATTTAAGCATTCAGCAGATATAGATACTTGTATATACCAAAATGTTTAAAATCCATCATATTTATGATTATTTATTTGAATTGTGCGCCCTCCAGTTTCACCGGAAGTTGTCCCGCTAGCGGGACACCGATCCTTACGAAGGCTATAACCAGCCTCTCAAATCACTTCATGATTACAGATGTGAGTGCTACAGGGTGGTAGTCACTGTGACAGGAAGCCTTAGAGTTATTGGGAACAGGAATTATGGTGGTCATCTTTAAACACGTGGGGATTACAGGCTGGGACAAGGAGAGGTAAAAAATTATAGTTAATTTGTCTGCCAGCTGTTCTGCGCATGCTCTGAGAACGCACCTCGGAATACCGTTGGGCATGTTCCCACCTTGCAGGTGTTGACCCAAAGACCTTACTCACGTCAGCCTCAGAGAATGAGATCACCCAGTCCTCTGCTTCGGTGGCGGCCTTCACACCCGGCACAATGTTATAATAGTCGAAGCGTGCATAAAATGCATTGAGTTCGTCTGGTAGGTCATGGATTCCTTTGTAATCCGTAATGGACTGGAGCCTCTGTTACATGCGGTGGATGTCGGAACCTGTGTAATATGAATTCACCATAGCCCTATATTGTCCTTTTACTCGTTTTATGACTCCTTGGATGTCAGAGCAGGACTTCTTGTACTTATTCTTGTTCTCAACTGTAGCCTCAGGGTTGTCTCTAATAGCCCTATGTGTGGTGGCACAGCACTGCCCTTTAGTTTAGCACCAACCTCAGTGTTAATCTGGGGAAGTAGAGAACCTTCACTGTGGGGACGACGTACTGATGCATTTCCTAATAAAGCCAGTGACGGAGGTGGTTATCGGTGGAGTCTCTAAAACATTTTCCAATCAGCATCAGCAAAGCAGTCCTGTAGCATAATCTTTGATTCTAGTGACCATTTCTCAACGGAGTGAGTGATGGGTACTTCCTGTTTGAGCTTCTGGTTGTAAATAGGAAGCAGTATGGAGTCATGATCTAATTTGCTGAATGACGGACTAGAGAGGACCTTAAATGCTTGCTTGTGGGTAGAATAACAGTGTTCTTGTCACGTTCTGACCTTTATTTCCTTTGTTTTGTATTTATTTAGTATGGTCAGGGCGTGAGTTGGGTGGGCAGTATATGTTTGTTTTTCTATATTTTGGGGTATTTCTATGTTTCGGCCTAGTATGGTTCTCAATCAGAGGCAGGTGTCATTAGTTGTCTCTGATTGAGAATCATACTTAGGTAGCCTGGGTTTCACTGTGTGTTGTGGGTGATTGTTCCTGTCTCTGTCTCTGTACCAGATAGGACTGTTTAGGTTTTCCATGTTTATTGTTTTGTAGTGTTCATGTGTACATTTACGTATTAACGTATTAAAAGAACCATGGACACTTACCACGCCGCATATTGGTCCTCTGATCCTTTTCGCCTCTCCTCTTCGGAAGAAGAGGAGGAAATCCCTGACAGTTCTCTGACTTTATCGCTATGAAAGGAAATCACACAGTCTAATTCAAGTGTGAAGACACCACTGGCAGCGCCTCACTCGGCTTCTGCAGTCATACTGGGAGAGGCAACAAATATAAACAACCCTTTTTCAGGACCTGTCGTTAAGACACTAAAAGCTTACAGACGGTAGGCAATTAAGGTCACAGTTATGAAAACTTGGGACACTAAAGAGGCCTTTCTACTGACTCTGCAAAATAAAGATGCCCAGGGTCCCTGCTCATCTGCATGAACGTGCCTTAGGCATGCTGCACGGAGGCATGAGGCCTGCAGATGTGGCCAGGGCAATAAATTGCAATGTCCGTACTGTGAGACGCCTAAAACAGTGCTACATGGAGACAGGACAGACAGCTGATCATCCTCGCAGTGGCAGACCACGTGTAAAAACACCTGCACAGGATCGGTACATTCAAACATCACACCTGCGGGACAGGTACAGGACGGCAACAACAACTGCCCGAGTTACACCAGAAACACACAATCCCTCCATCAGTGCTCAGACTGTCCGCAATAGGCTGAGAGTGGCTGGACTGAGGGCCAGACAGACAGGACTGACAAAACGTACTTTTCACTGATGAGTCACGATTTTGTCTCACCAGGGGTGATGGGCAGACTCGCTTTTATTGTCGAAGGAATGAGCATTACACCGAGGCCTGTACTCTGGAGCGGGATTGATTTGGAGGTGGAGGGTCCGTCATGGTCTGGGGCGGTGTGTCACAGCATCATTGGACTGAGCTTGTTGTCATTGCAGGCAATCTCAACGCTGTGCGTTACAGGGAAGACATCCTCCCCCCACATGTGGTACGCTTCCTGGAGGCTCATCCTGACATGACCCTCCAGCTGGACAATGCCAGCATACATACTGCTCGTTCTGTGTGTGATTTTCTGCAAGACAGGAATGTCAGTGTTCTGCCATGGTCAGCGAAGAGCCGGATCTCAATCCCATTGAGCATGTCTGGGACCTGTTGGATCGGAGGGTGAGGGCTAGGGCCATTCCCCCCAAAACGGGCAGGTGCCTTGGTGGATGAGTGGGGTAACATCTCACGGCAAGAACTGGCAAATCTGGTGCAGTCCATGAGCAGGAGATGCACTACTACTACTTATTGCAGCTGGTGGCCACACCAGATACTGACTGTTATGTTTGATTTTGACCCGCCCCTTTGTTCAGGGACACATTATTCAATTTCTGTTAGTCACATGTCTGTGGAACTTGTTCAGTTGATGTGTCAGTTGTTGAATCTTATTATGTTCATACAAATATTTACAAATGTTAAGTTTGCTGAAAAAAAATGCAGTTGAATGTGAGAGGACGTTTCTTTTTTTGTTGGGTTTACCTGCTTTTTTCCCCCTCAAATAATTGTATTACTGTTTTATTTTTGTTATCTGAGAGTGATAGAGAGCTCAAATGGAGAGAGTTGGGGTTCCTTTCTGAAGAGCTGATATAGGGTCCTGACTCTGGACCCCAGCACCCAGCAGTAAAAGCCTGTCTGATGTGTCACTTTCGGTGTCCAGATGGGAAAACAATGCAGTGAAATGGGGTGGATGTAAGGGTGGGGGAAAAGGCTAAGAGGAATTATGTGTGGGAGGTTAGACTCTAGCACCACAATACTGGTAATTAGCTTCTCTTTCCTTAAATCAGCTACCCTCTCTTCCCTCCAACCAAACCCAGGGATTATGTGTAAATTAGCTATTGAAATGACAACAAGGAACGTACCAGATAATTAGAACAGAAACCAATTAAACTCTTAAAGGTCCCTCACAGTCATCCTATTACCCAAGTAATAATAGCCGTTAAATGACCAAAATCACTCATAATATTTTTATCCTAGTAAAATGCTCAGAATTGAAGATATTGTAGCTTTTCTCTCATCTCTATCATGATGCCTTGAAAGAACAGGCTCACCTTGACTGACAGCTCTTTAAAACACCCTTGTTGTTGTTGCCAGGTAACAAGGTAAACAATGGGCCACATTTCATTCCAAGCCTAAATAGTATGCTTCACCCCATACTCTCTGCAAAATGCTCTCATGGTCAACAGAGCTGATCATGGACTGTTGGATATCAGACAAACAGCAGCAATTCACAATTTCATTATATTGTTTTGTAACTAATTTCAGAATACAGTTCACTGATACACTTCACAAGAATTAGTAAAGCCTGAGTCATAGTATCAAATCCAAATCAAATGTTAATGGTCACATACAGGTATTTAGCAGATGTTATTGCAGGTGTAGTGAAATGCTTGTGTTTCTAGTTCCAACAATGCAGTAATATCTAACAAGTAATATCTAACCATTTCACAACAATACACACACATCTAAAGTAAAGGAATGGAATTATGAATATATACAGTTCTGGACAAGCAATGTCAGCGCGGCATAGACTAAGATACAGTAGAATAGAACACAGTATATACATATGAGATGAGTAATGCAAAATATGTAAACATTATTAAAGTGACTAGTGTTCCTTTATTAAAGTGGCTAGTGATTTAATGTCTATGTATAGGGCAGCAGCCTCTAAGGTGCTACTGATGGCTATTTAACAGTCTGATGGCATTGAGATAGAAGCTGTTTTTCAGTCTCTCTTCCCCAGCTTTGATACACCTGTACTGACCTCGCCTTCTGGATGATAGCGGGGTGAACAGACAGTGGCTCAGGTGGTTGTTGTCCTTGATGATCTTTTTGGCCTTCCTGTGACATCGGGTGCTGTAGCCCTGCGGTTGCAGGCGGTGCAGTTGCCGTACCAGGCGGTGATACAACCCAACAGGATGCTCTCAATTGTGAATCTCTAGAAGTTTGTCAGGGTTTTAAGTGCCAAGCCACATTTCTTCAGTCTCCTGAGGTTGAAGAGGCGAGGTTGCACCTTCTTCAACACAAAGTAACAAAATGTGATATAATATCACATAAAAGTCCATTACTTGTGCTTTAGGAAATGCAACCAACTACATAGATTGATGGGGAGGGGAGCGGGAGATGAGGGGGTCCCATGTCCACTGCTTCAATCAAACAGGTTGCAGTCACTCACTTTGCTTCAGTCACCCCTAAGATTGAAGTTGGATACTAGTCCAGCTATGGCCTTCTCCTTTTCAGGATAGACAGAAGACCTTGGATGGAAAACATGCACACCTTCCCCACATACTCCGCTGGATCAAGAGTGACCACGTTGAAGAGGAGATCCAGGAGACTGTCTACGCAGCCTGTGATGTTTTTGAAAGGGGAAATGTTTGTCAAAATGGGTAGTGATTAGTGAATTCTCAATTGCTTTGAAATTAATAACTATGACTTACAATGTGTTGGACCTCAGTAGCGGTGCGTGGAAAAAAGCCATATTAAAACCTATGTGTTGTGATAATTTCGTTGTTTGCTCTATAAATCCAGTTCATTTATATGCCTTGCGATCGTGATATATAGGCCTATAGGCCAAGACGATAAAAAAGACACAGTGGCAGAATAAATATAACCACACCTTTGTTTATGACAAAACCGGATAGGAACCTCTGTCCAGTGAAGTCCACAAAGCATGTTGCATGTACAGTAACAGACAATTACATGACAAACAGCATGGTCAAGCAAGTTAATGTTTCCGACATATTCGGACCACCACAGAGAGTTATTGATGATGATGCTGCCGAAAGAGTGTGCTATTGCGTGTGTTTTTCGTCCTTATTTGTAACTTATTTTGTACATAATGTTTCTGCCACTGTCTCTAATGACCGAAAAGACAGCGATTACTCACCTCGTACTGAACAACGACTTTTTCTTTAACGAGTCAACGCGAAGCATTTACTTCAGACACCTGACAAGGCCCAAATACCCGTCATTCGTATGAAGAAGAGATGGGGATATCGGGGACGTAGGTTGGGGTGCCTCGTAAAGAAACAACAGCGAGTGAGTAATCCCCCTCTAACAAAAGTCCAGTTAGCCAACGTGCAGTCACTGGATAACAAAATGGATGAGCTCCGACCAAGACTATACTACCAACGCGACATTAAAAACTTGAATATTTTAGGTTTCACAGAGTCGTGGCTAAACAACAACATGGATAACATACAGCTGGTGTGGATTTCGGTCCATCGGCAAGATAGAACAGCCGCCACCGGTAAGACAAGGGGTGGCGGTCTGTGTCTATTTGTAAATAACAGCTGGTGCACGAAATCTAATATTAAAATGACTTAAGGATCCACCCCGTTTTTCAATTTTCATCTAAAATGACTTACCCAAATCAAACTGCCTGTAGCTCAGGCCATGAAGCAAGGACATGCATATTCTTGGTACCATTTGAAAGGAAACACTTTGCAGTTTGTGTAAATGTGAAATGAATGTAGGAGACTATAACACAATGGATCTGGTAAGAGATAATGCAAAGAAAAAAACATGCGTTTCTAACCCGGACGCTTATAAGGAATCGAGCTATGCCCTCCGACGAACCATCAAACAGGCGAAGCGTCATTACAGGACTAAGATTGAATCACACTATACCGGCTCCGACCATTGCCAGATGTGGCAGGGATTGCAAACTATTACGGACTACAAAGGGAAGCACAGCCACAAGCTGCTCAGTGACACGAGCCTACCAGACGAGCTAAATAATTACTATGCTCGATGTGAGTAAGACCTTTAAACAGGTCAACATTCACAAGGCCGCAGGGCCAGACGGATTACCAGGACGTGTACTCCGAGCATGCGCTGACAAACTGGCAATTGTCTTCACTGACATTTTCAACCTGGCCCTGCCGAGTCTGTAATACCAACATGTTTAAATTAGACCACCATAGTCCCTGTGCCCAAGAACACCAAGGTAACTTGCCTAAATGACTACCAACCTATAGCACTCACGTCTGTAGCCCTGAAGTGCTTTAAAAGGATGGTCATGGCTCACATCAACACCATTATCCAAGAAACCCTAGACCCACTCCAATTTGCATACCGCCCCAACAGATCCACAGATTGTGCAATCTCTACTGCACTCCACACTGCCCTTTCCCACCTGGACAAAAGGAACACCTACGTGAGAATGCTATTTATTGACTACAGCTCAGAGCTCAACACCATAGTTCCCACAAAGCTCATCACTAAACTAAAGACCCTTGGACTAAACATATCCCTCGGCAACTGGATCCTGGACTTCCTGACGGGCCGCCCCAAGGGGGTAAGGGTAGGTAACACCACATCTGCCACACTGATCCTCAACACGGGGGCCCCTCAGGGGTGCGTTCTCAGTCCCCCTCCTGTACTCCATGTTCACCCATGACTGCATGGCCAAGCATGACTCCAACACCATTAGCTAGCAACTGCAAGCTAGCTAGCTACATTTCCATAACTGTTTAATGCTATTTGACCTATCCCCAAATTAATATAATTGGTTCAGAGTTTGTTTTGATATTTCAACCTGGTTGTTGTGATCGCATTTGGTGTGGGGGGACAAAATCTATTTGCGCACATCCGGGCTGGGCATGTAACAGATTCAATTCCTTGGTGTCAACATCACCAACAAATGATCATGGTCCAAACACACCAAGACAGTTGTGAAGAGGGCATGACAATGGCTATTCCCCCTCAGGAGAGTGAAAAGATTTGGCATTGGACCTCAGATCCTCAAAATGTTCAATAGCTGCACCATCGAGAGCATCATGACCAGTTGCATCCCTACCTGGTATGGCAACTGCTCGGCATCTGACCGTAAGGCGCTACAAAGGGTAGTGCGTACAGGACAGTACATCACTGGTGCCAAGCTTCCTGCCATCCAGGACCTATATAATAGGCGGTGTCAGAGGAAAGCCCCAAAAATTGTCAGACTCCAGTCACCCAAGTCATAGACTTTTCTCTGCTACCGCACAGCAAAAGGTACCGGAGTGCCAAGTTTAGGACCAAAAGTCTCCTTAACAGCTTCTACCCTCAAGCCATAAGACTGCTGAAGAATTAATCACATTTTTACATTGACACCCCCCATTTGTTTTTTACACTGCTGCTACTCACTGTTTATTATCTATGCATGGTCACTTCAACCCTACCTACATGTACAAATTACCTTGACTAACCTGTACCCACGTACACTGACTCCATACCGTTACCCCCTGTATATAGCCTCGTTATTGTTATTTTATTGTGTTACTTTTTATAATTTTTTACTTTAATTTATTTGTTAATTAAATATCTTTTTTTGGAACTGCACTGTTGGTTAAGGGCTTGTAAGTAAGCATTTCATGGTAAGGTCTACACTTGTATTCGGCGCATTTGACAAATAAAGTTTGATTAGATTTTTTATTGCGAGCAAAATGCATTTGTTGGTTTTCAAGAATTAACTACTAATTTGAAGTCTTGCCACAATATCTCAATTGTGATTAGGTCTGGACTTTGACTAGGCCATTGAACCATTTTTATGTAGACTTGATTGTGTGTTTTTGATCATTGTCTTGCTGCATGACCCGGCTGCGCTTCAGCTTCAGCTCACAGACAGATGGACTGACATTCTCCTGTAGAATTTTCTGATACAGAACAGAATTCATGGTTCCTTCTATTAAGAAAAGTTGTCCAGGTTCTGAGGAAGCAAGGCATCCCCAAACCATCACACCACCACCACCATGCTTGACCGTTAGTGTAAGGTTCTTACTGTGGAATGCAATGTTTGGTTTTTACCAGGCATGATGGGACACATTTCATCCAAAAAGTTATACTTTTAACTCATCTGTCCATAGAATATTCTTCCAAGAGTCTTGATGATCACCCATGTAGTTCCAGGTGCTTTTGGAAAACTTGAGTCAACTTTTTGGACGAGTTGAGTTCTGTTATGTCATTTTTTTTGAAAGTCTTCATTGATCACATTTTTGATTACACATTGGATAGATATTATGGAAATTATAGATTTTCTGGAAATGTTTTGGGTAATGTAAATCTATTGCCTAATGTGAAAACTTTGTAATCTACTGTAAATTACAGTACTGTAGCATATTACTTTCAGCACTCCTAAGGGCTATTTGAAACACATACAGTATCTTGCATTGTTTGCTATTGGATTAACTGGCAGGTAAAAATATATCATTATGTTGTGTTTTGGTGATTAAACAAATGTTCTCATTACATGTCACAATAAACTTAACATTTTGAATCAATGGTTGTGTAGTGAGAGATGTTTGCAGTCCAAATGAATGCACAATGACAGGTTTTTAATGAAAGGCTTGCTGCGTTATAAGTGTGACCAGTTTGGATTTTTGTACGAAGAGTTGTGAAAATGTACCACACAGTTGTGAAAATAGTATCAAAGTGATCCTAAAAACTGTATTTTACTCATTGTTAGAAAAAAAGTTTGGTCCAAATCAAAAAAGGAAATGTATGTGAACCGTTTGGAATTACCTGGATTTCTGCACAATGCCACAAGGCCTTCAAATCCAATCAATGAGACGAGATTGAAGATGTTGGTTAGAGTTGCCTTGCCCTATAAATAACACTCAAAAAAATTGATTTTGCTATTCACAAGAAGCATTGCCTCGAACAAAAGAGATATCAGAAGACCTAAGATTAAGATTTGTTGACTTGCATAAAGCTGGAAAGGGTTACAAAGTATCTCTAAAGGCCTTGATGTTCATCAGTCCAACGGTAAGATAAAGTTCCACACTGTTGCTACTCTCCCTACGAGAGACCGTCCTGCAAAGATGACTGCAAGAGCACAGCATAGAATGCTCAATGAGGTAAAAAGGAATCCTAGAGTGTCAGCTAAAGACTTACACAAATCTCTGGAAGAGTCTACAATACTTAAAACACTAAACAAGACTGGTGTTCATGGGAGGACACCACGTCTGAAGTTTGCAAAAGAGCACCTGGATGTTTTACAGCGCAACCGTAAAAATATTGTGGACAGATGAAACTAAAGTTGTGTTGTTTGGAAGGAACACACAACACTATGTGTGGAGAAAAAATGCACAGCACACCAACATCAAAACCTCATCCCAACTGTAAACTATAATGGAGGGAGCATTATGTTTTAGGGCTGCTTTGCTGCCTCAGGGCCTGGACAGCTTGCTATCATCTACGGAAAAATGAATTCCCAAATGTATCAAGACCTTTTGCAGGAGATTGTAAGGCTGTCTGTCCGCCAATTGAAGCTCAACAGAAGTTAGGTGATGCAACAGGACGACAACCCATTATACAGATGTAATTCAACAACATAATGGAGTGAACAGAAGAAAATACACCTTCTGGAGTGGTCAGTCCTGACCTCAACCTGATTGAGATGCTGTGGCATGACCCCGAGAAACAGTTTTGTAAATAGGAATGATCCAAAATTCCTCCTGACCATTGTGCAGGTCTGATCCGCAACTACAGAAAACTTTGTTTTAGGTTATTGCTGCCAAAGGAGGGTCAACCTTTTATTAAATCCAAGGGTTCAAATACATTTTCCAACCTGCACTGTGAATGTTTACATGGTGTGATCAATAAAGATATGAAAAAGTATAATTGTTTGTGTGTTATTAGTTTAAGCAGACTGTGTCTATTGTTGTGATTTAGATTTTATGACCAATTTATGTAGAAATCCAGGTAATTATAAAGGGTTCACATACTTTTTCTTGTCACTTTACATTTATTTATTAATATTATATGAATGCTATAAATTAAAATGGCTAATTTGGGTGCAATCCATTAGCTTAATTTCTCACAAAATAATGTGCCAAGAATGCTAGTCTTATCGGTTTCTAACAACAGAAAAAAACTCACAACAATCTGAGGTGGTGGGTGTCAAAATCCCATTTTCTGTTCATCCCATTAGCTTTGATCTGGATGGAGAGGGCCTCCCTGCTGTCCCCATCCTAACAACCTTAAATTTACCCTCAAATAGGCAGGCCACTGAACCGCCTTGTAAATATTGATTTACTCTGTTTGATTAGTAATGTACCAATTGTTCTTAAACAGTACATAAAATAAACACATTTCTTTGAGAAAATCAAGAAAGCAGTCTGGGAACAAATGCATAATTCATGTTTGTTTTGAAGTGGCCTCAAGAAACTGGCAACTCCTAAATAATGCATGACTTTGCGTCTTTGTTAATCGGGTTTGCACTGAACATTACGTGCTTTCATCCATTCCTTAGTGTAGATTCTAGCCAGGCATGGTTATTGTGCAGTATTGATTTCCCTAAAACCCCCACGTGCCAGAAAACATTAGTCAGCTCTGACCAGGAGCCAATTGGTCTTCATAACTGAGGGTCCAGCGTGGTGCCGTTGGAAGGTGAAGGATATTTTCCATCTCATACGTATATACAGACTTTGTAAATCGGATTATTCCCATAACAAAGAGGAAAAGCTGGACCAGAGAGATCAATAACGTTGAAGATACAACAATTGCCAATCATGAGAAATCTGCATTTAGACTTCTCCATGCCGAAAGAGATGAGTAAAACCCCAATTAGATTTCTACAATCCTGAATGGCATGAACCATTCACCTCAAACTATCTGTATTTAGAATGTCCCCTGGTTACTGGACCTTGAAGGTAAAGCGAAAAGAACAAATAATATCATTAATTCCGTTTGTGCAATGTAAATGATGGAGCTGAAACACATTGCTTTAATGTGTACTTAAACAAACCTGGGAATTAAGATGTGTTAGTTTTAAGACTTGTTGTCAAGATAAAAATTGTACAATTCTCTGATAATAGCACCATACAGTAAAGCTATAATTGTTTGAATACATACAGGATTACACATAAGTAAAATGCATCCTAATCAGTATATTGTTGTAATGATGTGGATTTATTGAACAATTTCCAGGAGTCAGGGCTATTTTTGGAAGCCATAACAAAGGATATTTTTTGGTTTTTATGTCAAAGCATTGATCATTGTGTCTGTCATATTCGCAAACAGAGAAAGATAAGTCAGCGAAGCACATTTCCAAGGGCTCATAATCACAATTATAAACACATTGGAGCAGAGTTGGTTCATTTTCTCTTTTCATTATTTCAGAGCTGAGTTTAATCATATAGAAGGAAATAATGAGTCAACCTAATCAAGGACTTCCACTACTCGCTCAACAATGATTATACAGTCAGACCCACTGCCATGTTGTATGATTTATGACAGGACATGATGGATATTAATGGATTTGGTAATTGGTGCATATGTTTATGAAATTGGCTGTCTGGCTCTGACATCACAGGCTGTCAGGTAATGCAAATCTTCTCCAGAGACTGCCCAACTGAGGAGAGCATAAATAGAATGGATGTTTTACATTTTGGTTCAAGAGGCACGCAGTGGATTCTGGGTGCCAAAAAAAGAAAGGTAATGTCACGGCCACTCTCAAAGGGGTTTAGCTCTTGAGAAAGAAATGGGTTTTCTGTACAGTAGTTATTGGGAACTATGTTTAGTAACTGGAGAAGAAAACAGTATTTGCAGGGCTACTCTTTGGTGAATAAACCTGTAAACTTGGCATATGAGAAAGTGCTAACCTTGAAGAGACTTAGTCTTAATATTTGACACTAGCCTGGTCTCAGATCGGTATGTACTTAAGCCAACTCCTCTGGCTAATGACAAAGAGAATAGTTGGCTAGTCGTAGTCAGAAGAGTTGGTTTAAACACTTACAGTTCTGGGACCAGGCTGATTGGACACATGCTTACTCCTCTCAGTGTTGTTTATTCTACTAGTAAATATCAACTCTTTACTCCACAATGATATGCTTTTATGCGCTGACATTTTTTTGAATATTGTGGCCAGATAACAGGACTGTTGGGATAAACTCCCACCAATGCTGGCTTTTTCATTCTGTGTTCGCTTCATGCCTTTTTCAATCATTTCAATTGCACAATGCTATTCTGCAACACTTGGAAAATAATGTATCTGTTGAGAATACAGAACTGCGCAACAAAGGAAAAGGTCATTGTATGCACAGCAACACTTCTATAGCTTTAATGTTCTTAGTACACCAATGTCAATGAAGAAGTGTATTTCTGAGCCAAATATTGTTAATATCCCCTAGATTCAGAGGTTTGAGCTAAGGTGCTGTTAGGCAGGCAGTGGCTTCCTTGGGCTCCACACAGACAGTCTCAGGAAGATAAAGGCTCAATGTTCTGCCTGAATGGACTCCTCTCCTCTAGTCCTCCACATCTGCCCCTGGGCTCACAGTTTCTCATTAAAGGCAGACAAAGAGGACATGTTTTTCAGTGTTTGATGGACATGAGAGCAGAAACACACTGTCATCAGCAGCCTTCACACGAAAGGCAATGGGGCTGAGAGAAAGAGAGAGAGAGAGAGAGAGAGAGAGAGAGAGAGAGAGAGAGAGAGAGAGAGAGAGAGGGAAACAGAAATAATGTGTGGCTTATCACTGCTCTGAATGTAACGACCAAAAGGCTCCTTAACAGCTTACACCCCCAAGCCATTAGAATGCTGAACATTTACTCAAATGGTTACCCAGACTATTTGACTATTTTGCGCAGGCTAGATGTACACTATCTGGACACTAACTACACACTCACACATATTACACTGACACACACGCACACGGACAGACACAGACACACATGCATATTAACGACACACACACACACACACACACATTCACATTCCTTCAAACTCTTCACATACGCTGCTGCAACTCTCTGTTTATTATCTATGCATCGTCACTTTACCCCTTCCTACATGTACAAATTACCTCAATTACCTCAACTTACCCGTACCCCAGCACATTGACTCAGTACCGGTAACCGTTGTTTATAGCATTGTTATTGTGATTATATTGTGTTACAATTTTTCTTAATTACTTTCTTAAAAACTCTGCATTGTTGGTTAATGGCTAGTGAGTAAGCATTAAACGGTAAGGTCTACACCTGTTATATTCGGTGCATGTGGCAAGTAAAATGTGATTTGATTCGATGACTGAACTCAAACACTAATAAACGTAGGCTATGGCACACATGCCGTCACGGATCCCTCCGGAACTTTCATTACGCACATCTGTCCCATATTCCCACTGATTAGTGCTTGTATATATGTGCCCTTTGGTTTTCATTGGGCTTTCGATTATTGTTCCAGTGTCTGTTGGTGCGTATGAGTACCTGTGCTGTGTGTTTTGGGCTTTCGTGCCCTTGTGGATTGCTCAGATGATTACGGGGCTCGTCCCGTTTGTTAATCTTTGTGCGCGTGTGTATTTATTTGAGGTACTCCTTTCTCTTTTGTTTGGGTTTCAACCCTGGGTTTTGTGTATGTGTTTGTTTGGTCTTCGTCCCTGTGCCCTTACACGGCACGCAGTAATTTGGGGTATAATAAAAACCTTATTACACATTCGTGCGCCTGTCTCCCGAAACATTCATGCCAGCATGACAGAATAATCAACCATTAAGGGAGGCAGCGGGAATGGCCCGTCCAACAACGCTGCGACTGGTTCGTCCGGAGCCGCTGCAACAGGTCCGTCCGACTACGACACAACTTCAGCAGCTGCATCGGGTCCTGATCGGCCTGCACAGCGTTCCTGGGATTGTCCTCGAGGCCGGGGTCATTGCGCTGCTGGTGCAGCGTGTCAGGGGGGGTACTGTCACAGATCCCTTCAGAACTTTTATTACGCACACCTGTCCCCTATTTCCACTGATTAGTACTTGTATATATGTGCCCTTTGGTTTCCATTAGGCTGTCGATTATTGTTCCAATGTCCGTTGGTGTGCGTGTGAGTACCTGTGCTGTGTGTTTCAGGCTTTCGTGCCCTTGTGGATTGCGCAGATGATTACGGGTCTCGTCCCATGTGTTAATCATTGTGCGCGTGTGTATTTGTTCGAGGTACTCCTCGCTCTTTTGTTTAGGTTTCAACCCTGTGTTTTGTGTACATGTTTGTTTGGTCTTCATCCCCATGCCCTTACACGGCAAGCCACAATTTTATTATAAAAAAACCTATTACGCATTCCAGCACCTGTGTCCCGAATCCTTCATGCAAGAGTGACACACGCACAAATTCATACACACACAGACACACCCAAAATGCCAATTATCAAAGGAATGATAATTAAACATGCACATCTTTGTTGTGAAAAACAACAAGATGTAATGTTTTCCTACTGATTTCCTCACTTTTTCACATTTTCATTCCCACTGTGTTGCTTCAGAGTCACACAGAGAGTGACTGAACCAACATGAGGGGCAATGCTCCATTGGAATTTATGGACCATGACATAGACTATTACCCATTTATAGATACTACCAACCCAACTGTGCAGTCCTGGCTCAGATATTTAATTTCCACATTGCCCTTTTTAGCAAAGTTCCAGCAACTGTGTTGTAGTCGTAACCAGTTCAACACAGTTTAGCTTGGCTCGACTCGGGTCAGTGGTGTGAACAGTTTATATCGCCGTCTTAAAATTACAATGAATAGATTGTAATGGTTTATAACTATATATGGGACAGGAAGTGACCCTAATCTGTATCTGTATTGCCTCTGTCTTCTTCAGCCCCACTGACAACTGAATCACTGTCAGACACAGTTCGTTCTTGGCTGTAATGAGTTTTGCCTCGGGCTAAAATCAGTTAGACACTTCTTTAGTCTTTGTAAGATTTAGAATGTGTGGTTTCCTTTTCTTGGGCACTGGGTACTTTCATGAATTGTATTCTTATTCTTGTGGATTCAACTCTAAGTTGAAAAAGGAAGCATTTATTGCACTTGAGTGAATGAGTTCTCCCTATTATCAATATATTATAATCAAAAGTTATCTGTAAAAAACACAGTTTACAGCAGGTATAAACACTGCAGCGAAGTGCTTACTTACACACAGCATGTGTCCCTATCTGAGTCCACTGTATAATGATCAAAACAGAGAACATACCCATGTATCTAACTAGCACTTGACTGTGTAGTTATAATGTAAAATACCTAGGTATGGTACCCGTCTACAGTATCTAATCTAGGCAATCTCCGTCATGGGGATTTAAACTAATGTGGAAGCATGCCGACACACGATGTGCCTTGATCTCAGTTCCTCCTGGGACCCTCTCATCTGGAGCCAGTCAGGATAGCATCAGGTGGTTATCAAGGCCAAGAAGTCCCACACTAACAGAACAAGCAAAACCCGCCTGTGAGCCAAGTCTAATTAAAAACAAGAGGCCAGATGTTTTGCCTCCACTGTGTCTTTTCCCAAATGTATTCCTTTGGCAACTGAAGCTTCTATGCCAAGCTGAGACACATTTTGAAGTTCATTAAAGCAATATTAAATGATTTTACTCTGGGCAAGAAGATATGCGGACGCTTCCAATTTTATCTAGGACATAGTGCTCATGTTTCAAAATAGAGCAGGTAATAAAACAAGTCTAGACTTAATCTCTTGATGAGATGGGATGGTAATTATTCACCATGGGAAAATATGTCAGGCCTGGTGTCAACCAACAGGTGTGTTGTTCACAGGATATTGATTGTGTGGGTTGGAGAGTAAAGACTTGCTGACAAAATTGGGAGAAAAGCTGAATATTATTCAACATAATTCTAGGTTAGATATCAATTTCACTTAATGTCCCTTCATTCAGGCAATAATTACTTATGATCGGCTATTACAAGTGACGGTTGAATCCAGAAATTCACCTTTCAAACTAAGTTCCAAAATATTTCAGTTTCAGAATAATACAAATCCACTAATCCTAGGATCAAAGTGAAGAAGAGCGGGATCCTGTTTCTTCTGCCCAATACAATGTGACAAATGAGCAAATTTGAGTTTGTTTAACACATGCCATCTGCCATCCCCCAACCTTCCTGTGAAAAGATCATTAATTATCCCATCCTCTCGCTAGGTAGATGGAAGGTAAACACTTACTTAAAAAGCTTAAATGCTTGCAAAGATATGCAGAGTTGTTTAATTCATTCATTCACTCATTAATCCACTATTATCAAAAGTACCATTACGGTACTACTTTAAGTTCACTTCCAAAGCAAGGCTGTACCCCATACTTAAATGTGTCATTTAAATACTGTATGAGACATTTACAATGTCTTATGTTCTTTCATAAGGCATTATAACTATTATATTATTAAGCACTGTCTGTCTCGCCCAACAAAAATGCAATTTTAGTGCACACAGGGTATAACCGCCATCCTGTCTGGCGGATCCTCTGTGACCATGTCCTCCTCAGTAATACAGTATGTATGTGATTGACTAGTTCCTGTTGAACTTGGGAGACACAGTCCTAGTTTGACAGTTATTAGTCTCTGGCAGAGTTCTAGTCTCTCCTTCTTTCTCTCAGTTTCATGATCATATTGAAATCTTAGTGCCTGGAACCCTAGCTGATGCTGGTCTGAGTGTAATCCTTTGGAGACCTCCATACTCTGAAGTTTACTGTCTTAATTAAAGGCAGAGTTAGTGTCTCTATAACAAAGCTCTTCTTTCTTAGAAAATATATTTTTCATGTCTTTCTCTGTAACTCTCCCAGAGACGGGGGCCGGGCAGTGATGTTAGGGCAGGGCTGTTTCCGTGGTAATGAGCTGTCAGAGATATGAAGCTGGGGGCTCTTTTTTTCTTCCCCATCTCTCTCCTTTCCAAATAAGGGCTAGAGTCCAGAGAGAGCTTCTCTGGCAGCAGCATCTGTGGAGCCAGTGCCCTGGGGACTCCGGTGTCACAGATGCAGTGGAAAACTCAGCAAGTGAAGAGGATCTACCTGACTGCAGGCTGGGGGACTGGCGTAATTAGGTCTTTAGATGTTGTATGTTGAATGAGAATGGGGCTCCGAGGCACTCAGATGGCACAGGTTTGAAAGATTGTTTTAATTCACCAGGCACTAATGAGAAAAATAAATGCTCAACTCTCAACTGTTTTGGGTGTGCCTGTTTGTTTCCCTCTGATTGCTGTGTGCCGTTAATACCCTCTTTCATCATGTATTTCAGCTAGCCACAAAGCAGCTCGCTCTCTTTGACCAGTAATGTGCCACACTATTGAGCTTCTTCTACTGAGCTCTCCATTGTTTTCCCTCAAGTCAAAGACATTTTCTAAAAGCAGCAGTAGATATAAGTTATAATTCGCCTTCGGAGGCTTTCATTTCTCACACGCACATGCACATGCACACGCACGCACGCACACACACACACACAAACGTTATAATATTGCTTTATTGATCTGTAAAGCACTGTGTGGTCCAGAATACATGTCTGATGTGCTTTTAAGATGTCAGATCCTCTGGCACCGGTCTTTTGGTTGTGAGAGACTGATACATTGTTGCACTGATCATTGTTTTTCTATTTAAATGTGTCTCATTTCGAAAATGTATTGTGTTTTTATCTTTCTCACCTTTGAATTGTTTTCTTTGTTAAGTATTTTGGAATGCATCCTCTGTAAGAAATGTTCTATATAAGAAAAGTTTGATTTGATTAATGTCTCTCTCTCACACACACACACACACACACACACACACACACACACACACACACACACACACACACACACACACACACACACACACACACACACACACACACACACACACACACCTCATTGCTGCCATATGAAGTGTTGTTGTATGAGGGTTATCTGCTGTCCTTGGTGCTGAATGAAGAGTAGTGAAGAGTAGCTGTCCATGGTGCTGAACTAACTGCTTTACTGACAAACGAGTGCTCATTATGTTCCGTTTGCTTCTTGCAATCCATAATGCTCACAGTAATGTTACAGCCATAGTGGTGCTCTACAGCAACATATCAATGATTTCATTGTGCATTGACATAGCATCCATAATCTAACTTCAGTGAAAGAGACTTCAACTTCTGTATCTTTTCATGAACTACAATGAAGTAAACTGCATTAATGTAAATAGCTAATATTGCCTATTGTCCCTGCATTTGTGAAAAGGACAAAGTTTAGACATTTGTCATTTTGTTCCCCTGCTGTTAATTATGAACTGAAATTGTGAACTGTTATTAAAGGTCCCAAACAGTGAAAATCATGTTTTTCATCAAATTGGATGATATTTGGATGAAACCAGGTCATAGTAGGTTAAGCCCAGTATGAAATATGACTGTAGCTGATGAATTAACAAAGTTCATCATAAAGTTACTGTTCCCCTTTCCTCATGTCAAATGGAGGCAGGCATTACTTCCTGTTTTATGCAATATCATGTAAAGCCAAACATTTATTTCACCAATGGTTGTGTATTATAATCTTAACTAATTTCAATATGAAATGCCTTAAAACTGCCATTACATGTGCGCATCATACATCTTTGTTTACAAACGGTAATATAGTTCAAGCAGAATGATACTGGCAAATAACACCTTTTCATCTGTTGTGACTTTAACTAACAGGCTACACAGAACAAGAATATAAATGTAAAAGTGTTGTTCCCATGTTTCATGAGCTGAAATAAAAGGTCCCAGATATTTTCCATACACACAAAAAGCTTATTTCTCTCAAATTGTGTGCACAAATTTGTTTACAGTCCTGTTACAGAGCATTGCCTCTTTGCCAAGATAATCCATCCACCTGACAGGTGTGTCATATCAAGAAGCTGATTAAACAGCACGATCATTACAAAGGTGCACCTTGAGCTAGGGACAATAAAAGGCCAATCTAAAATGTGCAGTTTTGTCACACAGCACAATGCCACAGATGTCTCAAGTTTTGAGTGACTGTGCAATTGGCATGTTCACTGTAGGAATGTCCACCAGAGCTGTTTCCAGATAATTACATTTTTCATTTCTCTACCATAAGCAGTGTACAACATAATTGTAGAAAATTTGGCAGTATGTCCAACCGGCCTCACAACCGCATACCACGTACAACCACGCCAGCCGAGGACCACATCCGGCTTCTTCATCTGGAAGATGGTCTGAGACCAGCCACCTGGACAGCTGATGAAACTGTGGGTTTGCACGACCAAACTGTCTGAAACTCTCCCAGGGAAGTTCATCTGCATGCTCGTCTTCCTCACTAGGGTTTTGACCTTACTGCCGTTCGACTTCATATCTGACATCCGTGGGCAAATGCTCAACTCAAATCAAGTTGTATTTGTCACATGCGTCAAACACAATAGGTGCAGATCTTACAGTGAAATGCTTAATTACAAACCCGGGGGTGGTATTTTCATTTTTGGAAAAATAACGTTCCCAGAGTAAACGGGCTATTTGTTAGAATATGCATATAATTGACAGCTTAGGATAGAAAACACTCTAAAGTTTCCAAAACTGTAAAAATATTGTCTTTGAGTATAACAGAACTGATATTGCAGGCGAAAGCCTGAGAAAAATCCAATCCGGAAGTGACTCATGTTTTGAAAGCTCTGCATTCCGATGCGTCCCTATTGAGCAGTGAATTGGCTATCAACCAGATTCTTTTTTCTACGTATTCCCCAAGGTGTCTACAGCATTTTGACGTAGTTTCACGCATTTATGTTGAAGAATGAGCGTAAGCGACTATATTGCGTAAGTGGTCACCTGATGGCTCTCAGAGTGATTCTTGCATAAAATACAGAGGTAGCCATTTTTTCCCACCTTGAGGATTGATTATAAACAACATTTGCCATGTTTATGTCGATATTATGGAGCTAATTTGGAATATTTCTTGCGGTCGATTTCTCAGTCAAACGTGAAGAACAAACGGAGCTATTTCGCCTACAAAAATAATATTTTGGGAAAAAAGGAACATTTGCTATCTAACTGGGAGTCTCGTGAGTGAAAACATCCGAAGCTCATCAAAGGTAAACAATTTAATTTGATTGCTTTTCTGATTTTTCAGAAAAGGCTAGGCTATCGATAAACTTACACAAATGCTTGTCTTGCTTTGGCTGTAAAGCATATTTTCAAAATCTGAGATGACAGGGTGATTAACAAAAGGCTAAGCTGTGTTTCAGTATATTTCACTTGTGATTTCATGAATAGGAATATTTTCTAGTAATATTTATGTCCGTTGCGTTATGCTAATTAGTGTCAGATGATGACAACGATCCCGGACACGGGATTAACCAACAATGCAGTTTTAACCTCTACGGGATCTGTGTACCTAAACCGGCATGGTTGTTGCTAACGTGCGCGAATGTGATTAGAATGACGCTGTAAGTAACAGCCAACTTTCGGGACATAGACATGTCTTATATGGGCAGAAAGCTAAAATGTTTGTTAATCTAACTGCAGTGTCCAATTTACAGTAGCTATTACAGTGACAAAAGACCATGCTATTGTTTGAGGAGAGTGCACAACAACAAAACACTTATCACGGCAACTGGTTTGATGCATTCACCTCTGAAGGTAAGTAATGTACTTACATTGTCATGTCCTGACCTTAATTCCTTTTTTATGTCTCTATTTTGGTTTGCTCAGGGCATGAGTTGGGGTGGGCATTCTATGTTTTGTTCTGTGTGTTGTATTTCTATGTGTTTGGCCTGGTATGGTTCCCAATCAGAGGCAGCTCTCTATCATTGTCTCTGATTGAGAACCATACTTAGGTAGCCTGTTCCCACCTGTGTTTGTGGGTAGTTGTTTCCTGTTTTTTCACCTTACAGGACTGTTTCGTGTCGTTCGCTCTCGTTGATTCTTTGGTCATTCGGTGTTCATTTAATTTAATTTAATTTACTATGAACCCTTACCACGCTGCGTGTTGGTCCGATGATTCCTATTCCTCATCATCAGATGAAGAGGAGAACCCTTACATACTGTACATTCAGTAATCTTGCTCTGATTTGTCATCCTGAGGGTCCCAGAGTTAAAATGTAGCATAGTTTTGTTTGATAAAATCCATTTTATATTCAAATGTAGGAACTGGGTAACACACCTGAGAGTCAATATGTTTTTTGTTTTTTTCATCCGTATGCCTTCTACCGTGAGTCTGAGAACTGCCAGCACACAGCTGACATTAAGGAATATTGTCCACAAAAGGAATTGCGGTGAGTATAGCATTTGTCATTTACCCCTGAAAATCATATTTTGTTATTCCATTGTGTGATTAATTATTTTACAGTTTATGTAGCTTGTGTCATTCGGACTAATCATGATGATTGGGGGGGTATTATTATTCCATTTTCCATCTCCTTTTGTCTTTCCACTATCATCAAGCTGTAATGATAGACATTTTAGAAAATTCAACATCTACTTCCCAGGCAACCACCACAGCAGGAATGATGTGATACAAAAACAACTTTCCCAAGGCAAAGAAGGGAGGATGTGCTGTGAAGACAGATGCAACAGTGGTGTGTATTCATGAATTCCAAGGGAAGCCAGGCTTCCCAAATAAATAGATGAAAAAATATATATATTATTTTAGGTTTTTGTATCTTTCGTCTCGCTGTTTTTCATAATTCTCCTTCAATTCGCAAGAGGCTGAATGTACTGTATCTCACAGGAGAAAGCATCAGAGAGCGAAACAGCGCCCCTCTGTCTTTTAATGTGTAGGGCCATCTATCTGATGCTGTCTGGTCCAAACAAGTATTACACTGTTGCCTCCAGTAGCATTGAAGGCAAGGGAAGCCAGCGAGCATTTGGCCCTTGATTAAAAAAAAGTGTAAAATAATAGCCAATCAGCGTTGAGCTAAACTGAGCGAGATCAACTGTGAATGGTCCTTGCGCACAAAAAGCGAAGCCAGTTTGGATTTGGCATCACTCCTATGTCATTGACAGAAAAAATCTTGTTGTGTTCTCATTGTGTTGTGTTGTTGTCCTCCATTGGCAAGCTATCCGGCCCATTCCTAAACTAGACATTGATGAAGATAGGGATTTGGACTGGTTTTACTTAATTCTCCAAACTGGACAATGATTATATAGGCGATTCTGATCCAACCATTCATACATTGTTGTGCCCCTGCCCTGAGAGGATGGAAGTTCAATATGTATCTAGATATAGAAGGCTAAAGTTAACTAGCTAACATTGCCCATGAATGGAAGTTAGGCTAGCAAGCAAGCATTTTAGCCAGGTAGCCTTGGTCAAAAAATGTAATTGTACTGTACAGTCATGACAAAGTATTGAGAATGACAGAAATATACATTTTCACAAAGTCTGCTGCCTCAGTTTGTATGATGGCAATTTGCATATACTCCAGAATGTCATGAAGAGTGATCAGATGAATTGCAATTAATTGCAAAGTCCCTCTTTGCCATGCAAATGAACTGAATCCCCCAAAAACATTTCCACTGCATTTCAGCCCTGCCACAAAAGGACCAGCTGACATCATGTTAGTGATTCTCTCGTTCTCACAGGTGTGAGTGTTGATGAGGACAACGCTGGAGATCACTCTGTCATACTGATTGAGTTTGAAAAACAGACTGGAAGCTTCAAAAGGAGGGTGGTGCTTGGAATCATCGTTCTTCCTCTGTCAATAATGGTTACCTGCAAGGAAACACGTGCCGTCATCATTGCTTTGCACAAAAGGGCTTCACAGGCAAGGATATTTCTGCCAGTAAGATTGCACCCAAATCAACCATTTATCGGATCATCAAGAACTTCAAGGAGAGCGGTTCAATTGTTGTGAAGAAAGCTTCAGGGCACCCAAGAAAGTCCAGCAAGCGCCAGGACCATCTCCTAAAGTTGATTCAGCTGCGGGATCGGGGCACCACCAGTACAGAGCTTGCTCAGGAATGGCAGCAGGCAGGTGTGAGTGCATCTGCATGCACAGTGAGGCGAATACTTTTGGAGGATGGCCTGGTGTCAAAGAAGGGCATCAAAGAAGCCACTTCTCTCCAGGAAAAACATCAGGGACAGACTGATATTCTGCAGAAGGTACAGGGATTGGACTGCTGAGGACTGGGTAAAGTCATTTTCTCTGATGAATCCTCTTTCCAATTCTTTGGGGCATCCAGAAAAAAGCTTGTCCGGAGAAGACAAGGTGAGCACTACCATCAGTCCTGGGTCATGCCAACAGTAAAGCATCCTGAGACCATTCATGTGTGGGGTTGCTTCTCAGCCAGGGGAGTGGGCTCATTCACAATTTTGCCTAAGAGTAAAGAATGGTACCAAGACATCCTCCGAGAGCAACTTCTCCCAACCATTCAGGAACAGATTGGTGATGAACAATGCCTTTTCCAGCATGATGGAGCACCTTTCCATAAGGCAAACGTGATAACTAAGTGGCTCGGGGAACAAAACATTGATATTTTGAGTCCATGGCCAGGAAAATCCCCAGACCTTAATCACATTGAGAACTTGTGGTCAATCTTCAAGAGGAGGGTGGACAAACAAAACCCACAAATTCTGACAAACTCAAAGCAATGATTATGCAAGAATGGGCTGCCATCAGTCAGAATGTGGCCCAGAAGTTAATTGACAGCATGCCAGGGCAGATTGCAGAGGTCTTGAAAAAGAAGGGTCAACACTGCAAATAACTTCATGTTATTGTCAATAAAAGCCTTTGACACTTATGAAATGTTTGTAATTATACTTCAGGATTCCATAGTAAAATCTGAAAAATATCTAAGGACACAGAAGCAGCAAACTTTGTGGAAATTAATGTGTCATTCTCAACTTTTGGCCATGACTGTATGACAGAGTGATAGATCCATTTTAGTCAGCATGAAAGAGAGGAGGATGGCATTGGCATTTCTCTTCAAGTAGGATGGGTCAACATGTTTTTTTTATTTTTGTAATCTTTGTTAAAAAAAGGACCCCTTTTTCTCCCCAATATCGTGGTAACCAATTGGTAGTTACAGTCTTGTCTCATCACCGCAACTCCCTATCGGACTCGAGAGAAGCAAAGGTTGAGAGCCGTGCGCCCCCCGAAACACAACCCAACCAAGCCACACTGCTTCTTGACACAATGCCCACTTAACCCGGAAGCCAGCCGTACCAATGTGTCTGAGGAAACACCGCACACCTGACGACCGTGTCAGCGTGCACTGAGCCCGGCCCGCCACAGGAATTGCTAGGGTGCAATGGGACAAGGTCATCCCTGCCGGCCAAACCCTCCTCGAACGATACTGGGACAATTGTGTGCCTCCCCATGGGTTTCCCTGTTACTGCCTGCTGCGACAGAACCTGGACTAGAGCCCAGAATCTCTAGTGGCACAGCTAGCAGGCAGTACGAGGCAGTGCCTGAGACCACTGCACCACTTGGGAGGCTCAACATGTTTTTCTACTTGAATGAGCACGCGCACACATACATACACACACACTGAAATTAGAACCATGGACAACCACATCATATTTAGCTTACGTTAATTGGACAAAATCGTTTTTAATATCTTTCAGTTGTCACTGTATTGGACTAAGTAAGCAGAGGTGATTTGAGAATGTTGAAGTTGAAATGGTGCTGGAATTAGTGGAGGCAGCTCCTGTTTTCTTTGCAACTTCAAATCAAATACGTGTCAGCTGCGCCAAAAACAGACAGACTTTACAATACAGTTTTAAGAAAGAATAAGTGTTACAAAAGTATTTACCAAAATAAACTGAAAAGAAAATAAGAATTTGAAATATAACAAATAATTAGGAGCAACAATAAAATAACTGTAGCGAGGCTATATACAGAGGGTACAGTACAGCGTCAGTGTGGGGGCTCGGGTTAGCTGAGATAATTGAGGTAATATGTACATGTAGGTAGAGGTAAATTGAATCTACATAGAAAATAAACAGAGTAGCAGCAGCGGAAAAGTGGGAGACAATGCAAGTAGTCTGGGTAGCCATTTGATTAGCTGCTCAGGAGTCTTATGGCTTGGGGGGTAGAAGCTGTTAAGAAGCCCTTTCAACCTTGACTTGGAACTTGGGTACCTCTTGCTGTGCGGTATCAGAGAACAGTCTATGACGAGGGTGACTGGAGTCTTTGTCAATTTTTTGGGCCTTCCTCTGAGACTGCCTGGTATAGAAGTCCTGGACGGCAGGAAGCTTGGACCCAGTGATGTACTGGGCCGTATGCATTATCCTCTGTAGTGCCATGAGTCCGGAGGCCAAGTAGTTGTCATTCCAGGCGGTGTTCCTTTTGTCCAGGTGGAAAGGTCAGTGTGTAGTGCAAATCTGTGGATCTGTTTGGGCAGTATGCAAATTGGAGTGGGTCTAGGGTTTCTTGGATAATGGTGTTGATGTGAGCCATGGCCAGCCTTTAAAGCTCTTCACAGCTACAGACGTCAGTGCTACGGGTCGGTAGTCATTTAGGCAGGATACCTTGGTGTTCCAGGGAACATGGACTATAGTGGTCTACTTGAAACATGTTGGTATTACAGACTCTGTCAGGGACATGTCGAAAATGTCAGTGAAGACACTTGCCAGTTTGCCAGCGCATGCTCGGAGTACACGTCCTGGTAATCCATCCAGCCCTGTGGACTTGTTAATGTTGACCTGTTTAAAGGTCTTACTCACATCGGCTATGAAGAGCGTGATCACACAGTTGTCCGGAGCAGCTACTGCTCTCATGCATTCTTCAGTGTTTTTTACCTCAAGGTGAGCATAGACTTTTTTGCTCGTCTGGTAGGCTTGTGTCACTGGGCAGCTCGTGGCTGTGCTTCCCTTTGTAGTCCGTAATAGTTTGCAAGCCCTGCCATATCCAAAGAGCATCGGAGTGGGGTAGTACGATTCAATCTTAGTTCTGAATTGACACTTTGCCTGTATCATGGTTCGTCGGAGGAAATAACAGGATTTCTTTGACGAATCCGGGTGATAGTCCCACTCCTTTAAAACGGTAGCTCTACCTTTTAGCTCAGTTTGGATGTTCGCTGTAATCCACGGCTTCTGCAATTACTGAGGAAGCCAGAGACTGATGTGGTGTACTCTTCGGAAGAATCCCGCAACATATTCCAATCTGTGCTAGTAAAACAGTCCTGTAGCTTAGCATCTGCGTCATCTGATCACTTCCTTATTGAGCAAGTCACTGGTACTTTGTGCTTTAGTTTTTGCTTGTAAGCAGGAATCAGAAGGATAGAGTTATGGTCAGATTTGCCAAATGGAGGGCGAGGGAGCTTTGTCTCCATTTCTGGGTGTGGAGTAAAGGTGGTCTAGAGTTTTTTAAATTTTTTATTCTCTGGTTGCACATTTAACATGCTGGTTGAAATTAGATTAAATGGATTTAAGTTACCCTGCATTAAAGTCCCCAGCCACTAGGAGCTCCACCTCTGGATGAGCATTTTCTTGTTTTCTTATAGCCTTATACAGCTCGTTATGTGCCGTCTTAGTGCCAGCATCGGTTTTTGGTGGTAAATAGACAGCTACAAAAAATATAAACTCTCTCGGTAAATAGTGTGGTCTACAGCTTATCATGAGATACTCTACCTCAGGCGAGCAAAACCTCAAGACGTCTTAGATTTTGTGCACCAGCTTTTATTTACATATAGAGACAGACCACCAGCTCTTGTCTTACCGGAGGCAGCTGTTCCATCTTGCCAGCCAGCTGTAAGTTATCCATGTTGTCGTTCAGCCACAACTTTGTGAAACATAAGATGTTACAATTTTTAATGTCCCATTGGTAGGATAGTCTTGATCGGAGCTCATCCATTTTGTTATCCAATGATTGCACATTTGCTAATAGGACTGTTGATAGAGGGGGATTACTCACTCGCCATCGGATCCCAACAAGGCACCCCAACCTACGTCCCCGATATCTCTGTCTCTTCGTCATGCGAATGATGGGGATTTGGGCCTTGTCGGGTGTCTGAAGTAAATCCTTTGTTTCCATCTTGTTAAAGAAAAATCTTTGTCCAGTACGAGGTGAGTAATCACTGTCCTGATATCCAGAAGCTCTTTTCGGTACTATTGACTTGCTTTGGATTTGTGCCATGTCACGAACCGGCTCGAAGTTCGTAACAAAGGGAGACAACGTGACGATAAGGAATAACATATTTAATAACTAAAGTAAACTAAATACAAAAAACTATGGTGTGTGTAGTCAGTAGTGTACGTGAGTGGTTGCGTGCATAAATGTGATAATGAGGGGTGTTGAAAGTTGCCACCGCAAACAAACAAAAACAGCCAGAAAAATGCCACAACCAAAATCTGTGTCTGCATGGAGAGAGTCTCCCCAATGAATGGGGAAGAGGTGTATTTATCCCGCGACACACCCGAGCCCAGGTGTGTCCCATTTCGCTGATGACCCTCCCAGCTCCGCCCACCGACATCCTATTGAGGAAAATGAGAGCAAAGAGAATTCGGCAGACAGAAATAATAAAAAGTTAGAATTTTAAACAATGGTCAGGTAAACAAAACGAAAGCATGGGTTGCTGTCATACCTTGTCCATAAACTGCTTACAGGCTAAGGAAAACCAAATGTAATTTGAGTGAACTATCCCTTTAACACCTACTAGTAGGAGCATCACCATCTAGTGGTCAGAGCCTAGTCATATCAGGATGTAGGATAGGACACAAACCTAAACTTAAATGACTTATTTCTCTGAATAGGGGATAAAAACATCACCAAATTACATAGGATGATAATACAATACTTAGACGCAACTACTTGCGTCTAAGTATAAAGAACTGATACTGTATACTCGTTATTGGTGTGGGGGTTCTGTGGGTGGGTGGCTTTTTAATTTTGGGGGGATTCCTCGTCTTAATTATTGTTAGAAAAAAGTTGGGTCCAAATCGGATGTTAGGTACTGTATTTCCTGGATATCATATGCATCGTATAAAATAAAATAACCAATTTGGGTGCAATCAATTAGCTTAATTTCTCAGTGATCAAATTATATTTCAACAAAACAATGTTGCAAGAATGCTAATCTTGTCTGTTTCTAACAACATAAATTATTTCAGTACAATCTGTGATGGTGGGTGTCATGGCTTGCTGAAATGACATGGAACAACTTTAATGGGAGCTCAGTGCTGTGCCTGGGCCACAGTGGAGGGGAGGGGAGGGGAGGGGGTTTCTCCAGGCTTATCAATTACAGCCCAGGGTAAAAGTTTGGCCATTATTCCTCTGGAGTGAGGAGATGACCCTCCTCTCCTGGAGCTCAATGATGTGTCTACAGCTGTAATCACCATGCTCCTGGTGATGTTTTCATTGCTGTGGCAAGTACTGGTGGAATGGACTCACTGGTCCTATTCTCCATACACATGTCAGCAAACATCTATAGGCTATCATGCAGGCCTGTGTAAGTGTCAGCTTAAATGACCTGTTCAGAGAGCATTACATATCAGCGACGATATTGGCTATTCATTGTAAACATGCACTGTCTTAGGTCATTATATTTGAGATGCCTGGCCCGGGGTACTCTTAAATGAGATGTTATGATGATAGACCTGGTGGTAAGAGAGTATAACTGATTCATATACAGTGCATTCGGAAGTATTCAGACCCCTTGACTTTTCCACATTTTTTTACGTTACAGCCTAATTCTAAAATTCGATTAAATAAAGGTTTTTCCCCATCAATCTACACACAATATCCAATAAGGAGAACTGTTTTTTTGTAATGTTTTGCAAATGTATTAACATCTAAAATAAATACCTTATAAGTATTCAGACCCAGGCTATGAGACTCGAAATTGAGTTCAGGTGAAGGTCCCCAAGAACAGTGGCCTCCATAATTCTTAAATGGAAGAAGTCTGGAACAACCAAGACTCTTCCTAGAGTTGGCTGCCCGGCCAAACTGAGCAATCGGGGGTGAAGGGCCTTGGTGAGGTATGTGACCAAGAACCCAATGGTCACTCTGACAGAGCTCCAGAGTTCCTCTGTGGAGATGGGAGAACTTTCCAGAAGGACAACCATCTCTGCAGCATTCCACCAATCAGGCCTTTATGGTAGAGTGGCCAGACTGAAACCACTCCTTAGTAAAAGGCACATGACAGCCCGCTTGGAGTTTGCAGAAAGGCACCTAAAGACTCTCAGACCATGAGAAACAAGATTCTCTGTTCTGATGAAACCAATATTTAACTATTTGACCTGAATGCCAAGTGTGTCGTCTGGAGGAAACCTGGCACCATCCCTACGGTGAAGCATGATGGTGGCAGCATCATTCTGTGGGGATGTTTTTCAGAGGCTTGGACTGGGAGACTAGTCCGGATCGAGGGAAAGATGAACGGAGCAACGTACAGAGATCCTTGATGAAAACCTGCTCCTCAGACTGGGGTGAAGGTTCACCTTCCAACAAGACAACAACCATAAGCACAAAGACAACGCAAGAGTGGCTTTGGGACTTGTCTCTGAATGTCCTTGAGTGGCCCAACCAGATCCCGGACTTGAACCTGATTGAACATCTCTGGAGAGACCTGAAAATAGCTGTGCAGCGACGCTCCCCATCCAACCTGCCATAGCTTGAGAGGATTTGCAGAGAAGAATTTGAGAAACTCCCCAAATACAGGTGTGTCAAGCTTGTAGCGTAATAGCCAAGATGACTCAAGGGTGTAATCACTACTAAAGGTTCTTCAACAAAGTTCTGAGTAAAGGTTCTGAATACTTATGTAAATGTGATATTTGAGTTGTTTATTTTAATACATTTGCTAAACTAAAATAACTTTTTGTTTTAGCATTATGGGATATTGTGTGTGGATTGATGAGGGGAAAAAATCAATTGATCCATTTTAGTGTAACACTAATGTAACAATGTGGACAAAGTCAAGGGGTCTGAATACTTTCTGAATGCACTGTGTATCTATTATTGTATTCTGCTCAGTGCCATCCTATTCAACTATTGCTGCATATATACTATTTTATCCTACACATTCTACAGATAGAGTAAATATTTTATCCACATACTTCATGGTCCATAATGTCTACATTCCGTCACAAATATATATATATATATATTAACTCTGGTCTCTGAAATTGCTTCTCCTAATATTTTTGATTTTTAAAAATTCCATTGTTTTAATTTTAGATTTGTTAGGTATTATTGCCCTGTTGGAGCTAGGAAAACAAGCATTTCTCTACAGTCACATAACATCTGCTTAAACATGTATGTGACCAATAAAATTGTATTTTATTTGATATAATACAGATTAAAATACAACAGCGACTAGACTAACAAGTTCAACATTTAAAATTTGACCATTGACAAATTGTTCTAAAGATCTACAGTAGACCAGAATGAACCGTCACTGAAAGAGGGATGGAGTCCCTCAGTTCATAACCTTCTACTTAAACCTGCACTCTTAAGATATATCCTATTCAATACTATGTCTTCCATTCCAGAGCTCTCCAAAGACAGGACCATCATACTGCTAAAACATACTGTATTACAAATCGTGAAGGCTCCTGCTGTTGAAAATGTAGCAGAAAGCTGGAGAACTGATCATTTTTTAAAGTGTTGAGAAGTTGATATTCTCTGAGCCATTGTCCTTTTGTCACTATAGATGAATGGGACTGAATAGAATAGCCTCAGCCTACGACATAACATAATAGTGTTCACAGTGGCTCATACAGCAAACACAACTTCCTTAGTCTCTCTCAGTCTCTCCCTCCCCTCACTCATCCTCTTTCCTGCTCTCAATCGCTCTCTTTCCTCTCTCACTCTCATTCTTGCTCTCTCTCTCGCTTTCTCTAACTCCCTCCCATTCTCTCTTTTTGTCCAAACTTTCACTAGACATGTCAATATGAAAGTCATTAATCAATGCTGCATCCTACCTAACTGTTAAAGGAAAATTCCACCCAAAATCTATAGTCTCAAAATGTTTTGCAATTAGATTTTCGATATATTACTTTCAAAATACAGAAATACAGCTGGTATTTTGCAAAACCCAGCATCATATTATGCAAAATGCAACATACTGTATTTTTAAAGTTATTTATCTAAAACTTGATTGCTGACTTGCAAAACATTTTGCAAAACATTTTGGGACTATAACAAATACCAAACTAGAAACAATATTTTTCTTTTAAGGCTAGAAACATTCATGATTTATATATCAAATGCAGATTTTACCCCAAATAAATATTGATCTGTTCTCTTTGCTATCACTTCCTTAGATCTTTCAAAAAGTGTTTATTTTCCAATACTGTAAAAGGCATCTAAAGATTATTACAATAGGGATTTTATAATAGAGGGACTCACAGCTGAGTGAAAGAAAAGCTATATATATAATGTATTTTCTTGACAGAATTAATAATGTCTTTGTAAAAAAGAATCAAGGTCTCAAAGCATGATAGAACACCCACTTTTACAGTAGCTGTTTGTTTATAGTGGAGATTTGAGCAAATGTCAAATCATAATAAATCATAATTTTCCTCCCTGTCTTCTGTAGTCTCAAAGAAAAGTGTTCAATAAAACCAAGTGAGGAAGTACATCTATTATAAAGATGGTATTTAATTGCATTCTTTCAGTTGTTCAGTTAAAAATATACTACTTCAAATCAAATCCATCAGATCTGCCCTGAATATCTACATTGTCAGGGAAACCTTGTGATCACAGCTGACATATACGGTATGACAATTGTGAGGGGAGGACAGCTCATAATAATGGCTGGAATTAAGTGAATGAAACGCTATTAAAACATATGGAAACCATGTATTTGTTGTGCTTGATACCATTCCATTAATTCCATTACAGCCATTACTGTGAGCCCATTCTCCCCAATTAAGGTGCCACCAGCCACCTGTGGTAAGTAGTAAGCGCTTAGGATGTGTTTAACCACTTCCTACAAGTAGTCTCGTTCCTTGTCAATAAGACTGATTCCATCATCATTGTCATATGTGGGTTATGTTGTCATGGAGGGCTTATTATTGACCATTAGGAGTGAGATTTGTCCGACAGGCTGGTTATTGACTTTTTGACACAAGTTTTTGCAATGTTATTGTGAGGAATTTATATTAAACTCTCTGTACTGACAACATTCTCAGAATCTGTCAGATGAAAAGGAAATAAGACTAATGAAAAATGCTTAAAGGACCATAGAAAAGGCTCCAACAGGCCAGCTGTCTAAATGTCACAGGCCACTTTCCAAAACCTGCTCTGTAGGGCCTACAGGGACAGCATCAGGAAGTTGAGAATGTCAGTCTCTCACAGAAATGTCCTAACTGTCTCTGATGGAACATATTTCATGTTGTGTGGTATTGGAACACTGTTTATTTCATTGGACCATCGTAAAAAATGTTTGATGAATTGCTCACAAGAATAAGGAAATTGTGTCAGAAATGTGGAAACATCATCGCACACAGAGATACAGCATCAGTGAATGTCACGGTTGTTGTAAGAATGGGACCAAGACGCAGCAGATGTCGAGTTCCACATATTTATTTCAAAGTGAACCGTGATGCACAAACACAAAACAATATCCCACAAAGCAGGTGGGAACAGGGAACCCTTAAGTATGATCCCCAATTAGAGACAACGAACATCAGCTGCCTCTAATTGGGAGCCATACCAAGAGCACCAACATAAAAATATATAAACTAGAACACCCACTAGTCACGTCCTGACCTACTACACCATGGAGAACCAAGGGCTCTCTATGGTCAGGGCGTGACAGTGAACTACAACATACTGTACCTATACATTGACTACATATTTCCATCGCAACAATAATGGATCAAGTATAGGAATGCAAAGGGAGGGTATGTTGCTAGAAACTTTCAAAGTTTACCAGTAAACTATAAGAATTTCGGTAATTTAAGGATTTTATGTAATTTATCACAAAACATCCATTGGCACTTTTGGGAACATCAGATTATCACAGAGGTCTGCAATTTTCTCTGGTCTTCTGTTTGGCCTTTTCACGTGTAAAAAATATATTTTTTAAATAGAATTGAAAAAGCTGTGAAAACATTATCATAAATATAACCATCAACATAGTGAATACCATTGTGTAATATGAGGGTTTCACATGTGTAAGATATTTTTTCGTTTATTTTGCTATGTCAATATGTCTTTGTTGTAAATGTTGTGGCACTAAACTGGTGGTAGTTGTAAAAAGAATAGTCAATAGTTGGAAGAGTTTCAGAGTTAATAAAAAATAATGCCATTGTTGATTAGATGCTTTTTCATTAGTTAGGTTATTTTCTCTTGAACCATATGGTCTATCCCATAGCCTCGTACGAAGCGTCTTTATCTCAATAGCTTACATTCTGTTTCGCGCCGTGTAGAATGTAAACTTGCGAGATCAGGATGGTTCGTACGAGGCTACTTCACTAGAAACTCATGGACAATATGGACACACTTATTAAAAATGAAAACTACTGTATATACATGTACAGTATGAATACATTTTTTTCAAAGTTATTCAAATATAAACGACCAATTTAACCAGAGGTTGACATAGATTACCTGTTAATTACCCAAATTACAGAAGATTCCAGCAACTTTGATACATTACCGGTAGCTTGCAACACAAGTCAAGTATCATGCAGTGTTTGACTTCTAGTCCTTGGATTGTGGCCTTTAGTACTTTTATATACAGTGTAGTTTAATACTCTAAATGTATTCTCTTTCATGCTTTGATTTGAGAAAATGCCTTGATCACATAGTTAATGGCGAGATGCTCCTTATTTAGGCCTTAAGACCAGGGTGCAGGAACAAGGCTACGTGCTATTTGTCATGTTCTCCTTTGTGTAGGAAAGCAGGTAAGCAATTAAAATAAGTGGGTCACTGGTTATTGAGCTAGTACTTGAACAGGGTAGCGCAGGGGTACCCTATCTGATCTCTAACTGATGCTTTGACGTGGCTGTGTCTCCCCAGGTCTCCTGATCCCACTGAAGAGGAAATAAAGCCTAATGAGGTTGATGACAGCATGAGATCCTCTATTTACTGTTGGGCTAATCCTCACAAACATGATGTTGTCTGCGTATTGGAAGGCCTCCACCCCCTAACAAAGTATCAGAAGGTAGGCTCCTCAGCGAGAAGTGAAATGTTTACACGCACCCAGCTCACTGCCTGGTGTCAAGCAGAGTAAATATATTCTTATAATTCTGACACTAAAGTCACAATGTAAATTCTCATTCACCAAAAGGGCCCGCATCTGCTAGTAGACAGTCATCACAAATAATGACACTCAAGACACCAATCAGAGAGCAAAGACATCATCCTCCAGAGCATCCCAATTAACCCAAATTCCAGGTTATTCACATCCATAGACACCACACATAAAAATAGCTAAATAAGACAGACTTCCAACAGTGACTGGCTGTTTGAATGATTGACAAGCAGCAGGACCTGTAAAATATCCCAGGGCAAGACCACTCCCACACCCATCAGTCTAAAACCTGTCAATGTTATTGAGAGGCTGTCGGGCTCATTCTAGGTGGCGTCCAAATCAACAGTAAATATTAGTCCTGCAGGGCAGCTGGGAGCATCTAACATCCCCTCTTATTAACCTCCTAACCCCAATGTTTGATGTTGAATAATTCCACTTGGGCTCTCAGGGGAAACACAGAGCAGCCCCTGTTCACAGCCCTGCTCCCAGGCTCTAGTCCTCACAGACACTGACGCCCACATGACGGCAGTCTCAAACATAGACAGAAAAATGACGTGGGCTTAGACGCTTTTTAATTACGATTATTCAGAGGATTTTACACTGAGGGGTTTACACGTTCATTGCATGTACAGTACTGTGTGATACATAGATAATGGTGCTGAGTGTTCAACACTACTTATTGTTGAGGATGTCAATAGGGACTTTGCGCTGGAAGGTGGAGAAACAGGAAGGCAGTGGGCGAGTGGGATATCCAGCTCTATTCAGGAGCATGGCTGAATAATTTATGATGTTTGTTATTATTTCTTCATCCAGCTGGGATGTAGAAACAAATCCACAGCTGGTAGAGGGATATCAGCCTGATCTTGCCCTCCACACAATACACCAACACCCACCACTTTAATAGCACCCCCAAGTACAGAGCAAGATGTCTGGAGTCCAAGCAGCTTCGTTGCTGTTATCCAAACAAACAAGGGCTTACATCGCTCCCCCTAGCTTCCTGTCTCACTGCCTTGTTTCCTAGGTAACCGTGTCAGATGATGAGAGGGGGACTGACTCCCTCCAGAGGGCCAATCCTCTCTCATCCAAAGTTTGTCTCACTTTGGGTCATGTGACACCTGTTGCCATAACAACCAGGTTTAGAGGGCAGTTTGGATGTCTCTTTGATCAGGGAAAACACCAGACATTTCAATGAGAGAGCCTCAAACCATGGTGGGGATGTACACATGTGATAGCTGTTCTTCATGAACGTGCACTGTGCTCAAATTAAGGTACCTAATCATAGTCAATGTTCCCTGCCACTATGGTTAATAACACCCTAATAGCATTGCAGAGAAGTAATCAAATCATCGTAGAGCAATGAGAGGGCTGCGGCATAGTCATATCAAATCAAATAAATGATCTGTGAGTAGCTCCAGGTTGGGGTTCTAATCACACATCAAGGTGTATCTTCATGGTAACCATGCAGGAATATATCTTGATATAGTCGGATTGAATTGTGGGCTGAATAAAGAAGTAGACATGTCATCCGTTTAAAAGGTGAACATGACATGATGTCACCATCCAGACTCAGACTAGACTGCTGATGGCAGCCTTCCTTTCGCCCACTCCCCAAGCAGCTATCAGCGGCAGCACTGTCAATATGCAGATGTTAGTTTGCTTTGTGGGCCAGTGACCTTTAAACCCTTTCTGGACCATGATAAACATGTGGGCTTTTCAAGCCTTAGTAAACAAAGGGGCTATCCCGAGCCTCTGGGCGGAGGTGAATGGGTGATTTTTCCAAGCCTTTAAGCTTGTGCAAAGCTGTTGGAACGCTTCCATCAGATAACAGAGCCCCTTGGGTATACTCTCAAAGTGTGTCTCTGGCAACGTGCTGAAGATCCAGACACCTGTCCCATTGTTGGTGGTTGGGCCAGTCCTTTCTCCCCTCTTTCCCATCACCACCGTAGCGATCCAGGACCATTGATCCACTTAGGGACAAGGACACATGTCTGTCTCCAATTGCCATTGACTGTAATGGGATATGTAACCCAATGTCTCCTAAAGCTCAATACACATTGGAGCGTGACCTCTGCAAGGCGGCAGCAACACACACTGCAATATCTCCCATTCAGATTCACAGAAACAGAGATCACACAAACAGTATGGAAGAGTATTTTTTGTCATTTTTAGATATGATCTTTACTGTTAGTGTGTTAATTGAATGAGATGACTAAATAAATTAAACTCATCATCGACTGTATGTTTGCCTGTTTTTTGGGGTTTGTTAATAACCAGGTTGTTGATGCTGCTAACTGTATCTATGACCCATACTGTAGGATGTTGGATATTTCCCAGCAGCTGTTGTTATCCCCTCGGTTATGAGGACAGTAATACAATTTGAACTTCCATGCACTTTTAGGTAGGTGCTAAGTGTTTACTGTCAGTCCAAATTTACTGGCAAACAAATCACAATATTTGGCCATTAAAATGGGATGAATGTAATTTCCTGCATCCTCCGATTTTACATCCAGCCATTGGCTTTGATTTATAATCCAGTGAATTCCTGTCAAAAGATCAGAGATTCACCGCTGGGTTATTGGGGAGGGTTAGTTCCTGCCATTCCTCATGGACCAGCAGTGATGACTTAGAATGTGATGTAACACATAACTCCAAAGCCCTGTTTATTACCCGCCTCCTACTTTGGGAAACCTGGGAACTGCTGCTATGATCCATCAGGCCCTTTACTGACTCGGCACCTCTTCCCAGCAGGGGAGCAGCAGGAGGTGGGCCCCACCCCAGGGACGTGAAATATGGCCACAAGAGGAACATCGATGTGGCTGACAATCACTGTACGCCTGGTCTGGTCCTACCCTGCCTTGGCAGAAATCACAGACGACAGAATCTTAGGCGCGTGTCACAAAGGACGACAGATTAAATGGAAATGTAAACTGCACTGCCACAGTCCCATAAATCTGTGACAGGATGATTTCCAGCGTGGTTCTGCTCGACGCAGCGGTGTGATCAGTGAACCAGCCACTCCCTTCTCCAACTCAGCGGTCTCTCTCTCTCTCTCAGAGAGCACCTTGACCTTAGACTGAGGAGGCGGACCTACTGATGTGGTAAACTAATAGTCTCACCCAACAGGGATCATATACAGTAACAACAGGGTAAAATTGAAGTATGCTGAGTGTGATTTCCAGGGTGTGAGTTTCACCTCCTGTTCATGGTTGTTTGTGACCATGTCTCCTACTGGAATTTTATTTACCAGCCATCTTTTTCATGTGCTGCCATACCATGACAACTATATGTGATGTCAAACAGACTCCTCAAGCATCATGCTATATTTCAACTGCTTACTTATACAGTACCCTTACACATACAGTATATACACATACTGTATATGCACACACACACACACACACACACACATATATATATGCAGTACCAGTCAAAAGTCAAGGCAAAATATGGCTACTTTGAAGAATCTCAAATGTATTTCGATTTGTTTAACACTTTTTTGGTTACTACATAATTACACATGAATTATTTCATAGTTTTGACGTCTTCACTAACATTCTACAAAGTAGAAAATAGTAAAAAAAGAAAAACCCTGAAATGAGTAGGTGTGTCCAAACTTTTGACTGGTACTGCATGTGCGTGTGTTACAGTATGTACAAAAACTGTCTGGTACTGTATATATTTGTAATATATTTTCCTTCTGTATTATCTTCCCATAACCTTACCACCGAGAAGAAGTTCAATATCTAATGGTGGGGCCTTGGTAAACAAAAGTGTTAAAATGGACAGGGGCATATTTATCAACAACTGCATTTACGCCAAGCAGAGATCTTCATGCCTTCTGTCAAACCTGGTCTAATGTCGCAAAGACTATTTGTCCTGTCCCTTTGAGGATTCACCATTGTGCAGGACCTCGGTCACAGTCTTCATTACAGCCAAAAGCTGTTTTGTGTGGTTCATAGTGAGTCTTATAGAATATCTGATCTTTCAGATTCCTGAGTACTTCAGTTTATAGACAGTGTAGTCTTGTACAGTAACAGCGCCTCCCTCGTCTGATGGGAGGAGGACTATGGAGGTGTCTTTTTGGAGATTTAATGGTTGTTTCTCAGAGTGGGTAAAGTTATTGCTGACATAGGGGATAGAGGCCTCTAGCTTGGATATGTTAGGCGGGGCGGAGCAGGTGAACCCAAGTGCAGACTCAGACGAGGAGACAGGGATAAGGTAACTAAGGTATTTATTGAACAGCGGGGGGAAGATGGGGTGCAGGCCAGGGGAGGCTCGGGTGGGTAGCAGGGAACTAGGGACTGAGGCTGGGGCAAGGGGAACGAGGGCAGGGTAAGGAAATGTAGCAGAGAGAAAAGCAGCATCAGGCTAGGGAAAACAGGGACAACAGGATAACAAGATCTATGCAGGAACAAACAGCTTGAAACGTACAGACTGACGGAGCAGAGATTACGATCTGGTCGCATGGAAGTGGCAGGGCTGAGTATTTTGTACAGGTCTTGATTATTGGAACAAGTTGAAGCTGGTGAGGTTCTGCTCTGCCTCCAGCACACCTGTCTCCAGTCACACAATCACATGCACCAACATAGAGGGAGGGAGAGAGCACTGGGGGGAGTGGCAGCAGGTTACGAAGACACAGGATAGTGGCAGGGGCAGATGTAACAGGATATATCTTTCCGCACCTTCCGCACCTGTCTGTAATACGTATCTGAAGCTGGGTCAATAGGCCCAGGTGGAATTAATGTAGATGGAGCCCTAAACACACTTTTCATGGGGAGAGAACCGTTTCAGATGCAATGTGCATAGGAATGAGTTGTTTGTCCTGATATTCAGGCTGATTCACTCATATATGTATTCTTTTGTATATATTTTCTATAAATAGTTCACTGAAGTTTATTGCACCGTACTGGCTGCCTACTTGTTTTCTTTCTCCAAAAGAATTTGCACAATAGCGATGCTTAGAAGGGAAAGGTGTGTGCTACAGAGGGTAGTGTGTACGGCTCAATACATCACTGGGGCCAAGTCTAGGTCCAAAATACTTCTTAACAGCTTCTACCCAAAGCCTCCTGAACAGCTAATAAAATGGCTACCCAGACTATTTGCATTTCCCCCCCTTTTATGCTGCTATTGCTCTGTGTATTATCTGTGCATAGTCACTTTAACTCTACCTACAAAAAAAAAAAAAAAAAAAAAAAAAAAAATTCCGGCGCCGACTGAGATGGCCGCCTCGCTTCGCGTTCCTAGGAAACTATGCAGTTTTTTGGTTTTTTACGTGTTATTTCTTACATTAGTACCCCAGGTCATCTTAGGTTTCATTACATACAGTCGAGAAGAACTACTGAATATAAGATCAGCGCCAACTCACCATCAGTACGACCAAGAATATGTTTTCCGCGACGCGGATCCGGTGTTCTGCCTTACAAACAGGACAACGGAATGGATCGCATGCAGCGACCCAAGGAAACGACTCCGAAAAAGAGGGAAACGAGGTGGTGTTCTGGTCAGACTCCGAAAAAGGGCACATCGCGCACCACTCCCCAGCATTCTTCTTGCCAATGTCCAGTCTCTTGACAACAAGGTTGACGAAATCCGATCAAGGGTAGCATTCCAGAGGGACATCAGAGACTGCAACGTTCTCTGCTTCACAGAAACATGGCTTACTGGGAAGACGCTATCCGATGCGGTGCAGCCAACGGGTTTCTCCACGCATCGCGCCGACAGAAACAAACATCTTTCTGGTAAGAAGAGTGGCGGGGCGTATGCCTCATGACTAACGAGACATGGTGTGATGAAGGAAACATACAGGAACTCAAATCCTTCTGTTCACCTGATTTAGAATTCCTCACAATCAAATGTAGACCGCATTATCTTCCAAGAGAATTCTCCTCGATTATAATCACAGCCGTATATATCCCCCCAAGCAGACACATCGATGGCTCTGAACGAACTTTATTTAACTCTTTGCAAACTGGAAACCATTTATCCGGAGGCTGCATTCATTGTAGCTGGGGATTTTAACAAAGCTAATCTGAAAACAAGACTCCCTAAATTTTACCAGCATATCGATTGCGCAACCAGGGGTGGTAAAACCTTGGATCATTGTTACTCTAACTTCCATGACGCATATAAGGCCCTGCCCCGCCCCCTTTCGGAAAAGCTGACCACGACTCCATTTTGCTGATCCCTGCCTACAGGCAGAAACTAAAACAAGAGGCTCCCACGCTGAGGTCTGTCCAACGCTGGTCAGACCAAGCTGACTCCACACTCCAAGACTGCTTCCATCACGTGGACTGGGACATGTTTCGTATTGCGTCAGATGGAAATATTGACGAATACGCTGATTCGGTGTGCGAGTTCATTAGAACGTGCGTCGAAGATGTCGTTCCCATAGCAACGATAAAAACATTCCCAAACCAGAAACCGTGGATTGATGGCAGCATTCGCGTGAAACTGAAAGCGCGAACCACTGCTTTTAATCAGGGCAAGGTGTCTGGTAATATGTCCGAATATAAACAATGCAGCTATTCCCTCCGCAAGGCTATTAAACAAGCTAAGCGTCAGTACAGAGACAAAGTGGAATCTCAATTCAATGGCTCAGACACAAGAGGCATGTGGCAGGGTCTACAGTCAATCACGGACTACAAGAAGAAACCCAGCCCAGTCACGGACCAGGATGTCTTGCTCCCAGGCAGACTAAATAACTTTTGCCCGCTTTGAGGACAATACAGTGCCACTGACACGGCCTGCAACGAAAACATGCGGTCTCTCCTTCACTGCAGCCGAGGTGAGTAAGACATTTAAACGTGTTAACCCTCGCAAGGCTGCAGGCCCAGACGGCATCCCCAGCCGCGCCCTCAGAGCATGCGCAGACCAGCTGGCCGGTGTGTTTACGGACATATTCAATCAATCCCTATACCAGTCTGCTGTTCCCACATGCTTCAAGAGGGCCACCATTGTTCCTGTTCCCAAGAAAGCTAAGGTAACTGAGCTAAACGACTACCGCCCGTAGCACTCACTTCCGTCATCATGAAGTGCTTTGAGAGACTAGTCAAGGACCATATCACCTCCACCCTACCTGACACCCTAGACCCACTCCAATTTGCTTACCGCCCAAATAGGTCCACAGACGATGCAATCTCAACCACACTGCACACTGCCCTAACCCACCTGGACAAGAGGAATACCTATGTGAGAATGCTGTTCATCGACTACAGCTCGGCATTCAACACCATAGTACCCTCCAAGCTCGTCATCAAGCTCGAGACCCTGGGTCTCGACCCGCCCTGTGCAACTGGGTACTGGACTTCCTGACGGGCCGCCCCCAGGTGGTGAGGGTAGGCAACAACATCTCCTCCCCGCTGATCCTCAACACGGGGCCCCACAAGGGTGCGTTCTGAGCCCTCTCCTGTACTCCCTGTTCACCCACGACTGCGTGGCCATGCACGCTCCAACTCAATCATCAAGTTTGCGGACGACACAACAGTGGTAGGCTTGATTACCAACAACGACGAGACGGCCTACAGGGAGGAGGTGAGGGCCCTCGGAGTGTGGTGTCAGGAAAATAACCTCACACTCAACGTCAACAAAACTAAGGAGATGATTGTGGACTTCAGGAAACAGCAGAGGGAACACCCCCTATCCACATCGATGGATCAGTAGTGGAGAGGGTAGCAAGTTTTAAGTTCCTCGGCATACACATCACAGACAAACTGAATTGGTCCACTCACACTGACAGCGTCGTGAAGAAGGCGCAGCAGCGCCTCTTCAACCTCAGGAGGCTGAAGAAATTCGGCTTGTCACCAAAAGCACTCACAAACTTCTACAGATGCACAATCGAGAGCATCCTGGCGGGCTGTACCGCCTGGTACGGCAACTGCTCCGCCCTCAACCGTAAGGCTCTCCAGAGGGTAGTGAGGTCTGCACAACGCATCACCGGGGGCAAACTACCTGCCCTCCAGGACACCTACACCACCCGATGTTACAGGAAGGCCATAAAGATCATCAAGGACATCAACCACCCGAACCACTGCCTGTTCACCCCGCTATCATCCAGAAGGCGAGGTCAGTACAGGTGCATCAAAGCTGGGACCGAGAGACTGAAAAACAGCTTCTATCTCAAGGCCATCAGACTGTTAAACAGCCACCACTAACATTGAGTGGCTGCTGCCAACACACTGTCATTGACACTGACCCAACTCCAGCCACTTTAATAATGGGAATTGATGGGAAATGATGTAAATATATCACTAGCCACTTTAAACAATGCTACCTTATATAATGTTACTTACCCTACATTATTCATCTCATATGCATATGTATATACTGTACTCTAGATCATCGACTGCATCCTTATGTCACTAGCCACTTTAACTATGCCACTTTGTTTACTTTGTCTACATACTCATCTCATATGTATATACTGTACTCGATACCATCTACTGTATGCTGCTCTGTACCATCACTCATTCATATATCCTTATGTACATATTCCTTATCCCCTTACACTGTGTATAAGACAGTAGTTTTGGAATTGTTAGTTAGATTACTTGTTGGTTATCACTGCATTGTCAGAACTAGAAGCACAAGCATTTCGCTACACTCGCATTAACATCTGCTAACCATGTGTATGTGACAAATAAAATTTGATTTGATTTGATTTGATGTGTCATGCCCTGAACTGTTTCGCCTGTCCTTGTGCTTCTCCACCCCCCTCCAGGTGTCGCTCATCATCCCCATTATCCTTTGGGTATTAATACCTGTTTTTTTCTGTCTGTTTGTGCCAGTTTGTCTTGTTTGTCAAGTCAACCTGGATTTTGTCTCAGCTCCTGCTTTTCCCCTCTCTTTTTCTCATCCTCCTGGTTTTGACCCTTGCCTGTCCTGTCTCTGAGCTCGCCTGCCTGACCACCCTGCCTACCATCCTGTACCTTTCCCACACTATTCTGGATTATCGACTCCTGCATGCCTTTACCCGTAATTTGCCTGCCCCTGTTGCTGTAATAAACATTGTTACTTTGACACAGTCTGCTTCTGGGTCTTACCTTAAAACCTGATAACATGTACATTCAGTTGAAGGCTGAAGTTTAAATACAACTTAGCCAAATACATTGCAAATCTGTTTTTCACAATTCCTGACACTTAATCCTAGTAAAATTTCCCTGTCTTCGGTCAGTTAGGATCCCCACTTTATTTAAAAAATGTGAATTGCCATGGCTTCTTTCTTGCTGGGCGGCCTTTCAGTTTACGTCGATATAGGACTCGTTTTACAAGGTCCTTTGCTGTTGTTCTGGGATTGATTTGCACTTTTCGCACCAAAGTATGTTCATCTCTAGGAGACGGTATGATGGCTGTGTGGTCGCATGGTGTTTATACTTGCGTACTATTGTTTGTACAGATGAATGTGGTACCTTCAAGCATTTGGAAATTGCTCCCAAGGATGAACCAGACTTGTGGAGGTCTACAAAAACAATTCTGAGGTCTTGGCTGATATCTTTTGATTTTCCCATGATGTCAAGCAAAGAGGCACTTAGTTTGAAGGTAGGCCTTGAAATACATCCACAGGTACACCTCCAATTAACTCAACTGATGTCAATTAGCCTAACGGAAGCTTCTAAAGCCATGACATCATTTTCTGGAATTTTACAAGCTGTTTAAAGGCACAGTCAACTTAGTGTATGTAAACTTCTGACCCACTGGAATTGTGATAGGGTGAAATAATCTGTCTTTAACTTCTTATGGCTGCCATCCCATTAACGGGATAATTGTCATCAACAACCGCTGAATTGCATAGCGCCACATTCAAATAATATTACAAAAAATATTTATATTCATGAAATCACAAGTGGAATATAGCAAAAAAAAGATGAGCCTATTGTTAATCCACCTGTCGTGTCAGAAAATATGCTTTACAGCGAAAGCAATCCAAGTGTTTGTCTAAGTTTATCGATCGCTCGACAAAACATTATTTACACCTAGCATCAAGTAGCTTGGTCACAAAAATCAGAAAAGCAATCAAATTAATCGTTTACCTTTGATGATCTTCGGATGTTTTCACTCACGAGACTCCCAGTTACACAATAAATGTTCCTTTTGTTCCATAAAGATTATTTTTATATCCAAAATACCTCCGTTTGTTTGGCGCGTTATGTTCAGAAATCCACAGGAAGAGCGGTCATGACAACGCAGACAAATTCCAAATAGTATCCGTAATGTCCGCAGAAATTTGTCAAACGTTTTTTATAATCAATTCTCACGTTGTTTTTAAAATATAGAATCGATAATATATCAACCGCAACTGTCTTTTTCAGTCGGAGAGGGAAAGACAATGGCTGACCAAATTCTGTTACGCATACAAAACGCTGCTGGCACCCGGCCATACAATGACGCGATGTTATCTTTCGCGCTCATTTTTCCAAATACAAGCCTGAAACTATGTCTAAAGACTGTTGACACCTTGAGGAAGCGATAGGAAAAGGAATCTGGTTGATATCCCTTTAAATGGAGCAGAGGCAGGCTATGGAAGATGGAGTTTTCAAAATAGAAGCCACTTCCTGGTTTGATTTTCCTCAGGGTTTCACCAGCAATATCAGTTCTGTTATACTCACAGACAATATTTTGACAGTTTTGGAAACTTTAGAGTGTTTCCTATCCAATACTAATAATAATATGCATAAATTAGCAACTGAGACTGAGGAGCAGGCCGTTTAGTTTGGGCCACTTATTCATCCAAGCTACTCAATACTGCGCCCTTCCATAAGAAGTTAAACAATTGTTGAAAAAATCACGAGTGTCATGCACAATGTAGATGTCCTAACCGACTTGCCAAAACTATAGTTAGTTAACAAGACATTTGTGGAGTGGTTGAAAAACGAGTTTGAATGACTCCAACCTAAGTGTATGTAAACTTCCGACTTCAACTGTATTACCTCAACTAACCGGTGCCCCCACACACTCTGTACCAGTACCCCCTGTATATAGGAAAAGGGGGGTACCTAGTCAGTTTTCCAACTGAATGTATTCAACTGAAATGTGTCTCCTCCTGCATTTAACCCAACCCCTCTGAATCAGAGAGGTGCGGGGGACTGCCTTAATCAACATCCACATCTTTGGCACCCGGGGAACTGTGGGTTAACTGCCATGCTCAGGGGCAGAACAACAGATTTTTACTTTGTCAGCTTGGGGATTCGATCCAGCAACCTTCCGGTTACTGGCCCAACATTCTAAACAATAGGCTACCTGCTTATTTTACTGCTGTTCTTTAATTATTTGTTCTTTTATATGTATTTTTATTTTATATTTATCTATTTTTTACTTAACTTTTTTTCTTAACTGCATTGTTGGTTAAGTGCTTGTAAATAAGCATTTCACTGTAAGGTCTACACCTGTTCTATTTGGCGCATGTGACAAATACGATATGATTTGGAATGCCTCTTCTGCATGGCTGTCTCTTTTTATTAGCATGCACCACTTGGGGTGGTGTTTCTGTGTGGCTTCATGGCCACTGACAGCTTTGATGTGAAGATGAATGGCTGACTGTTTGCAGGATGTTGAGTTATATCGATCCCCAGTTAGGTAAGATACACAGTATCCATGGGAGAAGACTTGCCTGCAGTGAAGTGGCACATTAATCTGAGGGGTCAGAGACTACATCTGTCAACTGGACTGTTTTGGAGCCATTTTATATGTTCTAGTCACTTGAGAAGTCCAGGACAGCCCCACCTCTAAAGTACCTTTGGTTTGAACTTTGAGGTTTATCTTGTTGGCATTGTCTCTGTGTCGATCTCATTACTTGGTACCAGTAAAATATCACGGCCCCTGCATCTCAAAAGTGAACATGTGGCCTTTATAGTGGGTGAACAGAGATATAAATCTATCAGTCAATCGATCATAGAAACACAAGATCTGAACGCAATAACAAATCTGTATCTGTACGACAGAAAAATGAAGACATGCCCACTCAGTAGGTGTCTCTTACTATGCAGCATTTGGGGCCAGCATTAGCTACATCACCCAGCAATGAGGAGGCTGAGAGAAGCTCCTAATGAACATTTGGGGGATTAATAATGACGAGGTTATTAGTCTGCTGCTGTATTATTCATGCCGCTCTCATTAACAAGCCAGTCTTACACAATGAAGATCACAAGTTCAAACATACTGACTAGGGAGGGTGGGACAAAGGGATGACAGCCATATCTGTCAGCTTGACACACAATCCACTTTTTATAAATGTTGCATGTGATACTTTTTGGTGAGAAAAAAAAGAGAGAAAATTGTCCTCGAGGCATTAAAACCACAAGGTAGACGACAATGTCAGTGTTCTTCTCAATGTGCCAACTGTAATATGGGATATGATTGACATTCTTATGATTCTGACAGTGACAATTCCAATACTAATTAAATCCTTTATGGAGCCCTACTGCAAGCTTAGTCTGCAACACTGGCCTTCTCACTGGGCACACACATCTCCACCACATCATAGAAATTCAAAATGTTTCCAAAAAAACAATCTTCCCAATGCCAGATTAGTTTCCTAGCCCATAAATGAATGGATCACAATTCTGATTTACACTTATACACCGCACCACTGACTTTTAACCTGCACATTTATCATACATAATATGTATGTAGGCATGTATGTATGTATGTATGTATGTATGTATGTGTGTATGTGTGTATGTGTGTATGTGTGTATGTATGTATGTATGTATGTGTGTGAAAATATACTGTACCTTCGGAAAGTTAGGTTAAAGCCTTTTTCTAATATACCCCATGATGACGAAGCAACAAAAAAAAAATGTTTTTTTTACAGAAATATCACATTTACATACAGTTGAAGTCAGAAGTTTACATACACCTTAGCCAAATACATTTAACCTCAGTTTTTCACAGTTCCTGACATTTAATCCTAGTAAACATTCCCTGTCTTAGGTCAGTTAGGATCACCACTTTATTTTTAGAATGTGAAATGTCATAATAATAGTAGAGAATGATTTATTTCAGCTTTTATTTTTTCCCATCACATTACCAGTGGGTCAGAAGTTTACATACACTCAATTAGTATATGGTAGCATTGCATTTAAATTGTTTAACTTGGGTCAAATGTTTCGGGTAGCCTTCCACATGTTTCCCACAATAAGTTGGGTGAATTTTGGCCCATTCCTCCTGACAGAGCTGGTGTAACTGAGTCAGGTTTGTAGGCCTCATTGCTCGCACACACTTTTTCACTTCTGCCCACAAATTGTCTATAGGATTGAGGTCAGGGCTTTGTGATGGCCACTCCAATACCTGGACTTTCTTGTCCTTAAGCCATTTTGCAACAACTTTGGAAGTATGATTGGGGTCATTGTCCATTTGGAAAACCCATTTGTGACCAAGCTTTAACTTCCTGACTGGTGTCTTGAGATGTTGCTTCAATAAATCCACAATTTTCCAACCACATGATGCCATCTATTTTGTGAAGTGCACCAGTCCCTCTTGCAGAAAAGCACCCCCACAAAATGATCCTGCCATCACCGTGCGTCACGGTTGGGATGGGGTTCTACATCTTGCAAGCCTCCCCCTTTTTCCTCCAAACATAACGATGGTCATTATGGCCAAACAGTTTTATTTTTGTTTCATCAGACCAGAGGACATTTCTCCAAAAAGTACAATCTTTCTCCCCATATGAAGTTGCAAACCGTAGTCTGGCTTTTTTATGGAGATTTTGGAGCAATTGCTTCTTCCTTACTGAGCGGCCTTTCAGGTACCGGACTGGGAATGCGCACTGGAGGCCTAGTGCGTGGAGCCCGCACAGGTGGTACCAGACTGGTAACACACACTTCAGGGCAAGTGCGGGGGGGAGGCACAGGATGTACCAGACTGGGGAGGCGCACAGGTGGCACCGGACTGGAGAGATGCACTGGAGGCCTAGTGCGTGGAGCCGGCCCAGGTTTCAGCGGACTCCAAACGCCTGCGTTGCCGCATACTGCTAGCCAACTCCATTCTCCGTTAGCCCTCCTCACACTGTTCCATTGACTCCCAGACGGGCTCTGGTACTCTCCTTTGGTCGACCGACCACCTCTCTATCTCCTTCCAGATGTTTTATGGCTCTTCCCTCTGCTCCCAAAAAATGTGGAGTTTCTGTGGCCGCGGTCCCCGGCATCGTCTGTGTCCTCTGCGATTCCTGCCAAGGAAGGGTCTTCTGTCCTTCCATGATTTCTTCCCCGGTCCAACGTATTTTTCCCATCATTGCACGCTGCTTGGTCCTTGTTTGGTGTGATATTTCATCACGGTTGTCGTAAGAACGGGACCAAGGCGCAGCGGATGTTGAGTTACACATATTTATTTCCAAGTGAAACTTCAGCAAAACAAAAATAAACCAATAAACAAACAACTAAACGTGACTACATGGCGCACATGCACAAACACAAAACACTATCCCACATACACAGGTGGGAAAAATAGCAACTTAAATAGGAGCCCCAATTAGAGACAACGATTACCAGCTGCCTCTAATTGGGAATCATACAAAAACACCAACATAGAATATATAAACTAGAACACAACATAGAAATTATAAACTAAAATACCACCTAGTAACGCCCTGACCTACTACACCATAGAGAAACAAGGGCTCTCTATGGTCAGGGCGTGACACCTGGTTCCAAACTTCTTCCATTTAAAAAGGATGGAGGCCACTGTGTTCTTGGGGACCTTCAATGCTGCATAATTTTTTGGATACCCTTCCCCAGATCTGTACCACGACATAATTCTGTCTTGGAGCTCTACAGACAATTCCTTCGACCTCATGGCTTGGTTTTTGCTCTGATATGTCAACTGTGGGACATTATTGAGACGTGTGCACCGTTCCAAATCATTTTAAATCAACTGCATTTACCACAGGTGGACTCCAATCAAGATGTAGAAACATCTTAAGGATGATCAATGGAAACAGAATGCACCTGAGCTCAATTTAAAGTGTCAAAGCAAAAGGGTCTGAATACTTTTTAAATGTATTTTTTATTTCACCTTTATTTAACCAGGTAAGTAAGTTGAGAACAAGTTCTCATTTACAATTGCGACCTGGCCAAGATAAAGCAAAGCAGTTCGACACATACAACAACAACTTGCTCGCATGAGGACCGCCACAGAAAAGGAAGACACAGATTTACCTCTGCTGCAGAGGATAAGATCATCAGAGTTACTAGCCTCAGAAATTGCAGCTTCATTAAATAGTGCCCGCAAAACACCAGTCTCAACGTCAACTGTGAAGAGGCGACTCCGGGATGCTGGCCTAGGCAGAGTTGCCTAGGCAGAGTTGCAAAGAAAAGCCATATCTCAAACTGGCCAATAAAAAGAAAATATTAAGATGGGCAAAAGAACACAGACACTGGAAAAAGGAACTCTGCTTAGAAGGCCAGCATCCTGGAGTCGCCTCTTCGAGGTTGACGTTGAGACTGGTGTTTTGCGGGTACTATTTAATGAAGCTGCCAATTGGCCTTTTAGAATTATAAACTTGGATTAGCTCACACAACACGCCATTGGAACACAGGAGTAATGGTTGCTTATAATGGGCCTCTGAACGCCTATGTAGATATTCCATAAATAATCAGCCGTTTCCAGCTCCAGTCATTTACAACATTAAAAATGTCGACACTGTATTTCTGATCAGTTTGATGTTATTTTAATGGACAGAAAATGTGGAAAAAGTACCCCAAACTTTTGAACGGTAGTGTATGTAAAAATGGTGTGTTTCTATGCTTTCTATGCACACAAGTGTGGCTTCATTTCAACGTTTTGTTCAATTAAGGCTTTTCATATAAATTCAGCAAAAAACGAAACTTCAGGACCCATTCTTCAGGACCCTGTCTTTCAAAGATAATTTGCAAAAATACAAAATAACTTCACAGATCTTCATTGTAAAGGGTTGAAACACTTGTTCCCATGCTCGTTCAATGAACCATAAACAATTCATGAACAGGCACCTGTGGAACAGTCGTTAGGCAATTAAGGACACTAGAGGCATTTCTACTAACTCTGAAAAACACCAAAAGAAAGATGCCCAGGGTCCCTGCTCATCTGCGTGAACGTGGCTTAGGCATGATATAAGGAGGCATGAGGACTGCAGATGTGGCCAGGGCAATAAATTGCCATGTCCGTACTGTGAGACACCTAAGACAGCGCTACAGGGAGACAGGATGGACAGCTGATCGTCCTCACAGTGGGAGACCACGTGTGAAAACACCTGCACAGGATCGGTACATCTGAACATCATACCTGCAGGACAGGTACAGAATGGCAACAACAACTGCCCTGGTCACACCAGGAACCCACAATCCCTCCATCAGTTCTCAGACTGTCCACAATAGGCTGAAAGTGGCTGGACTGGTGGCTTGTAGACCTGTTGTAAGACCGGTGCTCACCAGACCTCACAGGCACAAACCCACCGTTGCTGGACCAGACAGGACTGGCAAAAAGTGCTCTTCACTGACAAGTCATGGTGTCGCGTTTACTGTCGAAGGAATGATCGTTACCGAGGCCTGTACTCTGGATTGGGATCGATGTGGAGGTGGAGGGTCCGTCATGGTCTGGGGCGATGTGTCACAGCATCATTGGACTGAGCTTGTTGTCATTGCAAGCAATCTCAACTCTGTGCATTACAGGGAAGACATCCTCCACCCTCATGTGATACGCTTCCTGCAGGCTCATCCTAACATGACCCTCCAGCATGGCAACGCCACCAGCCATACTGCTCAATCTGTGTGTGATTTCCTGCAAGACAGGAATGTCAGTGTTCTGCCATGGCCAGCGAAAAGCCCGGATCTCAATCCCATTGAGCACGTATGGGACCTGTTGGATTGGAGGGTGAGGGCTCGGGCCATTCCTCCCAAAAATTTCGGGGAGCTTGCAGTTGCCTTGGTGGAAGAGTGGGGTAACTTCTCACAGCAAGAACTTGCAAATCTGGTGCAGTCCATGGGGAGGAGATGCACTGCAGTACATAATGCAGCTGGTGGCCACACCAGATACTGACTGTTACTTTTGATGTTGACCCTCCCTTTGTTCAGGGACACATTATTTCTGTTAGTCACATGTCTGTGGAACTTGTTCAGTTTATGTCTCAGTTGTTGAATCTTGTTATGATCATATAAATATTTACACATGTTAAGTTTGTAGTTGACAGCGAGAGGATGATTCCATTCTCCTTTCTGATGTTTATATTGTAGCTATATTTCCACTAATGTTTATGTAATTAAGATTTTACACGTGTATTTTTCTGTCTTTATAATAATAATAATTGGACGAATGCATTTCCCACGCTCAATGCACATTAAGAATTATTATTATTATTATTATTTTTTGCTACTGTAAGCAAATCATTTGACTGTAGTTGTCACATTCGTCGAAACGAGGAGACCAAGGCACAGGGTGATTTGAATACATTCTTCTTTTATTAACGAAGAACACTAAACAGACTGACAAAATAACAAAACGAATGTGACGCTATATTGACCAAGTGCTTACATGCAACTACACATAGACAATAACCCACAAAGCCAAAATGGAAAAATTGCAACCAAAATAGGATCCCCAATCAGAGACAACGATAAACAGCTGTCTCTGATTGGGAACCAATTCAGGCCACCATATACCTACATTTACAGAGACAATACCAAAACCCCATATAAACAAAAAACCTTAGACAAGACTAAAACACACATAGCACCCTCGTCACACCCTGACCAAACCAAAATAATAAAGAAAACTAAGGTCAGGGCATGACAGTAAAAGGTGCAGACTCCCGGGCGCAAACTGAAACCTATATGGGAGGGTCTGGGTGGGCATCTAACCTCGGTGGCGGCTCTGGTTCTGGACGCCGCCCCCCTTCTTTACACTGAGTCCGCTCTTGTAGCACAGACCCGTGGATCATCGTCGGATAACTTTGGCCCGTCGTTTGAGGTTCCGGACTGTGGCCCGTCATTGGAGGTTCTGGACTGTGGCACGTCGTTGGAGGTTCCGGTCTGTGAACTGTCGCCGGAAGCTCTGGACTGGGTACTGTCGCCGGACACTCTGGACTGGGTACTGTCGCCGGACGCTCTGGACTGGGTACTGTCACCGGACGCTCTGGACTGGGTACTGTCGCCGGATGCTCTGGACTGGGTACTGTCGCCGGACGCTCTGGACTGCTGAGGTTCACAGTAGGCCTGGTGCGTGGTGCCGGCACTGGTGGTACCGGGCTGGTGACACGCACCTCAGGGCGAGTGCGGGGATGAGGAACAGGGCGTACTGGACCCTGGAGGCGCACTGGAGGCCTGGTGCGTGGTGCCGGAACTGGTGGTACCGGGCTGGGGACACGCACCTCAGGGCGAGTGCGGGGAGGAGGCACAGGATACACTGGACCGTGGAGACGCATTGGAGATCCAGAACATAGAGCTGGCTCAATAAGTCCTGGCTGGATGCCCATTCTAGCCCGGCAAATGCGAGGAGCTGGAATAGAGCACACCGGGCTAGAATAGCGCACTGGAGACACCGTGCGCATCTCTGCATAACAAGGTGCCTGACCAGTTACACACTCCTCACGGTAAGTATGAGGAGTTGGCTCAGGTCTCCTACCTGACTCATGCAATCTCCTCGTGTGCCCCAACAATGATTTTCTTAGGGCTGCCTCTCGGGCTTCCGTGCTAGCCGTGTACCTTCATATCGTCGCTGTTCCTCTATTCTCCTGTATTTATCCTCTTAGTATCACCGTTCCGCTTTCGCTGCCTCTATCTCCTCCTTAGGATGGCGATACTCCCCCGGCTGTGTCCAGGGTCCTGCTCCATCTAATATCTCCTCCCAGGTCCATTTCCTCATTAACTAGTTGCTCCTACCCTCTACTTTTTTGAACATTTTGTTAAAAATCGCGCAACATTTCAGCGCCCTGCTACTCATGCCAGGAATATAGTACGTTCATATGGTTAGAATGTGTGTATAGGAAACCCTGTAATAGCCACAGAAACGACTGTGGCTATTACATAACGTGCGTTACATCGGAAAGCGCAGGAAAACCTGATCACAGAAAATGGAAATAAATATCCTTGCGCCACTTCCAGCAATTGTTAACAGTGAGCCGAATTAGATAAGACCGAGCATTCAACTCCCACAGCATCCCCATGTAGTCGAGTATCTTGTGAATTTAATCCTCTTTGATTCTTGGTTGAACCGAAAAGAGGGGCACGACGTACCTCCGGTCTCCGCCCAGATCATTCCGGAAGAGCTCTCTCCTGAAATTTTTCCAAGACGACAGCTAATGATATGTACATCGCCTACGGATGATTTTTATCGCTTATTAACGTTTACTAATACCTACAGTAGCATTACAAATGTATTTCAAAGTGTTTTGTGAAAGTTTATCGTCTACTTTTTGAATTTTAAAAAATGACGTTACGTTGTGAAATCGCTGTTTTTTTCGTTTATCACACAGTCTACATATAACGATATCTTGGCTTTATATGGCCCGATTTAATCGAAATAAAGACCCAATAGTGTTTATGGGACATCTAGGAGTGCCAACAAAGAAGATGGTGAAAGGTAATGACTGTATACTATTTTATTGTGCGGTTTGTGTAACGCCGAAATGCTAATTATTTTGTTTACGTCCCCTGCTGTGCTTTTCTGTTGTAGTGTATTGGTGCATGCTATCAGATAATAGCTTCTCATGCTGTCGCCGAAAAGCATTTTAAAAATCTGACTTGTTGCCTGGATTCACAACGAGTGTAGCTTTAATTTGATACCCTGCATGTGTATTTTAATGAACTTTTGAGTTTTAACTAATACTATTAGCATTTAGCGTAGCGCATTTGCATTTCCAGAGCTCTAGTTGGGACGCAAGCGTCCCAGGTAGAGGTAAGAGGTTAAGCGCTGTTCCTTCTTTTCACGCTGCTTGGTCCTGGTTTGATGGGTTATTCTGTCACGTTCGTCGTAACTAGGAGACCAATTAACCTGTTGCGACGAGCAATCCCGTATCCGGGAGCGTAATTATAGCCTCAAGCTCATTACCATAACACAACGTTAACTATTCATGAAAATCGCAAATGAAATGAAATAAATATATTGGCTCACAAGCTTAGCCTTTTGTTAACAACACTGTCATCTCAGATTTTCAAAAAATGCTTTTCAACCATAGCTACACAAGCATTTGTGTAAGAGTATTGATAGCTAGCATAGCATTAAGCCTAGCATTCAGCAGGCAACATTTTCACAAAAACAAGAAAAGCATTAAAATAAAATAATTTACCTTTGAAGAACTTCGGATGTTTTCAATGAGGAGACTCTCAGTTAAATAGCAAATGTTCAGTTTTTCCAAAAATATTATTTGTGTAGGAGAAATCGCTCCGTTTTGTTCATCACGTTTGGCTAAGAAAAAAAAAACGAAAATTCTGTCATTTCCAAATTAACTCCATAATATCGACAGAAACATGGCAAACGTTGTTTAGAATCAATCCTCAAGGTGTTTTTCACATATCTATTCGATGATAAGTCACTCGTGGCAGTTTGGTTTCTCCTCTGTTCAAAATGGAAAAATACACGCACCTGGAGATTACGCAATAGTTTCGACGGAGGACACAGAGCGGACACCTGGTAAATGTAGTCTCTTATGGTCAATTTTCCAATGATATGCCTACAAATACGTCACAATGCTGCAAACACCTTGGGGAAACGACAGAAAGTGTAGGCTCATTCCTTGCGCATTCACAGCCATATAATGAGACATTGGAACACAGCGCCTCAAAAATCTGGCTCACTTCCTGTATGAAATTTCATCTTGGTTTCGCCTGTAGCATTAGTTCTGTGGCACTCACAGTCAATATCTTTGCAGTTTTGGAAACGTCAGAGTGTTTTCTTTCCAAAGCTGTCAATTATATGCATAGTCGAGCATCTTTTCGTGACAAAATATCTTGTTTAAAACGGGAACGTTTTTCATCCAAAAATGAAATACTGCCCCCAGAGGTTCAAGAGGTTAAAAGGATAGTGATAAAGGAATCAAAACATGCTAGACAGAGTATACCCAGAGTTAGTGGCTAACAGTACCAGAGCTAAATTTGAGAGGGATTGCGCTCTGCTTCTCACTCCACAGTCGGCCACTTACATGCTCTGGCATTCAAAAGCAGCCCTGCTTTAGGCTATCAAAGAACTGTCAATGAATAATCATATCAATGGATGGAATCAGTGAATTAATGGCTGCAATAACCATTAAACGGTCTGACAAGCTACATAACAAACGAGGCCTAATTAGACAAAATAACAATTACGTCTTTAAACGAGAAACTAAGTTGTTTTAACGAGATACTAAGTTGTTCAAACGAGATAAATCCAATAGTTTTTTTTTGCCTTGTGCTTCAGGGAAAACAATTGTTGAGGTCTGAAAAAATAAACTAACAAATGTGGATTTTTGTGTGTAATTCCCCTCTAATTGCTCATTTAGCAAGAGAGGAATGTGTTTGTGTTCTGTTGCCTACTACTGTAGCACAACAATATCCACCGGATTTATACAAAATTATCATTATATAGTTCTCTCAGGTAAGCCTACTCTGCAGTTAACATTTACCGTAATTGAGAAGGTTTTTTTCTGTCTACCAGCAAAATGGTTATCATTAGCATAGCTAACTGGCTACATACGGAGTGATAAACAAACAGGCGCACTAAACAGACAGACGGGAAATATTGCTGGAAAATAATTGGCAGATATTGTGTTATGTTTGGCATTTGAAGCCAATAGTGGCTAACCAGGGGTGGGATAATGTCAATGTGGATTTGTTCTAATGGTAACCGGGAGCTTAATGTTTATAAATGAGCTGCTGTGGGAGACCCTTCAGTGAAGCAAGTGTTTGGTCTACCTTTTTTATTTACTAAACACCCTCTGACATCATGAGAGCAGCTTCATGAGAGCAGCTCCCTATTCTCGCTCAAACTGTGTGGGACCCTCTGCTCCCGGTATAGCTTTCTCCTCCCCATGGAAACAGTTGCATCACCGCTGTTTTACCGCTAATTGTGTCTCAGTCTGTCCCAGTGCCTGTCAGGCCCCTCCACACACTCAATAAATCATCGCTCTGCAGGCCAGCCTAATCTGATTGGACTAGGAGGGGTGCCTGAAACTCCCCTATCTGTGCGACTCATACTCTCCTCTGCTCTCAGCTGGCAAGGCTTATCTTGCTCTCTCATAGTCTATTTTGCTCGCCACCAATTGAATCCTCTGCGATGGTGGCACTAGCAGACTTACCACTAAAGGCAATTTATGCTTGCTCCGTATTGTGATTCAGAGGTTCCTCTGGGTTTAACACAATTGTTGAGCCTCCTGAGACCAAATTTTGCAACAATGCAGAGGGCTCTGTATAGCTCCACATTGACATGATTGGTTGATGGTAGGTGGAGACGGGAGGTCCTGTATAAACACAAACTCACTTCCTTGACAACAGCTCTGCTCTGTGAATCGCAATAAGTAAATGCTGTACGGCCACTGCAGATTCCGGATTGACCATGAAGAGCCTTTTAGGCAGAAGAGGTAATTGTCTCAGGCCTCACTTCATCAAGGGGCCTCATAAGCTTGGCATAAAAAAATAAGCATGCTCTGTTGAGGCATAATACATCGAAAAAAGAAAAAAAAATCCATCACAATCCGTCTGTTTAAGCTAGAGATATCTGTTTGGGCTGCGTCTCATTCCACCATATCTGCCGACGTAGGCCATCCGCATCCACGGTAGAAGTTGGCAGAACTACAGTGGTGTTTGTCAGACCCTGAGACATCCCTGAAAATCGGTCTTTTCACGAAAATGTCTGTAGCATCTGAACGGTATGGGCTACACAAAGCGCAAATTGAAGGAAAATTGGAGGGTGCACAGTGCACTGCTTGGATGCTGGAATTATTTTTGTATGAATGTGCAAAGGGAACCTACTTTTTTGAAGTGATTTGTTTGACAATCAGATGGAAACATGACTGGTTGTGTTCATGGTACATTAATTTGACCGCCTAGAGTTGATGTCTGCGCCTCCGTTGAAATCTAATTAATATAATACAAAAATCCTCATAAAAATCTGTCCGTGTAAGCTAGAGATATCTGCTTCTCCATCCACCACATCCGCTGATTTAGCACTTCCGCATCTGCGGTGAAAGGTGACAGAGCTAGTTCTCTTCTGGGTTAAAAAGTAATACATTTTTACAGTTCAATTATGTCTTTACTATAAGTTCCATCACACTTATTCAGGAGGAGTGGGGGGCTCAGACTAGCCTCTGCCTGGAGACTCCAAATGCACTAAGTCTGCCCCTGGATGGTGGTGTTTACCACACACACTGTCCTCAAGGCTCCACTGGGCGCACTGGATATATATGTCACACTGAGGTGACTGAGCTTTAAAGTCTTAAAGTTGCACAGTGAAAATAAATCTGTAAACAACTCTCTGTATATACATTTGAGTGAAGTACAGGAGACTGTAATTTGCTCAAATAATACTGCTGTGTGCTCTGTTGTTGAATGGAACCCTACAATAAAACTGATGAAATACTTTGTGGATTGACTAGGCTACATAAATTAAGTGGAAAATGTTGTGTCTTCATTCTCTGAAGATGTGTCTGTAATATCTAGTTTAAATATAATTCCACCCAAAACCATATAAGACTCACTGGTATTTTCAGTATAAATCCAGGTATTTTGAAATCAAATCACATTTTATTTTTCACATGCGCAGGATACACAAGTGTCGACTTTGCCATGACATACTTACGTAAGAGCCCTTTCCCAACAATGCTGTTACAAAGTAAGAAATTAGCACTGTAGTCAGAGTAATGAACTGCATGCTCACTTCATGGAATTTCATGTTTGTATTGTGTATGTGTGTGACGATGTCTATATGCAACACATAAACACTACAACCCCCTCTCCCCCTACCCCTATCCTCACCCCCATCCCTATCCTCACACACCCTGTGGTGGGGAACCTAGTGGCAGCTTCACTGTGATTATTCCATTAGTTTCCATGGCAACCTTGCAGAAACAGGAGAACAATGATATTGAATGCCAATCGAAGACCTTTAGAAGAAGCATGCGCACATGCCAATAGACACAATTGAAATAACATAGGCCTACAGTACATCTATTCTTTGGCAGTTAGAGGGGAAACCCGCTTTGAAGAAGGAGGTAATTGGTTTCCCCTAATCTGGTTTCTTTGACACTTCTACATTTAATTACAGGGTTTGTAGGCCTACTCTATAAGTAAGGTGCTTATTCATTGTATCTCATAGTCAGTGGATTGCATCACATTCAGTTGCGAGAGAAAGTACAATACAGTCAATTATAATTGAGATAATTCATTGATATGCAAATACATCTACATTGCCACCAGCCTATTTTGTGCTGTGTGTGTTGTTTTTGGAATATAGAGCAGTTTGTCAGTTTTGAAATCAAATTCAAACTTCTTAACTTTTCCATGCATCGAGGAGTATAGCTAGACCCCTAGGTTAAGCGTCCTCTCATCCAAAGATGTCTACAATAGATCATTGCCTACTTCCAACAGTGTAGCGGGACCGCCATGGGCACAAGGATGGCACCGAACTTCACTAACCTGCACTTTGGGTATGTTTAAAAAGTTCACATTTGAACAAGAAGTTTTGAGTACCTGGTCGTTGGGAAACATTACAATGATGACATTTTTGTTGTCAACAAGGGTGCCTCAAACTCCCTGATGTCCTTTCACCAATTTCTGAATACCATTACAGGACACCTGAGATTCACTATGGAACATGATGAGGGAGGTCTGGACCTCCCGGAAAACATGTCCAGCCTCATACTATTACCCCCCGGCAACTAGAAGTGTGGCAATTGTACTCAATGCCAGTACACCAAAGGTCTGAAAAGTTCTCGCACCCCAGATCGGGTCTTGACATAACAATCAAAAGTACCATCAAATGCAATTCTCGCTGTGTCGAACAGTGACTATTGGACCTAGGCCTTCAGTTGGGGTAAAAAATTACAATATGTCATATCAAATTCATAAATCAAGAAAATAACGTAAACAGAGCATCACTTAATGCGGCAGACATTGTATTGTGTAGTTGGACCATTCTAGTGCAGACTCTAGTGCCGGAGAAGCAATGCTTTTTGATGACAAAGCCAAACTGTCCTGAGCTGTGCTTTGGGCTGCAGCTCACAGATACAGCACATGGACACAAGAGTGACACATCAACAGTAGCACGTGTTAAACATGGGGGAACCAAGCTAGGGGAAAAAAATCCATATCGCAGCTTCTGCTGTGATAATTGGGTTGTTTAGGCTACTCTATAACCCTTTAGAAATGCATTCGTATGCCACCGTGATATGTAAGGCCAAAAAGCCATACATCGTTTCGTAGAAACAGTTCCAGAAGACAACAGTCACACTCACACCACGGACAGTTACTGCAAGTGAGCGCTAAAAAAACAGGCTTGCTGCCTTTGCTATTTCAGCACCATGCTGAAAGACAGCGCCGACAGAAACAGCAGACACACAGAGCATCAAATAACGTAAACAAATAAGACCCTAATCATAACAATACAAAAACTCAACCATTTGGCAATTCCCACAAGAAATTATCAAGCCAGCTATTACTTCCCATTGCAAACATATTTTATTGCAACAATGTTCCGCACTCATTATATCAAAGGGATAAATAGCAACAACAAACAAACTGCAATAAAAAAAACTGTGCCACGGTCCTTCATTATGAAATGGGTAATGGCAGGGTCATATAGTTTGCCCTTTGATTTTATTTTAAAGAGAATAACTTTCTGGATTGAGATCAAAGACCAGGCTGACAGTCGGGCCTGTATGCTGGTGTTCCTGGAGTAGGCCTAAGTCGTGTTCCATTTCAGGAAGGAGAATGTCCTTTCAACTGTGGTAGTAGACATGTGAATGATCAAGACCAGACAGGTTTTCCTCACATCCTTCTCCATGACATCTGTCATTACATCTGCGACAGCATGGATCAGGTCATTCTTGATTTTGCTGGAAATGCCAATGAACACGGCTGCTGTAACAAGATGGCAGTTTAGGGGGCTGTCATATTCCCTTTATTAGCCAATTCTTTTCCCTCATCATGTCCTCTGAATGCCAATATTTGCTTGCACAACAACACAATAGTGTGAATGAGGCGCTTCAGTATCTCCCTGTTCTGTCTTACTTGCTCTGCTGCTCGTTAAGTGGAAGGTTTACACTTTTTGAACTCACTGTAGCTCGCAGGTGTGAGGTTGAGCCTTGGTGGGGCAGAGCTGACTTTGTAATACTGGCTAGGTCTCTTTGAAACCAGTACTAGGCCAGGTTGAAGTCTTGTCGGTGCTGAAGAGTAGACAATGCCAGCAGTACAGCTTCTTGGTTTGCTCACTTTCAGAGCTCATAATTGTTTGCTATAAAATGCCTTTCAAAGCTCTTTCCTCGTTGCACCAATCCTCGTTGCACCAATCCTGTTGGCCTCCCCCTCTGCACAACATTTAACTTTTTGTTGAAAGTTAGTCTTGAAAAGGGCGATTCTAACAAATTAACCACCACATCTTCCTCGATACACCTCCTTATTTCTCTTATCCCAGATCAGATTGTGACATAATCAGAAGTACCCTCAATTGCAATTATTATTCTCGCAATGTGATCTACATGATTCGCTGGCCGTGTGGCTTATTTTTATTATGTAGGAGAGACCTCAGGTGAGTTACGCACTAGCGACACACTGACCCCAACAGCCCTGTGTCTCTCCATTTAAAAGAGAGAAAACACTCGCTTTGTGAGTTATTTTATTTTGAATTTGAACAAGTTAGCAAAAACAAACATGGTGGTGACGTTGACAAACACCGAAGATCGAGAGAGACATTCTGGATCCATTCCTTAGACACTTTAGTACCCAGAGGTCTTAACCTAGAGAAGGTATATAGTATGTCAGACTTGCTGTTGGAGCCAGTTGTACTTGTTGTTCATGAAAAAAGCTCACTAAGTATTGTCTAAATCAGTTGAGTTAGTCCTTTTGTTTTTTAATGTTGTGTTTTTATCCCTAATTTTTCTTAGCCCTGTTGTTTATTTCCCAATACCAACATGTTTTCTATAGTAAAGGTTTTAAATAAATGATATCTACTCCCTAAAATGGCACTGGAAGAAATGGCAGCAGTTTTACGGGCACCTAACTAATTGTTCTATTATGGGGGGTTTTCTGCGTTATTTGTAACTTATTTTGTACGTAATGTTTCTGCAACCGTATCTTATGGAAAAAAATAGCTTCTGGATATCAGGACAGCGATCACTCACCTCGGATTAGACAAAGATGTTTTCTTCAACAAGCAGGACGCACAGGACATTCGCAACACCAGGCAAGGCCAACATCCCAGATATATGCAAGAGGAAGAGATGCAGGTACAGAGGATACAGAGCAGGATGCCTCGTAATTATCCGCAGAAGGCGAGTGGGAAAGCTGTCGTTACCATCAATATTACTCACCAACGGTCTGTGCATATTTGTAAACAACAGCTGGTGTACGAAATCTAAGGAAGTCTCTAGATTTTGCTCGCCTGAGGAAGAGTATCTTGTGATAAATTGCAGACCACACTACTTGCCTAAAGAGTTTTCAGCTATACTTTTAGTGGCTGTTTATTTACCACCACAGATGTATGCTGGCACTAAGACCCCACTCAGTGAGCTGTATAAGGAAATAAGCAAACAGGAAACCACTCACCCAGAGGCGGCGCTCCAAGTGGACAGGAGACTTTATCTTATGGCTGCAATCCCGTTAACGGGATTGATATGACAACAGCCAGTGAAAGTGCAGGGCGCCAAATTCAAATAAAATCATATACAAATCAAACTTTCATTAAATCACACATGTAAGATACTAAATTAAAGCTACACTCGTTGTGAATCCAGCCAACATGTCAGATTTTTAAAAGGCTTTTCGGCGAAAGCATAAGAAGCTATTATCTGATGATAGCACAACAGTAAACAAAGAGAGTAGCATATGTCAACCCTGCAAGAGCTACACAAAACACAAAAATAAAATATAAATCACCCCTTACCTTTGACGAGCTTCTTTTATTGGCACTCCAATATGTCCCATAAACATCACAATTGGTCCCTTTGTTCAATTCATTCCGTCCATATATATCCGAAATGTCCATTTATTTGGTGCGTTTGATCCTGAAAAAAACAGCTTCCAATATGCTCAATGTCACCACAAAATATTTCAAAAGTGACCTGTAAACTCCAAAACATTTCAAACTACTTTTGTAATAGAACTTTAGGTATTTTTTAATGTTAATAATCGATCAAATTGAAGATGGGTCTATCTGTGTTCAATTTAGGAAGACAACAATTTTCAAGTCTTGCGCAACAGTGTTACCCAGTTCCTAGATGGCTGTACTTCTTCATTGCACAAAGGAATAACCTCAACCAAATTCCAAAGACTGGTGACATCCAGTGGAAGCGGTAGGAACTGCAAACAAGTGCCTAAGAAATATAGTTTCCCAATGAGAAATCCCTGAACAGACAGAGACATAAAAAATTTAAAAAACCTGAATGGTTCATCCTCAGGGTTTTGCCTGCTACATAAGTTGTGTTTTCTATCCATATCCATATCATATACTAATAAAATGCATATCTTATATTCTTGGCATGAGTAGCAGGAAGTTCAAATTGGGCACGCTATTTATCCAAAAGTGAAAATGCTGCCCCCTATACCTTAACCTGTCCTGTTGCGACGAGCAATCCCGTATCCGGGATCGTAATTATAGCCTCAAGCTCATTACCATAACGCAACATTAACTATTCATGAAAATCGCAAATGAAATGAAATAAATATATTGACTCTCACGCTTAGCCTTTTGTTAACAACACTGTCATCTCAGATTTTCAAAATATGCTTTTCAACCATAGCAAAACAAGCATTTGTGTAAGAGTATTGATAGCTAGCATAGCATTAAGCCTAGCATTCAGCAGGCAACATTTTCACAAAAACAAGAAAAGCATTCAAATAAAATAATTTACCTTTGAAGAACATCGGATGTTTTCAATGAGGAGACTCTCAGTGAGATAGAAAATGTTCAGTTTTTCCAAAAAGATTATTTGTGTAGGAGAAATCGCTCCGTTTTGTTCATCACGTTTGGCTAAGAAAAAAACCCGTATCCGGGAGTGTAATTACAGCCTCAAGCTCATTACCATAACGCAACGTTAACTATTCATGAAAATCGCAAGTGAAATGAAATAAATATATTGGTTCTCAAACTTAGCCTTTTGTTAACAACAATGTCATCTCAGATTTTCAAAATATGCTTTTCAACCATAGCAAACAAAGCATTTGTGTAAGAGTATTGATAGCTATCATAGCATTAAGCCTAGCATTCAGCAGGCAACATTTTCACAAAAACAAGAAAAGCATTCAAATAAAATCATTTACCTTTGAAGAACTTCGGATGTTTTCAATGAGGAGACTCTCAGTTAGATAGCAAATGTTCAGTTTTTCCAAAAAGATTATTTGTGTAGGAGAAATCGCTCCGTTTTGTTCATCACGTTTGGCGGAGAAAAACCGCCGAAAATTCAGTCATCAAAACGCAGAACTTTTTTCCAAATTAACTCCATAATATCGACAGAAACATGGCAAACGTTGTTTAGAATCAATCCTCAAGGTGTTTTTCACATATCTATTCGATGATAAGTAATTCGTGGCAGTTTGGTTTCTCATGGGAAAATACATGCAGCTGGAGATTACGCACCAATTTCGACGGAGGACACCAGGCGGACACCTGGTAAATGTAGTCTCTTATGGTCAATCTTCCAATGATATGCCTACAAATTCGTCACAATGCTGCAGACACCTTGGGGAAACGACAAAAAGTGTAGGCTCATTCCTGGCGCATTCACAGCCATATAAGGAGACATTGGAACACACCGCCTCAAAAATCTGGCTCACTTCCTGTTTGAAGTTTCATCTTGGTTTCGCCTGCAGCATTAGTTCTGTGGCACTCACAGACAATATCTTTGCAGTTTTGGAAAAGTCAGAGTGTTTTCTTTCCAAAGCTGTCAATTATATGCATAGTCGAGCATCTTTTCGTGACAAAATATCTTGTTTAAAATGGGAACGTTTTTTTATCCATAAATTAAAAGAGCGCCCCCTATATCCAAGAAGTTAAGAACTTAATCCCACCACAGTGTCCGGTTTCAAATATGCTTACAGCGAAAGCACCACAAATGATTATGTTAGGTCACCACCAAGCCTCAGAAAAACAAATAGAGATAACATGAATCACTAACCTTTTGATGATCTTCATCAGATGACACTCTTAGGACTTCATGTTACACAATACATGTATGTTTTGTTTGATAAAGTTCATATTTATATAAAAAAAATCTGAGTTGACATTGGCGCGTTACGTTCACTAGTTCCAAAAACATCCAGTGATTTTGCATAGCCACATCGATTCAACAGAAATACTCATCATAAATGTAGATGATAATACAAGTTATACACATGGAATTATAGATATACCTCTCCTTAATGCAACCGCTGTGTCAGATTTCAAAAAGACTTTACGGAAAAAGCAAACCATGCAATAATCTGAGACGGCGCTCAGAAAAATAATAAAATTATCCACCATGTTGGAGTCAACAGAAACCAGAAATCACATTATAAATATTCCCTTACCTTTGATGATCTTCATCGGAATGCACTCCCAGGAAACCTAGTTCCACAATAAATGCTTGATTTGTTCGATAATGTCCATTATTTATGTCCAAGTAGCTACTTTTGTTAGGGCGTTAGGTACACATATCCAAACGCTCGTACAGGTCTAGCATAACTTCGGACAAAAAACTTCAAAAAGTTATATTACAGGTCGAAGAAACATTTCAAACTAAGTATAGAATCAATCTTTAAGGTGTTTTTATCATAAATCTTCAATAACGTTCCAACCGGAGAATTCCTTTGTGTCTAGAGAAGCCATGGAACACAGGTCGATATCATGTGAAATGCGCATGACCAGAAAATGGCTCTCTGCCAGTAACCTGACTCATTCAGCTCTTATTCAGCCCCACCACACAGTAGAAGCCTCATTCAAGTTTCTAAAGACGGTTGACATCTAGTGGGAGCCCTAGTGGAAGCCCTAGTGGAAGCCCATCCATATCCCACTGTGAATTCAATAGGGCCTAGGTTGAAAATCAACCATTCTCAGATTTCTCACTTCCTGTTTGGATTTCTCAGGTTTTTGCCTGCCATATGAGTTCTGTTATACTCACAGACATCATTCAAACAGTTTTAGAAACTTCAGAGTGTTTTCTATCCAATACCAATAATAACATGCATATATTAGCAACTGGGACTGAGGAGCAGGCTGTTTACTCTGGGCACCTTTCATCCAAGCTACTCAATACTGCCCCAGCAGCCATAAGAATTTAAATCAATCAACAGCCTATAGTCGCATCATGCAACACATATAAACTCAGCAAAGAAAGAAACATCCCTTTTTCAGGACCCTGTCTTTCAAAGATAATTTCATCCAAGCCACTCAATACTGCCCCTGCAGCCATAAGAAGTTTTAATGCAGGGAAACTTTAATCAGTTCTACCTAATTTCCATCAACATGTTAAATGTGCAACCAGAGGGGGAAAAAATTCTAGATCACCTGTACTCCACACACAGAGATGCATACAAAGCTCTCCCTCGTCCTCCATTTGGTAAATCCGACCACAACTCTATTCTCCTGATTTCTGCTTACAAGCAAAAATTAAAGCAGGAAGCACTTGTGACCCAGTCTATAAAAAAAAGTGGTCAGATGAAGCAGATGCTAAACTACAGGACTGTTTTGCTATCACAGACTGAAACATGTTCCGGGATTCTTCTGATGGCATTTAGGAGTACACCAAATTAGTCACTGGCTTTATCAATAAGTGCATCGAGGACGTCGTCCCCACAGTGACTATACGTACATACCCCAACCATAAGCCAAGGATTACAGGCAACGTTCACACTGAGCTAAAGGATAGAGCTGCCACTTTCAGGAGCTTATAAGAAATCCTGCTATGCTCTCCGATGAACCATCAAACAGGCAAAGCGCCAATACAGGGCTAAGATTGAAGCATACTACACATGCTCCGACGCTCGCCTTATGTGGCAGGGCTTGCAAACTATTACAGACTACAAAGGGAAACACAGCCGTGAGCCGCCCAGTGACACGAGCCTACCAGAAGAGCTAAATCACGTCTATGCTTGCTTCGAGGCAAGAAACACTGTGACATGCATGAGAGCATCAGCTGTTCCGGACGACAGTGTGATCACACTCTCCATAGCCAACGTGAGTAAGACCTTTAAACAGGTTCACATACACAAGGCTGCGGGGCCAGACGGATTGCCAGGACGTGTGCTCCGGGCATGTGCTGAACAACTGGCAGGTGTCTTCACTGACATTTTCAACATGTCCCTGATTGAGACGGTCACCACCGATAAATCCATGATAATCGAAAATTTCAATAAGCATTTCTCAACGGCTGGCCTTCCTCATGGCTACTCCAACCCCGCCTCCAACCCCGCGATGTCATCTACAAAATAGCTTCCAATACTTTACTCAGCAAACTGGATGCAGTCTATCACAGTGCCATCCGTTTTGTTACCAAATCACCTTATACCAACCACCACTGCTATCTGAGCAGCTAACCGATCGCTGCAGCTGTACATAGTCCTTCTGTAAATAGCCCACCCAATCTACCTACCTCATCCCCATACTGTTTTTATTTACTTTTCTGCTCTTTTGCACACCAGTATCTCTACTTGCACATCATCATCTGCTCATTTATCACTCCAGTGTTCATCTGCTAAATTGTAATTATTCGCTCCTATGGCTCCTATGGCCTATTTATTGCCTACCTCCTCATACCTTTTGCACACACTGTATATAAACCTACTGTGTCATTGACTTGTTTATTGTGTTATTGGCTTGTTTATTGTTTATTCCATGTGTAACTCTGTGTTGATGTCTGTGTCACACTGCTTTGCTTTATCTTGGCCAGGTCGCAGTTGTAAATGAGAATTTGTTCTCAACTAGCCTACCTGGTTAAAGAAAGGTGAGATTTTAAAAATATATATTTTTTTAAAGGCGATAATACCAGCATGTATCAAGCAGAGCACCATAGACCCTGTGCCCAAGAACATGAAGGCAACCCGCCTAAATGACTACAGACCCATAGCACTCACGTCCGTAGCCATGAAGTGATTTGAAAATCTGGTAATGGCTCACATCAACACCATTATCCCAAAAACTCTAGACCCACTCCAATTTGCATACCACCCAAACAGATCCACAGATGATGCAATCTCTATTACACTCCACACTGCCCTTTCCCACCTAGACAAAAGGAACACCTATGTGAGAATGCTATTCATTGACTACAGCTCAGCGTTCAACACCAGAGTACCCTCAAAGCTCATCACTAAGCTATGGATCCTGGGACTAAACACCTCCCTCTACAACTGGATCCTGGACATCCTGATGGGCCGCCCCCAGGTGGTGAGGGTAGGTAGCAACACATCTGCCACGCTGATCCTCAACACTGGAGGCCCCCTGGGGTGTATGCTCAGTTCCATCCTGTACTCCCTGTTCACACACGACTGCATGGCCAGGCACAACTCCAACACCATCATTAAGTTTGCAGACGACACAACAGTGGTAGGCCTGATCAATGACAACGACGAGGCAGCCTATAGGGTGTAGGTCAGTGACCTTGCCAGGTGGTGCCAGAATAACAACCTATCCCTCAACATAACCAAGACTAAAGAGATGATTGTGGACTACAGGAAAAGGAGGCCCGAGCACGCCCCCATTCTCATCGGCAGGGCTAAAGTGGAGCAGGTTGTCCACATCACCAACAAACTAGAATGGTCAAAACACACCAAGACAATCGTGAAGAGGGCACGACAAAGCCTATTCCCCCTCAGGAAACTTAAAAGATTTGGCATGGGTCCTCAGATCCTCAAAAGGTTCTACAGCTGCAACATCGAGAGCACTGGTTGCCTGTTATGGCAATTGCTCGGCCTCCGACCGCAATGCACGACAGAGGGTAGTGCGTACAGCCCAGTACATAACTGGGGCTAAGCTGCCTGCCATCCAGGACCTCTACACCAGGCGGTATCAGAGGAAGGCCCTAAATATTGTCAAAGACTACAGCCACCCCAGTCATAGACTGTTCTCTCTACTACCACATGGCAAGCGGTACCGGAGTGCCAAGTCTAGGACAAAAAGGATTCTCAACCGTTTTTGCCTCCAAGCCATAAGACTCCTGAACAAGTAATCAAATGACTACCCAAACTATTTGCATTGTGTGCCTCCCCCCAATTCCTCTTTTTGCGCTGCAGCTACTCTGTTTATCATATATGCATAGTCACTTTAACTATACATTCATGTACATACTACCTCAATTGGCCCGACCAACCAGTGCCCCCGCACATTGGCTAACCGGGCTGTCTGCATTGTGTCCTACCACCCACCACCCGCCAACACCTCTTTTACGGTACTGCTACACTCTGTTCATCATATATGCATAGTCACTTTAACCATATCTACATGTACATACTACCTCAATCAGCCTGACTAACCGGTCCCTGTATATAGCCCCGCTACTGTCTTTTTAATGTTGTTTTTATTTCTTTACTTACCTATTGTTCACCTAATACCTTTTTTGCACTGTTGGTTAGAGCCTGTAAGTAAGCATTTCACTGTAAGTTCTACACCTGTTGTATTCGGTGCACATGACAAATAAGCTTTGATTTGATTTGATACTGCAGTTGAAATATGCTTGCTGTCTTCTCAATTGTTTTACTGGTTCCTTTTCTGAATTTTACCACGAGGTGGAGACAGACCACAATACCCCACACCCTGACTACCAACCTGTATATTCTACCACACCCTCTTTCATTAGCACCGCCAGCTGAAAATAGTTTTCTCCCTAATTGTCTTCCCCATGCCCTATATGAACTTGTCCGAAACATTTATCTTGTAACCTTGCTTAAATAAAACCAATCATTTTTTATAGTTTGCGAGTGTTTCATGTTTTCCTTTGCTACAATAGAACATGTATGCTAATGTGCTGCCTGACTGAATGACAAATATTGGAAGTGGAGGTGGATTAGCATTTAAGTGGGTTGGAAATGTTAGGTTGACGAAAACTAAGGGTGCACCTTCACCATTGATTACAGTGTGGGAACACGGGTTGTTAGTTTATTGTTGAGAGGCAGAAGACCATTGGGTGAAAAAACATTGGCTTTGATTGTACTTTCTACAGAAATTAAAGATATTCGCTCTAGCCCCGAGCCACCAAGCACTCCCACCACAATTCCATTCACCTGGAACCCACCTACGGGTCCGCATAGGTACTGTAGGGGTTTTGCGAAAATACATTTTTATTTTTAAATGAATTTTTATTGCCTCAATGTTATTGTGAATATCGATGACAAAATAAAAAAAATACAAATTACATACATATAGTAGAAAAGTTGAGAATATTTTCCTTCTAATGATGTCAACTTTATTTCTCAATTCCTAATATTGAGCCAATTTTAATCACTGGAGTATCTGATAGGCTTTGAAAAAGCACCAGCGTGGCAATAGCCGCTGGCTGCTGGTAAGCTTCCTTGATTTGGACATAAATTTTTGCCAACACATGGCTAAACTTTGTTTAACCAGTTAGACAGCCACTCTTAGCGAAAACATGTTTGGAGTTAACTTTACATCAAATAGGCTATGTTAACGTTTACACTTCCTCTTCCAATTATGAAATTGTGAAAAACTGTCTACCAAATCTATTAATTTAAATATGTTGATTACTTCTCCTTGCCATTATCATTCGCAATAACAAAGATTTTGTAAACGTGTAATTGGGGTACCTGGATTGCTGATTTGCCTGTGAGGAGGTCCCTGGGCAAGAAAAGGTTGAAGACCCCTTCCTTAAATAACTGCTCCTGCTGAGCCTTTGGACAACAACAACACAGGAGAGAGGACCACAGCAATATGCCTGTCAATCACCCAGCATGGTGCTCAGTCCAGATCGAGCTCTGCAAAGTCCAACGACTCACGCACCCAACAGGAGAGAGCACCAGCGGAGCATCTAATATGGATTACTGAGCTTGTTCCATAGAGCACACTCAGTGAGGGTCTCTATAGGAGAAACAGATCACAGTATGTATTATTTTCTGAGCTCAGTTAACCTCCGTTACCCATCTGCCCATGCAACCTGTGGGTGACTGTGATTTGCATATTGCCTATATTGTACAGTAAATGCCAGTAAGACCTTCCACTTCACTTAGTGAACTCTTAGCAGGTACACTACACACATTTAAAAAGTGACAGACAGACAGAAAGACAGACAATTATGTGGTTGCTACACACAGGTGTTGCAAACTTCTGAAGAATGAACTAGTTTGCTAACCCCAAAGGGTGAAATTGGTCTGGGATCAGTTCCCTAAGGACATCAATTATCTCAACACAAGGTGGATATCAGGTGGATATCTCTCAACTAGAAATCTACTATGCAGGACCTCTGTTTAAATGTTATTCAAAAGAACTGAGGGCTGTATAAACCATTATTAATTAATTGCATGTTATTATCTGGAATGTAGTGGTGAAGAAAAAAGGGTGTATGAACGCTGAACACGAATGTTGTTAAAAATGTTAGCCTAATATGTAGACTACATTATTCATTGGGATTCAATATACCTGGGTATTATGCTGTTAAGCACCTTTGGGTGCACAGGTTACGTAATATTAATGAATGCCACAAGAATATCCAGGGCAAGAACATGGCTAACAATGTTAACCACTCAGTGTAATCTTGCATTACAACACAAGAGGGATAGACAAAGCATTTGTTGTGAAATTAGACATTCTTTTGGAGTTACTAACTATAGGCTAGTTGGTTAAAGTTAGAATTTTAGCAAAGCGGCCACAGTCTATCCCTCTTTTAGGTAGATTGACACCTTGTTGAAAGACTGAGACCTTGGTGAGAAAGCCACATCTCTATAGCCATACTTTCTCTATATGAAAAGTGTCAGTTCAGTCAACGGTTCCTGTTGGTTTCTCTGACAGTACCATTGAGTGGGCTGATATCTGAAAACATTGGAAATGACAACATAATTGGGTTTCAAATTGTTTTCCCATCTCTAATGGAACGTTGATCCCCAGTCTGTGTTAAGATATTATGGCCTGTACATAGGGTAGAGATTTAAGGGTCACTTTTTCAGTTTGTGATCAAAGAGACACAGTTCTCCTATCACTCCAATTATTATTTTGCCATCTGCCTCCTCACATTATAATTTTTTAATACTTTGAGAAAGGACGAGAAGAGCGCATTGGGACTGCAGCTTCACAAAAGCTCTATTCTGTGACAACATGTATCCCAACACACTTATATACATAATAGACTACATGAAGTATAAATTGTTAGTGATGATGGCCTGATGGGAGTGACAACCTCACATTGTACTTCGGGGCATTACCGCGGGCTACAGGAAGCTACTGCATGTGAGCTGTTCCCTAACTGTTTAAGCTACGAAAGGGAAGAAGCTGCCCAGGACATTACCAAGGACTGCTTTTTGTGGAGCTTTGATAAGTTAAGATGAATCAGGCACAAGTGTCCCTCATAGTGACTGTCATTGTGTGGAAGGAGAGAGAGACAAAAAGTCCCATTTATGAGGAGAGTGAAGGGAATGTAAAGTTTTGTGAAAGGATGTACCATTGACTTGACACATTTATCAATCAAGTACAGACAGGTTTACATCTTAAGTCTAAAACAGGGATATGCGCTGCTCTGTGGTCTCAAGTATTTATAATATAGGGAGCTACATTTCTTTTACAGGTTTTAAGTACTTAGCCTACACATGGGAAGCCACGGAAATGATTGAAAGGCGGTGGAACAGGACACAACGAGATGAAAGAGAGGACCGTGAAGGAATTGGGGGGATGATCATACTCAGAAAAATGTGTGTTTGAATACTTTGATGCCTTGTCTGTACATAAGTCCATCATTTTAACTGTGAATGACCTGACCTGCTGATGATAGGGAGGATTAAGCCCTACACCACTGGATGGAAGAGTAGATCATTGGCCCCGGAGAAACATCCCTATCCCTCTGGCATAACACCACAGATTCTTCCCAAACCCGGCAGACAAATTTGAGAGGGGATTATTATGGGACCTAAGAACAAGGTCAAAGATTTATGGATGAACACAGAGCAAGTTAAGTTTAACTTCCCCTTCATCCCTGAGGCTTTGGAATACTTGGGAGATAGTTGAGACCGACTAGTGAAAGCTCTCCCGCTGGCACGCAAGGCCTTAGTTTTGATGGTAATTCCTTGAAAGCTGTTTCTTTAGCTAGGTATTAGTGGGTGAATTCAGCGAGTGAATGGGCAAGACAAAATATTTAAGTGCCTTTGAATATGGTATGGTAGTAGGTGCCAAGAGCACCGGTTTGAGTGTGTCAAGAACTGCAAAACTGCTGGAACTCAGTTTCCTGTTTGTATAAAGAATGGTCCACCACCCAAAGGGCATTCAGTTAACTTGGCACAACTGTGGGAAGCATTGGAGTCAACATGGGCCAGCATCACTGTGGAAAACTTTTGACACCTTGTAGAATCCATGCTTTGATGAATTCAGGCTGTTCTGAGGGCAAAAGGGAGTGCAAGTCAGTATTAGGAAGGTGTTCTTAATGTTTTGTACACTCAGTGTACATCCCCAAGCTTTCTCCACATTCAGACAATATTGTGTACTCAGTCTACCAGGCTCGGGTCCCCTCAACCTAGCATGAGAAAGTGACAGTTATGAAGTGTGTCCATTATGGCCCATAAACTTCCATTACAGTTACTGATTAGTACCACGACTGTGCTAGTTCAGGGAACTGTTGTAGCTAATGATTCTATGGCAGCATGGATACAAACCTGACACCACAATTCATCTGGGCGGCCAAAGTCCCAAAGATTAAATAGGTAATTCACAAGAACACTCGCCCCTCTGAATATCTGAAATGATTTCCTCCCCTCTCTGATTCTGCTGCTGAATAGCTTAAGGAGAATACTCAAGCCAATCACTACACCCTTCCTCCCTCAGAGAACAATGAATATAAAGGTTTTTAATCGCTTATTTGACATCCTCGCCAATATTTAATATAGGTATATTTCAAGTTAGGTTCCCCATTTTTGTGAGAAATATGATCATTATCAGCACAATAAATTACATATCAACCGAAGACAACTCCAATGAACCTAGCTGGTTAAATTCCTTAGTGTCACGGTCGTCCTCCTCTTCATCTGAAGAGGAGAGGCGAGAAGGATCGGAGGACCAAAATGCGGCGTGGTATGTGTTCATCATGAATTTTAATAAAGAAAACACTGAACACTGAAACACTATACAAAAACAATAAACGAAATAACAACCGTGAAGCTAATGAGAACTGTGCTGAAACAAGGAATCAACATAGACAATCACCCACAAACAAACAGTGCAACCCAGGCTACCTAAGTATGATTCTCAATCAGAGACAACTAATGACACCTGCCTCTGATTGAGAACCATACTAGGCCGAAACATATAAATCCCCAAATCATAGAAAATCAAACATAGACTGCCCACCCCAACTCACGCCCTGACCATACTAAATAATGAATACAAAACATAGGAAATAAAGGTCAGAACGTGACACTTAGAACCTTAATCAATAACAGTCACAAATTCTGTACTACAGGAGCGTTGTGCTCTTTGGTCAAATTAAAGGTAAGTGGTTCAGATGTGTAGAACCCGTGGTGTCAGTTTTATCTGGATGACCTATCCCCACTCCCTGAACAATAGCAGGAAGGTTAATACACTTCCTACAGATGTAAACAAACTGAGCATGATATGGCGTACAGTAAGAGTAATGAGCCAAGTACACCATTTAATAACAAGGATGGTTCATGTCAGTCAGTCTTTACTGGTGGAAAACAATATGGTCATCATGATCATGCAGTGTTTAGCAATATATTCAATCAAATCAAATCAAAGTTGATTTGTCACGTGCGCCGGACCTTAGACCTTACAGTGAAATGCTTACTTACAGGCTCTAACCAACAGTGCAAAAAAGGTATGAGCTGAAAAATAGGTAGGTGAAGAAATAAAACAACAGTAAAAAGACAGGCTATATACAGTAGCGAGGCTATAACAGTAGCGAGGCTACATACAGACATGTAGATGTACAGTACATGTAGATATGGTTAAAGTGACTATGCATATATGATGAACAGAGAGTAGCAGAAGCGTAAAAGAGGGGTTGGCGGGTGGTGGGTGGGACACAATGCAGATAGCCCGGTTAGCCAATGTGCAGGAGCACTGGTTGATCGGCCCAATTGAGGTAGTAGGTACATGAATGTATAGTTAAAGTGACTATGGCAGCTCGCAGCTCGCGGCTGTGCTTCCCTTTGTAGTCTGGAATAGTTTGCAAGCCCTGCCACATAAGATGAGCATCAGAGCTGGTGTAGTATGATTCAATCTTAGCCCTGTATTGGCGCTTTGCCTGTTTGATGTTTAGACGCAGAGCATAACAGGATTTCTTGTAAGCATCCGGTTTAGTGTCCCGCACCTTGAAAGTGGCAGCCCTACCTTTTAGCTCAGTGCAAATGTTGCCTGTAATCCATGGCTTCTGGTTGGGGTAGGTACGTACAGTCACTTTGGGGACGACGTCCTCAATGCACTTATTGATAAAGCCTGTGACTGATTTGGTGTACTCCTCAATGCCATCAGAAGAATTCCGGAACACGTTCCAGTCTGTGATAGCAAAACAGTCCTGTAGTTTAGCATCTGCTTCATCTGACCACTTATTTTATAGACTGAGTCACTGGTGCTTCCTGCTTGAATTTTTGCTTGTAAGCAGGAATCAGGAGGATAGAGTTGTGGTCGGATTTACCAAATGGAGGGCGAGGGAGAGCTTTGTATGCGTCTCTGTGTGTGGAGTACAGGTGATCTAGAATTTCTTTTCCTCTGGTTGCACATGTTAGGGATAGGCGGGACGCAAATGTCTCAACTGGCCAATTGCCAGGGAAAATGCAGAGCGCCAGATTCAAATAAAATACTATAAAATTCAAACGTTCATTAAATCACACATGTAAGATACTCAATTAAAGCTACACTCATTGTGAATCCAGCCAACATGTCAGGTTTTAAAAATGCTTTTCGGCAAAAGCATAAGAAGCTATTATCTGATGAATGCACCAGCAGTAAACAAAGGGGTCAGCATATTTCAACACTGCAAGCACTACACAAAACGTTGAAATAAAATATAAAACATGCATTACCTTTGACGAGCTTCTTTTGTTGGCACTCCAATATGTCCCATAAACATCACAATTGGTCCTTTTGTTTGATTAATTCCGTCCATATATATATCCCAAATGTCCATTTATAAAGCGCGTTTGATCCAGAAAAAAACAGCTTACAAAAACGTCACTACAAAATCTTTCAGAAGTTGCCTATAAACTTTGCCAAAATATTTCAAACTACTTTTGTAATACAACTTTATGTATTTTTAAACGTTAATAATCGATCAAATTGTAGACGGGGCAATCTGTGTTCAATACAGGAATGAAAACAAACCAGCGCCACTTTTCACGTCTTGCGCAACTCTGAACAGTGTACCCAGTTCCTAGTTGGCCTACTTCTTCATTGCACAAAGGAATAACTTTAACCAAATTCCAAAGACTGGTGACATCCAGTGGAAGCGGTAGGAACTGAAAACAGGTTCCTAAGAAATATCCCTTGGCAAATGACACGTCAGGGAACAGAGAGAGGCAAAAAAAACTATTCTGAACAGTTAGTCCTCGGGGTTTTGCCTGTTACATAAGTTCTGTTATACTCACAGACATGATTCAAACAGTTTTAGAAACTTCAGTGTGTTTTCTATCCAAATCTTTGAATAATATGCATATCTTATATTCTTGGCATGAGTAGCAGGAAGTTGAAATTGGGCAGCGTATTTATCCAAAAGTGAAAATTCTGCCTCCTATCCCCAAGAGGGAATATTGATGGCCAATTAGGTAGAACTGATTTAAGTTTCCCTGCATTAAAATCTCTGGCCACTAGGAGTGCCACCTCTGGATGAGTGGTTTCCTGTTTGCTTATTTCCTTATACAGCTGACTGAGTGCGGTCTTCGTTCCAGCATCTGTCTGTGGTGGTAAATAAACAGCCACAAGAAGTATAGCTGAAAACTCTCGAGGCAAGTAGTGTGGCCTGCAATTTATAACAATATTCTCTACTTCACGCGAGCAAAATCTAGAGACTTCCTTAGATTTCGTGCACCAGCTGTTGTTTACAAATATGAACAGATCGCCCCCCTCGTCTTACCGGAATGTGCTGTTCTATCTTGCCGGTGCAGAATATATCCCGCTAGCTGAATATTCATGTCGTCATTCAGCCACGATTCCATGAAACACAGGATATTACAGTTTTTGATGTCCCGTTGGTAGGATATTCGTGATCGCACCTCATTTAGTTTATTGTCCAATGATTGCACGTTGGCGAGTAGTATTGACGGTAATGCAGCTTTCCTACTCGCCTTTTTCGGGTCCTGACCAGGCATCCGGCTCTTTGTCCTCTGTACCTGCGTCGCTTCCTCTTGCAAATAACAGGGATGTTGGCCCTGTCGGGTGTCTCCCTATCCCAGTCTGCTGTCCCCACTTGCTTCAAAATGTCCACAGTTGTTCCTGTACCCCAGAAAGCAAAGGTAACTGAAGGTAACTAAATTACTATTGCCCCATAGCACTCACTTCTGTAATCATGAAGTGATTTGAGAGGCTAGTTAAGGATCATATCACCTCCACATTACCTAACACCCTAGACCCACTACAATTTGAATACTGCCCCAATAGATCCACAGACGATGCTGTTCACCCTGTTCACCCATGCCTCCAACTCAATCATCAAGTTTGCAGATAACACAACAGGCCTGATTACTAACAATGATGAGACAGCCTGTAGGGTGGAGGTGGGGGCTCTGGTGGAGTGATGGCAGGAAAATAACCTCTCCCTCAACGTCAACAAAATAAAGGTGCTGATCATGGACTTCAGGAGACAGCAGAGGGAGCACTCCCCTATCCACTTTGACAGGACTGCAGTAGAGAAGGTGAAAAGCTTCAAGTTCCTTGGCGTACACAGCACTGACAATCTGAAATGGTCCACCCACACAGTCAGTGTGGTGAAAAGGCCGAAGGCATTTGGCTTGGCCAATAAAACCCTCACTAACTTTTACAGATGCACAATTGAGAGCATTCTGTTGGGCTGTATCAGCGCCTGGTTCCGTAACTGCACACCCCGCAACCGCAGGGCTCTCCAGAGGGTGGTGCATTTTGCCCAACACATCACCTGGGGCACACTCCCTGCCCTCAAGGACACCTACAGCACCTGATGTCACAGGAAGGCCAAAAAGATAATCAAAGACATCAACCACCCGAGCCACAGCCTGTTCATCAAAGTGCATCAAAGCTGGGGCCGAGAGACTGAAAAACAGCTTATATCACAAGGCCATCAGACTGTTAAATAGCCATCACTAGCTGGCTACCACCCGGTTACTCAACCCTGCACCTTAGAGGCTGCTGCCCTATGTACATGGAATCACTGGTCACTTTAATAATGTTTACATACTGCTTTACTAAATTCCTATGTATATACTGTATTCTACTGTATTTTAGTCAATGCCACTCCAACATTGCTCATCCTAATATTAATATATTTTTTACTTTTACATTTCTGTGTATTGTTGTGGATTCTTAGATGCTACTGCACTGTTGGAGCTAGTAACACAAGCGTTTCGCTACACCCACTATAACATCTGCTATATACAGTGGGGCAAAAAACTATTTAGTCAGCCACCAATTGTGCAAGTTCTCCCACTTAAAAAGATGAGAGAGGCCTGTAATTTTCATCATAGGTACACTATGACAGACAAATTGAGGAAAAAAATCCAGAAAATCACATTGTAGGATTTTTTATGAATTTATTTGCAAATTATGGTGGAAAATAAATATTTGGTCACCTACAAACAAACAAGATTTCTGGCTCTCACAGACCTGTAACTTCTTCTTTAACCTCTTGAAGCTATGGGGGCGCTATTTCATTATTGGATAAAAAAACGTGCCCGTTTTAAGCGCAATATTTTGTCGCAAAAAGATGCTCGACTATGCATATAATTGACAGCTTTGGAAAGAAAACACTCTGACGTTTCCAAAACTGCAAAGATATTATCTGTGAGTGCCACAGAACTGATGCTACAGGCGAAACCAAGATGAAACTTCAAACAGGAAATGAGCAGAATTTTTGAGGCTCTGTTTTCCATTGTCTCCTTATATGGCTGTGAATGTGCCCTGAACGAACCTAAGCTTTCTGCCGTTTGCCCAAGGTGTCTGCAGCATTGTGACGTATTTGTAGGCATATCATTGGAAGATTGGCCATAAGAGACTACATTTACCAGGTGTCCGCCCGGTGTCCTTTGTCGAAATTGCTGCGTAATCCCCAAGCTGCACGCATTCATCCATGTGATTCAGGGGAGAGAGGAGACTTACATTTACATTTTACATTTAAGTCATTTAGCAGACGCTCTTATCCAGAGCGACTTACAAATTGGTGCTTTCACCTTATGACATCCAGTGGAACAGCCACTTTACAATAGTGCATCTAAGTCTTTTAAGGGGGGTGAGAAGGATTACTTTATCCTATCCTAGGTATTCCTTAAAGAGGTGGGGTTTCAGGTGTCTCCGGAAGGTGGTGATTGACTCCGCTGTCCTGGCGTCGTGAGGGAGTTTGTTCCACCATTGGGGGGCCAGAGCAGCGAACAGTTTTGACTGGGCTGAGCGGGAACTGTACTTCCTCAGTGGTAGGGAGGCGAGCAGGCCAGAGGTGGATGAACGCAGTGCCCTTGTTTGGGTGTAGGGCCTGATCAGAGCCTGGAGGTACTGAGGTGCCGTTCCCCTCACAGCTCCGTAGGCAAGCACCATGGTCTTGTAGCGGATGCGAGCTTCAACTGGAAGCCAGTGGAGAGAGCGGAGGAGCGGGGTGACGTGGAGAGAACTTGGGAAGGTTGAACACCAGACGGGCTGCGGCGTTCTGGATGAGTTGTAGGGGTTTAATGGCAGACGGGAGGACAAGTGCCTGGGAGCCCAGCCAACAGCGGATGTTGCAGTAATCCAGACGGGAGATGACAAGTGTCCAGGATTAGGACCTGCAGCCTAAAACCCCAAACAGCAAACAATGCTTCCTGTGTGAGGCAGAAGGTCTATGTGGGGTACTCGGGTAGAGATTATAACAGAACATGACCAAGATGTTGTAGAGCATGAACCTAGCAGCAGGAGGTGGACGGGCCAAGGAGTCCATGTCAGGTAGTCCTGATGTTAGTTGAGAATTAGAGAGAGCATATGTGGGGTGGACAGGGTGTTGTGGCTAAGATGTTCAGGATCACGCCAAGGTTCTTAGCGCTCTGGGAGGAGGACACGATGGAGTTGTCAACCGTGATGGCGAGATCATGGAACGGGCAGTCCTTCCCCGGGAGGAAGAGCAGCTCCGTCTTGCCGAGGTTCAGCTTGAGGTGGTGATCCGTCATCCACACTGATATGTCTGCCAGACATGCAGAGATGCGATTCGCCACCTGGTCATCAGAGGGGGGAAAGGAGAAGATTAATTGTGTGACTTCCACGAACGATATATCATCGAAGAGATATGTGAAAAACACCTTGAGGTTTGATTCTAAACAACGTTTACCATGTTTCAGTCGATATTATGGAGTTCATTTGGAAAAAAGTTCGGCGTTTTGATGACTGAATTTTCGGTTTTTTTGGTAGCCAAACGTGACGCACCAAACGGAGTGATTTCACCTAAACAAATAATCTTTCAGGAAAAACTGAACATTTGCTATCTAACTGAGAGTCTCCTCATTGAAAACATCCGAAGTTCTTCAAAGGTAATGATTTTATTTGAATGCTTTTCTGGTTTTTGTGAAAATGTTGCCTACTGAATGCTAACGCTAAATGCTACGCTAGCTATCAATACTGTTACACAAATGTTTGTTTTGCTATGGTTGAGAAGCATATTTTGAAAATCTGAGATGACAGTGTTGTTAACAAAAGGCTAAGCTTGAGAGCTAGCACATTTATTTCATTTAATTTGCGATTTTCATGAATAGTTAACGTTGTGTTATGCTAATGAGCTTGCGAATGGAATTACACTCCTGGATACAGGTTTTTTCGTAGCTAAACGTGATGAACAAAACAGAGCGATTTCTCCTAAACAAATAATCTTTCAGGAAAAACTGAACATTTGCTATCTAACTGAGAGTCTCCTCATTGAAAACATCCGAAGTTCTTCAAAGGTAAATTATTTTATTTGAATGCTTTTCTTGTTTTTGTGAAAATGTTGCCTGCTGAATGCTAACGCTAAATGCTACGCTAGCTATCAATACTGTTACACAAATGCTTGTTTTGCTATGGTTGAGAAGCATATTTTGAAAATCTGAGACGACAGTGTTGTTAACAAAAGGCTAAGCTTGAGAGCTAGCATATTTATTTCATTTCATTTGCGATTTTCATGAATAGTTAACGTTGCGTTATGGTAATGGACTTGAGGCTGTAGTCACGATCCCGGATCCGGGATGGCTCGACGCAAGAAGTTAAGAGGCTCCTCTGTCCTCCACTCGTTACCTGTATTAATGGCACCTGTTTGAACTTGTTATCAGTATAAAAGACACCTGTCCACAACCTCAAACAGTCATACTCCAAACTCCACTATGGCCAAGACCAAAGAGCTGTCAAAGGACACCAGAAACCTGCACCAGGCTGGGAAGACTGAATCTGCAATAGGTAATCAGCTTGGTTTGAAGAAATCAACTGTGGGAGCAATTATTAGGAAATGGAAGACATACAAGACCACTGATAATCTCCCTCGATCTGGGGCTCCACGCGAGATCTCACCCCGTGGGGTCAAAATTATCACAAAAACGGTGAACAAAAATCCCAGAACAACACAGGGGGACCTAGTGAATGACCTGCAGAGAGCTGGGACCAAAGTAACAAAGGCTACCATCAGTAACACATTACGCCGCCAGGGACTCAAATCCTGCAGTGCCAGACATCTCCAGGCCCGTCTGAAGTTTGCTAGAGAGCATTTGGACGATCCAGAAGAAGATTGGTAGAATGTCATATGGTCAGATGAACCAAACATATAACTTTTTCGTAAAAACTCAACTCGTCGTGTTTGGAGGACAAAGAATGCTGAGTTGCATCCAAAGAACACCATACCTACTGTGAAGCATGGGGGTGGAAACATCATGCTTTGGGGCTGTTTTTCTGCAAAGGGACCAGGACGACTGATCCGTGTAAAGGAAAGAATGAATGGGGCCATGTATCGTGAGATTTTGAGTGAAAACCTCCTTCCATCAGCAAGGGCATTGAAGATGAAACGTGGCTGGGTCTTTCAGCAGGACAATGATCCCAAACACACCTCCCGGGCAACGAAGGAGTGGCTTCATAAGAAGCATTTCAAGTTCCTGGAGTGGCCTAGCCAGTCTCCAGATCTCAACCCCATAGAAAATCTTTGGAGGGGGTTGAAAGTCTGTGTTGCCCAGCAACAGCCCCAAAACATCACTGCTCTAGAGGAGATCTGCATGGAGGAATGGGCCATAATACCAGCAACAGTGTGTGAAAACCTTGTGAAGACTTACAGAACACGTTTGACCTCTGTCATTGCCAAAAAGGGTATATAACAAAGTATTGATATAAACTTTTGTTATTGACCAAATACTTATTTTCCACCATAATTAAGTAAAAATCCTTACAATGTGATTTTCTGACATTCAGTGTACCTATGATGAACATTACCGGCCTCTCTCATATTTTTAAGTGGGAGAACTTGCACAATTGGTGGCTGACTAAATACTTTTCTGCCCCACTGTATGTGTATGTGACCAATAAAATTTGATATAATTTGATTTGATTATGGAGAATGTTGTGACCCAGTCATATCCAATTCTAAATGAAGGAACAGTGAGGTTACGCATGTCAATTTACATGTTTACATCATAGGGCAGAGTAACAGGGAGTGCTTGTCATTCACACAGATGTAGCATCTTAATTTGATCACTTTTGTTGCTGAGAATTTTCGTGAACAGCAAGAAATGCAAACTTGTAGTGTATTTAAGGCTTTAAAAGGCCTCTGAAGTTAGTAACATTAACAACAAATGAAAAGTCATATTATTTACTCTTTGTCTCTGGGACCACTTTGTAAAACACACCGTTGAGAAATTGCCCTTACCATTGCACTTGTGACACGGACTGCTGCGTGTGGGACACTGGGTCTCGCCCCATGTCATCTGTGTGACCACATCTGTAACACTGTCTTTCGTTATGTTGGACTTTGGCTATGGATCATCCTTGTCCGAGTTCAGTATGTGACCACATCTGTTACATTAACTAGGTTTCCATCCAATTGGTGACACATTTTCATGTGAATATTCTAAAAATCCACATAAAAAATACATGCATTTTCCCACCAGTGGTGTGTTTCCATCAAACTAACTTGTTGCAGATAAAAATCAGTGTGTGATGAAGTAGTGCACAACCATTTAACTTTTTCGCTTAAGTTTTCATATACCCAATAAATATCTGAAGTTCAATGTGTTTCCAATGCATTTTCAACTCCACACAAAAACTGTTGCATTAAATAGCAAATGTGCCCATTCTGGTCTTGGCACATGCGCTCTTGCTAACATCTCGCAGATACAGTCCAGGTAGGCTAGTCTATTATGGATAAGAGTGAGAATTTGTCAAATGTCAGTCAAGCATCGATCATCATGTCACCAGAATAAAACCCTCAATATTTGTTGGAAAGGAGCATCAAGCTCATACCATGCACTTTCACCACCCTGTGAAGATTATCATAATTTATTTTATCTTTAGATAAACTGCATGGTTTCCCAAGTCGTAGTTGGAGGACCGAACACCATATCATCTCTTGACTCAAAGTAACTTCGATTTTATGGTTATTATATCAATATTTGCACATAAAGGATTTTCCGAGCCATTTCTGGCATGACAAATTTTACAAACAAATAATATCCCACCATATCGAGCGAACAAATCATCTGTCTGCATTCATACAATTGTTCCCAAAACTTCCTGTTTCCATCAAAGCTGTCATAATTTTAAAAATACGTTGTGACTTTACTCGCATAAAAGTTGTGAATGGAAAGGTGTCTTTTGTTATTTCCCTTATCTGAGTTCAGTTTCCACTTTGAGGTTTGCACGTCTCCCTCCTTTTTGTGCGACACAATTAACAGTCTCTGTCTCCGCCTAAACTGTCATTGACATGGCTGGCATCTGTCCTCTATTCTCTTGCACTGAGAGGCTAGTTCCAATGTGTGGGCTAGCGTTAGCCTGGCACCTTCCTCCAGAAACTTCCTGCACAAGGTCTGATGTACATTTGCTAAGAATGGCATCCCTGATCTGATTCTCATTATCATCTGCAAAATCAGCGTCTCTTGCAGCCTGCCTAAGGTGAAAGCTAAATTGTTGTACAGTGTCACCTTCCTTTTGTGCAATTTTCTGAAATGTTTAGCTCTGATCGCGATGCCATAATCCATAACTATCCCCATGGTATGGTTAAGTGACAGGGACCCCCCCACCCAAGGAAATTTTATAAAATTGAAACTCATTTACTGCATTTTTATACAATAAAAGAATCGCTAAAATGCAATTTGGGGAACAGCAAGAACAAGCAAAGTCTACACCAGCCATCATCACCTTATTGCTGTACAGTAGCTACATTCACCTCAGTCAATAGGGGACTTAACATTCTACAAAGATGTCATACAATAATTAACTGCTACGCACTTGCTCAGCACTGGCAAACTGGCTCTAACCATAATATAAAGAGGAATGGGTGGCCCCGGTGCACAACTGAGCAAGAAGACAAGTACAGCTTCATTAAATAGTACCCTCAAAACACCAGGCTCAACGTCAACAGTGAAGAGGCAACTCCGGGATGCTGGCCTTCTAAGTGTCTGTGTTCTTTTTTGCCTATCTTAATCTTTTCTTTTTATTGGCCAGGATGAGATATGGCTTTTTCTTTGCAGCTCTGCCTAGAAGGCCAACATCCCGGAGTCCAGTCATCACTGTTGACGCAGAGAATGGTGTTTTGCCGGTACTATTTAATGAAGCTGCCAGTTGAGTACTTGTGAGGCGTCTGTTTCTTAAACTAGACACTCTAGTATAGTTTTAACTCAAGTTAAACAGCAGTTACCTAGCCAAAGCCATCTACTACAGACATCTTTACCTCTGCACTGTCACGCTGTTCCCTGAAGCTGTGTTGATGCCAGCCATACAAACAGCATTCCTTTCAGCTCCGCATTGTCCTAAAGTCAGCCCACTTATACCGCTAAACTGCATTTGATTGGAATGATTTTAGTAGCCTATTTTAAATTGTTACTATTGACCTTGGTTATGACAACTGCCATATCCAATTGACACCCCTGACCACCCCGGTCTCTGGTAGCGTCTAAAAACGATCCTGAACATCTGGTCCTGAGAGATGCAAAAGTAGAGTGTCAGTAATTAGTCCATTGATATCGGCATACAGTTCAAATGATTTTAGCCATCTTGTCCATCTTGGGTGTAGCTGGGTTGGAAAAACATGCAAAGTTTTGTATCCTGCTTTTCTCCATGCTAGCTAACCTTACTAAGCTTCTTCAAAAAACAACCTTTCTGATTAAACACATGGAAATTCGGTAATCCTTGTCTCCGTTGTTCTGTCTCCGTCTTAATACTTCATTAGACAGACTGAATTAAAACATAAATGAATCAAATAAGACTCAGACCGCATTACTGCATGCATGTCCACTTTACTGCATTCCACACAACGTGCATCTTTTTTTGTAGTTCCAGCATACCACACATCATGTAGTGATGTTATACATTAAGGATGCCTACAGGTGTCAAACCCAAACCCAGTACATGACAATTTCCACGTTGACAAGTGAGATAAGGGTGGAAGGAAAACAATGAGTGGTGAGAGAAGGGGTGGGGGAGTGTCTGTCGAGGCAGGGGCAGGGAAGGCAGGGAACATCAGAAAAGTTGAGTTAGGTTGACTGACTTGTCATGGCCCAGTTTAGGGTGGTGTGCGAGAAGGGTGGTCAGTAAATCAATGAGAGTGGTCAGGAGGGAGTTATTGAGAGGATTGATGAGAGTAGTGAGTGAGCTAGTGATGGTCTTAGACCGATCGATGAGGGTGGTGACTGAATATATGAGGCTGGTGATGGAATTAAGTGAAATTATGAGCGGAAAATTGGAGGGGGCACAAAGTATGTGAGGATGGCTTGGGGGTGGACCGAAGGGGGGCTAGGCCCCCTGCATGGAAATTGGAGGATTTAGAATTTTTCAAACACCTGAAACAGTTTTTTCCCACAATCTTTATGTTTAATTTTATGTAAAGAATATCTATATTTTTCTGTAAATATAAGCATACGTCTTGAGCTGTCTGTATCCTCCTGACTGGCGCTTTTCTTTTTTTAAGAAACTAAATATGCCCCTCTGCATCTGCAAAAATCTGTGTAAAAGACTGAAAGGAATGTGAGTCTTATTCTGTATATTTAGTAATTTTTTGTTTTTATAATGTCTACTAACCTTACCAGCAGGCATGCCAGCTATGATAGTTAGACAAACTAGCTACTCTAACTTGATTGATAGCCTGAAATGGCTTCTTGGTAGCTAGTTATGAGATTGGGAACCTATCTGGGCTAGCTAAATCCAACTTCATGTGCACCTGTGTCCCCTATGGGCATGATGCATCTGAGATCGTGTGAATGTTGAATTCATAACACATTTGATAGCAAATTGACGCCTAGCTCTGTGGAACGTCACTGCAATTTTACCTCAGGTTGTTTTTAATAGAGGGCACTATGGCTTTGTGCTCCAACAGGTTTTATTCAGAATAGTTCTGAAATGTAAATTGTGATTCGCTCTGAGGACAATAGTTGTCAAGGTGTTAATTTTGGTGAAATGGCAACTATATTGTTTATGTCTTCATTTGAAGAATACCTTCGATAGCTTTTGGATTACTGTCAATTGGGATTCAGCTAGAATACGTTTATAACACTGACATAGACATAATTTAGCACCTCTTTGTCAAACAATATTTTAGTTTTGATATGATGAGTACCTGAAATCAAGTGTGAGATACAATCTGTTAATTCTGTGCACACTATTACCATCTCTGAGAGAAAGTAGCTCCATGATCATGAGAAATGTGTCATCCTTTAAGATGTAGATGTAATTCCTGAAGTAACAACTAAAGTGTCTGAAATGACAGTTGTTTGCCATCACAATTTACATTTAAATGTGTTCAGGAAGTCTCAGGATTCGAGAATGAACCGACGATTGCTGCAGTGCAAGCTACAGTGCTCTCCGTAATTATTGGGACAGCGAAAAATGTTGGCCTCTTTTGGCTCTATACTCCAAAGGTTTGGATTTGAAATCAAACAATGACTATGAGGTAAACATGAAAATGTTCAACTTTAATTTGAGGGTATTTTCATCCATATCAGGTGAACTGTTTTGAACTTAAAGCACATTTTGTATGTAGTTCCCCTATTTTAGAGTACCAAAGGCACACATACTCACACACACTCGTGCACACGCACACACAATTTTACCTCCACACCCCTCCCCTAACAGCACATCTCCAAGGTTGTGTGTGATATTACAGCTACTTTCTGGTTGTCTCATTATGTTAGTACAGATTGGACCTGTTATATAAGCTACGGTGGCCCCAGATCCACACACAGACCCCCAGCAGAGAGACAGAACCCAGTTAGTGGATCCTTCCTACCACCTGTCTGCTGATGGCATGTCTCAGTAACACTAGCTCAGTTCATTCCCATGGGGTACTGCCTGTTGGCTCCCTTCCCAAGCAGCCCTTTGTCTCTGTGTGATCACATCGTTCAGTAACCCAAAAACACTCCCTTTTTATTTTGTAGTTTTTGGAACCCAGTCTCTTGATGTGGTGCAATGCATAGCAGTTTAGAGTTATTCTCTTAAAAATAAAATGATCAAAAGAAAAATCCTATGTCACAACTGTATAGGCCTACTGTTTAAAATGAGATTTACAGCTCTGTATATTAAGAAAAAAAAAGTTACATATTTTCCAACATAGAAATGGAAATAATCTATGAATGTCGTTGAACAGATAATTATGAAATATTAAAAGTTTCAGACTTATACAAATATTATTTTATGGCTATGTTGTTGCAATCTAGTCAAACTTTTTTTTGTATGATGAAACCCACACTTTGATGAGACTGGGGGTGTTTGTTGACTGTAGCTGACTTTATAGCCTTGGTAGTGGACCCACATGGTAGCGGACCCGTGGTTCCAATCATCATCACCAACCCTGCTCCTACTTTCATGAGTCTAGACCATAATTTTGTTTTTGAGGCTTTGAGGCTATCCCTTTTAGTCTTTAAAAGGTGTTTTGTGCCTAGTGTATTTTGAAAAGCTACATCTCAATTCCTCCTTGTATTGCTCTTTCAATCAGACATTCTCTCTCACTCCTCTTTCCTACTCAGTAGGTAGCTTTAAACACATACTCCTTATGCCCTGCAATTTAATTGAAAATGTATTTACCAAAATTTGATTAGTTTATAAATAGGATTCTATGAAGCTAATCGGGGGGTTGGATCATTTCAAGGCATTACACTGGATACCTATAGAGGGAATTTTCAGATCTGCCAGTGGGATGATGGGTTCTTAGAGAAGGGATTATGTGATAGTGTTTATACGACTACACTATGCAGTACATATGCAGTACTTACACACATTAGTCTGTGGGGTTGGTTTGACGATATAAGGTCAACCTTATGGAGCGCCAGATGACAGGAGAGGATAAGGTAATGATTCCTGTTCTGTCTCTGAATTATTACTGAATTAGACGGACCAAATTAAACCCTAAATGAATCAAATAAGACTCAGAATGCATGACTGCATATATGTCCACTTTACTGCATGGCAGACAATGTGTATATTGTTCCGTAGTCCCAGAATATCACATATCAAGTAGTGATGTCATACATTAGAGATGCCCACAGGTGTCAAACCCAAACCCAGTACATGACATCTCTCCTTTTCTGGAAGATAAACGTTCAACTGTGATAACAAACCTAGGACTTGGGTAGCGGAATTACTTTAGCTTCCCTCAAGGCCTGAGGGCACACACTCTAGTAAGCTTAAATTGAATGTACAGGCTGAGCAGGAGGGTCCCCAGTGTTGACCCTTGGGGCACGCCCACGTCAGAGGTGAGAGTGGGCGACATCTATTTTCTTACTCTGATGCACTGGGTTTTCTGCCTTCAGGGTATGATTTCATCCATCTCTAGGCATTGGGGGAAATGTTGAGTTTTGTGATGAGAACTTCATGGTTAACAGTATCAAAGGCTTTCCTAGAAACACAGCCCCAACAATGCCCCCTTTGTCCATCTTGGACGGCACATTTTCAAGAAGAAAGCAGTTGGCAGTTTATGTGGAGTGTTTTGCTCTGAAGCCAAACTGCATGGAGGGTAATGTGAAGGGGCTGTTGTTGAAGTGGGCAATCAGTTGCTCTGCTGCACACTTTTCAGCATCCTTAGACAACAGAGGTGGTATACTAATGTCCCTGTAATTACTCACGTCAGCAGGGTCATCTGATTTAAAGATGGGTGTTTTTATGGCTGACTTCAAGACCCTTGGAAACACCCCCTGACCAATAAATGTGTTGGTGACCTTAGTAATTGGGCCAGTGAGTGAGTCTTTGTAGTTTTTAAGAAAGGTAGAGTCCAGCCAAAACACATCTTTGGCTTTAGAGATCTTTAGTGAACTAATCACCTTGTTCACCTCTGACTCAGAAACCTCCCTTATGGTGAAAACGGGTTGAGTGTCATTCACTGGCACTGATCCCAAGAAACCAGTGGAGGGTTTTGTGTCAGTACCTTGACAGAGTCAACAAAGTTGGAATTGAAGGTTGTTGCTATTTAGACTGCATCCTATGTTAGACAGTCGTTAACCTTGATTCCTAGTATTTTTGCAGTGTTACTATGTTCTTTCCTGTTAACTTTTTAGATTCTCCCAGATGTGTGTTGATAAAAAAATGTTTGCCTTGGCTTGTATGATTTCTTTCATCACCTTATGTCTCAACATGGTAAACCTACATCTGTCATGCTCTAATTTGGACTTTAGGGCTGTTTTTGGACATGATCTCATTCTTTCATCAGTTTCCAGATTTCTCCATTTAGCCAAGGAAGAGTCGCTTTTGGCCAGGTTTGAATCTGATTTGCTTTGTGGTTTGAAAAACATGACTTTCAGCTTCCACATTTGTATAGGACAGAAGATCGTTCCAGTTATTTCCCTTAATTGCATTTTCAAATCATTTAATTCACCCTTAATTATGCTGAGCTGACCAGGCTTTCCAACAGTAGAGAGGTTAATAAACTTAAAAAGCTTTCTGGCTATGACTATCAGATTATGGTCAGACAGCCCAGTAACCATATTGAACAATTTAGTCTCTCTCTCTGAACACCAGCTCAATCTGTGCTTTAGAATAACAAGTCAGGTTTCCTACAAGACATATATCATTAACAATTCTCCCATTAAGACTACCTCGTTTCCAAAATCACATTCCTAAGCGAAAAAAAAAAACTTTTGGCGCAAGGTTTCTCCCTCATCTTTTGATTGAAGAGTATGTTGGCGGGACTCTGTCCTGTGGTGGCATGGTCTATGCACTTGTACACAGCCATATACTTTCTTAGTAAAGTTTCCAGTCCAGACCTTCTGTCTGTGCGATTCTGAACCTTTTCATCAGTGATGCATTTTGGCGCTCAACCTTTCTGTTGGCCCGTTTGGTGTTGTTTGCAGGTATGTGATTCCATTGCTTTCACAATATACTTCCCATTCAGTAGATTTGACTTGAGGGCCTCGGTCAGATTTACAGGTCACAGCACAGGCAGTCCATGTCTACTAAAATATTGCTTCACAACTGTCAATCACCTTGTCTGTTGTTTATCGATTTCAGCATGTCATACTCTTAGTAGCAGCTATAATAGTCTACCACAACAAGTACAGAGTGCCCTGTTGGCAGGGGATGGTAAGTCCATGGCTACATCCTACCAGAGACCTTCAGGTAATGGTGTAGGGCACAGTGGGTCTTGTGCGTCAGGTCTGGCTACTGTTTGACAACCGTGGCTTCCCTTTCGATGCCAGGCTACCAAACCTTGGTTCTGAGATGCTGCTTTGTGCCCACTATTCCTATTCCTTGCTGGTGCAAGTGTTCGTGCATGTCGTGCCTGTGGCAGCACTGTGTGTTCTGCGTACAACTAGATATCCAACTACACATTCACTCTCTACTGGGGCATAAGCTTTACAGTTCTCAAAAGGTCCACTTGCAATAGCATTATGTACCTTTGGCTGAGGCTTCCATTACCTCTCTGTAAGTCAGTGTTTTGGCTGTTGCGCTCACTGCAACAAGCCTCACATAGTCATCTGATCTGTGTGAGTGTTTTTCCAGCTGTGCTGTCATTCCAAGCAGGCAGCTTCTCACCTTTGAGATGTTATCTGGCTCCCTGGCCCTCATCACAGCTCATACTCTGTCTGCTGTCGGTCCGATGCCTTTGGACTCATCTACTGGGTATTGTACTTCCGGCGCCGACTGAGATGGCCGCCTCGCTTCGCGTTCCTAGGAAACTATGCAGTTTTTTGTTTTTTTACGTGTTATTTCTTACATTAGTACCCCAGGTCATCTTAGGTTTCATTACATACAGTCGAGAAGAACTACTGAATATAAGATCAGCGCCAACTCACCATCAGTACGACCAAGAATATGTTTTCTGCGACGCGGATCCGGTGTTCTGCCTTACAAACAGGACAACGGAATGGATCGCATGCAGCGACCCAAGGAAACGACTCCGAAAAAGAGGGAAACGAGGCGGTGTTCTGGTCAGACTCCGAAAAAGGGCACATCGCGCACCACTCCCCAGCATTCTTCTTGCCAATGTCCAGTCTCTTGACAACAAGGTTGACGAAATCCGAGCAAGGTAGCATTCCAGAGGGACATCAGAGACTGCAACGTTCTCTGCTTCACAGAAACATGGCTTACTGGGAAGACGCTATCCGAGGCGGTGCAGCCAACGGGTTTCTCCACGCATCGCGCCCGACAGAAACAAACATCTTTCTGGTAAGAAGAGTGGCGGGGCGTATGCCTCATGACTAACGAGACATGGTGTGATGAAGGAAACATACAGGAACTCAAATCCTTCTGTTCACCTGATTTAGAATTCCTCACAATCAAATGTAGACCGCATTATCTTCCAAGAGAATTCTCCTCGATTATAATCACAGCCGTATATATCCCCCCAAGCAGACACATCGATGGCTCTGAACAGAACTTTATTTAACTCTTTGCAAACTGGAAACCATTTATCCGGAGGCTGCATTCATTGTAGCTGGGGATTTTAACAAAGCTAATCTGAAAACAAGACTCCTAAATTTTACCAGCATATCGATTGCGCAACCAGGGGTGGTAAAACCTTGGATCATTGTTACTCTAACTTCCGCGACGCATATAAGGCCCTGCCCCGCCCCCTTTCGGAAAAGCTGACCACGACTCCATTTTGCTGATCCCTGCCTACAGGCAGAAACTAAAACAAGAGGCTCCCACGCTGAGGTCTGTCCAACGCTGGTCAGACCAAGCTGACTCCACACTCCAAGACTGCTTCCATCACGTGGACTGGGACATGTTTCGTATTGCGTCAGATGGAAATATTGACGAATACGCTGATTCGGTGTGCGAGTTCATTAGAACGTGCGTCGAAGATGTCGTTCCCATAGCAACGATAAAAACATTCCCAAACCAGAAACCGTGGATTGATGGCAGCATTCGCGTGAAACTGAAAGCGCGAACCACTGCTTTTAATCAGGGCAAGGTGTCTGGTAATATGTCCGAATATAAACAATGCAGCTATTCCCTCCGCAAGGCTATTAAACAAGCTAAGCGTCAGTACAGAGACAAAGTGGAATCTCAATTCAATGGCTCAATTCAATAGCAAGTTTTAAGTTCCTCGGCATACACATCACAGACAAACTGAATTGGTCCACTCACACTGACAGCGTCGTGAAGAAGGCGCAGCAGCGCCTCTTCAACCTCAGGAGGCTGAAGAAATTCGGCTTGTCACCAAAAGCACTCACAAACTTCTACAGGTGCACAATCGAGAGCATCCTGGCGGGCTGTATCACCGCCTGGTACGGCAACTGCTCCGCCCTCAACCGTAAGGCTCTCCAGAGGGTAGTGAGGTCTGCACAACGCATCACCGGGGGCAAACTACCTGCCCTCCAGGACACCTACACCACCCGATGTTACAGGAAGGCCATAAAGATCATCAAGGACATCAACCACCCGAACCATTGCCTGTTCACCCCGCTATCATCCAGAAGGCGAGGTCAGTACAGGTGCATCAAAGCTGGGACCGAGAGACTGAAAAACAGCTTCTATCTCAAGGCCATCAGACTGTTAAACATCCACCACTAACATTGAGTGGCTGCTGCCAACACGCTGTCATTGACACTGACCCAACTCCAGCCACTTTAATAATGGGAATTGATGGGAAATGATGTAAATATATCACTAGCCACTTTAAACAATGCTACCTTATATAATGTTACTTACCCTACATTATTCATCTCATATGCATATGTATATACTGTACTCTAGATCATCGACTGCATTCTTATGTCACTAGCCACTTTAACTATGCCACTTTGTTTACTTTGTCTACATACTCATCTCATATGTATATACTGTACTCGATACCATCTACTGTATGCTGCTCTGTACCATCACTCATTCATATATCCTTATGTACATATTCCTTATCCCCTTACACTGTGTATAAGACAGTAGTTTTGGAATTGTTAGTTAGATTACTTGTTGGTTATCACTGCATTGTCGGAACTAGAAGCACAAGCATTTCGCTACACTCGCATTAACATCTGCTAACCATGTGTATGTGACAAATAAAATTTGATTTGATTTGATAGGATAACGGTCCCTGACAATAGCCTGGTTTGCTCGTCTCATGTCTAAGCATATTTGTATCTCATCATTTGCCTTTGGTACAACGACCAAATGGGCTCACCTTTGGGTCAATGTGCAGACTAATCTGCTTTGTTTTTAGTTTTCACACTCCCTGGAACATTTGTGGGTACTGCTGTTGTAGTGACTGTCATCAGCACTTATTCTCAGAACCCCCAGTTTCATGGCTGTGTCTTTGCCCAGGAGTGGTTCTGCATTTCCTTGGATTACAATGAACTCTGGTTGATCAGTTCTATTGCTTTTTATGATTTCACATTTGAATGCACCCTTTGAATACAGTTTTCACTCTGTCTGAGGGACATACAGTGGCTTGCGAAAGTATTGGCATTTATCCTATTTTGTTGCCTTACAACCTGGAATTAAAATAGATTTTTCTGGGGTTTGTATCATTTGATTTACACAACATGCCTACCACTTTGAAGATAAACCATTTTTTTATTGTGAAACAAACAATAAATAATACAAAAAAATGAAAACTTGAGCGTGCATAACTATTCACAAGTCAATACTTTGTAGAGCCACCTTTTGCAGAAATTACAGCTGCAAGTCTCTTGGGGTATGTCTCTATAAGTTTAGCACTTGTAGCCACTGGGATTTTTTCCCATTCTCAAGGCAAAACTGTTCCAGCTCCTTCAAGTTGGATGGGTTCCACTGGTGTACAGCAATCTTTAAGTCATTCCACAAATTCTCAATAGGATTGAAGTCTGGGCTTTGACTAGGCCATTCCAAGACATTTAAATGTTTCCGCTTTGTCACGTAGAGTAGGCCAGAAGGCTATACTGGAAAACCTAACCTCTATCAAAATAAAAATATGGCGGAGCCCCAAAAGTTCTTCTGTACTAGGGTGTTAATTTACAAAGTGATTCCGGAACAAAAACAACAGTACTGGCCATGCATAGAGGAGTTCGAATGGCGAGAAACCTGTCGATGCCTGAGGCACCTCCCTGTAAGCAAAAAGCAGAAAGGGTAACCACTTATCCCAGTCTTTACCAGTGTCAGCCACAAACTTCCTCAGCATGTTTTTGAGCATTTGATTGAATCTCTCTATGAGCCCATCCGTTTGGGGATGGTAGGGAGTGGTTCTCAAGCCTTTAACTTCTTCGAGATAGGGGGCGCTCTTTTAATTTTTGGATAAAAAACGTTCCCGTTTTAAACAAGATATTTTGCCACGAAAAGATGCTCGACTATGCATGTAATTGACAGCTTTGGAAAGAAAAAACTCAGACGTTTCCAAAACTGCAAAGATATTATCTGTGAGTGCCCCAGAACTAATGCTACAGGCGAAACCAAGATTAAATTTCATACAGGAAATGGTCCAGATTTTGAATGCCCTGTGTTCCAATGTCTCCTTATATGGCTGTGAATGCGCCAGGAATGAGCCTGCACTTTCTGTCGTTTCCCCAAGGTGTCTGCAGCATTGTGACGTATTAGTAGGCATATCATTGGAAGATTGACCATAAGAGACTACATTTATCAGGTGTCCGCCCGGTGTCCTCCGTCGAAATTATTGCGTAATCTCCAGGCGCATGCATGTTTCCATTTTGAAGAGAGGAGACACTAAACTGCCAGGAGTGACTTATCATCAAATAGATATGTGAAAAACACCTTGAGGATTGATTCTAAACAACGTTTGCCATGTTTCTGTCGATATTATGGAGTTAATTTGGAAAAAAGTTTGCGTTTTAATGACTGAATTTTCTGGGGGTTTTCTCAGCCAAACGAGATGAACAAAACGGAGCGATTTCTCCTACATAAATAATATTTTTGGAAAAACTGAACATTTGCTATCTAACTGAGAGTCTCCTCATTGAAAACATCTGAAGTTCTTCAAAGGTAAATTATTTTATTTGAATGCTTTTCTTGTTTTTGTGAAAATGTTGCATGCTGAATGCTAGGCTTAATTCTATGCTAGCTATCAATACTCTTACACAAATCTTGTTTAGCTATGGTTCAAAAGCATATTTTGAAAATCTGAGATGACAGTGTTGTTAACAAAAGGCAACACTTGAGAGCTAATATATTTATTTCATTTCATTTGCGATTTTCATGAATAGTTAACGTTGCGTTATGGTAATGAGCTTGAGGCTATAAATAGGATCCCGGATACGGGATTGCTCGTCGCAACAGGTTAAAGCCCAGCTGTTGGTGGAGTTGAACCATCAGTCGCGAGGTGAAGTTTGTCCCTTGAAGTTTGTCACTTAGTCCGTCAGGATTTCATCTGGGATTCCTACATGAGAGAAGAGCTGAACAAGAGCACTGATTATTTTTGGAGTTGTTATGGAACGGAGTGGGAAGGCTTCTGGGAACCGGGCGGCATAGTCACAGATCACCAATATATACTTGTAACCTGAGCTACTCTTCTCCAAGTGTCCAACAATGTCCATTGCAATTCTCTTGAATGGGGTAGAGATAACTGGCAGTGACCATAGAGGAGCCTGGTCAGACATACAGACAGCACTGGGTTTCTGGCACGTGGGGCATGATTTGCAGTAGGTTTGTACATCAGTATACATGGAGGGCCAAAAGAAACGGGAGCCTAAGATAGGTCTTATGTTGCCCTAGATGACCTGCCCATGGAACTGTATGTGCAAGGTTGAGAACAAGTCGTCTACAGGTAGATGGCACCACCAACTTCCTGCGATCTGCCTCTGATCCAAGGTAGAGTATGTGGTTGTCTACCATGTAAATCCCCCCACATGAAGATTGACTGTCCCCAGCTAAGGCCTTGTCAAACAAACATTTGAAGGTTGCGTCAGACTTCTGCAGCGTAGCAAAATTTTGCGGAACATCCCATTGCACCTCAATGACAGGGAACTACCAGTGTCAATCATTGCAGTAAGACTTTTACCATTCACTTTTACATGTACCAAGCCTGACCCTTCCCGAGTTTGTCTATTCTGAACACCATCCCCCTCTCTGGGTACATAACAGTAACCTGAGAGCTTGGATTTACGTAGCGGACACATTGAAGCTTTGTGCCCCTCCTGCCGGCAGTAAAAACAGGTCAGAGCGGACAGCTTGATCCCTTACCTCCCTCCTCCCAGACACATAACCCCCAGAGTTACCTCCACCATCTCTGGCATCTCTGATGTCCCTTGTGTCTCTGAGAAATCTTGGAGCGGGTGCTGTAGGTCGTGGTGGGCCCCCTTTACGTGCATTAAGGTACTGCAGTGCAAGCTTGGCTGCCATAAGCCTGTTCTTGGGCTCGTGCTCTCGGACCCAGGTTCGAATGTCGTGTGGTAGAACTTGTAGAAGTTGCTCGAGGATGATGACCTCACCGATTTCGTCCTGTGTCTTCTCCTCTGGTCGAACCCATCATCGGCAGAGACCCTTAAGGCGGTGGTACGTCTCTGTCGGTGACTCACCCGATGGCGTCGATGCAGCTCTGAAGCGTTTCCGGTAGATCTCCGGGGAGATGTCGAACTTCACCAGCAGCGCCACCTTCAAGCCCTTGTAGACGTTGGACAGCCCCTCATCCATTGCTGTGTAAGCCTCTAAGGCCTTGCCCGTGAGCAATGGAACAAGCCTGTAGGCCCACTCTACCTCCGGCCACTGCGACGTCTTGGCCATGCGCTCAAACCTCAGCAGGTAAGTTTCAATGTCCTCCGCCTGCTGGTATGAGGGCATCTTTGGCTCCTTCCTCAGGAATGCTGGAAGATGGACGTTACTGGACTGGTCTCCTGGTACTGGGGCTGGCATCATTACTGCTTGGGGAGCCTGCTGTGGAGTTGAAGTCCCTGCTGCGTCGAGCCTTTGTCGTCCTGGTGTTGGCAGACTCAATCTTGGGCTCTCACTGACGAGTTCCGCTTGGTGAGGACATGTGAGGATAGATTGGCGTAGGCCATGGAACTCCTGCTTGAGGTCTTCGTGCCTCCTCTCAAGGCAGGTGAAAAGTTGCTGGAAAAGGGCTACCATGGTTGGGTGTGGTTCTGGTCCCCCAATTGCTCCTTCTGTCAGTTGGTCTTTTATGACTGTATCTGCTGGTTCAACCGGTAGCTCAAACTGTTCTGGTTGTGTTTGGCCCCTTGGTCGGGCTCCTAGTTTCTCATAATTAACCTCTTCTTCACCAGACGATTCCATAGTATTCCACCCCGTTTCAACTTCAGATACCTTTTCTGACAGTTGATGCTGCTGCTGAGAACGCAATCCTGTACGCATTCCTTTACCTCTCATTGGAATTCACTGATTTGCGGTGCACCAAACTTTAAATGAACATGATGTTGGGGAGCTATTTTGCAACAAATCTCTAACCTTACCATTTCTTAGCGATTGTTGTGTTTTTCAACCTTTGCTCTTGAAATACCAAACCAATGTTAACTTTCACAATGATCTCTGAAAAATGAGTGTTACGAAGGTAGTAAGAGTTCATCCTGAGCCTCTATTTCCCAGGGGGTGGCTAGGGTGAATCACACACTAGATTAGTTCCTTTGTGTTTTAAATTGCTGGTTTAATATTAAAGTATTAATTTGCTATGATAATGTACTCCTCAGTGTAGTCATTCTTATTGAGGAATGGGATAGGTATAATGAATTACTGGTGCATTAGTAATACAGTATCAAAGCTTGAATGATTAATTACACACCGTCCTGCCGAGGGTTTTTACGAGAGTTGCTGAAGAGCAGAGTAATAGCACTTTAGACTCAGTGAGATATGTTGGAATAGTTGGTTGATCTGGGGGCATTTTAATGTGAAATGGGATAGCAGGCACTTTTATCGAAGGCATCACACCCACTGAACTCTGATGTTACAAGCACCACGCTCTAACCAACTGAGCCATCAGAAGCACAATGTGTCAGGGTGTGTGAGTCTGGCGCCTGTTTACAGTATTCTGAGTGTGTTTGTGGGCCTGCATAATGCCTGTATCGGGGCCACAGTGGGCATGGATGCATTGATTTCACAGGGATCTTTATTTTTCTCTCTGAAAAGGAGCAGATAGCAGGAATATGAGCAAGGGAGATGAGTGGCAAAGTGAGTGGAATTGAGCTAGCCATGTAATTGGCTTCCACACTGTCATCTCTGTAATTGAGCCCAATCATGATAACAGTGTCTTGGATTGATTCAACGCTCCCCCATCCAACCCCCCCATCAGCCACATTAGGTCAATGGGCTAGGTGAGCCTATTATCATCATGCTCTTTACTGATACCCATCATTCAGGCTGCACACAGGTTGATTCTATCATCCATGGTTTTCAGATAAATCTGTTTGAGCACGTGCCTGTGTGCGAGCATATGAGAGAGAGTGAGGGAAAGAGAAAGAGAGGAGAGAGCGAGAAAGAGAGACTACCAGAATGACCAGAACATATTTATAGGCTCTACACTGACTGAGAAACAGAGATCAAATTAAGGTGTTTTTATACATTTTTCTCTGCTCCACATATTCCGTAAATTCCATTGGAGGTAATAACAGAAATCTTTCTCTCTTTCCCTTTCTCTCTCTCTCTCTCTCTCTCTCTCTCTCTCTCTGTCTCTGTGTGACATTTAAGATTTAACAGTCATTTATGAGTTGTCCACAACTGTCTCTGATATTTGGTATTTCAAACTTGAAATCCAACAAATGAGATACTTAGCATTCTCTGAAAGCGTTATCTGGAATGAGGCTGGTAAGAGAAGACTCAATCACAATCTCTTACGAGTGTCATCAGCGTCCATAGACAACCCACCATATGTCACTCCAAGATAAATCACGGTTTCAATTCTGAGCCTCTATCAAAACAGACAGTAGCCTATATTTCAGTCATCCTAAGAACGTTGAGAGGGGGGTATTTCTGTGCACTCTGAATGGGAAAGTTGAAATGCGGTTGGATGTCTTGTCAAACCTCTAATTTCTCCCTATAATGCAGTATGCAAATCAGTTAATCTCCTGGTTAATGTGATATATTGGTCCACTGTCTGCTGACCTAGTCTGTTTGAAAAGCATCTGCCAAATATGATAGTTACTTGTGAATTGTTGTTTTTATGAACTTTTTTCAAAACTGATACTTTCAGTACTACTACTGTATGTTGAGGGTTTGTAGATGCTCTTTTGCTGTCTGTGCTTACTGCAGTAGGAAAAAGTGCATCCAAAATGATGAGTTTCTTTTGCACTAATCTACCAATACAAACCTCCCAGATGAACTGCTAAAAGACAAGGCAGATACTGACCTCTGGTGGTGTGATGCCTATAGAGCCTACTTCTCTTGGGGCGTGACACAGCTTTTTAGTGTAAGGACATAGCTGCATAGTGGCATTTACCACCAATGGTGAAATTGGTTGAATGTGATAATCAAAAGCACCAACTACTCTCAAAATGTCCATGTTGATGTTAATTTGTCCTTTTGGCAAATCAGATTTGATTTGACATTACATAGGCCTTATTTCAGGGTAACTACTAGTAGAATTACATGTTCCATAACATAATAATTGAATAACAGTATGTTATATTGGACAGTACCCTAACCAGTACCCTAACCAACCCCCCCCCCCCCCCCCTGCCACTCGGCGTCCCACCTGGGTGAGGCTGACCGGCCGGCCGAGGCGTGACAGCCCGACGAACCAGCAGGGGCGTGGGAGCCCGGCGAAAAGGCTGAGGTGTGACAGCCTGATGATCCCGCTGGAACGTGGGAGCCCGATGAGCCGGCTGAAGCATAGACACCTGGTGAGCCGGCTGAGGTGTAAAACCCTGGCGAGCCAACCAGGACAAGAAAACTTCTCGAGCCAGCTAGGGCGCGGAAGCCCGACAAGCTGGCTTAGGCAACCCCGGTTCCATCGACGGCAACACCCGTACCCGACGTCACCACCAACCGGATTTCCTACCAGGCATGCGCCCAGGTAGGACGCCATGTGGCGCACCTAGAGGGGGGATACTGTCACACTGTGATCCGGTTCACCTGTCTTTGTGATTGTCTCCACCCCCCTCCAGGTGTCGCCCATCTTCCCCATTATCCCCTGTGTATTTATACCTGTGTTCTCTGTTTGTCTGCTGCCAGTTTGTTTTGTTTCGTCAAGCCGACGAGCGTTTTTCCCTCTGCTCCTGTCTCTCAATTGTTCCTGTTGCCTAGTTTTCCCAGATTTGACCATTCTACCTGCCCTGATCCTGAGCCTGCCTGCCGTCCTGTACCTTTGCCCTACCTTTCTCAAATCAAATCTAATTTTATTGGTCACATTCACATGGTTAGCAGATGTTAATGCGAGTGTAGCGAAATGCTTGTGCTTCTAGTTCCGACCGTGCAGTAATATCTAACAAGTAATCTAACAATTTCACAACAAAGTAATCTAACAATTTCACAACAACTACCTTATACACACAAGTGCAAAGGAATGATTAAGAATATGTACATATGGATGAGCGATGGCAGAACGGCATAGGCAAGATGCAGTAGTTGGTATAGAGTACAGTATATGCATATGAGATGAGTAATGTAGGGTATGTAAACATTATATAAAGTGGCATTGTTTAAGTGGCTAGTGATACATTTATTACATCCAATTATGTAAATGTAAAATTATGAGTCTGAATGTTGGCAGCAGCCACTCAATGTTAGTGATGGCTGTTTAACAGTCTGATGGCCTTGAGATAGAAGCTGTTTTTCAGTCTCTCGGTCCCTGCTTTGATGCAACTGTACTGACCTCACCTTCTGGATGATAGAAGGGGTGAACAGGCAGCGGCTCGAGTGGTTGTTGTCCTTGATGATCTTTATGGCCTTCCTGTGACATCGGGTGGGGTAGGTGTCCTGGAGGGCAGGTAGTTTGCCCCCGGTGATGCGTTGTGAAGACCTCACTACCTTCTGGAGAGCCTTGCGGTTGTGGGCGGAGCAGTTGCCGTACCAGGCGGTGATACAGTCGACAGGATGCTCTCGATTGTGCATCTGTAGAAGTTTGTGAGTGCTTTTGGTGACAAGCCAAATTTCTTCAGCCTCCTGAGGTTGAAGAGGTGCTGCTGTGCCTTCTTCACGACGCTGTCTGTGTGGTTGGACCAATTCAGTTTGTCCGTGATGTGTACACCGAGGAACATAAAACTTACTACCTTCTCCACTACTGTCCCATCAATGTGGATAGGGGGGGACTCCCTCTGCTGTTTCCTGAAGTACACAATCATCTCCTTTGTTTTGTTGATGTTGAGTGTGAGGTTATTTTCCTGACACCACACTCCGAGGGCCCTCATCTCCTCCCTGTAGGCGGTCTCGTCGTTGTTGGTAATAAAGCCTACCACTGTAGTGTCGTCCTCAAACTTGATGATTGAGTTGGAGGCGTGCATGTCCACGCAGTCATGGGTGAACAGGGAGTACAGGAGAGGGCTCAGAACGCACCCTTGTGGGGCCCCAGTGTTGAGGATCAGCGGGGTGGAGATGTTGTTACCTACCCTCACCACCTGGGGGCGGCCCGTCAGGAAGTCCAGTACCCAGTTGCACAGGGCAGGGTCGAGACCCAGGGTGGAGAGTACAATGGTGTTAAATGCTGAGCTGTATTCGATGAACCGCATTCTCACGTAGGTATTCCTCTTGTCCAGATGGGTTAGGGGAGTGTGCAGTGTGGTTGAGATTGCATCGTCTTTGGACCTATTTGGGCAGTAAGAAAATGGGAGTGGCTCTAGGGTGTCAGGCAGGGTGGAGGTGATATGGTCCTTGACTAGTCTAGGTCACTGTCTGTTCAATGAGTTCTCATGGGGAAACAATATTTCTTCGGCACTTGTTTGCAGTTCCTTCCGCTTCCACTGGATGTCACCAGTCTTTGGAATTTGGTTGAGGTTATTCCTTTGTGCAATGAAGAAGTACGGCCATCTTGGAAAAGGGTAACACTGTTGAGAGTTGGGCAAGAATAGAAAAGTAGCGTTAGTTTCCTCTCGTCCTCTATTGAAAACAGATAGACCCGCCTTCAATTTGATCGATTATTAACGTGTAAAAATACCTAAAGTTGAATTACAAAAGTATTTTGAAATGTTTTGGCAAAGTTTACAGGTAACTTTTGAGATATTTTGTAGTGACTTTGCGCAAATTGGAAGCTGTTTTTTTCTGGATCAAATGCGCCAAATAAATTGACATTTTGGATATATATGGACAGAATTAATCGAACAAATGGACAATTTGTGATGTTTATGGGACATTTTGGAGTGCCAACAAAAGAAGCTCGGCAAAGGTAAGGCATGATTTATATTTTATTTCTGCGTTTTGTGTAGCGCCTGCAGGGTTGAAATATGCTACTCTCTTTGTTTACTATTGTGCTATCATCCGATAGTAGCATCTTATGCTTTTGCCGAAAAGCCTTTTTAAAATCTGACATGTTGGCTGGATTCACAACGAGTGTAGCTTTAATTTAATATCTTACATGTGTGATTTAATGAAAGTTGGCTTTTGGCTTTTGGCCAAGTGAGACGCTACTGTCCCCCTATCCTAGAGAGGTTATTAACACCCCGGCCATCCTACAATCTAAGCTTGATGCCCTCAATCTAACACAAATTATCAATGAACCTACCAGGTACCACCCCAAAGCCGTAAACACGGGCACCCTCATAGATATCATCCTAACCAACTTGCCCTCCAAATACACCTCTGCTGTTTTCAACCAAGATCTCAGCGATCACTGCCTCATTGCCTGCATTCGTAATGGGTCTGCGGTCAAACGACCACCCCTCATCACTGTCAAACACTCCCTAAATCACTTAAGCAAGCAGGCCATTCTAATCAACCTGGCCCAGGTATCCTGGAAGGATATTGACCTCACCCTGTCAGTAGAGGATGCCTGGTTCTTCTTTAAAAGTGCCTTCCTCACCATCGTAAATAAGCATGCCCCATTCATAAAATGTAGAACCAGGAACAGATATAGCCCTTGGTTCTCTCCAGACCTGACTGCCCTCGACCAGCACAAAAACATCCTGTGGCGTTCTGCATTAGAATCGAATAGCCCCGTGATATGCAACTTTTCAGGGAGGTTAGGAACCAATATACACAGGTAGTTAGGAAATCTAAGGTTAGCTTTTTCATGCAGAAATGTGCATCCTGTAGCACAAACTCAAAACGTTATTGGACACTGTAAAGTCCATGGAGAATAAGAGCACCTCCTCCCAGCTGCCCACTGCACTGAGGCTAGGAAACACTGTCACCACCTATAAATCCACAATAATTGATCATTTCAATTAGCATTTTTCTACGGCTGGCCATGCTTTCCACCTGGCTACCCCTACTCCGATCAACAGCTCTGAACCCCCCACAGCAACTCCCCCAAGCCTCCCCCATTTCTCATTCACCCAAATCCAGATAGCTGATGTTCTGAAAGAGCTGCAAAATCTGGACCCCTAGAAATCATCCAGGCTAGACAATCTGGACCCACTCTTTCTAAAATTGTCTGCCAAAATTGTTGCAACCCCTATTACTAGCCAGTTCAACCTCTATTTTGTATCATCTGAGATTCCCAAAGATTGGAAAGCTGCCGCAGTCATCCCCCTCTTCAAAGGGGGAGACACTCTAGACCCAAACTGTTACAGTCCTATATCTATCCTACCCTGCCTTTCTAAGGTTTTCGAAAGCCACGTTAACAAACAGATTACCGACCATTTCGAATCCCACCGTACCATCTCCGCTATGCAATCTGGTTTCAGAGCTGGTCATGGCTGCACCTCAGTCACGGTCAAGGTCCAAAACGATATCATAACCGCCATCGATAAGAGACATTACTGTGCATCCATATTCCTCCATTGACCTGGCCAAGGCTTTCGACTCTGTCAATAACCACATCCTCATCGGCAGACTCAACAGCCTTGGTTTTTCAAATGATTGCTTCGCCTGGTTCACCAACTACTTCTCTGATAGAGTTCAGTGTGTCAAATCGGAGGGCCTGTTGTCCGGACCTCTGGCAGTCTCTATGGGGGTGCCACAGGGTTCAATTCTCGGACCGACTCTCTTCTCTGTATACATCAATGTCGCTCTTGCTGCTGGTGATTCTCTGATCCACCTCTACGCAGACGACACCATTCTGTATACCTCTGTCCTTTCTTTGGACACTGTGTTAACTAACCTCCAGACGAGCTTCAACTTCTCTTAAATGCAAGTAAAACTAAATGCATGCTCTTCAGCGATCGCTGCTCGCACCTGCCCGCCCGTCCAACATCACTACTCTGGACTGTTCTGACTTGGAAAATTACAAATACCTAGGTGTCTAGTTAGACTGTAAACTCTCCTTCCAGACTCACATTAAGCATCTCCAATCCAAAATTAAATCTAGAATCCGCTTCCTATTTCCCAACAAAGCATTCTTCACTCATGCTGCCAAACATACCCTCTTAAAACTGACCATCCTACCGATCCTCAACTTCGGCGATGTTATTAGCCTCCAACACTCTACTCAACAAATTGGATGCAGTCTATCACAGTGCCATCTGTTTTGTCACCAAAGCCCCATATACTACCCACCACTGCAACCTGTAGGCTCTCGTTGGCTGGCCCTCGCTTCATACTCGCCACCAAACCCACTGGTTCCAGGTCATCTACAAGTCTCTGTTAGGAAAAGCCCCGCCTTATCTCAGCTCACTGGTCACCATAGCAGCACCCACCCATAGCACGCTCTCCAGCAGGTGTAACTCACTGGTCACCCCCAAAGCCAATTCTTCCTTTGGCCGCCTTTCCTTCCAGTTCTCTGCTGCCAATGACTGGAACAAACTGCAAAAATCACTGAAGCTGGAGACTCATATCTCCCTCACTAGCTTTAAGCACCAGCTGTCAGAGCAGCTCACAGATCAATGCACCTGTACATAGCCCATCTGTAAATCGCCCATGCAACTACCTCATCCCTATACTGTATTTTTTTATTTATCTTGCTCCTTTACACCCCAGTATCTCTACTTGCACATTCATCTTCTGCACGTCTACCATTCCATTGTTTAATTGTTATATTGTAATTACTTCGCCACCATGGCCTAGTTATTGCCTTAGCTCCCGTATCCTACCTCATTTTCACACTGTACATACTTTCTCTACTGTATTATTAACTGTATGTTTGTTTATTCCATGTGTAACTCTGTGTTGTTGTCACGACTTCCATCGAATTCGTTTCCTCTCCTTGTTCGGGTGGCGTTCGGCGGTGGGCGTCACCGGTTTTCTAGCCATCGTTAATCCACTTTTCATTTTCCATTTGTTTTGTCTTGTTTTCCTACACACCTGGTTTCCATTTCCCTAATTAATTGTTGTGTATTTTACCCTCTGTTTCCCCCCATGTCTTTGTTTGTTGTAAGTGCTTGTGAACATGTTAACTGGTGTGCATCGGGTTATTGTACCCATATTCTGTTGTATTTTTATGCCGTTTGCTCTCCTGCGTCTGACTTCCCTGCCACCAGTTACGCAACCCATTGACAGAATTCCACACCACCCATATGGAGTCAGCAGGAGCAGGTGCCACTGGTATAAGGGTCGAGGAGCGCGTCCAGGAGCAAGGGGCAATGATCCACCATCTCAGCACCGCCATGGACCGCGTTGGCCAAACCATGGACCGCTGGGAGAGACAGGGAGTTCCTCCAGCGCCTCTCCCAGCACAACCAGGGCCTCCACTACTCACCTCTCCTTCACCCGGTCCCAGTGGGATTCGTCTCGCCCTTCCCCGGGAGTACGATGGGACGGCTGCACGCTGCCAGGGTTTCCTATTGCAGCTAGAGCTCTACCTGGCAATTGTCCACCAGGCTCCTTCGGGCCGTGAGCGGGTGTCCTCCCTCGTCTCGTGCCTCTCAGGGAAAGCCCTGGAGTGGGCCAAGTCCGTGTGGGTAGAAGGAGACGCGGCGCTGGACCATTTTGAGAATTTCACCCGCCCGAGGGTAGAGCGGAGGGTGAACGTCTCTACCATCTGAGGCAGGGGACGAGGAGCATCCAGGAGTTCGCCATGGACGTTCGGACCCTGGCCTCCGGCGCGGGATGGAGTGACAGGGCCCTGATCGACCACTATCGCTGAAATTTGCGCGAGGACGTCCATCGGGAGTTGGCCTGCAGGGACACCACCCTCACCTTCGACCAGCTGGTGGACCTGTCTATTCGGTTGGATAACCTGCTGGCTACCCGCAGATGTCCAGAGCGGGGTCTGTTGGCTCCATCCCCCAGCACCACCGCTCCGATGACCATGGAGCTGGGAGGTGCTGTGCGCAGGGAGACTGGAGGAGGGTCCGTCTCGTGCACCATCTGTGGCCACAGAGGTCACACTGCTGGTCGGTGTCGGGTTGGTTCCTCTGGGGATCTAAGCAGTAGGCAGGGCACTCTGGTGTCACCCCAGGTGAGCCGGCACCATTCTCACCCAGAGCCCTCTGTTACACACATGTTTTTGTATGTCACTTTTCCTGAATTTTAGCCACATTCCCAGCATAAGGCACTCGTCAATTCAGGGCCCGCTGGGAATTTTATAGACAAATCGTTCACCCATAGTTTAGGGATACCCTTTGTTCCCTTGGCTGTGCCCTTCCCCGTTCACGCCTTAGACAGTCGACCATTGGCGACTCAATTACAACCCCCTGTCGATGGGGTGGTGTGATAAATCTCCTGGTAGACGCCACACTTCCCAGGAGTCATGTGTATCCCCTGCCACAGGCGGAGATGGCGGCTATGGAAATATGTCTCCGAATCCCTGCATCCTCCACTTCACCCACCTCCTCAAGTTTATTTTTTGTGAAGAAGAATTAGGGAGATCTGCGCCCGTGTATTGACTATCGAGGTCTAAACTAGATCACTGTGAGGTACAGTTACCCACTACCTCTCATAGCCACAGTGATTGAGTCAATGCACGGGGCACGCTTCTTCACCAAACTAGATCTCAGGAGCGCTTACAATCTGGTGCGTACGAGTGGAAGATGGCTTTCAGTACTACCTCAGGGCATTATGAGTATCTCGTCATGCCGTACGGGTTGTTGAATGCTCCATCATTCTTCCAAGCCTTCGTAGACGAGATTGTCAGGGACCTGCACGGGCAGGGTGTAGTGGTGTATATTGATGACATTCTGATATACGCGCCGAGCATGTGTACATGGTGCGTAACGTGCTTGGTCATCTGTTGGAGCATGACCTGAACGTCAAGGCTGAGAAATGCCTGTTCTTCCAACAGTTCGTCTCCTTCCTAGGGTACCGCACTCCCACCTCAGGGGTGGAGATGGAGAGTGACCGCATTTCAGCCATGCGTAATTGGCCGACTCCCACCACGGGTAAAGGAGGTGCAGCGGTTTCTAGGGTTTGCCAATTACTACCGGAGGTTTATCCAGGGTTTTGGTCAGGTAGCGGCTCCCATTACCTCACCTCTGACGGGGGGACCGATACGTTTGCAGTGGTCGGCTGAGGCGGACAGGGCTTTTGGTCACCTGAGGGCTCTGTTTACCTCGGCTCCCATGCTGGCCCATCCAGATCCCTCTTTGATGTTCATAGTGGAGGTGGACGCGTCCGAAGCTGGGATAGGAGCCGTGCTCTCTCAGCGCTCGGGTACACCACCAAAGCTCCGCCCCTGTGCCTTCTTCTCGAAGAAACTAAACCCGGCAGAGCGAAACTATGACGTGGGGGACCGGGACCTGTTGGCTGTCGTCAAGGCTCTGAAAGTGTGGAGACATTGGCTTGAGAGGGCGAAACACCCTTTTCTCATCTGGACTGAACACCGCAACCTGGAGTACATCCGGGCGGCTAGGAGACTGAACCCTCGCCACGCAAGGTGGACCATGTTTTTCACCTTCTCTTACAGACCAGGTTCCCAGAACGCCAAGGCAGACACACTGTCCTGGCTGTATGACACATGGATCCCACCCCCATACTCCCGGCCTCCTGCCTGGTGGCACCGGTAGTGTGGGAGCTGGATGCGGACATTGAGCAGGCGCTACGTGCAGAGCCCACTCCCCTCCAGTGTCCCGCTGGGCATTGGTACGTTCCGTCTGCTGTCCTTGACCGGCTGATCTATTGTGCCCACACATCACCCTCCTCCGGTCATCCAGGCATCGGTTGGGTGGTGTGCTGTCTGAGTGGGAAGTACTAGTGGCCCACTTTGGCTGAGGATGTGAGGGTTTATGTTTCCTCCTGCTCGGTGTGCGCCCAGTGTAAGGCTCCTAGGCACCTGCCCAGAGGTAAGCTACACCCCTTACCCGCTCCACAACGGCCGTGGTCGCACCTGTCGGTGGATTTCCTTAATGATCTTCCTCCCTCACAGGGTAACACCACGATCCTGGTCGTTGTGGACCTGCCTTCTCCTCCCTCTGCCCGGTCTCCCTACAGACTGCGGAGGCCTTGTTTACACACGTCTTCTGGCACTACGGGGTGCCTGAGGACATAGTGTCTGATCGGGGTCCCCAGTTCACTTCGAGGGTCTGGAGGGCGTTTATGGAACGTCTGGGGGTCTCGATCAGCCTTACCTTGGCCCTAGCAAGTCTCTTCTTCTTATTGGTGTCCTTTAGTAGGGGTTTCTTTGCAGCAATTCAACCATGAAGGCCTTATTCACACAGTCTCCTCTGAACAGATGATGTTGAGATGTATCTGTTACTTGAACTCTGTGAAGCAGTTATTTGGGCTGCAATTTCTGAGGCTGGTAGCTCTAATGAACTTATCCTCTGCAAAAGAGGTAACTCGGGGTCTTGCATTCCTGTGGCGGTCCTCATGAGAGCCAGTTTCATCATAGCGCTTGCGCTTGATGGTTTTTGTGACTGCACTTGAAGAAACTTTAAAAGTTCTTTAAATTTTCCATATTGACCGACCTTTATGTCTTAAAATAATGATGGACTGTCGTTTTTTTGCTCATTTGAACTGTTCTTGCCATAATATGAACTATTACCAAATAGGGCTATCTTCTGTATACCTCCCCCCGCCCCCACCTTGTCACAACTGCTTGGCTCAAACACATTAAGGAAATAAATTCCACAAATGAACTTTTAACAAGGCACACCTGTTAATTGACATGCATTCCAGGTGACTACCTCATGACTACCGCATTCCAGGTGACTACCAGGGCGGCAGGCGGCCTAGTGGTTAGAGCACTGGACAAGTAGCCGAAAGGTTGCAAAATCGAAGCGCCGAGCTGACAAGGTAAAAAAATGTCTTTCTGCCTCTGAACAAGGCAGTTAACCCACCTGAAGGCCGTCATTGAAAATAGATATTTGTTCTTAACTGACTTGTCTAGTAAAATGAAGCTGGTTGAGAGAATGCCAAAAGTGTGCAAAACTGTCACCAAGGCAAAGGGTGGCTATTTGAAAAATATATTTTGATTGGTTTAACACTGTTTAGGTTACTACATGATTCCATATGTGTTATTTGATAGTTTTAATGTCTTTACTATTATTCTACAAAGTAGAACATTTCTTGAAGGTGTTCTAAAACTTTGACCGGTAGTATACATACATACATTCATACTTACATAACATAGTCAAATCAGATCAGATCAAATTGTATTAATCACATGCTACGAATATTGCGAGCCCCTAACCAATAGTGCAGTTTCAAAAAATGCGGATAAGAATAAGAGATAAAAGTAACAAGTAATTAATTAAATTGAATTAATTAAATTGTCTGTGAGTATAACAGAACTGATATTGCAGGCGAAATCCTGAGAAAAATCCCATCAGGAAGTGACTCTTATTTTGAAACCCCTGTCTTTCTATGCATCCCTATTGCCCATTGAAAGGGATATCAACCAGATTCCTTTTTCTGTGGCTTCCCTAAGGTGTCTACAGCCTTTAGACTTAGTTTCAGGCCTTTATTTTTGAAGAATGAGCGTAAACGACTACATTGTGTCAGTGGCCAGCTGAGGGCTCTCAAAGTGATTCTTGCGTAAAAGACAGAGGTAGTCATTTTTCCTCTCGCTCCTACTGAAAAGCCAATTGTCCCGGGTTGATATATTATCGAATAGATATTTGAAAAACACCTTGATGATTGATTATAAAAACGTTTGCCATGTTTCTGTCGATATTATGGGCATAATTTGGATTTTTTTTCGGCCTTGTCGTGACCGCTATTTCCGGTGGATTTCTCAACATGACGTGACCAACAAAATGAGGTATTTTGGGTATAAAAATAATCTTTATGGAACAAATGGAACATTTGCTGTCCGAGTCTTGTCAGTGAAAACATCCGAAGATCATCAAAGGTAAACGGTTAACTTGATTGCTTTTTTGATTTTCGTGACCAAGCTTCCTGCTGCTAGCTGGACATAATGCTATGCTAGGCTATCGATAAACTTATACAAACGCTTGTCTTGCTTTGGCTGTAATGCATCATTTCAAAATCTGAGATGACAGGGTGATTAACAAAAGGCTAAGCTGTGTTTCACTATATTTCACTTGTGATTTCATGAATATGAATGTTTTCTAGTAATATTTTTTGACCGTTGCGCTATGCTAATTAGTGTAGTTGATGACAATTCTCCCGGATCCGGGATGGGTAGTTCCAAGAGGTCAAATAATGATACTTATAATGTAGAATCATAGAAAGTCAAGTTAAACAACAACAACTTATGCATCCCATGCACCTAAACTCCAACCACAATAGCACTGTCAGGCAATATTTATACCCAGTAACGTTGCCAGGCTTGAGAGGTGGCGTCCTGCTGCTGAACTCCATATGACTGTCCCTTGTCCTCTACTGCAACCTGTCGGAGAGGGCTCCCCTGACCGGAGGAAGCCCGGGATATGGCCTTCTGTTGCAAGATGTGAAGGAGCCTCTGTATATTCTGCTCCATACGAGCCACACGTGCTTCCTGTACTCCACCGGAAAAAGGAAACCCATACAACAGATGCAGCAATGTGACTCCCTGGTAGACCACAAATTGGGTGCTACTTGAGCCCAACTTTGTGCTGGGTAGCATCCCATAGGTGGAGGAGAGGGGCCATAGGGTCCATGCTGCACTGTTGGCAGGCGTGGGGCTCCAATAGACTCCAGAAAGGGGGTATAATCCACACGGTAGTAGTCCACTGGATACCCCAGAGCCATACTCCACTGGACCTCAGTGTGGGAAGTGTGGAATGTACCCTTTGTTGTCTTTGTGGAACGGTATAATAATAGTGGTGTAAAGAAAGTCACAAATCCAGCGGGACATAGGACCATGAAAGATCAACCCGGGTCTACGCATTCTACTCATTTGTGACACACTGACACTGCTCCTGGTTAGAGAGGAATAAGGCAACCCAAGAGTTGACACACACAGGAACTTTACTTACACACACTAAGGAAGATGAACATGGGGGTGGTTTTTGTATAAGCATCCGATGCACCTAACTCCACGATACCACTGTCAGGTTCAGGGAAATAGCTATACCCTTGAGGGAGTGTGCAACGGACCCGTCTGACCAGAGCAGGGCTAGCTATGAGAATCTGACCAATCAGAGAATGCATGTTCAGTGCATGGCCAGGGTGATCAATATCTTACATGAGGAGGAGAGCTAGACAACGCGGCGCCAATCAGTTGTAAATAAACACACACGCGGGAAATTAGTTCAACAGCGCCCTCGGCAGGGGGATTTTGTAGCACATAACATAATAATGGAAAAACAGTATGTTACTGTCACGCCCTGACCTTAGAGAGCCGTTTTATTTCTCTATTTGGTTAGGTCAGGGTGTGATGTGGGGTGGGCATTGTATGTTCTATTTTCTATGTTTTGTATTTATTTGCTTTGGCTGGTTATGGTTCTCAATCAGGGACAGCTGTCTATCGTTGTCTCTGATTGGGAACCATACTTAGGCAGCCCTTTTTCCCACCTGTCTTTGTGGGTAGTTAACTTTGTTTATGGCACTAATGCCCTGTAAGCTTCACAGTTGTTTTTCGTTTGTTGTTTTGTTGGCGACATTTTGAAATAAAAAGGAAAATGTACGCTCACAACACTGAACATTGGTCTTCTTCCAGCAATGGCCGTGACAGTTATATTGGGTTACCTTAAGGTCGTGTAGGTAGGTATCTGAAAACCTACTTATTCAAAGAGAATCTTGATTAATAAAATAAAATAAAATTGTATTAGTCACATGCGCCGAATACAACAATTTAGTTTACTTGTTAGCTACCTACAGAAATAGCTAGCGAGAATAAAGTGTTATTAACAAATAAACATTAATTAAAATACTTAAAAGCAATACAGAAAAAGTTGTCCTTACAGTGAAATGCTTACTTACAAGCCCCTACCCAACAATGCAGTTTAAAAATAAAATTAACAAAGTAACAAAGTCACAAGTAATTAAAGAACAGTAGTAAAATAACAATAGCGAGACTATATACAGGGGGGTACCGGTACAGAGTCAATGTACGGGGGCACCAGTTAGTCGAGATAATTGAGATAATATGTACATGTAGGTATAGTTATTAAAGTGACTATGCATAGATCATAACAGCAGAGAGTAGCAGCAGTGTAGAAGACAGGAGGGGGGGGGGCAATGCAAATAGTCTGGGTAGCCATTTGATTAGATGTTCAGGATGCCTATGACTTGGGGTAGAAGCTGTTTAGAAGCCTCTTGGACCTAGACTTGGCTATCCGGTACCACTTGCCATGTGGTAGCAGAGAGAACAGTCTATGACTAGGGTAGCTGGAAGCTTTGACAATTTTTAGGGCCTTCCTCTGACACCGCCTGGTATAGAGGTTCTGGATGGCAGGAAGCTTTGCCTCAGTGATGTACTGGGCCGTACGCACTGCCCTCTGTAGTGCCTTGAGATAGGAGGCCGAGCAGTTGCCATACCAGGCAGTGATGCAACCAGTCAGGATGCTCTCGATGGTGCAGCTGTAGAACCCTTTGAGGATCTGAGGACCCATGCCAAATATTTTTAGTTTCCTGAGGGGGAATAGGCTTTGTCATATCCTCTTCATGATTGTCTTTGTGTGTTTGGACCATTCTAGTTTGTTGGTGATGTGGACACCAAGGAACTTGAAGCTCTCAACCTGCTCCACTACAGCTCTGTCGATGAGAATGGGGGCTTGCTCGCTCCTCCTTTTCCTGTAGTCCACAATCATCTCCATAGTCTTGGTTACATTCAGGGATAGGTTGTTATTCTGGCAACACCTGGCCAGGTCTCTGACCTCCTCCCTATAGGCTGTCTCGTAGTTGTCGTTGATCAGGCCTAACACCGTTGTGTCGTCTGCAAACTTAATGATGGTGTTGGAGTATTGCCTGGCCGTGCAGTCATGAGTGAACAGGAGTACAGGAGGGACTGAGCACGCCAGTGTTGAGGATCAGCATGGCGGATGTGTTGTTACCTACCCTTTACCACCTGGGGGCGGCCCATCAGGAAGCCCAGGATCCAGTTTCAGACCCTTGTCTTACCAGATGCCGCTGTTATATCCTGCCGATACAGTGTATAACCAGCAGTATGTTGATAATGTCATCGTTCAGCCACGACTCCGTGAAATATAAGATATTATAGTTTTGAATGTCCCGTTCGTAGTTTAATCATCCACCTAGGTCATTGATTTTATTTTCCAAAGATTGCACGTTTGCTAGCAGAATGGAAGGCAGTGGGGGCCTATTTGATCGCCTACAAATTCTCCGAAGGCAGCCCGCCGAAAGCAGTATGTCATTCACTTCGGGCTCGTCGGACTTGTATGATGTTCAGACTTCTGATGTCGGATTTCTGATGTTCAGAAGTTACTTTTGGTCACAAGAGACTTTAGCAGCAACATTATGTACAAAAAAAATAAATGAAAGTTACAAACAACGCAAAGAAATGAACAAAACATTGGATAGGAACATGTAAAACCTCAGCCTTCTTCAGCGCCATCTTAACACAACACCCTGCCCTCGTCCCCCCACCTCAACACAAAACTTAATTGAACTAGCACTATCTCATCTTTTTCTTTTCTAGCACTGACTTTGCTAATACCTAATATTGGGGAAGATTTTTTCATAATATGACTGTGATTTGCTGTTGTCTCTCTTAGCTACCTTAAAATGAATGCACTAACTTTGATTAAGTTGCTCTGGATAAGAGTGTCTGTTAAATGGCAATGTACAATATTTTTTACTCTTGTTTTTCTGGAAAAAATACCATTGATTCAATTGGTGAGTACAGTGTAAATGTCTCTTCCACTTTGTACAGGGTAATTACCCAGATTATTCCTTTATCGTTATCCCTTGAATGACGGCTACGTAATAGCTATATTGCTGTATTTTATCATACTATGCCAGTGTACCATTTACTGTAAACGTGTTTTGTATTTTTCCTGTGTGGGAATTGTGCACCTGAGAGTTCAGCACAGCGACACTGTAATTCGTAATTCTCACAGACATCCCCTCAAGTACCTTTATCATGATCAAATGTCCCCAGTTTTACCAGAGAGAAAAAGTACAATTAATGCTTAACTAGAGCATGTGTACATGAGGAGGGCAATCTGTATCACTAGCCACTCTAAGCTAATTGCATTGAAGTATAGCTGAAGATGAGGGCTGTTATAGTGTGGCTGCATGGTATTGGTGATCTCTCTATGTGGAGCACAGACACAGATACAGGTCAGTGAAGATGAGACAAGAAGAAACGAAGCTGGTGCCACTGACAAACAGACAACCAGCCAAGCTGAGAGAGCTGAGAGCAGGAGTGAAGAAAATAGGGGCTGTGGCGGAGGAGCACAAAATGGAGTTGGCAGCCGCTAGGTCACAAGTGACAGCCCTGGGAGCTAGACTGAGAGCTAGTTAGAGTCAGGGGGAGAGTCAGAAGACCATGATGGTAGAGCAGGCAGTGAGGCTGAGCATCACCCACTCTGAGCTGAAGGCAATGAAGGCCAAGTTCCAGACGGGTGAGAGAATGCTACAGGAGCACAGCACCAGCATGGTTGATTTAAAAATTAAACTGAGCATTACACAGATGAAGCTGCAAGCTCGGAAGAAGTACACTGAGGAACTTAGGAATGACAACTCCGGTGTTATTTCTATTATCAACAATATTGCTGTTGTAATTGTTGCTATCATTATCCATTGTTTGATCCTGCCACTGCCATGTTCATGTCCAGTCTATTTTACAGCAACACCATTCCATTTGTAAATAAACTGAATTTTATAATGTACTTACATTTTTTTTGTGGTACATTTCAGCCTTGGAAACATAGATAATGGCCAATGAGAGAGAGGTCAATGAAATTAAGAAAGTGACTGAAGGTAATGTACAAAGAAAATAGAGAAAATACAGTGCAGCGAAATGTAAAACGTTACCTCACAAACTCAATCAATAATTATATTTTTAGCCCACATACAGCTGAAGTCAGAAGTTTACATACACTTAGGTTGGAGTCATTAAAACTCGTATTTCAACCACTCCACAAGTTTCTTGTTATTTGGGCTGAGATCCTGCTAACAGCCAGTGAAAGTGCAGGGCGCCAAATTCAAAACAACAGAAATCCCACAATTAAATTCCTCAAACATACAAGTATTTCACACCATTTTAAAGATACCCTTCTTGTTAATCCCACCACAGTGTCCGATTTCAAAAAGGCTTTACGACGAAAGCAAACCAAACGATTATGTTAGTTGAGTGCCTAGTCACAGAAAAACACAGCAATTTTTTCAGCCAAAGAGAGGAGTCACAAAAAGCAGAAATAGAGATAAATAAATACCTAGGATAGGATAAAGTAATCCCTCTCACCCCCCCTCCCCCTGAAAAGATTTAGATGCACTACTGTTCCACTGGAGGTCATAAGGTGAATGCACCAATTTGTAAGTCGCTCTGGATAAGAGCGTCTGCTAAATGACTTAAATGTAAATGTAATGTAAATCACTAACCTTTGATAAACTTCATCAAATGACACTCATAGGACTTCATGTTACACAATACATGTATGTTTTGTTCGATAAAGTTCATATTAATATAAAAAGATCTCAGTATACATTGGAGCGTTATGTTCAGTAGTTCCAAAACATCCGGTGATTTTGCAGAGAGCCACATCAATTTACAGAAATACTCATAACAAACATTGATAAAAGATACAAGTGTTATGCATGGAATTATAGATATGCTTCTCGTTAATGCAACCGCTGAAAGATTTCAAAAAAGCTTTACCCAAAAAGCACACCATGCTATAATCTAAGTACAGCGCTCAGAGACCAAAACAACCCAAACAGATATCCGACATGTTGTGTAGTCAACAGAAGTCAGAAATAGCATTATAAATATTCACTTACCTTAGATGATCTTCATCAGAATGCACTCCCAGGAATCCCAGTTCCACACTAAATGTTTGTTTTGTTCGATAATGTCCATCATTTATGTCCAAATACCTCTTTTTTGTTCGTACGTTTAGCCCAGTAATCCAAATTCATGACTCGGGATCACTAGGTCCAGATGAAAAGTCAAAAAGTTCTGTTACAGTCTGTAGAAACATGTCAAATGATGTATAGAATCAATCTTTAGGATGTTTTTAACATAAATCTTCAATAATGTTCCAACCGGAGAATTATTTTGTCTTCAGAAATGCAATGGAATGCAAGCTAACTATCAAGTGAACGTGCGTGGTCAGCTCATGTCTCTCTGGCAGACCTCTGACTCATTCCCCTATCATTCGCACCCACTTCACAGTAGAAGCATCAAACAAGGTTCTAAAGACTGTTGACATCTAGTGGAAGCCTTGGGAAGTGCAATTGGACCCCATAGACACTGTGTAGTCGATAGGCAAAGAGTTGAAAAACTACAAACATCAGAATTCCCACTTCCTGGTTGGATTTTTTTCTCAGTTTTTTCCTGCCATATGAGTTTTGTTATACTCACAGACATCATTCAAATGTATGTGAGTATAACATCATTCGAACAGTTTTAGAAACTTCAGAGTGTTTTCTATCCAAATCAAATCCAAATAATATGCATATATGAGCAACTGGGCCTGAGTAGCAGGCAGTTTACTCTGGGCACCTTATTCATCCAAGGTACTCAATACTGCCCACAGCCATAACAAATTTTAACAAACTATAGTTTTGTTAAGTCGGTTAGGACATCTACTTTGTACATGACACAAGTCATTTTTCCAACAATTGTTTACAGACAGATTATTTCACTTATAATTACACCGTATCACAATTCCAGTGGATCAGAAATTTACATACACTAAGTTGACTGTGCCTTTAAACAGCTTAGAAAATTCCAGAAAATTATGTTATGGCTTTAGAAGCTTCTGATAGGCTAATTGACATCATTTGAGTCAATTGGAGGAGTACCTGTGGATGCATTTCAAGGCCTACCTTCAAACTCAGTGTCTCTTTGCTTGACATCATGGGAAAATCAAAAGAAATCAGCCAAGACCGTAGAAACAAATTGGAGACCTCCACAAGTCTGGTTCATCCATGGGAGCCATTTCCAAACGGCTGAAGGTACCACGTTCATCTGTACAAACAATAGTATGCAAGTATATACACCATGGGACCACGCAGCCGTCATACAGCTCAGGAAGGAGACACCTTCTGTCTCCTAGAGATGAACATACTTTGGTGCAAAAAGTTCAAATCAATCCCACAACAACAGCAAAGGACCTTGTGAAGATGCTGGTGGAAACAGGTACAGAAGTATCTATATCCATAGTAAAACAAGTCCTATATTGACATAACCTGAAAGGCCACTCAGCTAAGGAAGAAGCCACTGCTCCAAAACCACCATAAAAAAGCCAGGCTAAGGTTTGCAACTGCACATGGGGACAAAGATCATACTTTTTTGGAGAAATGTCCTCTGGTCTGATGAAACCAAAATAGAACTGTTTGGCCATAATGACCATCGCTAGCTTTGGAGGAAAAAGGGGGAGGCTTGCAAGCTGAAGAACACCATCCCAACCGTGAAGCACGGGGGTGGCAGCATCATATTGTGGGGGTGCTTTTCTGCAAGAGGGACTGGTACTCTTAACAAAATAGATGGAGTCATGAGGGAGGAAAATTAAGTGGATATATTGAAGCAACATCAAGACATCAGTCAGGAAGTTAAAGCTTGGTCGCAAATGGGTCTTACAAATAGACAATGACCCCAAGCATACTTCCAAAGTTGTGGTAAAATGGCTTAAGGACAGCAAAGTAAAGTTATTGGAGTGGCCATCACAAAGCTCTGACCTCAATCCTATAGAAAATGTGTGGGCAGAAGTGAGAAAGCATGTGCGAGCAAGGAGGCCTACAAACCTTACTCAGTTACACCAGCTCTGTCAGGAGGAATGGGCCAAAATTCACCCAACTTATTGTGGGAAACATGTGGAAGGCTACCCGAAACGTTTGACCCAAGTTAAACAATTTAAAGGCAAGGCTACCAAAACCTAATTGAGTGTTTGTAAACCTCTGACCCACTGGGAATGTGATGAAAGAAATAAAGCTTAAATAAATCATTATCTCTACTATTATTCTGACATTTCACATTCTTAAAGACATGAACTGATGGGGAGATGTATATTCTCTTTACCGTATAAAGAGATGGGAGAACAGCGGGTGGATTTGACTGAGCTGAAAGCTGAGGTGGAGGAGCTGAAGAGAGAGTGAAGGTACAGTATGTTGTTTATTATAGCCAACAGTCGTTACATTGTACACAGAGGTTTAATAAAGGTCAGGATGTTGTGGTCTGAAAAAAAATGATTGTATCAGGGGGCCACATTTATTAAACTGCCTCAAGGCCATCCAATTTATTTTTCCACACACTGTGGCTGCTTTCTATTGGAACCTATATAAAGCTCAATCAGACGAACTGGAGGCCCTCACCATGAGGTCAAACGCTATTGACACCCAACTGGAGGAACAGAAGATGAAGGTGGTGAAGCTGACAATTGAAGTACTCCATTTGTGGAGAGAGGATGAAGGAAAGAAAACTATAATAGCTAAAATTATTGTGGATTTGACCTGGGAACTTGAGGCTATTTTTAAGGCTATTCATCTGATTTCAGGTCAAGCCCAGGAACTAGTGGTCCTTGATGTCAGGCTGAACAGCACTGTGGCTGAGGTCGGGGAACAGAAGAAGGACCTGACATGTCAGAAAACACAAGTAGTGCAACTGTGGAGGGAGCATTTTGGTATGTACACACAGTGCAGACCATCTTGTTTTGGACGTGCTACCTGTCCCAGACCTGCTGTATTCAACTCTCTAGAGACAGCAGGAGTGATAGAGATACTGTAAGGGTTGTCGTCGGGAGAAAGAGAGGACCAAGGTGCAACGTGGTAAGTATTTATTGTAATTTAATAAAGAATGAACACTGAAACAAAAAACAATACACGACAAACGAACAGTCCTGAACGGTGCAACAAAACACAGAACAGAAAATAAACACCCACAACCAACATAGAAAAACAAACATAGACTGCCTACCCCAACTCACGCCCTGACCATACTAAAACAAAAGACAAAACAAAGGAACTAAGGTCAGAACGTGACAGTACCGCCCCCAAAGGTGCGGACTCTGGCCGCAAAACCTGAACCTATAGGGGAGGGTCTGGGTGGGCGTCTGTCCGCGGTGGCGGCTCTGACGCTGGACGTGGACCCCACTTCATCCATAGTTTTTGTCCGCCTCCTCAACCGCCGACCTCGGACTGGGGAGGCTCGCCACGGGTCCCGAATGGACGGGAGACTCCGGCAGCGCCAGACAGGCGGGAGACTCCGGCAGCGCCGGACAGGCGGGAGACTCCGGCAGCGCTGGGCAGGAGGAAGGCTCTGGCAGCGCTGGAGTGAAGGGCGATTCTAGCATCGCAGGCGTGACAGGCAGCTCTAGCAGCTCCTGGCTGACTGACGGCTCTGGCAGGTCCTGGCTAACTGATGGCTCTGGCAGCTCCATGCTGACTGACGGCTCAGGACAGACTGACGGCTCTGGCGGCTCAGGACAGACTGGCGGCTCTGGCGGCTCAGGACAGACTGGCGGCTCTGGCGGCTCAGGACAGACTGGCGGCTCTGGCGGCTCAGGACAGACTGGCGGCTCTGGCGGCTCAGGACAGACTGACGGCTCTGGCGGCTCAGGACAGACTGGAGACTCTGGCGGCTCCGGGCTGGAGGGAGACTCTGGCAGCTCCGGGCTTGAGGGAGACTCTGGCGGCTCCGGGCTTGAGGGAGACTCTGGAAGCACTGGACAAGCGGGAGCACCTGTAGGGAGGAGACGGAGAGACAGCCTGGTACGGGTGGCTGCCACCAGAGGGCAGGTGCGTGGAGGTGGCACCAGATGGACTGGACCGTGAAGGTGAACTGGATGTCTGTAGAGCAGGGCTGGCACCATCCGCCCTGGCTGGATCCTCACCCTAGCCCGGCAGATGCGGGGAGCTGGGATGTGGCACACTGGGCTAAGCACGCGTACTGGGGACACCGTGCGCTCCACCGCATAACACGGTGCCTGACCAGTACGACGCCCGCCATGGTAAGCATGGCTTTCTGAACTGTAGCGCCGAGCTGGGACAGGACGTGCAGGGCTAGAGAGGCGCACAGGAGGCCTGGTGCGTGGGGCTGGCACAGTCTTCACCAGACGGCTAGCACGCACCTCAGGACGAGTATGGAGAGCTGACCCAGGTGACATCAAATCCCTGACACGCTCATGCGGGTGGATGTCGTGCCTCATGCACCAACACAGTAACTCCCTCATAACTCTCTCCTCCAGTCTCCCCATTAACTCCTTCACTGTCTCTGCTTCGCTCACCTCCAATTCTGCCCTGACCAGCTCTGGTTCCATCCTTGGTTCCTTACGGTAAGCAGGGGGAGTTGGCTCAGGTCTGACTCCTGAGTCTTGGGCCTTTCTAGGGAGTTTTTCCTAGCCACCGTGCTTCTACACCTGCATTGCTTGCTGTTTGGAGTTTTAGGCTGGGTTTCTGTAGAGCACTTTTTATGATATCAGCTGATGTCCAAAATAAATTTATTTATTTTTACCTTTATTTAACCTCTTCAGTCGACCCTCTACTTTTTTGAACATTCTGTTAAAAATCGCGCAACATTTCAAACGCCCTGCTACTCATGCCAGGAATATAGTATATGCATTTGCTTAGTCTGTGTGGATAGAAAACACTCAGACGTTTAAAAAACTGGTTAAATCACTGCTGTGGCTTTACCAGAACGGCATTTACATCGAAAAGCACAGGAAAAACTGATCACTGAAAATGGGGAAAATATATCCATGCGCTACTTGAACCCATTGATAAACGTGAACCACAATTAATTGACTGAGGTTGCAGTACCTACAGCTTCCACAGGGTGTCTAGAGTCTTGTCATTTCCCTTCGAGTTTTTTCTTGGTCAAACACATACAGGACACCGTATCTAATCCGGTCTAGGACCGGATATTTTCGTTGAGTTTCTAGCCGGACATTTTTCCAGACGGACAGCTAATGATCTTTACATCGCCTCCTGATGAATTTTATCGCTTATTAACGTTTACTAATACCTAAAGTTGCATTACAAACGTATTTCGAAGTGTTTTGTGAAAGTTTATCGTCGACTTTTTGAATTTTAAAAAAATGACGTTACGTTTTGAAACGATGTTTTTTCGTTTATCACACAGTCTACATATAACGATATCTAGGCTTTATATGGACCGATTTAATCGAAATAAAGACCCAAATAGTGTTTATGGGACATCTAGGAGTGCCAACAAAGAAGATGGTGAAAGGTAATGAATGTTTTCTATTTTATTGTGCGGTTTGTGTAACGCCGAAATGCTAATTATTTTGTTTACGTCCCCTGTGGGTCTTTTGGGGTGTTGCATGCTATCAGATAATAGCTTCTCATGCTTTCGCCGAAAAGCATTTAAAAAATCTGACTTGTTGCCTGGATTCACAACGAGTGTAGCTTTAATTCGATACCCTGCATGTGTATTTTAATGAACTTTTGAGTTTTAACTAATACTATTAGCATTTAGCGTAGCGCATTTGCATTTCCAGAGCTCTAGTTGGGACGCAAGCGTCCCGAGTAGAGGCAACAGGTTAACTAAGAACAAATTCTTATTTTCAATGACAGCCTAGGAACAGTGGGTTAAGTTGCCTGTTCAGGGGCAGAAAGACAGATTTGTACCTCGTCAGCTCGAGGATTTGAACTTGCAACCTTCCGGTTACTAGTCCAACGCTCTAACCACTAGGCTACCCTGCCGCCGAGATTTGATTTTGATTTACAGGTCTACAATCTCCTCTGGCAGTGACATTACAAAGTCTGTTACTGCTGAAGAGAACAAATTAAGGATTATTCTCAAAAACAACACCTTTGTTTTTCTAATGTTGTCATTGGGAGTTAGTGTATTAATTGTGATATACTTCCTTTGGGTCAAGCCCAGAACCTGAAGGCCCTTAATGCCAAGTCAAACAACACTGAGATTCAGCTAGAGGAGCAGGGGACAGAAGTGGGGAAGCTGAGAGCTATGGTGGATAACCTGAAGAAAGTTGAATTAGTAGCACTGTGTAGGGAGCACTATGGTACGTGCTATTTTACATTTAAGTCAAAAATTACTTCTTACATTAAAAAAAGGTTTGTGGTACTGCTAAAGAGAGCAATACATTATTACACAGATGTTATTTGGTAATGTTGTCATGGGAGGTAGTGTGATATCTTTCCCTTAGCTCAATCCCGGGAACTAGAGGCCCTTATTACCAGCTCAAACAACACTGAGATCCAGCTACAAGAGCAGGAGTCGGAGGTGGTGGAGCTTAAAGGTGAGGTTGACGAGCTGAAGAAAGCAAGTTCATGTGCGGCGAAGTGTACACATTAGACATCATTACATATAGTGCTTTGAGTTGTTGACTTTACAGTAGCGTAAAAATCTGTGCATCGATAATTAGTTGTGCCACAACGTTTTTACCTTGTGATGACATTGTGTTCACAGACACACCAAAAGTGTCATTCTCTGCATCTTTAGGAATTGATGGCTACTTTGGACCCTTCCTCAACAATATTTACTATTATTTACTATTATGACCTGATCTACAAGAGAGTACATGTAAACATCGGAAATGGCGCTGACAGAGATGGTCTCCTCGCTTCAGGTCCTTAGGAAACTATGCAGTTACAGTGGGGCAAAAAAGTATTTAGTCAGCCACCAATTGTGGGTGCCCTGGTTCATCTGGGTTTCACTTTGTAGTCCGTAATAGTTTGCAAGCCCTGCCACATCCGACGAGCTTCAGAGCCGGTGTAGTAGGGTTACATTTTAGTCCTGTATTGACGCTATGCCTGTTTGATGGTCCATCTGAGTGCACGGCGCGATTTCTTATAAGCTTCTGGATTTGTGTCCTGCTCCTTGAAAGCGGCAGCTCTAGCCTATAGCTTGGAGCGGATGTTACCTGTAATCCATGGCTTCTGGTTGGGATACAGTCACTGTGGGGATGACGTTGTCGCTGCACTTATTGATGAATCCGGTGACTGAGGTGGTATACTCCTCAATGCCACTGCATGAATCCCGGAACATATCCCAGTCTGTGCAAGCAAAACTGTCCTGTAGCGTAGCATCCGTGTCATCTGACCACTTCCGTATTGAGTGAGTCAATGGTACTTCCTGCTTTAGTTTTTGCTTGTAAACAGGAATCAGGAGGAGAGATTTCTGGTCAGATTTTCCAAATGGAGGGCGAGGGAGAGCATTGTATGTGTCTGCGTGTGGAGTAAAGCAGGTCTAGAGTTTTTTTCTCCTCTAGTTGCATATGTGACTTGCTGGTAGAAATGAGGTTATAAGTTATAAGTTTGGCTGCATTAAAGTCACCGACCACTAGGAGCGGCGTTTCTGAATAATCATTTTCTTGTTTGCTTATGGCCTTATACAGCTCGTTGAGGGTGGTCTTAGTGCCAGCATCGGTTTGTGGAGGTAAATATATGGCTACGAAAAATATAGACTCACTTGGTAGATAGTGTGGTCTACAGCTTATCATGAGGTACTCTACCACAGGCGAGCAATACCTCACGAACCAGCTGTTATTGACAATTAGACACACACTCCCACCCCTCATCTTACCAGACATAGCTGTTCTGTCCTGCCAATGCACAGAAAACTCAGCCAACTGTATATTATCTGTGTCGTTGTTCAGCCACGACTTGGTGAAATATAAGATATTACAGTTTTTAATGTCCCGTTGGTAGGATAGTCTTGAACGGAGATCATCCAGTATATTCTCCAGTGATTGCACATTGGCCAATGGAGCGGAAATATGACCTCCCGGGATCATTTTCTTCGCTCATCGTCACTGCCGTGTACATTCCCCCCAAGCAGACACCACGACGGCTCTCATGGAACTACACTGGACTATGTGCAAAATGGAAACCGCATATCTTGAGGACACATTTTTTTGTAGCTGGGGACTTTAATTAAGGAAATCTGAGGATAACCTAATTCTATCAACACATCACCGGTGCTACACGTGCATCACAAACTCTTGATCTTTGCTACTCTCCCTTCCGGGACGGCTACAAGGAACGCAATTCGATATCAAGGACACCAGATCATTAAGGATTAAAAAGGGAAAGCCAGCCAGCCACCGATGCCTCCGTTGCCGACGTAAGTCATTTAAGCGTGTTAACTCTCAGAAAGCTGTCGGCCTAGACAGCATCCCTAGCCGTGTCCTCAAAGCATGCGCAGACCGGCTGGCTGGTGTGTTTACGGACATATTCAATCAATCCCTATTCCAGTCTGTTGTCTCCACATGCTTCAAGATGGCCACCATTGTTCCTGTTCCCAAGAAAGCTAAGGTAACTGAACTAAATGACTATTGCCCCGTTGCACTCACTTCTGTCATCATGAAGTGTTTTAAGAGACTAGTCAAGGATCATATCACCTCCACCCTGCGTGATACCATAGACCCACTCCAATTGCTTTCCGCCCCAATAGGTCCACTGACGATGCTTTTGCCATCACACTGTACACTGCCCTATCCCATCTAGACAAGAGGAATACCTATGTAAGAATGCTGTTTATTAACTACAGCTCAGTATTTAATACCATGATACCCTCCAAACTCATGGAAATGGGTCCTGGACTTTCTGAAGGGCCACCCCCAGATGGTGAAGGTAGGAAAAAACATCTCCACTGATCCTCAACACTGGTGCCCCACAAGAGTGCGTTCTCAGCCCTCCCCTGTACTCCCTGTGCACCAATGACTGAGTGGCCATGCACGCCTCCAGCTCAATCATCATGTTTGCAGACGACACTACAGTGATAGGCTTGATTACCAACAATGACGAGACGGCCTACAGGGAGGAGATGAGGGCCCTCGGAGTGTGGTATCAGGAAAATAACCTCACACAACTTCAGCAAAACAAAGGAGATGATCGTGGACTTCAGGAAACAGCAGTGAGCCCCCCCCCCATCCGCTTCGACGGGACAGTAGTGGAGAAGGTGAAAGGTTTTAAGTTCCTCTGTGTGCACATCACGGACAAACTGAAATGGTCCACCCACAAAGACACAGTGGTGAAGAAGGTGCAGCAGTGCCTCTTTAACCTCATGAGGCTTGTCACCTAAAACACTCAAACTTTTACAGATGCACAATCAAGAGCATCCTGTCAGGCTGTTATCACCGCCTGATACGGCAACTGCGCCGCCCACAACCGTAAGGCTCTCCAGAGGGTAGTGAGGTCTGCACAACGCATCGCCGGGGTTAAACTACCTGCCCTCCAGGACACCTACAGCACCCGATGTCACAGGAAGGCCAAATAGATCAAGGACAACCACCCGAGCCACTGCCTGTTCACCCCGCTATCGTCCAGAAGGCAAGGTCAGTACAGGTGCATCAAAGGTGGGACCGAGAGATCTCAAGGCCATCAGACTGATTAAACAGCCATCACTAACAGAGAGGCTGCTGTCAACATAGACTGAAGTCTCTCGCCACTTTAATAAATTGACTTAAAAGGTCTCACTAGTCACCTTAAATAACGCCACTTTAGTGTTTACATAGCCTATATTACTCATATGTATAATACTGTTCTATACCATCTACTGCATCTTGCCTATCATTAGTCACTTTAAATAACATTACTTTAATGATGTTTACATATCCCACAGTCGTGGCCAAAGGTTGAGAATAACACAAATATGAATTTTCACAAATTATGTTGCCTCAGTATGATGGAAATGAATTTATATTCCAGAATGTTGTAAAGAGTGATCATATTAATTGCAAAGTCCCTCTTTGCCATGCAAATGAACTGAATCCCCCAAAAAACATTTTCACTGCATTTCAGCCCTGCCACAAAAGGACCAGCTGACATGTCAGTGAGTCTCTCGTTAACACAGGTGAGAGTGTTGACGAGGACAAGGCTGGAGATCACTCCGTCATGCTGATTGAGTGCAACAGAGATCCCAACGACACACTGCTCTGTAATGTCTGAAACATTAGTTTATCCCACCCATGTTCATTTGACAGACCGTTTGTTGGAGAATAAACCCAAAATTATCCCCATCTGAGTTTAAACTTTTATTTGTCAGGCAAGACAAGGTAAATAACACATTCTTATTCAAGATTTATTGCGTGGATGAGAACAGCCCAGAGAGTATAAAAAAGATTATTTCTACAGAGAGAGTTCAAAGAAAATTCAGTAGAGGGCAGCAAACCAAATGCAGCATATTCAGATGATCAGTACATTCTGCTTTCAGGAAATGAAGACGAACATATCCTCTCCCATCCTAATGATAAAAAGAATGTCTAAAACACAAGTGGAATACAAATATGCTCAATATCCATATAGGAATTAACCCCCCCCCCACATGCTAAGTAGTGAGGAGCTGTAGGCTACCTGGTACTCTTCCAGTTGTCTGCAAGGCATGAAGCCACAGAGTGCAGCATCCACAGGGTCTTCAGCACTCGCTTCCCATCAGGCAGTTGGAAACACTGACCAACCCAAGAGCTACAGGAACCTGGGGAAGGGGAGGGGGGGCAGGTGATGTGATGCAGTTGCAGAACATTGGCATTTGACCAGTCACATCAATTGTTACAGTCAAGGTAATTCAGATTGAAACAAGGGCAACATTGTGGAAGGTTGGAGAGAAGTGGTACAAGAAGTTACGAATAATTCATTATCTAAATATTGCACAACATTAGACCTTGCTGAACACGGCAAGGTTTACACACCTGCCTCCCATAACACAGAGAAAGCCACAGAGGTTTGCAGACCCCGATTACTAGTCACACCCAGTAGCTTGGCCTGTTGTTTTGGTCCTGTGACTCCTGGAGCAGTCTCCACTGCACTCTGATAACGGCCTCGGAGCTCAGAACCGACCGCTTCAATATCAAGCACAGAGCCCAGCTCATTTCGCCACACTCCCGTCACATTGCATGGGATTGCCTGGAAGAACACATGCAAAATAAGGTCACCACTACTGTGTCAACAGCAGATACACTTCATGACACAGTAGATCTAAAACAGGAAGTAAAAGCAAGAATCAGATTTCTATTTACTACATGATCTGTATTGTTACACTGCTCAAATTGTAATAGTGGAGCCCACTGATTAATTATATTTTTACCTGAGGTAGCAGCAGTCCCAAAATCACAGCATGGACACTGATATACTTTGCAACGAAACTCATCATGTTTGATTATTTCAAGTTGCTTTTCTGAATCGCTCATTCCCTTCTTATACTGATTTACCAAGTTACTATACACTCCACCAAACCAATCAGCACCTGCCCTTTCTAACAAGACTTAATTCATGAACTGGGTGTAGATCTCAATAGTCTAGCTGTCACTTCTTTCCAGCAATTACAAGTCAATGCATATTAAGGAAAGGAGAGGAAAAGAGGACTATTGAAATGCACCCCTAATTTGAACATTTGCAGCAGGTGTTTCTTCTTTATCAACACAAGTCCTCTCACAAGAGATTCTAGTTTATTGGCTGTACTTTAACCGATTGGCCAATGAAATGTACACCCCTGTCTCGACAATTCTAAAATATGACCCAGGTTTCCACCCAAACTTTTTATGTGAGTTAAATCAGAAAAATCCAAAAGTTATCAAATATCAAAATTATGATAAATGGATTTTCACTTTTTCATGAATAAACCCCATACCAGACATTCTCCTATGGTTATATTCAACTGAAGGCTTGATGGGTAAATGTGTCAGTCAGAGTAGAGCATTAAGCACATTGTGAAAGCAATAAAGATTTGCCAGTCACATTATGCAATCAACACCATGAGAGAATCTCAATTGCATACTCCTAGCGTCCTCTCGCCTCGCCTCATTCTCAAAACCCATTGGATGAGAAAGCCAGAGGTCCCTCCCCCCTGACCTTATCCTTCAATTGGCTTTGAGCAGTAGGAAGGTGTCGTGTCTTTGGCTATGCCAGATTACGTGATATGACATGCTATTCCATGCTATTCTATAAAATAATTTATCCGTAATTAATATTACCTGATTGAGCTAATCATGTAAATGTATTTAACTAGAGAGTCGGGAACTAAATAATATTTATAGAGCTGTTATCTTCCGAATAAGCTCTTAAAGACCTAGTAATATTTTTCATCAATAGCAGTCAAAATGAATCCTCACCTTAATTCAGTCTCATCCGAAAGTGTGTGTGTGTGTGTGTGTGTGTGTGTGTGTGTGTGTGTGTGTGTGTGTGTGTGTGTGTGTGTGTGTGTGTGTGTGTCCGCCCGTCCGTCCGTGCGTGCTTGCGAGGGTGTGAGCCGGACAGGTTCCTCTCAGGAACAGCACATTACTATCAGTGATGGAGTTACAGAATCGTGTGAAGATGGAATACTGAGCTTTTTGTTTATTTTTATGTGGTAGTTTAGCACAGAGGGCTCTCCATCAAGCAGCATTGACTAGTGTGGGCGTTCGACACTCATGACAGAGGTGTTCCTCCAAAAATCAAAGCCATTGATCCAGGCATCTAAGGGTCATGCAAGGCCATTGATTAGGCTAAACCAGAGGGATCCGATAATAACCTGGACTCTGAACTCTTGTTGTTTTTCACTGATTTGCCCAGGACTCTATTCTGTACTTTTCCTATTTTCTTTGTCAACTTCAATGATTTTTATTTGTTAAAGCTGCATATACGACCCATATAGGCACTGATTTGTTATTGTAATCTAATCCACTGAAAATAATGACAGGAATGGGTGCTACTGACGTACCACTAATACTATAAATATATATATATTAGTTGTTTTTTTGTTAGGGTCTGAACTTTGGGCCCCCTCCCCAATATGAACACGTCATAAACCATTGCAAAATGTTTAGATTTACAGGAAATTAGCTTTAAAACTGCAACATTTTCTCTCAGCCTCATGGCAAAATATATAGATTAGCAGGAAATTAGCTATACCAGGACTAGACTAGGGAAAGACTGTTGGAACCACCCTGAAGCCACACACTCATGATGAGAGCAGCCGCGGATTCCTCCCCACCCAATAGAGACGAAGGTCATGAGAGCGCACCTCAGCAGTGGGAGGTTGATCCCCAACCGTTGCCATCAACTGTTGTCGATGATACTCCGCTTTTAAATCCTCCATCTTTATCCCGATGTATGACTCTTCTTCCAGATGCTTTGTACAGACGACGACAGAATCCGAGAGGAGTGTGGTATGATAACACTGTGTACAGCGACGCCGACCATCACGACCAACAAATCGTTTCGATGAATACATATGAGGACCACAACGGTATATATCAGACTCAAGTAGAAGAAATCCCTAGGAATTCAGATGTCGAGGCGCACGATTTCGAAAGTCAGTGGGATCATTCTGAGTTCGATCACAGAAACTTCACTCAGAAAACGTAAGTGCGAAACTTGGGAGATAAATCACCATCATAATAGTACCAGGACATTATGTCCTATTAGCAAGAGTGTCCCTTATACTTCAGGTTGAGTTAGTGGAGAAGTCACTTTGATTTTTGTTCGACATTTGATATCAAATCAAAGGAACAAGCTTGCCTTTTATAATGTGCAAAATGTCAATATTTACAGCTGCGAGATGTAATTTTTTGGACGACCCAACGAAATTCACATAGACATTTTTGTTATAGATCTGTCATTCTCATTGAAAGTCTAAGAAGGGGTATATGTGTTCTATGTGCGCTTTTTCAATGCTTCCGGTTGTTACATTTTTGTGTCTTTTGCTTTCAGTTTTGTATGCCAGCTTCAAACAGCTGAAAATATATTTTTAGTTATGGAAAGACATTTCACAGCGGTTTAGATGGTACAATGATTATCTACACTATACTTGCTTATTTTGTCACATAATCTGAAATTAAGCAAACCATTCAAATTTTAGCAACCAGGAAATGGTGAAGCGATTTCAATCTTTAATTGAAAACTTTTTCTTGGTTGTTTTACATGGCAGGCTACACTGCCTTCTTGAAATTATGAATATTAATAAATGGCACAATCTGGGATATGTCATGATGTTCAATTGTCTTATAATGTAATATAGTATAGACATATATTCCTGAATAATAACATATACATTTATGATGAGGAGTGACCATTTTAGTATGTAAATTCTGGTGGGGCAAACCATTTTTTTTTTTTAAATGCATGCCAGCAAAGCCACTACACAACACAACACTGAACAATACATTAATTGCACTATAATGGTGACTAACGGTGCCCACAAACTGTTAGGGCTTACATAAAGCTGTCCCAACAGCAGAGCGTTATTTTCAGCACCATGGAGTGAATCTTTATCATTGCTACACCTGGCTATCAGCGGAGCCTTGTCTGGCAGCAAAACAGTTCATTCAGCATCATTCACCATTTGTGAATTGATTGCCCCCCCATCTAGCTTCAGAGTTTGTTCTGTTAGGTGACCTAAACTGGGATATGCTTAACACCCCGGCAGTCCTACAATCTAAGCTAGATGCCCTCAATCTCACACAAATCATCAAGGAACCCACCAGGTACAACCCTAAATCTGTAAACAAGGGCACCCTCATAGACGTCATCCTGACCAACTGGCCCTCCAAATACACCTCCGCTGTCTTCAACCAGGATCTCAGCGATCACTGCCTCATTGCCTGTATCCGCTACGGATCCGCAGTCAAACGACCACCCCTCATCACTGTCAAACGCTCCCTAAAACACTTCTGCGAGCAGGCCTTTCTAATCGACCTGGCCTGGTTATCCTGTAAGGATATTGACATCATCCCGTCAGTTGAGGATGCCTGGTCATTCTTTAAAAGTAACTTCCTCACCATTTTAGATAAGCATGCTCCGTTCAAAAAATGCAGAACTAAGAACAGATATAGCCCTTGGTTCACTCCAGACCTGACTGCCCTCGACCAGCACAAAAACATCCTGTGGCGGACTGCAAGAGCATCGAATAGTCCCCGCGATATGCAACTGTTCAGGGAAGTCAGGAACCAATACACGCAGTCAGTCAGGAAAGCCAAGGCCAGCTTCTTCAGGCAGAAATTTGCATCCTGTAGCTCTAACTCCAAAACGTTCTGGGACACTGTAAAGTCCATGGAGAACAAGAGCACCTCCTCCCAGCTGCCCACTGCACTGAGGCTAGGTAACACGGTCACCACCGATAAATCCATGATTATCGAAAACTTCAACAAGCATTTCTCAACGGCTGGCCATGCCTTCCTCCTGGCTACTCCAACCTCGGCCAACAGCTCCGTCCCCCCCGCAGCTACTCGCCCAAGCCTCTCCAGGTTCTCCTTTACCCAAATCCAGATAGCAGATGTTCTGAAAGAGCTGCAAAACCTGGACCCGTACAAATCAGCTGGGCTTGACAATCTGGACCCTCTATTTCTGAAACTATCCGCCGCCATTGTCGCAACCCCTATTACCAGCCTGTTCAACCTCTCTTTCATATCGTCTGAGATCCCCAAGGATTGGGAAAGCTGCCGCAGTCATCCCCCTCTTCAAAGGGGGGAGACACCCTGGACCCAAACTGTTACAGACCTATATCCATCCTGCCCTACCTATCTAAGGTCTTCGAAAGCCAAGTCAACAAACAGGTCACTGACCATCTCGAATCCCGCCGTACCTTCTCCGCTGTGCAATCTGGTTTCCGAGCCGGTCACGGGTGCACCTCAGCCACGCTCAAGGTACTAAACGATATCATAACCGCCATCGATAAAAGACAGTACTGTGCAGCCGTCTTCATCGACCTGGCCAAGGCTTTCGACTGTGTCAATCACCATATTCTTATCGGCAGACTCAGTAGCCTCGGTTTTCTAATGACTGCCTTGCCTGGGTCACCAACTACTTTGCAGACAGAGTTCAGTGTGTCAAATCGGAGGGCATGTTGTCCGGTCCTCTGGCAGTCTCTATGGGGGTGCCACAGGGTTCAATTCTCGGGCCGACTCTTTTCTCTGTATATATCAATGATGTTGCTCTTGCTGTGGGCGATTCCCTGATCCACCTCTACGCAGACGACACCATTCTGTATACTTCCGGCCCTTCCTTGGACACTGTGCTATCTAACCTCCAAACGAGCTTCAATGCCATACAACACTCCTTCCGTGGCCTCCAACTGCTTTTAAACTCTAGTAAAACCAAATGCATATTCTTCAACCGTTCGCTGCCTGCACCCGCACGCCCGACTAGCATCACCACCCTGGATGTAAAACTGACTATCCTACCGATCCTCGACTACGGCAACGTCATCTACAAAATAGCTTCCAATACTCTGCTCAGCAAACTGGATGCAGTTTATCACAGTGCCATCCGTTTTGTTACTAAAGCACCTTATACCACCCACCACTGCGACCTGTATGCTCTAGTCGGCTGGCCCTCGCTACATATTCGTCGCCAGACCCACTGGCTCCAGGTCATCTACAAGTCCATGCTAGGTAAAGCTCCGTCTTATCTCAGTTCACTGGTCACAATGGCAACACCCACCCGTAGCACGCGCTCCAGCAGGTGTATCTCACTGATCATCCCTAAAGCCAACACCTCATTTGGCCGCCTTTCGTTCCAGTTCTCTGCTGCCTGTGACTGGAACGAATTGCAAAAATCACTGAAGTTGGAGACTTTTATCTCCCTCACCAACTTCAAACATCTGCTATCTGAGCAGCTAACCGATCGCTGCAGCTGTACATAGTCTAGCGGTAAATTGCCCACCCAATTTACCTACGTCATCCCCATACTGTTTATGTTTATTTACTTTTCTGCTCTTTTGCACACCAGTATCTCTACCTATACATGACCATCCGATCATTTATCACTCCAGTGTTAATCTGCAAAGTTGTAATTATTCGCCTACCTCCTCATGCCTTTTGTACACAATGTATATAGGCTCTCTTTTTTTTCTTTTTTCTACTGTGTTACTGAATTGTTAATTGTTTACTCCATGTGTAACTCTGTGTTGTCTGTTCACACTGCTATGCTTTATCTTGGCCAGGCCTCAGTTGTAAATGAGAACTTGTTCTCAACTAGCCTACCTGGTTAAATAAAGGTGAAATTAAAATTTAAAAAATAAAAAATGTTTTTTTTTAATTACTGGCTTTAAAAAAACATAACTAATATGGCTGACTTGCTTAAACAAATGGGGTTTCTACTGACAATTGAGATATACAAACTATGGCATAAGGGGACGATGAGCGGATAGTAGGCAATCCGCAATTTCAATGACAACATTAATTAGCGGGCTAGGATGGACGTAGTCAATATAACTATTTGTTCAGCAATTTTGAAATGTACAGCAACAGAATTCAGAGCATGGGCCGTTCTTACAGCATTCTTCTGTACACCAAGTCAGAAACATGGGATAAACAAAGGTGGCATATGAGCAGACAATGAAAGCTCTGACAATTTTCAATGATTACATTTCTCTAACACAGGCTATAGGCTACATGTGCACCACCAAGGCAGAACATTAGGCTAAATTATGAGGTGGAAAGGAAACAAATTATTATGGTGAGGCACATGGGCTACTAACAGCTTACTACACAACATATACTTAGTATTACTTTCTTAGCTACACTATACATATCTCCCTGGCATATTATATAATTTATGCAACAGCATACAAGACATTTTTGGACTCACCTTGTTGTGCTGTGCTCTCTTGAACAGGAAAGTGGTGCTGAGGTCTTTGGGGGCACATTTTGTCATCAAAGTGTGGCATTCTCTGGATTCATGGTGCTTTCAAAACAACTGGGAACTCTGGAAAAAAAACAAGGTCAAATAATGACGTCAGTGATCTTCAGGTTGGAGCTCTAGAGTTCACAACTTGGAATTCTGAGTCAAAACATATTTTCCAAGTCAGAGCTAGTTTTTTCAGAGTTCCCAGTTGTCTTGGACTCACTGAAGTCTAGATTTCCCAGTTCCGAGTTTCCAGTTGTTTTGAACGCTGCAGAAGTCATGCTGGATTCACAGCATGGCCAATGTATTCAACCTTTTCTGGCTCGGGGTGTTGAATGTTTATCCTTTTAAACCTGGAAAAGAGACCCTTAAAACCCAGACTTGGACTGCACACCCACTCCACTGAATAGCAAGCTAGTGATTGCTTTGCTTTCCTACTCTGCCTTGTTGGCCTCTGTAGTTAGCGTCTGCAAGAGCAGAAAGAGTCTCTTAACAACAAGGAACTTTGGTCCCAAATGAGGACCCAGCCGAGAAGAGATCAACATCCGACGAGCTTCTCCTTCACGTCTTTATTGATTAAAATGACAATTTTTACACTGATTCACTTTCAACCCACTCATTGTTGAATTTGCGATTTCCAACTTGTTGTGTAATATTTATGTCAAATGGCCGATTAGCACCGATACGTTTTATCTATCATTTCTCTTCATATGACAAGGATTGAAAAGGATTTGCCAGTAGATTGTCAACTTGATGCATGACGATGACTGATTGACTAGCTTGCTAGCTAAGAACTTGAAAGTATAATGTTGACATGATCAGCACAATCAAAGCTACCGTAGATATAACCATCATTTTATCTGTGGCCAATGACCTTGAGCCTTCTTGGATGGGCACTTCTAATGTAAATCTATGGCAGCACCCAAGGGGCTTGAATTTTCGAGCTCTCCCATAGATTTTGTGGTGACATAGTGTCCCCATGAGTGACAGAACACTGAGCCAATCACGGCGGAACTAAAGAACATTACCAACTTCTATGCTCCGTATTTTATGTTGGCTGCACCACCACCACAGAAAGCACTGAGCTAGGTTGAAACACCTGTATTGTGGAGCTGCCTTAATCAAGAAATCAAAAAAAGAGTTTGTATGCGGCTTTATTAACTCAATGATCTTTTTTCTTTTTTTTTTACATTGTTTGCAAACTGGTATGTGACACGTATCACTTCCAAAATAACATTCAAAACAGAAGAAAAAAAAAAAAATATATATATATATATATACAGTGCCTTCGGAAAGTATTCAGACCCCTTAACTTTTTCCACATTTTGTTACGTTACAGCCTTATTCTAAAATGGATTAAATAAATAAAAAATCCTCAGCAATCAGCACACAATACCCCATAATGACAAAGTGAAAACTGTTTTTTTTATTCAAAATAAAAACTGATGACATTTACATAAGTATTCAGACACTTTGCTATGAGACTCAATTGAGCTCAGGTGCATCTTGTTTCCATCGATCATCCTTGAGATGTTTCGACAACTTGATTGGAGTCCACCTGTGGTAGATTCAAATGATTGGACATGATTTGGAAAGGCACAAACCTGTCTATATCAGGTCCCACAGTTGATAGTGCATGTCAGAGCAAAAAAACAAGCCACGAGGTCAAAGGAATTGTTCATAAAGCTCCGAAACAGGATTATGTCTGGGGAAGGATACCAAAAAATGTCTGCAGCATTGAAAGTACCAATGAACACGGTAGTCTCTTGCATTTTTTGGTAATGCTGCAATTAGTTGGTTGTAATTTTGGGTAGAGCAGACATTTGTCGTGACGCCATTTCCGGTCACAACTTGCATAGAAAAGGCCCATGGAGTTGGTGGAATACTCCTTTAATTCATTGCCATTTACTCAGCTGGGCCAGGGGCGCTTTAATTAGGTCAGGTGGAAATGTCCGACAGATCTCAACTCCATAAAAGGAGGAAATTGCCATCGCCTGATCTCGCTGCTTTCTCTTCCTTAACTCCATCTCATTCAGAAGTTCTGTGCGTCCATGAATCCACGTAAGTCCACCGACTCTGTTACCTTTCATGTTACCTTTCTGAATTATCTGTGGCGATCGGGAGAGTGGGCCATTCAGTTATTGTTTATAGTTATCACCGCGGGGCGCGGCTTGGAGCGCAGCTTCAAACATATTGTGTAATGTGAATTGTCAAAGATCACGGCCCTACGGATGCTCATAGGCCAATTATACAATCGATATGGTTCATGTGTATTGAAATTAATTATATGTACACATGAAGACTGTTGAAAGCGTGAAATGAGAAACGTCATTGTTTGCTAACTGATTGACTTTGATCATGGGGATTATAGATTGTATAACCATTCACTGTTTGTATTCTCATGATTTATGATAAATAGTTGTGAGCCTAAATGACTCGCGGATGATTACTATTGACTTCTTAATGAACTGGACTGTTGAATTCCCTAATTTATGTTAATAATGAATGATATGATTTGATCTTTGATTATGAATTTGATTGTATACATGTTATTTGTTTCCTTTGTGATGCAGCACAGACTACCCAGTAAATATACCACTTTATGGTTAAAGGAATTCCTGCCTCAGTCTCATACATTCCTCTGTCACCTGACCCGTGACCACCTGTTCACCTTCATTGTCAGTCATCCTACCTGTCCAGCTACCCACACAGATTCCACTAATCTTTCAATGGTCCTTCGAGCCGGATGATGACTGAACCAAAGACAGGTGAAAAAGAAATGGAGGCGGAGAGGGAAGAATTGTCTCCACTGGAAGGAAGAAGAGAGGAGGAGAGAGCAGCTGAGGGAAAGGTCTTGGAACAAAGGAAATATCCAGGAGCTAAGCCTAAAGCAACAAAGGCTTCATCCTCAACTACCAGCAGCAGCAGAAGAACCAGGCAAGCCCCTGGTTATCTTAAGGATTATGTGGTCGAGGTTCCGACATCAAAGGGCAAGCCCACCAGAGCTCAAGGTGTTGATGGATCAACTATACATTTCAGCCATCAACCATCCCCTCTGAGCCAAGGACCGGAAACTGCTTTGGAGCAGGAAAGTGGTCTACGTGAAGAACCTATGGAGGAGGTAACTCCCACTGCACAGGTCGACCAGCTTCCAGAGGCAGGCTCCGCTCACCCCTTAACTAATGGGAAATCGTTGAAGCACTCTAGACGGAGTGGGAGTTCGACCAGTGGATACCCCTTTGGAAGTGGCCATGGCAGCCGCCATTCACTAGCCCTCAGCGATTCACAGACCGCTGTCCTACAAGAGAGGATGAAACTATTAGCTTTGGAAGAAATTGAGCGACAGATTGAGGAGGAACGACAGGCTGACGAACGATGTCACCAATTGGATGTGCAGGCCCGTAGAGCTCTACAGGAAAGGGAATTCATTGCCAAGGACCTGGCACAGCAGCGACGGCACCGTCAAGCCAGAAGGGAATTGGAGGAGGCACGGATGGTCACATCCTTCCTGGAGAGGAACGAACAGGGAGTTGACCTGACCACCCCTCCACATGGACCTGTACTGTCTGCCTTTCTTTCCCAATCTGCCCCTCTGGTACAGCATGGCACACAGTCCTCGGAGGCTCCGGGGTCAACAGCCAACACGGAGAACGGGAGACAGGCCGCTCCGCCAGTGACACAAGTTAGCATTTCTCCATCTGGACAAAGCATCACTCCTTCGCCTTTCCGCCAATTACCAACCAAGGCAAATCGTTCCTTTCGTCCAGGGCCAGGCCAGTCCTCAAACAACAGGTCGGAGGGCTCTCGCCCAATTCCGGCTGCCACAAATGGTGGGTCTGGGACAGTAGGGGACCGGCCCAATGAGGCCACAGTGGGCTCATCAGAAGTCCCGGGTTTATCCTTCACGCAACCAGAAGAGGGAGCCAACATTATGAAACTTCTAGTAGCCTCAGCCTATGGAATTCCCAGACCCAAACTGCCATACTTTGAAAATGGAAAGGAGAGTGAATTTGTCCTTTTGGAAATGGCATTGGAGAGCCTACTGGGTATTCACAGTCATCTGTCAGAACGCTACAAATACCAAGTACTAATGGATCATTTGCGGTTTCCCAGTGCATACAGGCTGGCCCAATCCTTTATGCACTCCGCAACACCATACACTGCAGCTCTCCAGGCCCTGAAGGCGAGATATGGTGAGCCACGTCAGCTGGTCCAGAATGAACTAAACAACATCCTGAACACGTCTCCAATTAAAATGGGAGACCATGCTGCCTTCCAGGAATTCTCCCTGGCTGTCCAATCCCTGACCTCGATGCTCCAATCCGTTGAAGGAGAAGACGGGAACGAGCTGAAATGTGGCTCCCACGTGGACAGGCTTCTAAGCAAACTTCCAGTGTACCTCAGAGACAGTTTCATTGAACATTGTTTGAATAAGGGCATCCTGAAAGAGGGCTCGAGAAGCACCTATGCTCTCAGAGACCTGGCCGCATGGTTGGAGGTGAAGGCAAAGGCGAAGAGCATCGCTCACCCAGGCCACAATCTCCGCCATAGCCACAGGGGGAAGGAAGGAGTTTGAACGCCAGCAGGGACAGAAAAGGCCAAATCCCACTACCATGTACTTAAATAGTGAGGCCGGGGAGGAACCCGGGAAGAAGACCCCTCTCAAGAGCAAGAACATCAAATTCCAGCCTTACTGCCCATATTGCAATAGTAAGGGGCACTTCCTTGGCTCATGCCCCAGAGTAAAAAAGCTCACTCAAACTCAATTGAAGGCCTGGATCACTTCAGGCGAGCGATGCTACAAGTGTGCCCGTAGCCATAAGGTGGAGACCTGCACATTGAGGAAACCCTGCAACCGCTGTAAAGAAATCCATCTCACCGTGTTGCATGATCTAATTCCCCAAGCACAGAAGGAGCAGAGTATGCTCATGGTAGGAGCTGCAAAGGAGCTGTATCTCGACCAGCAGAACCGGTCTCCAAGGGTCATGTTGAAGGTGGTCAAGGTCACTCTGCAAAGTGAAGGGAGAAGCATTGATACATTCGCCGTTCTAGATGATGGGTCAGAAAGAACAATCATTCTCACAGCGGCCACCCGTCAGCTTAACCTGGAAGGGACCCCCGAGACCCTTAATCTCAGAACGGTGCGACATGATGTTATCCAAATGAAAGGCTCTGCTGTAACCTTTAGCATTTCACCTTCAGGAAACAGGGACGTGGCCTATAACATCACCAATGCCTTCACGGCAGATGGCTTGAATCTCGCAGAGCACTCCTGCCCGATAAGTGTTCTACAGAAACAATATCCTCATCTACGAGGATTGCCTCTTCCTAACCTGGCCAGAGTAGCACCACTTATCCTGATTGGGTCAGACCACCCACATCTCGTCACCCCGACTGAGCCTATACGAGCTGGACCAGAAGGAGGACCCATTGCTGTCCATACATCCTTGGGTTGGGCTGTGCAAGGTCCATCCCATCTACTTCTCTCCACCCAAGCTGTACAGTCACAGCAAGTCCTCTTCACCAGAAGCAATCCAGATGCAGCCACTGACCTCCTTCGGAATGTTGAGATGCTCTGGAAGATGGACACCTTCTCCAACCGGAAGCTACAGGAGGTCACTCGCTCGAAAAATGACTCCTATGCATTAGACCTCCTGGAGAAGAGCACCACCACCACTGAAATGGATGGCGTTCGCAGGTATGCAACCCCACTGCTACGGGTGCCCAACCATCCTCCTCTGGCAACCACGACACGGGCTGTACTCCCACTACTGCGTGGAACGGAGCGACGCCTGGTGAAGAATCCTGAGCTTGCAGAAGTTCATAACCGAGAGATTCATAACCTTGTGAAGGCAGGCTACGTCACTGAAGTGACAGCTCATGAAGAGGGAAACGCACTCCGTGAATCCTGGTATCTCCCTCACCATGTTATCCAGCAACATGGTGGGAAGTATAGACTTGTCTTCAACTGTTCATTCCAAGCAGCTGGTCAAAGCCTGAATGACTGTCTACTCCCCGACCAACCTTAGGTCCTTCCTTGCTCGGTGTCCTTCTCCGGTTCCGGCAGCACTCTACAGCCATCAGTGGAGACATCAAAGCCATGTTTCATCAGATTCGTTTACTGCCTTCCGACACCACACTGCTCCGGTTCATATGGCGAGATATGGAACGAGATGCAGAGCCCACAATCTATGAATGGCAGGTACTCCCATTTGGCACCACCTGCAGTCCTTGCTGTGCCATATACGCTCTGCAGAGACACGCACGGGAGCATCCAGACAGTGACCCAGAAGTATTGGATTCAGTGGAAAATGCCTTCTATGTGGATAACTGCTTACAGAGCATCCCATCCACGGCTGAAGCGAAATCACTCCTTGATAAAGTGCGGAATCTCCAGTCCAAAGGGGGATTTGAGGTCCGACAGTGGGCTAGTAACAGAGCGGAGGTTATCCAGCACCTCCCGCCACAAGCTAGGTCCAGTAGCAGTGAACTATGGCTAACGCAGTCTGGTGCTAACCCAGAAGAGCCCACTCTAGGACTGAGGTGGAGCTGCATACCGGATACCCTGGGGTATAAGCACCGCTCATCCCCGAGTACCGAAACCCCCACTCTGCGCACCATCTATCGGACCCTGGCCAGTCAATACGATCCCCTTGGGTATATCCTGCCATACACAACACGGGCCAAAGTCTTAGTCCAGGACCTGTGGCAGACCAAGAGGGACTGGGATGAACCAATCCACCCGGCTGACCTAGTGGAACGATGGATCTGTTGGGAAACTGAGTTAACGGAGCTCTCTGATGTCCAAATGCCAAGATGTTATGTACCATCCTGTGCTGACCAACTGGGATCATGCCTGGAACTGCATGTGTTCTGTGACTCTTCGGCGCGAGCTTATGGGGCTGTTTCCTATCTTAGAGTGGGGGATAAGGCAGGCCACACCCATGTCTCCTTTGTCATGGCCAGGTCCAGGGTCGCACCCAAGAAGCAGTTGTCAATGCCTAGGCTGGAACTCAGTGCTGCCCTTTCCGGAGCCCAGTTGGCCTCTACCTTGCGAGCCGAGCTCACCTTGCCAATCCAACGGGTCATCTACTGGAGTGATTCGACCACTGTATTGACCTGGCTCAAGTCGGAGTCCTGCAGGTATAAGGTGTTTGTCGGAACTCGCATTGCGGAAATCCAAGAACTAACAGAAGTCCAGGACTGGAGGTATGTTGATAGCATAAACAATCCTGCTGATGACATTACTAGAGGTAAAACCCTTAAGGAATTGGCTAAACCCCATCGCTGGAGCTTGGGACCACCATTCTTGTCCCAACCAGAGAAAGAGTGGCCGACAGCCCCCAGGCGTGCGGCCCCTCCGCAACCAACTGAAGCTCATGAGTTAAGGAAGTCCGCCCAATGCTACAGCATTTCTACGGAACCAACAACGGCTCTCCCTGACCTAACACAATCCCACACACTGCCGGATCTGATCACAGCCACAAACCAGACCTCAGATGGGGTGGCTTCTATACCTACCTCCCTCGCGGCAGAGACACTACTCCTCCAGCAAGCACAAGCGGTTAGCTTCCCTGAGGAGTTGAAAGCTCTGAAAGCAGGTAGGGAAGTGGCTAAGGGCAGCCGTCTTCTCTCTCTTGCCCCAGAATATGATCCAATCCTTGGAGTGATCAGAGTCGGAGGGGAGGCTGCGCCAAGCAGAGGTTTTGGACCCAGATGCTATCCACCCAATTATCCTTGACTCCAGACACCCTCTTACCAGGCTCCTCATCAAGAGTTATGATGAGTGGCTTCTCCACCCAGGGCCAGAGAGGGTCTATGGGGAGATGAGGCGGAAGTACTGGATAATTGGAGGACGAGGAGCCATTCGTAAGCACCAATACGCCTGCGTAGAATGTCAGAGATGGCGGGCCGGAGCTACGGTGCCCAAAATGGCAGATTTACCCCCTGCTCGCTTGCGCCTCCTTAAACCACCCTTCTGGTCAACAGGAGTAGATTGCTTTGGCCCCTTGATGATCAAGTTAGGTCGTCGTGTGGAAAAGCGCTGGGGCATTCTATTCAAGTGTTTGACAACCAGATGTGTCCACCTGGACCTACTGGAAAGTTTGGATACTGAAGCCTTCCTCATGGCCCTACGGCGGTTTATCTCCCGACGGGGGAAACCCTACGAGATTCTGGCTGACAGAGGTACGAACTTCAAGGCAGGAGAAGCCAGGTTGGAGGAAGCCTTCCAAGCCATGGAACCCAGCCTCCAGGATCAGCTGATGGACCAACAAATCTCATTCAAATTTAACCCTCCAGGCGCTCCTCATTTTGGAGGAACATGGGAGCGAGAGATCAAATCTGTAAAGACGGCCTTACGAGTCGTACTAGGGGACCAAACTGTCACTGAAACTGTCTTGAGGACCGTCCTGATAGAGGTGGAAGGGATTCTGAACTCCAAACCCTTGGGATATCTCTCTGCAGACATCGCTGACCCCGATCCGGTTACACCGAATATGCTCTTGATGGGACGACGAGATGCGTCACTTCCTCAAGCCATGTATGCTGATACCAACCTCGTAGGCAGACGCCGGTGGCGACACAGCCAAATCTTAGCTGACCATTTTTGGACCCGATTCATTCGGGATTACCTACCAAGTCTACAGCACAGAGGGAAATGGCGGAGAGAAATGGCCAGCCTGGAAACTGGCCAAGTAGTAATGATGGTGGACCCTCAGCTGCCTCGAGCCTCCTGGCCAGTGGGCCGTATAACTAAGACCATGCCTGGGATCGATGGTCGTGTTAGATCAGTGGAGATCCAGGTGAAGAACCGGACATATATCCGGCCAGTTGCCCGACTGATTCCTCTCCCTGAGATGACAGAGGACGGGGAGCAATGAGCCTTTTTTGAGGAGTGTGGAATTTAACAAATTTCCGGGGTGGCTGTAGAAAAGGCCCATGGAGTTGGTGGAATACTCCTTTAATTCATTGCCATTTACTCAGCTGGGCCAGGGGCGCTTTAATTAGGTCAGGTGGAAATGTCCGACAGATCTCAACTCCATAAAAGGAGGAAATTGCCATCGCCTGATCTCGCTGCTTTCTCTTCCTTAACTCCATCTCATTCAGAAGTTCTGTGCGTCCATGAATCCACGTAAGTCCACCGACTCTGTTACCTTTCATGTTACCTTTCTGAATTATCTGTGGCGATCGGGAGAGTGGGCCATTCAGTTATTGTTTATAGTTATCACCGCGGGGCGCGGCTTGGAGCGCAGCTTCAAACATATTGTGTAATGTGAATTGTCAAAGATCACGGCCCTACGGATGCTCATAGGCCAATTATACAATCGATATGGTTCATGTGTATTGAAATTAATTATATGTACACATGAAGACTGTTGAAAGCGTGAAATGAGAAACGTCATTGTTTGCTAACTGATTGACTTTGATCATGGGGATTATAGATTGTATAACCATTCACTGTTTGTATTCTCATGATTTATGATAAATAGTTGTGAGCCTAAATGACTCGCGGATGATTACTATTGACTTCTTAATGAACTGGACTGTTGAATTCCCTAATTTATGTTAATAATGAATGATATGATTTGATCTTTGATTATGAATTTGATTGTATACATGTTATTTGTTTCCTTTGTGATGCAGCACAGACTACCCAGTAAATATACCACTTTATGGTTAAAGGAATTCCTGCCTCAGTCTCATACATTCCTCTGTCACCTGACCCGTGACCACCTGTTCACCTTCATTGTCAGTCATCCTACCTGTCCAGCTACCCACACAGATTCCACTAATCTTTCAGTAGGAAAGGATGAAACAGCGTCTGTGCCACCAGCAAGTACAGATAGTAACGTTATTATAAATCCCCTCGCACGGTCCCCGCAGCCGGACATCTTTCTCACGGTTTCTGGAGGGAAATGCTGTAGGAATGCTCAAACAGTGTCGCTCATTGAGCCGACAGAAACTTTCAACCGGTTTTCCCCATTAAGCAACGAGTCGGAGTCAGAGGCCGAACCTTCTCTTGTCACTACTCCTCCCGTTACGGGGTCTGAGACACCGAAGCTTCCCACCATTAGCTCTGACAAATTGAAAACCCTAGTCATTGGCGACTCCATTACCCGCAGTATTAGACTTAAAACGAATCCTCCCCAGATATCCTTCTAGTGGTGTGGGGGCTGTGCTTTGACAAAGTGGGTGGGATTATATCCTTCCTGTTTGGCCCTGTCCAGGGGTATCATCGGATGGGGCCACAGTGTCTCTTGACCCCTCCTGTCTCAGCCTCCAGTATTTATGCTGCAGTAGTTTGTGTCAGGGGGCTAGGGTCAGTTTGTTATATCTGGAGTATCTGGAGTCTCCTGTCTTATCCGGTGTCCTGTGTGAATTTAAGTATCGTAGGACCTGAGCCCTAGGACCATGCCTCAGGACTACCTGGCATGATGACTCCTTGCTGTCCCCAGTCCACCTGGCCGTGCTGCTGCTCCAGTTTCAACTGTTCTGCCTATGACTATTATTAATTGACCATGCTGGTCATTTATGAACATTTGAAGATATTGGCCATGTTCTGTTATAATCTCCACCTGGCACAGCCAGAAGAGGACTGGCCACCCCTCATAGCCTTGTTCCTCTCTAGGTTACTTCCTAGGTTTTGGCCTTTCTAGGGAGTTTTTCCTAGGCACCGAGGTTCTACACCTGCATTGCTTGCTGTTTGGGGTTTTAGGCTGGGTTTCTATACAGCACTTTGAGATATCAGCTGATGTACGAAGGGCCATATAAATACATTTGATTTGATTTTGTATTTGATTTGAAGTCGCCATCATTCTTAAATGGAAGAGGTTTTGAAGAAGACTCCTCCTAGAGCTCCTCGCCCAGCTAAACTGAGCAATCAGGGGAGAAGTGCCTTGGGCTGGGAGGTGACCAAGAACCCGATGGTCACTCTGGCATTGCTCTAGAGTTCCTCTGTAGAGATAGGAGAACCTTCCAGAAGAACAACCATCTCTGCAGCACTCTACCAATCAGGTTTTTATGGTAGAGTGGCCAGACAGAAGCCACTCCTCAGTAAAAGGCACATGACAGCCCCCTTGGAGTTTTCCATAAGGCATCTAAAGGACTCTCAGACCATGAGAAACAATTCTCTAGTCTGATGAAACCAAGATTGAACTCTTTGTCCTGAATGCCAAGCGTCACATCTATAGGAAACTTGGCACCATGCCTACAGTGACGCATGGTGGTGGCAGCATCATGCTGTTTTTTAAAAGTCAGGATCGAGACGAAGATGCACAGAGTAAAGTACAGATAGATCCTTGATGAAAACCTGCTCCAGAGTGCTCAGGACCTCAGACTGGGGCGGTGGTTCAACTTCCAACAGGTCAACGACGATAAACACGCAGCCAAGACAACTCAAGAGTGGCTTCAAGACAAGTCTCTGAATGTCCCTGAGTGGCCCAGCCAGGGCCCGGACTTGAACCCGATTGAACAGCTCTGGAGTGACTTGAAAATAGCTGTGCAGCAAGAAGAATGGAAGAAACTCACCAAATACAGGTGTGCGAAGCTTGCAGCGTCATACCCAAGACGACTCAAGGCTGTAATTGCTGCCAAAGGTTCTTCAACAAAGTACTGAGTTGTCTAAATACTTATGTAAATGTGATATGAGTTTTTATAAATTTGTAAATATTTCTAAAAAATATTTGTTTTTGCTTTGTCATTATGGGGTATTGTGTGTAGATTTATAAGGGTGAATTCTTTTATAAATCAATTTTAGAATAAGGCTGTAACGTAACAAAATGTGGAAAAAGTCAAGGGGTCTGAATACTTTCCAAAAGCGCTGTACAGTTGAAGTCGAAAGTTTACATACACTTATGTTGGAGTCATTAAAACTCGTTTTTCAACCACTCCACAAGATTCTTGTTAACAAACTATAGTTTTGGCAAGTCCGTTAGGATATCTACTTTGTGCATGACACAAGTAAATTTTCCAACAATTGTTTACAGACAGATTATTTAAGTTATAATTCACTGTATCGCAATTCCAGTGGGTCAGAAGTTGACATTCACTAAGTTGACTGTGCTTTTAAGACAGCTTGGAAAATTCCAGAAAATGATGTCATGACTTTAGAAGCTTCTGATAGGCTAATTGACATCATTTGAGTCAATTAGAGGTGTACACGTGGATGTATTTCAAGGCCTACCTTCAAACTCAGTGCCTCTTTGCTTGACATCATGGGAAAATCAAAAGAAATCAGTCAATTTTATTTTTAGACCTCCACAAGTCTGGTTCATCCATGGGAGCAATTTCCAAATGCCTGAAGGTACCAAGTTCAGCTTGTGGAAGTCTGACCCAAGTCAAACAATTTAAAGGCAATGCTACCAAATACTAATTGAGTGTATGTAAACTTCTGACCCACTGGGAATGTGATGAAAGAAATATAATCTCAAATAATTTTCTCTACTATTATTCTGACATTTCACATTGTAAAAATGAAGTGGTGATCCTAACTGGTCTAAAACAGGGGATTTTTACTAGGATTAAATGTCAGGAATTGTGAAATACTGAGTTTAAATGTAGTTGGCTAAGGTGTATGTAAACTTCCGACTTCAACTGTGTATATATTTCTTGGAGCCCCACCTACCGTGAATGACTGTCAGCACTGCTCATGAGTCTAGTACAACTATCTTCCTACATCTGTTTTACCTTGAAATAATCCAAATTATGAGTAGGCCTGTTTATATATTATTTATAACGCTCCCATTTTGAGCATTTGCAAACAAACATAATATAGCCAAATATGTGTAAAACTATTGTATCCTGTTGATCACATGGACTGTCAGGCCTTGCATTCATAGCCCCATTTATGAATTGGGGCTATGAATGGTGGTAACATATCCCCGGGCCCATCCTTCCGCTTCATTTTACAAGTAGCTGGGCCGCTGTCATTGGACTGAACAGATTGTACAGCTTTCTGAGTGTAGGTTACTTAAAGAACTCCATGAGGCTGCATTTATTTAACTGGGCATATGAACTCTATATAGAGAGGACTGGATTGAGACAGAAGTCCCCATCAGGACTTCAGGATATGTTTTGCTTAGCTAGTACTGTACAGCAAACGTTTGCCTTTCAATCAAAGTCATCAGAATTCAACAGATGCCGATCACACCTCTCTCCATAGAGACCAACACCTGTCATCCAGTTGCTCAATAAAAACACTCAGCAGACCAAGGATGTTGTGTATTATAAACTGAGTGGTTCAAGCACTGAATGCTGATTGGCTGACAGCCGTGGTAAATGACCGTTTTCCACAGGTACGACAAAACATGTATTTTTACTAATTACGTTGGTAACCGGTGTATAATAGTAATAAGGCACCTCAGGGATGGTGGTATGTGTCCAGGCACGTTGTGTAGTGCATAAGAACAGCTCTTAGCCGGGGTTTATTGGCCATATACCACATCGAGTCTCATTGCTTAATCATCCTTTATATATTGGAAGTAATGCAGCGATCAATACTTAATGTTATTTTGGTTCTGGAGAGGTGGTTCTATACAACCATTTCTCTGAAACACGCATGCTTTTTTCCTGTTGTCAACCGGTCTGCAATTGCATTCAAGGTTTTTGATTTACTTAAATATGCTCAGAATGCTAACGTCACGAATGACAAGGAATGAACCCCAACAAAGAGAAAATGCAAATGCATGTGTAATGTGTTGACACTTATGCAGACAGTATCTCAACCACAAAATACCCACCGAAGTCCCGTTAATTCACTTAACCAGTCTGAAGATTTGGACATTTTGCACAAGACATATCATTCCACTGTTTGGGTTATGTTTCTTCCCGGTGCCGAAAGGAAACAGGCAACTTCACTGGTGATTAATGTATTGTCAATGCACAAAATTCTGGTGAGCTGTCATTCCATCTTCTGGGGCAACAAGTTGACAAGCTACACGTAGGCCTAATTATAAATTGACAAATGTACAAAATATGGCCTACCTAAAATGTAATTAAGTAGAAAGTTCTCTAAATTAGGGGTTAAGGTAGCCACTAAGCTACAGTCCAATACAGAGTGTCAAAAGTGGATTGACCTGCACAGGGAGCCTACTTTAAGTGATTTGTTTGACCATCACATGAAATCATACAGCACCCATGAGATGCAGTACTGAGCCTCCACACCCTGCAAAAAACAGCAAACTGGATAAGATGCCACAGTAGCCCATCCAACAAAAAAAAACTACACCAGGATACAAGCTTTTTCCAGTCATTGTAAACAGGATGTTTACATGCAACTCAAGTAGACTACCCAACTACCCTGACCAGTGCAGGAAGTTGGTGCGCATGTAATAGTGGTCAATAGGTGTATTACCTTGGCATAGAAACCTTAAGCTCTGTAATGGCTGAAACAGTAGTTTATCCCACCCATGTTCATTTGACAGACCGTTTGTTGGAGAATAAACCCAAACATATCCCCATCTGAATTTAAACTTTTATTTATGTCAGGCAAGACAAGGTTAATAACACATTTGTATTCATGAATTGAACAAGTTTCAGAATTTATTGCATGGATGAGAAAGCAGCCCAGGGAGTATAAAACAGATGATTTCTACAGAGAGAATTCAAAGAAAGTTCAGTAGAGGGCAGCAAACCAAATGCAGCAGTCAGATGATCAGTACATTCTGCTTTCAGGAAATGAAGACGAACGTATCCTCTCCCATCCTAATGATAAAAATAATGTCTAAAACACAAGTGGAATACAAATATGCTCAACATCCATATAGGAATTAGCACTAAAAACATTGAGTATACCTCTGTAGCTCTCATGTCAGTAGGCTTTTAGTGAAGGGCAATTGTGTTCTACAGTAACACCCCCCCCCCATGCTAAGTAGTGAGGAGCTGTAGGCTACCTGGTACTCTTCCAGTTGTCTGCAGGGCATGAAGCCACAGAGCGCAGCATCCACAGGGTCTTCAGCACTCGCATCCCATCAGGCAGTTGGAAACACTGACCAACCCAAGAGCTACAGGAACCTGGGGAAGGGGAGGGGGGGCAGGCAATGTGATGCAGTTGCAGAACATTGGAATTTGACCAGTCACATCCATTGTTACAGTCAAGGTAATTCAGATTGAAACAAGGGCAACATTGTGGAAGGTTGGAGAGAAGTGGTGCAAGAAGTTACGAATAATTCATTATCTAAATATTGCACAACATTAGACCTTGCTGAACACGGCAAGGTTTACACACCTGCCTCCCATAACACAGAGAAAGCCACAGAGGTTTGCAGACCCCGATTACTAGTCACACCCAGTAGCTTGGCCTGTTTTGGTCCTGTGACTCCTGGAGCAGTCTCCACTGCACTCTGATAACGGCCTCGGAGCTCAGAACCGACCGCCTCAATATCAAGTACAGAGCCCAGCTCATTTCGCCACACTCCCGTCACATTGCATGGGATTGCCTGGAAGAACACATGCAAAATAAGGTCACCACTACTGTGTCAATAACAGCAGATATACTATGTCATGAAATGTATCTAAAACAGGAAGTAAAAGCAAGTCTCTGATTTTTATCTACTACGTGATCTGTATTGTTACACTGCTTAAATTGTAATAGTGGAGCCCACTGATTAATTATATTTTTACCTGAGGTAGCAGCAGTCCCAAAATCACAGCATGGACACTGATATACTTTGCAACAAAACTCATCATGTTGGATTATTTCAAGTTGCTTTGCTGAACAGCTCATTCCCTTCTTATACTGATTTACCAAGTTACTATACACTCCCCCAACCAATCAGCTCCTGCCCTTTCTAACAAGACTTAATTGATGAACAGGGTGTAGATCTCAATAGTCTAGCTGTCACTTCTTACCAGCAGTTAAAAAGCAATGCAGATTGAGGAAAAGAGGACTTTTGAAATTAACCCCTAATTTGAACATTTGCAGCAGGTGTTTCTTCTCTATCAACACAAGTCCTCTCACAAGAGTTTCTAGTTTATTGGCTGTAGGTTAACCGATTGGCCAATGAAATGTACACCCGTCTCGACAATTCTCAAACATGAACCAGGTTTCCATCCAAACGTTTTATGTGATTAAGGTACGTCGGATAGACAATGTCATAATAGGCCTGATGGAAATAAACATTTTGTCGGTAAACTTTCACAATGTCCACGAAACAAAATAACCTAGACATGGTGGATCTTTTGTGCCGGTAAAATGAACTATGCGAGCAATGTTGGTGGAGACGACTTTATGCGAAAAGATTCATAAAATAACCATCATATCGAAATAAACTTGGGGGTCACGCAATGATATGGTGTGTGGTCCTCCCACTACTACTCGTAGGGGAAGCATACACTTTATTAGACTACAAATTAAATACATGATGAATTTCCCAGGGTGGTGAAAGTGCACGGTATATGCTTGACGCTTCTTTCCAATAAATATCGAGGGTCGTATTCTGGTGATAATGATTGACTAACATTTGACAAATAAAAATAACATCGCTCTTTTGTCCTATAATGTCATTGTTTTGGCTAGAGCGCACGTGCCAATACCAGAATGGGCACATTGGCAACGTAACGCAACATTTGTTTGTGACAAAACCATCAGTAGAGTTGAAAATGCAACGGAAACCCATTTAACTTGTATTTTTTATTCAGTACATGGGAATTTAACCACAAAAGTTATCCGCAACAAGTCCATTTGATGGAAACACGTCTCTGGTGTGAAAATGCACATTTTTAGAATATTCGCATGATAATCTGTCGCCATTTGTATGGAAATCTAGCTATGGACGATGATAAATTCAGCATTATATCATCCTGGGCATATATCTGATACGCATCATCAATTCAATCGATACAGAAAACGATGTGTTATGTTGATCAATAGAGGGTGCTATTTTATCGGACTTGAACAAGGTTACTCCATCACTCCGTGAGAGCTGGAAAGCATAATTGTTAACAACTTATAACAAACATTAATTAAACTGTAAAGAACCATGTGCCCTAGTCAATGTATGACTGGACTAACATTACGTTTGTATATCTTCCTCACATAGATATATCATTCTGAAATCTGTCTTTGAAATCGTTAGGCCACTACAGCGATGCAATTTTGATTCACAGGTAAATGTACCAACTCAGATAGATTCATTGGTCGCATCACCTCACCAGTAGCATGAGGTTAATCGTGTGGTCATGTGGTTAACTATTTTCGGACAGCTTATCCAATATCAAAATTTTTCAAAATGGATTTTCACTTTTTCATTAATAAACCCCATACCAGACACTCTCCGCTGGGTTATATTCTACTATAGGCTTGAGGGGTAAATGTGTCAGTCAGAGTAGAGCAGTGAGCACATTGTGAAAGCTATCAAGACTTGCCAGTCACCTTATGTAATCAACACCATGAGAGAATCTCAATTGCATACTCCAATTATGACCTCACGTCTTTCTCAAAACCCATTGGATGAGAAATCCAGAGGTCCCGTCCCTTTGACCTTATCCTCCAATGAGCTTTGAGCAGTAGGAAGGAGTAGCTATTTAGAGATTCCCATGACTTGGCATATTCTACCCCACCTCAAAAACTGTGACTTTTGATATAGATGGTGGTTCTTTTGGGCTTGATGGGTTGTAAATTGGATATTTACACTAACATTCGATATCCTGTCTTAATTTAACTGACGGAAATTACACTATGGTTTTATGGTCTTGCTTAAAAAACGATATATATTAGTGAGTGAAACACACTCGACTGGCCTCACATGGGGTAAATTATTTTATTATGATGATCAAACTTTATTGCTTTAGGTGTGTGTGGGGGAGGTAGGAGGGAGGGAGGGTGACGGGTTCCTGTCAGACAGACAGAAACAGCATTATAAACAGTGATGGATTTACAGAATCGTGTGAAGCTGGAAAAATGAGCTTTTTGTATATTTTTATGTGGTAGTTTATTTACATTGGCTTTGATATTCAAAGTAGATCTTCAAAATATTCATAATGCAGCTTAGTTCATTTTAAATATCAGACATTCTGTGTCTATCCATGTTTACAGCATATAGGCCTATACTACCATTACTCATTATACATTTTCTCATATCCCAGTAATATAACATATGTTAAGTAGCCTCCATTTATATTAGGATACTCAGTTTCATAAACTTCAAATTTTCACTCTAATTTTGTGGGAAATGTTTTCCTGGAGCTCCACAGTTGTCAGAGCAGCTTGGTAACCAGGCACGGAGGGCTCTCCATCAAGCAGCATTGAACAGTGTGGGTGTTCGACACTCATGACAGAGGTGTTCCTCCAGTAATCAAAGCCATTGATCCTGGCATCTAAGGGTCATGCAAGGCCATTGATTAGGCTAAACCAGAGGGATCCTATAATAACCTGGACTCTGAACTCTTGTTGTTTTCCAATGATTTGCCAGTGTTGTGGAAATGTCCTGTATTACCAAATCATGAGAGAGCAAACCACACACAAGTCAGAGTTATCATAAAGTCCCATCTTTAATTATATGAGCTTCACCATAGCCCTGTGACTCTCAGATCAATTCAGTGTCCATAAATTAATTCTCTGAGAGTGTCAACATAATGGCAACTGAGATCCTTTATAGCAAAGACACACCCATCTAAACTCACATGACAAATAACAGATCTTAGGAACATTACACAAACCTTTTACTTGAAAAAAAGTTGAATCCTTTAGGCAGACAGCATTAGCTATAAATTATCCTTCAGTTTGGTCTCCTAAACCGAAGTTCCTATCTCGTTCTTGGTACCACTTAGAACCAAAACATTACCTCTTTCAATGGCATATTGAAAGCACATATCAATTGTCAATTTCTAGATACTCCCATAAAAAATACAACCCCTCCTGGACAAGCTTACAGAGAGAAGAGTGACTGGCACACAGACTTTGTGGAGCCACCTAACTGGTTCCCCATTAATCACACCATCCCTTCACATGGTTTAGGAATAGTGACAGACACATTCACAGATAAGACTAACCCGACCTCTCCCCTCTCTGGGCCCAATGAACCTTTGCCACATAAGCATACTTATGAAAAAAAAACATCTTATTTATCAATGTTACCTAAAGGATTCTGCTACCACACCAGGCACATTATTCTGTACTTTTCCTATTTTCTTTGTCAACTTCAATGATTTGTATTTGTTAAAGCTGCATATACAAACCATAAAGGCACAGATTTGTTATTGTAATCTAATCCACTGAAAATAATGACATTGAATGGGTGCCACTGACGTATCACTAATACTATAAATATATACACTGCTCAAAGAAATAAAGGGAACACTAAAATAACACATCCTAGATCTGAATGAATGAAATATTCTTATTAAATACTTTTTTCTTTACATAGTTGAATGTGCTGACAACAAAATCACACAAAAATGATCAATGGAAATCAAATTTATCAACCCATGGAGGTCTGGATTTGGAGTGACACTCAAAATTAAAGTGGAAACCCACACTAGAGGCTGATCCAACTTTGATGTAATGTCCTTAAAACAAGTCAAAATGAGGCTCGGTAGTGTGTGTGGCCTCCACGTGCCTGTATGACCTCCCTACAACGCCTGGGCATGCTCCTGATGAGGTGGCAGATGATCTCCTGAGGGATCTCCTCCCAGACCTGTACTAAAGCATCCGCCAACTCCTGGACAGTCTGTGGTGCAATGTGGCGTTGGCGGATGGAGAGAGACATGATGTCCCAGATGTGCTCAATTGGATTCAGGTCTGGGGAACGGGTGGGACAGTCCATAGCATCAATGCCTTCCTCTTGCAGGAACTGCTGACACACTCCAGCCACATGAGGTCTAGCATTGTCTTGCATTAGGAGGAACACAGGGCCAACCGCACCAGCATCTGGTCTCATAAGGGGTCTGAGGATCTCATCTCGGTACCTAATGGCAGTCAGGCTACCTCTGGCGAGCACATGGAGGGCTGTGCGGCCCCCCAAAGAAATGCCACCCCACACCATGACTGACCCACTGCCAAACCGGTCATGCTGGAGGATGTTGCAGGCAGCAGAATGTTCTCCACGGCATGTCCAGACTGTCACGTCTGTCACATGTGCTCAGTGTGAACCTGCTTTCATCTATGAAGAGCACATGGCGCCAGTGGCGAATTTGCCAATCTTGGTGTTCTCTGGCAAATGCCAAACGTCCTGCACAGTGTTGGGCTGTAAGCACAACCCCCACCTGTGGACGTCGGGCGCTCATACCACCCTCATGGAGTCTGTTTCTGACCGTTTGAGCAGACACATGCACATTTGTGGCCTGCTGGAGGTCATTTTGCAGGGCTCTGGCAGTGCTCCTCCTGCTCCTCCTTGCACAAAGGCGGAGGTAGCGGTCCTGCTGCTGGGTTGTTGCCCTCCTACGGCCTCCTCCACGTCTCCTGATGTACTGGCCTGTCTCCTGGTAGCGCCTCCATGCTCTGGACACTACGCTGACAGACACAGAAAACCTTCTTGCCACACAGAAGTGTGATTGACTTGGAGTTACATTGTGTTGTTTAAGTGTTCCCTTTATTTTTTTGAGCAGTGTATATATGATTTATATTTTGTTAGGGTCCCCTGGAGGTTGGACCCCTCCCCAATATGAACACGTCAAAAACCATGGCAAAATGTTTAGATTTACAGGAAATTAGCTTTAAAACTGTCATATTTTCTCTCAGCCTTGTCACGACTCCGACCGAAGGACCCCTTCCCGTTCGGGTGGCGCTCGGCGGTCGTCGTCGCCGGCCTACTAGCTACTACTGATTATTTCCTCCCCCTCCTTATGTGTTGATTGAGTGCACCTGTTTTGAATTAGGTAGTAGGCTTTATTAGTCAGCCGGCCCGCAGAGTTCCTTGTGCGGGATTAATTATTGTGACCATCTGTTTTAGTGTACTTGTGTGCACGTCTATTGGGTTTTGTGTTTTTCCCATTTTGTGGGTTTTCCCTGGACCGTTTAAGTCCCCCTGTTTGTTCATTACGCCGTGTGTGTTCGTGTGGGTTGGCTTATGTTCGCCGTTTGTCGGTGCATTAAAATGGCACTCACCTGAACTCTCTGCTTCCTGCGCTTGACTCCTCACCCACTACACTCAGATCGTTACAAGCCTCATGTCAAAATGAATAGAATAGCAAGAAATTAGCTTTACATCTCAACATTTTCTCTCTGCCCCATAGCTAAATGTATATAATTGCAAGCCCAGGAGCTAGTGGTCCTTGATGTCAGGCTGAACAGCACTGTGGCTGAGGTCGGGGAACAGAAGAAGGACCTGACACGTCAGAAAACAGAAGTAGTGCAACTGTGGAGGGAGCATTTTGGTACGTACACACAGTACAGACCCTCTTGTTTACAGGTCAACAATCTCCTCTGGTAGTGACATTACAAAGTCTGTTACTGCTGAAGAGAACAAATTAAAGGATGAATCTCAAAAACAATACCATGGTGTTTGGTAATGTTGTCGTTGGGAGTTAGTGTATTAATTGTGATATATTTCCTTTGGGTCAAGCCCGGGAACTGAAGGCCCTTAATGGCAAGTCAAACAACACTGAGATTCAGCTTGAGGAGCAGGGGACAGAAGTGGGGAAGCTGAGAGCTATGGTGGATAACCTGAAGAAAGTTGAAGTAGTAGCACTGTGTAGGGAGCACTATGGTACGTGCGATTTTACATTTAAGTCAAAAATTACCTCTGTCATACAAAAAAAGGTTTGTGGTACTGCTAAAGAGAGCAATACATTATTACACAGATGTTATTTGGTAATGTTGTCATGGGAGGTAGTGTCATATCTTTCCCTTAGCTCAAGCCCGGGAACTAGAGGCCCTTATTACCAGCTCAAACAACACTGAGATCCAGCTACAAGAGCAGGAGTCAGAGGTGGTGGAGCTTAAAGGTGAGGTTGACGAGCTGAAGAAAGCAAGTTCATGTGCGGCGAAGTGTACACTTTAGACATCATTACGTATAGTGCTTTGAGTTGTTGACTTTACAGTAACGTAAAAATCCGTGCATCGATAATTAGTTGTGCCACAACGTTTTTACCTTGTGATGACATTGTGTTCACAGACACACCAAAGGTGTCATTCTCTGCATCTTTAGGAATTGATGGCTACTTTGGAACTTTCTCAACAATATTTACTATTATTTACTATTATGACCTGATCAACAAGAGAGTAGATGTAAACATTGGAGATGCTTTATAGCAATAACCCAGTGCTGTGATTGGGGACATTGCCCTGTGTAGGGTGCACTCTTTCGGATAGGACGTTAATTGGGTGTCCTGACTCTCTGAGGTCATTAAAGATCCCATGGCACTTATCGTAAGAGTAGGGGTGTTAACCCCGGTGTCCTGGCTAAATTCCCAATCTGACTTTCAAACCATCAGTCACCTAATAATCCCCAGTTTACAATTGGCTCATTCATCCCCCTCCTCTCCCCTGTAACTATTCCCCATGTCGTTGCTGCAAATGAGAATGTGTTCTCAGTCAACTTACCTGGTAAAATAACAGATAAATAAATTAAGTGTTTCTTATACAGCAAATATATTTCAGCATTTTAATTCTTTATAAAATATTAGGCCATATCTTCTTGCTGTGGGAAAATGTACACAGCATATAATATATTCATAAGGACCTATAGATAAGTATGTAGAGCCACCACAATGAGCTTCAGAGGCACTGGACTTTCAATTACAGCACATGAAAGTATAGCACAGTAACCCACATTGTTGAATTAAGTATGGTGATTTTGTCTATTCTCTGATACAGGTAAATTCACTGCACCAGTGAGAGGAGCATACTACTTCAGATTTACTGTTGCAGGGGCTGACAGTGCATCCAGCAGGGGTGCAGCACTTATTAAGAACACTGCTACGATGATGTATATTTTAGACAATGACAGAGTCACAGGCCTTGATCATTTCTCCAGTGGGATCACACTACAGCTGGAGAAATGGGACACGGTCAACATGCGCTTGGGTCCTAAGCAAAAGTCTATGATGATACTCAAAACCATAACTCATTCAGTGGCTTCCTGCTCTTTGCGAGGTGAGCACGGAACATGTTTGTACATGAGAACACCTGATGTTTCTGGAAGGTCAAATGGGTCAATAAATATTTTATCATAAGTTGCATGTTTAGTTGTATCACAGTCACTGAGTACATTGAATAAAATTAAATAAAGATTTGCATTGACAGCACCGAGGTTACAGAAGTGCCTGAAATCAGTTGCTTGATTGTACAAAATGCTGACAAATAATCCAGTGGCACATTGGTTTATCTATTGCAAACCTAATAGTATTTAAAAATCTAATTTAGTTCTGTTAAAGTAGTTAAAAACTACATGATAAAAACAGATTGAAGATGGCCGTCACCATGTAATTAGAGGTTTATAGTGTACCTCCACTATTGTGGATAGAGATATCCTATGCAGTGTGTAGGGACCGGAATCATTGACCATGATTACATGCCGACAGTATTCCAGTTAATAGCTCATGTCCCGCTTAAGGTCTTACTCAGGAAAAGCTGTTAAAACACACCTTTGATTTCCCGCAATGAGTGACCCTGAATAAACAGAATATTCCTCTTAAATTCATATGGGCTAAATAGAATAGTAACTGAAATATGAACATTGACTGTAGGCCTATAACATCTCACATCATTTATATACTCCTGCAGAGATATGCATTTCCGGCAGTGAAATGTTAATTCATCTTGGGAACTGGAGTGGAGATATTTCAGCACCGAGAAAATGCAAATGTGTCGTGTTGACACTTACGCACAGTATCTCAACCACAAAATATGCACCCAAGACAAGTTATTAATTTCCTTAAAAACAAACCGATGACATGGACATTTTGCTCAAGACCAATCTGTTTTCTAAAACAGGCAACTTTACTGGTGATTACTATTGCAATAATTAATGCAAGACATTCTGGCGAGCACTCGTTCCGTTTTCTGGGGCAACAAGTTGACAGAAGCTACATGTAGGCCTAGTAAGTTGACAATGTCAGAAATATGGCCTACCTGTAATTTCAATAAGTAGAAAGTTCTCTAAATTAGGGGTGAAGGTAGCCACTAAGCTACAGTCCAATACAGAGTATCAACAAAATAAGTGGATTGACCTGCACAGGGAGCCTACTTTTTGAAGTGATTTGTTTGACCATCACATGAAATCACACAGCACCCATGATATGCAGTACTGGGCCTGCACACCCTGCAAAAAACAGCAAACTGGATAAGATGTGTACATGCCACAGTAGCCCGTCCCCCCCAAAAAAATCCAAACCGGGATGCAAAATTTTTCTGGTCATTGCAAACAGGATATGTTTAATTTCAACAACTCAAGTAGACTACCCAACTACCCTGACCAGTACAAGAAGTTGGTGCGCATGTAATAATGGTCAATAGGTTTATTACCTTGGCATAGAAACCTAAAGCTCTGTAACGTCTGAAACAGTAGTTTATCCCACCCATGTTCATTTGACAGACCGTTTGTTGGAGAATAAACCCAAACATATCCCCATCTGAATTTAAACTTTTATTTATGTCAGGCAAGACAAGGTTAATAACACATTTGTATTCATGAATTGAACAAGTTTCATAATTTATTGCATGGATGAGAGAGCAGCCCAGGGAGTATAAAACAGATGATTTCTACAGAGAGAATTCAAAGAAAATTCAGTAGAGGGCAACAAACCAAATGCAGCAGTCAGATGATCAGTACATTCTGCTTTCAGGAAATGAAGACGAACGTATCCTCTCCCATCCTAATAATAAAAATAATGTCTAAAACACAAGTGGAATACAAATATGCTCAATATCCATATAGGAATTAGCACTAAAAACATTGAGTATACCTCTGTAGCTCTCATGTCAGTAGGCTTTTAGTGAAGGGCAATTGTGTTCTAGTTATATCCCTGCCAAACCCCCCCCCCCCATGCTAAGTAGTGAGGAGCTGTAGGCTACCTGGTACTCTTCCAGTTGTCTGCAGGGCATGAAGCCACAGAGCGCAGCATCTACAGGGTCTTCAGCACTCGCTTCCCATCAGGCAGTCGGAAACACTGACCAACCCATGAGCTACAGGAACCTGGGGGGGGGTTCATCATAACATTGGCATTTGAACAGTCACATCTATTGTTACAGTCAAGGTAATTCAGATTGAAACAAGGGCCACATTGTGGAAGGTTGGAGAGAAGTGGTGCAAGAAGTTAGAGGCATTTCTTATGTAAATATTGCACAACATTAGACCTTGCTGAACACATCCCATGGTTTACACACCTGCCTCCCATAACACAGAGAAAGCCACAGAGGTTTGCAGACCCCGATTACTAGTCACACCCAGTAGCTTGCCCTGTTGTTCTGGACCCGTGACTCCTGGAGCAGTCTCCACTGCACTCTGATAACGGCCTCGGAGCTCAGAACCGACCGCTTCAATATCAAGCACAGAGCCCAGCTCATTTCGCCACACTCCCGTCACATTGCATGGGATTGCCTGGAAGAACACATGCAAAATAAGGTCACCACTACTGTGTCAATAACAGCAGATACATTTCATTACATAGTATATCTAAAACAGGAAGTAAAAGAAAGTCTCTGATTTCTACCTACTACTTGATCTGTATTTGTTACACTACTCAAATTGTAATAGTGGAGCCCACTGATTAATTATATTTTTACCTGAGGTAGCAGCAGTCCCAAAATCACAGCATGGACACAGATATACTTTGCAACAAAGCTCAACATGTTTGATTATTTCAAGTTGCTTTACTGAACAGCTCATTCCCTTCTTATACTGATTTATAAAGTTACTATACACTCCCCCAAACCAATCAGCACCTGCCCTTTCTAACAATAATTAATTGATGAACAGGGTGTAGATCTCAATAGTCTAGCTGTCACTTCTTACCAGCAATTACAAGTAAATGCAGATTGAGGAAAGGAGAGGAAAAGAGGACTATTGAAATGCACCCCTAATTTGAACATTTGCAGCAGGTGTTTCTTCTTTATCAACACAAGTCCTTTCACAAGAGATTCTAGTTTATTGGCTGTACGTTAACCGATTGGCCAATGGAATGTACACCCGTCTCGACAATTCTCAAATATGAACCAGGTTTCCATCCAAACTTTTTATGTGAGTTAAATCAGAAATATCAAAAAGTTATCCAATATCAAAATTATGATAAATGGATTTTCACTTTTTCATTAATATACCCCATACCAGACACTCTCCTATGGTTATATTCTACTGAAGGCTTGATGGGTAAATGTGTCAGTCAGAGTAGAGCATTGAGCACATTGTGAAAGCAATAAAGTTTTGCCAGTCACCTTATGCAATCAACACCATGAGAGAATCTCAATTGCATTCTCCTAGCGTCCTCTCGCCTAGCCCCATTCTCAAAACCCATTGGATGAGAAAGCCAGAGGTCCCGCCCCTCTGACCTTATCCTTCAATTGGCTTTGAGCAGTAGCAGTGGCTATGCTGGATTAAATGATATGACATTCTATTCTATAAAATAATTTTCCGGTAATGAATATTACCTGATTGAGCTAATCATGTAAATGTAATTAACTAGAGAGTCGGGGCACCACATAATAATATTTATAGAGCTGCTATCTTCCGAATAAACTCTTAAAGACCTAGTAATATTTTACATCAATAGCAGTCAATATGAATTCTCACCTTAATTCAGGCTTATCTGAAAGTTGTACATTCTTGGTTCTGCACGATCCCTGGCTAGCAAGTTGAATCAGCAATACAAAATTGGGTTTAATTAATTTTTTGCTAAATACCTAACTAATCACACAGAATTACACATACACATAATTAATCATACCTTGATTACAAATTACGTCATAAAGGAAAACGTCCCTGGCTGGCGGAACAGATATGACAGCTGGTTACACCAACGAAAAGGGGCTGGGTTTGTGTGAAAGAGCGGGAAGACGGAGGGACACAGGGAGAAGCTGTGCTATCGTAAATACAGTATCTTATGCATTCTAAATTACCGCCCATTTGGAAAAGGAAAATGCAATAAATATTTACTCTGAGCTGCGCTTCAGTAAGTTGGTGGTAGATGGAAGGCCGTGTTGCCCAACCGAGTCCTTTGTCCTTTGAAGAATATCTCTGCTGGTAAATTGGATACGTTGTAGTAACGTTTTTGTGTGGTACACGGAATACTCTGTCTGTTCCTTCCGAACCTGCGTTTGCAGCTGCTCTTGCTAAATCAACGGCTAGGAGGAATCACTTCTGTAGTGAATAATAGTTCAAAGTTCATACCATTCCCAACCAAAGCTCACGCTGATGTTGGCTTCGTTCTGTAGTTATTATCTGAACCATTCTGACATCGGACCGTCGTTCTCATATCCTCGGACCAGGAGGTTATATTGTCGTCAAGGCTTTATATAGGAAGGGAGAGGAGGGAGTGTTTGAAAAGTTGTATAGCCCATGTCCCTTCACCAGGGGTGGGCCACTGATTGAGCATAGCCCTAACCTTATGAAAACCCAAATCTCACAGTTTAGAAGCTAAAATCACATTTCATCCCATCACAAATAATTTCATAATCAAACATTTAAATTGAACAACAATTCCATGTGAATCCGATAACTCTGATGTGTAGACTTTCCACTTTAGAGTTTATGTCATCTTATCATTGATGAGAATGTCTCAGATGACATCCGAACTGATGTCATATTCATTATTAAGTACCACCGCATATGTTCAATTGGTCGGATTACCAGAATATAGTTAATTTCCCCCCACCTTCTGATGTTCCCAGAATCTCTATGTTAACCAAAGAAGTTTGCAAATATAACATCAGTAGGGTAGAGAGAGGAAAAAGGGGGGGAAAGGTATTTATGACTGTCATAAACTTACCCCCAGGCCAACTTCATGACAAATGAGTATGCTATTTAGATTTTCCCATGACTTGGCATATTCTACCCCACCTCAAGAACTGTGACTTTTGAAATAGATGGTGGTTCTTTTGGGATTGATGGGTTGTAAATTGGATATTTACACTAACATTCAATATCCTGTAATTTAACTGACAGAAATTACACACTATGGTTTTATGGTCTTGCGTAAAAAAAACTATATTTTAATGAGTGAAACACACTAGACTGGCCTCACATGGGGTAAATTATTTAATTAGGATGATCAAACTTTATTGCTTTAGGTGTGTGTGTGTGTGTGTGTGTGTGTGTGTGTGTGTGTGTGTGTGTGTGTGTCCGCCCGTCCATCCGTGCGTGCGTGTGAGGGTGTGTACCAGACAGGTTCCTCTCAGAAACAACACATTACTATCAGTGATGGAGTTACAGAATCGTGTGAAGCTGGAATACTGAGATTTTTGTTTATTTTTATGTGGTAGTTTAGTTACATTGTCTTTCGATACTCAAAGACGATCTTCAACAGATTCATTATGCAGATTAGTTTATTTGAACTATCAGGCATTCTGTGTCTATCCATGTTTACAGCAGGTAGGCCTATACCACCATTACTCATGATACATTTTCGCATACCTCAGTGATATAACATATTTATATTATGATTCTTGTTTCATAAACTTCAAATTTTCACTCTAATTGAGCAGGGTGGGCGTTCGACACTCATTACAGAGGTGTTCCTCCAATAATCAAAGCCATTGATCCTGGCATCTAAGGGTCATACAAGGCCATTGATTAGGCTAAACCAGAGGGATCCCATAATAACCTGGACTCTGAACTCTTGTTGTTTGTCACTGATTTGCCCAGCACACTATTCTGTACTTTCCTATTTTCTTTGTCAACTTCAATGATTTTTATTTGTTAATAAAGCTGCATATACAAACCATATAGGCACAGATTTGTTATTGTTATCTAATCCACTGAAAATAATGACATGAATGGGTGCCACTGGCGTACCACTAATACTATAAATATATATATATTAGTTGTCTTTTTGAACGTCGGGCCCCCTCCCCAATATGAACACGTCATAAACCATGGCAAAATGTTTAGATTTACAGGAAATTAGCTTTAAAACAGCAACATTTTCTCTCAGCCTCATGGCAAAATGTATAGATTAGCAGGAAATTAGCTATACATCTCAATATTTTCTCTCTGCCCCATGGCAAAATGTGTATAATTGTAGGCAGTTAGCTGTTTTCCGCAAAAACAACAAATTACAAAAACCTTGCGGGGGGCCTTGCGAAACTGTTTGATATGCCACTGATGGGTGTAAGCAGGATTGCATACATATTATGATTTGTTATCAATTCTCACACAATACAAGATCAGTGCCCAAGCACATAACATTCAAGTAATAAATCGAAATACAACCTTCGGTAATGAAATATCTCTCAATGCTGAAATGAGAAAGCTGTCGGGCCAAATGAGTTACGTTCTCTGGCATAGACAAAATTGTGTTTGCGTGCATAGTGTGTCACATTAGATTAGCATAATGCGCTACCTGCTGCACTACAGAACACACCAGTCCTGATAGACCTGTCTGCTTTTGAAGTGGACCAAAGCCCCAAAGTAGGATGTTGGGATTCAACAGACAGCCCCAATTCATCATGAAAGATTTGGCAGTTCACAGACGCCAATTATTGCACCTGACATGTTATAAATGGGTCCCTGCTCCACTAGATCACACAACAGGGATTGAGTCTGACATGTTAAAAGGGCCTCCTCCATTATACATCACACAGTAGTTGAGTTTATGTCAACCTTTTTGGAGATGGGTTGATGAAAAATGACCACTTGCTGACAGACAAAAGTATCTCAATTGATTTGGATTTCAGTTTACATCAGTTTACATCTGATTTGCTCCCCATAATTTATTGTGACTGCTCAAGAGTGATGTATTGGTAGCTATTTGTTGCATCTTTTTGTTTCAGAACCAGGACTAGACTAGGGAAAGACTGTTGGAACCACCCTGAAGCCACACACTCATGATGAGAGCAGCCGCGGATTCCTCCCCACCCAATAGAGACGAAGGTCATGAGAGCGCACCTCAGCAGTGGGAGGTTGATCCCCAACCGTTGCCATCAACTGTTGTCGATGATACTCCGCTTTTAAATCCTCCATCTTTATCCCGATGTATGACTCTTCTTCCAGATGCTTTGTACAGACGACGACAGAATCCGAGAGGAGTGTGGTATGATAACACTGTGTACAGCGACGCCGACCATCACGACCAACAAATCGTTTCGATGAATACATATGAGGACCACAACGGTATATATCAGACTCAAGTAGAAGAAATCCCTAGGAATTCAGATGTCGAGGCGCACGATTTCGAAAGTCAGTGGGATCATTCTGAGTTCGATCACAGAAACTTCACTCAGAAAACGTAAGTGCGAAACTTGGGAGATAAATCACCATCATAATAGTACCAGGACATTATGTCCTATTAGCAAGAGTGTCCCTTATACTTCAGGTTGAGTTAGTGGAGAAGTCACTTTGATTTTTGTTCGACATTTGATATCAAATCAAAGGAACAAGCTTGCCTTTTATAATGTGCAAAATGTCAATATTTACAGCTGCGAGATGTAATTTTTTGGACGACCCAACGAAATTCACATAGACATTTTTGTTATAGATCTGTCATTCTCATTGAAAGTCTAAGAAGGGGTATATGTGTTCTATGTGCGCTTTTTCAATGCTTCCGGTTGTTACATTTTTGTGTCTTTTGCTTTCAGTTTTGTATGCCAGCTTCAAACAGCTGAAAATATATTTTTAGTTATGGAAAGACATTTCACAGCGGTTTAGATGGTACAATGATTCTCTACACTATACTTGCTTATTTTGTCACATAATCTGAAATTAAGCAAACCATTCCAATTTTAGCAACCAGGAAATGGTGAAGCGATTTCAATCTTAAATTGAAAAATTTTCTTGGTTGTTTTACATGGCAGGCTACACCGCCTTCTTGAAATTATGAATATTAATAAATGGCACAATCTGGGATATGTCATGCTGTTCAATTGTCTTATAATGTAATATATTATAGACATATATTCCTGAATAATAACATATACATTTATGATGAGGAGTGACCATTTTAGTATGTAAATTCTGGTGGGGCAAACCATTTTTTTTTTAAATGCATGCCAGCAAAGCCACTACACAACACAACACTGAACAATACATTAATTGCACTATAACGGTGACAAACGGTGCCACAAACTGTTAGGGCTTACATAAAGCTGTCCCAACAGCAGAGCGTTCTTTTCAGCACCATGGAGTGAATCTTTATCATTGCTACACCTGGCTATCAGCGGAGCCTTGTCTGTCAGGAGGAGTCGGCCACAATTCACCCAACTTATTGTGGGAAGCTTGTGAAGTCTACCCGAAACGTTTGACCCAAGTCAAACAATTTCAAGGCAATGCTACCAAATATTAATTGAGTGTATGTAAACTTCTGACCCACTGGGAATGCGATGAAAGAAATATAAGCTCAAATAAATCATTCTCTCTACAATTATTCTGACATTTCACATTCTAAAAATAAAGTGTTGATCCTAACTGGCCTAAAACAGGGAATTATTTACGCGGATTAAATGTCAGGAATTGTGAAATCCTGAGTTTAAATGTATTTGGCTAAGGTGTATGTAAACTTCCGACTTCAACTGTGTATTTATTTCTTGGAGCCCCACCTACCGTGAATGACTGTCAGCACTGCTCATGAGTCTAGTACAACTATCTTCCTACACCTGTCTTACCTTTATATAATCCAAATTATGAGTAGGCCTGTTTATGATATATTATTTATAACGCTCCCATTTCGAGCATTTGCAAACAAACATAATATAGCCAAATATGTGTAAAACTATTGTATCCTGTTAATCACATGGACTGTCAGGCCTTGCATTCATAGCAATTTATGAATTTGGGGCCATTTATGAATTGGGGCTATGAATGGTGGTAACATATCCCCGGGCCCATCCTTCCGCTTCATTTTACAAGTAGCTGGGCCGCTGTCATTGAACTGAACAGATTGTACAGCTTTCTGAGTGTAGGTTACTTAAAGAACTCCATGAGGCTGCATTTATTTAACTGGGCATATGAACTCTATATAGAGAGGACTGGATTGAGACAGAAGTCCCCATCAGGACTTCAGGATATGTTTTGCTTAGCTAGTACTGTACAGCAAACGTTTGCCTTTCAATCAAAGTCATCAGAATTCAACAGATGCCGATCACACCTCTCTCCATAGAGACCAACACCTGTCATCCAGTTGCTCAATAAAAAAAAACTCAGATCAAGGATGTTGTGTATTATAAACTGAGTGGTTCAAGCACTGAATGCTGATTGGCTGACAGCAGTGGTATATCAGACCGTATACAGCAGGTACGACAAAACATTTATTTTTACTACTAATTACGTTGGTAACCGGTGTATAATAGTAATAAGGCACCTCAGGGATGGTGGTATGTGTCCAGGCACGTTGTGTAGTGCATAAGAACAGCTCTTAGCCGGGGTTTATTGGCCATATACCACATCTCCTCGAGTCTCATTGCTTAATTAAGGGGTGGCAGGGTAGCCTAGTGGTTAGAGTGTTGGACTAGTAACCGGAAGGCAGTTAACCCACTGGCCCTAGGCCGTCATTAAAAATAAGAATTTGTTCTTAACTGACTTGCCTAGTAAAATAAAGGTTAAAAATTATACATGCTGAAATTCCATAATCATGCCATTGTAGAAAACAAAAAGTATCCAAGCACTCCTTGACTATCATTTTGGAAACAACATTCTGCTCTGAATGTTGTGTTTTTTTCTACTCACTTTTCTCTTCAAATCCTGTGATCTTCCTTCTGGTCTGAATAGTTTTTTTTGTCACCGTCTTTCTCCATTCAGATTTGAGACCATGCATCATAGAAAAACTACTGTGCGAGAGAAGGGACGCCAGCCTACATGTTCAGTGAGTGGGGCACCAGTCTCACTTCAGAGGAGGAGCGCTTCCTAGACTGCTGAGTATGGGAACGTCCCAGTGTTGATGCTGGAAGAGTCCAAGACCCTTAACGTCAACTGTGTGGACTACATGGGCCAGAATGCACTGCAGTTGGCCGTGGGTAATGAGCACTTGGAAGTGACAGAACTACTGCTGAAGAAGGAGGGTCTGGCTCGTGTGGGCGATGGCCTCCTCTTGGCCATCAGTAAGGGCTATGTGCGTATCGTAGAGGCTATCTTGGCCCACCCTGCATTCGGAGGTGGGCTTCGCCTCACTTTAAGCCCCCTGGAGCAGGAGCTACGAGATGATGACTTTTATGCCTACGACGAAGACGGCACACGTTTCTCCCATGACGTGTCCCCGGTCATCCTGGCTGCACACTGCCAGGAGTACGAGATAGTGCACACTCTGTTGATGAAGGGAGCCCGTATCGAGAAGCCCCATGACTACTTCTGTAAGTGTAGCGAGTGTCATGACAAGCAGTGCCGTGACTCGTTCAGCCACTCCCGCTCCAGGATGAATGCTTATAAAGGGCTAGCCAGCGCTGCCTACCTGTCCCTGTCTAGTGAGGACCCTGTATTCACCGCTCTGGAGCTCAGCAACGAGCTGGCTCGCCTCGCCAACATCGAGACTGAGTTCAAGGTGAGAAACACAAAGACCAAGCTTGAGGATTAGAAGAAGGGGGTTCACAGTTAAATCATATTTTAATCTGTGTAATGTATTGGCTTGCTTTCTCTCTCATATGCTCTCCACCCTCTCACTAATTTAACAATATGGGCTCAAAGCTTTGTGCAGATATTTCTGAAAGAGCTGATTTCAGTCTTTTGATCACACAGACATGATTAATTGGGCAGATATCAAATCAGGTAATACACGTCCGTGCACTACACTCAATTATTATTGGAGTGATGACACACTTATATTATTGGAACCGCTTTGAGAAAATTAAGATTGGGAACACACTCAAATGAGTCATTGACCTTGTGACATGTTTAGAAATTATTGCAATATCTGAGTGTACTGTATGTCAGGCTTTGCAACATATTACCCACCCTCAACATACAACGTATTCATGTAGCTTTTTCAAGATAAGTCTAATCAGGGATTTTCATATCCAGCCTGTTGACTCCTGGTATTGCTGGAGCTGTTCATAAAAAAATACTCCACAGGTCTGTCTAATCTATTTTATCCTGATTACTGACCTCTCCAAATATTGTGTTGGGGTTTAATGGGAATGAATATAGACACACACAAATACAGTATCTCCTCATACATTTTAATAATTTATCAGACACTTTTATCCAGAGTGACTTAGAGCTGTGAGTGCATATGTTTGAATCCATTTTTTATTTTTGTACTGGTCCCCTGTGGGATTTGAACCCACAACCCTGGTGTTGCATGCCCCAAGCTCTACCAACTGAGCCACACAGAACACGTAGATGCAGGCCAACACACACACAGTTCATGCTCATTATAAAGAACCACTATGTGTGACAAACACAAACATTGGCATGCAAACTCGTACTGGAGAAATGGTTGATCTGTGGTGTTCCAGGTTTCTATTAGAATATTTTACATGCAGACCAAAAAGTGAGACACTGACACATAATGGCAATCCATCAAAAGTTGTGACCCCTGGAGTTTGCATCATTTTCAATCATTCTTACATACAGTAATTCTCTCTCTCTCTTCTCTCTGTGTAGAATAACTACAGGAAGCTATCCATGCAGTGTAAGGAATTTGTGGTGGGAGTGCTTGACTTATGCAGAGACACGGAGGAGGTGGAGGCCATTTTGAATGGGGATGTGGACCAAGCTCTGCCCGGCGATCACAGTCGACCCTGCCTCAGTCGGGTCAAACTGGCCATTAAGTACGAGGTCAAGAAGGTTAGCTGATTCACTCAAGCTGAATCAAACATATTTTTTTCAAACGGCCATTTTAAATGTTAATCTCTCTCTGGTGTTTGCGTGTCTGTAATTGTCTTTAACAACACTCAGTAGTCTTCATTTGAAAAGCAATCAATCTCAAGGGCACAATGAGAAACACACTTTTGAGTACATTTTCCCATTCTACCCATCCCCTATAAAGTTTTTTTTTTTTTTTTTTTATGAAATCGGGCCTAAATGAAATAGGTGTTTTACAGCTGTTTAACAACCATCAATGTAGGAATTCTACAACGCAATAATATGCAAGGTATGACAAAACAGACTACCTCTGCCTCTGGTTATCAATGTTGTAGTATGTCAAAGTTATTTTCCATTATGTCTCTAGTTTGTGGCCCATCCTAACTGCCAGCAGCAGCTCCTGACCCTGTGGTATGAGAACCTAGCTGGACTTAGGCAGCAGTCTGCTGGGGTGAAATGCTGGATAGTCCTGGGAGTGGCTATTGGCCTTCCTTTCCTCTCAATCGCATACTGGATAGTGCCCTGCAGTAAGGTACATACACAATCCCCTTTCTATTGTCTTCTCAGAATCACTCATTAACACATGATCCAGGCTGCATCACATCCAGCCGTGATTGGGAGTCCCACAGGGCGACGCACAATTGTCCCAGCGTCGTCCGGGTTTGGCCGTCATTGTAAAATAAGAATTTGTTCTTAACTGACTTGCCTAGTTAAATAAAGGTTAAATAAAAACAAAAAAAATAATAATATAAAAAATATATATGTTTTACCTCTACCTACATGTACATATTAACTCAATTACCTAGACTAACCTGTGCCCCCGCACATTGACTCTGTACCCGTACCCCCTGTATATCCACTCGCTACAGTTATTTTACTGCTGCTCTTTAATTATATCATTTTTCTATTTTTTTATTAACACTTATTTTTCTTAACTGCATTGTTGGTTAGGGGCTTGTAAATTAAGCATTTCACTGTAAGGTCTACAGCTTTTGTATTCGGTGCATCTGACAATTAAAATTTGATTTGATTTTGGTATATATCATGAGTTTGAGGGTTGCTGTTTATGTGGTTGATTTCCTCTGTATCAGTTCGGTCAGATTCTCCGTAGCCCCGTCATGAAGTTTGTGGCCCATGCTGTTGCATTCACCATCTTTTTTGGACTGCTGGTAATCAATGCCTCGGACCGCTTCGAGGGAGTAAAGAACCTTTCCAATGAGACTATAGCAGACCACCCTCTTCAGGTGTTCAGGGTCAAAACCAGTCAATTCTCCTGGACTGAGATGCTCATCATGAATTGGATGATTGGTTAAATTACTCAGATTTACAAACAGCTGCTTTTCTGGGGAGAGACATTATTATCCAGTCTATTCATATGTCCTTGTTCATATCTCTTTACCATGGTATAATCTGAATGAAATCTGAATGTACTGAAATAATTTCACTCGTATGCTCCAAACAGATGGCTTTTGCACTGAAAATCACTCTTCTCTTTGTTAGGGATGATCTGGTCGGAGTGTAAGGAGATCTGGGATGATGTGCCAAGGGAGTACATCATGCACCTGTGGAACGTACTAGACTTTGGCATGCTGTCCATCTTCGTGGCATCCTTCACGGCTCGGCTCATGGCCTTCCTGAGGGCCTCTGAGGCCCAGTTATATGTGGACATGCATGTTCCCAACATAGACCTGAGCAACGCCTCACTGCCTCCAAATGTAGCATATTACACTCATGGTCAGTGCAAGTGATACGTTATTATTAAAAGATGATTATAATAAATAATAGCATAGGTCCAACTCTGTCTACAGGCTAACAAGGTGTGTATGTAGCATTACAGTAACCTTTGTGTCATAAAACGAACAAGTGCTGCCTCCGTTTCTCTCTCGCTCTCTCAGCAAGGAACAGGTGGTTACCCTCCGACCCTCAGCTCATCTCCGAAGGTTTGTACTCCATTGCAGTGGTGCTCAGTTTCTCCCGCATTGCCTACATCTTGCCGGCCAAAGAGAGCTTTGGCCCACTTCAAATCTCCCTCGGCCGGATGGCCAAGGACATCGTCAAGTTCATGGTCATTTTCTTAATGGTCTTCCTGGCTTTCATGATTGGCATGTTCAATCTATATTCTTATTACCTTGGTGCCAAGTACAACCCTGCCTTCACCACGTAAGTACCCTCCTGCCTATTCTTGTAAATGAAATGCTTTAAGTAGAGATGTATTCATTTATTATTATTATTAATTTGTGTTATTTGTTCATGTCTGTGTCCACACGTATACCGCTCGTGTGTATGCGTGAGTGTGTGCGTTGTTTGATTATTTATGTGTATGTGTTCACAGAGTGGAGGAGAGCTTTAAGACTATTTTGGTCCATCTTCGGCTTGTCTGAAGTTATCTCTGTGGTCTTGAAGTTCATAGAGAACATTGGTTATGTTCTCTTTGGCTTCTACAATGTAACCATGGTAACCGTACTGCTCAACATGCTGATTGCAATGATCAATCACTCCTATCAGGAGATTGAGGTGAGACTAGGAAGCAATAGGCCTAAACACCACTAGGGAATTCACAGGAAATCAAATGTCAATAATCACTGTTTTGAGTTCAAAGGGGAATAATGTCCATTTAGAGTATGTGTGAGTATTATACTGTTATGTTCATGTTGTATTCATGTACCATTTTGAGTGTAATGTTGCGAGCAATTTCGGTAAAATTATCAGACCATACTAGATGACTTAAAATAAATGAGTCATTGCCTCTTTCCTATCACTCTCCAATTATGCTCTCACTGGTGGTCTCTCAATCTCAATAGGAGGATGCTGATGTGGAGTGGAAGTTTGCCCGTGCTAAACTCTGGCTGTCCTACTTTGACGAGGGGCATACTCTTCCCCCACCATTTAACCTGGTTCCCAGCCCCAAGTCCTTCTATTACCTAGTCCTGCGCACAAGGGCTTGTCTGGTGAGGCTGTGCAAGGCCACAGCCTGTCTCCAAGACAACCAGCGGGAGACGGCCATGACCAATTTGCGATTTAAGGTCAGAAGTCGGCTTTGAGGGAGTGGCTATAGCCAGTTTGGAAATCTGCCTCATTAGATGTTGTCAGTCTTTAATGGATTTTTTAATAGGTGTGTGGTTTCTGTTCTGTTTCAGAACAATCAGTAAAGACCTCAAACAAGGACACCAGGGCAGGATGACTTCACCATTAAACATCCTACTCGATACCAGGTACTTCCTCCATACCAGTCAATTTGATTAATTAGCAAGATCAGACGATACTCAGAAGTGCTACATTTTGAACCGTTGTCTCTTAAGATTCTCTCTTTTCTTGACAGAAACTGATGAAGAGGCTCATTAAGCGATATGTGTTAAAGGCTCAGGTTGACAGTGAAAATGACATTTACATTTACATTACATTACATTTAAGTCATTTAGCAGACGCTCTTATCCAGAGCGACTTACAAATTGGTGCATTCACCTTATGACATCCAGTGGAGCAGCCACTTTACAATAGTGCATCTAAATATTTTAAGGGGGGTGAGAAGGATTACTTTATCCTATCCTAGGTATTCCTTAAAGAGGTGGGGTTTCAGGTGTCTCCGGAAGGTGGTGATTGACTCCGCTGTCCTGGCGTCGTGAGGGAGTTTGTTCCACCATTGGGGGGCCAAAGGTCTCCGGAAATGGTCTGGAGAAGAGAGGAGGGGATAGGGTCAAGCGGGCAGGTTGTTGGGCGGCCGGCCGTCACAAGACGCAATATTTCATCTGGAGAGAGAGGGGAGAAAGAGGTCAGAGCACAGGGTAGGGCAGTGTGAGCAGAACCAGCGGTGTCGTTTGACTTAGCAAACGAGGATCGGATGTCGTCGACCTTCTTTTCAAAATGGTTGACGAAGTCATCTGCAGAGAGGGAGGAGGGGGAGGGGGAGGAGGATTCAGGAGGGAGGAGAAGGTGGCAAAGAGCTTCCTAGGGTTAGAGGCAGATGCTTGGAATTTAGAGTGGTAGAAAGTGGCTTTAGCAGCAGCGACAGAAGAGGAAAATGTAGAGAGGAGGGAGTGAAAGGATGCCAGGTCTGCAGGGAGGCGAGTTTTCCTCCATTTCCGCTCGGCTGCCCGGAGCCCTGTTCTGTGAGCTCGCAATGAGTCGTCGAACCACGGAGCAGGAGGGGAGGACCGAGCCGGCCTGGAGGATAGGGGACATAGAGAGTCAAAGGATGCAGAAAGGGAGGAGAGGAGGGTTGAGGAGGCAGAATCAGGAGATAGGTTGGAGAAGGTTTGAGCAGAGGGAAGAGATGATAGGATGGAAGAGGAGAGAGTAGCGGGGGAGAGAGAGCGAAGGTTGGGACGGCGCGATACCATCCGAGTAGGGGCAGTGTGGGAAGTGTTGGATGAGAGCGAGAGGGAAAAGGATACAAGGTAGTGGTCGGAGACTTGGAGGGGAGTTGCAATGAGGTTAGTGGAAGAACAGCATCTAGTAAAGATGAGGTCGAGCGTATTGCCTGCCTTGTGAGTAGGGGGGAAGGTGAGAGGGAGAGGTCAAGAGGAGAGGAGTGGAAAGAAGGAGGCAGAGAGGAATGAGTCAAAGGTAGGCGTGGGGAGGTTAAAGTCGCCCCAGAACTGTGAGAGGTGAGCCGTCCTCAGGAAAGGAGCTTATTAAGGCATCAAGCTCATTGATGAACTCTCCGAGGGAACCTGGAGGGCGATAAATGATAAGGATGTTAAGCTTGAAAGGGATGGTAACTGTGACAGCATGGAATTCAAAGGAGGCGATAGACAGATGGGTAAGGGGAGAAAGAGAGAATGACCACTTGGGAGAGATGAGGATCCCAGTGCCACCACCCCGCTGACCAGAAGCTCTCGGGGTGTGCGAGAACACGTGGGCGGACGAAGAGAGAGCAGTAGGAGTAGCAGTGTTATCTGTGGTGATCCATGTTTCCGTCAGTGCCAAGAAGTCGAGGGACTGGAGGGAGGCATAGGCTGAGATGAACTCTGCCTTGTTGGCCGCAGATCGGCAGTTCCAGAGGCTACCGGAGACCTGGAACTCCACGTGGGTCGTGCGCGCTGGGACCACCAGATTAGGGTGGCGCGGCCACGCGGTGTGGGAGCGTTTGTATGGTCTGTGCAGAGAGGAGAGAACAGGGATAGACAGACACATAGTTGACAGGCTACAGAAGAGGCTACGCTAATGCAAAGGAGATTGGAATGACAAGTGGACTACACGTCTCGAATGTTCAGAAAGTTGAGCTTACGTAGCAAGAATCTTATTGACTAAATGATTAAAAATGATACAGTACTGCTGAAGTAGGCTAGCTGGCAGTGGCTGCGTTGTTGACTTTGTAGGCTAGCTGGCAGTGGCTGCGTTGTTGATTCGGGGGCTAGCTGGCTAGCTAGCAGTGTTGATTACGTTACGTTGCGTTAAAAGAACGACAATAGCTGGCTAGGTAACCTAGAAAATCGCTCTAGACTACACAATTATCTTTGATACAGAGACGGCTATGTAGCTAGCTACGATCAAACAAATCAAACCGTTGTACTGTAATGAAATGAAATGAAAATGTGATACTACCTGTGGAGCGAGGCGGAATGCGACCGGGTTGTTGAGTTCTATTCGGTAGACGTTGGCTAGCTGTTGGCTAGCTAGCAGTGTCTCCTACGTTAAGGACGACAAATAGCTGGCTAGCTAACCTCGGTAAATTAAGATAATCACTCTAAAACTACACACTCTAAACTACACAATTATCTTGGATACGAAGACAGCAAAGACAACTATGTAGCAAGCTAACACTACACTAATCAAGTCGTTCAGTTGAGGGTAATAGTTTCTACAGTGCTGCTATTCTTATTGACTAAAATGATTAAAAATGATACAGTACTGCTGAAGTAGGCTAGCTGGCAGTGGCTGCGTTGTTGACTTTGTAGGCTAGCTGGCAGTGGCTGCGTTGTTGATTCAGGGGCTAGCTGGCTAGCTAGCAGTGTTGATTACGTTACGTTGCGTTAAAAGAACGACAATAGCTGGCTAGGTAACCTAGAAAATCGCTCTAGACTACACAATTATCTTTGATACAGAGACGGCTATGTAGCTAGCTATGTAGACGGTGGGCGTTAGCTAGCTGGCTAGCTGCTGGGCAGATAGCAGTGTAGACTGCGTTAGGACGACGAAATCAACAAAGGTGATTTATGATTCATATCCATATGTAAGATCAGAAAGCTGTTACGCCCTCTTAACGGAAGACTGATCATTCTTACAACTGCAAGACTGTGACATGGAGCTGTAGTGGATTGAGTGATTAATAACCTGCCGTGCATCCCTTGCAGGGGAGCTGAAGGAGATCAAGCAAGACATCTCCAGCCTGAGATATGAGCTTCTGGAAGAGAAGTCTCAGGCCACAGAGGAACTAGCTGACTTGATCCAACAGCTTGGTGACAAGCTTAGCAAGAACGCCAAGAAACCTTGATGGAAGTTGAGGGGTGTCCTCTGTATAAGAGCTTTGTATAAAACCTTCAAACTTACGTTTGTCAAAAGAGAGTTCAGGGTCCAGAGTAACGCGGAGGTTCTTCACAGTTTTAATTGAGATGACTGTAAAACCATCAAGATTAATGGTCAGATTTAACAGAAGATCTCTGTGTTTCTTGGGTCCTAAAACAAGCATCTCTGTTTTGTCCGAGTTTAAAAGTAGAAAATATGCTGCCATCCACTTCCTTATGTCGGAAACACAGGCTTCCAGGGAGGGCAATTTTGGGGCTTCACATATTTCATCGAAATGTACAGCTGGGTGTCATCTGCATAGCAGTAAAAGTTAACATTATGTTTCCGAATGACATCACCAAGAGGTAAAATAAAACAGAGCCCTGATGAACACCGAAATTTACAGTTGATTTGTCAGAGGACAAACCATTCAGAGACAAACTGATATCTTTCCGACAGACAAGATCTAAACGAGGCCAGAACTTGTCCGTGTAGACCAATTTGGGTTTCCAATCTCTCCAAAACAATGTGGTGATTGATGGTATCAAAAGCACCGCTAAGGTCTAGGAGCACGAGGACAGATGCATAAGTGTCACGTTCTGACCTTAGTTCCTTTGTTTTGTCTTTGTTTTAGTATGGTCAGGGCGTGAGTTGGGGTGGGCAGTCTGTTTGTTTTTCTATGTTGGTTTTTGTGTTCGGCCTAGTATGGTTCTCAATCAGAGGCAGGTGTCGTTAGTTGTCTCTGATTGAGAATCATACTTAGGTAGCCTTTTTCCACCTGGGTTTCGTGGGTGTTTATTTCCTGTTTAGTGTTTTGTCATTCACCTTACGGGACTGTACGTTTGTTGTTTATTGTTTTTGTTCAGTGTTCATTTTGTCTCATTAAATTATGGACACTTACCATGCTGCGTTTTGGTCCTCCAATCCTTCTCGCTACTCCTCCTCAGAAGAGGAGGACGAGATCCCTTACAGAAACACCCACCACAAAAGGACCAAGCAGCGTGGTAACGGGCAGCAGTGGCAGCGATACTTGGAGAACTGGACTTGGGAGGAGATTCCGGACGGCAAGGGACCATGGGCACAGGCTGGAGAATATCGCCGCCCCAAGGCTGAGCTGGAGGCAGCGAAAGCGTAGAGGCGGCGCAATGAGGAGGCAGTACGGCAGAGCGGCTGGAAGCCCGAGAGGCAGCCCCACAAATTGCTTGGGGGGCGGCACATGGGGAGTGTTGCGAAGTCAGGTAGGAGACCTGCGCCAAACTTCCCATGCTTACCGGAGAGAGAGAGAGGGACCGGGCAGGCACCGTGTTTATGCCGTGAGGCGCACGGTGTCCCCGATGTATGTGCATAGCCCGGTGCGGTACATCCCAGTGCCTCGTATCGGCCGGGCTAGAGTGGGCATCGAGCCAGGTGCCATGAAGCCGACTCTACGCATCTGGTCTCCAGTGCGTCTCCTTGGGCTGGTGTACATGGCACCAGCCTTACGCATGGTGTCCCTGGTTCGCCAGCACAGCCCAGTGTGGGCTATTCCACCTCGCGGCACTGGCATGACTACGGGGAGCATTCAACCAGGTAAGGTTGGGCAGGCTCGGTGCTCAAGAGCTCCAGTGCGCCTTCACGGTCCGGTCTATCCGGTGTCTCCCGTCTGTCCCGAGCCCCGCCAGAGTCTCCCGTCTGTCCCGAGCCGCCAGAGTCTCCCGTCTGTCCCGAGCCGCCAGAGTCTCCCGTCTGTCCCGAGCCGCCAGAGTCTCCCGTCTGTCCCGAGCCGCCAGAGTCTCCCGTCTGTCCCGAGCCGCCAGAGTCTCCCGTCTGTCCCGAGCCGCCAGAGTCTCCCGTCTGTCCCGAGCCGCCAGAGTCTCCCGTCTGTCCCGAGCCGCCAGAGTCTCCCGTCTGTCCCGAGCCGCCAGTCAGCCAGGAGCTGCCAGAGCCGTCAGTCAGCCAGGAGCTGCCAGAGCCGTCAGTCAGCCAGGAGCTGCCAGAGCCGCCTGTCACGCCGGCAATGCCGGAATCGCCCTTCACTCCGGAGCTGCCGGAGTCTCCCGCCTGTCCGACGCTGCCGGAGTCTCCCGTCCATTCGGGACCCATGGCGAGGGTCCGAGGTCAGCGGCGAGGTTTTGTCCGAGTTCAAAAGTAGAAAATATGCCGCCATCCACTTCCTTATGTCGGAAACACAGGCTTCCAGGGAGGGCAATTTTGGGGCTTCACCATATTTCATCGAAATGTACAGCTGGGTGTCATCTGTATTGCAGTAAAAGTTAACATTATGTTTCCGAATGACATCACCAAGAGGTAAAATAAAACAGAGTCCTGATGAACACCGAAATTTACAGTTGATTTGTCAGAGGACAAACCATTCAGAGACAAACCATTCAGAGACAAACTGATATCTTTCCGACAGACAAGATCTAAACCAGGCCAGAACTTGTCCGTGTAGACCAATTTGGGTTACCAATCTCTCCAAAAGAATGTGGTGATTGATGGTATCAAAAGCACCGCTAAGGTCTAGGAGCACGAGGACAGATGCAGAGTGTCACGTTCTGACCTTAGTTCCTTTGTTTTGTCTTTGTTTTAGTATGGTCAGGGCGTGAGTTGGGGTGGGCAGTCTGTTTGTTTTTCTATGTTGGTTTTTGTGTTCGGCCTAGTATGGTTCTCAATCAGAGGCAGGTGTCGTTAGTTGTCTTTGATTGAGAATCATACTTAGGTAGCCTTTTACCACCTGGGTTTCGTGGGTGTTTATTTCCTGTTTAGTGTTTTGTCATTCACCTTACGGGACTGTTCGTTTGTTGTTTTTGTTCAGTGTTCATTTTGCCTCATTAAATTATGGACACTTACCACGCTGCGTTTTGGTCCTCCGATCCTTCTCGCTACTCCTCCTCAGAAGAGGAGGACGAGATCCCTTACACAGAGCCTCAGTCTGACGCTATTAAAAGGCAATTTACCACCTTCACAAGTGCAGTCTCAGTGCTATGATGGGGTCTAAAACCAGACTGAAGCGTTTGGTATACATTATTTGTCTTCAGGAAGGCAGTGAGTTGTTGCACAACAGCTTTTTCAAAAATGTTTAAGAGGAATGGGAGATTCGATATAGGCTGATAGTTTTTTTTTACATTTTCTGGGTCAAAGTTTGGCTTTTTCAAGAGAGGCTTTATTACTGCCACTTTTAGTGAGTTTGGTACACATCCGGTGGATAGAGAGCCGTTTATTATGTTCAACACAGGAGGGCCAAGCACAGGAAGCAGCTCTTTCAGTAGTTTAGTTGGAATAGGGTCCAGTATGCAGCTTAAAGGTTCAGAGGCCCCGATTATGTTCATCAATGTGTCAAGAGATATAGTATTAAAAACCGTGAGTGTCTCCCTTGCTCATAGGTCCTGGCAGGGTTGTGCAGACTCAGGACAACTGAGCTTTGGAGGAATATGCAGATTTAAAGAGGAGTGTGTAATTTGCTTTCTAATGATCATTATCTTTTCCTCAAAGAAGTTCATGAATTTATCACTGCTGAAGTGAAAGCCATCCTCTCTTGGGGAATGCTGCTTTTTAGTTAGCTTTGCAACAGTATCAAAAATACATTTTGGATTGTTCTTATTTTCCTCAATTGAGTTGGAAAAATAGGATGATCGAGCAGCAGTGAGGGCTCTTCGATAATGCATGGTACGGTCTTTCCAAGCTAGTCGGAAGAATTCCAGTTTGGTGTACCGCCATTTCCGTTCAAATTTTCTGGAAGCTTGCTTCAGAGCTTTGGTATTTTCTGTATACCATGGAGCTAGTTTCTTAATACAAATATGTTTTGTTTTTAGGGGTACGACTGCATCGAATGCATTGCACAAGAATAAATTGAGTTCCTCAGTTAGGTGGTTCACTGATTTTTGTACTCTGACGTACTTGGGTAGGTAGAGGGAGTCTGGAAGGGCGTCTAGGAATCTTTGGGTTGTCAGATCATTTATATCACGGCTTTTGATGATCCTTGGTTGGGGTCTGAGCAGATTATTTGTTGCGATTGCAAATGTAATAAAATGGTGGTCCGATAGTCCAGGATTATGAGGAAAAACATTAAGATCCACAATATTTATTCCACGGGACAAAACTAGGTCCAGAGTATGACTGTGGCAGTCAGTAGGTCCGGAGACATGTTGGACAAAACCCACTGAGTCGATGATGGCTCCGAAAGCCTTTTGGAGTGCGTCTGTGGACTTTTCCATGTGAATATTAAAGTCACCGAAAATTAGAATATGTGCGGGGGATATGGTCACTAGTGTAACCAGGAGGAGAGGCCTCATTTAACGCAGTAAATTCATCAGGCTTAAGCCATGTTTCAGTCAGGCCAATCTCATCAAGATTATGATCAGTGATTAGTTCATTGACTATAACTGCCTTGGAAGTGAGGGATCTAACATTAAGTAGCCCTATTTTGAGATGTGAGGTATCACAATCTCTTTCAATAATGGCAGGAATGGAGGTCTTTATTCTAGTGAGATTGCTAAGGCGAACTCCACCATGTTTAGTTTTGCCCAACCTAGGTCGAGGCACAGACACGGTCTCAATGGGGATAGCTGAGCTGACTACATTGACTGTGCTAGTGGCAGACTCCACTAAGCTGGCAGGCTGGCTAACAGCCTGCTGCCTGGCCTGCACCCTATCTCACTGTGGAGCTAGGGGAGTTAGTGCCCCATCTATATTCGTAGATAAGATGAGAGAAACCCTCCAGCTAGGATGGAGTCCATCACTCTTCAACAGCCCAGGCTTGGTCCTGTTTGTGAGGGAGTCCCAGAAAGAGGGCCAATTATCTACAAATTCTATCTTTTGGGAGGGGCAGGAAACTGTTTTCAACCAGCGTTTGAGTTGTGAGACTCTGCTGTAGAGCTCATCACTCCCCCTAACTGGGAGGGGGCCATAGACAGTTACTCGATGCCAAAACATATTTCTAGCTGATTTACACGCTGAAGCTATGTTGCGCTTGGTGACCTCTGACTGTTTCATTCTAACATCGTTGGTGCCGACGTGGATAACAATATCCCTATACTCTCTACACTCGCCATTTTTATCTTTAGCCAGCACCATCTTGATATTAGCCATAATGTCGGTAGCCCTGCCCCCTGGTAAACAGTGTATGATCGCTGGATGATTCGTTTTAAGTCTAATACTGCGGGTAATGGAGTCGCCAATGACATGGGGTTTTCAATTTGTCAGAGCTAATGGTGGGAGGCTTCGGCGCCTCAGACCCCGTAACGGGAGTAGAGACCAGAGAAGTCTCGGCCTCTGACTCCGACTTGCTGCTTAACCTCTATGGAATCGTTCAGGACGCTAGCATCCCACCTCGCCAACAGCCAGTGAAATTGCAGGGCGCCAAATTCAAAACAACAGAAAACTCATAATTAAAATTCCTCAACCATACAAGTATTTTACACCATTTTAAAGATATACTTCTCGTTAATACAACTACAGTGTCCGATTATGTTAGGTCAGCAACTAGTCACAGAAAGCATTCAGCCATTTTGGTGTGGGGGTTGTGCTTTGGCAAAGTGGGTGGGGTTATATCCTTCCTGTTTGGCCCTGTCCTGGGGTGTCCTCGGATGGGGCCACAGTGTCTCCTGACCCCTTCTGTCTCAGCCTCCAGTATTTATGCTGCAGTAGCTTATGTGTCGGGGGGGGCTAGGGTCAGTTTGTTATATCTGGAGTACTTCTCCTGTCCTATTCAGTGTCCTGTGTGAATTTAAGTGTGCTCTCTCTAATTCTCTCTTTCTCTCTTTCTTTCGGAGGACCTGAGCCCTAGGACCATGCCTCAGGACTCCCTGACATGATGACTCCTTGCTGTCCCCAGTCCACCTGGACGTGCTGCTGCTCCAGTTTCAACTGTTCTGCCTTATTATTATTGGACCATGCTGGTCATTTATGAACATTTGAACATCTTGGCCATGTTCTGTTATAATCTCCACCCGGCACAGCCAGAAGAGGACTGGCCACCCCACATAGCCTGGTTCCTCTCTAGGTTTCTTCCTAGGTTTTGGCCTTTCTAGGGAGTTTTTCCTACCCACCGTGCTTCTACACCTGCATTGCTTGCTGTTTGGGGTTTTAGGCTGGGTTTCTATACAGCACTTTGAGATATCAGCTGATGTACGAAGGGCTATATAAATAAATTTGATTTGATTTGATTTTCCAACCAAAGAGAGGTGTCACTCAAAGCAAAAATATAGATCAAATAATTCACTAACCTTTGACTATCTTCATCAGATGACACTCCCAGGACTCAATGTTACACAATACATGTATGTTTTGTTCGATCAAGTTCATATTTATATACAAAAACCTTTACATTGGCGCCATGTTCAGAAATGCCTCCAAAACATCCGGAGAAATTGCAGAGAGCCACATCAAATAACATAAATACTCATCATAAACTTTGATGAAAGATACATGTTTTACATAGAATTAAAGATAAACTTGTTCTTAATGCAACCGCTGTGTCAGATTTTGAAAAAGCTTTACGGCAAAAACACAATATTCAATAATCTGAGAACAGCGTTCAGCCACAAAAGCAAGCCATACAGTTACCCGCCAAATTGTGGAGTCAACAAAAGTCATAAATAGCATTATAAATCTTCACTTACCTTTGCTGATGTTCATCGGAATGCACTCCCAGGACTCCCACAATACATTTTTGTTTTGTTCAATTACGTCCATATTTATGTCCAAATACCTCCGTTCTGTTAGCGCGTGACAGCGCAGTAAACAACTGATTGGCCTCAGCCTAGTCCACTTGTTGAAACAGCTCTTATTCGACACCCTTCCATAATAGAAGACTCAAACAACTTTCTAAAGACTGTTGACATCTACTGGAAGCCTTGGGAAGTGCAATCTGGCCCCATAGACACAGCATATTGGATAGGCAATCACTTAAATTAAACTACAAACCTCAGATTTCCCACTTCCTGGTTAGATTTGTCTCAGGTTTTTGCCTGCCAAATGAGTTCTGTTATACTCACAGACACCATTCAAACAGTTTTAGAAACTTCAGAGTGTTTTCTATCCAATACTACTATTAGTATGCATATATTAGCATCTGGGACAGAGCAGGGCAGCTTGGTTGGGTTGTGTATTGGAGGACGCATGACTTTCAGCCTTCGTCTCTCCCGAGCCCGTACGGGAGTTGTAGCGATGAGACAAGATAGTAGCTACTAACAATTGGATACCATGAAATTGGGGAGAAAAAGGGGTAAAAATTGAAAAAATAAATAAATAAAATAAGCAAGGTTGGGTAGGTTACTTTAAAAATGTAATCCGTTACTAGTTACCTGTCCAAAATTGAAATCAGTAACAACATTTTTGGATTACCCAAACTCAGTAACGTAATCTAATTACATTCCATTACTTTTAGATTACTTTCCCCTTAAGAGACATTAGAAGAAGACAAACATGTATGTTACCAATTGAACGACATCTATTGCAGGATAAATCAATGTTAAAGTTTACATAGCGGGCCATATATGGATGTTACATTTTACTTTATGGGTTGGTTATGTAGGCTTCTTCTAACCCATCGCTTTCTACAACATATCATATGATTAAATTATATCTGTACATTAAATTCAGAATTCCAGTCATTCCAACAAATGTTATACCCTTTGATTTTCAAGAATTGAACTTGGAAGTATAAATATGGAAGTATAGATTAGCCTAATTGTTTTACCTGAGCATAACCCAAAAACTAAGGACTTATTAACCAGCCCTACTCTGTTGTTTATGAGTTTGTTGTCATGGAGGACTGATTGAGCTCATTGATTCGAGTTGAAAAATAAATAAGCTTGTTTTTTTCAGAGTTCCCAGTTGTCTTGAACTCACTGAAGTTTTGAGCTTTCACAGTTCCGAGTTTCCAGATATTTGAACGTGGCAGAAGTCATGCTGGATTGACAGCATGGCCAATGTTGAATGTTTATCCTTTTCAGCTTGGAAAAGAGAGCGTTAAACGCAGATTTAAATCACACACCTACTCCACTGAATAGCAGGCTAGTGATTGATTTGCAATGAATGCTTACAGTTAGCCACTGATTCCTTACAAACCACTCATTGTTGAATTTGATTTCCAACTTGTTGTGTAATGTTTATTTCCAATGGCCGATGAGCACCGTTTGGTTTTATCTATAATTTCTCTTCATATGACAAGGGTTGAAAAGGATTTGCCAGTAGATTGTCGACTTGATTCATGATGACTGCTTGACTAGCTAAGTTTTGAAAGTATGATTATGTTGACATGATCAGTCCAATCAAAGCTACAGTAGATATAACGTGATTCAACAATTTTATCTGTGGCCAATGACCTTGAGCCTTCTTGGATGGGCACTTCTAATGTAACACTATGGCAGCACCCAAGGGGCTTGAATTTTCAAGCACTGCCCGTAGGTTTTGCGTTGACATAGTGTCCCCATGAGTGACAGAACACTGAGCCAATCACGGCGCAACTAGAGAACATTACCAACCCCTACGCTCTGTATTTTCCACTGGCTGCCCCACCACCACAGAAAGAACTGAGATAGGCTGAAACACCTGTATTTTGCAGCTGCCTTACTCAAGAAAGCAAAATAGAGACCATGTTTGTATGCAGCTTTATTAAGTCAGTGATTTTATTTGTATGAAAACTGATACAGTGGGGCAAAAAAAGTATTTAGTCAGCCACCAATTGTGCAAGTTCTCCCACTTAAAGATGAGAGCCCTGTAATTTATCATAGGTATACTTCAACTATGACAGCCAAAATGAGAAAAAAAATCCAGAAAATCACATTCTAGGATTTTTTATGAATTTATTTGCAGATTATGGTGGAAAATAAATATTTGGTCAATAACAAAAGTTTATCTCAATACTTTGTTATATACCCTTTGTTGGCAATGACCGAGGTCAAACGTTTTCTGTAAGTCTTCACAAGGTTTTCACACACTGTTGCTGGTATTTTGGCCCATTCCTCCATGCAGATCTCAAGAGCAGTGATGTTTTGGGGCTGTTGCTGGGCAACACAGACTTTCAACTCCCTCCAAAGATATTCTATGGGGTTGAGATCTGGAGACTGGCTAGGCTACTCCAGGACCTTGAAATGCTTCTTACGAAGCCACTCCTTCGTTGCCCGGGCGGTGTGTTTGGGATCATTGTCATGCTGAAAGACCCAGCCACGTTTCATCTTCAATGCCCTTGCTGATGGTAGGCTTTGTTACTTTGGTCCCAGCTCTCTGCAGGTCGTTCACTAGGTCCCCCTGTGTGGTTCTGAGATTTTTGCTCACCGTTCTTGTGATAATTTTGACCCCACGGTGTGAGTTCTTGCGTGGAGCCCCAGATCGAGGGAGATTATCAGTGGTCTTGTATGTCTTCCATTTCCTAATAATTGCTCCCACATTTGATTTCTTCAAACCAAGCTGCTTACCTATTGCAGATTCAGTCTTCCCAGCCTGGTGCAGGTCAACAATTTGGTTTCTGGTGTCCTTTGACAGCTCTTTGGTATTGGCCATAGTGGAGTTTGGAGTGTGACTGTTTGAGGTTGTGGACAGGTGTCTTTTATACTGATAACAAGTTCAAACAGGTGCCATTAATACAGGTAACGAGTGGAGGACAGAGGAGCCTCTTAAAGAAGAAGTTACAGGTCTGTGAGAGCCAGAAATCTTGCTTGTTTGTAGGTGACCAAATACTTATTTTCCACCATAATTTGCAAATAATTTCATTAAAAATCCTACAATGTGATTTTCTGGATTTTTTCTTCTCATTTTGTCTGTCATAGTTGAAGTGTACCTATGATGAAAATTACAGGCCTCACATCTTTTTAAGTGGGATAACTTGCACAATTGGTGGCTGACTAAATAATTTTTTGCCCTACTGCATGTGACTGTATTAGTGCAGAAATAACACGCAAAACAGGCAACAACAAAAAAATATAATAACATACAGTATGAGTCAAAAGTTTGGACACACCTACCCATGCCTGGGTTTTTCTTAATTTGTACTATTTTCTACATTTTAGAATAATAGTGAAGACATCAAAACTGTCAAATAACATACATGGAATCAAGTAGTAACCAAAAAAGTGTTAAACAAGTCAAAATATATTTTATATTCTTCAAAGTAGCCACCCGTTGCCTTGATGACAGCTTTGCACACTCTTAGCATTCTCTCAACCAGCTTCATGAGGTAGTCACCTGGAATGCATTTCAAATAACAGGCGTGCCTTGTTCAAAGTTCATTTGTGGAATTTCTTTCCATCTTTATGTGTTTGAGCCAATCAGTTTTGTTGTGACAAGGTAGGGCTGGCATACAGACGATAGCGCTATTTGGTAAAATACCAAGTTCATATTATGGCAAGAACAGCTCAAATTAGCAAAGAGAAATAGCAGTCATTACTTTAAGACAAGAAGGTCAGTCAATGCGGAAAATTTATTTGACAGTTTCTTCAAGTGCAGTCCCAAAAACCATCAAGCGCTATGATGAAACTGGCTGTCATGAGGACTGCCACAGGAAAGGAAGACCCAGAGTTACCTCTGCTGCAGAGGATAAGTTCATTAGAGTTACCAGACTCAGAAATTGCAGGCCAAATAAATGCTTCACAGAGTTAGTAACAGACACATCTCAACATCAACTGTTCAGAGGAGGCTGTTTAAATCAGCCCTTCATGGTCAAATTGCTGCAAAGAAACAACTATTAAAGGACACCAATAAGAAGAAGATACTTGTTTGGGCCAAGAAACACGAGCAATGGACATTAGACCGGTGGAAATCTGTCCTTTGGTCTGATGAGTTCAAATGTGTGGTTCCCACCGTGAAGCATAGAGGAGGAGGTGTGATGGTGCTTTTCTGGTGACACTGTCAGTGATTTATTTAGAATTCAAGGCACACTTAACCAGCATGGCAACCACAGCATTCTGCAGCAATACGCCATCCCATCTGGTTTGCGCTTAGTGGGACTAACATTTGTTTTTCAACAGGACAATGACCCAACACACCTCCAGGCTGTGTAAGGGCTATTTGACCAAGAAGGAGAGTGATGGAGTGCTGCATCAGATGACCTGGCCTCCACAATTGTAACGCTCGAAGAGAGATGGGTGTGGAGTCAGGCGCAGAAAGCAGAGGATTCGGGAAAACGCTTTATTCTCCGTACAGTAACAGCGCACAAACAGGTGACGCCCGAAACACAGGCGTAAAACACTCCAACAATGTACTAACTGGTACATACACTGTACAGCGGCAATCCCAACAAAAAACAGGAACACTCCTTGACAAAACTGCAAATAAGCCTACACAAACACAGGCAGGCTAATTGAACTTAAATAATCCCAACCCAAAAAACCCCAACAAGGAACAGGTGAAACCAATTAGACTAAACAAAACGAAAAGGGGAAAAAGGGATCTGTAGCAGTTAGTAGACCGGCAAAGGCGACCGCCACCCGAACGGAAAGGGGAGCCACCTTCGGTGATATTCATGACAACAATCCCCTGACCTCAATCCAATTGAGATGGTTTGGGATGAGTTGGACCGCAGAGTGAAGGAAAAGCAGCCAACAAGTGCTCAGCATATATGGGAACTCCTTCATGACTGTTGGAAAAGCATTCCAGGTGAAGCTGGTTGAGAGAATACCAAGAGTGTGCAAAGCTGTCATCACGGCAAAGGGTGGCTACTTGGAATAATCTAAAATATAAAATATATTTAGATTTGTTTAATACTTTTTTGGTATTACATGATTCCATGTGTTATTTCATAGTTTTGATGTCTTCACTATTATTCTAGAATGTAGAAAATAGTACAAATAAAGAAAAACCCTTGAATGATTAGGTGTGCCAAAACTTTTGACTGGTGCTGTATATATAAATTGTTTTATTAAATGTTTTGCTGAATAGGTGGGGCTCAAAACAGGTGGGGCTCTGCCGCACCTGCCCTGAATGACTGGTCGCCACTGACGACAGTCTGGGAAAAAAAAGCTAATATGAAATACACATTAACCTTGACTAGCCAGTCTACTGTAAGGTCGTAAGTATCTAATGGAAACCTGTACTTCCTCTAGATAGTCACGTTTGATCGTCTTCTCGGCGATGGATCGCAATTGTCTTATTAAAGGGGAAGCGTCCTATTATTCTCAAAATGACATTCTTCGGAAACAAAACTGAACGCAACTAATATAATTTCTCAAAACATAGATGAATGGCTAAATTACATTAAACAGCTAATACATATCATAATAACCAAATATAGCCTATTAATAACTGCATATAGAGAGAAAGCATGCCAAAGTAGAGCTTGACAGCTTGTAGTCCTAAAAAACGGAAATGAGTTACCTCTGGTTCGTTCAGCCATTCCTATAGGGAAAATGTATGAGGAAATAATAGGTTTTGGCATTAACGCCGAAAGACAAGCTTAGGAGATCTTATACGTTTTATTCTATGAGATAATATCAGTCAGCAAATATTACCTTTAAGAATTGCAAATCTCAGTGGTAGCTGTTGAAAGGAGGATGGCTCATAATAATGGCTGGAAAGGCGCAAATCGAATGGCATCAAACAAATAGAAACCATTTGTTTGATACCCATTCCACTAATTCAACTCCCTTTCCAGCCATGACCACGAGCCTGTCCTCCCCAATTAAGGTGCCCCCAACCTCCTGTGGTAAAGCCTTTAGTGTTTTATTTGATTACATAAATGCTTCAAAATTCACATAAGTGACATTAGCTGATGAAGATGATCTCATAGATCAAAACGTATCAGACCTCATAAGGTTGTGTTTACCACAGACCTTATTTTTCAGCTATTATCCAAAAACCATACAAAAACTCCATTAATTTCCACATAGGCCTTGGCCAACAAGCATTGGTGGATTTCGTGTCTACAAAAAAACGCCATTACTATTGCTCTCTATAGGCCCTTCATGATCCCAATGCATTTAAACACTGCACCATGTCAAGTCCAGTAGAAATTGTGTTTGGGACAGTAAGAGAAACAGTTAACATTGGACCCTGTCATAGCCTATGAATAGAATCCAGAGTGTTACCTGACCAGGTCAAGAGAACAGGAAAAACTCCAGTCCCCTGAAAAGACGTATGAATTTTGCCACATCACTTTTGAACCTGTGGTGCCAGCTCTGAGTCGGTTGCTTCAGCCTTACCTCACAAACGAGCCCATTGGTTACTCTTCTTAACATTGGGTTTTAAACCTAAACCTTACCTCAACCCTAACTTTAACCACACTGCGAACCTTATGCCTAACCCTAAACGTAAAAGAAGACCAAAAAGCACATTGTTGTTTTCATAAATCTTTAAGATTTAGCCAATTTGACTTTGTGGTTGTGGTAACTAGTGGAAACCATTGGTATTGGTACTTATTTTTTCTCTGCTCCACCCACCCACTGTTTAGCCCAATGAAAAATCTCTAAATCAACCGTAACTATGGCGTTTCCAGGAAGTGATCCCCAACCGGAATTATTCCAGCCGCCTCCCCAACATGACATGAGGGCCCATCGCACCATGCGTACTAGCAAGAACAAACCGGCTTGAGTGGAGCTACTACTCGACAACGTCAGGGCTGACGACAACTACTAAATAGCTGTCATTTGAGAGATAAAGTGCAGACAGAACGGCGCTTTGGGGCAAGTACAGTTGCGTGTTTTTGAGTGGTCATTTTGGGGATTTGGTGTTTGGTTCATATGCATATTATCGTTCTAATAACTTTGACATTATTCTGCAATACTTGAGCAGGTGGACTCTAGGGCCTGAGTAGGATTTAAAAGCCAGGAGATTTTCCAACCGAGACAGACACATCACCCGGTTGCTGACTAGATCAATTGGACCAATATTATCGTCCTTGCTGTTGTGGAAATAGTTTTAAAAAATTAATGTTGCTATATTTGTCATGAGCCTTAACACAAGTCGCCCGTGTTAACTAGTTATCGCAGTCCGTCTTTTAATGCTGCCACTACTACCCTTCCAGGTCCTGAATAGACAACGGAAGAAATGGCGGACGACCCCAACGCAGCGGATAGGAACGTGGAGATATGGAAGATAAAGAAGTTGATCAAAAGTCTGGAAGCTGCTCGGGGGTACGTGTGGACATGACAAGTGCATGGGGTTGTCAGTGACTTTCTTCTTCTCATTGAACCAGTAAACAAGGGGCTAACTTAGTAGCTAACTAGCTACTACCTATGTGGAAGCTAGTACAAGGCCCATACAAATTAACATTATCTAGCTAGCAAATGACGTTAATAGTTTTAGTATTTATTTCAACGCGTAACTAGCTAGTTAGCTAACCAGCTAGATTACTTGGCATTGATCTACCTAACGTTAGCTAGCTTGCTATTAGTTGTGTAACTAGAATGACTTCTTTACCTTCAGCTACCAAGCTGGCAATGCGTGTACTAGTGGTGTCTGACATTCACAGTTAGCTAGCTGATAATACAATCTGAATCTACACTTTGTTTTGGTTTTAACAATCTCATAGCTGATGCCCAACGCTATCTAGTCTACATTAAAAAAAAGAGTGACAGTGGGCAATTTTGCTGCTTTAAAGTCAAATGTGATGTAATTTCAGGCAGGTTTTTGCTGACCAAGTCTTTACCGGTCAGTGTCACATAAATAGGCCTTTAATAGCTGGCAATAGACCTGTCACTCAGCCAGAGTAGCTGACAATGGAGTTTAATTTAGAGCAAAGGGTCAAGCAATTCCTAAGCATTACTTTTGACCTGGATCCAACTTTGGAACTTTGCTTAGCTAAATTCCACATCTGACTTGTGCATGAGCACTCTTTTGCCCTGGGTGGTTATCTATATAGTCCAGTGGGTCAAATTGTTTAATGAATTCAGTCAGTGTACAGAATACTGTGACCTTCACCCCCTTGACTAGGAACAGCAACAAGTTTGTATTGTCAACATTGTGGCCAAAACAAAAATGTGGAAATATGGAGACTGGGAAGGTCACGCTCCCATTAGGCCTGTAGTAATGTCCTCATCTGAACCTGCCATAAGAGCTCACCTTAGAGCGGTCGGGTTTGATGCTATAGTTGAATAAAAAGGACATGCCTGGCTTGCTTGGGAAAACAGGATACATCTAGGGCAGGTTAAGCAAGTCGTGACCTGTGGTTTCTGTGTAGGTCAGTGGGTCAAGAAGTTTAATAATGAGTTGACCTAGTGCACAAACTACTGTGACCTTCACCCTCTTGACTAGGTACAGCAACAAGTTTGTAATGTCAACATGGTGGTCAAAACCAAAAAAAATGTGGAAATACTACTTGGGCAAGGTCACACTCTCACTATAAAACCGTTTATCTTTTTACAATCAGGGCCAAGTCTTAATGCTATGTATGTTTTTGTAGGTATGTGTTAGTGCTTTAATACAGTACTAACAAGTAAATGTTAAAATATTGTTCATGCAAAAAACTCTGGTTGGTAATTAAGTCAGTCTGGATGCCCCACACGCGTGCATGTCTGGATGCCCCACACGCGTGCATGTCTGGATGCCCCACACGCGTGCATGTCTGGATGCGGGCATGTCTGTACATACTCGTGGGAGATATGACGAGGAGGAAAATTGCTGCTGGGCTTAGTTATGTTCCCTGCAAACTTGATCTGATTGATTGTTAATTATCGTGTGTTGAGTTCACCTTGTGTAGAACTTCCTGATTTAAAAGCATTTGCAGAAACCTAAAATATTAAAACTGCTCACATAAGTAACGCTGTTACCAACTCTGTTACATTTGTAAGCCTGTAAAAATGTTTTTATTTTTTATGTAGATGTTAGCCATGGCGTGACCTTCACCTACTTTAGTAATTTCCTCATCTGAAAACCGGTCGTAAGAACTTGCTTTAGAGCAGTCTGGTTTGATGCTATGCTTGTATGAAAAGGACATGCTTTGCTAAATAGGACTCCTTTACATGAAAGGCAGGTTAAGCAAGACAACCTGTTGTTCCTTTTTGAAAATATATTTATGCATTTTTGTGTGTACTTTTTCGTGAATTCCAATTGCTAGTTAGTCTTTTCCCATCGCTGCAGCTCCCGTACTGACTCGAGAGGCGACGGTAGAGAGCCATGCGTCCCCCGAAACACGACTCTGCCAAGCCGCACTGATTCTTGACACAGTGCTCACTTAACCCAGAAGCCAGCCACACCAATGTGTCCAAGGAAACACAGTACAACAGGCGACCGTGTCAGCGTGCATGCTAGAGCTCGATGGGATAAGGACATCCCGGCCAGCCAAACCCTCCCCTAACCCGGACAGCGCTGGGCCAATTGTGCGCCGCCTCATGGGTCTACTGGTCGCGGCTGGCTGTGACCTAGCTCGGGATCGAACTCGAATCTGTAGTGACGCCTCGAGCACTGCGAACCAGTGCGTTAGACCGCTGCGCTACTCGGGAGACCCATGTTCCCTTTTTTTGTTGTAAAAGTTTAAATAAATAGCTTGCAGACATCATTTTGCCTGAGTTACTTTGCAGCTTATTTTACAACTCAAAGGAAGTGTTAGAATATGCCTTGTTTTTAAAAGTGGGTTTAATGCAATTGATCTCCTCTCAGGAATGGCACGAGTATGATATCCCTGATCATCCCACCTAAGGACCAGATCTCCAGAGTGGCCAAGATGTTGGCTGATGAGTTTGGCACTGCATCCAACATTAAAAGCAGAGTCAACAGGCTCTCTGTGCTTGGAGCCATCACCTCTGTACAGCAGAGACTCAAACTCTACCATAAAGGTGTGTGAAGTCAGGTTGTAACTACTATCTCTCCTGTATGAAGTAATTTGGGGTGGTCCTGGCTGGGTTATGGCCATTTCTCCATTCATTCTAGTGGTCTAGAATACAAGAATTTCGCTACACCCGCAATAACATCTGCTCAACACATGTATGTGACCAATACATTTTGATTTGATCTCTGAGCTCCAACTTATTTTTTTTTACCCGCAGTGCCTCCCAACGGTTTGGTTGTGTACTGTGGCACCATTGTGACTGATGAGGGCAAAGAGAAAAAAGTCAATATCGACTTTGAGCCTTTTAAACCCATCAACACTTCTCTGTATCTCTGTGACAACAAGTTCCACACAGAGGTAAGGTTGTTCAACACCCCTCTGTCCATTATTTTCTCACTTCACTATATATTTCCCATTGGGCTATTTGACTGGGAAATATGGAGTTTTGGATTGCATTGCACTATTGAAACAACACTCCTAACGGTATCACGATTGTGTTGCTTGTTTTGGTGAAGAAACTTGGCTTTGTGTGTGTAGCGTGACGTTAGGTATAGCCAAAACAGTCAAAATATTGACCACCTTTCTAATTAGATTAAAAAAATTATATTGCATGCATTTTCTGTCTCTCTCCCAGGCTCTTACAGCATTGCTCTCAGATGACAGCAAGTTTGGTTTCATTGTGATTGATGGAAGTGGCGCCCTCTTCGGAACCCTACAGGGCAACACCAGAGAGGTGCTGCATAAGTTCACAGTGGACCTACCCAAGAAGCACGGTAAAAGCCCTACATTCACATGCACTCATGAACACAATTACAGCCTGTCCCCACACAACCATGTATAACAAACAGCTCTCTTTCAGGCAGAGGAGGACAGTCTGCCTTGCGTTTTGCTCGTTTGAGGATGGAGAAGAGACATAACTACGTGCGGAAGGTGGCAGAGACGGCAGCCACGCTTTTTTTGTGCAACGACAAGGTCAACGTAGCAGGCATGGTCTTAGCTGGTTCAGCTGACTTCAAGACGGAACTCAGCCAGTCAGACATGTTTGACCCGGTCAGTAACTCCAGACCCACCATTCCAGGTCTTTCTGGTGCCATTGTCAACATTGCCATTGTAGCATTTATATGGCTGCTATGTGATCTGTTTTTTCACTGATGACTGTTTGACTCGTGTCCATTCAGAGGCTTCAAGCTAAGATCCTGAAGCTGGTTGACATATCATATGGTGGGGAGAATGGCTTCAACCAGGCCATTGAACTGTCCGCAGAAGTGCTTACCAATGTCAAATTCATCCAGGAGAAGAAACTAATAGGTACTTGTATTCAGTACATCTGATCTGTTGTTAATTTGCATGAATGTCTACTCCATCCTGTTGTCATATTGATAATATAGAGGACCTTTTCTCCCAGGACGATACTTTGATGAGATCAGCCAGGATACGGGGAAGTACTGCTTTGGGGTGGAAGACACACTGAAAGCCATGGAAATGGGTGCTGTTGAGATCCTGATTGTTTATGAGAACCTGGATACCATGAGATACATCCTACGTTGCCATGGAGCAGAGGGACTTGCTATGGCGGAGAAGGGTACCGGTATGTAAATGTGCTCGACACACACTACAAAGTGCATCCAGTTGAGGGATTCTTGTCTTAACATGTTTTTATTTCTTGCCCCTCTGTTCTGTTCAACATCTTCTACTGATTCAGATGAGAAGACGTTGTATTTGACACCAGAGCAAGAGAAAGACAAGTCTCACTTCACAGACAAAGAGGTCAGTGAGGAGTCATTATCTTTCCATAACCAACACAAGTGTATGAAGGAATTTCTGTTGTGGTCCCAGATTTTCTAGAGGACCTTAAAATGTGATGTAAGCAAAATTGAAGAGAAATTTAATCTACTTCCTGTGTTCGCATCCACTACCTTTACATGGAGAATTCTCATCACAAAAGGATCTCCTCCAATTTTTCCTGTTCAACTTTTTGGTTGTGGGTTTATTTCTACAGACTGGTCAGGACCATGAGCTGATCGAGAGCTTGCCATTACTTGAATGGTTCGCCAATAGCTATAAGAAGTTTGGAGCCTGTCTGGAGATTGTCACTGACAAGAGCCAAGAAGGATCCCAGTTTGTAAAAGGCTTTGGTGGAATTGGGGGTAAGGGTTTAAGTATACATTCATAACTAAATGCTTTTACTATTTTGGGTGGGTTTATTCTGGGTTCATGCAAATGAATAAAAATGTCAGTGTAGATTGGCAGTGTAATGCACCTCTGCAGAGTAATTATACTGAACAAAAATATAAATGCAACAATTTCAAAGATTTTACTGAGTTACAGTTCATATAAGGAAATCAGTCAATTTAAATGAATACATTAGGCCCTAATCATGGATTTCACATGGGGCACTCTGTTTACAATGTTGACATCAGCAAATCACTCGCCCACATGATACCATACATGTGGACTGCGGTTGTGAGGCCGGTTGGACGTACTGCCAAATTCTCTAAAACTACGGAGGTGGCTTATAGTAAAGAAATTAACATTAAATTCTCTGGCAACCGTTCCGGTGGACATTCCTGCTTTCCGCATGCCAATTGTACTCTCCCTCAACTTGAGGCATCTGGCATTGTGTTGTGGAACAAAACTGCACATTTTAGTGGCTTTTTATTGTCCCTAGCACAAGGTGCACATGTGTAATGGCCATGCTGTTTAATCAGCTTCTTGATATGCCACACCTGTCAGGTGGCTGGATTATCTTGGCAAAGAATAAATGATCACTAACAGGGATGTAAACAAATTTGTGCAACATTGGAGAGAAATTAGCTTTTTGTGTGTGTGGATTTCTGGGATCTCTTATTTTAGCTCCATAAACAAGGGACCAACACTTTACATGTAATGTTATTTTTTTTTATTGTAAGACTATTTTTTATTTTTTTACAGGGATCTTGCGGTACAGGGTGGATTTCCAGGCCATAGAGTACCAAGGAGAAGACGATGAGTTATTTGATTTGGATGACTACTAGGTAGTTGAGACTGACGTGAGGAAAAAAAAAATATTCATCAATTGGAAGGCTTTCCCTGATTTGACCAAGACTGGTGGAGGGAAAGCAAGTCGTCAGGAGAGAGACCTAGACCTTCAAACAAAAGAGATAGACGTGATACTGTATATCAATGGATCCCTGACTTGAAGCAGTGACTCCATCTCCTGTTTGGAGGGAGCTTGTCTTGGTTTGTTTCTCTCCACTTAATGACGGATTCAAAGTGACTGACAGCAAGGCCATGCTCCTCCTGCCTGCTTGGCCTGCTCTAGGCCACAGTGATAGAAACGTGTTTTTCTCATCACTCCCTACTTTCTTCTTATCAATGCAATTTTCCTCTATCTTTTTGTCTTTTTTTACTGGTACTTGCTGCTGTTGTGTTTTATGAGATTCTGATTATTTTGTTTTCCTTTTTTAAATAAAATGTAGTGGGCAGGGAAAAAATAATTCAATTGGAACTGCTTGACTTCCATATCCTGCCTCCTATCTTTAATCCAGTACAGCTTTTTGTCCCATTTTCCCCTCTGGTAATTTATCCACTGTTGCAGATGCTGTACTCTGAGCCTATACTGTTCTCTTGTACCTGTTTTCATTTCGAGGACCTGTGTCCTTTATTACTCATACAGACTTCCCAGAGCTGAGATTTAGAATTGTACAGCTACATTGTCTGTTTTTATATTGCCTTGTACACTACACACCCTCACCAATCTGTCTCATTCAGTATAATGAACCATGCCCTCAGTGCTGTGCACCATGCATACTTTCATGTTCCCCAGAGGCATCTGTGTCCAAAGTTAACTGTGATTGATTGTCTGAATTGCACAGTGACAGGAAACTGACCAATCTGAGAGCTAGTGTGGTGGTTGTTAGGCAGTTGTGTGTGGCTTGACTTCCAGGCATATTACTGGTATGAGTAATCCTCTAGTTCTATCGACATCAATTGAAACTTGAATGTGGATACTGCCAATACAAAAGTTGAGTGCAGCCCCTCTCCCCCCCCTCCCCTACTGTTACATACTGTTGGATTGAAAGACTCCTGCCAAGCTCTGTTTCTCCCTACCAACAAGTCACAGATCATTTTGGTCAGAGGCACTGGATGTTTATTTGGGGGTAATTGTGGCTTGCATGGTCTAAAAAAAGAAATTGTCAGCCTGAATGTGAGATATATATAAAAAGAAGCTTTAAGGGCCTTGACTATTGTCTGAATCTGGCACGTAAAAATGGTGTTGTGATGGTTCTCCATAGTTCATTTTGGGGCACAGTGAGCAGTTTTATCTAGTTATGAATGTGATGAGTCTACTTTGCAACATCAAGCCCATATGACATTTTCTAGATTTCATCTATTCATCTGTCACCATTTTGTATGAGACGTATTAAATGTCCTGATTGTTTGCAAGTCTGGTGTCATGACTTTTGGTTGTCCCGGTGGATGTCCTATATTTACAGAAAATTAAGATTATGGGAGCTATTTCTGCATATTACCTTCTTTTTTTTAACCTTTATTTTAGACAAGTCGGTTAAGAACAAATTCTTATTTACAATGACTGCTTACCCTGGCCAAACCCTAACCCAGATGACGCTGGGCCAATTGTCCACCGCCTTATGCGACTGCAAATCATGGCCAGTTGTGATACAACCTGGAATCGAACCAGGGTCTTTTTTCACCTTTATTTAACCAGGTCGGCCAGTTGTAAATGAGAATTGTTTTCAACTGTGACTTGGCCAAGATAAAGCAAAGCAGTGCGACACAACACAGTTACACATGGAATAAACAAACATACAGTACATAACACAATAGAACATCTATATACTGTGTGTGCAAATAAGGTACGGCAATAAATAGGCCATAGTGGAGAAATAATTACAATTTAGCAATTAAACACTGGCGTGATAGATGTGCAGAAGATGAATGTGCAAGTAGAGATAATGGGGTGCAAAGGAGCAAAAAAAATAACAGTATGGGGATGAGGTAGTTGGATGGGCTATTTACAGATGGGTTATGTACAGGTGCAGTGATCTGTGAGCTGCTCTGACAGCTGGTGCTAAAAGTTAGTGACGGAGATATGAGAGTCCAACTTCAGTGATTTTTGCAATTCGTTCCAGTCATTGGCAGCAGAGAATTGGAAGGAAAGGTGGCCAAAAGAGGCTTTGGGGGTGACCAGTGATACCTGCTAGAGCGCGTGCTACGGGTGGGTGCTGCTATGGTGACCAGTGAGCTGAGATAAGGTGGGGCTTTACCTAGCAAAGACTTAGATGACCTGGAGCCAGTGGGTTTGGCGATGAATATGAAGCGAGGGCCATCCAAAAAGAGCGTATGGTCGCAGTGGTGGGTAGTATATGGGGCTTTTATTACAAAACGGATGGCACTGTGATGGACTGCATCCAATTTGTTGAGTAGCGTGTTGGATGTTATTTTGTAAATTACATCGCCGAAGTCAAGGATCAGTAGGATAGTCAGTTTTACGAGGGTATGTTTGGCAGCATGAGTGTAGGATGCTTTGTTGCGAAATGGGAAGCCGATTCCAGATTTAATTTAGGATTGGAGATGCTTAATGTGAGTCTGGAAGGAGAGTTTACAATCTAACCAGACACCTAGGTATTTGTATTTGTCCACATTCTAAGTCAGAACCGTCCAGAGTAGTGATGCTGGTTGGGCAGGCAGCGATCGGTGAAAGAGCATGTTTTACTAGCATTTAATAACAGTTGACGGCCACGGAAGGAGTGTTGTATGGCATTGAAGCTCGTTTGGAGGTTAGTTAACACAGTGTCCAAAGAAGGGCCAGAAGTATACAGAATGGTGTTGTCTGCGTAGAGATAGATCAGAGAATCACCAGCAGCAAGAGTGACACCATTGATGTATACAGAGAAAAGAGTCGGCTTGAGAATTGAACCCTGTGGCACCCCCATAGAGACTTCCAGAGATCCGGACAACAGGCCCTCCGATTTGACACACTGAACTCAATTTGAGAAGTAGTTGGTGAAGCAGGCGAGGCAGTCATTTGAGAAACCAAGGCTGTTGAGTCTGTTGATAAGAATGTGGTGATTGACAGAGTCGAAAGCCTTGGCCAGGTCGATGAATACAGCTGTACAGTATTGTCTCTTATCGATGGCGGTTATGATATCGTTTAGGACATTGAGCATGGCTGAGGTGCACCCATGACCAGCTCGGAAACCACATTGCATAGCGGAGAAGGTACGGTGGGATTCGAAATGGTCTGTGATCTGTTTGTTAACTTGGCTTTCAAAGTCCTTAGAAAGGCAGGGTAGGAGGGATATAGGTCTAACAGTTTGGGTCTAGATTGTCTCCCCCTTTGAAGGGGGATGACTGCGGCAGTTTTCCAATCTTTGGGGATCTCAGATGACACGAGAGGTTGAACAGGCTAGGAATAGGGGTTGCAACAATTGTGGCGGATAATTTTAGAAAGAGAGGGTCCAGATTGTCTAGCCTGGCTGATTTGTAGGGGTTCAGATTTTGCAGCTCTTTCAGAACATTGGCCATCTGGAGTAGTGACACCTCTAGCCCTTTCTTGTGTTTTCTTCAGGGGTGTGCAGTTTGATTCAGGGCTTATTCAATACACACGAAGTAAATATTGTCTTTTGCATTGTTTTCAAAAGGAATTGTTCAGTGTATTGGTACATCACTGATCTGTGAATAATACACTATTCTCTTCACTGCTAAAAGGGAAATGTGTTACATTAATCAATGTCCAACCCTTGCCAACATAATAATTGCTAAGTAGAATGCATCATTATACTACCACAGCTATAAAGAGTTACGCCAATTTGTATTTATTTAACTATCAATCATCTCTCCAATCCCAGGCATCTCTCCAATCGCTACTCTTTACATCATGAAGGATTGTTGTAACTAGTCTTTTCGAAGTGGAAGTCATTTATATATCACACAATCTGCGCAGCACTATGCTCAGGTAGACCCTCTAACAAGCACACAACATCTATGTCTTAGCAGCAGAAAAGAGCCAACCACGAAATAGCACATGACAACAACACCTTCATTATAATGTTTGACCAACCAAGTGCATCTATGCTTGAGTGAACCCCTCCCCAATCCTGTCTTCTGTGACGTCATATCAGCTGCAGGCCGACGCAGGGCTGGGTTTCCATTTTTCGCAGCGAGTGAGTTTCGGGGAACAAGAATATGGAGCCGGAGATGGAGGACAAAACGTTGGAGCAGATGGTGAGTTTTGAAACGGATTACTCGCTGCCTCATATTGATGTGAACGTGTGTCGGTGGACGTAATATGGTAGTATCTCCCGAGAGCGGTTTCGATCAAAAGGATTTGGAACTGACCGGAGGGTCGAGATGACAGACAAAATAGATGCTAACTAGCGTTAGCTAGTAGTTACCTAGGCTAGCGAGCAGAGGTAGGGCCCAATGTCCGTGATCTAACATTAACCAGTGGCTTATGATTCATTATTCTAGTTAACAGCATAATGTTTTGGGGAATGATTGGGAAACGAGTGATTATCATCCGAATGGTAATTTAAAGGTCGACGTGACGAAGATTGATTTGGCAAGTAATAGTAGAGGGCCGTGAAGTGGCCCCGTCAGATGCTAACTAGTTACAGTTAACCAGTTTAACTCGTTTATGTAGGAAAGTAAACTAGGCGATTGGATCTCACTGAGTCTCCACTTTGTCTGGCTCAAACAAGTTAACGTTAACCACTGCACAAGTTATCAGATCAAACCTAAAGTTAGGGTTCAGATTAATGTACCTTTTATTGAGCACATAACTAACGATTTGTCTTAGGTAAGGTAAGATAGCTACCCAGATAGAAATGTATTCCTTGCTAGCGTTAGCTAAAACAGACACTCCCCACCCGAGCACTGGAGTTCAGTATCTGGCATTGTGAATAAGTGGCATTTTATTAAAGCTGCGCAGAAGGAAGTAACGTTGGTTAACTACCAGTAAAGCGAATGTCAGTTAAACTAAGTCACTACTACGTTATGTTGAAGCAGACGGTCGGCGTTAAAGCTACGTTTTACGAGTAGGTAGGTAGCAAGTCCGTATGACAATCTCATCAGGCAAAAATTAGCAAGGCTAACTGGATTAGTTATTCAGAATTATACAAAGGGTTGTTTGGATCGTGGATGTTGCTTGTGGGACAACTTCCGCCGCCATACCAGCCGACGACGTGGTATGTCCCGCAACCCAGGCAGGAAATTCATAACCTTCATCTTCCTCGGGGAAAAAAGCGTCTACACAATATTTTTTCCATACTACTATTTGGTTTGCAACAGTTGGGTTTGTCTCAACCTACCTGTTTTACCTCTACGACCTGTACAACAATGTATCATTTTACAAACATGTTCTCTCCCACTGCAGTAGGCAAGCTAGCCCAAGAATGAAGGTGAAACTAATAATTCGAAGGGCCTGGACACCAGTATCTAGATACTATTTAGTATAGCGATACTATTTAGTATCACTGCAACAAAACGGAAGTGTATTTAACTTCTTTAGGAAACAGCCCTATGTTGTAATCCAGGCTGCAGTCCATACATTTAAGACCCCCTCAAATTAAGTGGAGACTTCTGATGACGTCTGACGAGTATACACTTGCAGAGGGAGGAAGGAATGATTTTAAAAAACGTATTAACAAATCTCAACAGAGAAAAGGAATAGTCACATGCATACATAAAGACTATTTACATTGCCAGGAATCCTAAACGGACTAATCATATTCATTAATAATACAAGTTTTACTTGCCTTTTTTCAAATGTATTACATTTTTTTAGTTGAAGTAGTGCCATATTGTTTAAATTCATTTATAAATTGAAAAAAAGTTAGGTTTTGAATTGGACCATTTACATTTGTGAATATGAAATTGACCTAATATTATTAGTAGTTGAATTAAATATACTACATCTTTATCAATGTCAGAATTTCTGAAATAAATAATTTTATCAAAACCATTAACTTGTACAACCAGTCCTATATATTTTTTTAATACAATTATATGTCAATCCGAAGAAATCTACAATAAATACAGGCAAAAACAAATTCAATATGGTCTCCTTCTCCACTCCACAGAAATGACATTTATAGCCAATATTCAGCTTGAATCTTTATAAAACATGTTTCACAGGATAAATTCTATGTATCATTTTAAATGAAACTTCCTTTACCTTGTTACTGATACATATTTGTTAGCCATTTTCCATGCTTTCCCTAATTGTATATCACCATAGATATTTAACCAAAATAACCTTGCTGAGGGATTTGTAGTATCACAACAAAACAATATTCCTAATCTGTTTATTACTACATTTATCTTTGATGTTAATATTGCCAATTCATTTATTATTATGTACATCTGTTACATCAACCACAGAGGAATTAAAAAAAAAATATATATATATAACCCCCCCATTGGAATCGCATCACAAAAAATTGCATATTCTTTCGGGGTTTTGGGAATTTTAAACTTATCAAGAAATTCCCCATATGAAAGTGGATTTCCATCCTCATTCAGTAACTGACCAACCAAAATAATTTTATTCTTAAAGCAGTTATGAAAAAAAACGTACTTTTAAATCATATATCTCTGTTGTTTCATAGAAAGTATCTGTGGGGGGAAAATTGTGTTTATACACTAACATCCAAGCTAAAATTGCCTACTTATGGAATTTGGCCAATTTTACTGGGATTTTATCAACATCAATGACATTGAAGCAAAATGTCTAAACCACCAACGGAGTCAAATAAATACTTAGGAAAGACATTCCAAATACTGTTCTGGTTCTTAATATACTTCAGAATCCATTTTATTTTAAAAGTATTATTTAGAGTATTGAAATCTAAAACCTCAAGACCTTGTTCTTTGGTATTAGTGAGAATATCTTTCTATAGATAGTGAGGCTTGTTCCTCCAAATAAAATTATAAAGAATCTTATCTAAGTTCTTTATAATTTTAGGGGATAATTCAAGCGATAACGAGACAACCCGATCTGGATAACCCTTCAGCTTTGGACAATAAAACCCGACCGTATAATGAAATATCTCTCAGCAAGCAGAGGTTCAATTTCTTTTGTTTTTTCAATGGGGTTAAAGTTTAATTCACTCCTTTGTTTTTCATCCTTGCATGTAACAATTCCAAGATAAGTAACCTTATATTTAAATGAGATACCATATACTTCTGGAAAAAAAACAATCCTTGAGTGGAACTAAGACTGACTTATTGATATACATTTTCAAACCCGAAACCAGTATGTATATATAGTTTAAATTCATTGCCAAGTGCTGAAACACCTTGAAAATTCCCTTTCCTGATATGAAGAGCCATAATTTGAGTAACCAATATAAATTGACTAATTGGGCAGCCCTGCCTAATGCCACGCCCAATATTAAATATTTTGGATGTCCCGTGAGTTAATTTTACTTAGCTAGTACAACCATGATATAAAGTTTGGACGGCTTTTAAAAAAAAAAGTCACCAAACCCCCAAAAAACGTATTGCTTTGAACATAAACTCATGTTCTACAGTGTAAAAAGCTTTATAAAAATCAACAAACATAAGAAAACTATCATCAAGGATGAGGTCATTATAGTCAATCATATCTAAGATCAACCTGATGTTATTACTAATGTGTCGACCATGCATAAAACCTGATTGTTCTTCATCAATTATGATGCAAGTCTTGTTTCAACCTCTTAGCAAATACAAGGGCAAATAATTTCCCATTATTTCAACTGGCTAATGGGTCTCCAGTTGTCGATATAAAGACTATCCTTATTAGTTTTGGGAATCAAAGTAATTACACCTTGCTTTAAGGAAGCCGGTAACTCCCCTTTTCCTATTGATTCTTGGAACATAGCAATAATGAAAGGGATCAATTTATCATTGAATGCTTTATAAAACTTGCTAATTAAACCATTTCCAGGGGACCTATTTTCATTAAGGCTTTTAATGCAAGTCTCAACTCAATTTCAGCTAACTTGTCACAAAAATCCCTGAAATCTTTAGCATATCTTAGCATATCCGTATTGGAAGTTGACTGGGCTGATGTATCCAGATTCTGATAAAACTGGGCAACATGCTGAGAGATTTATTTTGGATTTTCATTGGGAGTATTATTGATCATTAATTTACATATGGAAGTGTTTTTGCCTGCCCTTTTTTCTAAATTAATGAAATATTTTGCATTTTTCTCTCCCTCTTCCATCCAATTCTGTCTGTTTTACAAACGCTCCCCGGGCCTTTTCCTTGTAGATACAGTCTAACTGCATTTGCAATGATGATAGCTCCAGTAATTCCTGATGAGTTAGTTCAGTTTTTTTGTTGTATAATCCATTATTTCCTTTGTCATATTCTCTCTCTTGGGACAATCAATTTCTTTCCCCATTAAAATAGCCGAAAGCCTTAGCAAATGTCATTAGCCCACAGTAACTTCTAAACCTATTCATAACACAGGCACAATTCCAGTATTCATCAGTAATTCCTGCTACATCCTTCTTAAATACTTAATTCTCTAGTAACGTCTTGTTAATTTTCCTGTAACCTTTACTAACTTTTTTTTGTTTACAAACCATGCATATTTATCTTTATTGAGATCCCTTTGTGGTCTGTTAAAATCGATGGTTCAATTGAGTCTGCATCAACTTTGTCAGCCATATCTTCAGATATCAGCCAGAAATCAATACAGAATTGTATAGATACATCTTTGGTACTCCATGTAAACATCATCTTATCTGGGTTCTTATATCTAGAACACCTAACCGTAGACATATATTGCTTATCTCACAAACATAATTGCTATCCTTATAATCATCTATCTAAATAATCATGTAATACTGTATTAAAGTCTCCACCCCTTTTACTTTGGCCAATGAAAATGTATACCATAATTGTACTCATTTTCCTCTCAATGTCTATAAATAAAATAGTTACTTGACTTGTTATTGGTAGCATAAATATTTACAACAATTAATTGAATGTGGTTGACATCGACCAATAATATAATCTATCTCCCTGTATTATCTGCTTCATGACTCAATATATGACCCTTAAAGTTGCCTTTTAAAATAGCGACACCTGCAGACGGTTTAGTACCAAATATCATTCCCCCATTGACACTTCCAAAACACAGTATCTGTGGAACAGACATGAGTTTCTTGAATGAAATAAGTCGGCACTTTTACCCTTACAATACAAAAATAAAGATTTCCTTTTCAAAATATTACGGATTCCCCTGGCATTAATAGAAAAATCAAATTAACATTTACTATTACAGTGACTATATGAAGAATATTAAACTTGTGTAGGTTCACATGAAGTGGGTTCTCACAAAGACAAGTTCTTACTAGTTGCAAATAAAAACAGTCCTTTGCACCACGCAAGTGGTTGACCTACATTTTATATATATATATACACATGCAAACAGTTGAAGTTGGAAGTTTACATACACCTTAGCCAAATACATTTAAACTCAGTTTTTCACAATTCCTGACTTTTAATCCTAGTAAAATGTTCCTGTCTTAGGTCAGTTAGGATCACCACTTTATTTTAAGAATGTGAAATGTCAGAATAATAGTGATTTATTTCAGCTTTTATTTCTTTCGTCACATTCCCAGTGGGTCAGAAGTGTGCGTACACTCAATTAGTATTTGATATAATTGCCTTTTAAATTGTTTAACTTGGGTCAAATATTTCAGGTAGCCTTCCACAAGCTTCCCACAATATGTTGGGTGAATTTTGGCCGCCTTGCTCGCACTCGCTTTTTCAATTCTGCCCACAAATTTTATATGGGATTGAGGTCAGGGCTTTGTGATGGCCACTCCAAAATCTTGACTGTGTTGTCCTTAAGCCATTTTGCCACGACTTTGGAAGTATGCTTGGGTTCATTGTCCTTTTCCAAGGCCCATTTGCGACCAAGCTTTAACTTCCTGACTGATGTTTTGAGATCTTGCTTCAATATATCCATATAATTTTCCTACCTCACGATGCCATCTATTCTGTGAAGTGCACCAGTCCGTCCTGCAGCAAAGCACCCCCACAACATGATGCCGCCACCCCCGTGCTTCACGGTTGGGACGATGTTCTTTGGCTTGCAAGCCTCTCCCCTTTTCCTCCAAAAATAACGATGGTCATAATGGCCAAACAGTTCTATTTTTGTTTCATCAGAAGAAAAGTACAATCTTTGTCTCCATGTACAGTTGCAAACCGTAGTCTGTCTTTTTTATTGCGGTTTTGGAGCAGTGGCTTCTTCCTTGCTGAGCTGCCTCAGGTTACGTCGATATAGGACTCGTTTTACTGTGGATATAGATGCTTTTGTACCCGTTTCCTCCAGCATCTTCACAAGGTCCTCTGCTGCTGTTCTGAGATTGATTTGCACTTTTCACATAAGTACGTTCGTCTTTTGGAGACCGAACGCGTCTCCTTCCTGAACGGTACTGAACGATATGACGGCTGCGTTGTCTCATGGTGTTTATACTTGCATACTATTGTTTGTACAGATGAACCTTGAGGCGTTTGGAAATTGCTCCCACGGACAAACCTGATTTGTGGAGGTCTACAATTTTTTTCTGAGGTCTTGGCTGATATCTTTTGATTTTCCCATGATGTTAAGGAAAGAAGCACTGAGTCTCCTAACCGACTTGCCAAAACTACAGTTTGTTAACAAGTCATTTGTGGAGTGGTTGAAAAACAAGTTATAATGACTCCAACCTGAGTGTATGTAAACTTCCGATTTCAACTGTATATATACATATTTCCATACAATTGCAAATAACATTGTGCCATTGATTGGTAAAATGAATAGCCATCAAGCTAACATTAAGTGTCAGTGTGAATTTCCCTGCCATTTAAAAACACTTGGCTCACACGAACAATGCTCTTCCTCAAGAAATATCAAGTTTTATGAGATGCAAATAATACTCAGTCCTGCACAACTCAAAGTAAGAACTTTTCCCCTCCTTCCTTGTTCTCTCAATCATCGGCCACAGACGATTCCGAGCTTCTTTGTCAAATGCTGTCAGATCCTCCTTGAACCTCACCTTGTTGTTCTTTAAATAGTCATTTTTCTTTGCACTTTTCCATGTCGGATCCCTCGCTGTCCTGGAGATGAATCTCATGATCACTGATCGTGGTGGCTGGTTGTTTTCCCCATCTCTCAGCCTATCCAGGCGGTGCACTACACCCAGAGAACCTGCAACAATGTTTCGCCCCCTCCTCCAGGACTATTGCCCAGCAAATGTCCTTCACTCTTGCTTTGATATTCTTGTCAGAGTTTTCTGCTATTCCATAATTCTGAGATTCCATCTCCGACCCTACCGGTCCTCCCCGTTTACCTTTGACTCCATTTCAGTGAGTTTCTTCTCCAGGTTTGCAACCTGCATTTTCAATGTTGCGTTTTGCTGCTTCAGAGTTTTTACTTCCTCAGCATTGAAATCAATCGCTTTCTTCAGGTTAACGATGCTGATAGTCTTCTTTTTCACCAAATCCATGATGTCATCTGCACTCTCTTTGATTTTTGCCCTGAGGATGCGGACAATGTTTTCCTGTAGCTGGCTCAGTGATGGTTCACTTCTCAGCTTCTTTGGAAGTTGCTCCTTGGTTGGGGTATTTGGGTATGAATCACATTCACCCCCTTTTTTACACTGCAAGCATATGAGGGAGTTTCAGCAATGCCTCTTTTCTCGAAGTTTCAACATCCATTATCCCAGCAACAGTTTGGTCATGTCCTGATTCCATGATACTAGCTATGAAGACGTTAGTGAGCTAACTTAACTAAACATGCTGAAACTTTTCGCTAGCTAGCTTGTTTGTTGGAAATCGTCAAATATAATTCAATGGTTTGATTAATTACAAAATTATTCATGGCTAGACAAAGAATTGCAACTGAGAGAAGCCTAAAATTATTCCTCAGATAGAAATGTTACACCCTCTCATGCTACACCCTCCCATCTTGAGCCCCCTCCTCAAGGAATGATTTTTAAATGGACCGCCCTTGCCCAGAAATTCATCACTCGTTCACCCCGCGATAATTGTGTTTTCAACCACTGGTAGCTTGTGGGTGCTTTCTATGCGCTGCAGTTAATTATGATTGCATGTCTACTTATTTACTATGTAATTATTAATATACTCCTACTGTGTGATGGCTAACTAACGTTCGTCTGCCTAGCTGGAACTTCTGAAGAAGGAAAATGTTTTATTTCTACAATTTCCGAAAGCTAACCAAACATTACTTTTACGAGACGTATTTGTGCATTAGTAGCACAATTTCGAACCTTTTTTACGTTAGCTTTTACTTACACTTGTATGTTGACTTCTCCGTTGATGTTGTTTTATATTCTTTAGCAAACATTGTTGTGAATTGAATTCTGGGCAGTTTCAGGCCCCGGAGTGAACATAATTGTAAACTCGCAAACTCTACTAAAACGGGGGCTAAGGGGCTTACGTTGCAAACCTCCCTTGCTTGGCTAATCATTTGGACCGCCCTACAAGATGGTGATGGGGATTCCCCCAAGGGCATAAGGCAAGGGTAAGTGGACGAGGTTGGGTCTTTTATGAGTTTGAACCACTGCCCCAGAGTCATATGTTTTTTTTCTCCCCGAACTATAGCACAAAATATATGACATAAAGCAGGAGTTTGGTTGCTTCGTGTTTACATTCTAGCCATGGAAAAAATATTGCATTACTGCCATCCCCCCCCTACCACTAAGAAACCATAAACACTCAGAATTCCATTTTGATTAATTAACCAGCACAGTGCATCCTGTGTAGGCCTATTCGATATGATTAGAATGACTTAGAATTAATGACCTGGTGAAAATAACTAACGACCAGCCAGCTTGGGTCGCAACTTCAGAATCCAAAATGGAGCCGATACGGGCCTGGAGGCAAGGGAAATAATGTCTGAGTTGGTGTTAGAGCTCACTTAATAGTTATTGGCAGCCCCTAACATGGAGATCGGAAAGTGATGGAGTACCATTTTCGCTGGCAACGGTATGAGCGGGACGTTCCATTCTCCGCCAAAGAAGAGGCAAGTGCTGGCTGTCATCAACCTCAAATCAAAATCAAATCAAATTTTATTTGTCACATACACATGGTTAGCAGATGTTAATGCGAGTGTAGCGAAATGCTTGTGCTTCTAGTTCCGACAATGCAGTGATAACCAACAAGTAATCTAACTAACAATTCCAAAACTACTGTCTTATACACAGTGTAAGGGGATAAGGAATATGTACATAAGGATATATGAATGAGTGATGGTACAGAGCAGCATACAGTAGATGGTATCGAGTACAGTATATACATATGAGATGAGTATGTAGACAAAGTAAACAAAGTGGCATAGTTAAAGTGGCTAGTGACATAAGAATGCAGTCGATGATCTAGAGTACAGTATATACATATGCATATGAGATGAATAATGTAGGGTAAGTAACATATAAGGTAGCATTGTTTAAAGTGGCTAGTGATATATTTACATCATTTCCCATCAATTCCCATTATTAAAGTGGCTGGAGTTGGGTCAGTGTCAATGACAGTGTGTTGGCAGCAGCCACTCAATGTTAGTGATTGCTGTTTAACAGTCTGATGGCCTTGAGATAGAAGCTGTTTTTCAGTCTCTCGGTCCCAGCTTTGATGCACCTGTACTGACCTCGCCTTCTGGATGATAGCGGGGTGAACAGGCAGTGGTTCGGGTGGTTGATGTCCTTGATGATCTTTATGGCCTTCCTGTAACATCGGGTGGTGTAGGTGTCCTGGAGGGCAGGTAGTTTGCCCCGGTGATGCGTTGTGCAGACCTCACTACCCTCTGGAGAGCCTTACGGTTGAGGGCGGAGCAGTTGCCGTACCAGGCGGTGATACAGCCCGCCAGGATGCTCTCGATTGTGCACCTGTAGAAGTTTGTGAGTGCTTTTGGTGACAAGCCGAATTTCTTCAGCCTCCTGAGGTTGAAGAGGCGCTGCTGCGCCTTCTTCACGACGCTGTCAGTGTGAGTGGACCAATTCAGTTTGTCTGTGATGTGTATGCCGAGGAACTTAAAACTTGCTACCCTCTCCACTACTGATCCATCGATGTGGATAGGGGGTGTTCCCTCTGCTGTTTCCTGAAGTCCACAATCATCTCCTTAGTTTTGTTGACGTTGAGTGTGAGGTTATTTTCCTGACACCACACTCCGAGGGCCCTCACCTCCTCCCCTGTAGGCCGTCTCGTCGTTGTTGGTAATCAAGCCTACCACTGTTGTGTCGTCCGCAAACTTGATGATTGAGTTGGAGGCGTGCATGGCCACGCAGTCGTGGGTGAACAGGGAGTACAGCAGAGGGCTCAGAACGCACCCTTGTGGGGCCCCGTGTTGAGGATCAGCGGGGAGGAGATGTTGTTGCCTACCCTCACCACCTGTGGGCGGCCCGTCAGGAAGTCCAGTACCCAGTTGCACAGGGCGGGGTCGAGACCCAGGGTCTCGAGCTTGATGACGAGCTTGGAGGGTACTATGGTATTGAATGCCGAGCTGTAGTCGATGAACAGCATTCTCACATAGGTATTCCTCTTGTCCAGGTGGGTTAGGGCAGTGTGCAGTGTGGTTGAGATTGCATCGTCTGTGGACCTATTTGGGCGGTAAGCAAATTGGAGTGGGTCTAGGGTGTCAGGTAGGGTGGAGGTGATATGGTCCTTGACTAGTCTCTCAAAGCACTTCATGATGACGGAAGTGAGTGCTACGGGCGGTAGTCGTTTAGCTCAGTTACCTTAGCTTTCTTGGGAACAGGAACAATGGTGGCCCTCTTGAAGCATGTGGGAACAGCAGACTGGTATAGGGATTGATTGAATATGTCCGTAAACACACCGGCCAGCTGGTCTGCGCATGCTCTGAGGGCGCGGCTGGGGATGCCGTCTGGGCCTGCAGCCTTGCGAGGGTTAACACGTTTAAATGTCTTACTCACCTCGGCTGCAGTGAAGGAGAGACCGCATGTTTTCGTTGCAGGCCGTGTCAGTGGCACTGTATTGTCCTCAAAGCGGGCAAAAAGTGATTTAGTCTGCCTGGGAGCAAGACATCCTGGTCCGTGACTGGGCTGGGTTTCTTCTTGTAGTCCGTGATTGACTGTAGACCCTGCCACATGCCTCTTGTGTCTGAGCCATTGAATTGAGATTCCACTTTGTCTCTGTACTGACGCTTAGCTTGTTTAATAGCCTTGCGGAGGGAATAGCTGCATTGTTTATATTCGGACATATTACCAGACACCTTGCCCTGATTAAAAGCAGTGGTTCGCGCTTTCAGTTTCACGCGAATGCTGCCATCAATCCACGGTTTCTGGTTTGGGAATGTTTTTATCGTTGCTATGGGAACGACATCTTCGACGCACGTTCTAATGAACTCGCACACCGAATCAGCGTATTCGTCAATATTTCCATCTGACGCAATACGAAACATGTCCCAGTCCACGTGATGGAAGCAGTCTTGGAGTGTGGAGTCAGCTTGGTCTGACCAGCGTTGGACAGACCTCAGCGTGGGAGCCTCTTGTTTTAGTTTCTGCCTGTAGGCAGGGATCAGCAAAATGGAGTCGTGGTCAGCTTTTCCGAAAGGGGGGCAGGGTAGGGCCTTATATGCGTCGCGGAAGTTTGAGTAACAATGATCCAAGGTTTTACCACCCCTGGTTGCGCAATCGATATGCTGGTAAAATTTAGGGAGTCTTGTTTTCAGATTAGCTTTGTTAAAATCCCCAGCTACAATGAATGCAGCCTCCGGATAAATGGTTTCCAGTTTGCAAAGAGTTAAATAAAGTTCGTTCAGAGCCATCGATGTGTCTGCTTGGGGGGATATATACGGCTGTGATTATAATCGAGGAGAATTCTCTTGGAAGATAATGCGGTCTACATTTGATTGTGAGGAATTCTAAATCAGGTGAACAGAAGGATTTGAGTTCCTGTATGTTTCCTTCATCACACCATGTCTCGTTAGTCATGAGGCATACGCCCCGCCACTCTTCTTACCAGAAAGATGTTTGTTTCTGTCGGCGCGATGCGTGGAGAAACCCGTTGGCTGCACCGCCTCGGATAGCGTCTTCCCAGTAAGCCATGTTTCTGTGAAGCAGAGAACGTTGCAGTCTCTGATGTCCCTCTGGAATGCTACCCTTGCTCGGATTTCGTCAACCTTGTTGTCAAGAGACTGGACATTGGCAAGAAGAATGCTGGGGAGTGGTGCGCGATGTGCCCTTTTTCGGAGTCTGACCAGAACACCGCCTCGTTTCCCTCTTTTTCGGAGTCGTTTCCTTGGGTCGCTGCATGCGATCCATTCCGTTGTCCTGTTTGTAAGGCAGAACACCGGATCCGCGTCGCGGAAAACATATTCTTGGTCGTACTGATGGTGAGTTGGCGCTGATCTTATATTCAGTAGTTCTTCTCGACTGTATGTAATGAAACCTAAGATGACCTGGGGTACTAATGTAAGAAATAACACGTAAAAAAACAAAAAACTGCATAGTTTCCTAGGAACGCGAAGCGAGGCGGCCATCTCAGTCGGCGCCGGAACCTGGCTCTACCATGGATAGTTCTTCCAGTTTTGTGCCATCAATGGAAATGTCACTAACCTCACCAACTAGCTTGGTTAGTTCTGACTCTCTAACAGTAGTTGTTGCCTATGTTGGCCTATTGGAAATGTATTCAATCATTATATATTTAAGTTCTTGTCTCATCATTGAATCTCTGCTAGCTTGCGCCATGACAATGATTTGTTTAGCATAGCAATGTTGAATGAATACAATTTAGAATTGGATCAAAACATGAGGAAATAACTAACAAGCAGCCTGCTTGGTTAGCAGCTTCAGAATGCAAAAACAAATTTGACCTTACCTTCTCTCTTGGTGGGCAAGAAATATGCCGCCAACTGGAGAAGACAGATTTTGTGCCCAGTTCTCTCTCACTTCACCTCTTCCTCTCTGTAACAGCTAGCTAGTTTATTTTAGGCCTGCTATGTTAGGTTAGCTAGGCATTAATATTAGCTAGCTACCTAATCAAATCAAATGTATTTATATAGCCCTTCGTACATCAGCTGATATCTCAAAGTGCTGTACAGTAACCCAGCCTAAAACCCCAAACAGCAAGCAATGCAGGTGTAGAAGCACGGTGGCTAGGAAAAACTCCCTAGAAAGGCCAAAACCTAGGAAGAAACCTGTACCTGTAGATTATATTTTTGATTTAGCCATCCATAGATTGCTGTCATCCACATATCTTATAATATAGATAGCTACTGACAGTGGTTATGCACCTCCATCGGTGCATTTGTTCCAGCCAGTGTTCTCTGTTTTGTCACCTTAAAAAAATCTTTGTCCATGTCGATCATTCCTATTTCCACACAATATGTCACTGGCACTATCTTACAAAGTGACATTAGCTGCCTAGCCCTGTGCTTTTCTATTGGACAGAGCATGCCAGTCTAAGCTTGTGACATATGTTAGGCTAGTGTCATATGACACTCACTTAAAGTTGCAATATGTAACTTTTTGGGGCCGACCTGACCAAATTCACATAGAAATGTGTTATAGAGCTGTCGTTCTCATTGAAAGCAAATCTAAGAAGTGGTATCTGTTTTATGTGCACTATTTCTATGCTTTGCGTTTTAAGTTTAATTTTTGCATCTTACTTTTGGTTTTGTACAAAGCTTCAAACAGCTGAAAATACATTTTCTGTAACCAAAAATATTGTATTTCACAATGGTTTCGATGGTACATTGATACTTTACGCTATACTTGCTTGTTTTGTCACAAACTGAAATTAGGCTAACTATTTGAATTTTAGCAACCAGGAAATGGTGGCGCAAATTATTATGATTTTTATTTTTTGTGGATACAGACAGGAGTAATGTATGCAACCTCAACTGCATGTGTTTTGGCAACACGTACATACTGGGAGGTTCAGTTGTAAGTCATTTGTCGCTCCAGACAAACACCCTCACTCTTCCAGGAGGACAGTAAGGCTGATAACATTTAGACACAGCCAGGACACACACACTCATAAAAATGGGGTGGCAATGAAACCCCTCAGGATACAAATGTTGCCATCCATAGCATTTCCCAGTTCTCCATATATTTTAAATGCTGTTATTATCAGTCCATCTGGTGTTATTAGGCTAAATCATAAATTACCTTGCACAGCCAACCTGACAAGGTCTGATTTCATGTCAATCTTTTGAACACAGATTTCAGATTGACATGGCTCTACAGGTCTGGAAACGGCGCAGCTGTTAGATCAGCCATGGATTCTTCCCTCCCCTCATATTCAAAAAGCATCCGCTAACATTGGGGCGGCAGGGTAGCCTAGTGGTTAGAGCGTTGGACTAGTAACCGAAAGGTTGCAAGTTCAAATCCCCGAGCTGACAAGGTACAAATCTGTCGTTCTGCCCCTGAACAGGCAGGTCTTAACTGACCTGCCTAGTAAAATAAAGGTAAAAAAAAAAACATAAATTAAATCCAGCTCCCGACGCTCAAGGAGTTAGTTTACTTTGACTGACAGCTTCTTCAGATGAGAAATTATGGCAAGCCTCTTAGCCTGGCATTGTAATTTGGTCCCCATAGTAAATTGGATTTGGTACAGTTTGGACCAGAAGGTTTGGGCTGGCTGTTAATGAATAGTATGTGTCTCTTGATGTACTAATGGCCTGTGTTGCTCTCTCCCCCCCCCTTCAGAACTCCACTTTCATGGACTCCCAGACAGATGAACGATCAAAGAAAACTACAGTGTTCAAGGTTAGCAAACTGTCCACGGCCAGACAGTCATTCACTGAAGTGTAATGGAAGCTTATTATCCTAGTCCACCTCAGAGCACATACACTACAATTTTTTTGTCTTCATACTTCTCTTAAAAGTGTGCTATCAATCTTGACAATCTAGCCATTGTTTACAGTGCTCAGTGAAACAGTGAGTATACTAATGCTAGACTACAGTGTAGCCTTTAATTCAGAAAAACACTTCTCATAGCACAATGTCTTCTTAGCCACCGATTTGAAAAGGAAATCCACATGTACCAAAACCATACTCAACATATAAAGCCAGTTTCCCAGACACAGATTAAGGCAAGATTTGGACTTAAGAATGCACAATAAGATTGTCAAGGAATCCGGCCCATAGAGTTCTGTACACTGTTTAGCAGGATTAAGGCCCAAAGCCCATCCCTCATTTGACAAGAGAGCCATGTAGACTGAAGCTCTGGTTTTGAACCTATCCTCCTCTGTGTTCAGACGATCACGAACGGTCTGATGACGGGCTCCAGGAAGCGACCGTCGGAAGGGAACTATGAGAAGGAGAAGGAAGTGTGCATCCAGCTGTTTGACCAGTGGTCTGAGGCTGACCAGGTGGAGTTTGTGGAACACCTGATCTCACGCATGTGCCACTACCAACACGGCCACATCAACTCCTACCTCAAACCCATGCTCCAAAGGGACTTCATCACTGCACTGCCAGGTATGGTACACACTTGCTCTTGAGAACCCATGATGCCTTATGGGACCATGTGAACTACAATCCCGACGCTCTGTTTTAACGTTTAGAAATGTCAGTCATTGCTTTCCATACGTTTTTCGAAACCTATGGAACTTATCTTTCATATCAGTGAGACATAATCTTTCAAATAAAAAATATACATTTACTGTAGCAGGTTTGCACAGATCCATACGGCTGTGTGTACCTCCAGCTAACGAACTACACTTCTCCAGTTACGCTTACACATAGGTGTTCATGCACGCTAGATAACTAATTAGCACAGGTGGTGCTAATTAGCCTCTTGGCCTCTGTCTTCCTCAAACAAGCGATAAAACATGGCGATATGGCCGTGTTGGAACCCTATAAAGGTGTTTGTAGTAATTAGGGCTGACCCCCAATTAGTTGACTGGTCGATTGTTTGGTCGTTAGTTTGGTCGTTAGGCTGTTAGTCGACCAAGATTTGTTTTAGTCGGAGTAATATATTTAAGCAATAATGCACGAGGTGTGGTATATGGCCAATATACCACGGCTAAGGGCTGTTCTTTTGCACGATGCAACGCGGAGTGCCTGCATACAGCCTTTAGCCGTGATATATTGGCCATATACCACACACCCCCGAGGTGCCTTATTGCTATTATAAACTGGTTAATTAGAGCAGTAAAAAATCAATGTTTTGTCATACCCTTGGTATACGGTCTGATATACCACGGCTGTCAGCCAATCAGCATTCAGGGCTCAAACCCAGTTTATAAATAAATATAAATCGCACACACTACCGGTCAAACGTTTTAGAACACCTATTCAGTCAAGGGTTTTTCTTTATTTGTGCTATTTTCTACATTGTAGACAAATAGTGAAGATATCTCAACTTTGAAATAACACATATGGAGTCATGTAGTAACCAAAAAAGTTTTAAACAAATCTAAATATATTTGAGATTCTTCAAAGTAGCACCCTTTGCCTTGACAGTTTTGGACACTCTTGGCATTCTCTCAACCAGCTTCAGCTGGAATGCTTTTCCAACAGTCTTGAAGGAGTTCCCACAAATGTTGAGCACTTGTTGGCTGCTTTTCCTTCAATCTGTGGTCTGACTCATTCCAAACCATCTCAATTGGGTTGTCAGGGGATTGTGGAGGCCAGGTCATCTGATGCAGCACTCCATCACTCTCCTTCTTGGTAAAATAGCCATGACACAGCCTGGAGGTGTGTTGGGTCATTGTCCTGTTGAATAACAAATTATAGTCCCACTAAGCCCAAACCAAATGGGATGGCATATCGCTGCAGAATGCTGTGGTAGCTATGCTGGTTAAGTGTGCCTTGATTTCAAAATAAGCCACTGACAGTGTCACCAGCAAAGCACCCCCACATCATAACACCTCCTACACATGCAAATACACATGCAGAGATCATCTGTTCACTCACACCACGTCTCATAAAGACACGGCGGTTGGAACCAAAAATCTCAAATTTGGACTCTTATACCAAAGGATACATTTCCACCGTGCTGATGTCCATTGCTCATGTTTCTTGGCCCAAGCAAGTCCTTCTAATTGGTGTCCTTTAGTAGTGGTTTCTTTGCAGCAATTTGACCATGAATGCCTGATTCACACAGTCTCCTCTGAACAGTTGATGTTGAGATGAGTTTGTTACTTGAACTCTGAAGCATTTATTTGGGCTGCAATTTGAGGCAGTTAACTCTAATTAACTTATCCTTTGTTGCAGAGGTAACTCTGGGTCTTCCTTTCCTATGGCGGTCCTCATGAGAGCCAGTTTCATCATAGCGCTTGATGGTTTTTACAACTACACTTGAAGAAACTTTCAAAGTTCTTGAAATGTTCCGTATTGACTGATCTTCATGTCTTAAAGTAATAATGGACTGCCGTTTCTCTTTGCTTATTTTAGCTGTTCTTGCCAAAATACTTGGTCTTTTACCAAATAGGGCTATCTTCTGTATATCACCACTACCTTGTCACAACAACACAACTGATTGGCTCAAACACATTAAGAAGGAAAGAAATTCCACAAATTTACACCTGTTACATTTACATTTACATTTAAGTCATTTAGCAGACGCTCTTATCCAGTGGAACAGCCACTTTACAATAGTGCATCTAAATCTTTTAAGGGGGGGTGAGAAGGATTACTTTATCCTATCCTAGGTATTCCTTAAAGAGGTGGGGTTTCAGGTGTCTCCGGAAGGTGGTGATTGACTCCGCTGTCCTGGCGTCGTGAGGGAGTTTGTTCCACCATTGGGGGGCCAGAGCAGCGAACAGTTTTGACTGGGCTGAGCGGGAACTGTACTTCCTCAGTGGTAGGGAGGCGAGCAGGCCAGAGGTGGATGAACGCAGTGCCCTTGTTTGGGTGTAGGGCCTGATCAGAGCCTGGAGGTACTGAGGTGCCGTTCCCCTCAGCTCCGTAGGCAAGCACCATGGTCTTGTAGCGGATGCGAGCTTCAACTGGAAGCCAGTGGAGAGAGCAGAGGAGCGGGGTGACGTGAGAGAACTTGGGAAGGTTGAACACCAGACGGGCTGCGGCGTTCTGGATGAGTTGTAGGGGTTTAATGGCACAGGCAGGGAGCCCAGCCAACAGCGAGTTGCAGTAATCCAGACGGGAGATGACAAGTGCCTGGATTAGGACCTGCGCCGCTTCCTGTGTGAGGCAGGGTCGTACTCTGCGGATGTTGTAGAGCATGAACCTACAGGAACGGGCCACCGCCTTGATGTTAGTTGAGAACGACAGGGTGTTGTCCAGGATCACGCCAAGGTTCTTAAGCGCTCTGGGAGGAGGACACAGTTGTCCTCCGTGATGGCGAGATCATGGAACGGGCAGTCCTTCCCCGGGAGGAAGAGCAGCTCCGTCTTGCCGAGGTTCAGCTTGAGGTGGTGATCCGTCATCCACACTGATATGTCTGCCAGACATGCAGAGATGCGATTCGCCACCTGGTCGTCAGAAGGGGGAAAGGAGAAGATTAATTGTGTGTCGTCTGCATAGCAATGATAGGAGAGACCATGTGAGGTTATGACAGAGCCAAGTGACTTGGTGTATAGCGAGAATAGGAGAGGGCCTAGAACAGAGCCCTGGGGGACACCAGTGGTGAGAGCACGTGGTGTGGAGACGGATTCTCGCCACGCCACCTGGTAGGAGCGACCTGTCAGGTAGGACGCAATCCAAGCGTGGGCCGCGCCGGAGATGCCCAACTCGGAGAGGGTGGAGAGGAGGATCTGATGGTTCACAGTATCGAAGGCAGCCGATAGGTCTAGAAGGATGAGAGCAGAGGAGAGAGAGTTAGCTTTAGCAGTGCGGAGCGCCTCCGTGATACAGAGAAGAGCAGTCTCAGTTGAATGACTAGTCTTGAAACCTGACTGATTTGGATCAAGAAGGTCATTCTGAGAGAGATAGCGGGAGAGCTGGCCAAGGACGGCACGTTCAAGAGTTTTGGAGAGAAAAGAAAGAAGGGATACTGGTCTGTAGTTGTTGACATCGGAGGGATCGAGTGTAGGTTTTTTCAGAAGGGGTGCAACTCTCGCTCTCTTGAAGACGGAAGGGACGTAGCCAGCGGTCAGGGATGAGTTGATGAGCGAGGTGAGGTAAGGGAGAAGGTCTCCGGAAATGGTCTGGAGAAGAGAGGAGGGGATAGGGTCAAGCGGGCAGGTTGTTGGGCGGCCGGCCGTCACAAGACGCGAGATTTCATCTGGAGAGAGAGGGGAGAAAGAGGTCAGAGCACAGGGTAGGGCAGTGTGAGCAGAACCAGCGGTGTCGTTTGACTTAGCAAACGAGGATCGGATGTCGTCGACCTTCTTTTCAAAATGGTTGACGAAGTCATCTGCAGAGAGGGGGTGTTAATTGAAAAGCACTCCAGGTGACTACCTCATGAAGCTGGTTGAGAGAATGCCAAGACTGTGCAATGCTGTCATCAAGGCAAAGGGTGGCTATTTGAAGAATCTGAAATATAAAATATAATTGGTTGTGTTTTACACTTTCTTTAGTTACTACATGGTTCCATATGTGATATTTCATTTTTTATATCTTTGTTGTACAATGTAGAATATAGCAAACCTGACTGGTTTTGTGTTTTATATATTTTTTGGACTCATCTCAGTGAACTAATCCATTGCGGAGGCCTAGACCTAAAGCAAATTTATTCTTGATTCGAAAATGTGGTCTGAGGCTCCATATGGAGGGTGTGATGCGATTGCTGAGGCATGCGGAGGCCAAATCGAGCTCTGTACCGCATCGCCATGTGCCTCCCAAATTTTGTGTTAATGTGGCTCTAGCTCCACATTGATACGATTGGTAGGTGGGGGCGGTTCATCTTGTATTTAACACGCAGTCACTTCCTTGACAACAGCTCTGCACTGCTCTGCGAAGCCAAGAAGTATGAATGCCCTGAACTCTGCTGAGACCATATCACCAAAAATGCTGCATGGCCAATGCAGATGTCGAATTGACCATGCGCCCAGATGCACAATGCACTTCCTCTCCAGGATGCGCTTTCTCTCGCCATTTTGTGCACATTCATTGTTTCATAACTTCATTGTGGGAATTGTTAGTGCATATCAATTCCCTATTACATATATTACCAGTAGTACATTTACCTTTTAATTCCTATAATTTCTAATCTATAATGTTTGTTACTTTGGTTACAGTTATTTATTTTAATGCATTCAATATTATTATTCCTGTCTTCCTGTACTCATTGACTGAGTGGACACATTGTTTGCTGAGTGCACAACCTATGCTACACTTCTGAGAAACAAGTTTTGGTTTATTTAATTCCATTTATGAGTTCTGTCAATTTAGTCATTGTCTTTTGTTTGGAGCACTCCTGTCAATTTTGGGTAAGGACGCCCGCGCATAGAAGTAGGTCTATAGGCTACCTGGCCTGCACGCAAATGTAGGCATATAAATGTACCCATTTGGGGATGTGTTAGCATTTCTGATTTGCTTAACGCACTAATAAACTGTGCAGCTTCGCAAAGTAATCTTTTCTTCACCTCAAACACCAAAGCAAACAGTATTTTTTTTTTTTTTTTACATCCACTGAGAATTAGAATAGTTCCTCAATATATTTGAACAATCTTTCCAGCTCTCTTCTTTCGATAACCACCCAGCGTGAAAGGGATGAATGTCAAGCTCTGATCCAGTGGAAAAGTCATAAAATAGGCTTCTTATCAGTTCTTGACTTGGACTGAAATAGGTTCCGGTACTCCTTTTGGGTGCAGGAGCTCCACAATACTTTTGAGCTAATAATTTTGAAGAGGAACAGGAGCTCACAGTAGAACATTTGAGGTTCCAGTACTCCGCTTCGGTGAGCTCCTGTCCAAGTCGAGCACTGCTTCTTATCCCATGCGCAAATACCCTACAGCCGTATCTGTCCCGAGCTCACTGGTGCAGGGAACTTTGAGGGCCCAGAATATTTTATACAATGTTGCAAGCTTTGGGCCTGAACTTAGTTGATACAATGTTTCAAGTTTGGCTAGACATGGCCTGTCTGCAACAATGTGATTTATAGGATATTTTGTTTTTATCTGGATATTTTCTACCTGCAGTCTGCAATGTTTTTATTTGTTGGCTTTATGTAGGCTATTTTTACATAGTTGGCAGTATAAGTAACTTTTTAGATTTGATAGTTTATTTGGATAGAATATTGATAAACCACATTTTGCGATATGAAGATGTTATTATAAATTTAAATCTTTCATGAAAATGTGCATAATGAAAACCATAACTATCACGCAGATCGGTAGAATTTGTAAGACAAATTGGCATTCCACATGACAGTTTGCTGCACTACTGGCAACTTCAGGAGAGTAATGGCAGAATCTGTGAAAGCCAGCAGGAGAGGGAGGAGAATAGTTTGGTTCAGTTTTTTAAAAAGTTGTATTTAATTCTTCTGGTTATCTAGATCTCTGGTGGTATCAAACCATATCTGGGACAGCCCTAGTAGTAATTTAACCGTTTGTTTTTAGAACATTTATTTCTTGCTGATATGAAAGATGCATTCCTTATGTTTCCAAAACCTTATCGTGCGTGTTAACGTTCAGACTCTTAACAAAAAAAAACAGCTAGAAGATACCTTCGTGAATAAAGGTAGTTGGCGTCTGTCTATGAATGGGCTTGGGACACACTGCAGTTTTGATATTGCGTTGTTAGCATTACCATACTATAGCTAGGGCTGTTAAACGATTCGAATACTTGAGTTAATCCCATGATTTTCTGTAGTCAACTACAATTAATCAAATGTTTTATTGTTCAAATATGACCTTTTAATAAAGATCTTTCCATTTTAAATCACATCGGTTTGTAGTTATTACCTATGTGGATTATAAGGGAAGAAAACAGAAAATAAACTCAAACAGTAGATCAGCCAGGTTGATGAAAAATATCATACCACTATTAGATCTAGTCTTGGCTACTTCTCATCCATGTTCTTCAACATGAAGTAGTCAAGCTGCTGCCTGCTACTAGTATTGGGACAAGTTGCTTAAAACTTGACCTGAGAACTACAACAACTGTAGCTAAATGGAATGTAAAGTTCTGATTTTTAAAATAATGTGAAATAAGACTTGAATCTCTAGAGGCATTCAGCCATGGTATTCTAACCACTCATTTGGTTAGGTACAGTATATCACAAAAGTGAGTAGACCCCTCACATTTTTGTAAATTTGAGTATATCTTTTCATGTGACAACACTGAAGAAATGACACTTTGCTACAATGTAAAGTAGTGAGTGTACAGCTTGTATAACAGTGTAAGTTTGCTGTCCCCTCAAAATAACTCAACACACAGCCATTCATGTCTAAACAGCTGGCAACAAAAGCGAGTACACCCCTAAGTGAGAATGTCCAAATTGGGCCCAAAGTGTCAATATTTTGTGTTGCCACCATCATTTTCCAGCACTGCCTTAACCCTCTTGGGCATGGAGTTCACCAGAGCTTCACAGGTTGCCACTGGAGTCCTCTTCCACTCCTCCATGATGACATCACGGAGCTGGTGGATGTTCGAGACCTTGCACTCCTCCACCTTCCGTTTGAGGATGCCCCACAGATGCTCAATAGGGTTTAGGTCTGGAGACATGCTTGGCCTGTCCACCTTTAACCTCAGCTTCTTTAGCAAGGCAGTGGTCGTCTTGGAGGTGTGTTTGGGGTCATTATCATGCCAGAATACTGCCCTGCGGCCCAGTCTCCGAAGGGAGGGGATCATGCTCTACTTCAGTATGTCACAGTACATGTTGGCATTCATGCTTCCCTCAATGAACTGTAGCTCCCCAGTGCCGGCAGCACTCATGCAGCCCCAGACCATGACACTCCCACCACCATGCTTGACTGTAGGCAAGACACACTTGTCTTTGTAATTTCACCTGGTTGCCGCCGCACACGCCTGACACCATCTGGACCAAAAACGTTTCTTGGTCTCATCAGACCACAGGACATTGTTCCAGTAATCCATGTCCTTAGTCTGCTTGTCTTCAGCAAACTGTTTGCGGGCTTTTTGGTACTTCATCTTTAGATGAGGCTTCCTTCTGGGACGACAGCCATGCAGACCAATTTGATGCAGTGTACGGCGTATGGTCTGAGCACTGACAGGCTGACCCCCCACCCCTTCAACCTCTGCAGCAATGCTGGCAGCACTCATATGTCTATTTCCCAAAGACAACCTCTGTATATGATGCTGAGCACGTGCACTCAACTTCTTTGGTCGACCATGGCGAGGCCTGTTCTGGGTGGAACCTGTCCAGTTAAACCGCTGTATGGTCTTGGCCACCGTGCTGCAGCTCAGTTTCAGGGTCTTGGCAATCTTCTTATAGCCCAGACCATCTTTATGTAGAGCAACAATTATTTTTTTCAGATCCTCAGAGTTCTTTGCCATGAGATGCCATGTTGAACTTCCAGTGACCAGTCAATTTGAGGGAGTGTGAGAGCGATGACACCAAATTTAACACACCTGCTCCCCATTCACACCTGAGACCTTATAACACTAATGAGTCACATGACACCGGGGAGGGAAAATGGCTAATTGGGCCCAATTTGGACATTTTCACATAGGGGTGTACTCACTTTTGTTGCCAGCGGTGTAGACATTAATTGCTGTGTTGAGTTATTTTGAAGGGACAGCAAATTTACACTGTTATACAAGCTGTACAGTCACTACTAGCAAAGTGTCATTTCTTCAGTGTTGTCACATGAAAAGATATACTCATATTTACAAAAATGTAAGGGGTGTACTCAATTTTGTGATATACTGTAGCTTGCTAACATTAGCATAACTAACTAGTTACTTCTGTGCAAATTAAAATGTTCCTGTTATCTAAAATGTGTGTGAATGTGTTTTTTATGGTTGAACTTTCTGTAGGTTTTCCTTCAAATGTGTTATTCAAAGCTGCGCACATAGTGGATGTTTTAGCACCACAAGAGACTAGCTACTGCCAACGAAGAGGACAGAGGGCATTGTGTGGAAACAGACTTTTGGGTGAAAAAATGGAGATTTGATTAAAAGTAAAAAAAAAAAAAAAAAAAAATTACTCTGTAAATACTTTCAACAGCTAATTGTATTTAACGCCCCAAATTAATGCACATACACATAATATATCACCTAACCACCACTGCATGCTCCAAGGGAAATCGCTTTACAGACTCAGTTCATCCAAACATTCGCAATACACACGTACTTCTAATCATTGTGTTAAACTGTGTTTCACTGTCTCTCCTTGTGGTTATAGCTCAGGGTCTGGACCACATAGCGGAGAACATCCTGTCGTTCTTGGATGCGCGTTCTCTCTGCTCGGCAGAGCTGGTGTGTAAGGAGTGGCAGAGGGTCATCTCAGAGGGCATGCTGTGGAAGAAACTCATCGAGCGTATGGTCCGTACAGACCCTCTCTGGAAAGGCCTGTCAGAGAGGCACCAGTGGTGAGTACGGACTGGGACCACTGGCTGGGTCACCATGGATCCCAATATCTTTCCATTTGTTTTCAAGAACCTACGTTAGCCTGTTTCCAAAACTGTATCCAAGTGTCCTCACCTTAGAAAAATACAATTGATGTTGTTGAGATGAATATATTTGTGCATAAAAAATTAAAAACACACATTCACTATGAATTTTTTTTCTCTCTCCTAGGGAGAAGTACCTGTTCAAAAATCGAACCACAGAAGTCCCACCAAACTCTTACTACCGCTCCCTTTACCCCAAAATCATCCAGGACATAGAGGTGAGTTCTGCTGCTGCTCCCCTTGCCCTCTCTCATTAACCTTACTCTCACTGATCTTTCCTGTGTTTCCCATTCACTGACCTGGCTCCACGCCCCTCTCCCTCCATGCAGACGATCGAGGCTAACTGGAGGTGTGGTCGGCACAATCTGCAGCGGATCCAGTGTCGTTCAGAGAACAGTAAGGGGGTTTACTGTCTGCAGTATGACGACGACAAGATCATCAGCGGCCTCCGAGACAACTCCATTAAGGTTGGTGTTCCTGTTTATTCTTGACTGAAGGGGGGGAATATTCTAATGCCTACTGGATATTTTGAATACAAGATCCACATTTTGAACACAGTGCCTTACAAAGTGTCATTGCAGCGTGTAGTCAATTTTTTTAAAGATCATATTTTCAGATAAAAGTCTCACCGCCTTGTCTGTGTAGATCTGGGATAAGCAGTCTCTGGAGTGTCTGAAGATCCTGACGGGTCATACAGGCTCAGTGTTGTGTCTGCAGTATGATGAGCGGGTCATCGTCACCGGCTCCTCAGACTCCACCGTCAGGTCGGCACCAACCCCTCTTCTGCTGTTGTCCTCTGCCCTCTTACCTGTGCTCCAGGAAGCTCCAAAACGTGTTTTATTGAAGAGAAGAGTGTCATATATTGTTTGATATTGATGATTTCTCTCTGTCTCAGGGTGTGGGATGTGAACACTGGGGAGGTGCTGAACACTCTGATCCACCACAATGAGGCGGTCCTCCACTTGCGGTTCTGTAACGGTCTGATGGTGACGTGCTCTAAGGACCGTTCCATTGCCGTGTGGGACATGGCCTCACCCACCGACATCAGTCTGCGCCGCGTGCTGGTCGGCCACAGAGCAGCGGTCAATGTGGTGGACTTCGATGACAAGTACATCGTGTCAGCATCCGGTGACCGTACCATCAAGGCAAGTCTGCCCCGAAGACCCAGGGTCAGCTCACTAGAGTCTCAAGCATGTCACCATCTCAACAAGCATATGTTCTAGTACTTTTGCGGTGACACAAGACTTGGTCTTCTTTGTCTGTATTGGGACTTAAGACCTCAATCTCTGCCACTACAGTTTCTTGCTATAGCTTGGGTCCCCTGAGAGATCCAGCTCAGCCACCACTGTCTGTTGTCTTTGGTCTGCCTTCCTTGTATTTTACAGTTGGTGTCCATTTGTGCGCTACTTTATGGATTCTTTATTGAGACATCCTCTCAGCACCTGTCCAACCCAATGGATCCTGTGCATCTTGATCTCAATAGCCATAGTTTTACATCCTGTCTTACAATCTTTAGAGATCTTGTTCGGCCAGTAAATGTTGCAGATCTTGCAAAGACAACCATTTGGTATCACTAAGTTCATGTGTTTTAGTGATCCTCCAGCACTCTGCTAAAGCATTGTAAAGTCACTAGTTTTCTATGGTTCAGAGTCTACTGACTGCACATCCTGCCTTTATATTTAACCAGGCTTTAATTTTTTGGGCTTGTCATATAGTGTGTATGGTACTTCCTGTAAGTTAAATTGATGGGGGGCTTTAGTTCTTTCCCCCTGCGCTGTATGAGCTGTTTTAATCCAACGCTAGTTACCTTCCCCATCACCGCTTGTCATCATTCATTCACAGAAGATACTTGAATTAAAAGCCAGCCATGCCTTCGAAGTGCCCCCTACCCAAACCTACCAAATCCTCTCATTCTAGGTGAGTTCAGTTGTTCTGTGAAGTATCCAGTAGAGTACAGTATAGAGGAGTTAGCCCACCGTGTGATGCTGGCTGTGGGAAACACTGACTAAACCCAGAGTTCAGAGCTGACGTTTCTCCTCCTAGGGCCAAACTGTGGGCATGTCTCCTCACCTCAGCCCCATCCCCAGTCTCAGCCACAACCCTAGTCTTAGCCCCAGCTCCAGCCCTGTACCTGTTTGCCCCTGTCTTCCAGACAGTGGATTTGTGGGCAGCCAGGAATAAAGAGACCCTTGTTAGCCCACCCATCGCCCTGGGAGACGTGCTAAGGCATTGCGTACTGAGCTGCCTCCCACACACAACGTCTAAGTGCTCTGAAAACATTCCCCAATAAATAATTGAGGGACTGCAATGTGTGCGTTTTGGAGAGTGAGTGTTAGTCCACACCCAAAACATGGGTGTTACTATTATACCTACAGTACCAGTCAAAAGTTTGGACACCTACTCATTTCAGGGGGTTTTCTTTTCTTTTTAAAAAATTTTACATTGTAGAGTAATAGTGAAGACATCAAAACTATGAAATAACACACATGGAATCATGTAGGAACCAAAAAAGTGTTACATTTATTTTATATTCTTCAAGGTAGCCACCCTTTGCATGAACAGCTTTGCGCACTCTTGGCTTTTTCTTGAACAGCTTCATGAGGTAATCATCTGGAATGCATTTCAATTAACAGGTGTGCCTTGTTAATTTGTGGAATTTCTTTCCTTCTTAATGCGTTTGAGCCAGTCAGTTGTGTTGTGACAAGGTAGGGGTGGTATACAGAAGATAGCCCTATTTGGTAAAAGACCAAGGCCATATTATGGCAAGAACCGCTCAAAGCAAAGAGAAACGACAGTCCATTATTATTTTAAGACATGATGGTCAGTCAATCCGGAAAATTTCATGAACTTTGACAATTTCTTCAAGTGCCGTCTTAAAAACCATCAAGCACTATGATGAAACTGGCTCTCATGAGGACCGCCACAGTAACGGAAGACCCAGAGTTACCTCTTTGCAGGATAAGTTAATTAGTTACCAATCTCAGAAATTGCAGGCCAAATAAATGCTTCAGAGTTCAAGTAACAGACATACCTCAACATCAACTGTTCAGAGGAGACTGTGTGAATCAGGACTTCATGGTTGAATTGCTGCAAAGAAACCACTACTAAAGGACACAACGTCATCAGAGCACAACATGTTTTTTGTTGTTACACGCTGTCGAACGCTGAAATCTGAACTAACGACCTTGCTTTAAAAGCTGACAGTTTTTCTATACTTTTTATTTTATTTTGAAACCTGGGGCTCTGTTGTGCTAAATTGCTGTAAGCGTTGCTATCTGTCCCAGGATCCTGCCATATTCCGTGTAAGGGGGAGAGACTCGAAAACCCAGCTAGCCCCGCTGGCTCTGCGGTCTCAAATGGAGGCCGCTATTGAACGTTTCCAGCATTACAGGGGCTGTGTATACTTTGCTTTGTTCCGGTACAATGTGGACCGCAATGACTTTCAATGTAGCAACAGCTTGCTTGCGGAGGACTGCAGGAGCGAATTAGCTACTCTTAGCAAGCAAGTAGCAAACCTACATAAGCTACCTGGGAACCTACGCCCACCTACTTTTTATTTTTCTTCTACCCCAGTAGCCGAATGCTGCTCTGGTGGACGTTTCGCTGTTGTCGGCTCTCCATAGCCGGCTGGCCGGTGCTCGGCAGGGTTCCATCCCCGACGGGGTCTCCACCTTCGCTCGAGAACAGAACTGTTCTTGACCCAACCAACCAGCCATGGAGGTACGTCACTCGCTGTCGAAGAAGGCGTCCTCTGGCAACAGGGGTCTCCATGTAGATGTTGAGCCCAGAACTGAAACAGACCAGAAACAGCTTTGCTGCCCTGGATCAAGGTTCCGGTGCCTTCGTCCTTGGTGGCTTCCCAATCAAGATCGGATCCGGAGTTACCTTCATCCTCCTTCTGTCTCCCTCTCCGGTGGCTTCGATCTCGGGTTCAGATCCTCGGAGCTCCCAGCCTCACCAGACTGCCTGAGAGACCCGGCCCAAAAACCCTGTGCTACCAAGGAGCACGAGTACAGGACGTAACCAGGCTGCTTCCGACTGTTCTACCGCAGATGCTGGGAGCTTGATACTGTCGTAGTCCTCCTGATGTCGTTTGACCCCAGATGGACTATCTCGGAACATTTGAAAATCGATTTTAAATAACTGATTTCAGCCTTAAAAGACAAAAAAAAAACACAAAAACTGCCAATAATTTCAGGTCCAGTACCATTTGTTGGGCAGCAGGTGTGAAAGATTGAGCAGCCTGCTGGCATTACACATCTGGCTAACAGACTACTGTAGCTCTGCTGGAGTCAATTTTATTGATAACTTGGACACCTTCTGGAAACAGAAGATACTCTACAGGAATGACTGAGTTCATCCAAATCATCTTGGCTCCTGGACGCTGTCATACATTTCAAGGCTGCGTTGAAACAATGACTGGTAAATGATCCAAGACCAGCTCAGTTAATCCCTACCATTGTGACAACGAGTCGTCAAAATGCTGCATCAACTCTACATGATCCTAGGGGCATTGGCAAACACAATGTAAGTAACTTAATTTATGTACCCCTAATTGCACCGAATACATCTGTTTATCCTATTAACGCGCACCCCGCTAACTAGCTAACCATTTCACATCGGTTACACCAGCCTTATCTCGGGAGTTGATAGGCTTGAAGTTATAAACAGCACAATGCTTGAAGCACAGCGAAGAGCTGCTGGCAAAATGCACGAAAGTGCTGTTTGAATTAATGTTTACGAGCCTGCTGGTGCCTACCATCGCTCAGTCAGAATGCTCTATCAAATCATAGACTTAATTATAATATAATAACACAGAAATACGAGCCTATGGTCATTAAAATGGTAGAATCCGGAAACTATCATTTCAAAAACATAACGTTTATTCTTTCAGTGAAATACGGAACCATTACGTATTTTATCTAACGGATGGCATCCCTATGTCAAAATATTGCTGTTACATTGTACAACCTTCAATGTTATGTCATAGTTATGTACAATGCTGTCAAATTAACTACGGCCTTTGTTAGGAATAAATGGGCTTCACACAGTTCGCAACGAGCCAGGCGGTCCAAACTGCTGCATATACCCTGACTGCTTGCACGGAACGCAAGAGAAATTACACAATTTCCCTAGTTATAAGAAATTCATGTTAGCAGGCAATATTAACTAAATATGCAGGTTTAAAAAATATATACTTGTGTATTGATTTAAAGAAAGGCATCTATGTTTATGGTTAGGTACATTTTGCAAATGTGCCTGTTAAATCATCACCCGTTTGTCGAAGTAGGCTGTGATTCAATGAGAAATTAACAGGCACCGCATTGATTATATGCAACGCAGGACACGCTAGATAACTACACATGGTTAATGATATTACTAGTTTAACTAGTGATTATGTTAAGATTAATGCTAGCTAGCAACTTACCTTGGCTTCTTGCTGCCCTTGTGTAACAGGTAGTCAGCCTGCCACGCAGGTTCCTTGTGGAGTGCAATGTAAGGCAGGTGGTTAGTGTTGGACTAGTAACCGGAAGGTTGCAAAAACGAATCCCCGAACTGACAAGGTAAATCTGTCGTTCTGCCCCTGAACAGGCAGTTAACCCACCGTTCCTAGGCCGTCATTGAAAATAAGAATGTGTTCTTAACTGACTTGCCTAGTAAAATAAAGGTGTAAAATCTTGATTACCGATTTGTTATTGAAATCGGCCCTAATTAATCGGTCGACCTCTAATTGTAAGCAGTAATCATGAGCCTATAAACCAGAGTTACTGTTATCACTGAGGTGGTGTGCAATAGTAGGTAGACCACTTTATGCAGCTCACCCTGCACTATCAACTCCAATGTAAATAACATGAGTAAGTCTACCTCTAAGCTTCCCAGTAAAGCATTAAAAACAATCAAGCAACCCAGAAAAGTGCTAAAAATAGCTCATATTAACATACCTAGCCTAAGAAACAAGGTCCATGAAAGAGAGAATATGAATGTAATATCTCTGAAACTCACTTGGATAATACCTTTTCATGATACAGTGGTAGCAGTACATGGTTATAACATCTACGGAAAAGACTGAAATGCCAACGAGGCGGTGTTGCGGTCAGAACCACATTCCTGTAACGTAATATGGCTACAGGTTCAACTCATCTGCCTCACCTAAAGCCCATTATTGTGGGAAGCTGCTATAGACCACCAAGTGCTAACAGTCAGTATCTGGATAATATGTGTGAAATGCTTGATAATGTATGTGATATCAACAGAGATATCTGGGTGATTTTTATTGTATTTTAAATATCGACTGGCTATCATCAAGCTGTGCACTCAGGAAAAAAACTTAAAACTGTAACCATTGCCTGCAGCCTGGATCAGGTTGTCAGTCAATCTGCCAGGGTAGTTACAAACAGCACAGTAATTAAATCATCAACATGTATTGATCACATCTTTACTAACGCTGCAGATATTTGCTTTAAAGCAGTATCCAAATCCATCGGATGTAGTGATCACAATATAATAGTCGTATCTAGGAAAACCAAAGTTCCAAAGGCTGGTCCTAATATTGTGTATAAGAGGTCATACAAGAAGTTTTGTATTGATTCATATGTTGATGATGTAAAGAAGATGTTGGTCCGTGGTGTGTAATGAGGATCAACCAGACGCTGCTCTTAACGCATTTATGAAACGTATTATTTCAGTTACTAATAAGCATGCACCCGTTAGGAAAATGACTCTAAAAACTGTTAAATCCCCCTGGATTGATGAGGAATTGAGAAATTGTATGGTTGAGGCAAAAGGTATGGCAATTAAGTCTGGCAGCCCAACTGATTGGCAAACGTACTGCAAATTGAAGAAATCATGTGACTGAACTAAATAAAAAGAGAACTACACTGTGAAACAAATAAATTATATAAAGAATGATAGTAAAAAGCTTTGGGGCACCTCTTACGGATTGCGGACCACTAGCGGTCCACCTGTGACAACATCCGGTGAAATTGCTGAGCGCCAAATTCAAAATAAGAATCTAAATATTAAACGTTCATGAACATACAAGTGTCTAACATCATTTAAAAGCTCAACTTCTCGTTAATCCAACTGCTTTGTCAGATTTCAAAAAGGCTTTACGGCAAACCATGCAATTATCTGATGCCAGCGCCCCACATAAATACTTTTTCAACCAGTGTCACAAAAATCACAAATAGCAATAAAAATAACTCATTTTTCTTTTTGAAGATCTTCCTCTGTTTACATTCCCTAGGTTCCCAGCTACACAATGAATGTTCGATAAAGTCCTTCTTTATATCCAAAAAAGTCAGTTTAGTTGGCGCCATTGATTTCAATAATCCACTCCTTCAACATGCATACAAAGGAATCGAAAAAGCTACCGGTAAACTTTGTCCAAACAAGTCAAACAATGTTTCTAATCAATCCTCAGGTACCCTAATATGTAAATAAATGATAATATTTCAGACGGAATGAACAGTGTTCAATAGAAAAGGAAAATAACAAAGAGCGCGCCAAAAGCCTACATTTCCTGTTGAGAACACCTTGGATAAACTACAACTACTTGTTTGTTTTTCAAGAAACAAGCCTGAAACCCTCGATAAAGACTGTTGAAATCTAGTGGAACCCATAGGAACTGCAATCTGGGAGCTATTGTTTTTGTATATCACATAGGCTTGCATTGAAAACGCCTGTGACCAAAAAACAAAACTCTGGATGGATTTTCCTTGGGTTTTCACCAGCCATATTAGTTCTGTTATACTCGCACGCATTATTTTAACAGTTTTAGAAACTTCAGTGTTTTCTATCCAATTCTACCAATTATATGCATATCCTAGCTTCTGGGCCTGAGTAACAGGCAGTTTACTTTGGGCACATCGGTCATCTGGAAATTCAGGATACCGCCCCCTAGCCTTAAGAAGAATTACATTTTGGGGGGGGGGGGAAGCCACTCTGCTCCATTCATTGAATCAGATGGCTCATTCATCACAAAGCCCACTGATATTGCAAACTACTTTAATTACTTTTTTATTGGCATGATAAGCAAACTTGGGGATGATGTGCCAGCAACAAACGCTGACATTACACATCCAAGTATATCGAACCAAATTATGAAAGACGAGTTGTACTTTTGAATTCCGTAAAGTCACTGCGGAAAAGGTGAAAATTGTCTGTCAACAATGACAAGCCACTGGGGTCTGACAATCTGGATGGAACATTACTGAGGATAATGGCAGATGATATTGCCACTCCTTTTTGCCACATCTTCAATTTAAGCCTACTAGAGAGCGTGTAACCTCATGCCTGGGGGGAAGCTGAAGTCATTCCGCTACCCAAGAATAGTAAAGCCCCCTTTACTGGCTCAAATATCCGACCAATCAGCCTGTTACCAACCCTTAGTAAACTTCTGAAAAAAAATCTGTTTGACCAGATACAATGCTATTTTACAGTAAACAAATTGACAACAGAATTTCAGCATGCTTATAGGTAAGGACACAAAACAAGCACAGCACTTACACAAATGACTGATGATTGGCTAAGAGAAATTGATGACAAAATGATTGTGGGGGCTGTCTTGTTAGACTTCTGTGCAGATTTTGACATTATTGATCATAATCTGCTGCTAGAAAAACTTGTGTTATGGCTTTACACCCCCTGCTAGAATGTGGATAAAGAGTTACTTGTCTAAGAGAACAAATATAATCCAGTTAGAATCAGGAATTCCCCAGGGTAGCTGTTTAGTAAAGCCCATGTATGCAGATGACTATACACGTCAGCTACTACAGCGACGGAACTGACTAACACTCAAAAAAGAGCGGCACTTAGTTTGAGTGGGTGGCAAGGAATAAGTTAGCCCTAAATATTTCTAAAACTAAAAGCATTGTATTTGGAACCAAACACTCACTATATCCTGAACCTCAACTAAATCTTGTAATAAATAATGTGGATATTGAGCAAGTTGAGGTGACTAAACTGCTTTTGGAGTTACCCTAGATGGTAAACTGGCATGGTCAAAACATATTAATGCAGTAGTAGCTAAGATTGGGAGAAGTCTGTCTATAATAAAGCCATGCTCTGCCTTCTTAACTAGGGCCTGTAGGACCTTCCTTGTTTTGTCGCACCTTGACTACTGTTCAGTTGTGTGGTGAGGTGCCACAAAGGACTTCGGAAAATTGCAAATGGCTCAGAACAGGGCAGCACGGCTGGCCCTTGGATATACACAGAGAGCTAATACTAATAATATGCATGTCAATCTCTCCTGACTGGAAGTGGAGGAGAGATTGACTTCATCGCAACTTTTATTTATGAGAGGTATTGATGTTTAATTCACCGAGCTGTATAAACTACTGGTACACAGCTCGGACACCCATGCATACCCCACGAGGTCACTTCACAGTCCCCAAGTCCAGACTATGGGAGACACACACTACTACATAGAGCCATGACTACATGGAACTCTATTCCACATCAAGTAACTGACACAAGCAGTAAAATTAGAAAACCGATGATAAACACCTTATGGAACAGAGGGGACTTTGAAGCAACACAAACATTGGCACACACACGATAACATACATACACATGGATTTAGGACTGTAGACATGTGGTTGGGGCCTGAGAGCACACAGTGTGTTGTGAATGTTTTTTATTTTTTTTATTGTATAAACTGCCTTAATTTTGCTGCACCCCAGGAAGAGTAGCTATTGCTTTGGCAGCAGCTAATATGGATCCATAATAAATACAAATGAGGACAAGAGACTTGCTTGGGCCAAGAAACACGTCTATAATTTGTTTTTCAACAGGACTATGACCCAACACACCTCCTGTCTAAGGGCTATATGACCAAGAAGGAGCATGATGGAGTGCTGCATCAGATGACCTGGCCTCCACAATCACCTGACCTCAACCCAATTGAGATGGTTTGGGATGAGTTGGACCGCAGAGGGATTGAAAAGCAGCCCACAAGTGCTCAGCATATGTGGGAACTCCAAGACTGTTAGAAAAGCATTCCAGGTGAAGCTGGTTGAGAGAATGCCAACAGTGTAAAGCTGTCATTAAGGCAAAAGGTGGCTACATTGAAGAATCTCAAATATAAAATTATATTTTTATTTAACACATTTTTGGTTACTACATGATTCCACATGTTATTTCATAGTTTTGATGACTTCACTAGTATTCTACACTATATATATATATATATATGAGTAAAAAATAAAGAAAAGCCCTGGAATGAGTAGGTGTATCCAAACCTTTTGACTGGTACTGTATGTGTTTACATGAATGTGTTCATCCAGCAGCACGTTATCATTCTCTCTGACACGTGAGTGTGTGTCCAGACAGTGAGTAGTACAGATGCATTCTAATGAAGGAAAACCAGAAGGATGAGGTTTCAAGAGATGTGAAGTTTGTCGACATGAAGAATTATGCAGGCCAAATGCCTGTTTGTGTTGGCCCCATGGGGTTGTGTGTTCGCTCATGTTTTGCCTTGTCTCCCCTGCAGGTGTGGAGCACCAGCACGTGTGAGTTTGTTCGCACACTGAACGGCCATAAGCGAGGCATTGCCTGTCTGCAGTACAGAGACCGACTAGTGGTCAGTGGCTCATCTGACAACACTATCCGGTGAGTGTGTATGTTTGTTCATGAGGGTGAAATCTGTCAGCTGTGTGTTACACTGGTCTATATTTATAGAACTATAATCTGGAGATGAACATAATTTGTCATGACTGTTCTCTCAAATGTTACTGAACTAACACTGATTATTTTTCTCCTCAGGTTGTGGGATATTGAGTGTGGGGCATGTTTGCGCGTATTGGAAGGCCATGAAGAGTTGGTCCGCTGCATTCGATTCGACAACAAAAGGATCGTTAGTGGAGCCTACGATGGGTGAGAGGCTTTATTCCTTTGTGGTAGGCCTTAGCCTGAGCTGATGTCTCACTACTAATGGAGATCTGACCCTGAATGTGTTTATTCCCTCACTCTAATCCTACACTTGGCCATTGTTTATCCTTGTTATTCTCTCACTGCTAATCGGACTCTTGGTCTCCCCATCTCAATCCCAGTCTCGGCCAGTTAATCATAATAAATCTGTTAGGCTGTTTGTCAAACTTTTTAAAAGGACAGAGTAATGGATCTTCCAGTTTATCCAGTAACATAACTTTGTCTCCAGTCTATTGCGTACAGCTCATAAACTCAAAAATTAGATTATCCACTGACAAGACTTGGGAGACTGTTGTTCAAATCAAATTTTATTTGTCACATGGTTAGCAGATGTTAATGTGAGTGTAGCAAAATGCTTGTGCTTCTAGTTCCGACCATGCAGTAATATCTAACAAGTAATCTAACCTAACAATTTCACAACTACCTTATACACACAGGTGTAAAGGAATTAATAAGAATATGTACATAAAAAATATATGAATGAGCGTTGGCCGAACGGCGTAGGCAAGATGGTTTAGAGTACCGTATATACATATAGGATGAGTAATGTAGGGTATGTAAACATTATATAAAGTGGCATTGTTTAAGTGGCTAGTGATATATCTATTACATAACATTTTTCATTATTAAAGTGGCTAGAGATGAGTCTGTATGTTGGCAGCAGCCACTCAATGTTATTGGTGGCTGTTTAACAGTCTGATGGCCTTGAGATAGAAGCTGTTTTTCAGTCTCTCGTCCCTGCTTTGATGCACCTGTACTGACCTCGCCTTCTGGATGATAGCGGGGTGAACAGGCAGTGGCTCAGGTGGTTGTCCTTGATGATCTTATTGGCCTTCCTGTGACATCGGGTGGTGTAGGTGTCCTGGAGGGCAGGTAGTTTGCCCCCGGTGATGCGTTGTGCAGACCTCACTACCCTCTGGAGAGCCTTACGGTTGTGGACGGAGCAGTTGCCGTACCCGGCGGTGATACAACTCGACATGATGCTCTCGATTGTGCATCTGTAAAAGTTTGAGTGTTTTTGGTGACAAGCTGGATTTCTTCAGCCTCCTGAGATTGAAGAAGCACTGCTGCACCTTCACAACGCTGTCTGTGTGGGTTGACCATTTCAGTTTGTCCGTGATGTGTACGCCGAGGCACTCAACTTACTACCCTCTCCACTACTGTCCCGTCGATGTGGATAGGGGGGTGCTCCCTCTGCTGTTTCCTGAAGTTCACGATCATCTCCTTTGTTTTGTTGACGCTGAGTGGGAGGTTATTTTCCTGACACCACACTCCGAGGGCCCTCACCTCCTCTCTGTAGGCTGTCTCGTCATTGTTGATAATCAAGCCTACCACTGTAGTGTCGTCTGCAAACTTGATTATTGAGTTGGAGGCGTGCATGGCCACGCAGTCATGGGTGAACAGGGAGTACAGGAGAAGGCCAAGAACGCACTCGTGGGGCCCCAGTGTTGAGGATCAGCGGGGTGGTGATATTGTTACCTACCCTCACCACCTGGGGGTGGCCCGTCAGGAAGTCCAGTACCCAGTTGCACAGGGCGGGGTCGAGACCCAGGGTCTCAAGCTTAATGACGAGTTTGGAGGGTACTATGGTATTAAATGCTGAGCTGTCGTCGATGAACAGCATTCTTACATAGGTTTTCCTCTTGTCCAGATGGGTTAGGGCAGTGTGATTGTGTCGTCTGTGGACCTATTGGGGCGGTAAGCAAATTGGAGTGGGTCTAGGGTGTCGGGTAGGGTGTCGGTGATATGGTCTTTGACTAGTCTCTTAAAGCACTTGATGACGGAAGTGAGTGCTATGGGGCGATCGTCATTTAGCTCAGTTACCTTCACTTTCTTGGGAACAGGAACAATGGTGGCCCTCTTGAAGCATGTGGGAACAGCAGACTGGGATAAGGATTGATTGAATATATCCATAAACACATCAGCCAGCTGGTCTGCGCATGCTCTGAGGACATGGCTGGGGATGCCATCTGGGCCGGCAGCCTTGCGAAGGTTTTCCTCACGTTGGCTGCAGTGAAGGAGAGCCCGCAGGTTTTGGGCCGCGGTCCGTTCAAATTATGTCGTTAAGATAGTATGTCTGTGTCACGTGAATTTTCTATCCCAATGATAATAACTGACAATCAATAGCTCTGACCAATCCCTGAGGTTTGTAAGACCATGGGTATAATAATAATTAGTCAAAGACTCAGCTTATGCAAAAGGTCAGTACAGTTTATTCACGAGGACGTTCTAAAGTCAAGAATACAAAGACATCCATTTTATAGCTGTGCACATACTTCCACACAAACAGTAGATATCCTACGCACATACATACACACAAACAGAAGATATCCTACGTACATACTGTCTCACTACCCAGCCGACAGAGATCAGGGAGACCTTGACCTTGAAACATACTCCCTGTTCTCTCCCAAATCTCTAGTCAGGTCGGTGCCAAATTTTGCTCAGACAGTCTGTGTTTAAAAGACCCTAATTCTGACTAGAACTACACATGTATTGATTATAATTTTATACATTCTAATCAATTCCATACAATTTTATGGTTTCAGGGTGGAATATTCTAATCATTCAATTAACAGATAAATCTCATTAACAATCCACCCTGAATGACTAAATAATACACCCTTATACATCAATTGTATACAAGAATAATCCAGACCAATACATTGCTTATCATATCCTGCTATATGTTACACCATCTATTGCAATCCCAACGGTTTATCCCCTCTCTGGGTGGGAGACATCCTTCCCTGTTATCAGATTCACAGTGGTCACAATCTACTGCAATCCCAACGGTTTCTCCCCTCTCTGGGTGGGGGAGACCTCCTTCCCTGTTATCAGATTCACAGTGGTCACAATCTACTGCAATCCCAACGGTTTATCCCCTCTCTGGGTGGGAGACATCCTTCCCTGTTATCAGATTCACAGTGGTCACAATCTACTGCAATCCCAACGGTTTCTCCCCTCTCTGGGTGGGGGAGACCTCCTTCCCTGTTATCAGATTCACAGTGGTCACAATCTACTGCAGTCCCAACGGTTTCTCCCCTCTCTGGGTGGGGAGACCTCCTTCCCTGTTATCAGATTCACAGTGGTCACAATCTACTGCAGTCCCAACGGTTTCTCCCCTCTCTGGGTGGGGGAGACCTCCTTCCCTGTTATCAGATTCACAGTGGTCACAATCTACTGCAGTCCCAACGGTTTCTCCCCTCTCTGGGTGGGAGCGACCTCCTTCCCCGTTATCAGATTCTCAGTGGTCACAATCTACTGCAGTCCCAACGGTTTACATCAATTGTATACAAGAATAATCCAGACCAATACATTGCTTATCATATCCTGCCATATGTTACACCATCTATTGCAATCCCAACGGTTTATCCCCTCTCTGGGTGGGGAGACCTTCCCTGTTATCAGATTCACAGTGGTCACAATCTACTGCAGTCCCAACGGTTTCTCCCCTCTCTGGGTGGGGAGACCTCCTTCCCTGTTATCAGATTCACAGTGGTCACAATCTACTGCAGTCCCAACGGTTTCTCCCCTCTCTGGGTGGGGAGACCTCCTTCCCTGTTATCAGATTCACAGTGGTCACAATCTACTGCAGTCCCAACGGTTTATCCCCTCTCTGGGTGGGGAGACCTCCTTCCCTGTTATCAGATTCACAGTGGTCACAATCTACTGCAGTCCCAACGGTTTATCCCCTCTCTGGGTGGGGAGACCTCCTTCCCTGTTATCAGATTCACAGTGGTCATAAGTTGTCTGCCACAGTTCCTTGTCTTCTATGATTCATACCCATTTCCATATGTTATACAGTGACAGGGTGGAATACTGTTAATTATTGCCTAAACATTAACTACAAAAATTATACATTTTTATTAATTTTGTCAATGTCACTCAAAATCAACCTCACAAAACCAATATATGTATTGTCATTCCTTATCCATCAATGACTGTTATAGGCCTACATTTCCTGTTAGGGTTTTTATTACAATCTTCATTAAAAAAACAGTCTTAAAGATCAAAAAACATCCACTCTTGGCCTTTTTTTTTATCTTACTAAAGTCCTCGGAACTCAACCACCCAGTCAGGTCCCTCATTGTCTTGTCTGTTGTAACATTCTCTGTCCTATTGCATGCTCTTACTTCCCATCCGTGTGTGATGTATCGAGCCATACAATACTGATGTCCTCCTGTGAAAGGGGGAAGTCTGGATGTATGGCACATGGGGATACAGTTAATGCAGATCAATGCAACTCATTGTCTGGTTTCCCTGCCTTCATGAACAGCTTTACCATACAGGCCATTCCCCTGGGTGTATCAATTCCATCAAATGGGAAGGGAATGGTTGTCAACTGAGGTTTTGCTGTGGTGCAGGCATAACTTTCTTCTTTTGCTACTGATCTGGCTGTATACTGAATCCATTCTAACTAACTATAGGTTAGAATCCCCAAAACCAGTTTCCACCTCAATTATTTCCTTAAGATCTTTCGTCTGCACTATCCGCACCGGCCCTTGGCTCTGGACGGCTCTGCTGTCAGGGGCTCTGCTTGTATTCTGGCTGACTATAGAGCTATCACCTGCCCTAACGTCTTCTACCCGGAATGGCACTAGGGTATCAACCGAAACCTGATCAAATCCAACATACCATAACCCGAGATCCTCTTCCTTTACGTTTTTAATGATAATTCATACCTTTACGCAGTACTTCTCTCACTCCGGATTACAGTCCAAAACCCTCACCTTCACTATACTCCACCTTCTTCCATACTGGGTATGTGGAGTTATATAGCCATCTCTCTGGGTGTGAGCTATAACCTGTTTCCATGAACTACACGGAGACCTGCAGAGATATCTTCCATAATGGCTCATAGACCTAGACTGCCAAGGAGTCAGAGACCCCATTTGGTCTACATAGAACTCCACTGAGACATCCTTCCCAATCTCCACTCTCACTTCCTGTTAATCCAGATCAAGTGATCTCTTGTGCTTGGTTAATACAAAATCCTCATCGTCTAAACTATGGGTTACGTTACCACCTTCTGCATTCTCGGATGGGTCATGGTGTATTAAGAAGATGGCTCCCACAATAAGACAGCTCAGACCAGTCAGCACTCCTGTAAAGCCCCACCCTTTCCCGGAGAACACATCATCATCATCTAGAGGCTAGTCCATACTTTCACTTCTATGAACACACACAGGGAGGATAGGGCGGGGTCAGGGATCTTTGTTAGAGAGGTAACCCCCGAACCCTATTGGTATTCGGTTCTTCTCCTAACTCTGTGATTGTTCGACAGTGTCAGTGTATCTTACCCTCTTGCAATGTGTGATATGAACCCAGGTAGCTCTTTCAGCTATTCTCACTGCGAAGGCTGTCACCAGGAGTACTTGGTATGGGCCCCTCCCAACGGGGCTGCTTCCCATCTATTCTCCTCGGGGACTGGATTGAGTAAATCACCTTCTCCTGTAATTCACCTGTAGAGCATAAAATCTTGGACATACGGGTTTGGTTAACAAACAGCCTTCTCATGTGTTCTACTAGTATATCTTTAACTTCTATGCCTACTTGTTCTGGTCCTTAACATATACAGTCTGTTTTCTTTATTTGTAGTAAAATCAAAGTATGGGACCTGCAAGCTGCTCTGGACCCTCGTGCCCCTGCCAGCACCCTCTGTCTGCGCACACTGGTGGTGAGTCTAGCCTGGATCTAGAATATGGCGATTGTGGCAATGATTATAAGGATAGTTATTGTAGATGATACTGATGAATGTTGTTTTTCAGGAGCATTCTGGGCGTGTATTCCGACTACAGTTTGATGAGTTCCAGATCATCAGCAGTTCCCATGACGACACCATCCTCATCTGGGATTTCCTGAACGTGTCGACCAATGGACAGACTGAGGGCCGGTCGCCCTCTCGCACGTACACATACATCTCCAGATAGCAGGTATTCACGACTTGCACACATTCAGAAGAGTACACACCTGCATACACTCACTAGAACTAACACACACTGGAGATGAAAACAAAACATTTTATTTTTTTATTTTTAAGAACCAGATTTGGATCTGATTCAAAATATGTGGCTTTTCAATAGGTAAGACATATGTCTAGTATGCACGCTTATGTCTTACTTTATTTTGCCGGATATGTTAAATTCAAAAATCATCTGAAATGTAATAGATTAATCTATTGGCCCTAGCAACCATCAACTAATAGATTTTGAGAAAGTTGAACTCATCCCTAACATGCATGTTGTCCTACAGACATGTAAATGAAGTGACACACCAACGGGATCAATTGTGCGAATGGGGTGCACACGCAGAAAAATACAATTTGGCTTTTCTGAGTGTCTTATTTGTTGACACTCATCAATATACCGTTGCCAGTAGCAGCAGGATGAACTGCAGATATTTCAGATGGGTGCAATGCAAGACGTAAAAACATATCTGTGCATGATAGCTGTGGGTCCATACCAGCCTCTCAATTCGTATTATTTCCGTAAAAGCCAATTTATGCTTGATCTGAAAAGGGGATCGGAGGCTTCGTATGGAGGGTGTGATGCAATTGTGGAGTATGCAGAGACCAAAGCCTTTAAGTCTGCTCTATATTTCTGTTTACTTTATGCGTTGCTGACTCTACCTTTTAAGCCAGCCATCCTATTTATTCTATTGATCTTCAGTCTACAGCACTTGTTTGGGTAAGCTCTGCAGCTCATGTACAACTCCAAAATGTTTTGCTTGGTGGCGGGACTACTGACCTAAATCTAATACACCTACAAGATAACATGAATAGTGTGCTGAGTGTGTGCGTCTCTCTCTGCAGGGCAGGCCCGGTGGTGTGTGTGTCTGTGTCCGAGGACAGTCCTGATTGCCAAGTCAATGTGTCAGAGGTCAAGGAAAGGACCCACCCTCCCTTCCCTCCATCATCCTCTTTGCACCATCTCTGTTGTCCTCCTGGTGTTCATGTGGAGGGTTCATCCCTCCCCGATCGGCCATTCAGTGCTCAAACGCACTTCCCCTTACCCCTCTGAAAATCACACAAACACACATACTCTCGCACACAGAGCGGAGTCTATTAGGTCACACTCTAAGCCCCACCTCCCCTTACTCTGCTCCCTCAAGACAGAGGCCTGGACATGAAGGAATCTGAACTGAATGGCTGAAGGAGGGGGCTGGAGGTGGCCTGTTAAAGATGCCCTGGGGTGGAAAAAAGAGGCGGGTCCCGGGGCTCAACTCTTCTCATCCTGACTGAGTGACAGATACCTCAGGCCTGCCCCTTGGACCCAAGGACTGTATCAATATTGTTCCTTTCTCATTTTGTTTAGTGGAAGAAAGAAAAGACTGGAAGAGAGAAAGCTGACGTGTACATTACTTTACTGCATGGATGAATGATGGGACAACTGTGTGCTAGTGACCTATTTGTTTTTCTAACTTTTACTTTTTATTTGGGACTTTTAATTTAGCTTTCTTTGTTACATTGTACTAAGAATTGTAGTTTCTCTTTCCAAACCCCTCTCAAATTAACCCTCTCATATCCCTAGTTCTCTACCTTGCGTCCCTCTTTCACTTTCTCTCCCTGTCTTGTTCTGTCCTCTTGCTGTCTGCCTGTCTAGGTTCTGAATGATCCCTAACTGAGCGGAAATTAGTTGTAAACAGCATTGTCTCGTCTAAAATGGTGTTGTATATTGAAATGATTTTTTTAATGAAAGAAAAACCATTAATACAAATAAAGTACTTGACTGTGAAGGAGTGTAAACCAGCGTGTATGAGTAGTGTTTGTTCAATATCATTTAACTATGCCATCAGTACTGTATGTACAGACCAAACCACCACTCTGACGCGGACCTCATTGTTAGTCTATTTGAAAGAATCCTGATAAAGTCCTGGTCTGAGAATGACCGAAGCAGGACTTGTTGTGTGTAGCATTTTGAGTTTAATTAGTGTGCCTCTAGAAATTGGCAAGAAACTAGTGAATTGAGGTTATATATTATTAACTCTGAATTGGTGTGTGTAGTGCAGTGTTTCCCAAACTCGGTCCTGGGGAACCAGGGGGTGCACGTTTTGTTTTTTGCCCTAGCACTACACCGCTGATTTAAGTAAAGCTTTATGAGGAGTTCATTATTTGAATCTGATGTGTACACTAATATGTTAGTGTATAGGTACTCTCTGTTGAAGCTCGTTTCCCATTTATCAACTCAAGACTTTAGTAGTTGTATTAACCTGATCACCATTGATTCTATGTATTGGCAGGTTCATCCCATTCGAGAAAGTCTCCATAGGCTCAGCTCATTTTCCAAAGGAAGAATCAATTGACTTAATCCCGTGGTTTGGCACATATTCTGTGTTCCGTGCAGATGCACCCAGTGACCACCAAATGGAACTTGTACACTTTTTTTGATTTGTATGAAACACAGCAGCAATGACTCTGAGCATGGTGTCCGCAATGTCTAGGTTATGAGTTGTCCGCGGACCAATTTCAATTATTTTTGGGGGGTACTCAATGCTACACACAACAAGTCCTGTTAGAATAATAGAATATACAAGGTGCAATTTTGAAATTTGGTTGTGCATCAGCAGTCACTCAATTAGCCCACATCAGCTAAATGTTTTTAGATTGCTAGCAGCTAGACTAACCAATCTAAACTAGTAAGCATAGTCGAACTACTGACCGGGGTGGGGCCTATTGCTTATCAGATATAATTAACTGCAAACATTTGCCTTCGCCCCATGACAAAATGAGTAGACTTGCAATGAAATGAGTTATGACATTGCTAAATGTTCTCTGCCTTATGGTAAAATGTGTAGAATTGCAGGAAATACATTTGTAAACATCAAATGTTTTCTTTGTCATGAGGTGGGCCACTAAAATGTCTTGCTCGCATGCTGGGGTGTATGGATGTGGGTACGCAGATCCACAAGCCACTGCGGCCCCTCAAGATGAGATCTGTTTGTTTGTGGCCCCAACCACATCAAAGTTGACCATCCCTGACATAGACTGACCAAGTGAAAGCTTTGATCCCTTATTGATGTCACTTGTTAAATCCACTTCCATTGGTGTAGATGAAGGGGAGGAGACTGATTTAATAAGGATTTTTAGGCCTTGAGACAATTGAGACATGGATTGTGTATGTGTGTCAAGAACTACAACGCTGCTCGGTTTTTCACGCTCAACGGTTTCCTGTGTGTATCAAGAATGGTCCACCACCCAAATGACATCCAGCCAACTTGACACAACTGTGGGAAGCATTGGAGTCAACATGAGCCAGCATCTCTGTGGAACGAATTTGATACCGTGTGAAGTCCATGCCCCAATGAATTGAGGCTGTTCTGAGGGCAAAGGGGAGTGCAACTCAATATTAGGAAGGTGTTCCTAATGTTTTGTACACTCAGTGTATGTATTCAATTAAGGCAATACCATTGGTCTAAAACAGCTGTCATACCATCAAGTTGAATAAATAATTGTGTTAACGATAACGATTGTAATAAAAATCCATTATATAATTTCTCAATTTCTTGTTAAATATTTTCCAATGAGTCAAGCTGAAGATATTGTAATAACTATGTTACAGCAGCTTTCTGTATTGAGTGAATCAAATATGAAGAGAAATACAAGAAATGTCTTGGGAAACCATGACTGACCCTCTGTGTTGGCTACACATTATAGTCCAGTCGTCTTTGGTGGTTCGGATGTTTGTTACTGAAAGGTTGACCAGTCATCTTTGGGATGTTCAAAACATGAATATTTGGTATTGAACTCCATGGTTCAGTTGTCTTTAGGATGTTCAAAACATGAATATTTGGTATTGAACTCTGGTTCAGTCGTCTTTGGTAGCACATCTTTAACCCCTGTGGTAGCAAACAGTGACTTTAGCTATCTTCTGTAGCCTAACTAGAATGGTTGGCACTGTAAATTGTAATTCAACAGACTTTGAAACAACATTGTGTCTTTGGAATGGGGAGGAAAAAGGCAAGGCCATTTTTCCCTGGTCACTTCCACAGCACCAACCACTGATGACGTGGTCAGATTGTTTCATTCTAAGTCTTTCGATGTATATTCGGTATACACCAATAAGCTCTTTTCCTGGGCTCAGCCAAGCAAACTCACATTCTATTCACTGGGGGAAGGACAGTTGACTATCTAGGTGCTGTAGTTGCTGTTGGTCGGGTCCCTCTCACTCTCTTTTTCCTCTTGCTGACTGGTAAAGCGGAAGGGCTGCAGGTCGGGTTGCTCCCCGGGGGGCAGGCGCTTCATGAAGTGAACGTCCTGCTGGTTGGGCAGTGTCTGAGGGCCTCTCCTGGGGCGTCCCTTCTTGGTGAATCCCACATACCATCCCGTATAGCATGCTGACCTCAGAGCTGTGTAGTGGTTCTCCAATACCATCTCAATGAAGACACAGTCTGCACTGCGATTACTAGCCTTCTAGGAGACACACACACATGATCATGTCAATACAAGATGAAAGAGAATAACTGCAGGTTAAACTCCACATTGAAAGGAAAGTATAGCGAGAGTCAGAATAAAAATGGTGTTTGTCTCACCTTCCCCACAAGCTTGCCTCGACGGTTCATGCACAGGTAGAAGTTGGTTTCTTTACCACGGATTCTCACCTGACTTCCAAAGGTATCAGCCTCCACAACAAGCTGGGCTTGGAAGGAGACAGAGGCCCAAAAAGACAGATTGTAGGGGGGATTGTTAAATGCAATTAGATCATTGATGTAGCCCAACAACATAATGCGGAAGTCAAACTCAATCAATAACATACATTCCTTCTCTATCGCCCTCTCACTACCTACCCCAAACCCCCTCGATCCCCCTCCAACAAAGCAACAAAGCAGGGTAAATGGAAAACCAATGACCTTATCAATGGCGTAAAGTGGGACTGAGTCTAACACACAGAAACTGCTGCTCCATCTTTTTCCTATTTCTATTTCTCATGTTAGGGTATGTTAATCAAATCAAATCATTTGTCACATGTGCCGAATACAACACATTTCACCTTACAGTGAAATGCTTATTTACAAGCCCTTTAACCAACAATGCGGTTTTAAGAAAATACCAACAAAAACAAAAGTAAGAGATAAGAATAACAAATCATTAAAAAGCAGTGTTAAACAAAAATTGTGGGGCTATATACAGGGGGTACCGGGAACAGAGTCTATGTGGAGACTATATACAGGGGGTACCGGGAACAGAGTCTATGTGGAGACTATATACAGGGGGTACCGGGAACAGAGTCTATGTGGAGACTATATACAGGGGGTACCGGGAACAGAGTCTATGTGGAGACTATATACAGGGGTACCGGGAACAGAGTCTATGTGGAGACTATATACAGGGGGTACCGGGAACAGAGTCTATGTGGAGACTATATACAGGGGGTACCGGGAACAGAGTCTATGTGGAGGCTATATATAGGGGGTACCGGGAACAGAGTCTATGTGGAGACTATATACAGGGGGTACCGGGAACAGAGTCTATGTGGAAACTATATACAGGGGGTACCGGGAACAGAGTCTATGTGGAGACTATATACAGGGGGTACCGGGAACAGAGTCTTTGTGGAGACTATATACAGGGGGTACCGGGAACAGAGTCTATGTGGAGACTATATACAGGGGGTACCGGGAACAGAGTCTATGTGGAGACTATATACAGGGGTACCGGGAACAGAGTCTATGTGGAGGCTATATATAGGGGTACCGGGAACAGAGTCTATGTGGAGACTATATACAGGGGGTACCGGGAACAGAGTCTATGTGGAAACTATATACATGGGGTACCGGGAACAGAGTCTATGTGGAGACTATATACAGGGGGTACCGGGAACAGAGTCTTTGTGGAGACTATATACAGGGGGTACCGGGAACAGAGTCTATGTGGAGACTATATACAGGGGGTACCGGGAACAGAGTCTATGTGGAGACTATATACAGGGGGTACCGGGAACAGAGTCTATGTGGAGACTATATACAGGGGTACCGGGAACAGAGTCTATGTGGAGACTATATACAGGGGGTACCGGGAACAGAGTCTATGTGGAGACTATATACAGGGGTACCGGGAACAGAGTCTATGTGGAGACTATATACAGGGGGTACCGGGAACAGAGTCTATGTGGAGGCTATATATAGGGGGTACCGGGAACAGAGTCTATGTGGAGACTATATACAGGGGGTACCGGGAACAGAGTCTATGTGGAAACTATATACAGGGGGTACCGGGAACAGAGTCTATGTGGAGACTATATACAGGGGTACCGGAGAACAGAGTCTTTGTGGAGACTATATACAGGGGTACCGGGAACAGAGTCTATGTGGAGACTATATACAGGGGGTACCGGGAACAGAGTCTATGTGGAGACTATATACAGGGGGTACCGGGAACAGAGTCTATGTGGAGGCTATATATAGGGGTACCGGGAACAGAGTCTATGTGGAGACTATATACAGGGGGTACCGGGAACAGAGTCTATGTGGAAACTATATACAGGGGTACCGGGAACAGAGTCTATGTGGAGACTATATACAGGGGGTACCGGGAACAGAGTCTTTGTGGAGACTATATACAGGGGGTACCGGGAACAGAGTCTATGTGGAGACTATATACAGGGGGTACCGGGAACAGAGTCTATGTGGAGACTATATACAGGGGGTACCGGGAACAGAGTCTATGTGGAGGCTATATACAGAGGGTACCGGGAACAGAGTCTATGTGCGGGAGCACCGGTGTCGAGGTCATTGAGGTAATATGTACATGTAGGTAGAGTTATCAAAGTGACTATGCATAGATAATAACAGAGCAGTAGCAGCAACATAGAAGAGGGGTTGGCTGCAATGCAAGTAGTCTGGGTAACCATTTGATTAGCTGTTCAGGAGTCTTATGGCTTGGGGGTAGAAGCTGTTTAGAAGCCTCTTGGACCTAGACTTGGCGCTCCGATACCACTTTCCGTGCTGTCATCAGTAGCCAAAGGGCTTGTCTGTCCATTTGATAGTTTATGAATTTGAGGACCATGTACTGTAGGTATGATAACATACAGGGAATTACTGTTTGGTTCTAGCTGATTCTGATTTTTATTGGGGGATTCTGTATATTCATGTGAATGTTAAATATGTTAATAGGAAGTACACTCATAGGAGAAAAAAAAGGTGCTATCTAGAACCTAAAAGGGTTCTTCGGCTGTCCACATAGGATAACCCTTAGAAGAACCCTTTTTGGTTCCAGGTAGAACCTTTTTGGGTTCCATATAGAACTCTTTCCACAGAGGGTTCTACATGGATCTACTCCTATGGGGACAGCCGAAGAACCCTTTTTTCTAAGAGTCTACTATTATATCTTACCATATTTATCCCCATCGTCTCCCTTGGCACTGATTCTCCTTCCCATCACCTGCACATGTTTGCCGCTTGTCCTGCTGTAGAGCTGGTACACTCTGTGCTGCCGACGGCTCATGGCGTCTCGACCTCGTGTCTGATTCTCCACGTACACGCTGAAATTAACATTGTCCACAGCTAAGACCTGTACCACCACAAAACAAACAGGCATGTGGTTAGAATGAGAGACTTTATCCAGAATTGGATATAAAAAAAACTAAATGGATACAATTCTATACACACATTTACCTGCAGGTGGCTGCAGACCACCAGTAAAGCCTGGACAGATCTGAGAGAAGGGGAGAATGGATCTGCCTTGAGATTACATGTGGTATTTTTCATCCCAAAAGAATAGAAAAGCAGTCTGGCTGCCATGTCCCTGCCTCTTTTCTGCCTCCACCAACAATTTTAAACGAGTCTCTATGTCTCCAAAAAAGGTACTTTTTAGATCAAAACCTCACAACAAGAGATAGTGGCCATGTTGTCGCTCTCCAGGGACAGCTGCTGAGCTCAGCTCATATCTATGGTGAGCTAACAGGATATCAATATTCACGAATCCATCCAGCAATCTATCTAAGCACTTCAAGTTCTTATCCCTCTCCGGCATACACAGCACATGCATATATACATAGATTGCATTACAATGCTGAACTCCATCTTAAATAAAGAGGGTGGAGAGCAGGAGAAACGTTACCAGTAGAGTGTTGTTTCAGCTTCCCAGTACCGTCTGGCTGTGTGCTCATTAGGAGACCCCTATACCTACTGTGCTGTCCAGATGCCTGGAACACAGCCTACAGCTGGTGGAAACTGCACACAGATGTCTGCTGCTCCACTTCTGCTCCTCGTCTACTTCTGTTCTATCTCTGTGTTACCTCTACAAACCTGACCTCTTCTCTGTTTGAGAAGTGGAGAATAAGTTTGAGAGATATATGACTAAAATGGGATTGACAGGGACACTTTACAGAGGGAAACGGGGTCACTTTTAACAGTAAATGGAAGATTCCCTAACAAGTCTGATAGAATTGCTTTATGCTTGGTTATAGCGGATGGATGCCCCAATTTGGGGAAGAGGTAGTTACTGATTATCCACTTAACTAATCACAATCCTGTCAAACACCCAATCAGGCACTAATAAGGTACAGTCATACTGTAGTCCTCTTGTTAATTCATAACCTGTTAGCAGACCCTTTGTCAGTGACAAACAGCCTTTCAGTCTGGGGAGAATAAAAAGGGGTTATGGGACATGGTTGAGTGACCAGAGGAGCAATGCTGCAGGAGCTGACATGATAGTTTTATAAACGGTATGACCATGTGGAACAGCCTCAGAGGAATTGCACAGATAAAAAACAAGATTCCACCACCACATGGTATTGGAAAAACAGAAGCATGCATATGCAATTTCTATACCATAGTTAGCTGTCCAGATAAATGTTTTTTCATTAATCAAATGTCTAAAGGAGAACGTGGACCCTTTCTGACGTGTCTAACATCACACCTGTTAACGGGTGCTGGAATCATAGTCCGAGCATGCATGAAGAGAAACATGTGCACAGACACACATACACACACCATTCATGTAACACGGGATACTTGCACTCGTTTCACTCCAGAAAATCTTAGGTTGCGCATCAAGGGTTACTGCGCATCAAGGGTTACTGCACATTTAACTTACAACACCACCAGTGTAGAGAGGAGGTAACTCATCTCTCATCCCGCTCAATTACCCTTGCCAAGGAAAGTCAGACACCGTCAGGATCTCTCAACTGCTACCGTCTGTAATCCGTTTGTTGGAGAAAGGTTGGGGGAATGCAACAATTCTTGCGGGCATCAGCAGAGCACTCCGGGCACATCAGTTAGGATGCTGGCGGAGGGGAATGGGTTTTCTCTGGTATCGTATAGTCAAAATGTGAGCGAATACGCGCAGGGTATGTCCCGTTTGTCCAACACCTCAATTCGCCGAAATCATGACAGATGTTGGGCAAAATAGAACTGTTCGCAGGTTTGCCTCTTTTTTTACTTGATCTGTTTCTAAAACTAGGTCTACAATGTTTATATAAGAAACATTTAAAATAGGCTTAATTATTCCCATTGTCCATTAGTTTCCCTTGTCTTCTTTCATTTCTTCTGTAGGCTTTATTACTTTTCTTTTTCTGATAATCTATGTTAATTGCTCAGTTAAAGTCGTTCATGGAAACATCCATTCCCAGTGTCACGGAAAGTCTGTATTTAGAGAGTGAGTGTGGGGCACGAGTGGAGTAGCAGCGGGGAAGGGGTAGGCGATATACGGCTCGTGTAATCCAAGTGATGATCTAGGTTGGTCCCACGGGAGTCGAGACCGCTTGGCATGTCATAGAAATACCAAGTAGATCAAGGAGTCCACAAGCAAGGGCAATGCGACTTTCAGAGAACCCAGTGAGGTAGCAGACTGTCCACTGATTGTGAGGGTGGGGTGAAAAGTGGTTTAGGCATCACACTGTGAACTGGACATCCTTTCCCCGCCAGACGTCCCTTTTCCAGTACGCTGTATTAAAATGCCTGTCAGCATAGACTGAGAAGACCAGCCCAATACAATGCAGAAAGTTTTACTTCAGGTGTTCTGCAGGTGAAAATGAGCCACCTGCCTGGTGCCCTTCTAGCCTGGCTGACGCGCTGCCCACGTGACTAAACAGCACGCTAGAGAGGCTGGTGTTAGCAAGACCAGTGCCCTTCCTCCATATAGTCTGGATTTTGTGTTGGTAGCCTACCTGACCAACCTTTCCCTCTCTGCTATAGACCTTAAAGATTTCCATATGTGTGTGAAGTGTGGTGATGACTGGAGAGTAAGCCTCCATTGCATTTGCACTATACAAACATGATGGGTACATTGAAGAACTGGTTTTGTTTTGTCTTATTTCGTTTTAAGTTCCATTAAGATTATGAAATACATAATGGAAAAGGAAAGGGAATGGGAACATTGGAAATGAGGGAGGGAGGGTGGGTGTGCATAAGGTATGTAAGCAAAGAGTGGGATCCAAAATGAACATTTCTCAGGGATTTAACAACACCGCCAGATCCTCATTCACCACAGAACCGCAGACATATGGTCAGCCAACCGTACTAACCCCTACTACACCCCCCCCCCCCCCCTCTCTCTCTTTGTCTGTCTGTCTGTCTGGCTGACTAAATACTTTTTTGCCCCACTGTATGTGTCTGTCTGTCTGTCTGTCTGTCTGTCTGTCTCTGTCTGTCTGTCTGTCTGTCTGAGATAGAGACAGACAGACAGACAGACAGACAGACAGACAGACAGACAGACAGACAGACAGACAGACAGACAGACAGACAGACAGACAGACAGACAGACACATACATACATACAGTGGGGCAAAAAAGTATTTAGTCAGCCACCAATTGTGCAAGTTCTCCCACTTAAAAAGATGAGAGAGGCCTGTAAAGTTTCATCATAGGTACACTTCAACTATGACAAAATGAGATTTTTTTTCTAGAAAATCACATTGTAGGATTTTTAATGAATTTATTTGCAAATTATGGTGGAAAGTAAGTATTTGGTCACCTACAAACAAGCAAGATTTCTGGCTCTCACAGACCTGTAACTTCTTCTTAAAGAGGCTCCTCTGTCCTCCACACTTTATCTGTATTAATGGCACCTGTTTGAACTTGTTATCAGTATAAAAGACACCTGTCCACAGCTTCAAACAGTCACACTACAAACTCCACTATGGCCAAGACCAAAGAGCTGTCAAAGGACACCAGAAACAAAATTGTAGACCTGCACCAGGCTGGGAAGACTGCATCTGCAATAGGTAAGCAGCTTGGTTTGAAGAAATCAACTGTGGGAGCAATTATTAGGAAATGGAAGACATACAAGATCACTGATAATCTCCCTTGATCTGGGGCTCCACGCAAGATCTCACCCCGTGGGGTCAAAATGATCACAAGAACGGTGAGCAAAAATCCCAGAACCACACAGGGGGACCTAGTGAATGACCTGCAGAGAGCTGGGACCAAAGTAACATAGCCTGCCATCAGTAACACACTATGCCGCCAGGGACTCAAATCCTGCAGTGCCAGACATGTCCCCCTGCTTAAGCCAGTACATGTCCAGGCCCGTCTGAAGTTTGCTAGAGAGCATTTGGATGATCCAGAAGAATATTGGGAGAATGTCATATGGTCAGAAGAAACCAAAATATACTCAACTCGTCGTGTTTGGAGGACAAAGAATGCTGAGTTGCATCCAAAGAACACCATACCTACTGTGAAGCATGGGGGTGGAAACATCATGCTTTGGGGCTGTTTTTCTGCAAAGGGACCAGGACGACTGATCTGTGTAAAGGAAAGAATGAATGGGGCCATGTATCGTGAGATTTTGAGTGAAAACCTCCTTCCATCAGCAAGGGCATTGAAGATGAAATGTGGCTAGGTCTTTCAGCATGACAAGGATCCCAAACACACCGCCCAGGCAACGAAGGAGTGGCTCCGTAAGAAGCATTTCAAGGTCCTGGAGTGGCCTAGCCAGTCTCCAGATCTCAACACCATAGAAAATCTTTGGAGGGAGTTGAAAGTCTGTGTTGCCCAGCAACAGCCCCAAAACATCACTGCTCCAGTTTCAACTGTTCTGTCTGCGGCTATGGAACCCTGACCTGTTCACCGGACGTGCTACCTGTCCCAGACCTGCTGTTTTCAACTCTCTAGAGACAGCAGGAGTGGTAGAGATACTCTGAATGATTGGCTATGAAAAGCCAAATTACATTTTCTCCTGAGGTGCTGACCTGTTGCACCCTCGACAACCACTGTGATTATTATTATTTAACCCTGCTGGTCATCTATGAACATTTGAACACCTTGGCCATGTTCTGCCCGGCACAGCCAGAAGAGGACTGGCCACCCCTCATACCCTGGTTCCTCTCTAGGTTTCTTCCTAGGTTCTGGCTTTTCTAGGGAGTTTTTCCTATCCACCGTGCTTGTACACCTGCATTGCTTGCTGTTTGGGGTTTTAGGCTGGGTTTCTGTACAGCACTTTGTGGCATCAGCTGATGTAAGAAGGGCTTTATAAATACATTTTATTAATTGATATCTATTTATGTAGCAAGCTAATAACACAGAGCATAACGTTAGCTAGCTAGCTGCTAGGAGGACGTCATTTCATTGGAGGAGTGGGTGAGTGACTTTTTCTCCTCTTTTTTGTTTTTCAGTGGCTACACAGTTAGAGATGCACGTGTCATTTGGTTAGCTAGCAAGAAATGTGAATCACTTTGCTAGCTAACTATGCTGAACGCCGTTATCCAGTTATCATATCTCTTGCGTTTGCAAATTAATTCTGACTAGCTATCTACTCCAATTTAAAAACACTCTTGTCTTGTCTGAGTGTGCCAGAGAGCAGAATAAGTGATGAATTTACGAATGCGCAAGACCCGCTGAATATGACCAGTGTCAGTAAACATAGGCATAAAAAGTAATAGTTAATCATGAAAGCTCTAGATAACATGTAAACAGCCTAACCAACTCTGCTAGGGCGAGTAAAATGGTCAGTGAGGTATTCTCTCATTTGTGTCTGGAAGTAGCTAGCTTGCAAGCTAGCCAACCTTTGCCAGTTAGCATGGTTGGGACAAAGGATGAGCAGCCTATTCCCCATCATTTATCAGTGCAATTTTGACGGCCAACTAGCTAAAAAAGTTTGAGAGGTTTTATGTTTTATGTTTATGTTCCTTTGTTAGATTTTAGCTCATCTTGCTCTGGCTAGAATTAGTTGTTGATCTTGTTGTTCTTGATGTGTATACAGGGAAATATAGCCTACCTTTTTATGACTGTTTACCAACTGGCAAGTTTCTTCACTGACATTTTCAACCTCTCCCTGTCTGAGTCTGTAATACCAACACGTTTCAAACAGACCACCATAGTCCCTGTGCCCAAGAACACTAACCTGCCTAAATGACTACGGACCCGTAGCACTCACGTCTGTAGCCATGAAATGCTTTGAAAGGCGGGTCATGGCTCACAAGAACACCATTATCCCAGAAACCCTAGACCCACTCCAATTTGCACACCAACAGATCCACAGATGATGCAATCTCTATTGCTCTTTCACACCTGGACAAAAGGAACACCTATGTGAGAATGCTATTCATTGTCTACAGCTCAGTTTTCAACACCATAGTGCCCTCAAAGCTCATCACTAAGCTAAGGACCCTGGGACTAAACACCTCCCTCTGCAACTGGATCCTGAACTTCCTGACGGGCCACCCCCAGGTGGTGAGGGTAGGTAACAACACATCCGCCACGCTGATCCTCAACACGGGGGCCCCTCAGGGTTGCCTGCTCAGTCCCCTCCTGTACTCCCTGTTCACTCATGACTGCACGGCCAGGCATGACTACAACACCATCATTAAGTTTGCTAATGACACAACAGTGGTAGGCCTGATCACCGACAATGATGAGACAGCCTATAGGGAGGAGGTCAGAGACCTGGCCGTGTGGTGCAAGGACAACAACCTCTCCCTCAACGTGATCAAGACAAAGGAGATGATCATGGACTACAGGAAAATGAGGACCGAGCACGCCCCCATTCTCATTGATGGTGCTGGGGTGGAGCAGGTTCAGAGCTTCAAGTTCCTTGGCGTCCACATCACCAACAAACTAACATGGTCCAAGCACACCAAGACAGTTGTGAAGAGGGCCTGACAAAACCTATTCCCCCTCAGGACACTAAAAATATTTAGTATGGGTCCTCAGACCCTCAAAAGGTTTTACAGCTGCACCATCGAGAGCATCCTGACGGGTTGCATCACTGCCTGGTATGGCGACTGCTCAGCCTCCGATCTCAAGGCACTACAGAGGGCAGTGAGTACAGCCTAGTACATCACTGGGGCCAAGCTTCCTGCCATCCAGGACCTCTATACCAGGCGGTGTCAGAGGAAAGCCCTAAAAATTGTCAAAGACTCCAGCCACCCTAGTCATAGACTGTTCTCTCTGCTACCACACGGCAAGTGGGACCAGAGTACCAAGTCTAGGTCCAAGAGTCTTCTAAACAGCTTCTACCCACAAGCCTGAACAGCTAATCAAATGGCAACCCAAACTACAGTGCCTTGCGAAAGTATTCGGCCCCCTTGAACTTTGCGACCTTTTGCCACATTTCAGGCTTCAAACATAAAGATATAAAACTGTATTTTTTTGTGAAGAATCAACAACAAGTGGGACACAATCATGAAGTGGAACGACATTTATTGGATATTTCAAACTTTTTTAACATATCAAAAACTGAAAAATTGGGCGTGCAAAATTATTCAGCCCCTTTACTTTCAGTGCAGAAAACTCTCTCCAGAAGTTCATTGAGGATCTCTGAATGATCCAATGTTGACCTAAATGATGACCTAAATGACCTAATGATGATAAATACAATCCACCTGTGTGTAATCAAGTCTCCGTATAAATGCACCTGCACTGTGATAGTCCGTTAAAAGCGCAGAGAGCATCATGAAGAACAAGGAACACACCAGGCAGGTCCGAGATACTGTTGTGAAGAAGTTTAAAGCCGGATTTGGATACAAAAAGATTTTCCAAGCTTTAAACATCCCAAGGAGCACTGTGCAAGCGATAATATTGAAATGGAAGGAGTATCAGACCACTGCAAATCTAACAAGACCTGGCCGTCCCTCTAAACTTTCAGCTCATACAAGGAGAAGACTGATCAGAGATGCAGCCAAGAGGCCCATGATCACTCTGGATGAAATGCAGAGATCTACAGCTGAGGTGGGAGACTCTGTCCATAGGACAACAATCAGTCGTATATTGCACAAATCTGGCCTTTATGGAAGAGTGGCAAGAAGAAAGCCATTTCTTAAAGATATCCATAAAAAGTGTTGTTTAAAGTTTGCCACAAGCCACCTGGGAGACACACCAAACATGTGGAAGAAGGTGCTCTGGTCAGATGAAACCAAAATTGAACTTTTTGGCAACAATGCAAAACGTTATGTTTGGCATAAAAGCAACACAGCTCATCACCCTGAACACACCATCCCCACTGTCAAACATGGTGGTGGCAGCATCATGGTTTGGGCCTGCTTTTCTTCAGCAGGGACAGGGAAGATGGTTAAAATTGATGGGAAGATGGATGGAGCCAAATACAGGACCATTCTGGAAGAAAACCTGATGGAGTCTGCAAAAGACCTGAGACTGGGACGGAGATTTGTCTTCCAACAAGACAATGATTCAAAACATAAAGCAAAATCTACAATGGAATGGTTCAAAAATAAACATATCCAGGTGTTAGAATGGCCAAGTCAAAGTCCAGACCTGAATCCAATCGAGAATCTGTGGAAAGATCTGAAAACTGCTGTTCACAAATGCTCTCCATCCAACCTCACTGAGCTCGAGCTGTTTTGCAAGGAGGAATGGGAAAAAATGTCAGTCTCTCGATGTGCAAAACTGATAGAGACATACCCCAAGCGACTTACAGCTGTAATCGCAGCAAAAGGTGGCGCTACAAAGTATTAACTTAAGGGGGCTGAATAATTTTGCACGCCCAATTTTTCAGTTTTTGATATGTTAAAAAAGTTTGAAATATCCAATAAATGTCGTTCCACTTCATGATTGTGTCCCACTTGTTGTTGATTCTTCACAAAAAAATACAGTTTTATATCTTTATGTTTGATGCCTGAAATGTGGCAAAAGGTCGCAAAGTTCAAGGGGGCCGAATACTTTCGCAAGGCACTGTATTTGCATTTCCCCCCACCCCACCCTCTTTTACGCTGCTGCTACTCTCTGTTATTATCTATGCATAGTCATTTAATAACTCTACCTACATGTACATATCACCTCAATTTCCTCGACACCGGTGCCCCTGCACATTGACTCTGTACCGGTGCCCCCTGTATATAGCCCCGCTATTGTTATTGACTGCTGCTCTTTAATGATTTGTTATTCTTATCTCTTACTTTTGTTTTTGTTGGTATTTTCTTAAAATTGCATTGTTGGTTAAGGGCTTGTAAGTAAGCACTTCACTGTAAGGTTGTATTGTATTCGGCACATGTGACAAATACAATTTGATTTGATTTGTTTGATCAATACGACTGCACATTTCCTAAATTTAAGAGGACTCCCATGGTATTTAGCTATATAATTGCAGAAATCCATTCAAGTGTATTTTGTGGCTTTTGCCGAATGCGTTTTAATGATCTAAGGTTGTGCTGTTACAACTGCCTGTAAACACACAGTGAAAATGAATGATGCCAGGCCCTTCTGGTAAATTGCTTGTTTGCATATTTGCCTACTGTACCTCGGATTGGCTATTGTGCACTTGTCTGCGTAGAGTCTGGTCCTGGATGAGACAGATGTTTTTATTAGGTTTTATTTACTGCACTATTAGCCCATACAAACGCATTGAATAATAGTTTCACAACATGGAACAACAGATAGTCCCCCCCCCAAAAAAAAATCCTTTCCTATATCCGAGAGATATAAGAAAGATCAGGAAACAATTATTATTATTATTTATTTATTTATTTTTACATGTATTTAACACTTTATTTGGGGAATGAAACGGTCTCCATATATACTTCCATTCATTTTTTCAACTGGTACCGGGGGACCTTCAGAGTCTTGTGAGGTCTGTGGGCATCCTAGAGCAAAGCACCATCGTGCTCGTGAGAGTCTCACCTTTCCGCAGAGGGGAAATATTAGTGTGTAGCACAAACTGTTCGGAGGCTACAGACCGTTATGTGAGAAGGCTAATTTTCGGGATGTCTCACAGTCTGACAAACACCGCTCTAGCTCTGTCAGTTTTCACAGCAGATGTGGAAGTGCGACATCGGCGGATGTGGTATATTGAGATGCATCCAATGCAAAACAACACATATCTCTAGATTAAATTGACAGATTTTTATGGGGATTATTTTATTATTAGATTTCCGAAATGGGAAGACGACCACAAGGAAATCTCTGCTATTTTCCCCTTGCAATAGCTAGGCTACAATATCACACCAAATTAATGTTCGTTGGGGTAGACCTAAAATGTCAAATTATATTTACTGTGCTTAGATGTTTGTCCTCGTGGCCTTTGTTTGCAAGTTAGTTAGGATGCAGTAGAGATGATTCGTGTAGATCAGATGTTATTTCTGATGCTAAACCCCTCAGATGAAATACATAGTTGTATGATTAACAGGGCTGGGTGGCATTAAGCCTATGTTCAGAAACCAAGGCTACCCACCCAGTACCCACAGACTGAAGGACTTCTAGAGGCCTAAGTAATATTAATGTTATAAACCAAAATCAGGTTTGACCCTTTTGTAATTTTAATATGTTTCTCTATTAGGTGAACATGTGCCATCTATTAGCAGAAACAGTTATTTAGCCTTTTACCTTTGACTCAATAAGAACAAGGTTTCAGTTTCAGATGTAGGATGAGATATGGTTCTGAATAAAAAGCAGAATCAGATATACACCTCCATCACCACGAGCCATAATATACCAGTGAACTAATGCATCAGTATAAGAGTGCTGTGAGAGACTCATGGTCTTAAAACGTTCCATATGGGGCTGCTGGGCCTGTGTCAGACTGAGCTGATACACAGTACTGGGCCTGGCACCACCAACACACTTTCTGTCTTCTTTTATTTGAGCTGTCATGCTTTACCTGACACCTGTGCTGTGATTGGATAACCTTTTGTCCCGGAGAACAAAATAATACTTTTCACCCTTGCCTCGCCCTCTCTATGTCTGCCTCTGTGTGTGTTCAGTAGTAGTCTCACGCTCCAGACACTGTTATTTTTGTAAATGTTGAAATATGGATAAAAAAACAAAACAATGGAAAACTGGACCCATTTTAAACAAGCTCAATCTCCACAGTGCGAAGAAAGATGAATGCTCTTTTTTCTGTTACAGTGTGTAAGCCATTGTTCTCCATTCTGTTACTTCAGAATAGTGCACATTATGCATATACTGTATGTCAGGCCGAGCACAGTATCTATCTCATAGAATAGTTTTATGTTTTACATGTGTCTGTTGGTATCTAGCAAGATGTCCATCTCATCTCAGTACATATGTTCAATATCAATATCAGCACACTCAGCAAGTCCCTGTGCCAGAGAACTGTGTTTCAGGTTATTGTTGGGATACATGGGCAATTCTCTCTCTCTCTCTGTCTCTCTGTCTCTGTCTCACTCAATGTCTCAGACACGTGCACAAACAAACTGTCTTGGCTCATACTCTGTCTTTCCAGACTTTGAAGGGAGTTCAGACATCGAATATAAGACAGGTCCCCACCAAAACAAAATATCAAACTTTGAGTTAGAATAAATCATATCTCTCCCACCCTTTCTTTCTGCCCCCCACTCCCATTTTTCTTTCTGCCCCCCACTCCCATTTTTCTTTCTGCCCCCCACTCCCATTTTTCTTTTTGTCCCCCACTCCCATTTTTCTTTCTGCCCCCACTCCCACTTTTCATTCTGCCCCCACTCCCATTTTTATTTCTGTCCCCCACTCCCATTTTTATTTCTGCCCCCACTCCCATTTTTCTTTCTGCCCCCACTCCCATTTTTCTTTCTGTCCCCCACTCCCATTTCCATTCTCTGTGTTATTTCATTCTTGGCTGGAGGAGAAGTATGTGCACTTATTATGTGTTTTCCATGGTAGCCTTCCCTCTGGAATAGTTTAGCAACAGAGAGTGAAAGGGTGAGCTTAAGTGACAGAGAGACATAATGAGGTATAAGGAGACTGGGGAGACATTGGGCTGAAAGAGATGGACTTATCTTACCTGACTATTCTGGTGGAATACTTCTCTATATTAACTGCCTAGTTTCAAACACACCATCCCTGTACTTAGATACATCTATTGATTGGCTATCTACTGACAATATTTTAACATACCTGTCTTCCCTGCCATGTCCAACTCTTTCATTCTAACTGGCTGTCATTATAATGCACACACACACACACACACACACACACACACACACACACACACACACACACACACACACAGGCACGCCTGGACTAGGGGTGAGAAGTCTACCAGCAGCAGATGAATGATAAGTTGGTTAGTGTGAGAGATATGAAAGAGATAGGAGATTATGTTATGAAATCTAAGTGTGGAACCGTGCGTTTGCCTCTGCATGACCATGACAAGAGGAATAAGCTGGACTGATCTAAACCAGCCGGTTAGGCAGGAACACAACCCAATCTAATGGAAAGATTTTACTTGCTATTTGCTATTTATCTGTTGGAGTAACTTCAAACAAAAAGGAGAAGGAAAATATGCATTTTATGAATTGCAAAAAAAGTGTAGTTTCTTTGAGCTTTGTGGGAAATGTGTTTAACATTCAGACAGGGACGTCTACCGTGGCAGCTTGAATTCCCTGACCCTGTTTGGTCTTGGCATAGAGGCCTTTTGTCAGTCATCTTATTAGAGCCACAACATGATTGGCTAAGGGCTGCTGGCACCCGCCCAGTAGAGGAAGAAGTGCAGTGCTGCTGGGCTGTGAAGCTGTGTTGTTGAACAGCACTGTGCTCTGGGGTTGTGTTGAAGGCATGTGTTGTGGCAGAAGGTTGCCCTGTGTTTTCAGGAGGTGGTATGGTTTGGTCTACTCAGAAAGAATATAATACTCTGCCACTGTGTGGTTGGCCTCTAGGGTTGTAGTGTGCTCCGGGAGTTGTGTTGCTGGACTGTGCTGGGCTGTTTTGTTGCCAGTGCTGTGATCTTTGGTAGAACAGAGACTTTTATACAGATGTAGGATCTTAATTTGACCTGTATTGTCGCAGCAAAATAATCCTGCAGCAAAATGAGTTTACAGTTTAGTCCACAATATTGCTTGATTGATGGTTAGGCTATTAGCTGGTCAAAAGGAGGCTACATGAAAAGTGGAATACTGTTAATATAACCAAACGTGTTTTAGTGCAGATTTTCAGTGAATTTATGTAAATCATGAAGCTCATCTACATTTTGTTGCTGAAAATTCTCAGCAACAAAAGAGTGATCAAATGAAGATCCTACATCTGTAGGCCAACATGTACAATACACAGAGCGATGTATGCATATACATAAATAAATAATGGCATTTAGCACACACTTTTATCCAAAGCGACTTACAATCATAGAAACACATACTGACACAGAGATACTGTAGGCAGATGGATATCGCAAAAAGGATGAATTAGAAAGAAATGAGTGTGAATAGACAATGCAATTTAAGTTTCTGATTTCCCCAGAAACAAGCCCATTGCAAATGATCCCATTTGGAGCAGTTTAGCGGTACGTAATATTGGAAAAAGAAGAATGAGTGAGTACTACATATAAACAACACTCACCTCTTATATACACAGCATGATGTACTAGCATAATCAAACACTGTGTGCTGATGGTTGTTTACAGCTGGTCATTACAAAATGTGGCACTTCAACTTAACCACCTGAGGTAATGTGCAAAAAATACAGTGTGAGAAAGTAGGAATGACTGCGTGTATATTTTATGTATCTTAGGTCGATGATTTAATTTCACATCTGTTCTGTAGCATTCAGAACTTTAGAGGAACACCCACAAACACCCCCACACACCCACACTGTGCAAACCCAAGGTCACTTTTGATCCTGCTCTATACCTTCCCCCCTCTTTTGTTGGCACTGAGCAATATGTTGTTTATGATGCCTCCACCTGGGTAAGCACTCATCTCTCTCTCCAGAAAGACTGTAAACCCCCAACCAACACACACGCCATTGTTTTTTCAGGATATATTCACAACACTGAAATGTAATATGTGTCAAAGGTAACATCTACATGGGCAAGAAAAAGTATGTGAACCCTTTGGAAATACCTGGATTTCTGCATAAATGTGTCATCAAATTTGTGATCTTCATCTATCAAACAATAGACAAACAGTGGATTTAAAACTAATAACACATAAACAATTACATGTTTAAATGTCTTTATTGAACACACAATGTAAACACTCACAGTGCAGGGTGGGAAAAGTATGTGAACCCTTGGATTTAATAACTGGTTGACCCTCCTTTGGCAGCAATAACCTCAACCAAATGTTTTCTGTAGTTGCGGATCAGACCTGTACAGCGGTCAGGAGGAATTTTTGACAATTCCTCTTTACAAAACTGTTTCAGTTCAGCAATATTCTTGTGATGTCTAGTGTGAACTGCTCTCTTGAGGTCCTGACACAGCATCTCAATAGGGTTGAGGTCAGGACTCTGACTGGGCCACTACAGAAGGGGTATTTTCTTGTGTTGAAGCCATTCTGTTGTTGATTTACTTATGTGTTTTGGGTCATTGTCCTGTTGCATCATCCAACTTCTGTTGAGCTTCAATTGGCAGACAGATAGCCTTACATTCTCCTGCAAAATGTCTTGATACACTTGGGAATTCATTTTTCTGTTGGTGAGAGCAAGCTGTCCAGGCCCTGAGGCAGCAAAGCAGCCACAAACCATGATGCTCCCTCCACCATACTTTACAGTTGGGATGAGGTTTTGATGTTGATGTGCTGTGCCTTTGTTTATCCACACATAGTGTTGTGTGTTCCTTCCGAACAACTCAACAATAGTTTCATCTGTCCACAGAATATTTCACCAGTAGTGCTGTGGAACATAAAGGTGCACTTTTGCAAACTTCAGACGTGCAGCAATGTTTTTTTTGGATAGCAGTGGCTTCTTACGTGGTGTCTTCCCATGAACACCATTCTTGTTTAGTGTTTTACGTATCGTAGACTTGTCAACAGAGATGTTAGCAAGTTCCAGAGATTTCTGTAAGTCTTTAGCTGACACTCTAGGATTCTTCTTAACCTCATTGAGCATTCTGCGCTGTGCTCTTGCAGTCATCTTTGCAGGACAGTCACTCCTAGGGAGAGTAGCAACAGTTTGGAACTTTTTCCATTTATAGACAATTTGTCTTACCGTGGACTGACAAACATCAAGGCTTTTAGAGATACTTTTGTAACCCTTTCCACCTTTATGCAAGTCAACAATTCTTAATCTTAGGTCTACTGAGATATATCCTCTTTGAGGCATGGTTCACATCAGTCAATGCTTCTTGTGAATAGCAAACTCAAATTTTGTGAGTGTTTTTTATAGGGCAAGGCAGCTCTAACCAACATCTCCAATCTCGTCTCACTGATTGGACTCCAGGTTAGCTGCCTCCTGACTTCAATTAGGTTTTGGAGAAGTAATTAGCCTAGGGGTTCACGTACTTTTTCCAACCTACAGTACTCTGTGAATGTTTAAATTATGTAATCAATATAGACAAGAAAAATACAATAATTTGTGTTATTAGTTTAAGCACACTATATTTGTCTATTGTTGTGACTTAGATGAAGATCAGATCAAATTTTATGACCAATTTATGCAGAAATCCAGGTAATTCCGAAGGGTTCACATACTTTTTCTTGCCACTGTAGTTTCTCAGAGCAGTGAAGATATTCTTACATGAAATGAGCTCAAAATAGAACAAGAAAGGAAAAGAGAAGATGGATTGGCAGGAGCAAGGAAAATAAAGGAGACAATAAGGAATTAGACAATAGAATATCGGCGTATAAAATAGGATAGAAGGCCCTTTAATGTCTCCAGTGACTTATTCACTGTTGTGTCCAACTTCAGCATGTGCAATAACTATATCAATGCTGTGCAGACACAGTTGAATTATGAGCCTAGTAGTGAAGGATTATAGTTGAGCTTTTGGGTAAAAACACACAAAAAAACAGTGTTGCGATTGGAGACACACTCAGACATTGGATAGGTTATTGCATGCATCCCTTGTTTGAACACAGGAGTTTGAGATGTATTCCATGTACATAGATAGAGCATGTTCTCCGATGCACCATGGTTGGTAATTCAATCAAGTAACATTTCACAATCCTCATTTTTCACACAAAAACATAGGCTGCTGGGTATAAAAAGTGTGGTGGAAAAATGCACACAACAGTAAGGGAATAGGACAACAGGTGAGCATTTGTCCTTGGATAATAATCTCTAATCTGTGGCCTTGTTCAGGGTTCATTGGAATGCCTTAGTGTCAAAGAGTACATTAAGGTCACTAGACTGTAGTTGCGTTGGAGTACCAGAAAGTGATATTAACATGAGATAATAAACACTGCTGACAAACAGCCAGGTGAGACTGATGTAGGCACCAGTGCTGCCACTTTGAGGAACACAGTGGAACTGCACATCAATTAGCCAATCATCCAAAACTACTGTAGTTCTGCAAGCCACACCATTTTACAGTATGTTATGCCAGTCCTTTAGAAGTCTGTCCATATTCTATCTATCCCTTCCCATATCTTTATTAACTCATTTCTAGTTCATAAAGATATCTTTATGAACTATCCTAGCTGTCATCTGTACTTCCTACTGAAAGTGACCTTAGGCCATATTTTACATAACACATGTATTGATCCACCACCATGCACTCTGACTTCGTGTGCGAGCTCTGACTGTGAAGGGGTGAGACAGACGCTCAGCACTTTCCTATTCATATAGAGTATATGCCCTTTTTCTGTGGGAATCCTCTGGTTTACACAACTGAGTAACAGGTGCTGTGTCTGCCCCTATAGTCCTCTACCCTCTATCCCCTCCTGCCTTGCTCTCTCTCTCTCTCCCTTCGGTACTCTTCATCTTCCCCACTGCTTTTGCCATCACCCACTATCCTTCTCTTGCCCTCTGCCTTTCCCTCTCTCCTTACCAAGGTATCTCCTTGAGGTTCTTCTCCTCTTTTCAGACACCCTCTTCCCATTAGACACTGACATGACAGCATACATTGAACATGAGTGTTAATCCTGACATTCCCTGTTTGTGGCACCCTGCTCCATCTCTCCAGAGAGAGAGAGATATATAGAGAGAGAGCTTCCCATTGACTCAGACTAATTATATCCATATCTAAAGTCTCTGTCTCCATCTACTGGCCTCCGCATGTATTGAAACAAAATACTGTATCATGCATTTGCATCTTCCCTTTCTGTAAATTCCTTTGAGCACCGCTGCCTTCACCAAAGGTAGGCTGTACTGCTTTTTGACTTTGTTACATCAGATGGTGCAGAGACAATCGTTTCCCCCTCGCATTTCTCACGGTCACTTGTAATCTCATAGCAAGTAACACACTACCAGCCAGTAAAACGTTGGAAGTATTGATGATAATTTCTATAAATATAATTTGAAATGAAAGATTAGGATATACACTGATTTTACCCAGGTTTACCACGTCTGCAGCTTTACAGGTTTGCCATAATTAGGACCAAGACCAGATGGGTTGACCCCCCTTTACTTTTTGTATTTGTTTCAAAATGTGTGTGTGTAGGTGTGTGTACAGTGCCAGTCAAACGTTTGTGTACACCTACTCATTCAAGAGTTTTTATTTATTATTTACTATTTTCTACAATGTAGAATAATAGTGAAGACAATAAAACTATGAAATAACACATTTCCACATTCTTGGCCTTCTCTCAACCAGCTTCGTGAGGTAGTCACCTTTCCCTTCTTAATGCGTTTTAGCCAATCAGTTTCTTCAAGTGCAGTCGCAAAAACCATCAAACACTATGATAAAATTGGCTCTCATGTGGAGGGCCACAGGAATAGAAGACCCAGAGTTTCCTCTGCTGCAGAGGATAAGTTCATTAGAGTTAACTGCACCTCAGAAATTGCAGGCCAAATAAATGCTTCACATAGTTAAAGTAACAGACACATCTGTTACAGACACATCTGAACATCAACTTTTCAGTGGAGACTGCGTGAATCAGGCCTTCGTGGTCGAATTGCTGCAATGAAACTACTACTAAAGGACACCAATAATGATAAGAGACTTGCTTGGGCCAAGAAACACAAGCAATGGACATTAGACCATGTGGTAATCTGTCCTTTGGTCTGATGAATCCAAATTTGAGATTTTTGGTTCCAACCACCGTGTCTTTGTGAGATGCAGAGTAGGTAAACGGATAATCTCTGCATGTGTGGTTCCCACCGTGAAGCATGGAGGAGGAGGTGTGATGGCATGGGGGTGCTTTGCTGGTGACACTGTCAGTGATGTATTTAGAATTCAAGGCACACTTAACCAGCTGGCTACCACAGCATTCTGCAGGAATACGCCATCCCATTTGTTAAACACTTTTTTGGTTACTGCATGATTCCATACGTATTATTTCATAGTTTTGATGTCTTCACTATTATTCTACAATGTAGAAAATAGTAACAATGAAGAAAAACCCTTGAATGAGTAGGTGTGTTCAAACTTTTGACTGGTACTGTATATATATTTCTTAGTATTTTGAATATACGTTTTGGTTGTTTACTTTAGTGGGATATTACTTATTTGATCTTTAAATATATCGAATTTCCATGTCATTACAATAGTTATTCATTTTAGCCAGTCATTTCATTTTAATAGGCTCGAATGAATTTCGAATGAAGGTGTTGCAGTAGGCCTAGCCTATGCTGTGCAACCTATTTGGAAAATTGAGGATCAAATAAACATGATTCATATTTGTAACTCAACCCTAAAATGTGAACGAAACTTTTTGAAATATGAAATAATGCTATTACAAATGTCCCATGGACAATACAGGCTAATTGTCTTTTAACCTTCACCTGATATATATTAGTTTAATTGAACTGAACTATGATCGCCTGTCATTTTATCTCTCGTCCTGTAGAATTTGGGCTAAATAACAGTTTCGCTGGATTTTATTAGTGAAAAAGATTATGGTGGTGTGGTGATCAAACTGAAATCAGAGCAGTTGTCGATTCTCCCTTTCGGAATACTGGGATTGAGCCAATTAACACACACACGTACACACACACAAACACACGCACACGCTAGCGAGCATCACAATGCTGATCAGAGACAGCAACCTCCTCCCAACACCCCTCCCTCTTCTTCTTCTTTCACTCACACACATTCAAAGACACTCCGCTAGGGCAAACACAACGGCTCCACTTTGAGAAGGAAAGAGGACAATTCAGATATGATTATATACAGAATAACATAGATGTAAATGTGTCTATTTTCTAACTGAAACCCTTTTCGGTTATGGAGTGCGTTTTGGACATGGACTGCGTCGCTCAGATGGAGGCGCGAAGAAACGGCTGGCGGGGACATGGCAGGTGACATGCCTAGCTCTCATCAAATATTTCCTGGATTTTGTTTGAGCTCAGAATCGCTATTCAATCCCTGAGGAACTGGAACATGTGGCTTAAATTGGAAATATAGCCGAGGATTTGGGCTTTGGTTTCTACGTGGAGAGACTCTGTGCGCAGGTTCAGAATAGTTTCAGGCACAAAAAAATAAAAAATTATTTGAGACGAATTTAGAAAATTGTATTTTATTTGTAAACGAAATAATTGATGGAGAGGAGCTATGTGAACAGTCTCTCTTGCTCTTTCCATTTGCCATGGTAATCGAAAAACCTTTGGAAATATTAAGGGTTGAGGTGGATATTTTAGATGTAAACGATAACTCTCCCAGTTTTCCGTGGAGCGAGTTTAATCAAGATATATTCGAGGTGGCGGTACATGGGTTTGGGGTCAATTTGTATTGAATTCAAAATAAAATAGACAAACCGTCACTCCAAAACTAGCGGACCAATGGAGACTCATTGTCTAGGCCTCCCTCTAAACTCCGCCCTTAACGGAAAAAAATGCCAACAATTCGCAATCGAAAAGAATGGCAGTGAAAACAAAGAAACAGACATCGAAAGCAAATATACGAGTAGCGTAACCAAAAGGTTGTACATTTATTAAATGTTTTATTTAACCTTTATTTAACGAGGCAAGTCAGTTAAGAACAAATTCTAATTGTATACATGCAGGCAAGAGCGTAGGCAAAATGTATTCAATAGGATTGGTTGCTGGGAAAGTTTAACCGAAAAAAAAATTGCATTCGTTTTCAAATATATGTTTTTATCATTTGTCATAGAGTTTTGTTCTCGCTTTAAAATGATTTGCCTACACGTTTTGGGGTTGTTTGGTTTTTGATTTCAACATCCATTATTTCACCAGTCCTCGAAAATATAATGTTTACATTCTCAACTTTATTTTTCATGTTCACGATTTATTTTTAATTCAATACGTAGGTCGTGAAATTGACCCCATAACCGTGTCCCGTTTCCCCTGCTGGAGAGTTCGCAGACGCGGACGTTGGCAGCGCCTCTTTCCGCTCCTATCTGCTGAGTGTGAACGGACATTTCGTCCTGGACGCCTAGCGTTAGCAGTACGTTTGCGGAGTTGGTCCTGGAGAGCCCGTTGGACACAGAGGAGCAGAATACGCACCAAATTGTGCTGACTGCTGTGGATGGAGGCTCGCCAGAGAGGTCCAGGACAGCGCAGATCAATATAACAGTTATAGATGCAAATGACAACACGCCTGTGTTCGACCAGTCTTTCTACAGAGTGAAGCTTGTGGAAAACGTACCGAAGGACACTGTTGTGATTCAACTAAACGCATCGGATTTGGATGAGGCTCCAAACGTGGAAATCACATACGCTTTCAGCGGGCATGCACCCATTAAGGTGCGCGAGATTTTCAGCATGGATTCGCGCACTGGAAAGATCAGAGTGAAAGGGGTCGTAGATTACGAAAAAGACAGGATGCAAGAAATATATGTGCAAACCAGGGACATGGGCTCCCCGGCAGTGGCCATGCACTGTACGGTTCTGTTGATATCATAGATGTGAATGACAACCTCCCGGAGGTGATTTTGACATCAGTGTCCACACCTGTCCAAGAGGACGGACCACCCGGGACTGTGATAGCTGTCATTAGTGTCATGGACAAGGAAAATGGGAACGTTGACTGTGAAATTCCAGATCATGTCCCAGCTCCACTCCTCTTTTTTTTATTACACTTTGGTAACTTGTGATTTTTTTGGGACCGAGAGACCATTTCTGACTACATCACTCTCACAGCACGGGAAATGGGCGCGTCTCCCTTGTTCACAATGACAACTATTTTAGTGCAAGTGTCAGACATGAATGACAACGCACCCCGATTCAAGCAGCCATCATACACTGTATATTTGAGAGAGAATAACGCACCAGGATCCTCAATTTGTTCGGTTACTGCCCTGGATCCAGATTCGGAACAAAATGCCTATCTTTCTTACACTATTCTGGAAGGTGATATACAGGGAATGCCGGTGTCCACCTACGTCTTCATAAACTCAGACAATGGAAATATGTACGCCCAGCGTTCTTTTGACAACGATCAGCTAAGAAACGTTACAATTTTAGTCCAAGCACAAGATTCCGGTTTCCCTCCCCTGAGCAACAATGTTATTGTGAATGTCTTTATTTTTGACCAAAATACGCGGTGCTTAGTAGTGTCTCGTTCACGTTTCTGATGGCTATTATCGTTTTGGCCCGGATAAGGGCATACAGGGACCTTCCATTCGAGGATTTAATTTCTCTCTTAGTGGATGCTGCGTGTTCCGATCTGAGGAGTCTACCGCTGATGTGATCAAGAAGTCCAACCTGAATGTGCAGAAAACCACAGGCACCAAAGGATCCACGAACTGCGACGAGGCAAAAATGCAACGGCCCCCTTTCACAGGCACACTACTTCAAGATGTGTCTGACCCAGGAATCATCAAAGAGCGATTTCATTTTCCTAAAGCCATGCATCCCAATAACTGCAACTCCACAGAAGGATAACACCAAGGGCACAGACGACGTCGAGTTGGAACGCACAGGACCTCCGCAACCTGATAGTGAACAACGGAGCAATTACTCCGAACGATGTATACTGTTTCAAACTTAATCACATCAGACAGACACATTGTAATGCATCATTTTATTTGTATCCTGTTTCGGTGGTTGTCATGCTTTTTCAACAAATAAGAAGCATTGCAAATATAGGAGAAAACGAATGGAAAACAATGATGCATGAGTCAGAAACGCTGTATTAACTTATAAAGTTATCTTAGAGACTGAACAAATATTGTCAGTCATACTATTAGAATTATGCGTGAAGATTCTATATTGAAGTGGAGGGAGAAGAAAATAGCCGACTATCAGGAGCGAGTGAGCAAGCATCAGGAGCGAGTGAGCAAGCATCAGGAGCGAGTGAGACTCGAGTTTAATCATGGGCCTAGACCTAGATAGCCTCTCCACTAATCATTTGAATATAATATAATTGTATATTTTATAGACTTATATAAAGAGAGAGGTCATGTGAAGTAATCCGTATAATAAGCAAAACAACGTATTGTATAGTTTTGCTAATTACCTCAACAATCCAACAATATCAATTTGTTTGCTAAAGAATAAACTGACGTTTCAAGGCCTTTCGAGTTAGTAGTGCAAGACGTGTGGAACTCATACATTAAAGATAAAATAATGAATGCATCCGAATATAACTAAATTCAAGTAATTCAAGTACTACATCATAAAAACAAAATGCTGATTTGCATACATATATTTGCAATTACTGATGGGATGGTGGCTCACTTGCAACTTTAGATAAGCTGCCTCTTCCTAGGGATGCTCCATTGTGCCGCAGGGGGGCAATAGCTGCATACATGGGTATATTAATGAACTGTAGTGTATTGCATTAATAATGCAAGAATGAAACAACTGTACTGCCCGTTTTCCTATTCGTTGTAGTACTAGTGTGTATTTCTTTCTTCCAAAGAGCAATTTAAACTATCCATTGCATATTAAATAATGTAATGTTTCTCACAGAATAATATTTATTTTCTGGCAATTATTTGTAATTAATGTGGTCTATCATTTCTGCTGTATTGCTAACCTTACTGTGTAAAATTTTCCTCTCAAGCAAGCGAACATTGACTGGACATTTATGAAAAATCGCTGAAATTCACACTGTAGGGCATGTTGCTATTGCAGAAATCACAACACTAACCAACACTTTACTATGTGATTTGTTTTGTTAGCAGACTGCAACATGTCCACCCAGGAAGGAGAAGTTGGGAGTGTTGGAAGTGTAGGAGGTGTTCCAACCCGTACGTGGACTCTAAGGTACACCCAGCCCCTATCTGCACAGCGACCACCTGACTACCAGCCCAATGTCTACATCCTTGGCATGCTGTCTGGCTACTGTACACTGAAGCCTGTGCCCAGAGGAGAACTGAACTCATTTTCTACATTTGGAAAGAAGAAGAGGTCCGTCTCTAGCTATGACCCAAGCTTGAGCAGAGAGAGGACAATCTGATCAACAGTGACTTTTCTAAATGAATATAGTGGGACAGACTGTGCATACAATTCAAGGTAATTTTGTGGATGCTCACTAAATATTAATATCAACAACCCATAAATTATAACCCTCTGTGTCTGTTTGTATCCATGCTCCTTTGAACGTATAATTTACAACATTACACCATAGTATTTTGTGTCAATACAGCAGTGTCTGTGTCATAATGCTATCCCTTTTAATTCATATCATGTGCAATCCTAGTTTAGGATGAGGGTGATGATGATGATGATGATTGTACAGATATAATGGCAATTATAGCCACTTATGGTGAAAATGATCTGAGGATATACCATCTGCAGATTATGCATTGCATTCCGTGAGGCAATAATTTACAGGCATGCACAGTGCCTTCCAGATTTTTTTTAACGTTACAGCCTAATTCTAAAATGTATTTAAAACATTTTTTTCTCATCAATCTACACACAATACCCCACAATGACAAGGCGAAAAGAGGTTTGTAGAAATGTTCAATGTATTAAAAAAACAAAACTGAAATATCACATTTACATAAGTATTCAGACCCTTTACTCAGTACTTTGTTGAAGCACATTTGGAAGCAATTACCTCCTCAAGTCTTCTTGGGTATGATGCTACAAGATTGTATTTGGGGATTTTCTCCCATTCCTCTCTGCAAATCCTCTCATGCTCTGTCAGGTTGGATGGGGAGTGTTGCTGCACAACTATTTTCAGGTCACTCCAGAGATGTTTGATCGGGTTCAAGTCCGGGCTCTGGCTGGGCCACTCAAGGACATTCAGAGACTTGTCCCGAAGGCACTCCTGCATTGTCTTGGCTGTATGCTTAGGGTCGTTGTCCTGTTGGAAGGTGAATGTTCGCTCTGGAGCAGGTTTTCATCAAGGATCTCTGTACTTTTCTCCGATCATCTTTGCCTCGATCCTGACTAGTCTCCCAGTCCCTGCTGCTGAAAAACACCCCCAAGCATGATGCTGCCACCACCATGCTTCACCTTAGGGGTGGTGCCAGGTTTCCTTCAGACGTGACACTTGTCATTCAGGCCAAAGTGTTCAATCTTGGTTTCATCAGAGCAGAGAATATTGTTTCTCATGGTCTGAGAGTCCTTTAGGTGCCATTTGGCAAATTCCAAGTGGGCTGTCATGTGCATTTTATTGAGGAGTGGCTTCCGTCTGGCCACTCTACTATAAAGACCTGATTGGTGGAGTGCTGCAGAGATGGTTGTCTTTCTGGAAGGTTCTCCCATCTCCACAGAGGAATTCCAGAGTTCTCTCAGAGTGACCATCGGGTTCTTGATTACCTTCCTGATCAAGGCCCTTTTTTATTTTTTTTATTTTTTATTTCACCTTTATTTAACCAGGTAGGCAAGTTGAGAACAAGTTCTCATTTACAATTGCGACCTGGCCAAGATAAAGCAAAGCAGTTCGACAGATACAACGACACAGAGTTACACATGGAGTAAAACAAACATACAGTCAATAATACAGTATAAACAAGTCTATATACAATGTGACCAAATGAGGTGAGAAGGGAGGTAAATGCAAAAAAGGCCATGGTGGCAAAGTAAATACAATATAGCAAGTAAAACACTGGAATGGTAGTTTTGCAATGGAAATAAAAATAATGGGGTGCAAAGGAGCAAAATAAATAAATACATTAAATACAGTTGGGAAAGAGGTAGTTGTTTGGGCTAAATTATAGGTGGGCTATGTACAGGTGCAGTAATCTGTGAGCTGCTCTGACAGTTGGTGCTTAAAGCTAGTGAGGGAGATAAGTGTTTCCAGTTTCAGAGATTTTTGTAGTTCGTTCCAGTCATTGGCAGCAGAGAACTGGAAGGAGAGGCGGCCAAAGAAAGAATTGGTTTTGGGGGTGACTAGAGAGATATACCTGCTGGAGCATGTGCTACAGGTGGGAGATGCTATGGTGACCAGCGAGCTGAGATAAGGGGGGACTTTACCTAGCAGGGTCTTGTAGATGACATGGAGCCAGTGGGTTTGGCAACGAGTATGAAGCGAGGGCCAGCCAATGAGAGCGTACAGGTCGCAATGGTGGGTAGTATATGGGGCTTTGGTGACAAAACGGATTGCACTGTGATAGACTGCATCCAATTTGTTGAGTAGGGTATTGGAGGCTATTTTGTAAATGACATCGCCAAAGTCGAGGATTGGTAGGATGGTCAGTTTTACAAGGGTATGTTTGGCAGCATGAGTGAAGGATGCTTTGTTGCGAAATAGGAAGCCAATTCTAGATTTAACTTTGGATTGGAGATGTTTGATATGGGTCTGGAAGGAGAGTTTACAGTCTAAACAGACACTTAATTATTTGTAGTTGTCCACGTATTCTAAGTCAGAGCCGTCCAGAGTAGGGATGTTGGACAGGCGGGTAGGTGCAGGTAGCGATCGGTTGAAGAGCATGCATTTAGTTTTACTTGTATTTAAGAGCAATTGGAGGCCACGGAAGGAGAGTTGTATGGCATTGAAGCTTGCCTGGAGGGTTGTTAACACAGTGTCCAAAGAAGGGCCAGAAGTATACAGAATGGTGTCGTCTGCGTAGAGATGGATCAGAGACTCACTAGCAGCAAGAGCGACCTCATTGATGTATACAGAGAAGAGAGTCGGTCCAAGAATTGAACCCTGTGGCACCCCCATAGAGACTGCCAGAGGTCCGGACAGCAGATCCTCCGATTTGACACACTGAACTCTATCAGAGAAGTAGTTGGTGAACCAGGCGAAGCAATCATTTGAGAAACCAAGGCTGTCGAGTCTCCTAATGAGGATGTGGTGATTGACAGAGTCGAAAGCCTTGGCCAGATCAATGAATACGGCTGCACAGTAATGTTTCTTATCGATGGCGGTTAAGATATCGTTTAGGACCTTGAGCGTGGCTGAGGTGCACCCATGACCAGCTCTGAAACCAGATTGCATAGCAGAGAAGAGATTCGAAATGGTCGGTAATCTGTTTGTTGACTTGGATTTCGAAGACCTTAGAAAGGCATGGTAGGATAGATATAGGTCTGTAGCAGTTTGGGTCAAGAGTGTCCCCCCCTTTGAAGAGAGGGATGACCGCAGCTGCTTTCCAATCTTTGGGAATCTCAGAGGACACGAAAGAGAGGTTGAACAGGCTAGTAATAGGGGTGGCAACAATTTTGGCAGATAATTTTAGAAAGAAAGGGTCCAGATTGTCTAGCCCGGCTGATTTGTAGGGGTCCAGATTTTGCAGCTCTATCAGAACATCAGCTGAACGTATTTGGGAGAAGGAGAAATGGGGAAGGCTTGGGCAAGTTGCTGTTGGGGGTGCAGTGCTGTTGACCGGGGTAGGAGTAGCCAGGTGGAAAGCATGGCCAGCCGTAGAAAAATGCTTATTGAAATTCTCAATTATGGTGGATTTATCAGTGGTGACAGTGTTTCCTATCTTCAGTGCAGTGGGCAGCTGGGAGGAGGTGTTCTTATTCTCCATGGACTTTACAGTGTCCCAGAACTTTTTTGAGTTAGTGTTGCAGGAAGCAAATTTCTGCTTGAAAAAGCTAGCCTTGGCTAGCTACCTTTTCTAACTGCCTGTGTATAATGGTTTCTAGCTTCCCTGAACAGCTGCATATCACGGGGGCTGTTCGATGCTAATGCAGAACGCCATAGGATGTTTTTGTGTTGGTTAAGGGCAGTCAGGTCTGGAGAGAGCCAAGGGCTATATCTGTTCCTGGTTCTAAATTTCTTGAATGGGGCATGTTTATTTAAGATTCTCCCCTTCTCCCCAAGTTGCTCAGTTTGTCCAGGAGGTCAGCTCAATTAAGAGTCTTGGTGGTTCCAAACTTCTTCCATTTAAGAATTATGGAGGCCACTGTGTTCTTGGGGAATGTAAATGCTGCAGAAATATTTTGGTACCCTTCCCCAGATCTGTGCCTTGACATAATCCTGTCTCGGAGCTCTACGGACAATTCCTTTGACCTAATGGCTTGGTTTTTGCTCTGACGTGCACTGTCAACTGTGGGACCTTATATGGACAGGTGTGTGCCTTTCCAAATCCTGTCCAATCAATTGAAATTATCACAGGTGGACTCCAATCAAGTTGTAGAAACATCTCAAGGATGATCAATGGAAACAGGATGCACCTGAGCTCAATTTCGAGTCCATAGCAAAGGGTCTGAATACTTACTTAAATACTTTTATTTTTTATAAATTATTTTAAAAAACATTTATCAAAACCTATTGTGTGTAGATTACTGAGGAATTTTTTGCAATGTAATAAATTATAGAACAAGGCTGTAATGCATCAAAATGTGGAAAAAGTCAAGGGATCTGAATACTATTTTGAAGGCACTATATCTCACATTGTTTTACTTTATACCTTTATGTTTGACCTGTTTGGCTTCATAAACATTTCTATCATGTATACAATCAGAGATGTATGCTGATTTATTTTGATCAATGGGGTTAGGTCGGGTATACTGGACACACATAGCCTTATGATTCAGTCTGGGACGTAGACCTGCAGTGTGACGCTGCCCATGCGATATGGTGCTGAATTTACTAATAGACAATTGCTGTGACGTTAACATCTATGATTATTGCATCAAAAGTTAGTAATTCTATTATCGCTTGCCCTGGGATTCACAGAGACATCCCACTGGGCACACCACATAATTTCAATGTGGAAATTTGTGGGTAACACTTTATTTTAAGGGTCCGTAATAAACCATTTATAACACAATTATAAGGCATTTACAAACAGCTTGCTCACAATTTATTAATAATTTCTCCCACATTTGTAAATGCTAGTAAGCTAGTTATTCACACATGTATATAAAGTTACTTAAACATCCTGTGTTGTGTGCTTGTTTGTTTTTTTACCAGGTACAGAAGGAATATCTACCAATGGCATGTCTATGTTTTTGACTTTACTAATGATAAATGTAAATGTTTTTTTAAAATGTGGGAGTAATGATTAATAAATGGTGAACTCAATTTATTAATGCCTTATAAGTGGTTTTACGACAGACCCTTAAAATAAAGTGTTGCCAATTTGGATCATATTTGGTTGAAATGTTTCTCAATGCGATAAAAAGCACAATAAAGTACATTAAAAAAAACTCCCGTAGCCAGGCCAGTGCGGCGAGGTGGAATGGACCGCACTGGGCTGTGCTGGCGAAACGGGGGCATCATGCGTAGGGATGGTGCCATATACCCCGGCCCGTGGAGACGCACTGGAGACCAGATGCGCTGAGCCGGCTTCATGGCACCTTGCTCGATGCCCACTCTAGCCCGGCCGATACGAGGCGCTGCTATGTAACGCACCGGGCTATGCCTGCGCACCGGGGACACCGTGCGCCTCACGGCATAACACGGTCTCCTACCTGACTTAGCCACACTCCCCGTGTGCCCCCCCCCAATAATGTTTTGGTGCTGACTCTCGTCCCAGCTGCGCTGCCGTGCTAGCTCCTCATAATGCCGCCTCTCGGCTTTAGCTGCCTCCAGCACTGCCTTGGGGCGGCGATATTCTCCCGGCTGTACCCAGGGTCCCTTGCCATCCAAGATCTCCTCCCAAGTCCAGGAGTCTTGAACCCGCTGCTCCTGGGTACTACGCTGCTTGGTCCGGTTGTGGTGGGTGATTCTGTAACGCTCGTCTGTGATGGAAGAAGGTGAGGACCAATGCGCAGCGTGGTAAGTGTCCATATTGATTTAATAGAATAAATGAACACTCAACAGAAAACAATAAAGCGACAATGAACGAAACAGTCCTGTATGGTGAGTACACAGAACAGAAAATAATCACCCACAACTCAAGGGTGAAAACAGGCTACCTAAATATGGTTCTCAATCAGGGACAACGATTGACAGCTGCCTCTGATTGAGAACCATACCAGGCCAGTGAAGACCGGTAACCCACCCAAATGGCTGTAGCCTGGGGTTTTGACTTGCTTGTCACGGTGGTGCCTCAGGGTTTTGGGTGGCACAGTAAAAGCACAGGCAGCTGCTTCAATAGCATTCAGGGCACAACAAAGAGCCTCTTTGTCATAAACACCACAATCATATATTTTCTTGTAAAATCTCACCTGAAAAGAAAAAAATGAGAAGTATTTTAGGAACGGTGGAGAATTGACCCCCAATCTAGCCCTAACCCTGACTCCTATTCTGACCCTAACCTAACTCTAACCCCTATTCTGACCCTAAGCCTGGCCCCTACTCTAAATCTGACCCCTAACCCTGCTAACTGGGGGTTAGCTACCTATGCTAGCAGACATTGGCTTATGTTAACTAGCTGGATAGCATTTATTTCACCTCAAACTTTCTGCACATATTGAATCATGTGTTGTTATATATACACACATGCATATATATATATATATATATATATGTATATATATAGTACCAGTCAGTTTGGACACACCTACTCATTCAAGGATTTTCTTTATTTTTTTTCTATTTTCTACATTGTATAATAATTGTGAAGTCATCAAAAAAAAGTTCCCACATATGCTGTGCACTTGTTGGCTGCTTTTCCTTCACTCTGCGGCCCAACTCATCGCAAACCATCTCAATTGGGGTGAGGTCAGGTGATTATGGAGGACATGTCATCTGATGCAGCACTCCATCACTCTCCTTCTTGGTCAAATAGCCCTTACACAGCCTGGAGGTGTGTTGGGTCATTGTCTAGTTGAAAAACAAATGATAGTCGCTGTTCCTTTTAGAATATCCGTCATTGGCATACAGACAGAGGAAATAACTGTGGCTTGATATCGACATCAAGATTTATAATCACATTTCTGGTGCCTCATTTAAAACCGTAGCCTAAATCTTACAATAAATATCTGCATGCTCCATTTCTAAAAACAATAAGTGAGCTACATCTTTTAAAAAATGGATTTATAAACTTGGTGCACGCCATAGAGGCCACACCAAAGATGATCTATTATCCAGACAAGATAATTAGGTGGATAAATCTTGATTACTGTGATTGGGTAAGCAGCACAATTTTTGCTATGAATGTGCATGAGAGAGTGAATGATTAGTATTCATTACTAGTAAAACATGAAAACAACAAATTATAAAATGTCTCAAGATGCCTTAATGTCTCAAGACATTGGTATTTCCAAGATGTGTCTATAGATCTTCATTTTTATGTCTCAAGACATTTCTCAAAATGTCTCAAGACATGGTGACGGCTGGGTATGCAGTAATAGCAGACATACTTCAAAGTAAAAGATCAACTGTCTTGATGTTCACCTTTTAAATGAGTCTGTTGGCTAAACCGCATTGACTATGCGATCACATACAGAAAACTAGAAATATGTAGCCTATCTATTTACATAGGCTCAATTAAATGAGAGACGCATGCTAATTTGTTGTACGGTTACTACGGGAATATGAAACCATCACGGCCAGAAGAGTTGAGGAATTTATTCTGCAAGGGTTCTGAAAATAAATAAATAGGAAATATAATCCTACGTCCAATTATTTTAGATTGGGGGGCTTAATGAGGAACTCAATCCCAGACCTTCGATCTCAGATCTTTATTTTATTATATGGCCATGTTTTGATTTATTTTTCTGAATATTGTTTTGCCTTTGAACAAGTCATGGGAGCATTGCTTTGAAGAAAATGGGCCCCATTTACAATACATGGCCAAATGAGTAGATTCGGCTATTTCAGCCACACCCATTGCTGAAAAGTGTATAAAATCGATCACACAACCATGCAACCTCCATAGACTAACATTGGCAGTAGAATGGCCCATACTGAAGAGCTCAGTAACTTTAAATGTGGCTGTCATTAGATCCACCTTTCCAACAAGTCAGTTGGTCAAATTTCTGCCCTGCTAGAGCTATCCCAGTCAACTGTAAGTGCTGTTATTGTGAAGTGGAAACTTCTAGGAGTAACAACGGCTCAGCTGCGAAGTGGTAGGCCACACTTGCTCACAGAATTAGACCGCTGAACCGCGTAGCGTGTAAAAATCGTCTGTCCTCAGTTGCAACACTCACTACCGAGTTCCAAACTGCCTCTGGAAGCAACATCAGCACAAGACCTGCTCAATGGGTGCTTTATGAAATGGATTTCCATGGCCGAGCAGCCGCACACAAGCTTAAGATCACCATGTGCAATGTCAAGCTTCGGCTAGAGTGCTGTAAAACTGGGGAGAGAGGTGCGAGAAAGAGTGTCAAAGACAGAAAGAGAAAGAGGTAAGAACAGAGGAGCAGGGAAGACAGCATATGATTAATTAATTACAGTGCTACAATTCAGTGTTACAATTCTCTCAGGTCATCACAATTACATAACAGTGTCTCTAGTGGTGTCTCCTAACCAGCCTTGGGCTCCCAGTTGGCCTGAAGGTTATTTTAAGAGCGGGTGAGGTAGCGATGACGAGACTGGGGGTTGGCATCCTCTCTCACATCAAAACATATCTGCAGACGAGAGATAGAATATAAAAACCATCAATCATCACAAAACTGACCTTGGATAATTAATTCTGGGAATACTACATCTCTATCTGTATTTGAATGTAAAGTATCGCTTTAATAATACTTCCTGTTGACCTGACCAAGTGACCTCTCACCTCTGATCATGCTGTGCCCTCTATGTGTCATGCAGTTCAGATGCAGGAGGGGTTCACCGACACAGCTGATATAACCTAGAGGATTTAGGGAGAAGGAGGAGAGGGATGAAGTGAAGGAGAGAGACTGTTATTGAGAAAACAAGGTAGTTACAGAGACTGTTCAACAGGAATGTGTGTGTGTGGGACCTCACCTGGTGTCCACAATCAGTGGCTGCAGGGTACATTATACTGAAAAACATGCACAGACATGCGAGGCAAACAATATGGCATAGTTATATAAATAGAAATAATGAAGTGTCTAATTATTCTCCATGGTTGGTCCTCTGAACTATTATTTGAAGGTGGAAGGAGCCAGTTATACAACTGAGCCTGCTTATTGCACAACACAATTCATCAGATTGATACATGAATGCATAGGTGTGGGTTATAGGGTGTCTAATTGTTCTAAATCTTTTCAATATGGGTGACTCTTAAAATAGCCTGTTTTGTTTTTGCACAGACATCACCCTGTGACAAGAGATAAAAATAATCTGCCCACTCCATCAAACAATGGGTACAACACAGGGCATTCACGGGACCTCATGGAACCACGGACCGCACCTGCAGAAACTGGACAAGCAGAGTGACTTAATAAAAGCTTGAAACTTTGACAACTAGGCCAGATTAACGATCTGGAGAGCAAACGCCTTTGACACTCTCACTGAACAGAAAGTGACCCTGGTTATAGGTTAAAGTGATTGCACTAAAGAATATTTCATTGTGTGGACAATAATATATTTTTAAGAAAGTCAAAACATACCAATACTAGTTTCCGAGTGACTACTAGCTGACGAGCATAATAACTACTAGGAGTTGTTATTAGGTATTGATATATACATAGGTAAAGATAACTTGAGGGTAAGGAAATATAGGAGGAATCCATAACGCTTAAGAATATTTAAATAGGAGTATATCTATCCAAGGCCTCATACTAGACCGGAAAATAAGGGAGTGACAACGTGAACGAAGGAACAAACCCAACTCACGCAAAGGGCCATTACGAATAAATAGAAGGGTTGGTAGGGCCGCACGGCAAGGCCCTTGTTACACCGAAGTAACTAAAGTCCCAAAGTACTCTGCCCAGCCAGAGGACGGGGTAGAGGCTTTTGCTGCAGGCATTGGGCAAAAGTCAGCACCGTGACACTTGGCGCCCAACGTGGGGCACCGATAGTAATAATACTCTGAAAACTAAATAAGTTAAGGACCTATATACCCAGAGAAAGAAAACCATGGCAACTACCATAGATACTATGGCAGCTCATGAGGAGCAAAGTAGGGTAGAAAATAATGGTACAGAACAGGAAATGATACGCAGGCAAAAGGCAGGTCTACCCAGCACTAGGCTCGCAATGTGCGTACCAGGAATACCCTGGGGCCGCTGACCAAGACGGAACAGACGGCCCCTCCAATAACAGGATTAGGCAAATAGCCCTGAATCTTAAGAATTTCCCGTGAAGACTGATCAACTTCACTAGAAATTGTTGGAACAGGTGGAAATTAATTATAAAATGATTAAGGATCACCAGTCTCTATTCAAAGGGTATAACTACTTTGAAATTGTATTATTTCCTTGGGAAAGTAAAGCTAACATAGTGCGTAAGTGTCACTATGGGCGTTGTATGAGGAAAAATCCCTGAGAAATATGAAAGTACTATAGAGTTTATAACTAAATAGGACATCTAAATTAAATCTCGAGGTAAAGAGCAATGGCGGGTTAGAGTCTACTCTTTGAGGAAAAATCCCTGAGAAATAAGAAAGTACTATAGAGTTTATAACTAAATAGGACATCTAAATTAAATCTCGAGGTAAAGAGCAATGGCGGGTTAGAGTCTACTCTTTGAGGAAAAACCCCTGAGAAATAAGAAAGTACTATAGAGTTTATAACTAAATAGGAAATCTAAATAAAATCGAGGTAAAGAGCAATGGCGGGTTAGAGTCTACTCTTTGAGAAAAAAATCCCTGAGGAAACTAGAAAATACTATAGAGTTTATAACTAAATAGGAAATTTATACAAACCTCAAGGTGAAAATATGTTAACAGGAGTGAATTATTTTCAGCGCCGTCAAGGCAGGCAGACCTCGTAGTAATACGAAATTGGGTTCTAATAGAAGTCATCCCAGAAAAAGAAGGGGGACCAGAGGATGTAAGTGTGTATTGTGGCAAAGTGGCCTTCTATGCACAGCCCTGGTACCCCATGGCAATGGCCCTGCTACAAGATGGGACTCCAACGAATCTAGGAGACACTAGTGTAATGTTGAGAGCCATGCAGGAAGACTTATGTTAAATATTTAGGATATGTTTTAAGCCAACAGGGCAGAAAAAAGATGAAGGTAGAAAAAGAGTGATTTTATAAGCATTAAATTTAATTATGAAAATAAATATGTTGCAGATCTTAGGGATAATAAAGTACTGTAGATAATGGATCCCATACTATGCAACATATATACAATTATTGATGCGACTGAGTTAAGATTAACCCAGGTTATTGTTAGATAAAATACAGTGGACCCCCGAAAGAGAGATTTCATTAGTACAGAAAACATAGGCTATGTTTAGCAGCGTTTTGGCCTTATCTAATCATTTGAAGGTTTGTCTTTAAATAGTAGAAAAATGACAAGAATATATGGCATCTGTTGTGACCCAGGGTCATTGAGAGTATCGGGTTAATTAAGTTGAACTATATAATTATCTTATAGGTTACTACATAGAAATGTTGAGTTCCATAAAATTCATTAGTGTAAACAGGGAGACAGTGAGACAGTCAGTCAATATTTGGAGACAGAGACCATATCTGGTACTGACAGTATTAGCTGCGGCAACAGGAAGCAGATGCGGATGCGAAAAAGGCCGGTTTTAAACCACAGCCATTAAAGCAGCAGTTAAGAGGAAGTTAAACATAGACATAACTACATTGAAAGAGCTGAGACAGATAGTGGCCCATGTGCAAATGTATTAGGTCAGTTAGACACTGACACAGGAGTAGGGGAATGGGACTTTACATGGAAGTAAATATTGCAAAGAGTGCACGCCTCGGGGTAAAATTTCAGGATGGACTTTAAAAAAAGATATGAAAATAATAAACCACTTAGGGAAAAATATGCTACAAGGAGAAGAAAATCTCCTCAGCTTTTCGGACGCTAAATAATTATAAGTAAGGGGAGTCATAAATATTATTTTTTGGGTCCAGACCAAATAGAGAGAGTCAGAACACACATAAAATAATTGGAGGAGTACATAAGCCAGGGAAGCAATGCAAAATAGCCAGACACAAAAGAGGCCTTAACCAAGTTGAATACTGCAGGCAGGAAACTGAATCTGACAAAATGCCAGATAGGCAGGAAGGAAGTCAGCTTTCTCGGTTTCACAATCAGCGATGGAATATGGAGAAGTGAAGAGAATGGAGAAGTGCAGAGAATGGAGAAGCCACAAACAGTGATTGAGATGCAGAAATGCCTCGGTAAACTAGGGTATATTAGAAACCACATACCGGGCTATAGCAGGGTAGCTAAGCATTGCTATAAAGGCATTACTAGACGAAATGACCAACTAGAGCTGTCACATAAGCAATATGGGAGAGAGCCCATCATTTGAACAGACAAAATGACTGAATCATGGATAAAGTTAAAAAATATGGCAGCTGTAGCCCAGACTAATGAGCCAAGAAACCCCGATCTGCCCCTATGGATATTTGTCAAATTAGAAGGGGAGGACATAGATAGGGACGGGTTCATATGAGTGGCCGATGAAGGATCGGAGAGAACAGTGAAGTGCTGCAGTAAACACTTAAAGGGACCAGTGATGAAATATACGTCTGAAGGAGCCAAGATGGCCCGATTAGAAATATATTGGAACAAGATAGTATCACTGACTCAGGGTCAACAAATTATAATAAAAAACCAGGAGCTAAACAGGCTATGGGCAGACAACCACACAAAGAAAATGCTAGAGGTGACAACCACCACCTGGGACAAATGGAGAAATGTAGTAGGAACCAAGGGAGTACTCTTTGTAGCAGACAAAGGTTGGGAACAAGAAGATGAACCTCCTTAAAGCAAGGCAAAGGAAGCATAAAACACCAAAAGAAAAACGCAGTGATATAGTGGTGTTTACGGATGGAAGCGAGAAGTCAGAAAAAAACAGATGGGGCTTTATAGTGAAAAATAAAGCTACAGGAGATACTCTGACCAAACAGAGTCAAACAATAACAGGGACAGCCCAAAAGGCAGAGGTAATGGCAGTGCTGGAGGCACTTTTACACTGTATAGAGTCTAACCTGAAAAGGATAGAAATAGTGACCGACAGTTATTACTGTGCGCGAGCTATGGCCTCAGATAAAAAGATTTGGCAGAATAACGGATACAGAGGTGCCAAAAATAAGCCAATTCAATATGAGGGTGAGTGGAGGAAAATCCATGAGTTAATGGATAAAATGGACATAGTGGTAAGTCATTAAAAGGCTCACACTGCCGAGTCAGTAAGTGCAGAAGCAGACTTTAACCAACTAGGCAATAAATAGGTAGATTAACTAGTTCAAATGGGAAGAATAGTTCTCTATAAATGAGAAAAAGACAAACTGAGAGCACGCCATGAGGATTGGGGCCACTTGGGGTCCCGAATATTCATGAAAAGGCTAACAAACGAGGACATTTTCTATACTAGAGAAGAGGTACTAGAAATATGCAAGAAATGCATCATATGCCAAGAACAAAAGGTTAGTAACCTAGGCAGGATAGCAGGTCAACACATTAAGTGCATGTTAGAGGAAATTATGGTTGAAATGACTAATTATGTATACATTCCAATCAGAACTGACTAGTCCAAATGCTATAATGTACTGTACATATGAATTTTCTCTCTTGCTCCCATTCCCAATTGTATATAATATAGTCAGGAGTTTAGTAACAATGAAGGTCTGTTCCTTAGTTCATTCATTTGTACAATCTCCAGGTGGCAGGAACGGACTATCTCCAGACTGTCTAGAATGCTGATTTATACCGACTGACCTTGACTTCAGGCGTGGAGCGAAGGCTCGAGAGCTAGAGGGCCCCTCTACTGGTGAAATAGATAGAACGTTTAGAAAACACTGACGTCATTTTCAGTTTATAACCTGTGGAAATATGTGTATGTGGCAGTACTCTCTTGCAATAAATGCTGTTACCTGGCTTTTAAGACTGGTCTCAATCTACTTCATGCATAATTAATGAACTTACACCTCATTAATGAACTAGAGAGAGTGCGAATTTGATTTTGGCTAAAAAACATATAGGAATTTAGAATTCCTCTAACAGTGCAACACACCATGGAAGCAAATAGCATTAGATACTATGGGTCCTATGAAGGTGGCCACCTCCTTAGGGCACAGGTACGCTATAGTAGCGGTGTGTATGGCTACAGGATACTCAATAGTGCTCACATCAAATTCATCCAATGCGGTGCCAGTGTTGCAAATGCTTAACCTTCTAACCCTTGCTCTAGGTCCTTTCCCATCCATTAGAACCGATAATGGAAGACAGTATAAGAATAAGAAGGTGGAGGAGTGGTGTGTGGACCATGGGGTCGCACACATATACTCCCCCCCTTACACCCCACAGGCCAATGGCTGTGCCGAGAGGACCATAGGGAAATTAAAGACGACCCTAGGGTTATGGAAGGCAGAGAAAGATTGGGGACCTAAATTGGCACAGGCCTGTGTGGAAATGAACTTAACTCCAACAGACACAGGGCCTAGCCCAAGAGAATTGATAGGACTACCCAACATCAGCACAGTGGTGGAATTAGCTAATGCGCAGCCTCCCCCTCTACCTTGTGTGTTACAGGTGGGAGACTGGATTAGGATTAAGACCAGGAGCTGACACGGGGAATAGAGTAATCCCAACAAAACAAAAACAAACAACAACAAAAAAAAAGACGTAAAAAGACGCCAGGTAATTGCCGTGATCAGTGCAAACACGATCAAAGTAGACGGTGATATAACGGTAGACGTTGCACAACTTAAAAAGGTATGTCTACCAGAGTAGTTAATCCACAGTGGCTGCACATGTTGACCTGCAGGTCAGGAATACAGGTGAGACGCTCGGATGACGCAGTATGGATAACCACTCATCTAAGATACGAACAACTGGCGAAAGCAGGAGTGGTAGTTCGGGGGAATACCAGGGCTGTGTGGCACAAAAGCAGGTGCACAGATCCAGGACAGAAAGGTTATATGAACATAGCCCCATGTGAGGTATGCGGAGAACCCACAGGGGAGGTGCAGTATGAAGGCCCGGCCAAGATGAGCATAAGGCAGATAGCCACAGGAAGTGACTGTGGTAAGAAAGGTGGTAGGCAAAGAGTAGGAAGGGTTCTCTGGTGCAAGAGATGTGATAGGAACGTATTTCCGAACTGCATGGTAGGAGTACAGGTAGTGACATCAGGATGGGAGCCGAAGCAGTGCACATGTGTATGGACGCACAGAGGTGTGTTGGTCCAGAAGAATTGTGTGGAGTGCAGACCTCAGAAACTGAGAGGGGGGAATGACCTGTTAAGGGGTAGCCTACTCACTCCAGTGAGAAGGGGGGAAGGCCTATGGCCTGTGGAAGCAGGGCCCTTCAGATTGGCTGGAGGAATAAGTACCTACAAAAATTGTGAACAGTGGCTGGAAGAAAGGAAAGGTGACCCAGTCCCAGTGACAGGATATGGCACATAACCAGGAGAACCAGAATGTTGGATGAGGGTAGACGGGAAATTTTCCCTATGGAACCCTAGGAATTACCTAAGTCAGATGTTGACAAACAGACGTGACCGGGAACAAGATGATGAATATGAATTAGGCAATAACCATGAGAGAAACGACCACCATGGGGTAATGAGAAGATGCTGGTGGGAAGGAACATGTAAAGCCAGTGAGAGAACATAACTGGGGCAGGTTAATGAGGAAAGAGAAGACAATGTGCTGTGTCTCTAAGCTTATGGCCATAGAGGATACAGAACCCGTCAGGGGTGACAAAAGAGAAAGGCACATGGTGAAATTGGGCTGGCAAATATACATTGCCCAGGACCCCAAAACCAAATTGGACTGTGTATATTCGTGCCACATGTTGGTGGACAGGAAAGCAGCTCCTGGAGAGGGAAGAGGTAGAAATGAAGCTGCTCTACCTGATCCACAAGGAAAAATGAGAAGGTTGATTAACCTAATAAAAAGAAAACTAACCTCAGACACACAAGACCCTGGAGAGGGCACATCTAGACAAAGGGACACAGGCCATACTAGGTCCACCATTTGTAAAAAAATAAATAAGAGAGAAAACAAAACTAACTAGAATGTCTCCCTCTGTTTCCACAGGGAAATGAGGCTGGGAGAATATAGAACCAGGCATAGGGAATGTAAGGTGGGCCTAAGACAGGGTATGGATCAAGGAGGCTTAAATATATTATGTCTGAAAGGGAATAGCTCCAGGTACCGAGTAAGGCGCAGCACACAGAGGCGAATTACAGGACCAATCCCTGAAGCTAAATGGTTGAATGATATAGTGTTATACCTACACCCTGGAAATTCCTCCTCATGGGATAATAGAATACTGGGAGGAAGGAAGGGTATTATTTTACCATATGCAAAAAATAGGACCTATAAGTACCCAGGATTTACTAGTGGCCCATTAGATAGATTCCACCGGATGGAATATGGAGTGTGGGGACATGACATTCCCCACTCCGCCAGGCCAGGAGAAAAACCAATAAAGTATTCCACCTCAGGATGGGTATGCCTTACGACACAGAATAATACAAACCCAGGGTTGGCCTATTCCAGGTCAACCCCATGGACAGCACTAGACCTTAGGAGTTTGAAAGAGAATTATCAACAGAGCCTTGAGATGGCCCAAAGAATGTGTGCTAAAGCCCCATTATGGAACTGGGGACAAGAACCAAATAACCCGTTCTATAGGAAAGAAGGGAAGACCGCCCAACAGTATTATGACCATTGGGTTAGACCCCCCGCGAATAAAACTGAGGCCTGGGCACGATACCATTGCATCTCAGCCCATGGCATATTGAAAGAATCAGGAATCCCCCACTTCCATAGATGGTCAGGGGGACATTATCCTTCACCTGGAATGCTGGGGGTAGCTCCGGCCTTCTCAGGCAGGAATGAGAACGCAAACCAAAAATTGGTAGACATGGTAAACGCACGGGGCGCTTGCCACTCCAGAGTATTGGCTGGCGGAGGTATTTTAAAACATATAAGAACACAGGACAAAATGGAACATGTGCATCAATTTGGATACAGTTTCCCCCCAATAGGAAGATTGAACACTGATACCCTTATATGGATGCAGGGATTAATGCTACAGAAATGGAATACAACCATGGGAAAAATGATTAGGAATGCATTAATAATGGAAGAAACGGTCATTAAAAACTTTGAAGCCAGCACTAGTATGAAGAGTACCACGGTGTCCAAAACATTTGACCCAATAGCAATGGGATGGGATAAACGCCCGTTAGACCCCACTCCGTTAACCGGAGGATACGTACAATTAGCATGCTATGGAGGCATTAAATTCCATGTAAACCAAGGGGATATAGCTGGCACCAGGGATCAGACCCTTCGAACAGATCCCTCGCTAGCAGATTGGGCTAGATATACCCTTGAACCCATGGTGGCTGATGGGAGGGTATAAGGAATGGGCCATAAAGCTAATGTGGCCACAACAGGATGAACCATGGGGAGACCTATGGGGAAAAGGGTCAGACTGGGATAAGAATATGACCCTGACTTGGAATATGTCCACGTGTAAACAGTTATTTGACAATGGTACAGTATCAGAATGGTGCAGTATAATTAAACGAAACTTGGAACTGTTAAAAACTATGGGGCAGGAAAACTACTGTAACATATTGAAGAGAAGGTTCTGGGACGAAGGAGCAGATGGCATAACGTGGTATCGAGATGAGGACACCACTATGAGTAATGCTTTAGGAGTCAACTGGTTAACTAGAGCATGGGGAGGTTTTACCACAGGGATGGCTAAAATGGCAAATGATATAATAGTGGAACCAGTAAATAAGGTGGTCACAGCCATAAATGACAAATGGGAAGAAGTCACTTCATGATGGCAAGAAATAAAAGAAAGATTCTGGCTAGGAATAAGTATTACAGTCGGGATCTTGATATTCATAACGCTTATGATAGCCCTAAGCTACGCCAAAAGAATGGGACTTCCAGTAGATGCAGTACTGAGGAAGGGGTGGCTATCCCTATTTAAAATAATTAAAATAACCCTTAGACTACTGAGAGAGTTATTGAAGTTAATGCTAAAATATTGTGGAAAATATGCAAAGGAGTAATAATATGGACTATGGTATACGAGAGAGTACATCAAAGATCTCCTGGCCGATTAGAGCAACGGGAGACAGAGGGAACACGGGTAGACCTACTAGAGGTCACGAACTTGTGACCTGCCGAGGTGTCAACCGCAAACATACACTGCTCTAAGAAAAGGAAGTAGGCAGTGCCTGACAAGGGGAGGGGGAACTGGCTGAAGGTGAATAAAGGGGAGCTGTTTCTGCACAATAAGGCACAAACGACTTAAGCAGCCTGAGTGCAACACAATAAAGAAAAGCTCCTAAACCATAGAAACTACCAACAACCTTCTAAGAAAATGGCATCCAACTCCTCCAACCAATCCGACTTTGAGGACAGGGACCTGACTCAAAGTGACCCCCAGGAGGAGGTAGCTATAACATTGTGTCAACTACTACAGATTATGATTTGGGGAATGTTGGGTTGGAAAAATAGGCAGGGTCAGGGGGTTATAACGTTTTTAGCAATAATACTTACTACCCTAGTGGCAGTGATTAGGTTTGGTTTATCCAAAGGACGGACTGTAATGTTGTCTATGGTACCTGTGGTGGTAATACAACAAGTGGCACCAGTACTGGGGAAGCATTATGGGTTGATACAATTCTGAGAAACTATGGCAGCAGTCTTCGGGGCAATAGGCCAGATAGGAGGCTTTAAAGTAAACATGACAGATACCATAGGGCTATGTGAACAATTGAAGGGATTTGCATGCGCTGGATGGGTAATGGAAGGGCTAATTTTGGTAATAATAATAAATGCAGTTGTGGAAAGAACTAAAAAAACTGAAAAATAAAAGAAGCCAAATTAGGAGACAGGTTTTAGGAAAAGCACTACCCATGGTAATATGGGTAGTTATAGCTATGGCCCTTAATGCCGTGCACCATTTTCACAGGAAATGGAATGAACTAAGGCAATTATGGGTTTTGTGCTGACCAATCTTTTCTCCCCCTCATATCCTTAGGAAAACCCTGCGAAGTGTGACAGGGTAAGACCTGGATATTACTTAAACCGAGACGGGGAGAGGGAGGAAAGGGTGGGCAAAAAAGGTAGGATAGTTAGAGTAGAAGAGAGTAGGCGGCTATGGTGTAAGGGAGCTGGGGACAGAGTCATGATAAATTGTGGGCGATGTGGGAGATTGGCCCCCGGAGAATTGGAGCAGGAAGACATACATGGGGTAGTCCTATCTGGAACCACATGGCTATGCGAGGATTGTTATGAACCTCATGAGGCGTATCTGATAGAAAGAATAGGTGAGGAGGAGTACTTTGGCGCAGTTACATCCTGGGGATTCGGGGTTAACATGAAAGCCACAGCAGGAAGGCGTAGAGTGGCGATAGGAAGGAAAGAGAATAAAATAGTAGACTTCAGAGATAGTAGCAAATGCCCATGTCAGCCAGCGAATTGGAAATATGGATCACCACCTCTGGTGATAAAAAATTTAAGGACAACAATGGAAAGAGACACAAGGAGAGAGCCCCAAGTTATGCTAGGGGACTTGGAGAAATTTTGGACCAAAGAGGACTTAGAAGTCCTGGAGAAACATCAGTGCTACATGAGGCGGGATAAGGCCGGGGCAGAGTGGCACAAGAGTACAGTCAGGAGGTTTGGCCTTAAGTGCAAGATGTTGGATTGCAACATAGGGGCTTGCATGACCGACAACAGATGGGTAGAAATGATGCTAGGAGATATCCATAGGCCAAGAGCTAGTAAACATGGAGTGAGGAGGAGATTAACTGAGGAAGAGGTACGGGCCCAGAAAAAGGTAGAGGGGCAAGGAAAATAACCGGTTTTCCTTATAGAAGAAAGTAAGGAAGAACATGGAGAGGGACCAGGTTTGAAGATAAGGAGGCTAAGAAGGTATACCCCAAGGCACAGACAGGATAATCAGATATCAAGGAAAGAAAAGGAGGAAAGACAGAAAGAGAGAGGTAGGCAGCTAGTGAAAGGATGGTTTGGGTGTGGCTCAAAAGACAATGGCCCTAGTGGGCTGCTAGACGCAGGAGTTAGGAGGCAGACGGCACAGGGGCCAGCCTGGAGACCTATCTGGGCACTAACGGCAACAGAGGAAAGACAATGGACCTAGCGGGCTGCTAGACACAGGAGTTAGGAGGCAGACGGCACAGGGGCCAGCCTGGAGACCTATCTGGGCACTAACGGCAACAGAGGAAAGACAATGGACCTAGCGGGCTGCTAGACGCAGGAGTTAGGAGGCAGACGGCACAGGGGCCAGCCTGGAGACCTATCTGGGCACTAAAGGCAACAGAGGAAAGACAAGGTAAAAACCATACAAGGAGATGGATCAGAGCATAAAGGCGAGGGACCTAACTGGTCCAAAATTGCAGATCTTACTAGTTCAGTAGTAAGGTGTGAGGCAGCAGCAGGAGACCTAAGAAGGGAGCTGAAATACATTAGGGATGAACTTATAGGTATGGTAAACCCCAGAAGTAGGAAGGGCAAGAAGAAGGCCAAGAAAGGCAGGCGACAATAACATAATGGTCTAACCAATCTTCTCTGAATTATAGAAATCAGAAGCTTCAGAGGAAGAACAGATGTATGAGGAAGCAAAGATCCTAGGAGAATGGTGTATGGCTAGAATGGAGACATTCATTAAACATGGGCAAATAATGGATAGGCCTGACCTGAATGACTGTTGCGAGGGGCATATGTTGTGTTGGGAAAATACCAGGGAACTAGACTTATGTGGAGGGTGTGCATTTAGTGTAAAGGGAAATCTACAGGGAAGGCTAAATTGGCAAGGGAAAGATTTGGAGAGTGTGTGTTTAGGTTGCTTAGAGGAAGCCAGAGATTGGCCAAAAATGAGGGTAATGGTAAAAAGAGGGATGGCTTGGGAAATGACCCAGGACAGAGAAGAGGCAAAGTTGAGGGTTGTGTATAATGGTAAAGAAATAGAATGGGGCAGGCAAATGGGGAAGATAGAGTTATCAGGGCTAAACAATGAAATATATTACAGAGGATGGAGCCAGGACTAGGGGAGGATGGAACCATCGGTGGGCGTGTTGTTCTAGCATAACCAAAGGGAAAATAATTAGAGACACAAGATCTGGAAATAGCCTTATTACATTTTTTGTAAAGCTTGCTTTTGTGGTGCAACATGCAATAAGTTAGGGTACTGTAAATATAATGAAGATGAAGCAGAGGACTGGCCCAAAGATGGGGCATATGCAAACATTGTGGTGAACGGAAGATTAGCAGTTAAGTCAGTAACGAGTGATGGTCAGTACCTCAAGAGTAGGTATTGGTTGAAGATGGAAGACGGACAGGAGGTTAGCTATGGCATGGTACAGAGGATAGATGGGCTAATGTTAGGGGTACGCTATAATGGGAGAATAATGAGGCAAGGAACTAAGAGAAAGGAGTGTTCAGATGCTGGAGAGGGTGTGACAAGAGATAAAAAATAATCTGCCCACTCCATCAAACAATGGGTACAACACAGGGCATTCACGGGACCTCATGGAACCACGGACCGCACCTGCAGAAACTGGACAAGCACCTGCAGAAACTGGACAACAGGGAGAAGCAGAGGAGATACCTATCATAGACTTCTCCCAGCTGACGCTCAACATACCACCTACGCCACCTCCAGTGGTAGAAACAACCAGCTGGTATGATTGAGTGGAATCAGCCAACAGTAACACGGAAGCAGCAATGTGAGTGTCAGTAGTGCATGACCTTGAACGGTAATAATAGGAATCTTCCGTTTAACACACAGGCCTAAGGTTACGTAGGTCTACAGCTCCAGTGGGAACTTCCCCTTTAAAAAGGTATATAAAGAGAACAGAGATCATAAGACAGCATGATCCTCACTAACATATGAAACAGACTTCATATGGAGAATCATCATAGGTAAATTTACTATTGCACTATATGCTTTTTGATAGAGTAAAACAATATTTTGGGAACCGGATAATTGTGCTTAAGTACTTATTGGGTCATACTCTGAAGAAGCTGGTTGAATCTTGTGAACCTGACTGAGTCTCCGAAAAACAGAGGTCTAACCACCTCTTGATCACATAGACAAAGCGGGCGTTCACATTTTTGACACCAGAAACCAGAGGTGACTAGCAATTCAAGGAAAAACAGCCAAGTACCAGTTACCATATATTGTGTCTATGCACAGAGTTGGAAGTGAATAGTATTAGGATATACACTTTTTGTTGGACTAGAACAATATTTTGAGAGCTGGATATTTTTGCTTAAGTACTTATTGGGTCATACTCTGAAGAAGCTGGTTGAATCTTGTGAACCCGACTGAGTCTCCGAAAAACAGAGGTCTAATCACCTCTTGATCACATAGACAAAGCGGGCGTTCGCATTTTTGACACCAGAAACCAGAGGTGATTAGCAATTCAAGGAAAAATAGCCAAGTATCAGTTACAATATATTGAGTCCATACACAGAGTTGGAAGTGTACAGAGATAGTGGAATTCGGAATCTAGCGTCATAGCTGTAAGAATACCGATTACGGGAAAGTGACAAAGGGGCTGAGCATTTAAGGTAATTGAACTATTTTAGCTATTTAGTCAATATTGTTAGAAGTGTTAACGCATTTAAAGTTTTGCAATATTATCTGGCATAGCTTAAAGCATTAAGGATTGATTGAGCATTATTGTTGTATTGAGAAACTGTATAACCATTGAATTGTAATGATGTGTATAAGACAAAAACTTAATAAAAGCTTGAAACTTTGACAACTAGGCCAGATTAACGATCTGGAGAGCAAACGCCTTTGACACTCTCACTGAACAGAAAGTGACCCTGGTTATAGGTTAAAGTGATTGCACTAAAGAATATTTCATTGTGTGGACAATAATATATTTTTAAGAAAGTCAAAACATATACCAATACTAGTTTCCGAGTGACTACTAGCTGACGAGCATAATAACTACTAGGAGTTGTTATTAGGTATTGATATATACATAGGTAAAGATAACTTGAGGGTAAGGAAATATAGGAGGAATCCATAACGCTTAAGAATATTTAAATAGGAGTATATCTATCCAAGGCCTCATACTAGACCGGAAAATAAGGGAGTGACAACGTGAACGAAGGAACAAACCCAACTCACGCAAAGGGCCATTACGAATAAATAGAAGGGTTGGTAGGGCCGCAGGGCAAGGCCCTTGTTACACCGAAGTAACTAAAGTCCCAAAGTACTCTGCCCAGCCAGAGGACGGGGTAGAGGCTTTTGCTGCAGGCATTGGGCAAAAGTCAGCACCGTGACAACCCTTACCTAAACAGCACCCTCACCTGAGAAGTAGAAATCAATGGGAGATAAACTGGGAATTGAATAACTGCAGTTGACATAGCTAAGTAAATGAAAGAATACTCTTATTGCAATATGGATGGCTCTTAAAAGAGCCTTTGGTTGTTGGTTGTGCATAGTGTAGTCTATGGTGTTGCCAGGGAACAGCACCCTATTTGAAAAAGTAGCAGGTGAATATCTCCTGCACACGGATTGCCTCCCGTGCGGATTGCCTCATTGTTAGACCCCATCCTTGAAACATCACGCAGCAGCAGCATCTCCTCTCGCACATGGCGGCAAGCTGCAGATCCCCTCCTGGTCCTCATGTGTTATGCAGGACACAGGTTGCCTTCACACACGCCTGATTTCCCCCACGAGGCAGTCCAAGATGGCCCTGGTCACCCAACTGTGCAGTGCCCTAAACTGTAACTTTAGGCAATCGTTTTTAAGGAATCTACAGTCTGTAGGAATATGGAATATAATGTCATTATTAGACTTTTACATCACCAGGTCATTGTGGACCTAAAGTATAATATCTCTTATAACAAATCATGATAACATTTGATAGTTAGATGCATGTGCACATACGTGCATGTGTAGCATGTGAAGAGAGCAGGATCATATCAAGGATAGCATCACAAATTAATACATACATACCACTTGCAGTTTGGAACTGCAAGTGGTACAACAGTATCTGCCTTATCCAGCATATCCTACTCTCTCCCTTCTTTTACAGTTGGAGCGGCTATTCTTTCACCTTCCTCCATGGCTGTTAGCTACCTACCAACAAATGCATTTGGAGTTTATTTTTTACAATGATAAATACATCAAGATAGCTAGCTAATATGAAGTTTGGTAGCTTCTGATATTTAATTCAGCTATACAGTATGTACAGTTGTCTATATAACTAGCTAGCTATATTAGCAGCTCATTTTAGTTAGCCTGCACTGTAGCTAGTTAGCTAATAATACATCGTTGTTTTTTTTTACATTTTCGAAAAGTATTTACTTACTTGAATAGGTTCTCCAAGCCATGTGGAGAACCTATTCATTTAATAACCAGACCTTCATACAAATGCGCTATGCTTTATTCTTGATGCACAACCAACTGCTGCTAACTATATGCTGACATATTCTGCAAGCACCGCCACAAGCGAGCCATTCTGAGCGGTCGAAGCGGCACGCAACAATTTACGGTGTGCTAGTGTACAGGAGCCGTAAAGTGGTGTCTTTGAGGTGCTGATTATCACAAATTGCAGCTTTTTAAGATATGAGGGTATGCAGAATAATTGCAATACTATACTTTCTCTCAAATCAAATCAAATTTTATTTGTCACATACACATGGTTAGCAGATGTTAATGCGAGTGTAGCGAAATGCTTGTGCTTCTAGTTCCGACAATGCAGTGATAACCAACAAGTAATCTAACTAACAATTCCAAAACTACTGTCTTGTACACAGTGTAAGGGGATAAGGAATAAGTACATAAGGATATATGAATGAGTGATGGTACAGAGCAGCATACAGTAGATGGTATCAAGTACAGTATATACATATGAGATGAGTATGTAGACAAAGTAAACAAAGTGGCATAGTTAAAGTGGCTAGTGACATAAGAATGCAGTCGATGATCTAGAGTACAGTATATACATATGCATATGAGATGAATAATGTAGGTTAAGTAACATTATATAAGGTAGCATTGTTTAAAGTGGCTAGTGATATATTTACATCATTTCCCATCCATTCCCATTATACTTTCTCTTGTTGACTTGTTTAGGCCTATTTCTTTTGAATGTTTTATAGACCAATATTGGACACTGTGCTAATGCTCCTTCGTCACTCAGACACACAATAGCCTATACTAGTGGACATAATTTTGGCTTGACATCTACTTCAATATTAATAACACTTCTGGTCATTATAGAGTTCCTCATTCAAACAATATTTTTTGAAGGCATGTTGTGTGGTGCTAAAATTACTATTGAGAACTTGCGTTGGATTTGTTGTACTTCATTAAATTGGTATTCATACATTAGTCAAAAAAAGAGAACCACAGAATTAGAGTGCAACAACAGAATCTCAGACAATGTGCATATGCAAACTTTTTAAACAGGCAGCCGTTAGTGCCTCACATAGGAAATGGTTGCAATAACCTTTCGAAATATTACCTTTCGTCTGTAAACATTAATTAACGTTACGTTCGTAACCATAACATTCATAATAAGGTACAACCATTTTACATAGCACACATCATGTCGCTGTTCCTTTTCAATGACGACTACCCAGCAGACGTCATCACGATTGGGAGAGCAGCGCACCGCAGTTGTACCGCGTGGAAGCTCGGCATGAATTCCCCGGTGCAGAACAGAAGGCTACGGATTGTTTCTCACGTAAGCAATAGCTCGTAGATGTAAAGTTATTCGTCTTTAACGGATTGCTTCAAGTATTGACCTAATTTAACATATTTCTTTGCAATAATGGCGCTTTCCATTGCAACTGAATGGACAAGGTGCGTCACCGTTCTCTTTGTATTCAGCGCGATGTGGGGAATTGCTTTGTCCATTAATCGCTACTCTATTCCCGAGGAAATGCAAGAGGGTTCCGTTGTTGCAAACCTGGCTACAGATTTGGGACTTGACCTTCGCACTCTGATAACACGCAAGGCAAAGCTTGACATCATCCACAGAAACAAATATTTGGACATTAACAAAGAAACGGGAGACCTGTTCATACTTGAAAAGATAGATAGGGAATATATATGCTCGAGCAAGACAACGTCTTGTTTTCTGAAAATGGATGTCATATTTGAAAATCCCATTCGAATTTTTAACATTGAGCTTGAAATTATGGACATAAATGACAATGCACCGGTCTTTCGAAGGGAGACAATGCACTTGGATATTTCAGAATCTACCGCTGCAGGAGAGAGATTCTCTTTGACAAATGCTGTGGATGCAGATGTCGGTGCGAATTCTATTAAGACTTACTATTTAAGCGAAAGCAAGTCTTTTATAATTGACATACAGACGGGAAGCGATGGATCTAAATACGTAGATTTGGTTCTCAACAGTAATTTAGACAGAGAGGAACAGGCGGTTCATAATTTAATACTAACCGCTGTAGATGGCGGGGTCCCTGCACGCTCAGGCACAGCCAGTATCATCGTTAGGGTTCTGGATATCAACGACAACGCCCCTTTTTTTAACCAGCCGATATATGCTATTAATGTAACTGAGAACTCCCCAATTGGAACTCTAGTAATGACCTTGAACGCAACAGACTTGGACGAGGGCACTAACGCAGAGATGATATATTCATACACGTTATATACATCCGAGAAGACACAAGAAAAGTTCTCTCTAAATTCGAATACAGGGGAAATAAAGGTTAAGGATGTGATTGATTTTGAGGAGAGCCACAGTTTCGATATATATATTCAAGCCAGAGACCAAGGATCTAATTCGTTATCCGGAGATTGTAAAATAATGATATTTATTACCGATCTGAATGACAACTATCCCGAGGTTACCATTAAATCTTTTAAAAGCACGCTCAAGGAAGATGTTGCCATAGGAACATTAATAGCAGTGATCAGTATAAGCGACAGGGACTTTGGGGACAACGGTGAAGTTGAGCTCACTTTGAACCAACAAACATCCCTACCTTTCGTTCTTAATAAGTCTTCGGAGGATTATTTTGCTCTGCATGTTTCAGAACCACTGGACCGTGAGACAATTCCAAGATATGAAATCACTTTCATAGTCACAGACAAAGGAACACCTCGCTTATCTGACAATGAGACAATCACCTTGGAGATACTGGATGTCAACGATAACTCGCCAATATTCCCCCAGTCGTTCTACACAATCCATGTTGTGGAGAACAACGTCCCCGGCGCACTGTTGACGTCACTCAGTGCTTTTGACCCGGACCTCCATGAGAACCAGTATCTGGTGTATTTTATCATGGAGAAGGAGATCATTAACACATCTATGTCCATGCTTTTCTCTATTAATCCAGAGAATGGCAACCTTTACGCTCTGAAGACCTTTGACTTTGAGAGGGAGAGGGAGTTCCTTTTCCACATAGAGGCCAGAGACTCTGGGGTACCTCCACTGAACAGCAATGTCACAGTTCACATCATCATTCTGGATCAGAATGACAACACCCCGCTCATAGTGTCACCTTGGCGTGCGCAGGGCTCGGTTATTGAAGAGGTGATACCGAGGTCCACTGATAAAGGATTCCTAGTTGCCAAAGTAATCGCCATTGACGCAGACTCATTACAGAATTCACGGGTCACATATCAGCTTCTACAGATCAGTGACTCTAGCCTCTTCAGTCTAGATCAATACAATGGGGAGATCCGTACCACAAGAATGTTCAGCTATAGGGACCCCCGTCATCAGAGGCTGGTTGTTGTCGCCAAAGACAATGGAGACCCTGCTCTTTCCGCTACAGTCACCATCAAGATATCAACAGTAGAACACATGGTGACACCATTCTCAGAAACTACTGAGTTGCCTTTGGAATATGACTTGTTCACAGACTTAAATCTGTATTTGGTCATTGGTTTGGGCTCAGTATCCTTTCTGCTATTGATCACCATATTGGTGGTCATCGTGCTGAAGTGTCAGAAACCGAAGCCCTTGAAGATGCCTCCTGCTATGAATATGAATCTGAACAGTCTAAATAGGAACAGTATGATCAGCAGAAACAGTATCATCAGCCAGAGGAGCTCTACCATAGCCGATTCCACCCTAATCTCCAGTGATGCCTACTGGTACAGCCTGTTTCTAGCAGAAACCAGGAAAGGCAAGGTGGTTGTCAGACAGCCTATAGTACCGAAGGGAGCAGGCTACTTTGTGTCCAGTATACCCAGAAGCACAGGGCCTACAGAGACCAGCGACTCAAGAGCATCCACGCTACAGGTATGTGCGCCTCTGAGATGAAGGCCCGGAGCAGTTTTCCTCTGACATATACTTCCTTATATGAAATGCACACTCTTCCTTCCTTCATGTAATCACACATCTGACAAGGTTGGATTGATGAAAGCAGTAGCCTTTCTTTCATAGAGACTATCATGTGTCACTGATTACATGAATGAAGGACACATTCAAATACTATTCAAACAGGGCCTTGTTGTGTAAAAAAAAAAGTTTTTATACCAGAGAGACCTCTGCATTATTTTTGAGACCAAAGCCACCTCTGCCGGTTCCTATGCGTGTCCTCTGCGCATCCTTCAGACTGACCGTTTGACCAACTTTACACAATCATATTCCACTGAGAGGAGGAGCCTATAGACCCTGTGTCACCTCAGTGCAGCTCTCAGCCTTTTATGTTTACTGACAGGTTAAACTCCAGTTAATGAACCAATACAGTTGTACTGTACTACTTATAACTACTTATCTGACAGGCTACACTCCAGTTAATGAACCAATACAGTAGTACTGTACTACTTATAACTACTTATCTGACAGGCTACACTCCAGTTAATGAACCAATACAGTAGTACTGTACTACTTATAACTACTTATCTGACAGGCTACACTCCAGTTAATGAACCAATACTGTAGTACTGTACTACTTATAACTACTTATCTGACAGGCTACACTCCAGTTAATGAACCAATACAGTAGTACTGTACTACTTATAACTACTTATCTGACAGGCTACACTCCAGTTAATGAACCAATACAGTAGTACTGTACTACTTATAACTACTTATCTGACAGGCTACACTCCAGTTAATGAACCAATACAGTAGTACTGTACTACTTATAACTACTTATCTGACAGGCTACACTCCAGTTAATGAACCAATACTGTAGTACTGTATCTGACAGATTACACTCCAGTTAATGAACCAATACTGTAGTACTGTACTACTTATAACTCCTTATCTGACAGATTACACTCCAGTTAATGAACCAATACTGTAGTACTGTACTACTTATAACTCCTTATCTGACAGATTACACTCCAGTTAATGAACCAATACTGTAGTACTGTACTACTTATAACTCCTTATCTGACAGATTACACTCCAGTTAATGAACCAATACTGTAGTACTGTACTACTTATCTGACCAGGGTTTAGTTTGGTTTTAAATAAATCCTCTATGTATTTTGCCGAAATGTCCTCTATGCATGGGATATCTGCAGGTTTTCTAGTGTTTCGCTAAGGGATGCTGTGAGTAGCATTGCTCCTGTACCTGTTGAGTTCCAGTAATTGCACTACCGCTAGTTACCATTGGCCCGTGGAACTAACGCTAACTTTCTTTATACAGCACACATAAACATAGCATCCACAAGTTCACCAGACTCTGGGAAAGTAGAACAAGAATATCACTGTATCCATTTAAGCTCTGTTCCAGTCCTGTGGTGTATGAACACCGCTAGGCTATTACTGTGTAAGTGTTATGCAGACATAACAGAAAAACTTATTTGCTTTTAATTTGCCCTGCAGTCATTCACTCTACTGGGGTTTGGCTCAGTTTGCTTATTTAAGTCATTGAGCCATGCTAATTCCCAAGTCATGTTAGTGCCACTTCCTTTCATTCTTTGCTTGCAGTTCATGCAATTTTAATAACAAAAAATAGCTTTCCAAGAACGTCTGTCTGCTGTTGTCTCAGACACTACAACTCTCTGAGCTGAATTGCAAAAACCAGGACCGGGGTTTGTGTAATAATAAACCTGACCTGGGGGAAAATAATGGACTGATGTGAGCTCTATACAGTATAATGGGAATGCCAGTGTAGGCTAAACATTGTATGACATTGTTAGTTTATTCTAATTCTTTTTGTGTTGATGTGTTTGTCTGTGTGCATTGTCTTTTCCAGGTCCAATAAGAGGCTAACCTTGTCTAACTGGAGTACTGTTTTCATTTGAGCTCTGACTTAGAGAGGAGACTGCCTTGTCCCTATTGTACTGACATGACATGAAAACAAACAAGAGATTTGGATTGGATTAGTGGATCTTGGGTTTTGGAAAAGTGTGTGTGTGTGTGTTGGACTCTGACCATTGAACCTGTCTCTTTTTCTGTTCTAAAGTACTCAAAATGAAAGGAAGCCCATTCTACAGCTGGAGGTATGCTGGTTGCTGGTAACATGATGTAGGAGCACTGATTGGTGTAGCTCAATCTAGAATTGTGTTTCTCACTATTTTTTTGTGCAAGTGTCGCTGTCCTGCTCTAATGATAGGTCTAATTGTCACTTTATCACCCCTAACGTGGGTTTGACTCTGTGTGGGCAGAGTCCAGTCTCCTTTGTAAAAGGGGGCATGGATTATAAAATGTCAGCAAAGAGCCGACATACATTGATTTCAGGAGGATGCAGAGAGAGGGTTGAATTCCTGGTCTCTTTCTCTATCCCTTTCCCTATTTGTTTTCTGTCCCCCTCCCCTGACACACACGGCACACTCTTCTTCCCATTGACCTTCATTGTGATGCATCTGTGATTAGATTGGGAAACCAATCACTGACAGCTGAGATTAGGCCCAAAGTGGCTGCCAGGTCAGAGCAGTAATGACAATATGTGGTTTGTTTGGCAGAGACTCAGGGTAAAGTGCTAACTAGCACAGATAAAGGATAGGATTAAGGTATGCACTGTCTTGTTCCAAAGCTCAGTGTGCACACCAGCTTCAGAGCAGCGGCTGCATCCAGCCCCTCTGTCACACCCACACACATCCCTGCATATTTTGGCTCTGCCCCTGCTCCCCAGCAGCCACATCTTATCATTGGCCCAATACAGGGAGAAATAATGAAATGATGAGCTGCTCAATGCCTGTCGGCCACTGTCTAACACAGACTAACTGTGGCCTCCATAGACATATTACCTTTAGCCCTGCACGTACGCGCGCACACACACACACATACACATAAACAATTGCACTAAAGTAGTTCAAACACCAGCTTGCCTATCCTTCACTCCTACAGACTGTGATGTGCATGTCTCTATGGTACATCTCCCTTTCTGTTGCCCTATTTTTGTCATTTGTTTGGTTTTATTCAAATTTCACTTGCTTGCTTTTTAATCTGACCTAGATGCACATGATAGATCCATTCTGCAATTTGGCCATTCTGTAATTTCTCAATTCCTGTGGGGACAATAAAATATAATGATTTGAGAAATAGCCCATGTAGACAATTTTATAGATTTTACCATGCACACCTCCTTGCATAATCCAGAGGCATGTTAATTGTTTTTGACCGTAAAAGTAAGCAACTTGGTATCTAATGCCCACCCATGTTCGATTGATGGTGGAAATAACCAGTCAAGCCCCAGTTGGAGATCTTAACAGTTGCATGACTTGTGACTCATTATAGGCTGTCAGTCAAGCTGATCCCCCTCCTCTCTCCACCTCCTATTGGCTGACTGTGTTTTCTATTTATTGGCAGGATTCCAGGGCCAGCAGTGACCTGCCATGATGTCCTCAATCTGGGGTATTCGGCTGCAGAACGTTCAAAGAAGTTAAGAGTGACCAACACCCCTCCTTCAATCACTGGGATCCAACAGTTACCTCTGGGGGCAGCTCGTCGAACCCTCTGCCCAAACATACCACACCAACCACCTCAGCAACTGTAGACTACCTTTATCATCTTCCATCAAGCATGAATCTGCATGGCTACATCAACAGGTACTTGTATTTAGAAAATATCATAAAGAAGAAAGGAACATCAAACACAAGGTCTTTCAGACAACATTGGACTGATGTCATTATGCATAGCACCCTCCCTGGGACTTTTGACTGTAAATGTGGGACCAGGCACTCAATATCTTCCAAAATCCTACCTTACCTCTCCAAGAAACACAATTACACAAAAGGGATATTCTGTTTAGTCCTTGTGAGGGTTCCTCATCATTGTGATGTCAATGCATTATTGGGGTATGTGTGAGAGGTCACAATATGGTCAATGCCATAACTCTGTTAGCTAGTGAAATAACAATCTTTGTTCATCTGTGAATGTGTAGTGTGCATAGATAACTTTTGTACATTTTGTTTAGAAATAATACTAAAGTTTTTCATCATTTGGCTTTGTAGACCTTACCAATTTTCTTGAATGTGTTGAATTATGTTTTTGACTCTGAACATCAGCCTATGTTATGGGATTATTTATCTCCTGAGACATGGTATGAGATATGCATGTTGAGTTGGTAACAAGATAGATCAAGACCTCATACCTGTCATTCAATGAGCCAGGTAGGAGAGAAGTACCCCATCTTACTCCACTTCACATTGCAGACAGAGATAGCTAATATATTCTCACGGTTGAAATCTTCATGATCACATTTGACACTGACGCTATATTTAGTATATTTTGATGAGAAACATTTCCTGCTCAGCATGTGTGTATATATATATATAAAGCACAGACTATAATCCATTTTTTGTGTGAGAATCATGTCCAAGGAAAAACTCAGGACAGCGAGAAATACCCAGATTTAGTTCCTACCTGCCTAAGCAGGACAATATGAGGGTCAAATGTAGCCAACACTGTATGTAGAATATCTGAGGCACTAAAGGGGTTCACTTTACAACAATTTATCATACCTCTGTCTGAGCCTTCTCAACTAAACTCCACAGGCCTCTGCCAGGTTCCAATTACTGTAACACTTACTCCATCCCACACTCCCAGTGTCCCTGTCACTGTGAACAAACCTCAGTGAATCAGCTAAAGGAGAATTCAGTGTTAAACAGGAAGCTTAGAGGAAGAAACCATGTGTACTTTATATAAGAAATGTTACTATATTCACTTAAAAAAATAAGACTGTTTAAAAAAAAGATTTATTGTTGTATATTTGAAATGTATTTATGTTGGCATGGTGCAATACAATATTCTGGCCATGTTTTTAAAGTTTACAATGTTTTATGAATTGTCATGTTTTTATTGGATATTTTGACCTAACAATTGTTAACACTGCTTTTTATGTGACTTATTCAAGTACATTGTGTCGCCTACTGTATGACTTTTGTATTGCAATACATCATTCAAATCTTTTATCTGATACAGTGTACAGACAAACAATCTAAATTATTTGATGAAATGTGAATGTAGCGCTCCCCTGATTAAGAATTTAGCCAAAATGTTATTTTAAATTTATAGACATACAGAGTATCTCTTCTCCCAGCAATACCCTGAAGTGCAGAGATTTAATGCAAGGCATTAGGTCTTAGAAATGAGAAACTAGAACAGACAGCACTATATACACGTCACAATGAAGGGAAAGGGCCAAAAGAAGGAGAGAGAGAGTGATAAGGAGAAAGAATCTAAAGACGAGTGAGACAGAAAGGGGATTCCTTTGACGCCAGTGCATGTCATGTATGACCTATAGGCCCTGCACTCACAATCCATCCAGCTATTCCTATTCACAGTGATTTCCACTGAATCCAGATCTGGCTACACCACTCATCTACCACAGGCTGCAGTGCAGTCATAGTTTGAAGTTCTAATCAACTCTCCAATTCTCTCTTTATCAGTCTCTTCCTATTTAAAGCCCTGTGTGAATCATGACCTCACCTCCCGTCACAATGTGAGGTCACTGTTTGGGTCTGAGGGCTGATGGTGTTGGACACACAGCTGTCTGATTGCTACACTAATGATGTGGGCGCTGCCTGCTCTTGTCTGTGGGGAGAATATGCTGCCTGAGCCTTGTATGAAGACACATTTATTACACATTTTAGGCAACAGAAAATATTAAACTAAATTCAGACATCTTGAGCTCTTTATGGGTCTCCTGCATTATACCAGTACATGTGACTTGAGGAGAATGAGATGATGGTTCTTAATCCAGATTCAAGTCATGATTATTGCAAGGGATAAGATGTCATCTGGATTCATTTAGATCCCAGGCATTTGGGGAAAATCTCCCAAGCAGTCAGTGGCTGGATGATTGGCTGATATGACCTGAGACCTTAAGCTCTACTTTGACAGTGGATGGGGTTTAAAACCTGTATCGGCGTATCTACTTTGTACTTTTTTTAAATGCAATATACTTTTTATATCTGATGTAATCTCTGCACTTGGCTTGATGGTACAGGAGGGTGTCTGTGGTGCTTGCTTAAGTATCATGCAGATCATGTCTGTCTCTGTTGTGTAGCTACACTGCTTATTCCTGCATTATGATTATATGGTCTGACTGTATCTGCTTCCCTTTCTGTAGGGCTTCCTGTGTTATTTATAGGTGGGTGGGGGGCGGGGACACAACCCACAACGCTGATTGGCAGATGCGAGTTAAAAAGTGAGTGAGAGAGAATGGCATTGCTACATTTTTTTATTCAAAAACAGTTTGGATGTTGTTTCTGTTGCTTAAATGTCCTGCTTGTAGATGCTGGTGTCAATAAAGCTTTAAGATATGTGGTTCTGTGGGTCCCTTTCTTTCTGAAGGCCATTATTGAAGTTATCGGTGTTGTTAGGATACTTAAATTGTCAGACATTGATGATGACCCAGTTTCTCACTTCGGTACTCCATGCTAAATCAAGGAGATTGATTATTAAACTGAGGGAGAGGTTAATATGAAGGAAGTATCAGGTAGAAACACAGCTTTCCTGGTGATTTTCTTCTTACCTTAAAGACTGCCCACACGGCACAGTGAAACACTGATGGATGATCTCCATTGTGACGGCACAGAGACAGAGCCTCTACCCTGCAGTCCGCTGCAAACGATTGATGGGAGTGGCTGGTTGCCAGGAACCACCCGGCACCTAGGAAATGGTTGCTATGACAACCACACCACCTTCCTGTGATTACGGAGGAGGGGATTATCATGAACACCCTGCTTTCTATTTTGTCTCCATCATTCCCTCTCTCCTTTTGGCTGTTCTGTCCCTCTCGCTCTCTCTCTCTCTAATTGAATGTTTCTGCCGTGTGACTGCCTTTGCACAAAATATTTCAGAAATCATGACACAATCTCTTGGGCACTGATAATGAAGTAATCTTCAATTCATACTAACTATTGTTTGACACTCCAGTATTTCAGTAATCATATTCTAACCCCTGCAGAGTGCTCCAGTTACAACGGTCAGCAACTTCTATATGTAGTACCAACCCCCACAAACCTCTGCTCTCTTGCTCTCCCTCTCTCTATCGCCAACCATTCTCAGTCCCTCTCTCATACATACATACATACATATGCGTGTGCACTGACATACACACCAATATGCTGACCTGCACACGAGCAAGTACGTGTGTGCCCACACACACACTACATTCCTCTTTCAATCGGCAGCATTTTCCTCAATGATAGCTCTTGAGGTTCAGCACCATGGATAGCGACCCACCTCAAACTCCTATTGCTATGGAGACAAGCTGTGCCACAATAGAGATAAAGAGAGAGAGAGAGCACGAGGGAGAGGTCATATCTCTCATTTTTCACAAGTCAGCAAGACATCATACATTACTTGCAAGGAACATATACCCTGCCAACCCCATATTCAAAAATGTCCATGCCTGGAAAATGTTCCATAGTCACACATACACGCAAATAATAGGCTAATTTTCTGAAGAATGAATTGTTGTTGTTCTTACACTGGACAAAGATAACTACATTATGACAACAGATTATATACAGTACAGTGGCAAGAAAAAGTATGTGAACCCTTTGGAATTACCTGTATTTCTGCATAAATTGGTCATAAAATTTGATCTGATCTTCATCTAAGTCACAACAGACAAACAGTCTGCTTAAACTAATAACACACAAACAATTACACGTTTTAATCTCTTTATTGAAAACACCATGTAAACATTCACAGTGCAGAGTGGAAAAAGTATGCAAACCCTTGGATTTAATAACTGGTTGACCCTCCTTTGGCAGCAATAACCTCAACCAAATGTTTTCTGTAGTTGCGGATCAGACCTGTACAACGGTCAATAGGAATTTTCGACGATTCCTCTTTACAAAACTGTTTCAGTTCACCAATATTCTTGGAATGTTTGGTGTGAACCGCTCTTTTGAGGTCATGCCACAGCATCTCAATAGGGTTGAGGTCAGGAGTCTGACTGGGCCACTCCAGAAGGGGTATTGTTTTTCTGTTGATTTACTTCAGTGTTTTGGGATGTTGTCCTGTTGCATCACTCAACTTCTGTTGAGCTTCAATTGGCGGACAGATAGCCTTACATTCTCTGGCAAAATGTGTTAATAAACTTGGGAATACATTTTTCCGGCGATGATAGCAAGCTGTCCAGGCCCTAAGGCAGACTTTTTTTCTCCACACATAGTGTTGTATGTTCCTTCCAAACAACACAACTTTAGTTTCATCTGTTCACTGAATATTTAGCCAGTAGCATTGTGGAACATCCAGGTGCTCTTTTGCTAACTTCAGACGTGAAGCAATGTTTTTTTTGGACAGCAGTGGCTTCTTCTGTGGTGTCCTCCCATGAACACCAATCTTGTTTAGTGTTTTACGTATCGTAGACTCGTCAACAGAGTTCGCATGTTCCACAGATTTCTGTAAGTATTTAGCTGACACTCTAGGATTCTTCTTAACCTCATTGAGCATTCTGTGCTGTGCTCTTGCAGTCATCTTTGCAGGACGGCCACTCATAGGGAGAGTAGCAACAGTGCTGAACTTTCTCCATTTATATGCAATTAGTTTTACCTTGGACTGATGAACATCAAGGCTTTTATAGATAATTTTGTAACCCTTTCCAGCTTTATACAAGTCAACCATTTTTAATCTTAGGTCTTCTGAGATCTCTTTTGTTTGAGCCATGGTTCACATCAGTCAATGCTGCTTGTGAATAGCAAACTCCAATTGTGAGTGTTTTTTATAGGACAGGGCAGCTCTAAACACCATCTCCAATCTCGTCTCATTGATTGGACTCCAGTTTAGCTGACACCTGACTCCAATTAGCTTTTGGAGAAGTCATTAGCCTAGGGGTTCACAGTACAGTACACTACAGTACACTGTGATTGTTTAAATTATGTATTCAATATAGACAAGAAAAACACAATAATTTGTGTGTTATTAGTTTAAGCACACCATCTTTGTCTATTGTTATGACTTAGATGAAGTTCAGATCAAATTTTATGACCAATTTATGTAGAATTCCAGGTAATTCCAAAGGGTTCACATACCTTTTCTTGCCACTGTATACAGTGCCTTGCAAAAGTATTCATCCCCCTATTTCGTTGCATTACAACCTGTAATTTAAATATATTTTTATTTTTATTTCATGTAATGGACATACACAAAATTGTCCAAATTGGCAAAGTGAAATGAAAATTAAAACTTTTCTTTTTTTAAACGGAAAAGTGGTGTGTGCATACGTATTCACCCCCTTTACTATGAACCACCTAAAAAAGATTGGGTGCAACCAATTACCTTCAGAAGTCACATAATTAGTTAAATAAAGTCCACCTGTATGCAATCTAAGTGTCACATGATCTGTCACATGATCTCACTATACCTGTTCTGAAAGGGCCCAGAGTCTGCAACACCACTGAGCAAGTGGCACCACCAAGCAAGTTGCACCATGAAGACCAAGGAGCTCTCCAAACAGGTCAGGGACAAAGTTGTGGAGAAGTACAGATCAGGGTTGGGTTAGAAAAAAAATATCAGAAACTTTGTACATCCCACGGAGCACCATTAAATCCATTATTTAAAAAAATGGAAAGAATATGGCACCATAACAAACCTGCCAAGAGAGGGCTGCCCACCAAAACTCACAGACCAGGCAAGGAGGGCATTAATCAGAGAGGCAACAAAGAGACCAAAGATAACCCTGAAGGAGCTGCAAAGCTCTGCAGCGGAGATTGGAGTATCTGCCGTTTAAGCCATACACTCCACAGAGCTGGGCTTTATGGAAGAGTGTCCAGAAAAAAAAACATTGCTTAAACAAAAAAATAAGCAAACACATTTGGTGTTTGCCAAAAGCCATGTGGGAGACTCCCCAAACATATGGAAGAAGGTACTATGGTCAGATGAGACAAAAATGTAGCTTTTTGGCCATCAAGGAAAATTCTATGTCTGGCGCAAACCCAACAGCTCTCAGTACCCCGAGAACACCATCCCCACAGTGAAACATGGTGGTGGCAGCATCATGCTGTGGGGATGTTTTTCATCGGCAAGGACTGGGAAACTGGTCAGAATTGAAGGAATGATGGATGATGCTAAATACAGTGAAATTCTTGGGGGAAACCTGTTTCAATCTTCCAGAGATTTGAAACTGGGACGGAGGTTTATCTTCCAGCAGGAAAATGACCCTAATCATAGTGCTAAAGCAACACTCGGGTGGTTTAAGGGGAAACATTTAAATGTCTTGTAATGGCCTAGTCAAAGCCCAGACCTGAATCAAATTGAGAATCTGTGGTCTGACTTAAAGACTGCCATTTACCAGCAGAATCCATCCAACTTGAAGGAGCTAGAGCAGTTTTGCCTTGAAGAATGGGCAACAATCCCAGTGGCTACATGTGCCAAGCTTATAGAGACATACCCCAAGAAACTTGTAATTGCTGCAAAAGGTGGCTCTACAATGTATTGACTTTGGGGGTGGGGGGGTGAATAGTTACGCATGCTCAAGTTTTCTGTTTTATTTCTTGTTTGTTTCACAATAAAAGATATTTAGCATCTTCAAAGTGGTAGGCATGTTGTGTAAATCAAATGACACAAACCCCCAAAATATACATTTTAATTCCAGGTTGTAAGGCAACAAAATAGAAAACTGCAAAGGAGGGTGAATACTTTCGCAACCCACTGTATATCAAGAACTCCAATAGTTTGCACAGCACTCACTGTCTATATTAGCTTCCTCTTTGTGGGGGTAAGCCTACACATTCATAAAGCTACTTTGTCATATCTTAATTGTCTAAGTTGAAGCCTACCAGTTATTGTATTGAATCAATGATTTATGACCTGACAGGTTGCGGCTCGCTGTACATAATTTATGTAGCCACATATTTAAATGACAAAAGTTGCATGTGACATGCCCACTGACTTGTATATTTTTCTGGGTTTTGGATGTTTGAAACTCCCGTATTGATTTGCACTCAGCATCTGAGGAGTTGAAGCAAAAAAACTGGATGGGGATTGTGGTAAAGTATGTGGACTAGAGTCAGCACATATCTTTTTCTACAGTTTCTCTTCCCCTAACTTTCCTCACACTCTATTTTCTTATTTCTGTCTACCTTACTCCACCCTCTCTTCTCCCCCCTCTCTTTCTATATGTAATTTCCTATGTCTGACTCTGACCCAGATATATGCTCTTCATCACCTGGATATTTACTCATTAAACTGTTCATCAAGCTAACCATGCCTGCTTTAAAACGTACACTGAGTGTATAAAACATTAGGAACACCTTCCTAATATTGAGTTGCACCCCCTTTTGACCTCAGGACAGCCTCAATTTGTCGGGCATGGACTACAAGGTGTCGAAAACATTCCATAGGGATGCTGGCCCATGCTGACTCCAATGCTTCCCACATTTGTATCAAGTTGGCTGGATGTATTTTGGGTGGTGGACCATTTTGGGTGGTGGACCATTCTTGATACACAAGGGAAACTCACACTCAAACCGGTATGCATGGCAGCTACTACCATACCCTGTTCAAATGCACTTACATCTTTTGCCATGCCCATTCACCCTCTGAATGGCAAACATACACAATCCGTCTCAATTCTCTCAAGGCTTAAAAACCCTTATTTAACCTGTCTCCTCCCCTTCATCTACACTGATTGAAGTGAATTCAACAAGTGACAAATAAGGGATCATAGCTTTCACCTGGATTCAGCTGGTCAGCCTATGTCATGAAAGAGCAGGTGTTCCTAATGGTATGTTCACTCAGTGTGTATGCCTTCATCATGTACTGTTTGCATCTATGCAAACAATGAGCCACTAGGGGGAGCTCTTGATCCATCGTCTGCCTCTCCCCGTGTGTGACGTGTGTGATCATGGAGCATTAGTTCAGTGTTGGGCGGTTAGTGCCGTTTAAGATTAGGGAGGACATATTTTGTTCTTCTATTACAACATATTGGATGACTTCCTATTCCATTCACCCAGCTCAATGTAACATTGATAGGTTTAGGCTACTACATGATACTATAATTTGCCCTACTCCCATCATGAGGTTGCTATAACCTAGCCTACCTAGCCTACAAGTGCACAAGTTGAGAGACAAATTGGAGTAGTCAAGGTGAGAGACAGTGGCACATTCAATACTGCCTTGCACACTCTTGCCTGCATCTATCTGATCTGGGGTGTAATCATTAGTCTAAACTAAAACAAGAATTTCTATTGGACAAATTCAGCCAAGACCCTCCCCGTTTCATTCCGTTTGCTTCTGTTTAAGAAAGCCGAGAAAATAAAAACATCAGAAAATATCTTGATGAAAATTCTGGTTCTTTCAATCACATTAATCTCTCTACTCCACCTTCCTGCCTCCCTTTAAATTGAGCAATTGCTAGTGAAGTGCAACATTGTGTCAAATCATCAACTGGGTCTGGCCAGAAGCTGTTGCTAGCGAACTTACAACATTGTATCAACTAGCCTATTTGGGACCCTCAGAGTTTCCCACGCAAGTGAGCTCAGGACAGACAGCTGTTTCCACTGTATATATGGGATCATCAGATCATGATATTTTGCTCTTTCACACAAAGGCTTGATGATTATCGAGGCCGAGAGTGTTGGAACGATTTTTCAAATACTGAGGAACTATCATTTGCAATGGATGTAAAAAAAAACAACCAATTTGGTTTACAACGTGTGAGGTGAACAAAACATTACTGAGAAGTTAGTGGTGAACGTGGTGAGTTCAGACAATCAGAAAACAGACATTGCCAAATGGGCAATTTCCTACATTTGCACGCAGTAAGCCAGGTAAATTAATTGAATTAATACATGCATTAACAGAAATCTATGTAACCAAATTATGTCATTTCAGATTTTCTAAATATGCTTTACAGCCAACGCTAGACAAGCATTTGTGTAAGTTTATCATGGCATGATGCTATGCTCATAAGAAGCGATTGGAAAAATGGCTACCTCAGTATTTTACGCCAGATTGTCTGCGGGAGACATCATGTGACCACTTGCTAAATGTGGTCCCTTACGGCTATTCTTCAACAGAAATGCGTAAAAAGACGTCACAATGCTGTAGACACCTTGGGGAATACGTAGAAAACGTAAGCTCATTCGTAGCTCATTCACAGCCATATAAGGAGTCATTGGCATGAGGCGGTTTTAAAAAATGCAGCACTTCCTGATTGGATTTTTATCTGGGTTTCGCCTGTAACATCAGTTCTGTTGCACTCACAGACAATATCTTTGCAGTTTTGGAAACGTCAGAGTGTTTTCTATCCAAAGCTGTCAATTATATGCATAGTCGAGCATCTTTTTGTGACAAAATATCTTGTTTAAAATGGGAACGTTTTTTATCCAAAAATTTAAATACTGTGACCTAGTTACAAAAGGTTAACCTCTTGGCGCACCGATCCCTTTAGCGGGATCATTTTCATCAACATCCCGTGAATTGTAGGGCAACAAATTCAAATTAAATTACAAAAAATATTAAATTTTTATGAAATCACAAGTGCAATACACCAAAACACAGCTTAACTTGTCGTTAATCCACCCGGTGTCACGTTCTGACCTTAGTTCCTTTGTTTTGTCTTTGTTTTAGTATGGTCAGGGCGTGAGTTGGGGTGGGCAGTCTATGTTTGTTTTTCTATGTTGGTTTTTGAGTTTGGCCTGGTATGGTTCTCAATCAGAGGCAGGTGTCGTTAGTTGTCTCTGATTGAGACAAGATTCTGGACGGCAAGGGACCCTGGGCACAGGCTGGAGAATATCGCCACCCCAAGGCTGAGCTGGAGCTAGCGAAAGCCGAGACGCGGTGGTATGAGGAGGCAGCATGGCAGCGCGGTTGGAAGCCCAAAAGGCAGCCCCAAAAATATATTGGGGGAGGTACACAGGGAGTGTGGCTAAGTCAGGTAGGAGACCTGGGCCAACTCCCTGTGCTTACCGTGGAGAGAGAGGGACACGGCAGGCACCGTGTTATGCCGTGAGGCGCTAAGTGTCCCCGGTGCGCAGGCATTGCCCGGTGCGTTACAGCGCAGCGCCTCGTATCGGCTGGGCTAGGTGCCATGAAGCCGGCTCAGCGCATCTGGTCTCCAGTGCGTCTTCTCGGATCAGGTGCCTTACGCATGGTGTCCCCGATTCGCCAGCACAGCCCAGTGCACCTCGCCGCACTGGCCTGGCTACGGGGCGCATTCAACCAGGTAAGGTTGCGCAGGCTCGGTGCTCGAGACCTCCAATGCGCCTTCACGGTCCGGTCTATCCGGTGCCACCTCCACGCACCAGCCCTCCGGTGGCAGCCCCCCGCACCAGGCTGTCTCTCCGTCTCCTCCCTACAGGTGCACCCGCCTGTCCAGCGCTGCCAGAGCCTTCCTCCTGCCCAGCGCTGCCAGAGTCTCCCGTCTGTCCAGCGCTGCCAGAGTCTCCCGTCTGTCCAGCGCTGCCAGAGGCTCCTGTCTGTCCTGAGCTGCCAGAGTCTCCCTTCTGTCCTGAGCTGCCAGAGTCTCCCGTCTGTCCTGAGCTGCCAGAGTCTCCCGTCTGTCCTGAGCTGCCAGAGTCTCCCGTCTGTCCTGAGCTGCCAGAGTCTCCCGTCTGTCCTGAGCTGCCAGAGCCGCCAGTCTGTCCTGAGCTGCCAGAGCCGCCAGTCTGTCCTGAGCTGCCAGAGCCGCCAGTCTGTCCTGAGCTGCCAGAGCCATCAGTTAGCCAGGAGGTGCCAGATCCGTCAGTCAGCCAGGAGCTGCCAGAGCCGTCAGTCAGCCAGGAGCTGGCCAGAGCCGTCAGTCAGCCAGGAGCTGCCAGAATCGCCCTTCACTCCAGTGCTGCCGGAGTCTCCCGCCTGTCCGGGTGCTGCCGGAATCTCCCGTTCGTCCGGAGCTGCCGGAGTCTCCCATCCGTCCGGTGCTGCCGGAATCTCCCGTCCATTCGGGACCCGGGGTTAGGGTCCCCAGTCCGAGGTCGGCGGCAAGGGTCACCGTTTTTAAGAGGCCACGGAGGCGGATAAATAGACAGAGATAAACTATGGTGAAGATGGGTCCACGTCCCGCGCTAGAGCCGCCACTGCAGACAGACGCCCGCACCTTTGGGGGTACTGTCACATTCTGAACTTAGTTCCTTTGTTTTGTCTTTTTTTTGTATGGTCAGGGCGTGAGTTGGAGTGGGCAGTCTATGTTTGTTTTTCTATGTTGGTTTTTGAGTTTGGCCTGGTATGGTTCTCAATCAGAGGCAGGTGTCGTTAGTTGTCTCTGATTGAGAAGCATACTTAGGTAACCTTTTTCCACCTGTGTTTCGTGGGTGTGTGTTTTCTGTTTTCTTTTGTGTGTCTGCAACAGCCAGAACTGTTTTCGGTCGTTTCTCTTTGATATTTTGTTATTTATGTGTTCATCTAATAAATATGGACACATACCACGCTGCACCTTGGCCCTCACCTTCTTCCACTGACGACGGCCATTACACCCGGTGTGTCAGATTTAAAAAATGATTTACGGTGAAAGCAAACCATGCGATTATGTGAGGACAGCTCTCTCAGCAGTCAAAACATTACAAACAGCTAGCAGGAAAGTAGATTGGTCACGAAAGTCAGAAAAGCAATAAAAGTAATCCCTTACCTTTGATGATCTTCATATGTTTGCACTCACGAGACTCCCAGTTACACAATAAATGTTTGTTTTGTTCGATCAAGATTTTTTGATATCCAAAAACCTCCATTTGGTTGGCGCGTTTTGTTTAGTAATCCACAGGCTCGTGCAGGTCACGACGGGCAGACGAAAATTCCAAATAGTATCCGTAAAATTTGTAGAAAGATGTCAAACATTTTTTATAATCAATCCTCAGGTTGTTTTTACAATAAATAATTGATAATATTTCAACCAGACGGTAGCCTTTTCAATAGGAGAGAGAGAGAAAAGGTCTTGCTCCAGGCGCTCGCGCATGCACAAATCTGGGGACACCTATCTATCCACTGACGCGATGTGAACATTCTCGCTAATTTTTCAGAATAAAAGCCTGAAACTATGTCTAAAGACTGTTCACACCACGTGGAAGCCATAGGGAAAGGAATCTGGTTGATATTATTTTAAATGGAGGATAGGCTTGAAATGGAAAAGAGAGGTTTCAGAATAACAGCACTTCCTGGTTGGATTTTCTCAGGTTTTCGCCTGCAATATCAGTTCTGTTATACTCACAGACAATATTTTGACCGTTTTTGAAACTTTAGAGTGTTTTCTATCCTGATCTGCCAATTATATGCATATTCTAGCTTCTGGGCCTGAAAAATAGGCAGTTTACTTTGGGAACATTTTTTATCCAAACATCAAAATACTGCCCCCTTGCTTCAAGAGGGACAACACACAGGTATTTCCATCATTGTATGATTTTTGTGTGTAAATGAACTCAAGGTTATGGACAATGTAAAATGTGATATAGTGATGCACCTGAGCGAGTTGTGTGCGGAATTATGCAGGTACTTTCCCGAAACAGATGGCACAAATAACTGGATTCCTTATCCCTTTCATACCCTGCCTCCAGTCCACTTACCGATATCTGAACAAGAGAGCCTCATCGAAATTGCAACAAGCAGTTCTGTGAAAACTGAATTTAATCAGAAGCCACTGCCAGATTTCTGGATTGGGCTGCGCTCAGAGTTTTGCCTTGGAAAATCGCGCTGTTAAGACACTGATGCCCTTTGCAATCACGTACCTATGTGAGAGTGGATTCTCGGCCCTGACTTGCATGAAAACTAAATACAGGCACAGACTTTGTGTGGAAAATGATTTAAGACTGAGACTCTCTACAATACAACCCAACATTGCAGAGTTATATGCATCCTTTCAAGCACACCCTTCTCATTAACCTGTAGAGAGTTATTCGCAATTTTCGAATAACAAATAAAGTTTTATATGTAAGATGGCTAAATAGAGCAAAATGATTGACTATTATTATATTATGATTTGTACCCTGGTCCTATAAGAGCACTTTGTCACTTCCCACGAGCCGGGTTGTGACAAAAACTCTCATTCTTGTGTTTAATAAATGTATCGTATAGTGTGTGTGGCAGGCTTACAATGATGGCAAAAGAATAAACATTTAAGAGTGCTCTGACACTGGTGCTAGAGGGGGTACGCAGCTGGAGGTTGAATGTTTGAAGGGGTATGGACTATAAAAAGTTTGGGAACCACCGCTTTAGGTGAAGCCAGCTTTCCTTTCCAATTCCCAAGAGGCTAAAAGCAGAAATCTGCATATAATGACAATGACAATGTCTTCACCCTAACAATTGGAGTCTTTGTCCAAAAGGTGTGAAGGCAGACGACGTGCTTAAGTCTGCATATTATGCGCATAGAAACACATTGTGCTTATTCTGGACAAATTCTGGCGAGAGTGAGTCCTTCCTTGCTGCTGAAACTTTATCACCGGAGCGAAACAGCGCCCCCTCTGTCTTACTATTTGTAGCCCATATATCTGATGCTGTCTGACCAGAAATAGTATGACATGCCATATTCTTTTGGTCCAGACAGCATCAGATACATGGCTACACAGACTGAGAAAGAGGAGCGCTGTTTCGGTCAAAGAAATGATCAACATTTCAATGTTTTATTTGGATGGGCAAGTAGGTACGGTAGGGCGGGACAGGCCCCCTAAGACCCACCCATAACGCCAGCCCTGGAACGGTCCTCCCCTTCCTCCTCTGAGGAGCATCCACTGGAGTCTTGTGCATGCTGCACTAAGTGTAATTATAAACTGGGTGGTTCGAGCCCTGAATGCTGATTAGCATCAAGTTTGCGGACGACACAACAGTGGTAGGCTTGATTACCAACAACGACGAGACGGCCTACAGGGAGGAGGTGGGGGCCCTCGGAGTGTGGTGTCAGGAAAATAACCTCACACTCAACGTCAACAAAACTAAGGAGATGATTGTGGACTTCAGGAAACAGCAGAGGGAACACCACCCTATCCACATCGATGGAACAGTAGTGGAGAGGGTAGCAAGTTTTAAGTTCCTCGGCATACACATCACAGACAAACTGAATTGGTCCACTCACACAGACAGCATCGTGAAGAAGGCGCAGCAGCGCCTCTTCAACCTCAGGAGGCTGAAGAAATTCGACTTGTCACCAAAAGCACTCACAAACTTCTACAGATGCACAATCGAGAGCATCCTGGCGGGCTGTATCACCGCCTGGTACGGCAACTGCTCCGCCCACAACCGTAAGGCTCTCCAGAGGGTAGTGAGGTCTGCACAATGCATCACCTGGGGCAAACTACCTGCCCTCCAGGACACCTACACCACCCGATGTTACAGGAAGGCCATAAAGATCATCAAGGACAACAACCACCCGAGCCACTGCCTGTTCACCCCGCTATCATCCAGAAGGCGAGGTCAGTACAGGTGCATCAAAGCTGGGACCGAGAGACTGAAAAACAGCTTCTATCTCAAGGCCATCAGACTGTTAAACAGCCACCACTAACATTGAGTGGCTGCTGCCAATGTGACAGGTTAAAGGACATATTCATAGCCTGTTATACATTGAAAAGTATTAGTAAGTTCATAGTATGTGAGGATCTTAAAACATCTAAGGTTAAAATATGCATTCAGTATTAGTTGATAGAGATTGATAACATTCATATAATTGTGTTAAAGTTCAAATCTGTCAAAGGGTACGAATTGTGAGAGTAATGTGTAAACGTTATATTGATTACTTTATTTTGTGGTGCCTAAAAGTGTTAATCTGTGATCTACGAAATGCTTGTAATCTATGAGCCGGAGATCGATTGCTCTGGTCTCCACCCATATTCCTGGGGAAATTCGCGGTCTTTTTCTATTTGAACTAAATGTTGACTTGAGAATACAACACCGTATCACTCTCGTGATTATTTCTCCCCTGTTTTCAGGGGCGTAACATTTTTGGAGGCTCCGCTGAGATTGATGCTCAGATGTCCAGTTTCCACACCCTGGTCGCTGAATTCCGAGCCAGCTAAATCTCCACATAACAACTCAGGCAGGCTGCAGTGAGGAAAGTGTTGCTGTTCGAGGGAAGTTGGAAGTTAGTGGTTAAGTACGTGTCAACTGAGGCCATTGATCGACCATCAGAGACAGTAAGGACCATCTAATTCAGAGTCAACTCCTGCACAGTAAAAGTTCCTCCTGTTCTGTCAACATGACAAGCGCCTTGGAAGAACTACAGGAAGAGGTAGTAGGAGAATTACACACCCTGACTAAAGACAAATTACTAGAGATATGTGATTTCCTTGAAATATCAGGCGAACAGAGAAGAGATGTTAAAGACAAATCCCGCATAGCATTAATGACTCGCATTATGATGTTCCTTGAAAGAGAGGAAGTCACAGAGTTAGAAGATGGCGGCATGTCGGAATTGTTGCTACTTAGAGACGAAATGACAGAGATGATCAGTGGCAGAGATAACAAAACAGGGCAAGGTGACCATGATATTGAACCAGCCGGAACACATCACAGAATAGAGGAAATGAGAACTGTAACCCCACAACAAGGGGTGGGAACTGAGCAGATTACTGCAGCCAAAGTCAGTGATTCTCTGCGTCAGCCCCAACACCATGCCAATCTTCAGGGAGCGTGCCGCTCTCACCCAATGCACAGCCCAGCTCATACTGGCGCAAAGAGTTTAAAATTTCTGGTCAGATAGGTGAACCGGGCCAAAAAGAAAAACTGATTTTTTCCAGCCTTGCCCATCAGATTGAAAATGGACTTAACAGAGGATATCCTGAGGTAGAAATAGTAGACGCAGTAGTCAGGGCTATTTCTCCAGGCTCACAGCTACGCAGCTACTTGGAAGGTAAACCCCAGCTTACTCTTCCCACACTTAGATGTATCCTGCGTTCCCACTTCCAAGAGAAGAGTGCAACAGAGCTTTACAAACAGCTAGCTTCAGAAGCACAGCATAGCAAGGAGACCCCTCAAAGCTTCCTGATGCGCGTTTTAGATTTGAGGCAAAAAGTACTGTTTGCATCCCAGGAGTCAGAATCAGGGCTTAAGTATGACCCTGCTCTAGTCCAGAGCATGTGTTTACACACAGTCCTTACGGGTCTCCAGAGTGACAGTATCAGGATAGACATGCAGCCTCTCCTGCTAGAGAGCGAAACATCAGATGAGGTTTTGCTAGAGAAGCTTAACATTGCTTGTGCTAATGAGAGAGAAAGACGAAACAAAAAGCGGTTTAATGCCCCACAGCCTGCTACAACTGTAAGTGTAGTCCAGTTAGAGGATATGCCATCTGCAAAGTGTCCTGTGAAGGAAGCCAAAGCTACGATACCCGCAGAACTGTTAACAGAGTTAGCTGAACTTAAGACAGGTGTAGCTTCTCTAAAAGGTCTCAGTGCAGAGATTGCTCAGATTAAGGAGACATTACAGCAGGATGTGCTCGATAACATTGAAACCTATGATGGGATGAGATAGGTGACAGCCTTTCATTACCAGCACTGGGATGATCAGTTCCTTTGTTTGGTCAGTTTCAGAGGCTAGACGAAAAGTTGTTTCAATCCATCCCAGGTACGGCATTTCAGTCCCATTTGCTGCAGTCAACCTTAGATCATCAGGTGAGTCCAAGATTTCTGAAACATCTCTCAGCCTTGCGTTTGGGAGAGATTCCTCTTTCCATCGTTCATCAATGACCGATACCTGAGAGCCTGTGTCCCATAAAGCTTGGAGGTGGTGGCGATTCAGGTGACACTCAATAAGGCACTGTCTGCCGACTAGCGAGGTGACCTTACGGGGGTGGCAACCTTGAGCTAGGGATGGTAAGGAGTGGGCATTTTTCTCTGTGCAGGAAAACCTTTCACTGGTAGAGTCAATTTTCAGGTGAGTGCATTTTTTCTTATGTTTAGTCCAATGTTGGTTTTGACATACTTTGGAACAGTACAGTGTCTCTTTACATGATGAACATTGTTTCAGGTTCTCAAATGACTCTTCTCTGGCACAATTTGCACATTTCTGGGACTTTTTGGTAGCTACGGTTAACACTCGTCCCTCAGCGGTAACCCGTTTCCGTTTAAAGGGGCCTCCCTTGATGGCCTGGCTCCCCGGATTTTACATCCAGCTTGAAAATGTTCTCCACTCCCACATCGGAAGCAGTGTGTGCAGCGTGCATCTGTTCTGGCCTGCTGGCAGACAAAACACCTCCTTGGAGCTTGAGCAGAGTGGTTGGTATACCGGTTAGGTGCATATTGATGCTGTGCAGGCTCAAGTGCTTGGGACCGACTGTAGTTGCTGTAATACTGCTGCTGGGAAACAGGTGGCTGGGGGTCCCTATCTGGCCTCCTAACTGGGGGTGGGGCATAGGCACAAGGCTGTGACTGAAACATAGGCTGCTGTGTCAAGCAGAAAAGGCCAGCCCATGCAACAAGAGCTCCTCTGACAAACATTGTGACAACACAGCCATTTGAACTGGTATGTATAGACTTCCTTCATCTCGACAGATGCAAAGGAGGATATGAGTACATCCTCGTGATTGTTGATCATTTTACACGTTTCACTCAAGCCTACGCCACCACATCAAAGTCAGGTAAAACTGCTGCAAATCTCATCTTCAATGATTTTGCCCTGAAGTTTGGGTTCCCGTCCCGCATCCACCATGACCAAGGGGGAGAATTTGAAAATCAGTTGTTCCATCAGTTAAAGAAACTCAGTGGCATGGCGGGGTCCAGGACAACACCCTATCACCCGATGGGAAACGGTCAAGCGGAACGCATGAACAGAACATTGTTGCAAATGTTAAAGACACTAACTGAGACACAAAAGTCAAATTGGAAGGAGTCTCTGAACAAACTGGTTTATGCCTATAACTGCACCCGTTGCGAAGTGACTGGCTATTCACCATTTTATCTTCTGTTTGGGAGATCACCCAGGCTTCCAGTTGATATGCTCTTTGGATTGTGCACAGAGGCAGGTTCCAGTAACCAGCGAGAATACGTGGAGAACTGGAAACGAGGGATGGAAGAAGCATACGCCATTGCAAATGAAAATGCTCAGAAAGCCGCTGAAAGAAGTAAGAAGTACTATGACACTAAAGTTAGGAGTTCAGTGCTACAGCCTGGCGAGCGAGTTCTGATTAAAAACCTGACACCAAGAGGAGGACCAGGAAAACTCCGTAACTATTGGGAAGATACAATTCACACAGTGGTGAGACAAATGGGTTCAGACCTGCCGATTTATGAATTGAGACCAGAAAAGGGTAGGGGACGCTCCAGGGTCCTGCACAGAAATCTGCTCATGTCCTGTGACCACTTACCTCTGTACCATCACTCATTCATATATCTTTATGTACATATTCTTTATCCTCTTACACTGTGTATAAGACAGTAGTTTTGGAATTGTTAGTTAGATTACTTGTTGGTTATTACTGCATTGTCGGAACTAGAAGCACAAGCATTTCGCTACACTCGCATTAACATCTGCTAACCATGTGTATGTGACAAATAAAATTGGATTTGATTTGATTTGATTTGTCCAGGCACTCCCTATAGCGTTGTGCATAAGAACAGTCCTTACCTGTGGTATATTGGCCATGTATCACAAACCTGAGGTGCCTTATTGGCCATATACCTCACCTCCTCTGGCCATATTGCTTAAATATACAGCTGAGCTCTTACAGTGCACCATTGATTATTCATTCCATTGTATAGCTGATAAGCAGACTTTTACTTGGTCTGTGTCTCAGCTCTCTGACTTATCTGAATGCTGCCCTCTCTTGGTCTATGGCCCAGCTCTCTCCCACCCTCTCTCTCTCTCCCTCTTCCTCTCTCTTTATCTTCTGCTGATGAGGCTCTGGCTGATGCCTGGCCTACATAAAGAGAGCAGGCAGCAGCCTGGGTATAGTCTGCCCTGAGGAAAATCAGAACACTACTGATACTCTGCTTCACTACTGTACATGATCATACTGACTTCAACCTTTCAGAAAAGAGACTCCAGAAACACTCATAGAGCGAAATATGCTCCTCAGACTAGAGAGGAAGCCCATCCTCATGGTAGATATTTAGAACACATCTGACTAGCAAAAGGAAGAAGTTAAGTGAAAACATAAACAATAACTAGGAGTTGGCTACCTTGGTGATACTTCGACAGTGATCATGTTACATTATGTTCGTTCCTATGTGAGAATTCTAGATTTGAAAGAGATGATTGATGAAATTTACTGAGTAATTAAAGGTTAGTATGAGTAAATACCCGTGCGTGTGTGTGTACGTGCGCTCTATCCTGTGTCTGCATGTTTGTGCGACTACAGTATTAACATTGCATGTATAAACTATATGACGCAATACGGGATTAATGATGGCTATGTGTGCTTACATTGCTGTTTGCGGTGTTGTTTCTATTGAATGAGGGAATATTCTCTATGTAGAACTGTGTGCTTGTCCTATGGCGCGATCATTTACTTATCTGGCCTCTGAGCGCCGCTCTTGTGTCCTGGTTTAACCACCAATCTGACTGCGTATCAGCAGAGAGGAAGAAGCGAAGCGAGAGGTTTCACTCTCGCCAAAGTCTTTCCAAAATAAATCCAATGCGTTTCTATGGGTTTATTTTGGACCTACGCCTATCGTCTGGCTTCCCGTCTTTGGGACAACGACTCCCATTGTTAGGGCAGAGACATCTCGTCGTTATTTACAGATCTCTGGAACCAGGAGCTGTCTATGGTTCTGAATTCCGATTCCCGGGTTCTTCATTTTCATCAGTCATATTTTATTTCCCCTTTCTCTTCCACAGATTTTTTACAGTTCATATCCACTAGACATTTATTTAGGACCTTAAAGTGAGAACGTCTCAAATATCAAGTGAATTGTGTTAGGGTACAATCATTGCATAACACATTTTACAGTAGCCTACCTGATAGTTATAGAAATCTATTTCAGCCCTGGATACTTATCTTTCACTAGGCTATGTGCCAATTAATTTATTATACCTCATAATTTCCCCCTTCATGCGAATTTACAATGATTTGTTGTGCAGAAATGCTTTTCTGTCTTCCCTTTCTAGTTTATGCCAGTTTTTGAGTTTACGGTTTTCTTGCATGTATGCTCTTATTTCGGACTAGTTCTTATCCACACGGTGTCAGTGTCTACCAGCAAGACCAATTTACTCTTGAACTCCACCTAGGTCCTGGCACAATATCAAAAATCCCACTCATCGCCGACTGTCAGTGAAATCTTAATGAGGTGGCGCACGGAGATATGAGGATTATGTTTCTCTTTCTTTAAAAAATCCATTGCGTTTACTTGGGTTCTCTTTGTTCTCTGTCACACTCTATGGATTACATTCTAAAAAGGATTATAGAACAATGGCTGTACTCGAGAACCGTGAGTGGGGTTGGATTGTGAATATATTTTGGCTGTTGCTTTGTTTTCGGGGTTCTGTTTCTAGACAAATTACCTATTCCATTTCCGAGGAGGTAAAAATGGGGACATTTGTTGGGAATTTGGCTAAGGATCTAAATCTAAAAGTGATTGAACTCGAGGCACGCATGATTCAGATTGAATCTGGATCATATAAGAAACATTTTGAGGTAAATTTGAAAACTGGCGTTCTCTTCGTTAGCGAAGCAATAGACCGAGAGAAGCTTTGTCCCAACAGCCTTGTTTGTACTGAAAGCTTGGAGGTTATTGTTAATAATCCTTTACGAATGTACAATGTTGAAGTAAATATACTAGACATAAACGACAACGCACCACAATTTCATGTGAAATCACAGATTATTCGTATTTCTGAGCATACTTCACCTGGAGCAAGATTTCCTCTGTCTACAGCTGACGATATGGATGTAGGGAGCAACACTATTGACGCATATAAACTCTCCACAAATGCATTTTTCAATCTAGACGTACATACTGAGGCTGATAGTGGTCCATCAGCAGAGTTAATTCTAAATCAAGCTTTAGACCGAGAGAAACAGCCTGCGATCAAGCTAACACTGACTGCTATTGATGGAGGAAAGCCTCCCAGATCAGGGAGCACAGAAATCATTGTCAACATACTCGATGCAAACGATAATGCGCCAGTGTTTTCCAAAGCCCTGTATAAGGCAAAAGTCTTAGAGACTGCGCCAATTGGCACTGCTTTTCTAAGGCTTAATGCAACAGACCTAGACGAAGGCTTGAACGGTGAAATAATGTATTTGTTCAGCAAACAAGGACAAAAGGGGGGTTATGGTACATTTGCAATCAATCAGAGCAATGGGGAAATGACAGTAGCGGGACCTTTAGATTATGAGGTGACCAGTGCGTATGAGATTCGTGTAGAAGCTCAGGACCGAGGCCACTCACCTCTGGGCTCACATTGCAAAGTGTTGGTAGAGGTAGTTGACGTAAACGATAATGCCCCGGACATCAAACTCTCCTCGCTTTTGGAGAGTGTGAGAGAGGACGCAAAGAAGGGTACGGCAATTGCGCTAATCACGATTATTGATAAGGATGGCGGTAAAAACGGGAATGTCCATTGTACCATATCTGGTGTCTCGCCGTTTCTATTGGAGTCATCTCAGGGTAAATACTACTCCGTGGTCCTTGGAGAAACGCTGGACAGGGAAATCAACTCTCAGTATAATGTCACAATCATAGCCAGAGATGAAGGGACCCCTCCTCTGTCCAGTACTAGCATTATTACTGTCCATGTTTCTGATGTCAATGACAATACGCCACGCTTTCCGGAACCCACTGTTAACGTGTTCTTAAAAGAGAATAGTCCGGCAAGATCTGTGATATCTTCTGTGACTGCGCTGGATCCAGATTCAAAAGCAAACGCTCAGATAACATACAATTTACTAGAGCCCATAAATAGGCCTACAGCTTCGCAGACACATGTCAATGTGAATTATGCCACAGGTGAGATATATAGCATGCAGTCAGTGAACTATGAAGAAGTGAAAAAGTTCCAGTTCCAAGTTCAGGCCACAGATTCTGGTGTTCCTCCACTAAGCAGCAACGTCACTGTCAACGTTTTTATCCTTGATGAGAATGACAACAGTCCTGTGATTCTCCCGCCCTATTCTGACCACGGCTCCGTTAATTCTGAGAACATTCCTTATTCTGCTGAAGCGGGATATTTTGTGGCCAAGATCAGGGCTGTAGACGCCGACTCTGGTTATAATGCGCTGCTTTCTTATCACATCTCTGAACCAAAGGGGACCAATCTATTCAGAATAGGAACCAACAATGGAGAAATACGGACTAAGAGACGCATGAGTGACAATGACTTAAAATCTCACCCGTTGGTCATTCTGGTGTCTGATAATGGAGAACCATCCCTGTCTGCGACAGTGTCTATTGATGTTATGGTCGTTGAAAGGTCAGGTGACATGCAGACAACTTTCAGACAACTGCCTGTAAAGGAGGAGAGTTTCTCAGATTTAAATCTGTATCTGCTCGTCGCCATTGTGTCATTATCAGTGATATTTCTACTGAGCCTCATCAGTTTAATAGTTGTAAAATGCCACAGGACAGACGGCAGTTTCAGCAGGTGCAGCGCCCCAATGATCACCACCCACCCTGACGGGAGCTGGTCTTACTCCAAATCTACTCAGCAGTATGACGTATGTTTCAGCTCTGACACTCTGAAGAGTGACGTAGTCGTTTTCCCCACGCCGTTTCCACCTGCTGATGGCGAGCTGATCAGTATTAATGGAGGGGACACTTTGCAAAGGACACAGACGCTTCCCAACACAGATAAGGTATGCCGGTAACTTTATTATGTCTAATTCTATATTAGCCTATTGTTTATTTTTCTACTAATGTTGTTTTGAAACAGTTTAAATTCCATTTCGATAAACAATGTGGTTGTGTTGTGGTTGTCTGTCTTTGTATATTCCACTTAATTTGTACATTAGAGGGCACTGTATGTCGGGTCCTGGGTTACTGGTAACTTGTAGGCTATATATGCAGACAGGTGACCAGAGAGTATGGATGTAGACATAGAGAGTATACTACCGTGCTCATATTTTACGCGTTGGAGCTATGGATTGCGTTTACGGTAGTTTGCCTGTAAGGATTAATTGTATGTTATATCTTTACTGCTAATTAATGGGCAAATGATCCAACCCAAGATACAATTTTGGAAAGTGGTTTGTTTTGCACGTGTATATTAACTTTTGCAATCCCACCTGTGCCAGAGTGGCTATCAGGAACAATTGACTTCCGAGAAATTAGTCCCTTTTCGGTAGTGTAACATTTTGGTATAAATACCACATGGTCAACTTCATAAAAACACGTTTTCCGGTCTCAAGAGGTCAAAAGAAGAAGGAAAAAATACTATAGTAAGTGCCTACTAAGTGCCAAAAAAAGTAACAGGGTTGGCGATTTCAACTTACATCAGCCATAAATCCCCTTGTGACAGGGGGAATGGAAGGTTGCTGTGTAGAACAGGGAGGGGCAATTAAATGAAAGCTTCACAAAAATATTTAAATTGTTGAAACATTTCTAGCTTGTCTAGCTGTGGGTGACAGGCTTGACGTGTTATGCTTGACCGCTCCGTTTCCCATCACAAAACATCAGAAAATGGCCAAAAATAGTAGAATCAGCTCACCTGCTTTTACGCTAGGATTTTACTATTAGATGTTCAATATTCATTTTGAAAATATTATTTAACCCTCATACTGGCGACTGGGGTCATTTTGACCTCAGAGGAATATTTGTTATCATAGCCCAAAGGTGGTTTATTAAATTCTTCAAAATCTTCATGACTTTGTGAATCAACTCTTTCTTAATAAATTAAATCACTGTTTAGTGTTTCTGTATCAATATGGACATGTTTTATTAAGTCATTTGCGGTCATTTTGACCCCAGCCAAAAACGTCTAATTTCGTTTATAGTAATTTGTTAGATGGATCTTTATCTTAGGTTTCTCTGGAGACAAACTATTAATCATCAGAGGGTGGATGGGGACCTGTATCAGTGATTTTGACCAGACAGACAGATCACCTGCAGAGATATAGCTCCCCATGTATTTGCCTATGATTGTACTTTTTATACCACGTATCATATGACTGTGTGCAAAACCAAAATTACCTTCTTTTCGTGCCTATGAAAGTCTGCCAATGGTATAAATATTTTAAAAATCTGCAACACAGAACTCAGGTACTCTCTGAATCTACACAGAAAGCTGTATGGGGCTGCAGTTAGCTTAATGGCTAAGAGCGTTGGGCCAGTTACTGAAAGGTTGCTGGTTTGAATCCCAGAGCCGACTAGGTGAATAATCTATCAATGTGCACTTGAGCAAGGCACTTAACCTTAATTTATCCTTGTAGTCGCTCTGCAAAAGAGTGTCTACTAAAATGTATTGGTGTGTATTCCCTGAAAATGTGTTATTCTATGGCTAATCTAAAAAATGATTGAATCCAGGTTTCCCTGGAGACATAATATGAAGTTATACCCATCCTCAGAGGGTGGAGGGGGACCTGCATCATGGATTTGACCAGACAGACAGATCATCTGCTGAGATGGAGCACCTTATGTACTCGCCTATGGTTATAACTGGTTAGAACTAGGTATGACTGTGTACAAAATTACCTTACATATATGCTAAGTTGCAGTCAAAACAGCTCATTAAAGTCTGTCAGTGGGATGAATACTTAGTATTACTGTAATGCAGAAACCAGCTACCTTCTAAATGTACACATAGTGCTGTATTGGTATGTATTCTACATAAGTAGTTATTCTACGATAAATGTTATATACTGTGCCTTCGGAAAGTATTCAGACCCCTTGACTTTTTCCACATTTTGTTAGGTTACAGCCTTATTCTAAAATGTTTTTTTTCCCTCAGCAATCTACACACAATACCACATAATGACGAAGCAAATAGAAATGTTTGCTAATTTATAAAAAATAAAAAACTGAAATATTACATTTACATAAGTATTCAGAGCCTTTACTCAGTACTTTTTGGAAACACCTTTGGCAGCAACTACAGCCTGGAATCTTCTTGGGTCTAACGCTACAAGCTTGGCACACCTGTATTTGGGGAGTTTCTCCCATTCTTCTCTTCTCAAGTTCTGTCAGGTTGGATGGGGAGCATCGCTGCACAGCTATTTTCAGGTCTCTCCAGATATGTTTGATCGGGTTCAAGTCCGGGCTCTGGCTGGGTCACTCAAGGATATTCAGAGACATTTGCCCTGAAGCCACTCCTGCATTGTCTTGGCGTTGTGCTTAGGGTCGTTGTCTTGTTGGAAGGTGAACATCCGCCCCAGTCTGAGGTCCTGAGCGATCTGGAGCAGTTTTTCATCAAGTATCTCTCTGTACTTTGCTCCATTGCTCTTCGCCTCAATCCTGACTAGTCTCCCAGTCCCTGCCATTGAAAAACATCCCCACAGCATGATGCTGCCACAACCATGCTTCACGGTAGGGATGGTGGCAGGTTGCCGCCAGACGTGACGCTTGGCATTCATGCCAAATAGTTAAATCTTGGCTTTATCAGTCCAGATAATCTTGTTTCTCATGGTCTGAGAGTCTTTAGGTGCCTTTTGGCAAACTCCAAGCAGGCTGTCATGCATGTGCCTTTTACTGAGGAGTGGCTTCCGTCTGACCAATACCATAAAGGTCTAATTGGTGGAGTTCTGCAGAGATGTCCTTCTGGAAGGTTCTCCCATCTCCACAGAGGAAATCTGGAGCTCTGTCAGAGTGACCATTGGGTTCTTGATCACCTCCCTGACCAAGGCCCTTCTCCCCCGATTGCTCATTTTGGCCAGGCGGCAAGCTCTAGGAAGAGTCTTTGTGGTTCCAAACTTGTTCCATTTAAGAATGATGGAGACCACTGTTTTCTTGGGGACAGTAAATGCTGCAGAAATGTTTTGGTACCCTTCCCCAGATCTGTGCCTCGACACAATCCAGTCTCGGAGCTCTACGGACAATTCCTTTGACCTTGGCTTGGTTTTTGCTCTGATGTGCACTGTCAACTGTGGGACCTTATATAGACAGGCGTGTGCCATTCTAAATCATGTCCAATCAATTGAATTTTCCACAGGTGGACTCCAATCAAGTTGTAGAAACATCTTATGGATGGTCAATGGAAATAGGATGCACCTGTTTCTGAATACGTATGTAAATAAGGTATTTCTGTTTTTTGTTTTGAATACATTTGCAAAAATGTCTAAAAACCTGTTTTCGCTTTGTCATTATGGGGTATTGTGCGTAGATTGCTGAGGAAACGTTTTATTTAATCAATTTTAGAATGAGGCTGTAACATAACAAAATGTGGAAAAGTCAAGGGGTCTGAATACTTTCTGAAGACACTGTGAATATCAGTGTTCCTACAATATCCTACAATTTTATATATGTGGAACTTATGGCATTTGGGTTGCTATAACATTTGGTTTGAAGTGACTTTGAGTATTTGGCCATTATTTTTTAAGCGTCCTGCCTTAGGCCCTACCACTCCTATTGTTTTGCTAGCAGCAATGGTAATGCTTGCTGTGGGGTAAGTAAATAAAGAAAACTAAGCCATATTTTTGGTCATTGCCTCTCAGAATCAATGAATGAATCACTTTTTGTCAATAAAATTAAGTGTATTTCACATTTTTGTGTACCACCCCTTTACATGGCAGTCATTTTTACCACATGAATTAGTATTTACTTAAACATTCGAAAAACTAAGTGATACTACAATCAAATGATGGTCAATCAGCTTTTTAGTACATATATGGATTTTATTGTATTTTGGAAAAAAGCTGCACTTTATGAAACATTTATATTTTTGTGTTGCAAAATATGCAAATTAACTGTAATTTTGCTCAAATATCTGTCTGTTTTGGTTATTGTTGATTTATTTCTGATAACTGTATTTATACATCTAAATTGGTTTAGAAAAAAATGAAGTTTATATTTGACTGATTGTTGCTTTTTAAAATGTGTTTCTTCTTGGGGTCAAAATGACCCCAGTTGGTATTCCATGTATGTAAAATATGTTGATAGTGTGAAGGTTAAAAAATTATAGTTTCACCATTTTAAAATACGAGTTCAGTTCACGTAACAGGGTTGACCTTAAAATAAGAGACAGGTTTATTTCTCCTTAAACTGAATCACTAATCACATTAAATAAATAATTATCTACAGAAATGACTTTGTCAAAGCAACAAAATAACCTATGCTTTACAATGATGGTGAAAAGGACTTTTAGGGCTTAAGTGATTTCAAATCTTCCTAGAAGTCACAGAGGGTATACAGAGGGACATAGAAAGACCCACAGGCTGTAACTATTATTTTCACATTGAAGTGTTTTTACATTTGTTCTGTTCAGCAATGGGTTACTATTATTGTGTTTCGACGCTGGGAGACGCTATTGACCACGATAGAAATGCACCTGATTTAGAAAGCCCGGGCTCCTCCTATCCTTTGCTACAGGATGTGTAGATCTAGGCTAGCATAGTAGTAAGGCTTTGTTTAAGAACACATTGGAATACCTTGCTGCACAGATAAATCGGCTGGGTGGAATGTCGCGGATTTATCGCAGGCCTACCAATTTGATCAATTTGGGATTAATCTCGATTACAGTGTCAAGGAACTGAGCAGCGATGGATTTGTGTGACCGTAGAATACATGTTTGGATACAGTGTTTTGTATTGCTTTGTTCATGGGGATTGTCTTCAGGACAGATCGTCTACATGGTCTCAGAGGAGGTGGATAAAGGCACAGTTGTTGGGAATATAGCCAAAGATCTCAATCTAAATGTGCAAGATTTGGAATCGAGAGGAGTTGAGATTGTAACTGGATCGAATAAGAGGTATTTTGACGTAAACCGGAAGACTGGGCTTCTGTATGTCAATGAAATAATCGACAGGGAGATGCTGTGTCAGAATTCAGTCAAGTGTTTTGTAAACGTTGAAGCCATTTTGAAAGGTCCAACACATCTCCACCGCATAGAAATCAATATTTTAGACATAAACGACAATGCACCATCATTCCGAGAGACAGTTCATATTTTTAATATTACTGAGTATGCCTCTACAGGAGAGAGATTTTCTCTGCCTGAAGCCCAGGACATGGATGTTGGCAGTAACTTGGTGAAAGCCTACAAGCTGAGCCCAAATGAACACTTCTCTCTGGATGTACAGAGCGGTGGAGAGCAGGTGTCTGCTGAGTTGGTGCTACAGAAAGCTTTAGACCGAGAGAAACAGGCTGTTATCAAGCTTGTGCTGACTGCCATTGATGGAGGAAAACCACCTAGATCCGGGACATTACAGATTATTGTTAACATTATTGATGTAAACGATAATTCCCCATCTTTCAGCAAACAACTCTACAAAGTTCAGATTCCTGAGAATGTCCCAAGTGGAACGACAATTCTTATTTTAAATGCGACTGATTTTGATGAGGGTGTAAACGGAGATATAATGTATTTCTTAACGGCAAAGGGAGATGCGAAACATGCTGAAATATTCTCCATTGATCCGCAGTCGGGAGTTATCACCTCTAAAGGCAAAATAGACTACGAGGAAAGTACAGCATTTGAGATCCGTGTACAGGCTAAGGACAGAGGCGTCCCTCCTCGAAGCACGCAGTGTAAAGTCTTAGTTGAAGTGCTTGATGAGAATGACAATGCCCCTGAGATAGCTGTAACATCACACATGGGCGCAGTGAAAGAGGACTCTCCAATTGGCACTGTTGTCGCATCTATAAATTCATTAGATAAAGATGGAGGTAAAAATGGACGTGTTTTGTGTGCCATAGTCGGAGAAGTTCCCTTTAAACTTATCTCTACTTATAAGAACTATTATTCTGTAGTAGTGGGCGGACCTCTGGACAGAGAGAGCGCATCGCAGTGCAATGTCACCATCATTGCTAAAGATGAGGGAACACCTCCTCGCTCCAGTACCAGTGTTATAACAGTAGACATCTCTGATGTGAATGACAACCCACCTCGCTTTTCAGAACTAACAATAAACATGTTTCTAAAGGAGAATGGTCCTGTGAGAGATTTAATTGCAAGCTTGACTGCAATTGACCCCGACGTCAATGGCAATGCTCAAGTTACATATTCAATGCCAGAAACTAGCAACAACCTTCCAATGTCTACGATGATAAACATCAACTCTTTAACTGGTGAGATATATAGCATGCAGACTTTTAACTATGAAGAAGTAAAACAGTTCCAGTTCCAAGTTCAGGCCACAGACTCTGGTGTTCCTCCACTAAACAGCAACGTCACTGTCAACGTTTTTATCCTCGATGAGAATGACAACAGTCCTGTGATTCTCCCGCCCTATTCTGACCACGGCTCCGTTAATTCTGAGAACATTCCTTATTCTGCTGAAGCGGGATACTTTGTGGCCAAGATCAGGGCTGTAGACGCCGACTCTGGTTATAATGCGCTGCTTTCTTATCACATCTCTGAACCAAAGGGGACCAATCTATTCAGAATAGGAACCAACAATGGAGAAATAACGACTAAGAGACGCATGAGTGACAATGACCTAAAAACTCACCCGTTGGTCATTCTGGTGTCTGATAATGGAGATCCTTCCCTGTCTGCGACTGTGTCTATTGATGTTATGGTCGTTGAAAGTACAGGTGACACGCAGACAACTTTCAGACAACTGCCTGTAAAGGAGGAGAGTTTCTCAGATTTAAATCTGTATCTGCTCGTCGCCATTGTGTCAGTATCAGTGATATTTCTACTGAGCCTCATCAGTTTAATAGTTGTAAAATGCCACAGGACAGACGGCAGTTTCAGCAGGTACAGCGCCCCCATGATCACCACCCACCCCGACGGGAGCTGGTCTTACTCCAAATCTACTCAGCAGTATGACGTATGTTTCAGCTCTGACACACTGAAGAGTGACGTAGTAGTTTTCCCCACGCCGTTTCCACATGTTGATGATGAGTTGATCAGTATCAATGGAGGAGACACTTTTCAAAGAACAAGAACGCTTCCGAGATCAGAGAAGGTAAGGAGAACTGTTCATGATATGGGATGTTTTTGTCACGTCTTGATTTATTTTATTAGCATTATTATCTTGTGTGTGCACATTATATTTTTCAAATTCCCGAGATTTATTGTAATTTACATAGACGGTTCCAATTGTATGGGTACGGTTTAGGATAGGTCTTTTTTTTTATTATCCTCTAAATTGATGCAGAATGTAGCGTTACAATTCAGCACCAGGGACAGCAACATATGGCTTCTTGCTTTGATTTGTGTCAGTCTAATTCTTGCTCACGTTTTCTCAATTAGTTTGCAGGAAAGTTGTTTCATATTCTCCCATATCAGATCCTCTTTTGGATCTGTCAAATTAGTGTAGTTTTTAATGGTTTATGGTTGACGCAGTAACTGGTAAAGTTATTTAAATGTATATGCACACCACGGAATATTTAACCATTGAGTTCGACTACTGGGCATCAGCTGTTTGTCAGATTTAGGGCTAAGCAATAAATTACATTTGAGAGGATCAGCAAAGCGTTGTTCATTGGATGATCTTTTTTTATATGAACTCTTCTGATAGATACCAACATCTTGAATAACTAAAGCAGTCACATCTGTATTAATTTTAAGAGCAGAGTAAAAGCACTTGGTGTCGCTGTAGACCGTGATTATTCAGTTGATAACTATATGGGGCTTCTCCTTCCTCTCCTCACTTCCACTGATGAGGCAGGTACAGTCAAGCGAGTTGTTGAGACGAGAACGCACTCGACATAGGCCTGTGTGTAGACACAACCGTTGTATACTAATATAGAGATAGTTTTTACATAAAAACGTTGCTTAGCAATATTATAAATCTATCATAAACAACTCACAGAAGAATCAGAAGGTCTGTGTATAAAGATGGACCATTCCGTGCATTGTGGATATTTTTGGATTCGGATTGTGCTGTTTCTTTGTTTCTGGGATTTATCTTCCGGTCAGATTGTCTATTCTGTTTTAGAGGAGGTGAACAAGGGAACATTGGTTGGGAATATAGCCAAGGATCTCAATCTCAACGTTCAGGAACTGGAGTCACGTATGTTTCAGATTGTATCCGGATCCAACAAGAAGTATTTTGATGTAAATCTAAGAACTGGTGTTCTGTTCGTGAATGAGATAATCGACCGTGAGGAGCTTTGTGAGACCAATGTGAAGTGTTATTTGAATATGCAGGCCATTGCGCACAATCCTTTACATGTTTTTCGTGTTGAAATAGAGATTTTGGATACAAATGACAATGTACCTTGTTTCATAGAAAATTTTCTGACATTAAATATTTCTGAAAACGCTGTTGCGGGAGAGCGATTTCTTCTGCCAGTGGCTGAGGATGCCGATGGGGGCAGTAACTCTATGAAAACCTACAAGCTAAGTCCAAATGAACATTTTTATTTGGATGTACAGAGCGGTGGAGATCAGAGTTTGTCTGCTGAGTTAGTGTTACAGAAGGCTGTAGACCGAGAGAAACAGGCTGTGATGAAGCTCATACTAACTGCTGTTGATGGAGGAAAACCTCCCAGATCTGGGACATTACAGATCACTGTACACGTATTCGATACTAATGACAATACTCCAATTTTCAGCAAACCTCTTTACAAAGTGAAAGTTGAGGAGAACGTTTCAAATGGAACCAAAATATTAACTCTCACCGCATCAGACTTGGATGAGGGTATCAACAGTGACATTCTTTACTATTTTGTTGGTAACAGGAATGCAAAAGGATCTAGTATATTTGCTATTGACCCATATACTGGGGATGTATCAGTGAAAGGTAATGTCGATTATGAAGAAAACGTTGGGATTGAGTTGCGAGTCCAGGCTGCAGACCAAGGCCAACCTCCAAAAACGACACATTGTAAAGTGTTGGTGGAAGTAGTGGATATAAATGACAATGCTCCAGAGATAGCAATAACATCACTCATGAGCACAGTAAGAGAGGATGCAAAGTCTGGCGCTGCTGTTGCTTTAGTCATGCTCTCAGATAAAGATGGGGGTAAAAATGGAATTGTGAATTGTCAGTTAAGTGATACTGTTCCTTTCAAACTGCAGTTTTCTTACAAAAATCACTACTCGTTAGTTGTGGACGGGCCTCTGGACAGAGAGAAATGTTCTCACTACAACATCAGTATTATTGCTATGGACGAGGGGACCCCACCTCTCTCCAGCACCAGTGTTGTTACTGTATACATTTCTGATATGAATGACAACCCACCCCGTTTTCCAGAACATCTTATTAACATGTTTCTAAAGGAGAATAGTCCAGTGGGTGGTCTGATAGTTAGTGTAAGTGCATATGATCCAGATGAAATGGAAAACGCGCATGTATTATATTCTCTATCGGAAAGTAAAAGTGATAATATATCGCCCTCATCAATTGTCAACATTAACTCTATAACTGGTGAAATATTCAGCTTACAGTCTTTTAACTATGAAGAAGTAAAAAAGTTCCAGTTCCAAGTTCAGGCCACAGATTCTGGTGTTCCTCCACTAAGCAGCAACTTCACTGTCAACGTTTTTATCTTTGACGAGAATGACAACCGTCCTGTGATTCTCCCGCCCTATTCTGACCACGGCTCTGTTAATTCTGAGAACATTCCTTATTCTGCTGAAGCGGGATACTTTGTGGCCAAGATCAGGGCTGTAGACGCCGACTCTGGTTATAATGCGCTGCTTTCTTATTACATCTCTGAACCAAAGGGGACCAATCTATTCAGAATAGGAACCAACAACGGAGAAATACGGACTAAGAGACGCATGAGTGACAATGACTTAAAATCTCACCCGTTGGTCATTCTGGTGTCTGATAATGGAGAACCATCCCTGTCTGCGACTGTGTCTATTGATGTTGTGGTCGTTGAAAATACAGGTGACACAAAGACAATTGTCAGACAACTGCCTGTAAAAGAGGAGAGTTTCTCAGATGTAAATCTGTATCTGCTCGTCGCCATTGTGTCAGTATCAGTGATATTTCTACTGAGCCACATCAGTTTAATAGTTGTAAAATGCCACAGGACAGACGGCAGTTTCAGCAGGTGCAGCGCCCCCATGATCACCACCCACCCTGACGGGAGCTGGTCTTACTCCAAATCTACTCAGCAGTTTGACGTGTGTTTTAGCTCTGACACACTGAAGAGTGACCTAGTCGTTTTTCCCACGCCGTTTCCACCTGCTGACGGTGAGCTGATCAGTATTAATGGAGGGGATACCTTCCAAAGGACACGGACGCTTACCAACACTGAAAAGGTAAGAACATATTTTTATTTTACCAATATTCTAATGTTTCATTAACGTTTTAGTGCAGAGCTCGTGAAATCTGCCGAGATTCCAGCATTGGTGATTTTAGCACCATGCTAGTGGACTGCGATGCCGCAACAGAAACCATCTCCATCGGTGGATTGGTGAATGACGAGCAGTATACATTGTTGTTCTTTCTTTAAATTCTTCATCTTTGAGGGGTTGTGTTAACGTCTCTCGACTTTCAATTAACCTTAAATTGTGACACCTTTCTCTTTTATAACTAGAATTAACGGGCACAAAATATTAAGCATCAGTTTTCTCATAGTCATTCTTCCACATTATTCAATTAAGAATGTGTCTTTTTCTTTATCTTCTTTAGTGCTTCATTTTGTGAACTGCCTAAATGTTGTGACCCATCTCCTTTTGCAATGTATTCAACCATAAGGGTTATAACCTTCAGTTCTCTGTTTCTTTTTCAACTACTAATACCTATAGCGGAAGCCTGTATGATAACTATGTCAAGTGCTGTGCTATTGATTAGTCAAAGTGGTAGGTGGTCTCTAAATTATATAGAGTAAACCACAAGTGAAATAAATTGGCGTACTATTTGCCTCTTCTTGTAATGAAGCAGAATGTTTTACTTAGACTATTAAACCGTTTTATTTCAGGCAAAGACATGATGCAGATGTAGGTCATGTGCTTATTTCTAATTGAGCGGTGCCATGTCCATTTAGTAAGAAAAACACACGGTGTCGCTGTAGACCGTGGATATGAACCCATGATTTAATTATTTTAGGGCCCCTCCTTCTGAGACTATCAGTCAGTGTTGTGCAGGCTTTTGTCAGAATAACAGAGCCAGATTCCATTTGAAACGAAAGATCTTTCGTGAGAGTATATTTGTAAAATATTTGCCTTATTATCTTCATAATTTTCTCATAGAATACGGAAAGTGTTGGATTCCCGTGTATTTAACGATGGGTCATTCCATGCATTGTGGAAATTGTTGGATTACGGTTGTGCAGCTTCTTTGTTTCTGGGATTTATCTTCCGGTCAGATTGTCTATTCTGTCTCAGAGGAGGTGAACAAGGGAACCGTTGTTGGGAATATAGCCAAGGACTTCAATCTCAATGTTCAAGAACTGGAGTCTCGTATGTTTCAGATTGTATCCGGATCTAACAATAAGTATTTTGATGTGAATTTAAAGACCGGTGCTCTGTTTGTGAAAGAAAGAATCGATCGAGAGGAGCTTTGTATGACCAGTCAAAAATGCTCTCTAAACTTGGAGGCCATTTCACAGAACCCTCTCAACATGTATCGTTTAGAGATCCAAGTATTAGATATAAATGATTACGCACCTTCATTTCGTACAAGTGATCATACATTGAATATCACAGAAGCTACCTCTCCAGGTGAAAAATATCCCCTACCAAGAGCTAATGATGCTGACATAGGCAGTAACTCTGTTAAAACCTACAAACTGAGCCCAAATGAGCACTTCTCTCTGGATGTACAGAGCGGTGAGAAAACGGTGTCTGCTGACTTAGTGCTTCAGAAAGCTTTAGACAGAGAGAAACAAGCGGTTATCGTGCTCCTTCTGACTGGTGTTGATGGAGGAAAACCTCCACGATCCGGGACATTAAATATATTTATTAATGTGATAGATGTAAACGATAATAGCCCGACATTTAGCAAACATTTGTATAAAATAAGTATATTTGAGAACCTCCCTGCTGGCACACCTATAATAACAATTAACGCAACTGATGTGGACTCAGGAGTATATGGGGAAATAATGTATTCTTTGATAGGCCATGGGGAGGAAAACGCACTGGACTTTTTTCAAATAAACCCAGTCACTGGTGAAATTACAGTTAAAGGAACAATTGATTACGAAGAGCATGCTGCGTTTGAGTTACAAGTACAGGCCAAAGACAGTAGTTCTAGTCCCCGTGCAACACACTGTAAAGTCCTGATAGAAGTGATGGATGTCAATGACAATTCCCCAGAAATATCAGTGACTTCAATGATGAATGCAGTCAGAGAAGATGCAAAATCAGGTACAGCTGTTGGTCTAATAACAGTGTCTGATAAAGACAGGGGTGTAAATGGAAAAGTACACTGTCAAATAGTAGGCTCTGTTCCATTCAAATTGCAATCCTCCTATAAAAACTATTACTCATTAGTAGTAGATGGATCTCTAGATAGAGAGAGTGGTTCCCAGTACAATGTGACCGTTACAGCTACAGATGAAGGCATCCCACCTCTCTCCAGTACCAGTGTCATTATTGTGTATGTCGCTGATGTGAATGACAACGCGCCTCGCTTTTCAGGACCAATAATGACTGTCTATCTGAAGGAGAATAGTCCCGTTGGAGGGCTTGTTGCCAGCTTGACTGCGCATGATCCTGATATGAATGAAAATGCTCAGATGTCTTATTCATTTTTAGAAGGCAATAATGCAATACCCTTGTCTACAATGATAAACATTAACTCTTTAACTGGTGAGATATATAGCATGCAGTCTTTTAACTATGAAGAAGTAAAACAGTTCCAGTTCCAAGTTCAGGCCACAGATTCTGGTGTTCCTCCACTAAGCAGCAACGTCACTGTCAACGTTTTTATCCTCGATGAGAATGACAACAGTCCTGTGATTCTCCCGCCCTATTCTGACCACGGCTCCGTTAATTCTGAGAACATTCCTTATTCTGCTGAAGCGGGATACTTTGTGGCCAAGATCAGGGCTGTAGACGCCGACTCTGGTTATAATGCGCTGCTTTCTTATCACATCTCTGAACCAAAGGGGACCAATCTATTCAGAATAGGAACCAACAACGGAGAAATACGGACTACGAGACGCATGAGTGACAATGACTTAAAATTTCTCTCGTTTTTCATTCTGGTGTCTGATAATGGAGAACCTTCCCTGTCTGCGACTGTGTCTATTGATGTTGTGATCGTTGAAAGTACAGATGACACACAGACAACTTTCAGACAACTGCCTGTAAGGGAGGAAAGTTTCTCAGATTTAAATCTGTATCTGCTCGTCGCCATTGTGTCAGTATCAGTGATATTTCTACTGAGCCTCATCAGTTTAATAGTTGTGAAATGCCACAGGACAGACGGCAGTTTCAGCAGGTGCAGCGCCCCAATGATCACCACACATCCTGACGGGAGCTGGTCTTACTCCAAATCTACTCAGCAGTTTGACGTGTGTTTCAGCTCTGACACACTGAAGAGTGACGTAGTAGTTTTCCCCACGCCGTTTCCACCTGCTGATGGTGAGCTGATCAGTATTAATGGAGGAGACACTTTTCAAAGGATACGAACACTCCCTAACACAGAGAAGGTAAGACAATAAATATAGATTTTCCCAACTATTACAAAATATTTTAGAAGTGTTTGTGGAGAGCCCTGGTGGCATCAGCACCACACTGGTGGAGAGCGACACCGTGGGAGAAACTGTCCTCTCCAGCAGATTGGTGAGTTGTCCTTTCCCTATTTTCCTCATCTTTGAGGAAGGTTGCGCTTTCAATTATAGTCTTGTTGTGATCTCGATCAGAAACGTTGCTTCTTCAGAGTAGTATCGTTTACCGTGACAAATGTATATGATTATTTCTCGACCCTGCATAATTTCAACATCCAAAACGTTTCTTACAATATCATTGTTGCCTACTGTTGATGAACTGCTGTAAAGATATTTGGTTAAATTTGTCTGTCAAAGTGCTATTGAGTATAGCAGCCTATCCAGACGTTTACATTTTATTTCGTAATCTATTGCTCCTAAAAATAACGTCGATTTCAGCCTTTTCTATGTGTAGTCTAGTACGCCTAGTAATACTCAAACTGGTATCACATTTGAACTGTATAAAGAAAGACATGATGCACTCTGATTGTTGTACTTTGTCGTTTGACCAACGTCATATTCATTAGTAAGCACTAAGTGTCGCTGTAGACCAAGGGAAAAAAATAACTTTTTTTTTCTTGAAGTCTTTGTGCGGTGTCTGGCATTCATTGCAGGAAGGGCTTTGTCATAACATCATGGCTTGTATTCGTGAAGGAGTGTTTGGCATGGGGTAGAGGAGTTGATCTCGTTAGCTTATACATGCCTTTTCGTGATTTCCTTATTAATGATTACTGGAAATTGCATATGAACAGTGGATAACAATGGGCCTCTCCGTCAATGGATGTATTTGGATTCAGATTCTGCTGCTTCTTTGTTTCTGGGATTTATCTTCCGGTCAGATTGTCTATTCTGTCTCAGAGGAGGTGAACAAGGGAACCGTTGTTGGGAATATAGCCAAGGACCTCAATCTCAATGTTCAAGAACTGGAGTCTCGTATGTTTCAGATTGTATCCGGATCTCACAACAAGTATTTTGATGTGAATTTAAAGACCGGTTCTTTGTTTGTGAAGGAAATATTCGACCGAGAGGAACTCTGCATGACCAGTCAAAAATGCTCTCTAAACTTGGAGGCCATTGCACAGAACCCTCTCAACATGTATCGTTTAGAGATCCAAGTATTAGATATAAATGACAACGCACCTTCATTTCATATTAGTGATCATACATTGAATATAACAGAATCAACCTCTCCAGGTGAAAGATATCCTCTACCAAGGGCTAATGATGCTGATATCGGCAGTAATTCAGTGAAAACCTACAAGCTGAGCCCAAATGAACACTTCCTTCTGGATGTACAGAGCGGTGGAGAGCAGAGTGTGTCTGCCGAGGTAGTGTTACATAAAGCTTTAGATCGAGAGAAACAAGCTGTGATCCGGCTCCTATTGACTGCTCTTGATGGAGGGAAACCTGCTAAATCTGGGACTCTTCAGATAATAGTGAATGTGATAGATGTGAACGATAATAGCCCAGTCTTCAGCAAACCAATGTACAAAGTACGTGTGTCGGAGAACGTACCTATAGGCACACCTATAATAAAACTGAACGCAACCGATTTGGACTCAGGAGTAAATGGGGAAATATTTTTTCATTTGATTCATCACGGCAATCAGAAAGCATTGGAGTTTTTTCAAATAAATCCAGCTACTGGTGAAATTACAGTAAAAGAAGTGATCGATCACGAAGAGAATGTTGCGTTTGAGCTGCACGTACAGGCCAAAGACAGGAGTTCTAGTCCTCGCACAACGCACTGTAAAGTCTTAGTTGAAGTGATAGATGTCAATGACAATGCTCCAGAGATAACAATAACTTCAATGATGAATGAAGTCAGAGAAGATGCAAAATCAAATACAGCTGTTGGTCTAATAACAGTGTCTGATAAAGACAGGGGTGTAAATGGAAAAGTACACTGTCAAATAGTAGGCTCTGTTCCATTCAAATTGCAATCCTCCTATAAAAACTATTACTCATTAGTAGTAGATGGATCTCTAGATAGAGAGAGTGGTTCCCAGTACAATGTGACCGTTACAGCTACAGATGAAGGCATCCCACCTCTCTCCAGTACCAGTGTCATTATTGTGTATGTTGCTGATGTGAATGACAACGCGCCTCGCTTTTCAGGACCAATAATGAATGTCTATTTGAAGGAGAATAGTCCCGTTGGAGGGCTTGTTGCCAGCTTGACTGCGCATGATCCTGATATGAATGAAAATGCACATATGTCTTATTCATTTTCAGAAGGCAATAATGGAATACCCTTGTCTACAATGATGAATATAAACTCTTTAACTGGTGAATTATTCAGCCTACAGTCATTGAACTACGAGGAGGTGAAAAAGTTCGAGTTCCAAGTTCAGGCCACAGATTCTGGTGTTCCTCCACTAAGCAGCAACGTCACTGTCAACGTTTTTATCATTGATGAGAATGACAACAGTCCTGTGATTCTCCCGCCCTATTCTGACCACGGCTCCGTTAATTCTGAGAACATTCCTTATTCTGCTGAAGCGGGATACTTTGTGGCCAAGATCAGGGCTGTAGACGCCGACTCTGGTTATAATGCGCTGCTTTCTTATTACATCTCTGAACCAAAGGGGACCAATCTATTCAGAATAGGAACCAACAACGGAGAAATACGGACTAAGAGACGCATGAGTGACAATGACTTAAAATCTCACCCGTTGGTCATTCTGGTGTCTGATAATGGAGAACCTTCCCTGTCTGCGACTGTGTCTATTGATGTTGTGGTCGTTGAAAGTACAGGTGACACGCAGACAACTTTCAGACAACTGCCTGTAAAGGAGGAGAGTTTCTCAGATTTAAATCTGTATCTGCTCGTCGCCATTGTGTCAGTATCAGTGATATTTCTACTGAGCCTCATCAGTTTAATAGTTGTAAAATGCCACAGGACAGACAGCAGTTTCAGCAGGTACAGCGCCCCCATGATCACCACCCACCCTGACGGGAGCTGGTCTTACTCCAAATCTACTCAGCAGTATGACGTTTGTTTTAGTTCTGACACACTGAAGAGTGACGTAGTAGTTTTCCCCACTCCGTTTCCACCTGCTGATGGTGAGCTGATCAGTATCAATGGAGGAGACACTTTTCAACGGACACGAACGCTTCCCAGTAGTGAGAAGGTAATTACCCTTCATTGTAAAAGCATACTATGCACCATCTATTGACCAAAATGCTATTTGTATGTCGATAATATGTCTCTTGTTTTATATCATTAGTTTTGATCAGGAAATCCTCATGTCTCAGCATGTTGTTGTTTCGTTCAATGTGCCTTTTGACAAGGTAATGTAGGGGTACCTTATGTTGTAGAATAGAGTTAGGCCTACCTTGTTTAACTTTTCTGCCTTCTGGATATTAATCACTTTGTTCAAACAATATTTTCATAATTTGGGGTTCATGTGGTGTAAATGTTATGGTTAATTGTAGGTAAAAAAAAGACAGCTCGTTAAGAAGCACTTTTCTTTTGACTTCAGCACCACTGGGGTGGACAGCGACATAACTGGGTCGCTGGTGGTTTTTAAAAACACTCGTTAATGTCACACCGTGTCGCTGCAGACCATGGATATGAAGGTTGTTCCTCAGTCTGGTGCCCCTCCCTCTATGGCTTGTCATGAGCTGGGAGGGATTTGTACAGGTCCAGGATACATCGCACTCTGTTTGTGTTTTATACAAGAAAGCATTCTCACTGCGTTTTGGGCGTTTTATGTCTAATGTTTTTATGGTAGATAACACTAGTTTCAGAATCTACTTATCGATGTTTGGCACAAACAACTGAACCGTGGATAACGATGGGCCTCTTTCTCCATGCATGTATTTTTATTCGAATTCTGCTTCTTCTTTGTTTCTGGAATTTATCATCCGGTCAGATTGTCTATTCTGTCTCAGAGGAGGTGAACAAGGGAACCGTTGTTGGGAATATAGCCAAGGACCTCAATCTCAATGTTCAGGAATTGGAGTCTCGTATGTTTCAGATTGTAGCCGGATCTAACCAGAAGTATTTTGATGTGAATGTTAAGACTGGTGCTCTGTTTGTGATTGAGAGAATCGACCGAGAAGACCTATGTGTGACGAGCAAGACTTGTGCCTTAAATTTAGAGGCCCTAGCACAAAACCCGCATAGTCTTTATCGGATCGAGATAGAGATTTTGGATACAAATGACAACGCGCCATTTTTCTCAGGTAATACACTTACAATGAATATTACAGAGATAGCTATTTTGGGAGACAAATTCCTTTTACCCATTGCAAAAGATCCAGATGTTGGTAGTAACTCGGTAAACAGCTACAAGCTGAGTCCAAATGAACACTTCTCTCTGGATGTACAGAGCGGTGGAGAGCAGAGTGTGTCTGCGGAATTAGTGCTAAAGAAAGCTTTAGACCGAGAGAAACAGGCTGTGATCCAGCTGACACTGACTGCTGTTGATGGAGGAAACCCTCCTCGATCAGGGACGTTACAGATTGCGGTAAACGTTATGGATATAAATGACAATAATCCAATTTTCAGCAAACCTCTTTACAAAGTGAAAGTGAATGAAAATTCGCCGGTAGGAAAAAAAGTAACTTCTCTTCTTGCTTCGGATATAGATGAAGGAGTAAATGGTGAAGTAATATATTCTCTAGTTGGATATGGGCCTGAAAACGAAGCTCTATTCTCTATCGTTCCTGAGACAGGGGTGATTGAGGTAAAGGGAGTGATTGACCATGAACAAAATGCTGCAATTGAGTTAAGAGTCCAAGCAAAAGACAAGGGTATTCCACCTAGGAGTACACGTTGTAAAGTCTTAGTTGAAGTTATTGATGAGAATGATAACACTCCAGAAATATCAGTGACGTCACTCATTGACACTGTTCGCGAGGATGTGAAAACAGGCACAGCTGTTGCCTTAGTCACAGTCAGTGACAAAGATGGGGGTAAGAATGGAGTAGTTCAGTGTAAAATTGCAGGTTCTGGTCCTTTCAAGTTGCAGTCCTCATATAATAATTACTATTCTGTATTAGTTGATGGGCCACTAGACAGAGAACTTGTTTCAATGTACAATGTAACCATTGTTGCAACAGATGAAGGATCCCCACCTCTCTCCAGCACTCGAGTTATTAGTGTGCACATTTCTGATGTGAATGACAATGCGCCTCGCTTTTCAGAGACCGTAATGGTGAATGTAAAAGAAAACAGCCCAGTGGGAGGTCATATTGCCAGCTTGACTGCGCATGATCCTGATATGAATGAAAATGCTCAGATGTCTTATTCATTTTTAGAAGGCAATAATGCAATACCCTTGTCTACAATGATAAACATAAACTCCTTAACTGGTGAGATATATAGCATGCAGTCTTTTAACTATGAAGAAGTAAAAAAGTTACAATTTCAAGTTCAGGCCACAGATTCTGGTGTTCCTCCACTAAGCAGCAACGTCACTGTCAACGTTTTTATCCTTGATGAGAATGACAACAGTCCTGTGATTCTCCCGCCCTATTCTGACCACGGCTCCGTTAATTCTGAGAACATTCCTTATTCTGCTGAAGCGGGATACTTTGTGGCCAAGATCAGGGCTGTAGACGCAGACTCTGGTTATAATGCGCTGCTTTCTTATCACATCACTGAACCAAAGGGGACCAATCTATTCAGAATAGGAACCAACAACGGAGAAATACGGACTAAGAGACGCATGAGTGACAATGACCTAAAAACTCACCCGTTGGTCATTCTGGTGTCTGATAATGGAGAACCTTCCCTGTCTGCGACTGTGTCTATTGATGTTATGGTCGTTGAAAGTACAGGTGACACGCAGACAACTTTCAGACAACTGCCTGTAAAGGAGGAGAGTTTCTCAGATTTAAATCTGTATCTGCTCGTCGCCATTGTGTTATTATCAGTGACATTTCTACTGAGCCTCATCAGTTTAATAGTTGTAAAATGCCACAGGACAGACGGCAGTTTCAGCAGGTGCAGCGCCCCAATGATCACCACCCACCCTGACGGGAGCTGGTCTTACTCCAAATCTACTCAGCAGTATGACGTGTGTTTCAGCTCTGACACAATGAAGAGTGATGTAGTAGTTTTCCCCACGCAGTTTCCACCTGTTGATGGTGAGCTGATCAGTATTAGTGGAGGAGACACTTTTCAAAGGACACGAACACTTTCCAACACAGAGAAGGTAAGGATAACTTTTTCTAAGGATTTTGCTTTGTAATTGCTTTTTAAAAATTTACATTATTGTCTTATGTGCACATTACATTTTTTTAAATTCCCGAAAAACTTGGGGAAGTTCCCTTCTAACTTGACAAATTTAATGGGTACGGTATAGTTTGGGTAAAATTTTGCTCCAAATTGATGCAGCATGCAGCTTTTTAATTCAACACCATGGACAGCGACCTGTGGCTACTTTGGTTAGTCAGTCTCATTCTTGCTCACTTTTTCTAGATAAAACTGCAGCAAAGTTGTGTCGTATTGTCCTCTAACAGATAAAGGTATGAACCTGTCAGAATATTGTAGTTTTTCGTTGTTTCGTGTAAAACTGAACATTCTTTGTTTGTTTCTTTAGGCGTTCCTTATGTTATTTCAGCCCAGCCTCACATCCAATTATATGTACAAAATATATGTACAAAATGTATTTCAGCAGATTTCGTGCGTTTTGTGCGTTTTTGTGCATTTTTGTGTGGTTCAATTCGTTCGAAAATACACGAATTTATGTGCTACTTAATTCGTGCGAAAAGACACGAATTTAACCAGTAGGCACACAAGCCTTTGCAACAACCATATACGCGACTATACCTTACCCTAACCTTAACCCTAACCATTCTACTAACTATACCTAACCCTAACTCCAACTGGACCTAACCCTAACCCCCACCCTACGGACGGCCTACGCGCATATGTGTGGAGTGCACCCCCTCCCTTCCCCCCTCCGGTTTCCACGTGTCAGAGATGGAAGTGGATCAACCGACTCAAAACTAGAAACCAAACTCCTAGGTTGCACTATGCTTTCCACATCCGTTGACAAGCGGACCTAGACATCATGACCACACCACTCGATATGGACACATGGCAACCAACCGAGGACCAAACCTGCATAAGGTGCGCAACTCAAGGGATTTTGCCTGATCCTACATCGAGTAATTAAGAAAAATAAATAAATATAAACTATCGTGTCTATATGGTTGTTGAAAAGGCTTGTGTGTAGCTTACTGGTTAAATTTGTGTATTTTCGCACGAATTAAGAAGTACATAAATTCGTGTCTTTTCTCACGAATTAAGCCAAAAAAACGCACAAAAATGCACGAAATTTGCTGAAATGCATTTTGTACCTATATGCACGAATTGATTGTGAGACTGTGTTGGTTATTTACAGTTGAAATCGGAAGTTTACATACACCTTAGCCATATACATTTAAACTCCGTTTTTCACAATTCCTGACATTTAATCAGGAAAAAATTCCGTTTTAGGTCACCACTTTATTTTAAGAATGTGAAATGACAGAATAATAGTTGAGAGAATGATTTATTTCAGCTTTTATTTCTTTCATCACATTCCCAGTGGGTCAGATGTTTACAAACACTCAATTAGTATTTGGTAGCATTGCCTTTAAATTGTTTAATTTGAGTCAAACGTGCTCACACACGCTTTTTCTGTCCTGCCCACAAATGTTCTATAGGGTCGAGGTCAGGGCTGTGTGATGGGCACACCAATATCTTGAATTTCTTGTCCTTAAGCCATTTTGCCACAACTTTGGAAGTATGCCTGGGGTCATTGTCCATTTGGAAGAGCCATTTGCGACCAAGCTTTAACTTCCTGACTGATGTCTGGAGATGTTGTTTCAATACATCCACATCATTTTCCTTCCTCATGATGCCATCTAGTTTGTGAAGTGCACCAGTCCCTCCTGCTGCACAGCACCCCCACAACATGATGCTACCACCTCTGTGCGTCATGGTTGGGATGGTGTTCTTTGGCTTGCAAGCCTTTCCCTTTTTCCTCCAAACATAACGATGGTCATTATGGCCAAGCAGTTCTATTTTTGTTTCATCAGACCAGAGAACATTTCTCCAAAAAATACGATCTTTGTTCCCATGTGCAGTTGCAAACCGTAGTCTGGCTTTTTTTTATAGCGGTTTTGGAGCAGTGGCTTCTTCCTTGCTGAGTCAGGCTTTTCAGGTTTTGTCGATATAGGACTCATTTTACTGTGGATATAGATGCTTTTGTACCTGTTTCCTCCAGCATCTTCACAAGGTCCTTTGTTGTTGTTCTGGGATTGATTTGCACTTTTCGTACCAAAGTACTTCCATCTCTAGGAGACAGAACGCGTCTCTTTCCTGATTGGTATGACGGCAGCAGGGTCCCATGGTGTTTATACTTACGTACTATTGTTTGTACAGGTGAACGTGGTACCTTCAGGTATTTGGAAATTGCTTCCAAGGTAAAACCGAACTTGTGGAGGTCTACAATTTGTTTGCTGAGGTCTTGGATGATATATTTGGATTTTCCCATGATGTCAAGCAAAGAGGCACTGAGTTTGAAGGTACGCCTTGAAATACATCCAATCCAATCCAAATACATCCACCTCCAATTGACTCAAATGATGTCAATTAGCCTATCAGAAGCTTCTAAAGCCATGGCATCATTTTCGGGAATTTTCCAAGCTGTTTAAAGGCACAGTCAACTTAGTTTATGTAAACTTCTGACCCACTGGAATTATGATACAGTGAATTATAAGTGAAATAATCTGTCTGTAAACAATTGTTGGGAAAATGACTTGTGTCATGCACAAAATACATGTCCTAACCGACTTTCCAAAATTATAGCTTGTTAACAAGAAATTTGTGGAGTGGTTGAAAAACGAGTTTTAATGACTTCAACCTAAGTGTATGTATACTTCCGACTTCAACTGTATATATATATATATACAGTACCAGTCAAAAGTTTGGACACAGCTAATCATTCCAGGGCTATTGTTTATTTTTACTATGCTCTACATTGTAGAATAATAGGGAAGGCATCGCATATTTGAAATAACACTTATGGTATCATGTAGTAACCAAAAAAGTGTTAAACAAATCAAAATGTATATTTTGTTTTAGATTCTTCAAATGATCCACCCTTTGCCTTCATGACAGGTTTAATGATGGTGGTGGTGGAGCTGAAGTTGGCTAGCCGGTCTTGATGTTGTTCTCAGTCCCCAGCCCTCTGTAGTCACTGGTTGACTCCTCCACTATCGATGTGTAGCACCCTCTTGGGAGATGCTTCTTCTGCGTAAAGCTCACCCACACATCAGTCCATTGTAACGTCACCTTCTGCCATATGTGGTGACATATGCATACTGCAGTCCTCTCACTTTGGGTGGGGGAAACTAGAAGTGGGTGGTGCTGAATGAATCTTTTGAATGCAAACAGTACACAGCTATAGCTAGTTAGCTAGCTAGCTTAGCAAACCAAACAAATCAATCTGCTTCCATTTCTGCAATTCTGTTGATAGCAATATTTTGAATAACTAAAATAATACATATTTATTATTAAAAAAAATAAACACAGTAAAAACACTTGGTGTTGCTGTAAACCGTGATTATATTGTGTTGATTAGGTTCCTCCTTCCTTCCTGCACTTCCACTGCTGAAGGCACAGTCAAGCAAGTTTGGTGAGACGGGAATGCACTCGAGATGTACTGTATGTAAACGCATCAGGGTGTGTGGTGATCATTGGGGCGCTGCACCAAGGGGGGGGGGGGGTTCTGCACTACCGGAAAGGCCCATCACTATCCACGGACCACCCTATTCTTCTGTAGGCCTAACTTATTTATGATCGTTTCATTATATTGCAAAGTATCGTTAAGAATAATCTCTCGACTAGTATACGGCGGTTCTTTTGGTGGGAGGGGCGGCAGGTATCCTAGTGGTTAGAGAGTTGAACTAGTAACCGAACGGTTGCAATATCAAATCCCCACTGCTGTTCTGCCCCTGAACAAGGCAGTTAACCTACTGTTCCTAGGCTGTCATTGAAAATAAGAATTTGTTATTAACTGACTTGCCTAGTTAAATAAAGTTTTTTGTTTTTAAATAAACAACTATGTCAATAGTATTTGTGCTGTGTATATACAACAAACACAGGATGTCGCTGTTGACCATGAACATTATTTCTAGGAGGAATAATACTGGACTATTCTTGTGAATACTAAAAAAGGAATGGAGTTGAAACCAGTCGTGTGTTTTGGGATGAGAGAAAAATGCTTGTGCGTCCTGGATTACTTGGGTTGTATAAACACGGATTAGCAGAGCTTGTATTATTTTCATTTTTCCCTTTTAGTATATTTTTGATAAGCGTTTAATTGTACAGCCATGGGCCTGTGTGACCACAGAAGACGTGTTGGGATACAATGTCTTCTGCTGCTTTGTTCGTGGGGATTGTGTTCCGGACAGTTCGTGTATTCAGTCTCAGAGGAGGTGGATAAAGGAACATTTGTTGGAAATATCGCCAAAGACCTAAATCTTAACGTGAGGGAACTAGAATCTAGAGAGATTCAGATAGTAACCGGATCCAAACGGAGGTATTTTGATATCGACGTGAAGACTGGCGTTCTTTTTGTCAGTGAGATAATTGACAGAGATGCCATCTGCCCCAACTCCATAACATGCTCCATAGATGTAGAAGCTATCATGAACCATCCCATGCGAATCCATCGGATTGAAGTAAACATTTTGGACATAAATGACAACGCGCCATCATTTCAAGAGCGCATTCACGTTATCAATATGACCGAATATGCCTCTCCAGGTGAAAGATTTCCATTACCACGTGCCGGTGATGCGGACGTTGGCAGTAAATCGATAAAAACCTACAACCTGAGCCCGAATGAATACTTTTCTCTGGATGTACAGAGCGATCAGCATAGTGTGACTGCTGAGTTAGTGCTGCAGAAAGCTTTAGACCGAGAGAAACAAGCTGTAATTAAGCTGATACTGATTGCTGTTGATGGAGGGAAACCTCCACGATCCGGGACTTTAGAGATAATAATTAATGTGATAGATGTGAACGACAACAGCCCGATTTTCACAAAATCTCTGTATAAAGTCCAAGTCTTAGAAAATGTTGCCATTGGAACTTTAGTTCTAATCATAAACGCAACAGACATAGACGAAGCTGCAAACGGTGAGATTGAATACTCCTTCATTAGTAACAGAGAAATGGATCTTCATAGGCTGTTTGCAGTCAATCAGCACACAGGTGAAATAACCATTAAAGGAAGGTTAGATCACGAGGAGAACCCTGCGTTTGAAATTCGTGTACAAGCAAAAGACAAGGGTAATCCACAAAGGAGTGCCCATTCAAAAGTCCTAATTGAAATACTTGATATCAATGATAATACACCCGAGATAGAAATAACATCACTGACCATTGCAGTCAAAGAAGATGCCGAGAAAGGAACAGCAGTGGCTTCATTGAGAATTGGAGACAAAGATGGGAGTAAAAATGGGCTCATCAAAGCATTTGTTATAGGAGATTTTCCTTTTAAATTACAGTCGTCCTATAAGAACTATTATTCTTTGGTGGTAGACGGGCCCCTAGACAGAAAGAGTGCCTCTCTTCATAACGTAACTATTAAAGCCATTGATGAAGGGACCCCACCTCTCTCCAGTACCAGTGTTATTACTGTACACATTTCTGATGTCAATGACAACGCCCCACTCTTTCCGGAGCCCATATTGAACTTTTATATAGAGGAGAACAGTCCAGTGGGGGTTCGTGTTGGCAGCGTGACAGCGAATGACCCGGATATCAATGAAAACTCTCAATTGACGTATACACTATCAAAAAACAAAACATACGCCCGTTTGTCAACATTTCTAAACTTAAATTCTCTAACTGGTGAAATATTCAGCTTACAGTCATTTAACTACGAAGAAGTGAAAACGTTCCAGTTCCAAGTTCAGGCCACAGATTCTGGTGTTCCTCCACTAAACAGCAACGTCACTGTCAACGTTTTTATCCTTGATGAGAATGACAACAGTCCTGTGATTCTCCCGCCCTATTCTGACCACGGCTCCGTTAATTCTGAGAACATTCCTTATTCTGCTGAAGCGGGATACTTTGTGGCCAAGATCAGGGCTGTAGACGCCGACTCTGGTTATAATGCGCTGCTTTCTTATCACATCTCTGAACCAAAGGGGACCAATCTATTCAGAATAGGAACCAACAACGGAGAAATACGGACTAAGAGACGCATGAGTGACAATGACCTAAAAACTCACCCGTTGGTCATTCTGGTGTCTGATAATGGAGAACCTTCCCTGTCTGCGACTGTGTCTATTGATGTTATGGTCGTTGAAAGTACAGATGACACGCAGACAACTTTCAGACAGCTGCCTGTAAAGGAGGAGAGTTTCTCAGATTTAAATCTGTATCTGCTCGTCGCCATTGTGTCAGTATCAGTGATATTTCTACTGAGCCTCATCAGTTTAATAGTTGTGAAATGTCACAGGACAGACAGCAGTTTCAGCAGGTACAGCGCCCCCATGATCACCACCCACCCCGACGGGAGCTGGTCTTACTCCAAATCTACTCAGCAGTATGACGTATGTTTCAGCTCTGACACACTGAAGAGTGACGTAGTAGTTTTCCCCACTCCGTTTTCATCTGCTGATGGGGAGCTGATCAGCATTAATGGCGGGGATACTTTTCAACGGACACGAACGCTTCCTAGTAGTGAGAAGGTAAGCCTTTTTCACTATTCACAATAAGTACTGGATCTGTTAGAATGAGGGTCTATTTAATTCATTCACTGCTTATGGATTTGTTTTTTATAAAAATGTTGTTGGATGATTATTGACAGTTACTTTGAGTACGGTTACATGCACACAATAGTACGATTATTGTGGATAGTCAGATTAATATAATAGTTCGATTAAAACTTTTACATTCTTTGCAAGAAGTACAATTTCCCTAATAATCTTTACAATCAGGCTACCTGATGGCACTCTGATGAATGCAGAAAATCCCCAATGAAAATATACGTTCTACCACATCGACCATGTTATTTTTGGGAAACATATTTAATTCGAAGTTCGACATAATGTTTGTATGTGGAAAAAAACAACTTCTAAGATGCGTACATTCAGTTGTTCCAAACTCACTTCACTCGCGATAAAGAGGGAGGCTCGCTCCGCTGGTGCTAGCACATGCGCAGATCAAACACACAGCTGGAAGGCGGATAAAGGTGTTTACATGTCCTAATAATTCGAAAGATTGCTTAGAAAACCAGATGTTTTAATCGGCGTATGCTTACTTCTATTTTGACCTTATGCTGATTACGATAAACAGAGTAACGTGTTTACATGACTATTGCATAATCTGCCTATTGGCACAATCCGTTTACTATCAAATGATTAGTGTGCATGTAAATGTAAGCCTATAAATTGTCGTCGATTGTGAAGTGATTCAGATTTCACATAACAGCTACTGCTGCTTCGTCATACATGGTGATAGTAGGGCTGTCAATAGCAGGGCTGTCAAACTCATTCCATGGAGGGCCTAGTGTCTGCGGTTTTAGTTTTTTCATTTCAATTTAGACCTAGGTGAAGGGAGTTCTCCAAATGAAATGAAATCAAATGTATTTATAAAGCTTTACATCGGCAGATGTTACAAAGTGCTTATACCTTTGTGGACAGTAGCATAATCACTGATGTATAGTGTAGGCCTATTTCAGCACCACCGGTGTGGATAGCAGCATCAGTTCTGAGGTATTCTATAGGTCTATTTTAGCACCACCAAGCTACAGCAAAACATCAATCAATCAATCAAATGTATTTATAAAGCCCTTTTTACATAAGCCTATGTCAGAAAGTGCTGTACAGAAACCGCAAACAGCAAACAGCAAGCAATGCAGATTTAGAAGCACAGGGGCTAGGAAAAACTCCCTAGAAAGCCCGGAACCTAGGATGAAACCTAGAAAGGAACCAGGCTCTGAGGGGTGGCCAGTCCTCTTCTGGCTGTGCCAGGTGGAGATTATAACAGAACATGGCCAAGATGTTCAAACATTCATAGATGACCAGCAGGGTCAGATAATGATAATCACAGTGGTTGTCGAGGGTGCAACAGGACAGCACCTCAGGAGTAAATGTCAGTTGGCTTTTCATAGCCGATCATTCAGAGTTAAAGACAGCAGGTGTGGTAGAGAGAGAGTCCAAAACAGCAGGTCCGGGACAAGGTAGTATTTCCAGTGAACAGGTCAGGCTTCCATAGCCGCAGGCAGAACAGTTGAACTGGAGCAGCAGCATGACCAGGACTGGGGACAGCAAGGAGTCATCTGGCCAGGTAGTCCTGATGCATGGTCCTAGGGCTCAGGTCCTCCAAGAGAAGAGAGAGCGAAAGAGAGAGAGAATGAGAAAGAGAAAGAGAGAGAAATAATTAGAGGGAGCATAGTTAAATTCACACAGGACACCGGATAAGACAGGAGAAATACTCCAGATATAACAGACTGACTATAGCCCCCCGACACATAAACTATTGAAGCATAAATACTGGAGGCTGAGACAGAAGGGGCCAGGAGACACTGTGGCACTGTCCTGACGATACCCACAGACAGGGCCAAACAGGCGGGATTTAACCCCACCCACTTTGCCTAAGCACAGCCTCCACACCACTAGAGGGATATCTCCAACCACCAACCTACTACCCTGAGACAAGGCAGAGTATTGCCCACGAAGATCTCCCCGACTGCACGAACCCGAGGGGGGCGCCAACGCCGGACAGGAATATCATGTCAGTGACTCAACCCACTCAAGTGACGCACCCCTCCTAGGGACTGCATGGAAGAGCACCAGTAAGCCAGTGACTCAGCCCCTGCAATAGGTTTAGAGGCAGAGAATCCCAGTGGAGAGAGGGGAACCGGCCAGGAAGAGAAACAAGGGAGATCCGTCGCTCCAGTGCCTTTCCGTTCACCTTCACCCTCCTGGGCCAGACTACACTCAATCATAGGACCTACTGAAGACATGAGTCTTCAATAAAGACTTAAAAGGTTGAGACCGAGTCTACGTCTCTCACATGGATAGGTTAACATTATGTTTCCGAATGACATCACCAAGAGGTCAAATATATTGTGAATACAATAGTGGTCCTAAAACGGAACCTTGAGGAACACCGAAATTTACAGTTGATTTTTGAAAAGACAAACCTTCCACAGAGACAAACTGATATCTTTCTGACAGATAAGATCTAAACCATGCCAGAACTTGTCCATGTAGACCAATTTGCGTTTCCAATCTCTCCAAAAGAATGTGGTGATCATGATATCAAAGCAGCACTAAGGTCTAGGAGCACGAGGACAGATGCAGAGCCTTGGTCCAGTATGCAGCTTGAAGGTTTAAAGGCCAAGACAATTTTCATCAATGTGTCAAGAGATATAGTATTAAAACACTTGAGTGTCTCCCTTAATCCGAGGTCCTGGCAGTGTTGTGCAAACTCAGGACAACAGAGCTTTGGAGACATATGCATATTTAAAGAGGAGTCCGTAATTTCCTTTCTAATGATCATGATCTTTTCGTCAAAGAAGTTCATGAATGTATCACTGCTGAAGTGAACGCCATCCTCTCTTGGGGAATGCTGCGTTTTAGTTAGCTTCGCGACAGAATCAAAGTAAATATTGGATTGTTCTTATTCTCCTCAATTAAGTTGTAAGAATAGGATGATCGAGCAGCAGCGAGGGCTCTTCGATACTGCACGGCATTATCTTTCCAAGCTAGTCGCAAGACTTCCAGTTTGGTGTAGTGCCATTTCCGTTCAAATGATCTGGAAGCTTGCTTCACGTCCAGCGTATTTTCCATATACCAGGGAGCTTGTTTCTTATGACAAATGTTTTTTGTTTTTAGGGTGCGACTGCATCTAGCGTTTTATGCAAGGTTACATAACCTTACACGTAAGAGTACAAAAATCATTTAACCACTTAACAGAGCTCTGTTAGGGGGTTAACCGATTTTTGTACTCTTACGTCCTTGGGTAGATGAAGGGAGTCTAGAAGGGCATCAAGGAATCTTTGTGTTGTCCGAGAATGTATAGCACAGCTTTTGATGATCATTGGTTGGGGTCTGAGCAGATTATTTGTTGCGATTGCAAACATAATAAAATTTAACATTAAAAAACATTAAGGGGGGACAAAACTAGGTCAAGAGTATGACTGTGGCAGTGAATAGGTCCGGAGACATGTTGGACAAAACCCATTGAGTCGAAGATGGCTCCGAAAGCCTTTTGGAGTGAGTCTGTGGACTTTTCCATGTGAATATTAGTCACCAAAAAGTAGAATATTATCTGCCATGACTACAAGGTCTGATGGGAATTCAGGGACCTCAGTGAGGAAAGTTGTATATGGCCTAGAAGGACTGTAAACAGTAGCTATAAAACATTATTGAGTAGGCTGCATTTCATGACTAGAAGCTCAAAAGACAAAAACGCAGTAATTTTTCTTTTTTTAAATTGAAATTTGCTATTGTAAATGTTAGCAACACCTCCACCTTAGAGAGTAATAGGATACGGCATGTGTCAAAATTGATTGATTGCTGACAGGTGTCAAAATTGATTGATTGCTGACCTTATGACCTGATGACATGTACTGAATATGTGCCCCCGCCCCGCCCCCCCTGTTCGTGTGGTCATGTGTTAGAGGGTGTTTGAACTTTTGGGGCCCATGCCCCCCTCCACCCCCCAGTTTTATCTCCCTTATGGTTGTTCATGTCACGAACCCAACGCCAAAAGCTTGGAGGATATTTTGGTAGAGGCTCCCGAATGTTTTAACGGATTTCTGTGTACAAGCGAGGGCCATATTTCGTACATATTCAACCCGGAGGAATCTACGGTCAAGGGACCTTGTTTCTAACACACACACACACCCACACACATTCCTTGTTTCTCACACACACCCACACACACCCACACACACACACACACACATATTCAGGTCTTAAAAATGGCTTGTTCTGGACATTTATAATGCTGAGGCCCCAGCGCTATCTATATCCCCAGACATTCCTGCTTCATAGATAACAACCATAAGGGAGATAAAACTGGGGGGTGGAGGGGGGCATGGGCCCCAAAAGTTCAAACACCCTCTAACACATGACCACACGAACAGGGGGGGGGGGCGGGGCGGGGGCACATATTCAGTACATGTCATCAGGTCATAAGGTCAGCAATCAATCAATTTTGACACCTGTCAGCAATCAATCAATTTTGACACATGCCGTATCCTATTACTCTCTCACCTTTGTGGAATGCGCGGGGGATATGGTCACTAGTGTAACTGTCACGTTCTGATCTTAGTTCTTTTGTTATGTATTTGTTTTAGTAATGTCAGGGCGTGAGTTGGGTGGGTTGTCTATGTTCCTTTTTCTATAATTTGGGATTTCTGTGTTTGGCCTGGTATGGTTCTCAATCAGAGGCAGCTGTCTATCGTTGTCCCTGATTGAGAACCATACTTAGGTATCCTGGTTTCACTTTTGAGTTGTGGGTGATTATTTTCCGTGTCAGTGTTTGTTTCCACACGGAACTGTTTCGGTTTTGTTTTTTCACGTTGTCGTTTATTGTTTTGTTCAGTGTTCTTATTAAAAACCAAGATGAACACTTACCACGCTGCGTATTGGTCCGATCTTTGCTCATAATCTTGATGTGATTGGCCTGACTGAAACATGGTTTAAGCCTGATGAATTTAAATGAGGCCTCATTTAAATTCATCAGGCTTAAACCATGTTTCAGTCAGGCCAATCACATCAAGATTATGATCAGTGATTAGTTCATTGACTATAACGACATTGGAAGTGAGGGATCTAACATTAAGTAGCCCTATTTTGAGATGTGAGATATCACAATCTCTTTCGAATAATGACAGAAATGGAGGTCTTTATTCCAGTGAGATTGCGAAGGCGAACACAGCCATGTTTAGTTTTGCCCAGCCTAGATCGAGGCACAGACACGGTCTCAATGGGGATAGCTGAGCTGACTACACTGACTATGCAAGTGGCTCCACTAAGCTGGCAGGGTGGCTAACAATCTGTTGCCTGGCCTGCACCCTAACTCATCGTGGGGCGAGAGGAGTTAGAGTCCTGTCTATGTTCATATATAAGATGAGAGCACCCATCCAGCTAGGATGGAGTCCGTCACTCCTCAGCAGGCCAGGCTTGGTCCTGTTTGTGGGTGAGTCCCAGAAAGAGGGCCAATTATCTACAAATTCTATTTTTTGGGAGGGGCTGAAAACAGTTTTCAACCAGCGATTGAGTTGTGAGACTCTGCTTTGGAGCTCATCACTCCCCCTAACTGGGAGGGGGCCAGATACAATTTCGTGACCTCTGACTGTTTCATCCTAACATCGTTGGTGCCGACGTGGATATCAATATCCCTAAACTCTCTACACTAGTTTTAGCCTTAGCCAGCACCATCTTCAGATTATCCTTAACGTCGGTAGCCCTGCCCCCTGGTAAACAGTGTATTATCGCTGGATGATTATTTTTAAATCTAATACTACGGATAATGGAGTCGCCAATGTCTATGGTGTTCAATTTGTCAGAGCTATTGGTGGGAGGCTTCGGCGTCTCAGACCCCGTAACGGGAGGAGGGGAGACCAAAGAAGACTCGGACTCTGACTCGGACTAGTTGCTTAATGGTGAGAACCGGTTGAAAGTTTGTCGGCTGAATGAGCGACACCGGTTGAACATTCCTACAGCATTTCCCTCCAGAAGTCATGAGAAAATTGTCCGGCTGCTGGGACTGTGCGAGGGGATTTATACTACTTTCTGTACTTAATGCTGGCACAAACGCTGTTTCATCCTTTCCTACACTTACATTACCTTTGCGTAACGATAGCTTCTAAAGCTGGGCTTGCAGCACGGCTATCCTCGCCTGGGCTGCCTCGCCATAAGGCGATGGTTCTCCTGTAAATTATGAGTACAGCGACTGCAGTTAGAGTCATAATGTTAATGTTACTGCTTAGCTTCGGCTGGTGGAGGTCCTGTAGAACCATGTCCAGATAAAGCGTCCGGAGTGAAAAAGTTGAATGAAAAACGTTGAACGAGGGAAAAATGTAAAATATAAAATGTCAATTAAAAAGTAAAAACCGTAAAGTTGGCAGGTAGCAAAGAAATGTTAGCAACAAACCGCACAGCAGCACATAAACAAGTCCACAAGTCTACATCAGCATTTTGCACTCTCCTAATTGACTGTTATTTGTCAAACATAGATCAACACAAACCTCAGCCTTTCCATTCTTACCACATTTATATAGGCTTTAAGATTATATTGAAGGTTATATTGCTTTACTGAACTTTCCTGAACTGAACTTTAATCAGGTTGGTTCCAGATGAATGGGAACATCGTCATAAACCAAGTTTCCATCCACAGTTTTTATGTGAGTAAGTTATAACATATACAACAAATTATGAAAGCTGTGATGGAAACATGAAGTTTCGGTACAGTTTTATAAATCCCAACAGATAATATGTTCGTTTGACATGGTGGGATGTTTTTCTGTCGGTAAAATGCATTATGCGAGAAATGTGTGCCTTTATGCGCAAATATTGATACCGTATAATAACCATCATATCTAAGTAATTTGGAGTCACGTTATTATATGGCGTGTGGTACTCCCACTACGATTTAGGAAACGATACAGTTTATTAGGCTACAGATGAAACTTCTTTCCAATAAATATTGAGGGTCTTATTCTGAGGATCAATGATTGACTGCGTTTGACAAATATAAATATTCTAGCTCTTATCCATAATAATCTCATAATATAGACTATACTGCACATCCTACCTGCACTGTAGGCTACCTGAGATCTGTTGGCCAGAGCACACCTGCCAAGACCAGAGTAGGCACATTTGCAATTTATCGCAGCGTTTTTTGTGACGAAACTATCGTTAGAGTTGAAAACGCCATGGAAACATATTAAACACGATATTTTTTTTTAGGTACATGAAAACTTCAGCGAAAAAGTACTTTTTGTTTGCACTACATCATCACGCACTGATTTTTATTAGCACAAAGTCCATTTGGGGGGAAAAACACCACTGTTGGGAAAATGCATATTTTCTTTATGTGGATTCTAGTATTCACATTAAAATAAAAAATTGGATGGAAACCTAGCTATATCCTCACTTTCCCATTGATCTCCAATGAGCTATTGTGTGTGTGAATAAATAGGTTTCCATCCAATTGGCAACAAATTTGAATGCGAATATTCTAAAATCTGCATAAAAACAATATGCACATTTCCCCACCAGAGATGTTTCCATCAAATTGACTTGTTGCCGATAAAAGGCCGTGCCTGATGAAGTAGTGGATATAAAAATTACTTTTGCGGTTAAACTCCTAAGTAAGGATAAAAAAATACAAGTTAAATGGTTTTGTAAACAAAATGTTTTGTGTCATATAGCGATTGTGCTCACACCGGTATTGGCACGTGAGCCTAAAGGTGTCTACATGCTTACCAGTGAAAACAGTTCGGAAGAGTTCGTGCATACATTATGACGACATTTGGTGAAGTTTTTGTTTGTTTTGGAATTCATTGAGGGATTTTTCGACTGTTCGGAACACAAAACATTTTCTGGAGGCATGTCCTTTCGGCGATGATTGGTCAACAGCAGGGATACTTCAATAAAGTCTTTGTAGTCATTCAACGAGAGACGACTCGTTTTCATGCACATTTTTTCCATTGAGAAATACTGCACCAAACATCTTAGTTCGAAAAATTTATGACAGATTTCTTGAGTTATCTCAGACTAATTTGGACTATTTTGGCTACCGTCTCAAAATTGACAAATCAATCAAATGTATTTATAAGGCCCTTCTTACATCAGCTGATGTCACAAAGTGCTGTACAGAAACCCGGCCTAAAACCCCAAACAGCTAGCAATGCAGGTGGAGAAGCACGGTACTACTGTTTTTTCCCCTAGTTTTTCAAGCAAAGGTCTTTTAATAAGGCACTTTGCGAGATCTCTCTTTCGGTTTGCCTAGCTGAGTCTGGCTAGGTGCCAGCCGAACTGAAGCCTGCTGAATCATTTAGCCAACGGCTCACACATATAGTGTGGGTATAGCCTATATGATACGATTATAATGGACAAAAGAGCGAGATAATTTGTATTTGTCAAATGGCAGCCAAGAATCAATCATCATGTCACCAGAATAAGACCCTTGATAGCATCACTTTCACCAGGATGTGAAGTTCATCATCATTTATTTCATCTGTACCCTAACAAACTGCATGGCCACTGTGGATGGGTCAGTCACAGATCTGCGGCCTATTTAATTCACAAGTCAACCTCCATATAATCATGTTAACCTTTATTTGCATGCTCTGTGTTTGGTCTGTGTCTGTGTTTGTCACAGCTTGTGTAGCCATCCTGTCATGGCCTCTCAGGGAACATATAGCTGTCATTCTAGACTGTGACAATGCATTCAACAATGTATACTGATCCAGTTAATTCAAACTTACATGTAAACTTCCCATTGGCATCAATGCATGATTTCAGCTTATACCATGGCATTGTTGAATACCCCTTTCTGATTGGCATGAAGGGCATTCTAGAGAGTGCATTATTTCCCTATAATTGCCTATACTCTATGCCACTGAGCTCAGCTCTGACTGTGTGTTGTGGTTCTCACTGAGGATAGGTAATGATAGCATGTTTCTGTAATGCCATCCCATGGGTCAGTTGTACATGAGTCCTTAACAGAGGACATGGATGACTCCAGCTGTAAGTGGGTCAGGCCTGTGGTTCCGCCTGGCCCATCTGGCAGAGAGAGATACATGGATTAGAGGGTCTTGGGTCTGCAAGCCGGAGCACTGGAGCAATCCCACTTGCATTATGTGTGGAAGGCTGCATTGAGAGCGATACTGCAGCCTCGCTCCCCAGAGAGACATGCCTGGGGTAGAGCCCTGCTCCTCTTTCTCTGTCTTTCTCTGTCTCCCTTTCTCTCTCTCTCTCTGTCTCTCTCTCTGTCTCCCCCTCTCTCTCATTTTTCTCTCTCTCCCTGTCTCTTTCCCTTTATTTTCTCTCTGTTTTCACATATTTCACAGTGTCTTCTATCACCATATAGAATCAGGATCTCATTAAAAGTGTTCTACCCTTTTTTTTCTCTAACTCTATGTAAGTACCTCTAGAGTCAGTCTTACACAGAGCCCACTTCTATGTTGGGTGACTGGGATGAGGATTATGATTAAGACATTTTTTCACTTGTTGACCTTACAGAGGAAGTATGTCTCACACAGAGATAACACCTCTCACAAAGTGGCTGTATATGTCAATATTTCACTTACTTTTTATCCCATCCTAGTTGAAATTGAGAGTGTATGGTACATTCTTATTGTGAGATTTGATTTCCCCAGTCCACTTCCTGAGCTGTTGTCTGATAGATTACATTTCCCTGGGAGTCATACTGCTGGTGCTCTGGGGCGCCACAGGGACAATTACCCATGCTATATTAACACTATTGTTCAGATAGCGTCCCCGAAAATTGTGAGTTTCTAAACTTTGTCTGTCTTTAGTTAGTAGTGCTGTAGGGCTGTCTCAGGAAGAGAGAAAATCAAGTCCCTGCAGTGCAGCAAAGACAGAGAGGAGAGGAGAGGAGAGGAGAGGAGAGGAGAGGAGAGGAGAGGAGAGGGAGAGGAGAGGAGAGGAGAGGAGAGGAGAGGAGAGGAGAGGGAATAGAAGAGACAGGATATCCTTTCATGCCTTCTGCTTTTGTTTGTACCTTAAGCGAGCCTGCTCCAAATGCCCAAGGGAATTCAGGAAGAATTTTACAATCATATTAATAGACTGATATATTTGGAAACATATGTGTTTAATTTATGCTGAGTACTGCTTTAAGGAGGGTGTGTAATGTGATATGCAGAGACACACACGCATTCTCACACACATGCACACACATTGGCTTGCAGGCTGTGTAGGATGCCTGCCAGTAATATTCCACTCTGTATTTCTCCACTGCACCACTGAAGCCAGATATAGGGCTATGCTGGGGGAAAGGTGTGGCTTCAGATACACACACTGTCACATGCAGGTCTCTCTCTGTCTTTTCTCATCTCCATCTTCTTGTATTGTGTCCTTTCCTACCCCATTCTCTTCCTATTTCCCTTTTTTCTCTCTCTTTTCGCCATCTCTCTCCTCTCCGTGCCACATCACCTGTGTGTTGCTTGGATAGATGAATCACAAATGTCAACTCTTCTATCGGTCATGCATCTCTTTATGTATTATTCAGCATGGCCAGTGGGGAGGCAGCAGCATCCCTCTTACAAAAATGGTAATCCGTAGCCATCTATCTACCGTTATACAACCATCATTAGTCCACCCTCATCCATTAGTCTGCTCACATCCAAAGGTCATGGGTCAGACCCAAAGGCATAACATCATTACAGATCAGTACGAGAGAGAGAGAGTAAGAGAGAGAGTGTGTGTGTGAGAGAGAGAGAGAGAGAGAGAGAGAGAGAGTGACTGACTGACTGACTGACTGAAAGATTGATGGATAGATAGGATGAACACACACAGAGCTACACCTAAATATCCCTTTATCTGTACTATATCACTGCTGTAAGTATGTGATGTGTTTCTAGTCATGTCATTGTCTTCTAAGATGTACAATATGTTCTTTATTATGCATTTCTATAGCTGCAAGGCCCAGGTCATGATAATCTAGTGTTTCGATCAGTCAGTCTTTTGCATGGCTTGGCTGGTATGTTTCTTTGGAGGGCTGCAGGTGGCAGACCAAGCTAAGCCGAGCTGGGTGCATTGGTTGCTAGCAAGTTCACTGGCGCCCTCTGTCTGTGTAGTGGTGGTGATGGAAGGGGGAAGGATGGGAGTTGTCTCTGGAAGTGTCTTTAGAAGGCTCCAATTTTGGATGTCTTACTCAGCCAAGAGATCTATCCATTAGAACTCCTCAGTGCTTGAAATTGTTTGTAGAGTTCTACCTTTTGTACATGTCACTGATCCCCCACAATCTCTGTGTGATGGGATGTTCTCTTTACCATGTTATGCATCAGCAGAGACACAGACAAAGATAAACACTCACTCAAGGCATTCTGGTTTATATTACTATGTCATAATAAATCCAGTTGACCTTGGAGGTCATGTATATGATGCACATTTCTGAAATGAAACAGCTACATTCATCTGCTGCCACATTCTGTGCAAGTCAGGATTTATCTCCTTGTATAATGTCCACTACCAGCTAGTTTTGTATGAGTAAGTTACTGTTCAGGTTATTGTACAAAAACAAACCAATCTCTCATGAGTACATGTGTAGTTGTTGGTTAAATGTAATATTCATTGTCACATGCTTGACGTAGATATACAGTACCAGTCTGGTCACACCTACTCATTCCAGGTTTGTCCTTTATTTTTGACTATTTTCTACATTGTAGAATAATAGTGAAGACATCAAAACTCTGAAATAACACATGGAATCATGTAGTAAACAAAAAAGTGTTAAACAAATCAAAACATTTGTTATACTTGAGATTCTTCAAAGTAGCCACCCCTTGCCTTGATGACAGCTTTGCACACTCTTGGCATTCTCTCAACCAGCTTCATGAGGTAGTCACCTGGAATGCATTTCAATTAACAGGTGCATTGTTAAAATTTAATTTGTGGAATTTATTTCCTTCTTAATAAGTTTGAGCCAGTCAGTTCTAGGGGTGGTATACAGAATATAGCCCTATTTAGTTAAATACGAAGTCCATATTATTGCAAGAACAGCTCAAATAAGCAAAGAGAAACGACAGTCCATCATTTCTTCAGTCAATCCGGAAATGTTCAAAAAGTTTCTTCATGTCCAGTTGCAAAAACCATCAAGCGCTATGATGAAACTGGCTCTCATGAGGACCGCCACAGGAAAGGAAGACCCAGAGTTACCTCTTCTGCAGAGGATATGTTCATTAGAGTTAACTGCACCTCAGATTGCAGCCCAAATTTAAAAGCTTCACAGAATTCAAGTAACAGACACATCCCAACATTAACTGTTCAGAGGAGACTGTGTGAATTAGGCCTTCATGGTCGAATTGTAGCAAAGAAACCATAACTTAAGGACACCAATATGACGATGAGACTTGCTTAGGTCAAGGAACACAAGCAATGGACATTAGACCGGTGGAAATCTGTCCTTTGGTCTGATTAATCAAAATGTGAGATTTTTGGATCCAACTGCTGTGTCTTTGTGAGATGCAGAGTAGGTGAACGGAAGGTCTCTGCATGTGTGGTTCCCACCGTGAAGCATGGAGGTGGTGTGATGGTGTGGGGGTGCTTTGCTGGTGACACTGTCACTGATTTATTTAGAATTCAAAGCACACTTAACCAGCATGCCTACCACACCATTCTGCAGCGACACACCATTCCATCTGGTTTGCACTTTTTATTTAATTTTTTATTTAACCTTTATTTAACTAGGCAAGTCAGTTAAGAACAAATTCTTATTTACAATGACGGCCTACCCCAATTGTGTGCCGCCATATGGGTCTCCCAATCACGGGGGCTTGTGATACAGCCTGGAATCGAACCAGGGTTTGTAATGATGCCTCTACCACTGAGATGAAGTGGCTTAGACCGCTGCGCCACTCGGGAGCCCTTAGGTGGACTTTCATTGGTTTTTCAACAGGATAATGACCCAAAACACACCTCCAGGAAGTGTAAGGGCTATTTGACCAAGAAGGAGAGTGATGGAGTGCTGCATCAGATGACCTGGCCTCCACAATCACCCAACCTCAACCCAATTGAGATGGTTTGGGATGAGTTTGACCGCAGAGTGAAGGAAATGCAGCCAACAAGTGCTCAGCATATGTGGGAACTCCCTCAGGACTGTTGGAAAAGCATTCCTGGTGAAGCTGGTTGAGAGAATGCCAAGAGTGTGCAAAGCTGTCATCAATGCAAAGGGTGGCTACTTTGAAGAATCTCACATATAAAATATATTTAGATTTGTTTAACACTTTTTTGGTTACTTCATGATTCCATATGTGTTATTTCATAGTTTTGATGACTTCACTATTATTCTATAATGTAGAAAATAGTACAAATAAAGAAAAACCCTGGAATGAGTAGGTGTATCCAAACTTTTGACTGGTTCTGTATAATAGCACATACTTAGGAACTAATATACCTGAATTGCTCCTCTGATAGCTAGATATATTGAGGTGTTCGGATAGACAGGGCAGAATTCAGCAGGCACTGTGAAATGTGCACTATGTTGGAACCTCATACAATACTGCAGTGAGTAATGGACACTAGAGGGCACCCAATGTCAGATCTAGTCTGTGATCACACCCTTCAGCTGCAGGCTGCGGCAGTGTCCAGTCTCGGCTTGAGAACAAGAGAGGGGGAGAGAGAGCTGGATAAATAACTGGAACAAGTGGGAGAATGGAGTTTGATAAAGGGAGAGATAGAGAGAGATCGAGAGAGAGAGTTTGTCTTGAGTGGTCCGTGTAGCTGTCGTGCCTGTATCTGGTTGTGTGTCCTCAGTTGCTCTTGCTGGGGGTGTTGTTCTGCTGTGGTGGGGGCTGTCTGTCTGCTCTTGCTGAGGGCGCTGTTCTGCTGTGGTGGAGGCTATCTGTCTGGTCTAGTTGAGGGTGCTATTCTTCAGTGATGGGGGCTGTCTGTCTGCTGTTGATGAGGGCGCTGTTCTGGTGTGGTGGGGGCTGTCTGTCTGCCGTTGGTGCGGGCGCTGTTCTGCTGTGGTGGGGGCTGTCTGTCTGCCGTTGGTGAGGGTGCTGTTCTGCTGTGGTGGGGGCTGTCTGTCTGCTGTTGGTGAGGGCGCTGTTCTGCTGTGGTGGGGGCTGTTTGTCTGCCGTTGGTGAGGGTGCTGTTCTGCTGTGGTGGGGGCCGTCTGTCTGCCGTTGATGAGATGGAGTGCATGTCTGAACTCTGGTGTCTCGACCGCTTTGGGTGTGAGTTCAGATCCCAAAAAGAATGTACCACTTTCTGGAGTTCATAGGTCATCATTATCTTGTGTCAACATGAAGGGGAATGGAGCGAAGCCATAAGCCTTTAATCCACTTAGACAGACCCCAACCCCCCATCTCACTGTCCTGTGTCCTCCCCTGTTCATCTCGCTCTATCTATATGTATCTAGTTGAAATTCAAATAAGCTTTATTGACAGGAGAGGTACCATCCAATGTTGCAAAAAGCCATTTATAGTACACAGAAATAACACATAAGACATTGCACAAGTAATCAAAATACCACACAGAATAAAATAATGGACTGGAAATGGATGTTCATTCCCAACTCTATGCTCGCTCTCTCTCTCTGTCTCTCTCGTTATTTCATTCTCACTCGAAGAAGTATTTATATTTTCAATTTGTGTTTGCACAGAATCATTTTGAATTTTCTGAGAGGCACAGTTCTGGGACGCAAAGACAACCCCCTGACAGTTTTGCATTAACTTTTTGTATGTTGTGTTTTGGAATTTGCTATTTTTATAGAACAGGAGAAATGTACCTATCTCTTTTACTCACACTTCCGAGATCTCTTTCACACACTGTATCTACAGTATATGTGTACTCTTTATTGTGTTTCTGTCTTTCCATCTTTCTATGTCACTCTCTTCACCTCTCACTATACAGTATCTCTCTTCCTGTCTGTGTCAGATATCTTCCTGGTCTTGTTGATGAAAAGCAGACCCAGGTCATTAGAACAGTGTCACTTAGTGTTCCTGTGAAATGTGCTCTGGACCTGTCGTTCTTGACTCACTTGGAAGGGTTGTGTTTTATATACACAGTGAGGATGATATATCTCAATCAGAGTCTACAACAGGAAATGGCTCTTATTTACAACATGGACAACAGATGGGGCAGCTGCCTGACAAGCTCCTTAAAAGAGACAATTAGATCGACAAGATTTAAGACATGAGCCAGAAGAGGTACTTTTCCCTGCTGCAGGAGCCAGGTGGAAGGATTGTGCTGCTGTGTGTGTAATTGATAGGATTGTGCTGCTGTGTGTGTAATTGATAGGATTGTGCTGCTGTGTGTGTAATTGATAGGATTGTGCTGCTGTGTGTGTAATTGATAGGATTGTGCTGCTGTGTGTGTAATTGATAGGATTGTGTTGTTTTTCAGGCTGTGATAACCAGTCCCTCCAGCTGAAAGACTAAATGTCATTTTGTTTTCTAATCTCATGTCAACAGATGAAAATCAGGATATAAAACCAGGAGATGACTTATTCATTACATTATTTAGTTACTGCTACCCTTATTTGTTAGTGTAAAGTTGGGAAATTATGCAAACTGTCTAAGTAGAACCATTCCAGATGTCATTTTCCCTTTGGTTCTTCAGTATCCAACACCATGACATGACATGATTGATAAAGGTTTATTGCTGGTGTGCATCAACAGAATCTCTAGAATAGATTGGCTACGTTAGATATGTCTAGGTGACCTTTCCACCCAGTATTCCTTTGCGAGTCCAGCTCAGAGTTGTTGTTTCCTCTTCTTGTGATGGGGTCAGGGTGTCTTGGTCAGCCAGAGTCGTTAGGATGTGGGTTACCCATTGCATGAGGCGAGGACTGCGGATATGGGCTGGCTGCTCAGTGCATCAGTGACCTGTAGTCCGCTGCTTACTGCAGGAATAATTCACCCAGATCCCAAGATCCCCTGATTCGCTCGGAATCATCTGTCCTCACAATGACACATAGCCTTGCTTGGGTTTAGACTTACAAGTCCATGGACCTGTGTTGGAGATAATGGGCTTTTCGGTAATGAGTCAGAGGCGTTCTCTCTTTCTCTCAAACACACACACACACACACACACACACACACACACACACACACACACACACACACACACACACACACACACACACACACACACACGTCGCAACATCAAAAGTAAACAAACAGTACCTTTCACATTTGAGTTTACCTTATAAGCTCATAGAGTGTGTAACACAAGCAAATCATTCCATTAGATATAGCTAAAGCTATTGACACACTGACTTCACTGCTCTCGGTACAAAATGTATTGAGCATCATTAACTTTGGTACTCAAGTTGTGATTTAATGCGTCACCTGAATTTATTTCACTGAAGTCAGCGCCCCAAACAAAGTGTTTCTCTGCAAATACATGACATTGGCAACACACTATCATCTTGAAGTCTTGTGCCCTCCTGCTTTAACCACAGAAAGAAGCTTCTTCCTTTTCTGTAGGAAACCACTTGGCCTACAGATGTAGGATCTTAATTTGATCACCCTGTTCCAGGTGAATTGCAGGAAAACAACTTGTAGTGTATTTGAAGTTTAAAAAGGCTTCTGAAGTTTGTAATTTTCACTTTGTAATGTCAAACTTGATTTTCCCTTACAAAAAAATTATCAACCCCAACAAAAATGTACATGAATTATAATCCACATAATAATTCACATTTCCTGTTGCTGCAGGATTATATTCCGGCTGTAAAAAACTGGCTCAAATTAAGATGCTACATCTGTATTTGTTTTCTTGGATGGTAAAGGTTAATTAATTATATGTTAATTATATGCTGGAGCAGGTTTGTATTGGCGATTTAGCAACTTCAAGATATTACTAGTCCAAAACTGACAGTATATGACTGACTTTGTGTTAACTTGCTCAATGAGAAAGTAAACTACTGCATTAAAATCCATAACATTACAGTGAATTCTGCCTGTGCCATAAAACATGTATGCCTACAGATGTTATAGACAGATGTTTTAAGGTATCTGCCCAGTAATAGGCCTACCACATGTTCCCCATTCGCCAACTCTTGAGCACGGGACTCAATTGTCACTCTGAATAGACAGTAGTTTCAGAGTGACAGATTCATGTACTCTAATTTTGTTGATGGATGCACAGAGAGCGTGCCTGGGGCATGCTGGCCAATATGGTCTGCACCGTCTCGTGTAAATCTGTTAACATTTTGACAATGATGAGGATGATTATAATAATGTTGATGATGATGATGAAGATGAGGATTATTATTGTGATGATGATGTGGAAAGTGATGGTGATGATAGTTAGGATGATGGTGGAGAAAATAAGCGGGTTCCGCGTGCACAGTGGTGATACAGAGAGGGAATGAGACGTTGGGTTTATTGGGGACACCACGGGCATTTTAGATGGGATTATTTGAGTTGACACTGAAGTCTAGCACAGACAGCGATCCCGGTGTTAGAGGTTGTGGATGTAAGGGCGATGCCAGTGATCTGCATCGTTATATGCCTTTCCCAAATGTGGAGGTGCAGGGTGCGCTATAGCAGAGGACATAGCTATTAGAGCTGCTTTAGGGGAAGCCGCCATGCAGCGGTTCAGGTTCAAACAAATCAGGGCAATGACAGTCCCCAAAACGTGCCACGTTTGAGAACGGCTACCTGTTGTAAAATTTGACTGCAGGGTTTTGCGTCGCAGCATGAGGCAGGCTAATTGCAAATTTGATATCATGATTAAAAAAAGACTAGAGAATAATTGGTGGGACAACCCAAATTAACAATTTAATTTTAAACCATACAGCTGTGCTGGTTTTCCATATCCATTTAAACGAGTGATGTATTGCAGTGGTGACTCAAATTATCATGTGCACAGACACGGTAAATGGCCATACATTAAACCAATCTAAAGCGGTGGATTTGTATTCAGTTCTGTTATTGTTCTTAATTAAGGTACTGATATGTGAAATGGAGCCAACCGTCTTTGAGCACACGGACCCTCCCCCGCTGCTCTGCACCGACACCATCACATTGAGCACTGGAGGTAGAAAGAGAGACACAGGGAGAAATTGATGGGGACGCGGGGGAGGTTGCACCAGTGGGGAAGGAGAAGAAGAGAAAGAGAAAGAGAAAGATAGAGAGAGAGAGAGAGACCGTTGCGCGCGAGAGCGAGATACGCAGCACCAGTGGCAGGGAAACACACCCGTCAGCCGCGCGCTGAGGGGAGAAAAAATACATCACGGACAAAGACAACATGGATGCGTTGGAGAAGTATCCATTCAAACAGATAACGGAATGGATGTGCCGTTCCTCCTGCACTTAACGGGGTACCAATGATCTTATTTTAATGCGGTGGTGGGAGGCGAGGTACTGCAAGCTAAAAAGGCGGAAAGCTGTATTTAATCCGTCTGCGGATCCCATGAGCTTGCAATGGCTTTTACGAGGATATGTAACTGTATAGGAAACAATGTGGCTCTTTCTTTTGTTGTATTTTTCTTATTTTGTGGCCTTTCACTTGGACAACTACGGTACTCCATTCCCGAGGAATTAGAAAATGGAGCGGCGGTGGGGGATCTTGTGCAGGATTTGGGGTTGGATATCCGAAAGCTCTCAAATCGAAAGATAAAGGTAACCTCCACCACTGGAAAACGGTATGTGGATGTCAATCCCAAAAATGGAAAATTAATTGTCACTGAAAGAATCGACAGAGAGACGTTGTGTGATTTAAGCAGCACCTGTCTTATACATTTAGAGGTGCTTGTTGAAAACCCATCCGAGGTGCACAATGTTGAGGTGGAGATTGTGGATGCTAATGACAATGCGCCGAAGTTCCCTAGAGATGAGTATCAATTGGAAATGACAGAATCGGCTTTACCAGGGTCTCGTTTCCCCATTGAGAATGCCCTGGATCCGGACGTGGGATCCAACTCCGTTCGTCTATATCGACTCAGCCCAAACGAACACTTCGCGCTGGATTCCAACAAACCCTCCATCAACAGCAAGCACATTGAGCTCGTGCTTAAAAAGCCCCTTGACCGCGAGCTGGCGCCTTACCACCAATTAATTCTGACTGCTGCTGATGGCGGAACACAAGCAAAAACCGGTTCAGCTAAAATTAATGTGCGAGTCCTGGACACCAATGACAATGTCCCTGTATTTGACAGCTCAGTGTACAAAGTAAAATTGTTAGAAAACTCACCAACAGACACACTGGTCATCAAATTGAATGCCACAGACCTTGACGAGGGTACCAATGGTGAGGTGTATTATTCTTTCAGCAGCTACACATCTGAGAGAGTCAGACAGATGTTCAGCATGGACAGCAACACGGGAGAGATCAGAGTGAGGAGCAATGTGGACTATGAAGAGACCAACTCTTATGAGATGTATATCCAGGCCATGGATAAAGGCCCTGGTGCTGTGGCAGCCCACTGTAAGGTGGTGGTGGAGGTGGTGGATGTGAATGACAACGTCCCAGAGATAGTCCTGTCTTCTCTCTCCAGCCCAGTGAGGGAGGATGCCCGGGCTGACACCGTGGTGGCCCTGATCAGTGTCACAGACCGGGACTCTGGTGCTAACAAACAGGTGAGCCTAGAAATACCCCTGGGCCTCCCCTTCAAGATCAAGTCCTTTAGAAACTACTACACCCTGGTCACCTCCGCCTTCCTGGACCGTGAAACCACCGCTGCCTACAATGTCACCCTCAGCGCCACTGACGCCGGCACCCCACCCCTCTCCTCCCAAAAGACCATACAGGTGGATGTGGCTGATGTGAATGACAACCCGCCACGCTTCGAGCAGACCTCCTACACGGTCTATGTGACGGAGAACAACGCCCCCGGGGCCTCGCTGTGCACTGTGAAGGCCCAGGACTCAGATGTCAACGAGAACGGACGCATCACCTACACTGTCCTCAATGACAACAACCACGGGATCCCTGTCACCTCTTACGTCTCTGTGAAGGCCGAAACGGGAGAGGCCTACGCCCTGCGCGCCTTTGACTATGAGTCACTCAGGGAGTTCCACTTCCAGGTCAAAGCTCAGGACGGGGGCATTCCACCCCTCAGCCGGGTGGCCACTGTCTACATCTATATCATGGACCAGAACGACCACGTGCCTGAGATCGTCAATCCCCCAGGCAACGGTACGCGCTCCACAGAGACAGTCCTGAAGAACGCTGAGGCTGGCGCCCTGGTGACCAAGGTGGTGGCGTACGACGCAGATACAGGTCCCAATGCCTGGCTGATCTATGTGTTGGATCAGTGCACAGACTTGGAACTGTTCAAGGTGCATGAACACACGGGGGAGATCCGCACCACACGCAGGGTCTTGGAGGACAACTCCACCTCCTTCAGCATGACGGTGCTGGTAAGGGACCACGGCCAGCCGCCTCTCTCCTCCACTGCCACTGTCAATGTGGCTGTCATGGAGGTGCCACCCAAGGTGGCCCCTGACCCTAAGAGGGTCATCCGGCCCCACAGCACCCTGCTCTTTTCTAATTTGACCCTCTATCTGATCGTCGCTCTGAGCGCCACCACCTTTGTGTTCCTGGTAACTGTGGTGGTGCTGGCCATCGTGCGCTGCCATGCCTACTGCACCCAGCCTGGTTCTTGCTCCCCCTGCTGCGTATCCCAAAAGACCCCCCCTGACGGCGGGAGCAGCAGTATAGTAGGTGGTGGTGGGGGACAACCAAATAACAATGTGGCGCTGCGGAGAGACCTCAAGGTGGAGCCTCACTACATTGAGGTGCGTGGGAATGGCTCTATGACCAAGACCTACTGCTACAAGACCTGTCTGACGGCCACCTCAGGCAGCGACACCTTCATGTTCTACAACACAGGCCGGCCCATTAGCGGCACCTGGGGTTCTGAGCGCTTCTTCACAGGAGGTAGTGGGTTTGTACGGAGACTAAGCATGCCCGACGCTTCACTGCAAGTCTGCCCAGAGGTGCGTCATATTTTTCCTCTTCTTTTAAGCCAAATGACTAACAGGTCATACATGGCATAACAGAAGTATTGCCTCACAATCTGCCACCTCTCCAGATTACATACTAGGCCAGGGGTGTCAAGCATACAGCCTGCTGGTGGTTTGAGTACAGAAATGATTTAAAAACGATATGCTTTTCTCAATATACTTTAAAATGACTAAAACCAAATTGAAAGTGTGTAGAAATGATAATGGACCTACATTTATAATGTTTCTTGACTGTGTCCAGCTCACTAATAATCACAGAAATTAAAGGTAGAAAGTATAAAAAATGTAAAAAACAAAGGATAGAGGGCTGTCTTTTGCAAATTTCGATGGTGAGGAAAAATGTAACATTTTCAGAGTGGCTCTCTGGACCATGTTGAAGACCTATTGCGATTCCCAGGGCAGAATGAGTTTGACACCTCTGTACTAGGCTTTATATGTATTGGCTATGTTGGTGCTGGTTGTCTTTAGATGAGTGTTGTAGCATGCTAGCTGAAGTCGTTCATTGTCATATTGTTTGCTTTGTTGTCATATTCTTTTTATTTGCCAGTACATCTTGAGACTGCGTCAGATATGACATGTTTCTTTGTGTGTGTGTGTGTGTGTGTGTCTCTTAACTCCTCTCTCTAGTTGCACAGTGTAGCTACTTCCTCCACCCAGCTCAGCACTCACACTGTGTCAGTGTAAGATTGGAAGACTTTCTGGAGTCCTGCTGTATTTTTGATGATTCAGGGATTTGTTATTCACTTTGATGTTGTCATCACATATTCAGTCAGTGCAGGTCATTTTGACTCTACCACTGGCTCATTCTCTATCCAAGTGTGTTTGACTTCATCACATCTCACAGTGCATGTGTGTGCCTGTGATTTCTCCAGTTTAAATGTGGCTGCACAGTGTGTGTGTGTGTGTGTGTGTGTGTCTGTGTGTGTGTGTGTGTGTGTCTGTGTGTGTGTGTGTGTGTGTGTGTGTGTCTTTGTGTCTTCTTTTTCTTTAGTCACGACAACGTACGTGTTAAATTGCAGTAACTGAAAGATCCTCTCAAAACTTTACTCCTGTGTTCCTTCCTCTCCAGTCTGCCACATTGACTCCTCACTCAGAGTTCTCTCTAGCAGTCTTTCCTGCTGTCTCTCCTCTCTAGAACATATTCTACTGCAGCACTATGCTGCCGTAGGAAAGTGTTGGCATTCATGGTCGAGCATGGCTTAGGAGCCAAGGCTGTGAGTACTACAGGAAAGGAAAAATAAACATTCATGGTCGAGCATGGCTTAGGAGCCAAGGCTGTGAGTACTACAGGAAAGGAAAAATAAACAGCCCTGCATATGTTTACCACAACAGGGCTGGAATGTTATGTATTGCAGCAGCACTCATGATAAACATGTTCTCTAACGAGGTACCACTAGTTGAGTTTTCGTTTAACCTCAGTAAAACTCCCAATAGGGGTGCTTCATTACAGACTAGAGCTCAAGGAATTAACGTTCCTGGAGAGTGTGCAAATGGCTGTATTCAGCAGCTATGTCTTTTGAGATCCATGAGCTCTCTGCTTACATTAGCCATCTTTTAAGGTTGATTTGTTGTATTTTTGTCTCTGTTTAATTGGCGGGAACTCATGTTTACTCTAACGAGCAGAGATCTGGGTTGTGTCCTCTAATGGGCTGGCTGTCATACGATCTGATGCTCTGCTGTTTCAGCGCTCCACTCTCTGCATTGGATAGATTGATGGTCAAAACATTGTCAGAATGTAGTTCGGAGGCAAGATGGGGTTGATTGGAATGTTTTGGGGTTTAGGTTGTGGTTGTGGATGGGTCAAGATGGAGCAACGAGCAGAGGCAGCATCTGGCCAAGATAAGAATGGTGGTGGAAATGAAATTAACCTCCAGCCCCACAAATTAGATTCACTCAGAGAGGTTGTGTCTCAGAGCAGGAGATACTCCCTTCAGAATGAAACTAATTAAATAACATTATGTACCCTCTTTATCTGGGGCACCTACTGAAGCCTAAACAGGTATGAGTCTTAAACTACTACAGTACTCACCCCTACCCACAGATCTGATGTCTAGGGCTCTGATGATGTCAGTGGTTATGATTTGTGTTTTCAAGATATGCATATTGAAATCTCTGAAGCTCCATTCTTCATGCAATGTGTAAACCTTGTGGAAAACAAACTACATTAATTGAAAAAACACACATCCACATGGAGCAGCCTTCTGGAGGAAAACATCAATGAACTTGAGTAATGTGTGACTGCCCTAGGAGAGCCGCCCTTTACCTCTTAACCCCAGCCCAACATGAGCAGGGATGGAGGATGTGGTTGGCCTGGTGATAGAGGGGCTCGTCCTGATTGGATTAGCTCAAAGCCCAGCTGCAGTGTGACTGATGAGGCAGTAATTTAAAAGGGCTGCCTGGAGCTCTGAGCTCACGGGACTCAAGCAAACTTCATCAGCAAACACACACACACACACACACACACACACACACACACACACACACACACACACACACACACACACACACACACACACACACACACACACACACACACACACACATCCTCTCACAGAATAACTCTCACACACAACACACACACACACACACACACACACACACACACACACACACACACACACACACACACACACACACACACACACACACACACACACACACACACACATCCTCTCACAGAAGAACTCTCACACACAAACACACACACACACACACACACACACACACACACACACACACACACACACACACACACACACACACACACACACACACACACACACACATCCTCTCACAGAAGAACTCTCACACACACAGGTATTCCAAGAATGTATCAGTGTCTCTCAAAGTCATTGCTTTGGTAAAGGGCATGTGTGTGTGTATCTGATGGTAGTGGCACACTGTCTTCCTGAACTGCAGTGTTCCAATCAGGATGCAGAGCTGGGATGTGCATCATGATTAATTAATGAGACCATATCTGCCCCCCCCTCTCTCTCTCTCTCTCAGCCGAAGGCCCCAAATGCTGACTGGCAATACTCCACTTCTCTGAGGACAGGGATGCAGAGGTAAGCACTTTACTCTTGTAAATTCTACCCTCCTTAAAAAGATTCCTAAGCCCCTTACCACTTTTAGCTCTTAGAATTACAGTATATTACAGTATACTGGGAGGCAGCCACTCTGACTACTGCACTCTACAGAAGCACCTGCCTGCAGACAGCCTAACATGACCACAGACAGGTCTCAGATCAGATTAGCACCAGCCTCCATAACCACTAGTGGCTCCTCAACATGTGTCTGACCCCACTCAGCCCCCTGTTGCCCTGTTTGGGCCAGCTGTGCCCTGGCTGTCCTGTCAGCCACCCCAGAGGGGTACACACACAGACAGTGGGGCAGAGCCATGCTGTTCCAGCCAGGCCCCAGTAGCTCTGCTCCTCTGCTCTGCCATAGTGTATATAGGTCATCTACATTCGAGCACCACTCTTCCCAGATACACAGTCTTTCAGAAGGAACCGTGAAGGACAAATGAGCTGATGAACTGACTGAGAGCTTTCTCAGCCTCAGATCATCACACACACACACACAAATGCATGCACGCACACACACACACACAAACACTATAAAGGGCTGCAGACCGTTTCGTTATTTACATGAATGTGTTAATCAGTAGCCCCTGGCGGTTGGGGGGGTGTGTATGCTCTCTTGGGTAAATAAACAAAATCAGTAGGCTAATCTTTTTGAGTGTGAAGTGTGTACTGTATTGTATTATACTGTATTAGATGGACTGTAATTACACACATCGTTCAAACCATGATAAAGCAGAAGAGAACATGGAATTCTAGTGCAGCACATGCGGCCTACAAAGTTACAAGTATAGGCTAGCGAATTTGATAAACATTTTGAAATATACTGTAATAGGGCCTATTTGTATAAGGCTGGTACTGTATATATTTATATATATTTATACAGTACCAGTCAAAAGTTTGGACACACCTACTCGTTCAAGTGTTTTCTTAAAAAAAAAATATATATTTTCTACATTGTAGAATAATAGTGAAGTCCTCAGAACTATGAAATAACACATATGGAATCGTGTAGTAACGAAAAAAGTGTTAAACAAATCAAAATATTGATTATATTTTAGATTCTTCAAAGTAGCCACGCGTTGCCTTGATGACACCTTTGCATACTCTTGGCATTCTTCACCTGGAATGCTTTTCCAATAGTCTTGAAGGAGTTCCCACTTACGCTGAGCACTTGTTGGCTGCTTTTCCTTCACTCTGCAGTCCAACTCATCCCAAACCATCTCAATTGGGTTGAGGTCGGCTGACTGTGGAGGCCAGGTCATCTGATGCAGTACCCCATCACTCTCCTTCTTGGTAAAATAGCCCTTACATATGATAGTCCCACTAAGCACAAACCAGATGGGAAGGCGTATCGCTGCAGAATGCTATGCTAGCAATGCTGGTTAAGTGTGCCTTAAATTCTAAATAAATCACAGACAGTTTCACCAGCAAAGCACCATCACACCACCTCCTCCATGGTTTACAGTGGGAACCATACATATCAAATCACATACACATGGTTAGCAGATGTTATTGGTCACATACACATGGTTAGCAGATGTTATTGCGAGTGTAGCGAAATGCTTATGCTTCTAGATCTGACAGTGCAGCAGTATCTAACAGGTAATATCTAACAATTCCACAACAAAACCTAATATCTAACAAATTCCAAAACAAAACCTAATACACACAATCTAAACTTGGCAAAAAAAGAAACGTCCTCTCACTGTCAACTGTGTTTATTTAAGTACTGCAGTGCATCTCTTCCTCATGGACTGCACCAGATTTGCCAGTTCTTGCTGTGAGATGTTGCCCCAGTCTTCCACCAAGGCAAGTTCCCGGACATTTCTGCGGGGAATGGCCCTAGCCCTAAACTTCCGATCCAACCCCAGAAGTGCTCAATGGGATTGAGATCCGGGCTCTTCGCTGGCCATGGCAGAACACTGACATTCCTGTCTTGCAGGAAATCATGCACAGAATGAGCAGTATGGCTGGTGGCATTGTCATGCTGGAGGGTCATGTCAGCATGAGCCTGCAGGAAGAGTACCACATGAGGGAGGAGGATGTGTTCACTGTAACGCACAGCGTTGAGATTGCCTGCAATGACAACAAACTCAGTCCGATGATGCTGTGACACACCTCCCCAGACCATGACGGACCCTCCACCTCCAAATCGTTCCCACTCCAGAGTACAGGCCTCGGTGTAACACTCATTCCTTCGACGATAAGCACGAATCCGACCGTCACCCCTGGTGAGACAAAACCGCGACTCGGCAGTCCTGTCTGGTCCAGCAACGGTGGGTTTGTGCCCAAGGGGCCCCAGGGTTGAGGATCAGCAAAGTGGAGAGGTTGTTTCCTACCTTCACCACCTGGGGGCGGCCCGTCAAGAAATCCATGACCCAGTTGCACAGTGCAGGGTCGAGACCCAGGGTCTCAAGCTCAAGGATGAGTTTGGAGGGTACTATGCTGTTGAAAGCTGAGCTGTAGTTAATGTACAGTATTCTTACATAGGTATTCATCCTGTCCAGATGGAATAGGGCAGCGTGCAGTGTAATGGCGATTGCATTGTATGTGGACCTATTGGGGCGGTAAGCAAATTGGAGTGGGTCTAGGGTAACAGTACATGCAGCCCTGGCGAAGTAGTGTGTTACTGATGGTAGGCTTTGTTACTTTGGTCCCAGCTCTCTGCACGTCATTCACTAGGTCCCCCCGTGTGGTTCTGGTATTTTTGCTCACCGTTCTTGTGATCATTTTGACCCCACGGGGTGAGATCTTGCGTGGAGCCCCAGATCGAGGGAGATTATCAGTGGTCTTGTATGTCTTCCATTTCTTAATAATTGCTCCCACAGTTGATTTCATCAAACCAAGCTGCTTACCTATTGCAGATTCAGTCTTCCCAGCCTGGTGCAGGTTTACAATTTTGTTTCTGGTGTCCTTTGACAGCTCTTTGGTCTTGGCCATAGTGGAGTTTGGAGTGTGACTGTTTGAGGTTGTGGACAGGTGTCTTTTATACTGATAACAAGTTCAAACAGGTGCCATTAATACAGGTAACCTCTTAAAGAAGAAGTTACAGGTCTGTGAGAGCCAGAAATCTTGCTTGTTTGTAGGTGACCAAATACTTATTTTCCACCATAATTTGCAAATAAATTCATTAAAAATCCTACAATGTGACTTTCTGGATTTTTTTTCTCATTTTGTCTGTCATAGTTGAAGTGTACCTATGATGAAAATTACAGGCCTCTCTCATCTTTTTAAGTGGGAGAACTTGCACAATTGGTGGCTGACTAAATACTTTTTTGCCCCACTGTGTATATATAGGGCTATATATCAATCTAGAAAAGATTATCTACTTTGGAATCAATTCGAAATGGGGGTGAAGGAGAGAGAGAAGGAGAGACTGCTCGCACGTGCACTGATTTAGAGCAATAATATTCGAGTGATAAGCTGTTTTAAAACTGGAGCTGCAATTAAAACAATTATAATATTTACAATTAAAAAACAAGGTGACCCCTGAAAGCCAGATGGAGACAGGTAAATTAGACACTCATTTTGTGTTTATTTTACTGTAGCATAGGCTATGCTGCAGACAATGTAGGCCTAAGAAAAAGAGTTCCCATGATGAGATGATGGGTCTTCATGCATTGTGAACTGCACTCCATACTAACATGAGCTGTCTGTCCCCACCCTGAGCGTTGATTCATCATGCAGAGGCTTAGAGAAGCCAGATTTAGATATTGTATATAATTTAACAGTTCCGTTTCACCCCATGCTCTTCATATAAATAATGTATTATCATTTCTGGATTCTCGCAGTTATTTATCACTGGAAAAGGGAGTGGTTTTGGGCGGTAAATCTTGGTAACCGGGTTCCCGCCATTCAACCCTAGTGTGTGTGCATGCGCACTAGGGTGTGTGTGTGTGTGTGTGTGTGTGTGTGTGTGTGTGTGTGTGTGTGTGTGTGTGGGAGGGAGGGAGGGAAGGGAAGGGAAGGGGGTGTGAACACAGACGGCAGAAGACATTTTAGATTAATAAGAGCACTGCTATACAAACACATTAATATTCTCCTCCAGGGGCAATGCTTCTCCCATGCATACAATTGAGCCATTCTACAACAATTACGCAATCATCTGCTAAGAGTGCAGGTCCTCCTTTTGTGTACTATCTCAATGGAGTCTGATTTTCCAGTTTGGTTTTAATGCATTTGAGTAGGATATTTTGATATATTGGATTGATGATTTATCTGGTATGCAGAGAGATTGTGTATCATGGTGACATAGACTCTCATAGACTCTCATCCACCGTCTTAGCACTGCTGCAGCAGTTTCAAATGGCACACTCCCTATACCTCTTTCTGCACACAGCCAATCCAAACCCTTGCTTCCATATTCTCCACCCGCACACATCCTCCAGACACCCCATTCTGACACAACCCCACTAACACCCCTCAGTTCATATCCCTCACCCAACATAACCCAATGGGAAACCCACTATAAATGGCCACATCTCTCTCTGAGTGATGTGTATCGCAACAGAGGGCAGGAAGGCATACAATTCATAAAGCAGAGGGAGAATATACACTGTGAGCTGCATTGCAGAGGCTACAGCCAGGGCTAGCGGCTCCTCTGCAGGCCTACATGCTTTACATTTATTATGCATGTTTAGGAAAAAGGGTGCGTGTTTGTGTGTGTCTGTTTTTTGACGTTTATGGCCTTTTTCCGTATGTGTGGTTGCCAAGACAAATAATGCAGTCCTGAATGCATCTGTGACTCATACATTCCCTCTGTTTTGTGTGTGCATTAGATGTGGTAGGGATTGTGAATGTTGGAGTAGCATGGTTAGTTGTGACAAACAGTGGATAAGGGTTGACTTCGGAAAGTATTCAGACCTCTTGACTTTTTCCACATTTTGTTATGTTACAGCCTTATTCTCAAATGGATTTTTAAATATAAATCTACACACAACACCCCATAATGACAAAGCAAAAACAGGTTTTTATATATCATATTTACATAAGTATTCAGACCCTTTACTCAGTACTTTGCTGAAGCACCTTTGGCAGCGATTACAGCCTTGAGTCTACTTGGGTATGACGCTACAAGCTTGGCACACCTGTGGGAGCTTCGCTGCCCATTTTCAGGTCTCTCCAGAGATGTTCGATCGGGTTCAAGTCCGGGTTCTGGCTGGGCCACTCAAGGACATTTAGAGACTTGTCCCAAAGCCACTCCTGCATTGTTTTAGCTGTGTGCTTAAGGTTGTTGTCCTTTTGGAAGTTGAACCTTCGCCCCAGTCTGAGGTCCTGAGTGCTCTGGAGCATGTTTTCATCAAGGATCTCTCTGTACTTTGCTCTGTTCATCTTTCCCTCAACCCTGATTAGTCTCCCAGTACCTTCCGCTGAATAACATCCCCACAGCATGATGCTACCACCACCGTGCTTCACTGTAGGGATGGTGCCATATTTCATCCAGCTTGGCATTTAGGCCAAAGAGTTCAATCTTGGTTTCAACAGACCAAAGAATCTTGTTTCTCATGGTCTGAGAGTCCTTTAGGTGCCTTTTGGCAAACCCAAAGCAGGCTGTCATGTGCATTTTATTGAGGAGTGTCTTCCGTCTGGCCACTCTCCCATAAAGGCCTGATTGGTAGAGTGCTGTAGAAATGGTTGTCCTTCTGGAAGGTTCACCCATCTCCACAGAGGAGCTCTGGAGCACTGTCAGAGGGACCATTAATGTCTTGGTAACCTCCCCGACCAAGGCCTTTCTAGCCCGATTTTTCAGTTTGGCCAGGCAGCCAGCTCTAGGAAGAGTCTTGGTGGTTCCATATTTCTTCCATTTAAGAAATGGAGGCCACTGTGTTCTTGGGGACCTTAAATGCTGCATAATGTTTTTGGTAGCCTAATCCAGGTCTGTGCCTTGACACAATCCTGTCTCTGAGCTCTACAGACAATTCCTTCGCCCTCGTGGCTTGGCTTTTGCTCTGACATGCACTGTCAACTGTGGGACATTATATAGACAGGTGTGTGCCTTTCAAAAATCCATGTCCAATCAATTTAATTTATCACAGGTGTTCTCCAATTAAGTTGTAGAAACATTTCAAGGATGATAAATGGAAACATTTAATACATATAAATAAGGTATTTCAGTTTTTATTTTATTTTATTCATTTGCAAAATGTTCTAAAAACCTGTTTTCACTTTGTCATTATGGGGTATTGGGTGTAGATTGATGAATTTTATCATTTTTAGAATAAGGCTGTAACATAACAAAATTTGGGAAAAGTAAATGGGTCTGAATACTTTCCTAAGGCACTGTATGTAAAATGATAAGGAACTTGGAGTAGATCGTCAGAGCGTTCTGTTTTCCTCTGTTTACCAATCCTCTCACTCTCGCTTTACTCCTTCTCTCTCTCATCTCTCTCCTTCTCTCTCTCATCTCTCTCCTTCTCTCTCTCTCATCTCTCTACTTCTCTCTCTCATCTCTCTCCTTCTCTCTCTCTCATCTCTCTCATCTCTCTCCTCTCTCTCATCTCTCTCCCATCTCTCTCCTTCTCTCTCTCATCTCTCTCCTTCTCTCTCTCATCTCTCTCCTTCTCTCTCTCATCTCTCTCTCCTCTTTCATTCTCCTGCCTCTATGTAACTACCACCTCCCATCCCTATTTTTATCTCACCTCTTTCTTTCAATCCCATCACACCTGCTCTCTCCATCTGACTCCTTCTCTCCCTTTCTTTCCTGTCCTTCTCTCCTCCTCCTCAAATCAAATCAAATTGCATTTGTCACATGCGCCGAATACAACAGGTGTAGACCTTACAGTGAAATGCTTACTTACAAGCCCTTAACCAACAATGCTTTAAGAAGTTTTAAGGGAAACAAGGTGTTAAGTAATAAATAGATAATCAAAAAATGTATAATAAAATTAAAATGAACAAATAATGAAACAGCAGCAGTAAAATAACAATAGCGAGGCTGTATACAGGGGGTACCAGTACAGAGTCAATGTGGAGGCTATATACAGGGGGTACCAGTACAGAGTCAATGTGGAGGCTATATACAGGGGGTACCGGTACAGAGTCAATGTGGAGGCTATATACAGGGGGTACCGGTACAGAGTCAATGTGGGGGGCACCGGTCAGTAGAGGCAATTGAGGTAATACGCCCATGCAGGTAGAGTTAAAGCGACCATGTATAGACAATAAACAGAGAGTAGCAGCATGTTTATGCAATGTTTCCTCTGTCTCTCTGCCTCTCAGTCAACACATCTGATGGGAGGTGAAGTGATACACAACAGACCAGAGACACATCAGTGTGCAAAGATATTAACAGACACACACCCAGAGGGGCATTTTTTATCATATCCCAAAAGTAGTTTATTCAATTCTTCAAAATGTTCATGACTTTGTCTAACCTAAGTGTAAAAAGACGCCTGAGCGGAGGTTCCACTTCCGTTTTTCGGAGTACTTGGAAGTTAGGTTGAAAATACTGTATCCCTGGAGACATACTATTAAGTAGTACACATCATCCGAGGGTGGAAGGGGACCTGTATCATTCATTTTGACCAGATAGACAGATCACCTGCAAAGATACACTGCAGCTAGCTCCCCATGTACTTGCCTAAGATTGTACTTTTCAATACCACATCGTATGACTGTGTACAAACCAAAGTTATTCTCCAAAAATGCTTTATTCTACTGAAAATGTGATATAAATACCAGAATTCCTATAATATCCTCCAATATTCTCTATGTGCAACTTGTTATGATTTGGTTGCTATATAATTTGCTTTGAATTGACTTAGAACATGTGGTTATGCTTTTTGAAGCATAATGCCAAAGCCCCTACCACTCCCATTGTTTCACTAACAGCGATGCTAATGCTGGCTGTGGGGTAATTACATAAAGAAAACTAAGCCATATTTGTTGGTCAATGTCTCAAAGGATTACTTTTTGAAGTGAATAGAATCCCTTTTTGCATTTTTTTAAGAATATATTTAAATGGAAGTAGTTTTTACCACATACATATGACAAAAGTAGTATTGATTAAAAAAATCTGAAAACTAAATGATGCTATATGATGGTAAATTAGCTTTTTATTACTAATGTGGATTGTACTTTGTAAAACTACACATTTATATAAAAGAAAAATGCATATTTTTGTTAACCAGAATATGCAAATAAATCATAATTTTGCTAAATGAAGTCTGTTTTAGTCTTTATTTATTTATTACATGTCTAATGGTGTTTTGATAAGACATAAGTTGATATTTAGTTATTATTGTTGTTTTTTCCAGTAGTTTCTTCTCTGGTATATGTCAAATATGTTGGTAGCTTGAGGGTTGCAAAAAAAACTATTCATAGCCTTTAGGTGATCCATACTTGGAGAATGATGGTCAAAATATAAATTGTGACCTGAACTCAAGTTATGACATCACCCGGAAAAATATTTAAACTTAACTGGCAGCTATTTGTGATGTCACGAATCAGAATATTCAGTCCTGAATTATGACATCGTACAGGAAAACTATGACAAAGAACTGAGTTGGTAGTTTATGGTGATGTCATCAATCAGAATGTACAGGCCTGAGTTATGACATCAGGGGGCAAAACTGACTAAGGACTGAGTTGGTAGCCTATTGTGATGCCATCAATCAGAATGTTTGAGGTTTTCTAAACAACCTGGTGGGCCAACACACACATCTGGCTGGTTTTGATAGGCTATGACCAAAGATATACTTTACTTTCAGCTCATTCATGTGTTGATACGACAGGGGATAATATTGATGTATCTAATGAGCATACGTGAATGTGTGTTTTGTGTTCCAGCTCGGTCCATATGGAGGAGTCGTCAGTGATGCAGGGAGCCCAGGGGATGCTGGTCCAGAACTGGCCCACAGTGTCCAGTGCTGCAGGTGAAATGGCTGGCTGGGTGGGGGTCAAAAGCACACAGTGTTGATCTGCTGCCCGCTCCTGTAATGGAGGCACTCTGCACACATAGTGATGTGAAATGACAGAAGATAAATAGAAATAAGGAAGTCAGATGGGAAACATGCAGGTGACCTTTTAGAATCCCTGCCAGATGAATGCTAAGCATTAGCGCTGAGACTCCAGAGGGAGCATCCTGGAAAGACTAGAGGAAGGCCAATGACAGACAGCAACACAATCTGCCAAAATAAAAGAGCCAATGAAAAGCTGTTACAAGACAAGCAAATGTGGGCTAATATCTGTCTGTTGGTTAGGTAGGGGAAATTGGGACAGACTTTGATAGGTGAAGTGAAGTGTGACACTGCACCATGCCCGACTTAATAGTTGTGATGGGGTGCTGTTGGGAGTGGTACATTTAAAACCATTGCCACTGACAAAAGAAGAGAGAAAGCAAGGCATTCATTTGACCACATACACAGTATCTTAGATAAAATGGAGCGAAAACAATCGCCTTTGAAGACTATTTTAGGAATCTGTCTGGTAGTGAAGAGAGGGATAACTAGACAGCGAGTGAGAGAGACAGAGAGGGCTGACTTGATCACAGTTGACTGGTTCGCTCCTGTGGTTGTATTCGGAGGGGTTGTCAGAATGCCTAGGCGCTGGTTTGGTGTTCCTGTCAGCTGCCTGCCTCCTCTTTAATGCCTGCCAGCCCAGGCTGAGGACTCATCGATTTACTGTCCAGTGACAAGAGTTAGAGCACAGGTGTAGGACCCTAAGGTGGTTGAGGTATCAGCACGGTGATGGACTGAAGTGTGTCTGTTTATATGTGTGTGTCTGCACAAGCTGAAATTGAGTTGGGAGATTGAGGGAGAGAGAGAGTAGGGTTAACGAGAGGGAGAGAGAGATTAGGGTTAACGAGAGGGAGAGAGAGAGTAGATTAACGAGAGGGAGAGAGAGATTAGGGTTAACGAGAGGGAGAGAGAGAGTAGGATTAACGAGAGGGAGAGAGAGATTAGGGTTAACGAGAGGGAGAGAGAGAGTAGGGTTAACGAGAGGGAGAGAGAGAGTAGGTTAACGAGAGGGAGAGAGAGAGTAGGGTTAACGAGAGGGAGAGAGAGAGTAGGTTAACGAGAGGGAGAGAGAGAGTAGGGTTAACGAGAGAGAGAGAGTAGGTTAACGAGAGGGAGAGAGAGAGTAGGTTAACGAGAGGGAGAGAGAGAGTAGGTTAACGAGAGGAGAGAGAGAGTAGGTTAAAGAGGGAGAGAGAGAGAGTAGGTTAACGAGAGAGAGGAGAGGGTTAAGAGAGTAGTAGGTTAACGAGAGGAGGAGAGGTTAGGGGAGGGGGAGTAGGGAGAGAGAGTAGGGTTAACGGGAGGGAGAGCGAGAGTAGGGAGAGGGAGAGAGAGAGTAGGGTTAACGAGAGGGAGAGAGAGAGTAGGGTTAACGAGAGGGAGAGAGAGAGTAGGTTAACGAGAGGGAGAGAGAGAGTAGGGTTAACGAGAGGGAGAGAGAGTAGGGTTAACGAGAGGGCGAGAGAGAGTAGGTTAACGAGAGGGAGAGAGTGTATCAAGCTATTGATTTTTTTTCTTACTGACTGACGTTTTTTTGAGCTTATGGAAAACTTGTACTCTGTGGTCTTGCAGAGAATCCAATACTCTGTGGAGGCAGAGGACATGCAGAGTGTACTGCAGGCTTATCAGAAATGTCATGCAGGGTTAATAGGGGCTTAGTGCTACATCCTGGTATGCTGCAGGGTGAGACAGTTTTCATAATAGGGAAAGTTATCAAAGCCTTATGGCTTATACAGTATATATATGATGTCATATAGCAGGATTGGCTTTGTTTCTAAATGTTGTATCAAGTATGGTTGGAAGTGTAAAGGAAATAATTCACATACTGCATAGTAGAGCTATTGCACCTCAAAGAGAGAGTATACTTCCTCAATGTGATTCATTTGAGCAGAGAAAGGGGAACGGGGCATGGTTGGATTAAGACCAGACACAGAGTTAGATAGAGAGGTTGTTGAATAAGGCATGGCAAGACAGCCATCTTTTTTACAGTACTATTGGAATTCTGAGTAATTTGCGAGAGGACAAAAGAGAGACACAAATGACAAGGATGGTAAAGGAAAGAGAGGTATGGGGGTTTGGAGAAAGAGAAAGGTTTAGGAATGTCAGGGCCCTGCAGTACTTGCTAGGGAAAGCTGTGACTTGCTTCTAGGCAACGCTGTCTAACTGAGAGATTGCTGCACCATCCTACATCAACAGGGAGTGGGTGAAAGCAGTTTCCACGGCAACGATTCAAAACTTGAATGGAAGATTTAGAGGATGAGAGAGAAACAGAGAGGAAGGGGGGAGAGAGAGACAGAGAGAAGAGAAGAGATGGATAGGTGTTAAGAGGAAAGAGTGAACAGTCAGACATGGAGAAGAATGAAAATGGAGGTGGAAAAGTAAGACAGATATACAGTGAGCTTTTAAGAGAAAAATTGATTCATAAAGAATGCGGATACAGCATGTGCACACACACACACACACACACACACACACACACACACACACACACAGAATAAATATCGTAGAATAATATAAATAAAACACACACACACAAATAACATACACACACTCATATTCAGAAACCTTAATCTAACGCATGATCTTTAAATTGGGATGTGTAGAACAAAGAAGAAGAATGGGTTGAGGAGTAACCCAGATTGGACCAGGAATAATGGACTTGAATGTTGAACACTGGGTGCTGAAATGAGGCTAGAACCACCCCAGACAGCTGAGTACCATGGTAACCTCCTTACAGAAATCTATAGTAACCTACAAATCAGCAGCCACAGCAGGTTCATTTTAATATGATGTTTGCGGAGGGGGGAAATAGGCAATGGTCAGGGTAGAGCAGAGCTCCAAATAAGCCTCCATATTACTGGAGATACAAAGGCACTCTGTGTGCAGAGCATGTCAGGCCTGCTCCCGCATAGCCCCCGCCGAGAATTAGACTCACATCTTCCACAGAGTAACATTCTGCAAATTGATACAACTCTCTCATGTAGACACGCAAAAGAGATGAAGAGAGGGGAGATAAAAACAGAAAGAGAAGAGGAAGTACAGGTGTAGAACTGTTTGTTGGTTTCTTTCAATAGGTGCACATTTGATAAATACATTAGATTATTCCATCTACACACACCACTTTCAAACATGTGGCCCTCTCCAAACCAATGACAAGCTCAACTGACCTGCTTCGACAAATAATCAATGCACTCAAAATGTTGTTGATCGGTATAGGCTACCCCCATTAACACAATCACAGTGGGCTTGAGGGAAGTGATGTACTTTAGGTGTGGTAATGGTGTTGTAATGTAATAACTTCCCCACACTAACCAGGGACAGAGGTTTAATTTAGTTTCTACTGTAAAATAATTGTTATGGCTGTGTGCCACGATTATCTGAGCTGTTCAGCCATACTGGCTCCAACAAGCCCTAGGGAACCTAAAGTACTGAAGAGGGAGTTGTACTAGCTCCATCAAGCCCTAGGGAACCTAAAATACTGAAGAGGAAGTCAAATTGGTTCTACCAAGCCCTAGGAAACCTAAAGTACTTTAGGTTCCCTAGGGCTTGATGGAGCTAGTACAACTCCCTCTTCAGTACTTTAGGTTCCCTAGGGCTTGTTGGAGCTAGTACAACTCCCTCTTCAGTACTTTAGGTTCCCTAGGGCTTGTTGGAGCTAGTGTACTGAAGAGGGTACCAGAGCGGATCTATGTGTTTGTTTCATTTTATTTACTTTACTTTATTTCTGAGAGCTCTTGCATTGCATGCTACAGTCATTTCAGGCATGCACAATCATACACACATACACACAGAAACACACACACACACACACACACACACACACACACACACACACACACACACACACACACACACACACACAGAGAGAAACACACACACACACACACACACACACACACACTGTTTCACTTTAAGGATCTTGTCAGAGTAGTAGGCTATATTCGAGTACAACGTCCCTGTGGGACCATGCATGAATTTAATTAGGCACTCCAGCCATTTCATAATTAACCTACAAATAAAATACAAAAATAATCTCTTTGCAGTGCCTTAGTTTGATCTAAATAAAACACAGGCAGAAAGTAGGTCAGAGCCAGTGATGCTGGTGTGTGGGACTGAGAGCACTGTGTCTGTCAAGCCCAGAGAAGCTGGTGTGGGACTGAGAACACTGTGTCTGTCAGGCCCAGAGAAGCTGGTGTGGGACTGAGAGCACTGTGTCTGTCAGGCCCAGAGAAGCTGGTGTGGGACTGAGAGCACTGTGTCTGTCAGGCCCAGAGAAGCTGGTGTGGGACTGAGAGCACTGTGTCTGTCAAGCCCAGAGAAGCTGGTGTGGGACTGAGAGCACTGTGTCTGTCAAGCCCAGAGAAGCTGGTGTGGGACTGAGAGCACTGTGTCTGTCAAGCCCAGAGAAGCTGGTGTGGGACTGAGAGCACTGTGTCTGTCAAGCCCAGAGAAGCTGCTGTGGGACTGAGAGCACTGTGTCTGTCAGGCCCAGAGAAGCTGGTGTGGGACTGAGAGCACTGTGTCTGTCAGGCCCAGAGAAGCTGGTGTGGGACTGAGAGCACTGTGTCTGTCAGGCCCAGAGAAGCTGGTGTGGGACTGAGAGCACTGTGTCCGTCAAGCCCAGAGATGCTGGTGTGGGACTGAGAGCACTGTGTCTGTCAGGCCCAGAGAAGCTGGTGTGGGACTGAGAGCACTGTGTCTGTCAAGCCCAGAGAAGCTGGTGTGGGACTGAGAGCACTGTGTCTGTCAGGCCCAGTGAAGCTGGTGTGTGGGACTGAGAGCACTGTGTCTGTCAGGCCCAGAGAAGCTGTTGTGGGACTGAGAGCACTGTGTCTGTCAAGCCCAGAGAAGCTGGTGTGGGACTGAGAGCACTGTGTCTGCCGAGCCCAGAGAAGCCGGTGTGGGCCTGAGAGCACTGTGTCTGTCAAGCCCAGAGAAGCTGGTGTGGGACTGAGAGCACTGTGTCTGTCAGGCCCAGTGAAGCTGGTGTGTGGGACTGAGAGCACTGTGTCTGTCAGGCCCAGAGAAGCTGGTGTGGGACTGAGAGCACTGTGTCTGTCAAGCCCAGAGAAGCTGGTGTGGGACTGAGAGCACTGTGTCTGCCGAGCCCAGAGAAGCCGGTGTGGGCCTGAGAGCACTGTGTCTGCTGAGCCCAGAGAAGCTGTTGTGGGACTGAGAGCACTGAGTCTGCCGAGCCCAGAGAAGCTGTTGTGGGACTGAGAGCACTGAGTCTGCCGAGCCCAGAGCACATCACCTCACTATTTGTTTCCCTTACTGATGCCCTCTCATTTCCCCTCTTATTTTTCTGCATTGTTCTTTACCTCAATCGATATCTCCCTTCAAATGCCTCTGTCTCTTGCCTGCTGGTTATAATTAAATTTCTTTCATATCTTGCATTATACTGTATGCTAAATGAAAGGAGAATAGGGTCTCATTCTCTTAGTACTTCAGTTCACCCTCTCTAGGCTCTCTTGGTCTTTTTCTTTCATTGTCTCTTCCGCTCGCCCTGCTTCTCTCTCTCTCTCTCTCTGTCATATTCATGATTGCATATTATATGAGATTCTCTCTTTTACCACTGCTGTGTCGAGCCCTTGTGAGAGTGGGATTAGGTTAGTGCTGGGTTTTCACAGTTCCTGTCATCTTTACGTGCTAATTCTTGTCACATCACAAGTGTTAAACATCCCAGTACCTCTCTGCCGTTAAAGGTCACGTCTGTTTAGTCTAACCTTGTGTTCTCAGCTGCACCACTGGCTGATAAAGTTATACTCCCTGCAATCACTTTCCCCTTCTTTAGTTTATCGGTGTGCCTCTGTGTCCAGTTGTCATACTTGAGTAAAAGTAAAAGATACCTTAATAGAAAATGACTCAAGTAAAAATGAAAGTCGCTCAGTAAAATACTACTTCTGTAAAAATCTAAAAGTATTTGGTTTGAAATATACTTAAATATAAATAGTAAATGTAATTGCTCAAATATACTTAAGTATCAAAAGTAAAAGTATAAATAATTTCAAATGTCTTAAATTAAGCAAACCAGACGCCCAATGTTCTTATTTTTTTTATGTACTGATAGCCAAGGGCTATCTCCAACACTCAGACATAATTTACAAATGAAGCATTTGTGTTTAGTGAGTCGGCCAGATCAGAGGCAGTAGGGATGACCAGGGATGTTCTCTTGATGAATGTGTGAGTTGGACTATTTTCCTGTCCTGCTAACCATATCAAAATGTATCTGGGTGTCAGGGAAAATATATGGAGTAAAAAGTACAATATTTCTTTAGAAATGTAGTGAAGTAAAAAAATTGAAATAGTAAAGTACAGATACCCCCCAAAACTACTTAAATAGTGCTTTAAACAATTTTTTACTTACATACTTTACACCATTGGCTGTATTACAGCTGTGGTAACACTTTACCTCAGCCGGAAATAGGAGACTGAATAAGGCTCAATTTATGAATGTGCTGGTATGTTCAGAATGTCATTGTAATGATGAATAATGGGGATGAAGATGATCATGAATTAGACATAGCTCTTCTATCTCGCTCCGTTTCTTCTCTTTCTCTCTTGTAGATGGTGAGGGGGGTGAGCTGTCCCCTCCGGTTGGAGCTGGCATCGACAGTAACAGCTGGCAATTCCGTTACGGGCCTGGCCCTGGCTACGGCCCCCCTCAGGTCCTGAAGCCTGGAGACATTCCCCCTGAAGCCTTCATCATCCCCGGCTCCCCCGCTATCATCTCAATCCGCCAGGGCCCGGGAGGAGAGGATGACAAGAGTGATTTCATTTCCTTCGGCAAGAAGGAGGAAGCCAAGAAGAAGAAAAAGAAGAAGAAGGAGAAGAAAGACAAGAAAGACAAGGGGAAGGAGGATGTGGACGAGTAGAGGAGAAAGGGGAGATATGAAAACAGAGCTACCAACTAAAGTCCAAATAACAGCTGCAAGACAAAAAGCCAAATGTATATTTTCGAATCAGGAGAGTCTCCATGTGTTGTGTTTGCATAGTTAAGTCTGCCCAGCCAGGTCCCCATTAGCAGAGGCCTATCTCTGTAAAACATGTAAGCAGCCAATAGTATCCTCTGCCAGATTGGCCCTCTGAAGCTTCCATACCTCTGGCTATAAAACACTATTTTAAAATATATTTAATAGGCTCTCATTTACCAGACATTTGCTGAAAATTCCACAAAAATCTCTTTGATTAGAATAACCTAAAGATGATAATCCAATCAACTACCGATACCCAGACGTTTCATGTATAAAATGCCGTACAGTATGTGAGAGAAACCTCACATACCCTATTAATGGTGGTGCTATAGTCCTGCCAGCCCGCCTCCCCAACCTTGCTTGAAATGGGACCCTTCTCCCTGGCCCTTCTGGCCCCTTGTTGGCATCTCTGTCTTTACTCTGCCCCTTGCCTCCTCTGCTCTCCTGATTGGAGGGGGAGAGGAGGAGCTCAATCTGACAAAGAGTGACACAGAGGCTCTCATCTACAGTAAGATGGAAGCCTTGTGCAAAAAAATGAGTCGTTTTTTTCCTACTAAATATAGAAAAGAAAAAGTGGTGCAAACAAGACACCTGACGTGTATAAGTACAGTACAGTGAGCTGTGTGAGATTGGAATGTGTTGAGATTAGTGCTGGACGGGATTGAAGGCTGGATTAGGCTGACCGTGTTCTGGATTAGGCAGCCCGTGGGTTGTTTCATGCCTGGTACTGTTGGCACTGTTGGCAGCATAGGGCAGGCTAAAGACCTTGCCCCGCCTTCTCATCTACAACACAAAATAGGCCAGTGGGACCTTGGACCCACAGTCTGTGCAGCACACAACCACTGTAACACACACACACACACACACGAACACCTTAGACAGTCTGGGGGGGACATGCACACACCTCTCTGGATAGTGTACAGCTCTAACTCAGCCAAAAGACTGAGGCCTATTTCAGTGGCCTCTTTTCTATGGGAGTGTAATATATGACAGGAACTCTTGCTTGTTGTTTAATTTCTGTTCAAGCCTGATCCACCCCCCCCCCCCCTGCTTCTGTCAGTCAATGTTTAATAGTCAATGTTCAGTAGTTCTTAAAGCCCCGCCCCCTTACCTTGCCCGCTTTGGTGCTAGTAGGATTCTCTCGCACGCCTCGTCTGTTGACCCTCAACTCCTCCGTCCTCTGATCACCATGTTCAGAAGGCCTCTCTCAAAGACACTCTTAACTTCTGATAACTTGTTCCTCTGCAAAAACAGCAACAGAATGAACCTGTATAACACACTCACACACTTTCTGTTAGCTTTAACCAAGCCTTGCTACTGAAATATCAACGTTCCTAGCACTGTTTTGGGGACAAGTTGCCGTCTCTTCCACCAGTTACACACAGGGTAGTGGGGCAAACATAAGGAGCTTAGCAGAAATATGGACGGGCTTCCTTCTGTCCAGATGGAGAGAAAAAGAGGGATGGAAGGACGTAGAGGCAAGGAGAGAGAAGTGGATTTGTAGTGATGGGCACTCCAGTCCACAGACATTCCCTGGAGAGCTTTGTTGCTGTGTTAAACTCTACTCATATTTTGTGATGAAAAGGAAGCATCAACAGCATTGAGTCTTCTCCAGAATAGAGCATCCCCAGAATGAACTCAGTATGTGTGAGGGCTAATTCCACAGCATCTCCTACTCACCTCTCTGTTTCCTCTTCCTGGCTGATATCTGACCAATCAGAGGGGACACAGGGATGATGCTAGCGCTGCTATTGGACTGAATCCCCCCATATTATACACGCGCTCCCCCTTCAGGTGTGAATCTGTGCTGTCAGATCACTAAGTGGCTGTTTGCATGTTATAAGCAAAGGAAATATATATATATAGATCTATATAGATAGATATGTTTCATTTCCTTCAACCATTTATCACAAATTCAGAGATATGAATATCATCTCTGCTAAAATATGTATACATACTCACTCTCGAAAACACACATGAACACAAATACACACATACTATGTATTCCTAGACAAACAGGAATCACTTGTTTTTATTCTGTTGAAGTTAAATTAAAATAACCTTCTAAATATAAGTAATGCTGTAGATATGCTATGAAATGCTATTTTTGTTCATGCCCTTATGATTTTTGAGGATTACAAAATGAGTCCTTATACCTTGTGTTAAGCTATGAATTGATATCAAAGAAACACTAACGTAATACTGAATAATTTACTCACCATCGATATATATCCCGAACACCTTTGAAAATGTTTTTATAATGTTGAGAAAAAAAAACTTAACAAAATTGTCAAAAAATAAATAAACTAATCTTGATGTACTCTCTGCTTGTGTGAAGTGAATGTTTCATGAGTAATCTGGTGCCTGTATGGCACTAAGCAGTCGACTGCGACATTGCAGATCTGTTAATAACCTTTTTGTACACCTGCTCATCAATGTAATGGTGATATAGTGGTTTGTCTTTTTTATTATTTGATGGATCTGGTATCGTGTTTTGTTTATAAATCACAAATAAAATGTTATTTCTTAAATATTGGGAAAAAATTGTCTGTGCCTTGATTTCAACTAATGTATACTGCTAAGCCCAGCAGCCTGGTTAGTTGGGTTTTGGACACAAGGTTGAACAGGCCCACTGCAAAAGTGATAATTACATATATTTACAGATTTTGGCTACAATTGACAAAATAATATCCTAAGTTCTGTAGAAACCTAACGGCTACAGGAGATAAACGCTCAAAAACTGCAGAAAGACCCACACAAACACCCCTGAGTCTAATACCTGAGCGCTAATCAACGAGAAGGGTCTGCCCCTGACCTGCATCCAGGGAAAGTCCAGGGAAGAAACGCCCCGGGGAACCAAAGCCCGTCTTGCTTCTCTTTCTATTGGATCCTAGCTGCTTTCTCATTCTATGGGTCAACTAGTATTGTAGCAAAATCCAAACCCTTTTCCATAACCTTAACCTCATTCCCCTAACCTAATATATTAATTATGCTAACATGCTACGTTAGTTATCCTAACCTGCTATATTAGTTCTCCTAACCTGCTATTAGTGCTAGGGGCAAATCTGACCAGGTCTGAAGATGAGATTGAGAGACCCGGACCCAACGAGGACTCTCATCTGGGTTAGATAACACATCTCATTGAGTATGTCACTGTAGGGAGAGACAGCTCTGCTCTGTGATAAATTATATATCTGTGGCTGACAGGGCTCTCCCAGTCAGAGCAAGAAGAACTTAACCCTTGTGTGGTGTTCATGTTTTTGTTATTCACTCAATGTTTGCGGGTCTGTTGGACCCACAACATTATTGGGTTTTTAAAACAATACAGCAATAACAATGTACATGCAATACTTAATACTTAATGCTTAGATGTTGACTTATATCAATTGCAAGCAATATAGACAGAATAGATTGTTAATATTTGCCATTTACCTCTGCTAGATCACATTTATCAATTAAAGCGCTATTTGCTTTTTTTAAATAAAATTTGATTTTTGTAAACAAAAAACAATTATAATCAAGAAATGGGTGGAATAAACAATGTTTATTGCAAATGTATTTATTGCCCTTGATGCACGTGTACTGTGTCTTCCTGTCCTTTTTGGGTCCACACACATCACAGCACTTCTTGTTGCTACCGGCTGCAATCTAGAATGATGAAACACTTAGTTCAGGAATTTTACTAACATCTCACTCACCCACATATGCAGTTACAGCAGGCCAAGGTAGGAGAGTCAGACACACACGCAACAACATCACTCACACTTACTTCCGGTATTGGAGTTGTTAGTTCTGTGGGTTGGGCGGATGGGCGTATGGGGCACCAACATCCTCCTCCTGAATCCTCCTCATGATGTCTGCAGAAGCTGGGGTCCTTGGGATATGTTGCCTCCTCTGGATTTGAGGTCTTACCAATGCCTTGTCCAGCTTCTCGACTGTTGTTCCAATCTGAGTTCAACGCCATCCAGATGACAAACGCGTTGTACGCCGTGATGTCCAAGATGTTGAAGAATGTGTGTTGAAGAAGTGGCCAGTGTAGGGTTTTGATTTTGCAGCTGTAGCCAGTCACCAGCCTTTATTTATTTATTTTTTTATATTTTATTTTTGCATTTTCCAATTAAGAACATTCAAAACAAAAGTGAAAAGATATTAGACAACGATAGGACAAAGTGACAGTAACAGACGAGCGTAGGCTTTTGATACTGTTAACCATGAGATTCTCATCACAAAATTGTCCAAGTTCAACTTTTCCCCTGATGCCTTGAGATGGATGAAATCATACCTTGAAGGCAGAACTTAGTGTGTCAGAGTGAGCAATGAGCTGTCGCCCACTCGTAGCTATGATGTGGGCGTGCCCCAAGGGTCAATACTGGGGCCCCTCCTGTTCAGCCTGTACATTAATGATCTGCCTTCTGTCTGTACTGGGTCTGAAGTTCAAATGTATGCAGATGATACAGTGATATATGTGCATGCAAAGAGCAAACAACAAGCTGCACAAGAACTCACTACTGTAATGGTCCAGATTACAAAGTGGCTCAGTGACTCGTGTTTGCATCTCAATGTGAAAAAAACTGTTTGCATGTTCTTCACAAAGAGGGCAACAGATGCTACTGAGCCAGATGTCTATGTGTCAGGGGAGAAGCTCCAGGTGGTATCCGATTTTAAGTACCTTGGCATCATACTTGATTCCAACCTCTCTTTTAAAAAGCATGTGAAAAAGGTAATTCAAATAACTAAATTCAATCTAGCTAATTTCCGATTTATACGAAATTGTTTGACTACAGAGGTAGCAAAACTGTACTTCAAATCTATGATACTCCCCCACTTAACATACTGCTTGACTAGTTGGGCCCAAGCTTGCTGTACAACATTAAAACCTATTCAGTCTGTCTACAAACAGGCTATCAAAGTGCTTGATAGGAAGCCCAATAGCCATCATCATTGTCACATCCTTAGAAAGCATGAGCTCTTGAGTTGGAAAAATCTTGTGCAATACACCGACGCATGTCTTGTATTCAAGATCCTTAATGGCCTGGCTCCCCCTCCACTCAATATTTTTGTTAAACAGAAAACCCAGACATATGGCAGCAGATCCACAAGGTCTGCCATGAGAGGTGACTGTATAGTTCCCCTAAGGAAAAGCACCTTTAGTAAATCTGCATTCTCGGTGAGAGCTTCCCATGTCTGGAATACACTGCCATCAGACACACATAACTGCACCACATATCACACTTTCACAAAATGTTTGAAGACCTGGCTGAAGGTCAATCAGATTTGTGAACATGGTCCCTAGCTGTGTGTTGTCGCTTTCCATGTTGTCTGTTGTCTGTAGCTTGTGAGGTGTGGAAACACTTTGTTGCTTTTATGAATTTTGTCTTGCTGCTTTTTGTTCTATGTTGCTCTGTCTGTATGCTATGTCTTGCTTGTCCTATGTTGCTATGTCTTGCTTGTTCTATGGTGCTATTGTCTATATTGTAATTGTTTTTAATAACCTGCCCAGGGACTGCGGTTGAAAATTAGCCGGCTGGCTAAAACCGGCACTTTTACTGAAACGTTGATTAATGTGCACTGTCCCTGTAAAAATAAAATTAACCAAACGAACTAACAAAAATAAATTATAATTATAATTATATAAACAAACATACAATAATAAAAAAATAAAAAATAAAAATAAATAACGAGACATAACAATAAATTTCTTGGCAATCGCTAGCAATATTTCTGTTAGCTTTATAGTATGGCTTTGCCTAAGATTGGTGTTAGTAAAGTTACCCAGTAGACAGACCTAAAGGGAATGCAACCCCGTGAATTGAGGATAAGGTATCGCATACCCCCCGCCAGAAACCGTGTAGTTTTGAACACTGCCAAGTGGAATGGAGGAATGTTCCTTCATCTGAGCCACATCTAAAACATAGGGAGGAGATATCTGGGTTGAACTTGTGCAGTCTAGATGGGGTGATATAGAGCTGATGGAGGAAATTAAACTGGATCAGTCTGTATCTGGAGTTCAATGTGGATGTAACCCCATCCCTGCATAGGTCACTCCATAGATCCTCATCAAGATCAATACCCAGATCTTTCCCCCATCTAAGTCGGGGTTTATCTAGCCCAGGCAGTGTTAGTCCTGACATAAGAGCATTGTAAACACGGGAAATGGTCTTGAACAGTGGTTGGTCTGCGTGGCAGAGTTGTTCAATAGGTGACATCTTAGGTAGGTTCCATTGTCCCTTGAGAGTCACCCTAATAAAGTTTTGTAGTTGTAGGTAGCTAAAGAAGTCCCTGTTAGGCAAGTGGTATTTCTGTTTCAGCTGATCAAAAGACATAAGAACTCCCTCCTCGTAACAATGTTCCAGAAGAGTGATCCCCTTATCAGACCATGGTCTAAAGTTACTATTCTGGAAAAACATAGGGATCAATCTATTGTTCCATAAAGGGGTTTTAGGGGAAAGGAATCCCCCTCATCCGAACAGCTCATGCAGTTTGCACCATGCCAGGATGATTAAAGGGTTGTCTGTGATGGTTTTTATAGTTTTTCTGTCCCATTTGTAAAACAAATCTGCCCCAGTGTCATCATTTACCTCAAGCTTTTCAATGTTCAACCATGAGGGAGAGGGATCATTGTCAAACCTCGGAGCCAGAAACCTAGACTGTGCAGCCCAGTAGTACATTCTAAAATTGGGGAGGTTTAAGCCCCCTTGACTGTAATCAAGGGTCAGTTTATCCAGGCCAACCCTAGGGGTTTTGGCGTGCCAGATAAACCGTCTGGTCAGCTTGTCGAGAGAGGAAAAAAATGCTGCGGGAACAGGGATAGGGAGAGATTGAAACAGATATAGAAACCTGGGCAGGACATTCATTTTAATTACATTGATTCTACCCAGTAGAGTGAGAGGTAAGTCCATCCATTTACAAAGGTCAACCTCCACCTTTTGCAACAAACTGGCCAGATTGAGTTTATAGAGGTTGTTCAGATTACCATCCACCATTATACCCAAATATGTGAAGCCCATAGGCGACCATCTGAAAGGAAACTTGTGCTTGATGGTATGATGGTCAAAGACAGACAACGGTAATATTTCGCTTTTATCAAAATTGACCTTATATCCAGAGAAAGAACTATAACACTGTAGTAGGATCTGCAAGTGAGAGAGGGAGTGTTCTGGGTTTGTTAGAAATTAGATAAGGTCGTCCGCAAAGAGTGATAATTTATGGGTATGGGGGCCCACCTCAAAGCCATGTATGTCAGGGCACGTTCTAATAGCCTCAGCCAACGGTTCGATGGCGAGGGCAAAGAGGTGGGGGCTAATTGGGCAACCTTGTCTGTTCCCCCTATAAAGAGGGAAAGAGGAGGAAGTAATCCCATTGGTAGCAATCCTAGCTTTAGGAGATTTGTAGAGTGATTTTATCAAATTTACAAACACGGTACCTAAACCAAACTTTTCCAAGACGCGAAAGAGGTATGGCCATTCAACCCTATCAAAGGCCTTTTCAGCGTCGAGGGAGACTGCGACACTAGGTATTTTGTTTTTGTTAGCAAGGTGAATTATATCAAAGAACCTTCTGCGATTATTGGAGGACAATCTATTAATTATGAAGCCAGTCTGATCTGGGTTGACCAACAGGGGAAGACATGACTCCAGTCTCTTAGATAGCATCTTGGTGACCAGTTTACAATCTGTGTTAAGGAGAGAGATTGGTCTATAGGAGGCGCACTTTAGCGGGTTTTTCCCTTTCTTGTGGATTACAGTAATCACTGCTTGAGAGAAGGACTCTGGAAAGCAGTTGTCTTCTCTGGCTTTTTTAAGTACCTTCATAAGGTAGGGGACCAACAGCTCCCTAAATTCTTTATAGAACTCTGGAGGGAAGCCATCCTCCCCGGGAGATTTATTAGAAGGTAAGGATTTAATGGCCTCCAACAATTCAGGAACTGAGAAGTGTTCACTCAGGCGCTCGCTGTCTTCCCCTGACAGGCATGGGAGGTTGAGAGAGGAGAGAAAGGAGTCTATCTCTGATAGATCATCGCTTGATTGGGAAGTGTAGAGGTCTTCATAGTATTTCTTAAAAGTATTATTAATTTCAGTAGGGTCGAAAGATATCTCTTTAGTAAGAGTTTCTATGGCATTAATTGTCCTCTTACTTTCCTCTACTTTCAGTTGCCATGCCAATACTTTGTGAGCTTTCTCTCCAAGCTCATAATAACGCTGTTTTGATTTAGTGATGGCCCTCTCAGCTTGATATGTGTTCAGAATATTATATTTAAGTTTTTTATTTACCAAAAGCCTGTATAGATCTTTAGTCGGGCCACTTTGGTAGGTTTTCTCTAGCTCTGAGATTTCAGATTCAAGGGCACTCAGTTCCGCACCGTGTTTTTTCTTCAGCCCTTTAGTATAGGAAATAATCTGTCCCCTCAGATAGGCCTTCAATGTGTCCCAAAGAATGAAGCTGTCAGGAGCAGAGGGTTTGTTAGTCAAAGTAAAAATATTGATCTGCTCTTTGATGAATGCACAAAATTCAGGTTGCTTTAGGAGTGTAGAATTTAGTCTCCATCTATATGCTCCATTTACCTTGGTAGGAATGGAGATTGATAATACCAGAGGAGAATGGTCACTAAGCAATCTGGGGAGATACTCGACATCTAACACTCTATGAAACAGTTGTGTGGAAAGTAAAAAGTTATCTATGCGTGTGTGTGTCTTGTGTGGGTGTGAATAAAAAGAGTAGTCCCTATCCTGTGGGTGCAACTGTCTCCAGATGTCTAACAAATTGAGATCTTTCATGAATGACATGGTGAGCTTGCCGGCTTTGGTAAGAAGTGAGGGTTTATCAGAAGACCTATCAAGAACTGTATCTAAGCAAAAATTAAAATCTCCTCCAACCAGTAGCCATCCTGGTGGTGCTTGAGCAACCTGAAGGAAGACATTCTGAATAAACATATGGTCATCGAAGTTAGGAGCATAAATATTCAATAGGGTCCAAGACTCTGAAAACATATGCCCCTGCACCAAAACAAACCTGCCAGAGGGATCAGAGATGGTGTTGTTGACGCAGAAGGGGATGTGTCTACTTATCAAAATTGCAGTTCCTCTTGCTTTGGAGTTAAAAGAGGATGCAAAAACGTGTCCTACCCATTCCCTCTTCAATTTCTTGTGTTCACTGGCTGTAAGATGTGTTTCTTGTAAAAACACAATGTCAGCCTTTAATTTCTTAAGGTATGTATAGACTCTTTTCCTTTTAATCGGGCTGTTAAGACCTTTTACGTTGAATGTGACATATTCTAGTGGATTAAGCATAGGTTGGGTTTCAAATATGTAACTGAATAGAAATCTATCATATGCAGATAATTAGCAATTGTTTCAACTTTGGTTTGAGCACAAACGTGACCTGTGTGTCTCTTTAGGAAGGAAACAATAAACATAGAAAAAAGGAAGAAAAAAATAATAAAAATCCCACCCACCCCGATTGTCAGACTAGAACAACAATCCCAACAATCAAACATGAATACACTTGTAGAGATACGTTGCTGCTCGCTTTCCATCTTGCTCTTACTAGCTAAACCTTGGCGTAAACTAAAACCTGCGAGCTCTCTAAATTGAAAACAAACGTTGTGAATAGATATTTATGGCTGAATATTTACTTCCCACGGTAAGGGATGCTTGAGTCTCTTTTCGAAAGATTAACATAAATGAGTGGGAAAGCAGTGGGCCTAAACCCACTGTTTGCTTCGCCCAGTAGATATGGACTAAACCAAAATATACTCTCCTGTAAATGTAATAGAACTCACCCCGGGAAGATACGGTTAGTTGAAAATGTACAAATCAATTAAAGTGACCGGGAGATACCAGCAGTTCAATCCGGATAAGAGAAAACAAACGAACTGCATTTTATCCCCCAGAGAGACCGTCCTGGCTCAGACGTTGCTCAGTTCTTTGAGAAAAGTGTGCACTTCTCCCGGTGTGTTAAAGAGATGGCTTCGGCCTTTGTACTGAACTTTCATCCGCGCAGGGTGGATGAGGTAGCCGGTGATGTTCTTCTCCTTCAGTGCTTTGGAGGCAGGTCTGAACTGCTTGCGGCGTCTGGCGAGATCCGCGCTCATATCTGGGAAAAGGCTGACCCTCTTTCCATCGATGGTGATGTCCCCTTTGGCTCTTGCGAGTTGCAGTATCTTCTCTCTGTCTTGGAAATGGAGGAACCTGATCAGGACGGCTCGTGGGGGCTCATCTGGCCGGGGTTTCGGCGCTGATGTTCTGTGGGCAGGTTCGATTTCCAGCAGCTTGGTGAAGTTGATTATGCCTAGGACCTCCGGGATCCATTGAGTGAAGAAACGGACCGGGTCACGGCCCTCGCTGTCCTCTTTCAATCCCACCACACGGATATTACTACGTCTACTCTGGTTCAGCGTACTCATGAGTAACACATTTCAGCCTTTCTTTGGCATGTAGGACACTAGGGACGTGTCAGCCGTGAACACAAACTTAGAGGAATTAATAGGCCTGTTCCATGTATTGAACAGCTGAGGTTGGAACTCTGGCTTGTTTTTTCGTACTGTTCCTACTATTGTCAGCTTCCTCTTGAGGAGCTCCTATCCCAGCTTGTGTGAATTTAAAGAGTTATTGCATGTGATGCTGTGGCCACGGAGTCCCTGTGTCAAGTCCAGGACAACTCACACCCCTTGGTTTTTCTCAGGGGCTCCTCCATCTGGCTTCCCTGTATACACTTGCAAGTTTCATGCAAATGATGAAGAAGCATCACAGTCAGCCCAGATTTGGATTCTATATTTTGCGTGTTTATATGATATGTACTACCTGAAGAGGCAGCAGCCCCTAAATGGCATAAGCTGCTCATAAACAGTAACGTTGGGCCCAGGGTTGTAAAACAGTTTTCCAAAGACATTGTTGCAGAGAAACGTTCTCTGCCAGTTTCTGCATCCCACAGGGATACTGTGAATTCCCCATTGAATCTGAAAACACCATCAAGGATAAGAACCCGAAAGTTTGCATGTAAATGAGTTTGGTCCATCTCCTTCCATCTCTCTCCAAAAACACACCTTCTCCATATTAGTGCAGTCCAGAATGATTTTCTGGATGGTGTCTGGGATGAACAGTTCAAAAGAAGACTTTATGTCCTGCACATGAGTAACCAACATCCGCGTCGGCCCTGGTTGCATCCTTATCACATTGGCAGCCATGCGGGGTGGCTCATTCCTTGGGCAAGAAGACCATTCAATTTTTTTTTTTAAATGTACAACCATATTTCTCCTCCTGCAGGCTGCTGATGAGTTGGATTATGACGGGCTAATCCTGTGGCTGGCTGAGGGTCCAAAGTGGAAGACGCTCCTTTCCTCCCCCAATTTGCACCTGGCTGGGGTAGAGTGTGGAAAAGTACTGCATTTTTACAATGTGTCGAAATGAGGTATCTAAATAATGTATTGTAATAACATTGTGCAGGTTCCTGCAAGACATTGTGTAGTTTCACACTCTACAAAGGGCATAGAGTGCAAGAAAAGTGGGAGACAGGAAGACAGACAGGGAGACAGACAAGTTCTTGGTGCTATGTTGAAACAGAAGGCCCGGGGAGGAGGAAGACAGAGTGAAGTCACACAGCAAACATTTTAGTTTCATTTTTACTTGTGCTCACCTACACACACACTTTTCCACACTTTTATTACACTCGGGTCCAGTGGGTCCAGTCTCGTATTAGAAGATGGCGCCGAAGAACATGGCGGACATTTTACATTCTCCCAACAAATTGTGCTATTTTGTTAGTTTTTTTGCCTTTTGTATAACTTATTTTTCTACTTCTTTTGCCAAATTTTTTACCAGCATGTCACATGTGCAACCAAAGAAAAAAATCCTAGACCACCTTTACTCCACACACAGAGATGCATACAAAGCTCTCCCCTGCCTCCATTTGGCAAATCTTACCATAATTATATCCTCCTCATTCCTGCTTACAAGCAAAAACTAAAGCAGGAAGTACCAGTGACTCGCTCAATACGGAAGTGGTCAGATGACGCGGATGCTACTCTACAGTACTGTTTTGCTAGCACAGACAGGAATAAGTGGATGCTACTCTTCAGGACTGGTTTGCTAGCACAGACTGGAATATGTTCCGGAATTCATCCAATGGCATTGAGGAGTATACCATCTCAGTCATCGGCTTCATCAGTAAGTGCATCGACGACGTCATCCCCAAAGTGACTGTATGTACATATCCCAACCAGAAGCCATGGATTACAGGCAACATCCGCATTGAGCTAAAGGCTAAAGCTGCCGCTTTCATTGAGTGGGAGACTAATCTGGACGGTTATAAGAAATCCCGCTATGCCCTCAGACAAACCATCAAACAAGCAAAGCGTCAATACAGGATCAAGATTGAATCCTACTACACCGGCCCTGACGCTCTTCGAATGTTGCAGGGCCTAAAAACTATTACGGATTACAAAGGGAAACCCAGATGCGAGCTGCCCAGTGACGCGAGCCAACAAGACGAGATAAATGCATATTATGCTCGCTTCGAGGCAAGCAACACTGAAGCATGCACGAGAGAACCAGCTGTTCTGAATGATTGTGTGATAATGCTCTCGGGAGCCAATGTGAACAAAACCTTTTAACAAGTCAACTTCACAAAGTCGCTGGGCCAGACAGATTACCAGGACGTGTACTCAAAGCATGCACGGACCAACTGTAAAGTGTCTTCACTGACATTTTCAACCACTCCCTGACCGAGTCTGTAATACCTACATGTTTCAAGCAGACCACCATAGTCCCTGTGCCCAAGGAAGTGAAGGTAACTTGCCTAAATGATTACCGTCACGTGGCACTCACATCGGTAGCCATGAAGTACTTTGAAAGGCTGGTCATGGCTCACATCAACAACATCCGCCCGGACACCCTAGGCCCATTTCAATTTGCATACCACCCCAACAGATCCACAGATGACACAATCTCAATCACACTCCACACTGCCCTTTCTCACCTGGACAAAAGGAACACCTATGTGAGAATGCTGTTCATTGACTACAGCTCAGCGTTCAACAACATAGTTCACACGAAGCTCATCACTAAGCTAAGGACTCTGGGACTAAACACCTCCCTCTGCAACTGGATCCTGGACTTCCTGACGGGCCGCCCCAAGGTGGTAAGAGTAGGCAACAACACGTCTGTCACGCTGATCCTCAACACTGGGGACCCTCAGGGGTGTGTACTTAGTCCCCTTCTGTATTCCCTGTTCACCCATGACTGTGTGGCCAAACATGACTCCAACACCATAATTAAGTTTGCTGTTGACACAACAGTGGTAGGCCTGATCACCAACAACGATGGGATGGCGTATAGGGAGGAGGTCAGAGAACTGTCAGTCTGGTGCCAGGACAACAACCTCTCCCTTAATGTGAGCAAAACAAAGGAGCTGATCGTGGAATACAGGAGAAGGTGGGTCTAACAGGCCCCCATTAACATGGACGGGGCTGTAGTGGAGCGGGTCGAGAGTTTCAAGTTCCTTGGTGTCCACATCACCAACGAACTATCATGGTCCAAACATACCAAGACAGTTGTAAAGAGGGCACAACAAAACCTTTTCCCCCTCAATAGACTGAAAAGATTTGGCATGGGTCCCCAGATCCTCAAAAGGTTCTACAGCTGCACCATCGAGAGCATCCTGACCGGTTGTATCACCGCCTGGTATGGCAACTGCTCATCATCTGACCTTAAGGCACTACAGAGGGTAGTGCAAACTGCCCAGTACATCACTGGGGCCAAGCTTCCTGCCATCCAGGGCCTATAAAATAGGCAGTGTCAGAGGAAAGCCCATAAAATTGTCAGACTCTAGACTCTCACCAAAAGGCTCCTCAACAGCTTCTACCCCCAAGCCATAAGACTGTTGAACAATTAATAAAATTGCCACCGGACAATTTAGATTGACCCTCCACCCCCCCATTTTTGTACACTGCTGCTACACGCTGTTTATTATATATGCATAGTCACTTCACCCCCACCTACATGTACAAATTACCTCAACTTACCTGTACCCCCGCACAGTGACTCGGTACCGGTGCCCCCTGTATATAGCCTCGTTATTGTGTTACTTTTTACTATGACTTTTTATTTTAGTCTACTTGGTAAATATTTTCTTAACTCTTCTTGAACTGCACTGTTGGTTAAGTGCTTATAAGTCAGCATTTCACTGTAAAGTGTTCACTTATATTCGGCCATGTGACAAATAAAGTTTGATTTGATTTTAATTGATTTGACCCGAACACCACATATGTGCTATAAATGTGTAGGAGGGTGCACAGTGTGCACTCAATGAAACTGTGTTCTTTTACATGTTCTTTACAGAAAACGAGCCAAGGCCAATGAGTCTCAGGTTGAAGAATAATTGAATGTATCAAGTTGAGAACAAGTTCTCATTTACAATTGCAACCTGGCCAAGATAAAGCAAAGCAGTTTGACACATACAACAACCCAGAGTTACACATGGAGTAAAACAAACATACAGTCAATAATACAGTAGAAAAATAAGTCTATGTACAATGTGAGCAAACGAGGTGAGATAAGGGAGGTAAAGGCAAAAAAAGACCATTTTGACAAAGTAAATGCAATATACCAAGTAAAACATTGGAATGGTAGATTTGCAGTGGAAGAATGTGCAAGGTAGAGATATAAATAATGGGGTGCAAAGGAGCAAAATAAATAAATAAATACAGTAGGGAGAGAGGTAATTGTTTGGGCTAAATTATAGATGGGCTATGTACAGGTGCGGTAATCTGTGAGCTGCTCTGACAGCTGGTGCTTAAAGCTAGTGAGGGAGATAAGTGTTTCCAGTTTCAGAGATTTTTGTAGTTCATTCCAGTCATTGGCAGCAGAGAACTGGAAGGAGAGGCGGCCAAAGGAAGAATTGGTTTTGGGGGTGGCCAGAGAGATATACCTGCTGGAGCGCATGCTACAGGTGGGTGCTGCTATGGTGACCAGCAAGCTGAGATAAGGGGGACTTTACCTAGCAGGGTCTTGTAGATGACATGGAGCCAGTGGGTTTGGCGACGAGTATGAAGCGAGGGCCAACCAACGTGAGCATACAGGTCGCGGTGGTGGGTAGTATATGGGGCTTTGGTGACAAAACGGATGGCACTATGATAGACTGCATTCAATTTATTGAGTAGGGTATTGGAGGCTATTTTGTAAATGACATCGCCGAAGTCGAGGATCGGTAGGATGGTCAGTTTTACAAGGGTATGTTTGGCAGCATGAGTGAAAGATGCTTTGTTGCGAAGTAGGAAGCCAATTCTAGATTTAACTTTGGATTGGAGATATTTGATGTGAGTCTGGAAGGAGAGTTTACAGTCTAACCAGACACCTAGGTATTTGTAGTTGTCCACAATTCTAAGTCAGAACCGTCCAGAGTAGTGATGTTGGACAGGCGGGCAGGTGCAGACAGCGATCGTATGAAGAGCATGCATTTAGTTTTACTTGTATTTAAGAGCAATTGGAGGCCACAGAAGAAGAGTTGTGTGGCATTGAAGCTTGCCAGGAGGGGTGTTAACACAGTGTCCAAAGAAGGGCCAGAAGTATACAGAATGGTGTCATCTGCGTAGAGGTGGATCAGAGACTCACTAGCAGCAAGAGAGACGTCATTGATGTATACAGAGAAGAGAGTCGGTCCAATAATTGAACCCTGTGGCACCCCCAGAGAGACTACCAGAGGCCCAGACAACAGACCCTCCGATTTGACACACTGAACTCTATCAGAGAAGTAGTTGGTGAACCAGGCGAGGCAATCGTTTGAGAACCCAAGGCTATCGAGCCTGCCGATGAGGATGTGGTGATTGACAGAGTCGAAAGCCTTGGCCAGGTCACCAGACATGCGATGATGTCATCGCATGTGTGGGTGGTGGCACTGAAAGTTTGGATAAGGTATAATGAGCAGGGCTAGAGGCTCTACAGTGAAATAAGGCAAAAAACACTAACCAGAACAGCAATGGACAAGGCATATTGACATTAAGGAGAGGCATGCTTAGTCGAGTGATCATAAGGGTCCAGAGAGTAGTGAGGTTGGTTGGGGTCACGGCGATTCAGACAGCTAGCCGGGCCTTCAAGAGCAAGCTAGCAGATGATGGACGTCTGTTTTTAGCCACCTCGTGCATTTCCGTTGGTAGATTAGTGGGGTTCCGTGTGGTAGAGGGGATCAATCCATTTGGGTCCGGATAGGTGATTGTAGCCTAGAGTGGCTGATGAAACTCTTCAGCTGGCTAGCTCCGGAATAATTTATGTTTGCACCGGGATCGACATAAGCCAATAGTCACACGGATAGCAGCTAGCTAGCTGCGAGATCCAGGTGTAAATGTCCAGAGCTTGCGGTTGAAATCCGGGGATATGGAGAGAAAAATAGGTCCGGTATGTTCTGGTCTGAGTCGCATTGTACAAAACTGGCGATAGCTTTTCGAGCTAAAGGATAGCTGATGACCACAAACCGTGGTTAGCTGAATACTAACATTAGCCAGTAAACTGTCTAGCTTCTGGCTAGTTTCTGGCTAGTTTCTGGCTAGCTTCTGGCTAGATTCTATTGTGGTAAATAATACTTTTTTTTAAATTGGTGAGGCGGGTTGCAGGAGAGTGTTTTGAAGTTGAGTTTTAGGAAAATAAAAGATATAAAAGATATGCGAAGAAAGGTGTAAATATATATATACACGACAAGACGAGGACAAAGGACGTCTGACTGCTATGCCATCTTGGGTAATAATCATTGTATGTATGTATCAATGTCATCTCTTATTTGTTCAAAGATATGTCACCATTTTCATGTATCAATGTCATCTCTTATTTGTTCATCTCTTATTTGTTCAAAGATATGTCACCATTTTCATCCCAACGGCAACGGTAATCTAGTCAACAAAAACACAGTAATAAGAAGAGAACAATAGACTGGCAGTAGAAGGTCAGAAAGGTTAGAAGAGGACATTTCATTATAAGGGGGCTTGATTGAAGGAAACAGGCTGACTGTTGGCCTGGGTTAAAGGTTTACCAGGGCCAGAATGAGCTGAAGCAGTGACAATATTTTTTCCTCTTCCCCCTGGGCTTGTCTGGCTGAGTACCCAGCCAGGCCATCTGGGAGTCTGGGAGTAAAATCATTCACAAGCTGCTTCACTCATACAGGCTGCTCCCCTCACAGAGGCTAAACTGGGGCAATCCCTCACAAGGGGCAGCACCAAGCATAGGTCCCACATGTGGGTAATGCAATACATACAGTATCTACAACATCAGTATGTTTTGCAGTGTTTTGGGTTTAAGCCACTTTACTGTTAGAGTTTGGTCTACTTTGAGCAAACATCGCTAAACTTACAAATGCAGACTTCAGTTAGGAGCAAGGCAATGCTCAGGCAGGACATCAATATGGTCCAATTCACCCACCTATCAATATAATGCCTTGTCATTCCTACTGCCTCTGATCTGGTGGACTAAACATAAATGCTGTGTTTGTAAATTATGTCTGAGTTTTGTAGTGTGCCCCTGGCTGTCCGTAAATGTTAAAAACAAGACATTCATGCCATCTGCTTTGCTTTATAAGGAACTTGATAGCATTTACTTTTACATTTGACTTTTATTCAAGTATGACAGTTGAGTACATTCTCCTCCCATGGAACTTAAGTACATTTAAAGCCAGATACCTTTAGACTTTTACTGAAGTAGTATTTTACTGGGTGACTTTCTCTTTTACTTGAGTCATTTCTATTAAAGTGTCTTTACTTTTACTTAAGTCTGCCAATCAAGCACTTTTTCCACCCCTCCTGATATTGACCTCTCTCAACCCCACAGACTCAAATGATATACATTTATAATGTACCACCATACATCAGCAGCTGTTTGTCCTTCAATAAACACACCCAAGATACCTAAAGTGAACTTAAGGGAGGAGGGCATCATTAAAAACAGATCACTCTAGAGAGCATCCTTTAAAACAGGCCACCAGACATATTGGGTGTGTTGTTTAAGACTGTCTGTAGGAGGGAAGGAAGGAAGTATAAGACTGATGGAGGAGTTAAGGCATCCAGTGGCTACAGCTGCTATGCCAAGGCAGCTGAGGAAGATGGAGTCAAATTCACTGCACTATCCTTGTATCTGTCAATGAATCTGTTCACATGGGGAGAGGCCAGGAGAGGAGCCATCAAGGGAACGAAAAAGGGAGAGGTTTTTATTTTGTTGTCCCTGTCTTATCATATATGAACCAACCCATGTTACGAAAAAGGGAGAGGTTTTTATTTTGTTGTCCCTGTCTTATCATATATGAACCAACCCATGTTACCCCATCAATTAAACAGCATTTATCCACTTAGCATAAACACACCATAACTCTAATCAAAGCATACCTCTTTTCACTGCTGAGAGTACCTTTGGGGAGACGAAAACAAATGCTCCCAGAATGAAGCGTCAGACAGAACCTTTCTCAAGCCGCGGTCAACGGCGCCAAGCTGCAATCCAAGCAGGAATATATTGCCTGAATGACTTGTGAGAAGGTAGCTACCAAACAGTAGAAAAGTGTTGTCCATAGTATGTTGACAACTTGAAACGCACATCTTCTAACCTAGGCCAAGACAACAACATGCAAATAAAAAAAGAGGGTTGCTGTTAGCCAGTACTTCAGCTGTTATGCTGATTGATTATGTGGTGATTGGGATTTACTTTCTTTGGTGATGACTGACTAGCATAGGCCTAACTTTTTGTCATCATGAATGTCACAAAGAAACTAGCCATGCTAAGATCACACAAAAATAGAGATGGAATTCCCCAACACTCGCTGTGACCCTTATATCGTTATATCCCAGAATAGGTCTAGGCCGACTTGGAATATGGCTTTATATATACGGAAACACGACCATCTCAAAGTATTATGGTTCATTTGACAAACGATATAGCAGCCTGCCCTAGACTACTGATATGATGTACTGGCCTGGGTGATCATGCACACAACACTTTTAGAAAAAGCGGTTCGAAAAGGGTTCTTTGGCTGTCCCTATAGGAGAACCCTTTTTGGTTCCATGTAGAACCCTTTCCACACAGGGAAAAAGAGTTCTACCTGGAAACAAAAAAGGTTTCTACATGGAACCAAAAATATTCTAGATTGCACCTTGTTTTCGAAGAGTGTAGGTGCATGCATCTTTTAACATTGCACTGTATGTAAAACAAAGTGTGTTGTGCTATTCCATCACACAACCCTATGTAATCTGCACTGACTTGCATGTTTGGTAATTCTGTATCATGGTTTATGTTCTAGTAAGGCAACAGTTATACGGACCTTTGCTCCTTGTGTGGCCACCGTTTCAGAGGACATGATATAGGCTATACAGGTAAGAAACCCTCATTCCAGTCTGTTATTTCATTCACCAAAATATACATAAAGTGATGGGTTACTCACAGTAACATCTGGTATGGAGATTGATTTGTGCTTTGTTTTGTGTGTCAACTTGTCATTGGAGCTCGAGGACCACTGGAAACAAGCCTTTTAATTATTACTTTCAAGTGATATCCTCTGGGTCCAAAATATACTTTTTGTTGTATGTCTGTTACCCAAAATAAATTAAATTAAACCAAAAACAGAATATGGATTCAGCTATTACAGGAATTGTTACTCTTCAAAATAATTGTGTTATGACCATCAAGAGATAAACTTTACACTAGTGTTGTGAATAGTGCTGCCCTGACAGGGCCTGACAGGGTTTGTCAATGAGGAATTGCCCGCAAGTGGCATGAAGTTAAGTTGCAATCAAATGGTTTGCTTTTGTCATATCTTGCTCTATAGCCTATGTGGTGAGCTTTAATTATTAAGAATACATACTTTTGAGATGGGAACAGTTGTCACTCCCTGACCTTAGAGCTTTTTACGTCTCTATTTTGGTTTGGTCAGGGTGTGATTTGGGTGGGCATTCTATGTACCCTTTTCTATGTTTTTGTAGTTCTTTGTTTTTGGCCGGGTTATGGTTCTCAATCAGGGACAGCTGTCTATCATTGTCTCTGATTGGGAACCATACTTAGATAGCTTTTCCCCACATGGTTTTTGTGGGTAGTTAATTTCTGTTTAGTGTTTTCACCTTATAGGACTGTTTCGGTTATTCTATTGTTTATTTTTGTTATAGTGTTCAGTTTTAATAAAACAAGCATGAACACTTACCTTGCTGCGCTTTGGTCCGATGACTCCTCTTCTTCAGACGATGAATACCGTTACAACAGTGGCTTGCTAAAACTCCTGGTCTCCAGCAGCGGCCAATGAGATTTGAATCAAAGCATTGCTGAAAATTGACTAGGCCTACAGATATTACACTAATAAGCTGCAGGTCTTTGCACACGCATTTCATTACTGTAAATCTGGTCTATCAGCAGATCCTTTGTGATTTATATTGCACATTGCAGTTATTGATAGATACTGGCTGCCTGTGCTGTTTTCTAGCACGTGGCTCAGAGGCTGCATTTAGTTAGGCAGCCCAATTCTGATCTTTTTTGACCAATTAGATCAGCTCTTAATAAGATCTGATGTGATTATTTTAAAAGACCAATTAGTGGAATAAAATATCAGAATTGGGCTGCCTGTCTAAATGCAACCAAGGTAGTGCCTGTATGTGGCAGTGATGCGCCTGAAGAGAGATTCTGGCTCATCTCTTTATGTGATGGGTTTTACAGTATACACCAATCCCTTTAGAGCGGTGTGGTTTATACAACCTGCATATCCTTACCCAATCAGATATGAACATAGCTGGTGATGCGTGATTAAGCAATAAGGCACCTTATTGCTTAATATGGCCAATATACCACGGTTTAGGGCTGTTCTTAGACGCGATGCAATGCAGAGTGCCTGGATACAGCCGTTAGCCGTGGTATATTGACCATATACCACAAACCCCCGAGGTGCCTTGCTGCTATTATAAACTGGTTACCAAGTCATTAGAAAAGTAAACAAGTCATTTTGTGTCATACCGTGGTATTTTGTCTGAAACACCACTATTTTTGTCTCAGCATCCAGTACTTAAACTACTCGATTTCTAATTACAATTAGATCATCTGAACAACATGCAGTAGGCCTAGTATTTATTTATGGTTTTTATTTAACCTTTATTTTAACAGGGAAATCCCATTGAAACCAATGGCTCTTTTGCAAGGGAAAAGAGCGGTAGTCACCGCTGTCCATGGTGCTGAAATGGTCCAGGCTCTGTTGTGCGGAGACCTATACAATTGTTTTCAATTTTGTATTATTTTATTTAATCTTTATTATTATTATTATTATTAACCTAGGCAAGTCAGTTAAGAACAAATCCTTATTTACAATGACGGCCTACCCCGGCCAAACCCGGACGACACTGGGCCAGTTGTGCACCGCCTTATGGGACTCCCAATCAAGCCCGGTTGTGATACAGCCTGGAATCGTACCAGGGTTACTAGCGTTTAAGAGCAGTTGGAGGCCACGGAATGAGTGTTGCATGGCATTGAAGCTCATTTGGAGGTTAGTTAACACAGTGTCCAAAGAAGGGTCAGATGTATACGGAATGGTGTCGTCTGCGTAGAGGTTGATCAGGGAATCACCCGCAGCAAAAGCTACATCATTGATATATACAGAGAAAAGAGTCGGCCCGAGAATTGAATCCTGTGGTAGAGACTGCCAGAGGTCCGGACAACAGGCCCTCCGATTTGACACACTGAACTCTGTCTGCGAAGTAGTTGGTGAACCAGGCGAGGCAGTCATTTGAGAAACCAAGGCTATTGAGTCTGCCGATAAGTATACGGTGATTGACAGAGCCGAAAGCCTTGGCTAGGTCGATAAAGATGGCTGCACAGTACTGTCTTTTATCGATGGCGGTTATGATATCGTGTAGTACCTTGAGTGTGGCTGAGGTGCACCCATGACCAGCTCGGAAACCAGATTGCACAGCGGGATACGAAATGGTCAGTGATCTGTTTATTAACTTGGCTTTAGATGACTTTAGAAAGGGAGTGCAGGATGTATATAGGTCCATAACAGTTTTGGTCTAGAGTGTGTCGTGGAAATTTCCTCTATTTACCAAATCATGGGAGCAAACCACACACACAAGTCAGAGTTAGTTATAAAAGTCCATCTTTAATTATATGAGCTCTATCACAATCCTGTGACTCTCAGATAAATTCAGTGTCTCTCAATGAATTCTCTGAGAGCCCCCTTACAATGCAACTGAGATCCTTTAATAGCAAAGAACACACATAGTCAGACAGCATAGACATAATTCATCGTTCAGCTTTCTCTCCTTTCTCATAAACCAATCCTCCATATCAACAGGCATATATCAAATTGTCATTTAGATACAACCAACTCTAAAACAACCAAACCTGGACAAGCTCACGGAGAGGAGAGTGAGGCTATAGGTTAAGATACAAGGGAGCATGAGAATGATTCCAGACACTGCTACCCTCCTTTCCCCACTAGAAAACGGTAGGGAGTAAAAGATATGTTTACACATGATGACACTTTGACCTCTCCCCTCTCTGCGGCCCATGCAACTTAGTTTTGACATAGAACAGATAACTGCAACCCCGCCACAGTATTATACAAAAATACCATTCTGATGAGAAGTAACTTACACACATTTGATGAATATAAAACTATATAACAATATATAACAAATGTTACCAACAAATTCAGAATCTTCCACGACAAGTGTCACCCCCTTTGAAGAGGGGGATGACCGCGGCAGATTTCCAATCTTTAGGGATTTCGGATAATACGAAAGAGAGGTTGAACAGGCTGGTAATAGGGGTTGCAACAATGGCAGCGGATAATTTTAGAAAGAGAGGGTCCAGATTGTCTAGCCCAGCTGATTTGTATGGGTCCAGGTTTTGCAGCTCTTTCAGAATATCTGCCATCTGGATTTGGGTGAAGGAGAAGCTGGGGAGGCTTGGGCAAGTAGCTGCGGGGGATGAGGAGCTGTTGGCCGGGGTTGGAGTAGCCAGGAGGAAGGCATGGCCAGCCGTAGAGAAATGCTTATTGAAATTTTCGATTATCATGGATTTATCGGTGGTGACCGTGTTACCTAGCCTCAGTGCAGTGGGCAGCTGGGAGGAGGTGCTCTTGTTCTCCATGGACTTTACAGTGCCCCAAAGCTTTTTGGAGTTAGAGCTACAGGATGCAAATTTCTGTTTGAAAAAGCTAGCTTTTGCTTTCCTGACTGACTGTGTGTATTGGTTCCTAACTTCCCTGAACAGTTGCATATCGCGGGGACTATTCAATGCTATTGCAGTCCGACCCAGGATGTTTTTGTGCTGGTCAAGGGCTGTCAGGTCTGGAGTGAACCAAGGGCTATATCTGTTCTTATTTCTGTATTTTTTGAAAGGGGCATGCTTATTTAAGACGGTGAGGAAATTACTTTTAAAGAACGACCAGGCATCCTCTACTGACGGGATGAGGTTAATATCCTTCCAGGATACCCAGGCCAGGTCAATTAGAAAGGCCTGCTCGCAGAAGTGTTTTAGGGAGCGTTTGACAGTGATGAGGGGTGGTCGTTTGACCGCGGACCCATAGCGGATGCAGGTAATGAGGCAGTGATCGCTGAGATTCTGATTGAAAACAGCAGAGGTGTATTTGGAGGGCATGTTGGTCAGGATAATATCTATGAGGGTGCCCATGTTTACGGATTTAGGGTTGTACCTGGTGGTTTCCTTGATCATTTGTGTGAGATTGAGGGCATCTAGCTTAGATTGTAGGACTGCCGGGGTATTAAGCATATTCCAGTTTAGGTCACCTAACAGAACGAACTCTGAAGATAGATGGGGGGCAATACATTCACATATGGTGTCCAGGGCACAGCTGAGAGCTGAGGTGGGTCTATAACAGGCAGCAACAGTGAGAGACTTATTTCTGGAGAGATTCATTTTTTAAATTTGAAGCTTGAACATTTTGGTAACCGATCGCTGCAGCTGTACATGGTCCATCTGTAAATAGCTCACCCAATCTACCTAACTCATCCCCAGACTGTTTTTATTTTATTTACTTTTCTGCTCTTTTGCACACCAGTATCTCCACTTGCACATCATCATCTGCTCATTTATCACTCCAGTGTTAATCTGCTAAATTGTAATTATTCGCTCCTATGGCCTATTTATTGCCTACCTCCTCATGCCTTTTGCACACACTGTAAATATACTTTATTTTTTCTACTGTGTCATTGATTTGTTTATTGTGTTATTGGCTTGTTTATTGTTTACTCCATGTGTAACTTTGTGTTGTTGTTTGTGTCACCCTGCTTTGCTTTATCTTGGCCAGGTCGCAGTTGCAAATGAGAACTTGTTCTCAACTAGCCTACCTGGTTAAATAAAGGTGAAATAAAAAATGAATTAAAATTGGGCCTTTAAACACTCCCGTTTCGTTTTTAACTATATGAGCAGGATTTATCCACTCGGCCATTGCGTGCATTGCGGAACATAATGTGCTGTACTTGTTGACATATTTAGATTTTTTTTGTGACATTGTGTAACGGTCGTCGTATGAAGGAGAGGACCAAAGCGCAGCGTGGTAAGTGTTCATCTTGGTTTTTAATAAGAATAGTGAACACTGAAACAAAAACAATAAAACAACAAAACGAACAGTCCTGAACGGTGAAATAAAACACAGAACAGAAAATAATCACCCACAACTCAAAAGTGAAACCAGGCTACCTAAGTATAATTCTCAATCAGGGACAACGATTGACAGCTGCCTCTGATTGAGAACCATACCAGGCCAAACACAGAAATCCCAAATCATAGAAAAAGGAACATAGACAACCCACCCAACTCACGCCCTGACCATACTAAAACAAAGACATAACAAGAGAACTAAGGTCAGAATGTGACACATGGCCATTGGCCTAAGTGAATGTCGATATTTACTACACCGTGCGGATCTAAATGGCGTATGCAGTGTATTGTGATGTTGCTTACCATCATTCAGGCCTCTGTTGCGGACATTATATATTCTGTTCCCGAAGAGACAAAGACAAAACATGTAATCGGGAGCTTGAGTAGTGACCTTCGTTTGGATGTTAGGCGACTGAGGGTTCGGAAAGCCCGAGTTGATTACCAGGGAGAGAAACTGTACTCTGGAGATCTCATTGTTCTCTATATAATCGACAGGGAGATGCTTTGTGGAACCCTGCCTCTTGCATTTTGAGTTCATCTTGGAGAACCCTTTGGAACTGCATAATATTGTGGTGGAAATACAGGACAATAATGATAACCCTCCCATTTTCCCAGAGGTTTTCATCAAATTGGAAATAAGCGAGACCGCTCCAACTGGGAGTCGATTTAAAATAGCCTTGGCTCGAGACTTAAGTACTTTGTGTTGGAATCAAAAGGCAGGCAGTAAAGAAAGTTGTGGAACTTGTTTTGAAAAATAACCTTGACCGAGAGAAAGAAGGGGAGCATTCTCTAACACTGACGGCAATTGATGGGGGTAATCCTCGTCATATAGGTTGTCGGCATATATATGTTAATGTTAACACCCATGTTTTCACACAAACTCTTTATACAGTTAACGTGATTAAAAATTTAAGTCCAGGCAACTCTGTTGTCAAGGTTACTGCATCTGATAATGATGAGGGAGCAAATGGTCAAAAAGCGTATTACATGAAATGTGTCTGAAAGCAGCAAGGACAGCAAAGCAGCAAGGACAGCAAAGCAGCAAGGGTTTATTCCACATTGACCAAAACAGTGGGGAGATTACAGTAGTAGGCGAGCTTGACCACAAAAAGGCCTCGTTTTATGAAGTAATTCAGGCGGAGGTCAAGCTTGGACACTGCAAAGTCCTTGTAGAAATAACTGACATAAATGACAATGCACCCACAATAATAACTGTAAAATCTGTTACCGATTCCAGAGAACAATCCAGCAGGCACTGAAATAGCTGAATATTAATGTTAAGGACAAGGACCATGGAGAGAACAGCAGAGTGAAGGGCTTCATTGTGTAAAACACCAATTAGAAACTACTTCACCTTAATGAACAGAGGCCCCCTGGATCAGGAGCAAATATCTGAGTATAATGTCAACATAATAGCAACCGATGGAGGAACGCCATCCTTGTCATCAAGAGTTATTTTGATTTTCTACATTTCTGATATAAATGACAACTCACCTGTCTTTGAAGAACAATCCTACAGCACCTATGTGACTGAAAATAACACCTGTCTCCTCTATGTGTTCTGTTACAGCCAGAGACCCAGACTGGAGACAGAACGGTACTGTGGTATATTCTATATTACCCAATAAAGTCAATGGGGTTCCGGTTTCATCATTTGTATCCATAAACGGAGACACAGGGGTGATCCACGCTGTTAGAGCATTTGATTAAGAGCAGTTAAGGAGCTGAAAAATGGGAGACATCAGTCTAGCTGGACGGATGGACTTCGAAAGAGTCCATTTATGAAATAAGTATCCAACCAAATATGCCTCAGGATTGAGGTCATTTGCCAATATAGTCATAGAAATTACAGTTGTCAATTACAATTCTCCACTGATACATTGGACATCTCTGACCAATCCCATCCCTGAAAATGTGTTACCTGGCACAGAGGTGGGCATTATTAATGTACAGGGAAATAGGCAGGTCCCCTGCTCCATTCAACAAAATGTTCCTTTCAAACTAAACCCCTCAATCAAAAACTATTATTCTCTGGTAAATACAGATGAGCTAGACCACGAGATAATATCAGATTATAACCTGACAGATTGCATATTATAACATGACAGCATGTTGCAGGCTGATCAGACACTGAAGAGGAGCCCAGATGACTTATTAGAAGGAGTATCAACACTGCAGGAGACTTTGAGGTTACCCACTGCACTGAACACAGACGTCAATTTAATATCTATTACACATTGGTTCAACCTAATATCACTGAAATGACGTGGAAACAAAGTTGATTCAACCAGTGTGTGCCCAGTGGGATGCCTTTATTTAGGATTTATGGGAATGGTAACATGGTTTTCAGATGAGATGTTACTCATTTGCAGTTTGTCTAATAGCAAACGTGCAAATCTGAAATGCATTACCCTATGTTTTATTAGCAGGTATGTCAGCAACATATGGTTTGGGTTCTAGTATTATGAGCATTGGGCCAGTAACAAAAAGGTTGCAGGTTCGAATCACCAAATCGACTAGATGAACAATCTGTCGATGTGCCCTTGATCAAGGCACTTAACCCTAATTTATCCTATAAGTCGCTCTGGATAAGAGCTTCTGCTAAATAACAAAATAAAAAATGTGGTATGGCAGTCTGGAGCAAAATTAAGTCATCAGAAGACTAACTACTGTTCTTCTTTTGGCCTGAATGTGGTTATTATTGGTCATTGGTGGCATCTACTGTACTTTTATTAGCTTGAATGTATTTATTATTGGTCATTGGCGGCATCTACTGTACTTCTATTAGCTTGAATGTGTTTATTATTGGTCATTGGCGGCGTCTACTGTACTTCTATTAGCTTGAATATATTTATTATTGGTCATTGGCTGCATCTACTGTACTTCTATTAGCTTGAATGTATTTATTATTGGTCATTGGCGGCATCTACTGTTCTTCTATTAACTTGAATGTATGTATTATTCTAGGCTGTTATTTTGTATCGTGAGAAATAGACTAGAACATTCAAATCAGGCTAGGTATTCTATTCCGTCTGTAGCCTACTGGTGCATATAGGCACCTTGTTCACCCCTAAACTGAAATTCAATCATGTGTAAGACACATCTTCTCACTACTACTCAGTAATATCAATGTGGCATGTTCTCCTTTCCAGCACTGTATCCGAGGTTTTTTTTTCTGCTAAATTCAAGTTTTTCTATTATTTTAATATATTCCGTTTCAGTAAAAATTACTGTGACTTAAATCAATAGATTCACACATTGAAAATACATATCCATCATGTTCAATTCCGAGGAAGCTACGCCAGTAGTGTTTCAGAACCACACAGATGGACAGCGCCACCGAGAAGCGTATTTTTCAGTGGGATCGTGCTCATTCTCGACCTATCAGTTTAAAAAAAAAATATCCCCCTAATACTTAAGTATAACTAGATATATTTTGTAAGTAATGTTTGAAATTGAATAACACATTAATCCCATTTGTATGCTATATCTGTTTTACTTCCCAGTGGGCAATCACGCTCACACTTTTTATTGAAACAGTCTACCCTAAATCTCATGGGACCTTATAGTTTTACGAGGCTTCATTTCTAAAAATAAAAAAAACGAGTTCAATTACAAATCCAAGAGTCTGTTGGTAGATGAAAACGCTTCCTTCTGAGTGAGGCTCATGATGCCGATATAGGATAAAACGCATTTAGGATAAATATAGGATAATATAGGATAAAAAGCAAACCATTTGTTTTGGGTGTTCAATCAAACCCAGATGGTGGAAAATACAGTGAGTTAGTTGTAGAGAAGGAGTTAGATCGAGAACAACAGCAGGAGGTGACATTGTTACTTACTGCGGTTGATGGTGGGACTACACAGAGATCTGGTACTGTAGTTATACATGTCACTGTTCTAGATGCTAATGATAATATTCCAGTTTTTACTCAGAACGTTTACAAGGTCAGTCTACCGGAAAATTCTCCTTTAGGCACAGTAGCGAGTACAGTGACGGCTACTTATGCAGATGAGGGACCTAATGATGAGGTGACCTATGAACTCAGACGTATAAGTAACAAAGCTGGGAAGCTGTTTTCTATGAACAAGACAACCGGGGAAATAAACATAATTGGCCCCATTGACTTTGAAGAGGAAACATATTATGAAATAAGTGTACAGGCAGAAGATGGTTTGGGTCAGCCTTAAATTGTAAAGTTATTATCGAAATCACACATGTGAATGACAATGCACCAAACATATTTATCAAATCGCTTAGAAATCCCACCCCTGAGAATGTGTTACATGGCACAAAGGTGGGCATCATTAAATGTACAGAATGAAGACTGAGGGAAATAGACAAGTCAGCTGCTCCATTCAACAGAATGTTCCTTTTAAACTAAAACCCCTCAATGAGAAATTATTACTCTCTGCTAACCACAATCGAATTAGTTCGTGAAATAGTATCAGATTTTAACTTAACTATCACTGCCACTGACGGGGGCTCTCCACCCTTATCCTTCCCAAAGACTATTCATGTATCTCTTTCAGACATGAATGACAACCCACCTGTCTTTGAAGAACAATCCTACAGCACCTACAGTATGTGACTGAAAATAACAAGCCTGGCTCCTCTATGTGTTCTGTTACTGCCAGAGGCCCAGACTGGAGACACAACGGTACAGTGGTCTATTCTCTATTGCCCAGTGAGATCAACGGTATTCCGGGGTCCTCATTGTTATGTTATCCCATTAATGGAGACACGGGCGGTTATCCCATTAATGGAGACACGGGCGGATCCAAGCTGTTCGATAATTTGATTATGAGCCGTTTAGGATCTTCAACGTCCACATTGTAGCCAGAGACAATGATTCTCCTCCACTCAGCAGTAACGTGACTGTGAGTGTCTTCATAACAGATGAGAATGATAACTCTCCCCAGATATCTCTTCCCTGCTCCAGCAGGGAACTTCTTGATGACCGAGATGGTCCTTAAAGCTGCTCTGGTGTGTTCCCTGGTTTCCAAGGTGATAGCTGTTGATGCTGACTCTGGACAGAACGCCTGGATTTCATATCAGATAGTGAAATCGAATGATCTGGGACTTTTCACTATTGGTCTCCACAGTGGAGAGATCAGGGCATAGTGGGACATTTCTGAATCTGACCGTATGAAGCAGAACCTTGTGATATCAGTTAATGATAACGGACAACCCTCTCTCTCTACAACCTGTGATGTATAATCACTAATATCAGATAACTTGGCTGAAGTTCCAGAACTGAAAGACATGGCTTCTGAGGATAGTTTCAAACTAACTTCCCATTTGATCATCGCACTGGTTTCTTTCACCACTTTTTTCCTAACTTTCATTATTGTCATCCTGGCCATTAGGTTCTGCCATAGGAGAAAGCCTAGAATGTTGTTTGGAGGAGTCGCCATTCCCAGTGCGTATTTCCCTCCCAACTATGCAGAGGTGGATGCATAAATGACAGCGGGTACACGTACCAGTGACTTCAAGTTTGTAAGATCTTACAATGACAGCACGCTGCCTGCTGATCTTACAATGAAGAGACAAGTTGAGCCTATTGGAGAAAGTACAATTACTCAGAACAGTGCAGAAGATTGTGATGAGGTAAGATAACAGTGGTCTGATATAATTTGCTGAGTTACCAAATTGAAATGTGCAGTTTGAATATCCACTTAATAAGGCAAATAAACATTTAAAGCATGGTAGGCTTGTTTAGCCTAGACTTAATTCAATAAATGTAGTAAACTGTTCCAGTGTGCTTACTTTCTGCCATTGGTTTTGCTCCTCTCTCTTATGATAACTTTGTCCATGAAAATATTTTGATTAGGCGCCCACTTTTTAATGTTTTTAACCATTTCTGGACATTTTGAAACTTGAAATGGGTAGCCACAGGCTCTAAATATTTGCCAAAAGTGTCTTTCTGTCTTTTTTTGTGTAGTGTCGACTCAAGGTTTAAGAGGTTTAAGAGATCCTGCACAAAAACATCCTGTGGCGGACTGCAATAGCATTGAAGAGTCCCCGCGATATGCAACTGTTCAGGGAAGTCAGGAACCAATACACGCAGTCAGTCAGGAAAGCAAAGGCCAGCTTCTTCAGGCAGAAATGTGCATCCTGTATCTCTAACTCCAAAAAGTTCTGGGACACTGTGAAGTCCATGGAGAACAGCTGCCCACTGCACTGAGGCTAGGTAACACGGTCACCACCGATAAATCCATGATTATCGAAAACTTCAACAAGCATTTCTCAACGGCTGTCCATGCCTTCCGCCTTCCAACCTCGGCCAACAGCTCCGCCCCCCCCCCCTCCCCCCGCAGCTACTCGCCCAAGCCTCTCCAGGTTCTCCTTTACCCAAATCCAGATAGCAGATGTTCTGAAAGAGCTGCAAAACCTGGACCCGTACAAATCAGCTGGGCTTGACAATCTGAACCCTCTATTTCTGAAACTATCCACCGCCATTGTCGCAACCCCTATTACCAGCCTGTTCAACCTCTCTTGCATATCGTCTGAGATCCCCAAGGATTGGAAAGCTGCCGCAGTCATCCCCCTCTTCAAAGGGGGAGACACTCTGGACCCAAACTGTTACAGACCTATATCCATCCTTCCCTGCCTATCTAAGGTCTTCGAAAGCCAAGTCAACAAACAGGTCACTGACCATCTCGAATCCCACCGTGCCTTCTCCGCTCTGCAATCTGGTTTCCGAGCCGGTCACGGGTGCACCTCAGCCACGCTCAAGGTACTAAACGATATCATAACCGCCATCGATAAAAGACAGTACTGTGCAGCCGTCTTCATCGACCTTACCAAGGCTTTCGACTCTGTCAATCACCATATTCTTATCGGCAGACTCAGTAGCCTCAGTTTTTCTGATGACTGCCTTGCCTGGTTCACCAATTACTTTGCAGACAGAGTTCAGTGTGTCAAATTGGAGGGCATGCTGTCCGGTCCTCTGGCTGTCTCTATGGGGGTGCCACAGGGTTCAATTCTCGGGCCGACTCTTTTCTCTGTATATATCAATGATGTTGCTCTTGCTGCGGGCGATTCCCTGATCCACCTCTACACAGACGACACCATTCTATATACTTCCGGCCCGTCCTTGGACACTGTGCTATCTAACATCCAAATGAGCTTCAATGCCATACAACACTCCTTCCGTGGCCTCCAACTGCTTTTAAACTCTAGTAAAACCAAATGCATGCTTTTCAACCGTTCGCTGCCTGCACCCGCACGCCTGACTAGCATCACCACCCTGGATGGTTCTGACCTTGAATATGTGGACATCTATAAGTACCTAGGTGTCTGGCTAGACTATAAACTCTCCTTCCAGACTCATATCAAACATCTCCAATCGAAAATAAAATCTAAATAAAATAAAATCAAATCAAATGTATTTATATAGCCCTTCGTACATCAGCTGATATCTCAAAGTGCTGTACAGAAACTCAGCCTAAAACCCCAAACAGCAAGCAATGCAGGTGTAGAAAGAAGGAAGAAACCTAGAGAAGAACCAGGCTATTTGGGGTGGCCAGTCCTCTTCTGGCTGTGCCGGGTGGAGATTATAACAGAACATGGCCAAGATGTTCAAATGTTCATAAATGACCATCAGTGGTGGGTGGTATAAGGTGCTTTAGTGACAAAACGGATGGCACTGTGATAAACTGCATCCAGTTTACTAGAGTCGGCTTTCTATTCCGCAACAAATCCTCCTTCACTCACGCCGCCAAACTTACCCTAGTAAAACTGACTATCCAACCGATCCTCGACTTCGGCGATGTCATCTACAAAATTGCTTCCAACACTCTACTCAGTAAACTGGATGCAGTTTATCACAGTGCCATCCGTTTTGTCACTGGAGCACCTTGTACCACCCACCACGGCGACCTGTATGCTCTAGTCGGCTGGCCCTCGCTACATATTCGTCGCCAGACCCACTGGCTCCAGGTCACCTACAAGTCCATGCTAGGTAAAGCTCCGCCTTATCTCAGTTCACTGGTCACGATGGCAACACCCACCCGTAGCACGCGCTCCAGCAGGTGTATCTCACTGATCATCCCTAAAGCCAACACCTCATTTGGCCGCCTTTCGTTCCAGTTCTCTGCTGCCTGTGACTGGAACGAATTGCAAAAATCGCTGAAGTTGGAGACTTTTATCTCCCTCACCAACTTCAAACATCTGCTATCTGAGCAGCTAACCGATCGCTGCAGCTGTACATAGTCTATCTGTAAATAGCCCACCCATTTTTACCTACCTCATCCCCATACTGTTTTTATTTATTTACTTTTCTGCTCTTTTGCACACCAATATCTCTACCTGTACATGACCATCTGATCATTTATCACTCCAGTGTTAATCTGCAAAATTTTAATTATTCGCCTACCTCCTCATGCCTTTTGCACACAATGTATATCGACTCTCTTTTTTTCTACTGTGTTATTGACTTGTTAATTGTTTACTCCATGTGTAACTCTGTGTTGTCTGTTCACACTGCTGTGCTTTATATTGGCCAGGTCGCAGTTGCAAATGAGAACGTGTTCTCAACTAGCCTACCTGGTTAAATAAAGGTGAAATTAAAAATTTAAAAATTAAAATCCTATGGCAACCGTTCGCCTATTCGAGGTCGTTGGTATTTCAGCACCACTATTATGGACAGCGTCCACATCTCTGCAGGCTTCCGGAATGGAATGACTAAAAGACAATGATGCTTGATCGGAAAATGAGTACGGACGCAATTGCGTAGCCTCCAGAGGCATGCAGAGGACAATTTGAGCTCTGTACCGCGTAGCCGTGAAGATCCCAAATATCGTAACAATGCGTCGGGCTCCGTATAGCTCCGCATTGACATGATTGATTGAGGGTAGGTGGGGGCGGGAGGTCCCGTATAAACACAAACTCACTTCCTGGACAACTTCCTTCACAACAGCCCTGCTCAACAGCTCTGCGCTGCTCCGTGAATCGCAAGAAGTATGAATGCCCTAACTTCTGCAGAGGCCATGTCACCATAAATGCTGCATGGCCAATGCAGACGACAGATTTACCCTCCTGTTGTGTTCGTTTCATGTTAATTAATTATGTGTTCCCGGTCTAAAATGACCGCCCTGTTATAGCTGATTATAAATCCATAATAATCCATATATGATCACATAATGTTGTGTTAGATTTTTTATCAACTTAAGTTATTGTGAACATTACAAGTTTTGAACTTCTATTTGCTATTTGTGGCCTGTAGGCCTCATTGACCTGAGCTCATACAACTCGTTTTTGAATAAAAAAAAAAAGCATAATGTACGGATTATTCTGACTATAACAAATACTCAGATGAAACATATTGTGCTATTTATCACAGACTACTTTGTGTCAAAGTTTAACAAGGTCTCTCTTCTCCTCACCAGTGTCATTATCAAAGTTATGATCAAGAGCCTCACATGCAATATATCGTTTGGCCATTGTGCTGCCACGGGCATCAAAAACGCATTATATACTAGAGCTGCGAGAAAAGTTCTATATATTATTGAAACAATGCTGTGATTGTTTGTGACAATGCCAACAGGTGTGGTTCCAGTGGGGAAATATTCTCTTGGGGAAAGGTTCCCGTGGGGGTTGCAGTGGAAGCCAAGAAGGGGAGTGAGGTGTGTGTGCTCAGACACACATGCATGTGGGGTCTGGGAGAGGAAGTGTGTGCATCTGATGAATGTGCATGTGCCTGAACTCAATTTTCTACACTAATTGTAGTCTCACCCATTAATTTCTAATGACAAGTCATTTTTTTGACAGGGAACATCACAGATGTACAAACGTTAAATAAAACACCCAGAATGTAGTGAAAATCTTCCAAATGTATTTTGAGTGTTCAGATTCCCTGTGTGGACAAAGTCATGGATCCTTATGACAATCAGATTAAATTAACTACATTTTTCAGAGAGAAAACTTGCAAATCGGTCCAATTCGACCGGAACAGCAGGAAGGTTAAAGATATCGATAGTTGAACTTTTTCTGGTCTTACCTTTTTCTAATGAATGTCATCAGGGATTTTTACGACCATTTTAAATCATTATTTCATTTGATTATTCGTTATTTTACATATCAATGGTGCTTCAGGAAAATTAATCTAATTATTTGAAATCTAGCATACATAGATACATCCGTTTATAAAATGGAGGATTTACTTGAGACTATACAGGGAATACGGATTTGATTTAGTGTGATGTTTGTTTGTTTGTTAATTCTCTGCTGCTGTTTTTGCAATTCTTTGTGATGTTTTCCAACGTCTTGCGAAGTCTTCTGTAGTTCAATATCGGATTTTATGATAGCAGACTACCGTATAGGCTACCTCTGACTTTGATTGTTTACTATAATATAGCCTAAAGCGTGTGAAGTGTAGACTATCGCTTATTTCATCAACTGTCAGACATAGAAAAATGTGTTTCTAAACATTTTGAGACTCAAATCCAACCCCCTTTTTTACAATCAGTAACGGCAGTGTTGATATAAATACTCAGTGTGTCGCTATACACCAGGCGTGAACAGATATATCTCTCCTCAGCCTCTCCTCCCACAACCGTAATATTCAAAGCAAGAAAACACCCTCTGCGTGACATAATAATTTCACTGGATAATCTGGTTGTTGGCGCTACGTCTCTTCTCTTCGTTTAGCCTACTGCTGTACAACCTATATTATTTTATTTAAATATGTTTTCATCAAGAACAACCAGACTATGCAGCATTTCAGTAGGATTACCTCGAAGATGGGACACAACCTTTTCTCTGACTCAATACTCTGTGTGACTCTCCTTTCTCTGTTAAAACTGAACACGAGCCACGGAGATGTGAGCTATTCTATTCGGGAGGAGATGAAACGTGGATCTGTGGTCGGAAATATAGCAAAGGATTTCGGGTTTGACGCTAAGAGGCTGTTGGCGCGTGAAGCTCGTTTAGACATGGATGGCAGCAGAACACGCTACTGTGATATCAATGCTAACCCGGGGGATTTGATTATCGCTGAAACAATAGATAGAGCTGTGCGGTCCAAGGTTTCGTGTACTTTGAAATACGAGCTCGCACTTGAAAATCATTTAGAGTTACACCGTATTACTGTTCAAATTCAGAATATAAATGACAATTCACTGGTCTTTCCTAGTGACCACATAGAATTAGAAATGAGAGAATCAGCGGATAAAGGGCAACGTTTTTTCCTAGATGAAGCCCATGATGAGGACATCGGATTAAACGCAGTTCAAAGTTATACGCTCGAGAGGAATGCACATTTTGTTTTGGCTGTTCGTACAAATACAGTCGGTGGTAAGAGTTGATGTTAGAGAAGGAATTGGATCGAGAACAACAGCAGGAGGTGACGTTGTTACTTACTGCGGTTGATGGTGAAACTCCACAGAGATCTGGAACTGTAGTGATACACGTCACTGTGTTGGATGAAAACGATAATATTCCAGTATTTAGTCAAGACGCCTATAAATTCAGTCTTCTGGAAAATTCTCCTTTGGGGTACCATGGTAGCTACAGTAAGAGCCACGGATGCTGGCGAGGGACAAAATGGGGAAGTGAGCTATGATTTCAGTGGTATATCTGATAAAGCAGCGAAGCTGTTTTCTATTCAAAAGGATACTGGAGATATCAGAGTAATTGGACTAATAGATTTTGAATTGGAAACATATTATGAAATGCTTATCCAGGCGAAAGATGGATCTGGTTTAGTTTCCATGACAAAAGTAATTGTTGAAATCACAGTTAGAAATTACAATGCACCTGTGATATTCTTAAATCTTTGAAAAATCCCATCCCTGAGAACGTGTTACCTGGCACAGAGGTGGCATCATTAATGGACATGATGAAGACTGAGGGAAATAGACAGGTCCGCTGCTCCATTCAACAGAATATTCCTTTCAAACTAAAACCTTTGATTAAAAACTATAACTCTAAATTAGACCGTGAGATAATATCAGAATATATTTGAACTATCACTGCCACTGACGAGGGCTCTCCACCCTTATCCTCCTCAAAGTCTATTCATGTATCTGTGTCAGACGTGAATGACAACCCACCTGTGTTTGAAGAACAATCCTACAGCGCCTATGGGACTGGAAATAACAAGCCTGGCTGCTCTATGTGTTCTGCTACTGCCAGAGGTCCAGACTGGAGACAGAACGGTACAGTGGTCTATTCTCTATTGCCCAGTGAGATCAACGGTGTTTCGGTGTACTCATTTTTATCCATCAACGGAGACACGGGGGTGATCCGTGCTGTGAGAGCATTTGATCATGAGCAGTTTAGGAGCTTCAAAGTCCACGTTGTAGCCAGAGACAATGGTTCTCCTCCACTGAGCAGTAATGTGGCTGTGAGTGTCTTCATAACAGATGAGAATGATGACTCTCCCCAGATAGTATACCCTGCTCCAGCAGGGAACTCTTTGATGACCGAGTTGGACCCCATAGCTGCTCTGGTGTGTTCCCTGGTTTCCAATGTGATAGCTGTGGATACTGACTCTGGACAGAACGCCTGACTTTCATATCAGATCGTGAAGTTAACTGATCCGGGACTTTTCACTATTGGTCTCCACAGCGGAGAGATCAGGGCACAACGGGACGTTTCTGAATCTGACAATATGAAACAGAACCTTGTTATAAACCCTCTCTCTCTTCAACGCGTGATGTAAATTTACTCATTTTAGACAACTTGACTGAAGTTCCAGAACTGAAAGACATGGCTTAGAAAGATAGTTCCAAACTAACTTTCTATTTGATAATAGCACTGGTCTCTGTTTCCACCTTTTTCCTGACTTTCATTATTCTCATTCTGCCATAGGAGAAAGCCTAGAATGTTGTTTGATGGAGCAGTCGCTGTTCCCTGTGCGTATTTCCCTCCCAACTATGCCGAGGTGGACGGAGCAGGAACACTACGTAGTAATAATTATGAGGCATACCTGACAACGGGCTCACGCACCAGGGACTTCAAATGTGTCAGATCTTACATTGACAGTGCACTGCTGGCTGGTCTTGCACTAAAGAGAAGTCCAGATGAAACCGGTGAAGCAACTGACATTGAATCAACATTTTTGACTTATGGTAATGAAAAAAGGTATGTCAATGACATGTGTGATACTGGTGTAGATAAAGGGCGGGAGAGAGGAAATGTATTTGTTTGGTATCCTTCCAGTAGTTTCAACTGTGTGTGATGATCCATACTAGAATTCCTTCATCCATGAGCAAGAGGTGGGATCACAGGTATAACACCATGAGAATTGGGTCAAATAGAACCATGCTCCCAGGTAGAGGTAGACAAGGCTCTTGGCTTGTGGCAGTGGGGAAGATGAGTGGTGAAACACAGGTCAATGATTACTGAAAGTAATGCTCCTTGGCTGTTGCATTCATGCTCCTTGGCTGTTGCATTCATGCTCCTTGGCTGTTGCATCCTTTGACCCATCATTGGACACCTGGGCGACCCCTGGGTCATCCCGTCATTCCATATTACCAGATTTTCACTTTGGCCTTGGGTCAGAAGAGGCTCAAAGCCTTTAGGGTAAAGTTAACTCATTCTGGAGATGGATACAATTGTCTCACATTTAGATTTTTAACCGTTGAAGAATGCAAATCAGGAGACATTTTCGGACTCATGCAGCAGTATTTGTTCTGCCATGAAAACATTAGGGACTAAGCTATGTCAGAAACATCTAACTGTGTTAATGCCTTTTATTTTCAGGAATATCTTGCTGATGATAGCTGTGCACATTTCTATGGTCTTAAAGAAAACCTGAATTTGTCACCTGTGGGCAGACTTTTCAACTCTTGAGCAGAATCACCCAGAGTTTAATCTCTCACCCAGAGGTGGAAATGGCAATGTGAAGAGGCTAGCCTGTTATTTTGGGCTATGTGAAGAGACTAGACTGTTGACCCTGGCATCACATCATGATAAAGCTAGTGTAAAAAGGCCAGCCTGTTTTCCCTGAGGTCACCCCAGGGTCATACTGGCAGCTTCCAAGTCTCTAATGAAGAACATGTTCCATCCAAGTCTATATGCCAGTCAGAACCAGCCTTCTCTTGCACTCCTCTGTGTAAAGCATACACAGAAAAGTGACACTTTGGCTTAAAAGTGGCTCAAGAATACAGCTTTAGGCCCAATGGAGAGAAATATCCAGCTATTTGTATTATTTGTCAGGAACACATACTTTTGTAATGGCTTTTTTTACAGTAGTAATGTGGCTTCTTATAGGGGTCTGAAAGAGATGATGTATAACATGATGTATGAGATGATGATGACCACAGATGTATAACACAATTCTGCTTTAGGTCATTCTTCTTGTAAGTGCCTATAAACCTGTATTTTGTTTTTAACACTCTTCTTTCATTTGTTTCTTGTCTTTTTACCCTCTCCCATTGAACCACCATTTGGACATCTGAAGGTAAAAAACATATTTTCTTCTTCTTTACTTGTAGACACAGATGCAAATTAGGGTCTCCCAATGAAATGGGTGGCTCGTGCAGTTGCCATGTAGGCCTACACAATAGCAGGTCATTGTACAGGCCTTACTGTGTAACCCTTTTCATGATTACATGTCTATCTGATGTTAAACTCAGTGGTTCCCTCAGTTCCTTCAACATTGGCCATTGACCATCTCAAGCACACTGCTCACACAGTAACACACAAAGCAGTATGAACACAACTTGTCATTAGCACACAACACAGCAGTCCATCGTATTTCATACCAGTTACACACAGAACATTGTACTGAAAAGACATCCCAGTAGTGGCCCACAAAGCAAAATCACTCACACACAATTGACCAGTAACACAAAGTATACTTCACGCTGAACTTCACACAGCTCAGCACTGCAGACACACATACACACATACTGCAGTATGACAACTCTGCCACACAATTCTAAAGTAGGTCGGGAGAATTATTATTTTTTAGATCCACAGCCTTCTATCCCTGCTCAAATATATTTCTTATTAATTGAATTATGTGGCATCTGATCTCGTTGATCACCAGCAAATATATGTGGCTTCATGTGTTTAACCCTGACTGCAACATTTCATAATTCACAGCACCAACCAATATACCCAAGTCTGAAATATCTGAAAAGCTGTAGTTAATGTTTTATTCATCAAAGTACATATTTTGTATAATGATCTGGTAATGCAATTTCAATTGTGATATTGGAAGAGGTGTATGGATGTGACAGTGATATTCTAGTGCAGAGGACCCTAGACTATCATGCCTGCCGGTGATTGTTAGACTGTGGTAAAGACAAGCCTTGATGTCTCAAGGATGTGTAAGCCTGCAGCAGGACGTGTGTAAGTTGTTTTGGGGAACATGTGGAAGTTGTGCTGTGGGATAGACGGCTTCATGCTTCACTGCTTTGACACACTGTCTGTCTCATCCTGTGATGACCTCTGACCATGCTCTGTGGGAGGCCAGTTTCACCCCTAGTTGGCAACTAAGTTGGCAACTTTGATGAATAAAACATTTAACTACAGCTTTTCAGATATTTCAGACTTGGGTATATTGGTGGGGGCTGTGAATTATGAAATGTTGCAGTCAGGGTTAAACACATGAAGCCACATAGATTTGCTGGTGATCAATTGTTAGTTATTGATATATGGTGAAATAGTTATAGCATACACATTTTTAAGTCCTGAAACAGTATTCATGTTTAGTATTGGTCTGGAAGAAGCTCTAATTGTGTTGGTTTCAGGTTGGAACTGTCGCTCTCCATGGTGCTGAAATATCAAACGTGCTGCATTCAAAGACAAGTCTTAGGCTTGTAAGTGCTCCAAATTCGTTTTAAAAAAAGAAAGTGTTATAAAAAAGTGTTTACTGACAATACACAGTGCAATAGTCTTCCATTTGCTGATGTAGGCTTAGTTATGGACTGTGTAACAAAACAGTCTGTCTTTAGTTGGCTGTGTATGATTTCGACATGATGATAGTCTGCACTCTGGACTCTGAGTGCCGCTGTTGGACAGTAAGACGAGTTATAAGCTTCAAATTCACAGAACCTCCTGTCTGATGGATTCATATGAGCTGATACAACATTCGGGGAAGATATCTAGAATCAAACAGGAATGAAAATCAACACGGATAGATTACCAATATAGCTGATGTATATGGACTAGGAGAGAGTTGTGCATCAGAAGGCAACTCAATATTTCTGTTCAGAAATCTATATTTTTGCTGTTTTTTCCGAAATGTTTGAGGGAAAGCAAAATCGAACGCCACAATGGCAAGCACGATTGATTATTGTGTGTGTCCTCTTGTCGCATATGGTTCGATGCCAGGTGCGATATTCGATTCCAGAGGAAATGGTACGAGGGTCTTTGATTGGGGATCTCTCAAAGCATTTGGGACTAGATATCCGAAGACTAAAATCTGGCCGGGCCCGCATTGTTAGTGAGGAAAGGGATTGTGTAGAGCTGAACGCGGACAAAGGGATTCTGATCGTCAAACAGCGCATAGACAGAGAGGAGCTGTGTGGACACGCATCGCCCTGTAGCTTCAACTTCGAAATGGTTCTAGAAAATCCAATGGAATTATTTAGTATAACTGTGGAAATACTCGATATCAACGATAATTCACCTGCCTTTGCGAATAAGGAAATTACCCTGAATATCAGTGAAGTAGCGTCGCCTGGAGCTCAATTTATTTTAGGCAGTGCCGTGGATCCTGATGTTGGTTTAAATGCCCTGCAAAGCTACAGTCTTAAACCTTCGACTCATTTTACTTTGAAAGAACAAACGTTTGCTGATGGTGGTAAATATGTGGAGATGGTTTTGCAAAGTCCTTTAGATAGAGAGGAGGAAGGTGAAATGTTTCTAACATTGACAGCTGCCGACGGAGGAAATCCGCGGAGAACAGGGACTGTGAGCATAAAAGTGAATGTTTTGGATGCCAATGATAATGCTCCGGTTTTTAGTCAAGCCGTATACAAAGCCTCTGTTTTGGAGAACTCCCCTAAAGGGACTTTAGTAGCAACAGTGATTGCGACCGACGCAGATGTGGGCAGTAATGGTCAGTTAGAATATTACATTGACCAGCTTACACAACAAAATGCTATGGTGTTCACACTAAATCCAAGCAGTGGAGAAATACGAGTATCAGGTGTACTTGACTATGAGAAAACTAAGCAGTTTCAAATTAATGTAATTGCCAAGGACATAGGTGGCCTCTCAAAATCTTGCAAAGTAGTAATTGAAGTGATAGATGTGAATGACAATCCCCCCGTTATAGCATTGACATCTTTTTCCAATACCATCCCCGAGGACTCTCCCCAGGGGACAACTGTCGCCATTGTTAACGTGAAAGACTTGGACTCTGGACAAAATGGTAATGTTAATTGTTCCATCGACCATTCTCTTCCCTTTAAGATAAAATCTTCATTAGCGAACTATTACACTTTACTAACAAACAGTATTTTAGACCGTGAGGTTGTGTCTGAGTATAACGTCACAGTGACAGCGGTGGACAAAGGTATTCCTTCATTACGTCACAATAAGACCCTTCGCATAAGAATCTCGGATGTGAACGACAATGTGCCAGTGTTCGATAAAAGCGAGTACACAGCTCGGATATTAGAAAACAACTCCCCAGGTGTGTCAATTGGTTTGGTCTACGCCAAAGATGAAGACTGGGGCCAGAATGCCAGGGTCTCCTATTTCTTGGAGGAATCGCAGGTGGGAGGAAATTCAATTGCATCTTTAATATCGATTAATTCTGAAACAGGATTGATTTATGCAGTGAGATCCTTTGATTACGAACAAATCAAAGCTTTTGAATTCCAGGTTAAAGCGCAAGATGGAGGCTCCCCTTCACTTAACAGTAACGTGACTATAAAGTTAATAATTCAAGATCAGAATGACAACACTCCTCAGGTTCTCTACCCAGTACCGACGAGCTCTCTGGTGGCTGAAATGGTGCCTCGTTCAGCAGATGTGGGCTATCTTGTCACTAAAGTGGTGGCTGTTGATATGGACTCTGGACAGAATGCATGGCTCTCATATAAACTGCAGAAAGCGACAGACAGGCCGCTGTTTGAAGTAGGTCTACAGAATGGAGAAATAAGAACTGTACGCCAGGTCAACGATAAAGATGTTGTGAAACAAAAGCTCACTGTTGTAGTGGCGGACAACGGGCAGCCCTCTCGATCAGCTACAGTCAATGTGAACGTGGCAGTGGCGAACAGCTTCCCCGAAGTGATCTCAGAATTCACTGACTTTAGGCATGACACGGATCACAGTGACAACCTGACTTTTTATCTAGTTTTGGCCTTGGCTGTGGTCTCTTTCCTCTTCATCTCGTGTGTATTAGTTATAATATCAGTTAAGATTTACAGGTGGAGACAATCACGCAACTTCCATTCCAATCTCCCAGTGATTCCATATTATCCACCCAGTTACCCAGACGCCGGAGGGACAGGGACTCTGCAGCAGGTGTACAACTATGAGGTGTGCATGACTACTGACACAAGGAAGAGTGACTGTAAATTCGCCAGACCTTTTAGTCAGCACGTTTTAATAATGGACCCGGGCTCTACTATGACCAGAGACCAAGTGACCTTGCAACCTTCTCAGAATGAGAAAAGCTTTCTGGATGACCCGGATTCTCCTGAGCAGGTGAGACGCTGACATTTTACAACTTCAAATATAAGTATTTCGGCCACAATATTTGGAAATACTCAAACACACAGACCATAAGTATTTAAATAGGCATGAACCCAGGTCGGGTATAGGTTATTTAGGTTATTAGGATCACATTTTATCATCTTGTTTGCCTGTCTTCATCCTGAATTAAACCCACGGGGTTTGCTCTTATCCACAATGTTTGGGCTTTTCGAATCGTGTTGTAGAAAAATGACATGCATGTCAAAGTTTTTGTATTGCAATTCGTATAAAATGTCATATTCAGACTGTCACAGCACACCTTCGTAGACCAAAATAAAATAATAGTCGTTTCTGTTGCGGCTGTACTTGTGAGTTTGCAGTGTTTGGTTATCCATATTGAGCCACTGTATGCCATGCATTCGTGTAAAATAGAAATGTCTTATTGGTTCTTTCTGGGCTGGATCTAAACTAGAGTCCTATGGGAGGTTGTGTCTGTAGAGGAATGATCAGGTTTGTAGAGGCATAGTCACTATTAATTCGGTGCATTTTCATGTTTTTAACTGTGAGAGCCGCTGTTGGTTAACAATAAGTTATTCTATTGGCTCATGGGTGGCTGCGCAGTGACCCCTACCTCAGTATTGCTATACTCTGCAGCCGAGAAGGATAAATGCAGGCATTGGCAATATTTTATTTTGGTATTCATCGGGTTGTCATTAGAATTACGACTTTACCACTTCAATAGTCATTACAATGGATATTTGGCGTTTGTTCGATGTTCCACTCAGCCTGTGGAGGAAAGGCTTTGGTTACATATGGCAAGTACTGTGCATCGTTTGTTGCGCGATCTGGGTTGACAATGTAACAGGACAAGCACGATACTCCATCCTAGAGGAGATGGCAGAGGGATCTTTTGTCGGTAATATTGCGAAGGACATGGATTTGGAAGTTAGTCGGCTTGTTACTGGTAATGCTCGCATTGTAACACAGGGGAGTCGTCAGTATGTTGATCTAAACAGAGACGAAGGCACTCTGGTTGTGAAAGAGAGAATAGACAGAGAAGAGCTCTGCAAGCAGACTACGCCTTGCAGCTTTAGTTTTGAGGTTATAATCGAAAATCCCATCCAATTGTATCGAATAACAGTCGAGGTCCGGGATATAAATGACAATGCCCCTTCCTTTTTGAGAGATAGTTTTAACCTGGAAATTAGCGAGTCTGCGCTGTCTGGAGCTCGCTTCTCATTAGATAATGCAATGGACTCGGATGTGGGCATGAATAGCTTACAAAACTATGCACTCAAGCCATCAGATAATTTTAAATTAGCAGTACATAGGAACACCGATAGTAAATACGTCGAAATGATTCTGCAGAACCCATTAGACAGAGAGAGTCAGGAAGATCTTACGTTGCTCCTTATAGAAACCGATGGGGGGGGATCCGCAAAAATCCGGAACTGTTCGCATCCACGTTACAGTGCTAGATGCGAACGATAACGCTCCAGTTTGCAGTCAATCTATTTACAGGGCTGTAGTGAGAGAAAACTCCCCAAAAGGCACACTGATATCAACAGTCAACGCTGCGGATGCTGATAATGGGTCGTATGGAAAAGTATCGTATTCCATGGCCTCGAGAGATGCAAAGGAGTTGTTTCAGATAAATGCGGAAACAGGAGAGATCAGAGTATCAGACAAATTAGATTACGAAGAGGAAAACAATTATCAGTTGAATGTGAAAGCAAAAGACCACGGTGGACTTTCCGATATATGTAAAGTTGTTATTGAAATTACTGACGAGAATGATAATTCTACAACAATACAACTGATGTCTTTTTCCAATACCATAGCAGAGAATTCCCCTCCTGGAACTACAGTAGCCGTGATAAATGCAGAGGATGCAGATGCTGGAAAGAACGGCGCGGTGCACTGTTCTATAAACCCAGATATCCCTTTCAAAATGGAGTCGTCAATGACCGACTATTATAGCTTAGTAACTGATGGTATCCTCGACCGAGAATCGATTTCAGAATACAAGGTCACCATAAATGTATCAGACGACGGGACACCGATTCTCTTCAGTAATAAAACAGTGACAGTGAAAGTGACAGATGTCAATGACAACCCACCCGCCTTTGACCGCTGTGTCTATGAGGCATTTGTACCGGAGAACAATTCCCCGGGGGTCTCCATATTTATTATCAGGGCGAGTGATGCTGACTCTGGACAAAATGCGCGCTTGTCCTACTACCTGGAGAACAGTGAGATAAATGGGGCACAGGTCTCTTCACTGGTCTCGGTCAATTCAGAGAATGGGGTTATTCATGCGGTGCGCTCATTTGATTATGAACAAGTAAAAGAGTTTAATTGTAATATAACTGCGCGAGACGGAGGGTCTCCGCCCCTCAGTGCTACTGTTACTGTGCACATTTCTATCCAAGACCAGAACGATAACGCGCCTCAGGTTCTCTTCCCAGTACAGACAAGTAGCTCTCTGGTGGCTGAAATGGTGCCTCGTTCAGCAGATGTGGGCTATCTTGTCACTAAAGTGGTGGCTGTTGATGTGGACTCTGGACAGAATGCCTGGCTCTCATATAAACTGCAGAAGGCTACAGACAGGCCGCTGTTTGAAATAGGCCTACAGAATGGAGAAATAAGAACCATACGCCAGGTCACTGATAAAGATGCTGTGAAACAAAGAGTCGCTGTTGTAGTGGAGGACAACGGGCAGCCATATCGATCAGCTACAGTCAATGTGAACGTGGCGGTGGCGGACAGCTTCCCTGAAGTGCTTTCAGAATTCAGTGACTTTATGCATGACAGGGATTACAACGATAACTTGACTTTTTTATCTTGTTTTGGCCTTGGCTGTCGTGTCTTTTCTCTTCATCTCGTGTGTAGTGGTTATAATATTGGTTAAGATCTACAGATGGAGACAATTTCGCAACTTTCACCACTCCAATCTCCCAGTGATTCCATATTATCCACCCCGTTACGCAGACGCCGGAGGGACAGGGACTCTGCAACAGGTGTACAACTATGAGGGGTGCATGACGACTGACTCGAGGAAAAGTGACTGTAAATTCGGCAGACTTTTTAGTCAGAACGTTATAATAATGGACCCGAGCTCTACTATGACCAGAGGCCATGCGACCTTGCATCGCTCTCAGAATGATAAAAAGTTTCTGGATGACCCGGATTCTCCTGAGCAGGTGAGACAGGCTGTACATAAATATGACATGCTTTGTTTAGTGAAAGTACACTGCTGAGCTTGCAATATGTTTGGATGTTTTTCTTGTCAGTACATTCTGGAAATCCTTTGTGGGGTCCTAATGGGGAAGGGGGGGGGGTGTATGTGTATTGTCAGCACCAAGCCAATCAAATTATGTATTTGTTTCATAATGTAGTTTATTTAGTAGGCCTAGTTAGTCTTGAAAAAAGAAAGCACTTACAGGGTGCTGTTTCGTGAAGAAGAATGGGCCTACTAAACTCAGCAAAAATAGAAACGTCCCTTTTTCAGGACACTGTCTTTCAAAGATAATTCGTAAAAATCCAAATAAATCTTCATTGTAAAGTGTTTATTCACTGTGTCCCATGCTTATTGAATGAACCTTAAACAATTAATGAACTTGCACCTGTGGAACGGTCATCAAGACACTAACAGCTTACAGACGGTAGGCAAATAAGGTCACAGTTATGACAACCTATGACACTAAAGAGGCCTTTCTACTGACTCTGAAAAACACCAAAAGAAAGATGCCCAGGCTCCCTGCTTATCTGTGTGAATGTTCCTGGCAAATCTGGTGCAGTGCATAAGGAGGAGTGGCACTGCAGTACTTAATGCAGCTGGTGGCCACAGCAGATTTTGACTGTTACTTTTGACCGTTATTCAGGGGTAAACGATTCCATTTCTGTTAGTCACATGTCGTTGGAACTTGTTCAGTTGTTGAATCATGTTATGTAAATATACACATTTACACATGTTACGTTTGCTGAAAATAAACGCAGTTGACAGTGTGAGGACGTTTCTTTTTTTTGCTGAGTTTACATGATAGTAGCAGTGTCTTAACGTTTCAGCACCACGCTTAGTGGACATTGCCCCAGTCATACTAGGCTGTTCCGCCAAGAAGCAGGCAGCTGCAGTTTATTTTTGTAGGTTTTATTTACTGCGTTGTGGAACGCGTCCTTTGAGGCCATTCATTTGCTTTTGTATTTTTTGTGTTTTTTTTTATCTACAAAACTTGATCCTTCTCAGCACAGTAAATTATGCCGATAACGTTCTAGAAATAGCTTCGTAGCTTCATACATTTACATTACATTCATGATATACGTTTCAGGGTTGATTTTGTACCTCTGTCTCATCATCAGGGATTTAGCATGGTTGTCATCATTATTTTGTAGATCATTGCGCTATGTTGCTCTATTGGACACAGGGAACTAAAATGTTATACTTGGCGTTTCATGGGTGTCTTTCTTGGATTTGGACTGCAAGGGCCGCTGTTGATCACAGGAGGGAAATAAGAACCAAAAAATGACATTGCAATGATACCTACATTTACATTTACATTTAAGTCATTTAGCAGACGCTCTTATCCAGAGCGACTTACAAATTAAGCCTCCCCTCTGTATACAGTTAGAGAGAAGGCGGACAAAGAGAGAGAGTCGAGAGAGCAGCATAGGACACGATACAAATATTTCATTTGGATTCAGGTGGAGACAATCAATTCAGGTGGAGACAATCAAGTAAAGTATATTCCAATCTCCCAGTTATTCCATATTATCCACCCCGTTACGCAGACACCGGAGGGACAGGGACTCTGCAACACGTGTCCAACTATGAGGTGTGCATGATGACTGACTCGAGGAGAAGTGACGCTAAATTCGCCAGAGCTTTTAGTCAGAACATTTTATTATTGGGCTCCCACTCCTCAGAGACTTTGCAGCACACACTGCCTGAAAAAAAACTTCCTGGATGAGCCAAATTTCCCATTGGAAGTTAGTTCATTTGATAAATGATTTTGTGTCTCTCATACTTCATGGTTATCCTACACCTCATCTCGTGTAGCTATCAGTTTTCACTGGTATGTTTGTTTTGTTCACTTTTAGCCAACGTGGGGCTGGTGATAGTCTACTCAGTATATATCCTAATGATCATATCCATCTGCGTATTATATTGATATGGCGTTTATGTAATGGTACAATATTTTGTAGCCTACACGTTGTATAATTGTACTAGGCCTGAGTGGCTGCTGCCTTGCCTTCAGTAGACTTCATCCACAATTCCAGCACCTTGGAAAGCGACAGGGCCTTGCTCTACCACGTTCACTATAGGGCTGGTATTTTGTTGTGTTTTATCAGGATGTTGTTCTATTTTACCACACAATAATTAACACACATGCACTGTTTCCGGTTTGTGTGTAAATTCCACCGTGTGGTAATCAATGTAATATAATAATGTTGCACGTGTGAGTGAATATTTTAATGCAGTCTTTTTTACAGCTTTGCTTATGTTCCCATTTCTCGTTTATTCAGTCTTTGGGCTGTGAGTGCCGCTGTTGGTCAGTAGAAGAAAAAAAACAATTATCTAACGTGTAGAGGTCCCTCCCATATAACTGTGATGTATAACAGAAGGCGGAGAGAGAGAGATTCACATATCTCTTCACGTCTAATAAATACAGGTTTTAACTGCAGTCCGACTGGAATTTTGAGAATTCTTCCAGTATTTTATGTTTTGCTGCTACAAGAAAGTGGCCTTCCGAATTTATATTGAGATAACCCTCTATTGTTAATAATGGAGGGAGGATTTATCATATTTAACATCATGAGATGGCAACTGTTTTGGTTGTGTTTCATTGCGTGCCTAATCCAGACCGTGTGTGGTCAATTTCGCTATTCTATTCCCGAGGAATTGAAGAAAGGATATTTTGTTGGGAATATTGCGCAGGGTTTAGGGTTAAATGTGGGACGACTGAGAGCAGGCAGGGCTCGTATCGTCACCGGAGACAGCATTCAGTACACAGAGCTAAAGACAGACAAATGGGTATTGGTCGTCAGCGAGAGGATTGACCGAAAGCAGCTCTTTGGTGATTTTACTCCATGTAGCTTTACTTTCGAAATAATCTCAGAGAAACCGATTGAACTTCACAGTGTCACTGTGGAAATTTTGGATGTCAATGATCACTGACAGATATTTAAAAACAAGAGATCAAATTGGAAATCAGTGAGTCTGCTGCACCGGGAGCGCGCTTTGTTTTAGGGAGCGCGGAGGACCCTGATGTTGGACTAAACGCTCTTCAGAAGTACATATTAACTTCTAATGATAACTTCATCCTGAAACAACATACTAGGGCTGAAATACGCAGAGATGGTGCTTCAGCTGCCGTTGGACAGAGAGCATGAGCCCCGTATCTCTCTAACCTTAACTGCAGTCGATGGTGGTAATACACAGAGATCTGGCTCTGTAAATATTGAGGTTACTATTTTAGATGCTAATGATAATGCGCCTGTGTTTAACCAGTCAGTCTCTAGAGCAACTGTTATTGAAAATGCGTCCATAGGCACATACATCACTACCGTTAATGCCAGTGACTCAGATAGCGGATCGAATGGACTGGTAACATATTAATTTTCTAACATGAACGGTAAAGTGGCCGATGTGTTTAGTGTGGATGAGAACACTGGAACTATATATGTTGTTGGTCAGCTAGATCACGAAAAAAACAAAAAGGTATGACGTTGGCGTCGAGGCCAAAGACCAAGGTGGTCTAGCAGATTCTAGTAAGGTTATAGTTGAAGTACTTGATGTTAATTATAATGCACCTGTGATAAATGTTATGTCTTTCTCAAATCCTGTGACCGAAGACGTACCCGTCGGTACGACAATAGCAATTATCAATGTCAAGGACGTAGACTCAGAGTTGAACGGTCAGGTGACATGTAACATCAATCACAAACTTCAGTTTAAGATCATGTCTTCTCTTACTAATTACTACACCTTGGTGACCGATTCTGCTTTCGACCGAGAAACGATTTCTGAATATAATATCACAATAAAAGCGACCGATTCTGGCTTCCCACCCCTCTCAAGTAACAAAACAGTTGTTCTTATGATTTCTGATGTTAATGACAACTCCCCTGTTTTTGATCAGAGTGAATACTCCACATTCATCATGGAAAATAACTCCCCGGGGATATCTATATGTACAGTGAGCGCCGCTGACTCTGATTGGAATCACAATGCGCGGATATCTTACCTTTTGGAGGAGACCCAGATAGTTGGAGCCCCTGTGTCATCGTACATTTCTGTTTATTCTGAGACAGGAGTGTTGTATGCTGTACGGTCCTTTGATTATGAACGAATTAAAGAGTTTAGAGTTCATGTCAAAGCACAAGATGGAGGCTCACCGCCCCGGAGCACCAATGTGACTTTAACTGTTCTTTATCAAAGACGAGAACGACACCGCTCCTCAGGTTCTCTACCCAGTACAGACTATTAGCTACGTATAGCATATGTTGTAGGCTGTACTATATTTATACTTGAATACAGCTTTGATCAGTGTATGATGCAGCCAGTTGACGGTGTGAACTGACACACTGATTGATGACATCACAATAGGCTACCAACTCAGTCCTTTCTCATGGTTTTCCCGCATGATGTTATAATTCAGGACTGTATATTCCAATTGATAACATCACAAACGATTGGCAGTTAATCGTTTCCTCAATGCTTTCTGTTGTCATATTCAGTTACGCACAATAATGACGCCCTGGGGGAGATGTTACCACTTTATTAACCGGTAACATCTCCCCCAGGGCGTCATTATTGTGCGTAACTGAATATGGCACTTGAGCATTGGATCATTTGTCGGCATCGTTGCCACTAACAACAGAAAGCATTGAACCCTTCCGTGCATTTTCAGCAATATATGTTTAGTGGATCTGCTAAGTTAACATGGGAGGATTGTCGTTGTTATCAAGTACATGTCCCATATCTTATCTAGTTTTGGCCTTGGCTGTGTTCTCTTTCCTCTTCATATCGTGTGTCTTAGTTATAATATCATCACGCATGTATCAGTCTAGTCTCCCGGTTATTCCATACTATCCACCCAGTTACGCAGACGCCGAGAAATAACACTCATTGGGAAATATGACTATTAAAAACGATCTGCTGAATGTTCAGGCCAGTGACGGGGGTGGTCTTACAGACAACGCAAAGATCGTTATTGACGTGTTAGATGTGAATGATAACACCCCAAGGATTGCTATGGCGTCATCATCGGTCTCAGTAGAAGACAATGCTACACCACGGGCAATCATAGCTGTGATTAAGTGCAAGATTTAGATTCGGGGAGCAACCGCAGAGTACTCTGTTTAATAAATGATGGCATCCAGTTTAAAATGATGATATCGTTAATAATAACTATAGCTTGCAGACTGATGCTGCATTAGATCGTGAAACAACTCCAGAATAAAACATCACCATTACTGCCACTGATCAGGGTGTGCCCCGATTATCTAAAAATTAGACTTTTATTATAAAAGTGACAGACAGCATGCCCATCTTTGAACAGAGCGCATATGAGGCGTTCCTTAGTGAAAACAATTCACCCGGCCTTTCCATATTATCATTACGGGCCAGTGACGCAGACTGGAAACAGAATGCCCGTGTTTCTTAGGTTTTGAAACAATCCTCGGTTAATGGGGCGTTTGTCTCTTAATATGTATCAGTTCATTCTGAACGTGGAGTCATCCATGCAGGACGCTCCTTAGACTATGAGCGGATAAAGGATTTCCAGTTCCGCGTAAAAGCGCAAGATGGAGGCTCCCCTCCTTTGAGTAGTAAAGTGACTCTGAAAATAATAATCCAAGACCAGAATGATAATGCACCTCAGGTTCTCTACCCAGTACAGACTAGTAACTCTCTGGTGGCTGAAATGGTGCCTCGTTCAGCAGATGTGGGCTATCTTGTCATTAAAGTGGTGGCTGTTGATGTGGACTCTGGACAGAATGCGTTGCACTCATATAAACTGCAGAAAGTGACTGACAGGGCATTGTTTGAAGTGGGACTACAAAACGGAGAAACACGCCAGGTCACTGATAAAGATGCACTGAAACAAAGAATCGCTGTTGTAGTCGAGGACAACGGGCAGCCCTCTCGATCGGCTACAGTCAGTGTGAACGTGGAGGTGGCTAACAGCTTCCCGGAAGTGATCTCAGAATTCACTGACTTTACGCACGACAAGGATTATAATGACAACCTGACTTTTATCTAGTTTTGGCCTTGGCTGTGGTCTCTTTCCTCTTCATATCGTGTGTATTAGTTATAATATCATTTAACATCTATAGGTGGAGACAATCACGCATGTATCAGTCTAGTCTCCCGGTTATTCCATACTATCCACCCAGTTACGCAGACGCCGAAGGGACAGGGACTCTGCAACATATGTACAACTATGAGGTGTGCATGACGACTGACTCAAGGAAGAGTGACTGTACATTTTCCAGACCTTTTGTTAATAATGGACTCGATCTCTACAGATACTTTCCAACATGCACAAAGAGAGAAAAGTTTCCCAGATTCTCCTGAAATTGTGAATTTGCCCAATGTGTTATGTTGCTTAATAATTGTATTAATTAAATGGTTTTATTTAAATTAGATTAGACTGGGACTTTGTATGTGTATTATCAACTGATTTACTAATGTTTTTCAAAGAGAGCCTCAAGTCTTGTTCATTTCAGCACCACCACTCGTGGACAGCGACACTGTCGGACACAGTCCCGTAGCCTCTTTCACGTATTATTTTATAGGGCACCGTAAGTCTGTTAACAGGTTTTATTATAACAGAACGATACTAAACCTTAATTAATATTTTGTTTAACGTTAGGTGTATTTTTACATTTAACTTTAAGTGAGAAGTAGTTCTGCCTGGGGATGACGACATATAGGCCTGAATGTGTATCTCTCTCAGTATTGTCTTACATTGACGTGTTTTTTGATCAAATGTGTCACACTAGAAGATATAGTAGGCCATACAATTTACATAATTAATGGTTTGTAGTGTCATTTTGTACAGTAGAAGTGCGCTCCTTGCAATGGTCTGTGAGTGCCGCTGTTGGTTCAGACTGTGAAATGTGGCCCAGTGAAATGTAAAAAGCACCTCCCATATCAGTGAGCTCTTTCTATCTGAAGGTTGCCAGTTGCTTCAGCCATATTAGAAAACAGACTCGCCAGAGTTACACGCCTGAAGCAGGCAGAACTACATGTTTTGTGATTAATTGAAGATCGTTTGGATACTTCTACTTCGTTGTCTTTGGTCTGTGTAGATTAGTTTTTCTGTTGGTCTGGACATTTATGTAGTATATGAACTGGATTTTATAAAATGTCTGCTAGGAATCTGGTATGCGCTTTTGACAGCCATGCGTCACTATGGCTTATCCTCGTTTCATTTGGATGTATAGTCCATGGACAAGTGAGATATTCTATTCCTGAGGAGATGGCGAAAGGCTCGGTCGTGGGTAATGTCGCAGAGGACTTGGGCATTGATCTGATGGTTGTCATCATTATTTTGTAGATCATTGCGCTATGTTGCTCTATTGGACACAGGGAACTAAAATGTTATACTTGGCGTTTCATGGGTGTCTTTCTTGGATTTGGACTGCAAGGGCCGCTGTTGATCACAGGAGGGAAATAAGAACCAAAAAATGACATTGCAATGATACCTACATTTACATTTACATTTAAGTCATTTAGCAGACGCTCTTATCCAGAGCGACTTACAAATTAAGCCTCCCCTCTGTATACAGTTAGAGAGAAGGCGGACAAAGAGAGAGAGTCGAGAGAGCAGCATAGGACACGATACAAATATTTCATTTGGATTCAGGTGGAGACAATCAATTCAGGTGGAGACAATCAAGTAAAGTATATTCCAATCTCCCAGTTATTCCATATTATCCACCCCGTTACGCAGACACCGGAGGGACAGGGACTCTGCAACACGTGTCCAACTATGAGGTGTGCATGATGACTGACTCGAGGAGAAGTGACGCTAAATTCGCCAGAGCTTTTAGTCAGAACATTTTATTATTGGGCTCCCACTCCTCAGAGACTTTGCAGCACACACTGCCTGAAAAAAACTTCCTGGATGAGCCAAATTTCCCATTGGAAGTTAGTTCATTTGATAAATGATTTTGTGTCTCTCATACTTCATGGTTATCCTACACCTCATCTCGTGTAGCTATCAGTTTTCACTGGTATGTTTGTTTTGTTCACTTTTAGCCAACGTGGGGCTGGTGATAGTCTACTCAGTATATATCCTAATGATCATATCCATCTGCGTATTATATTGATATGGCGTTTATGTAATGGTACAATATTTTGTAGCCTACACGTTGTATAATTGTACTAGGCCTGAGTGGCTGCTGCCTTGCCTTCAGTAGACTTCATCCACAATTCCAGCACCTTGGAAAGCGACAGGGCCTTGCTCTACCACGTTCACTATAGGGCTGGTATTTTGTTGTGTTTTATCAGGATGTTGTTCTATTTTACCACACAATAATTAACACACATGCACTGTTTCCGGTTTGTGTGTAAATTCCACCGTGTGGTAATCAATGTAATATAATAATGTTGCACGTGTGAGTGAATATTTTAATGCAGTCTTTTTACAGCTTTGCTTATGTTCCCATTTCTCGTTTATTCAGTCTTTGGGCTGTGAGTGCCGCTGTTGGTCAGTAGAAGAAAAAAAACAATTATCTAACGTGTAGAGGTCCCTCCCATATAACTGTGATGTATAACAGAAGGCGGAGAGAGAGAGATTCACATATCTCTTCACGTCTAATAAATACAGGTTTTAACTGCAGTCCGACTGGAATTTTGAGAATTCTTCCAGTATTTTATGTTTTGCTGCTACAAGAAAGTGGCCTTCCGAATTTATATTGAGATAACCCTCTATTGTTAATAATGGAGGGAGGATTTATCATATTTAACATCATGAGATGGCAACTGTTTTGGTTGTGTTTCATTGCGTGCCTAATCCAGACCGTGTGTGGTCAATTTCGCTATTCTATTCCCGAGGAATTGAAGAAAGGATATTTTGTTGGGAATATTGCGCAGGGTTTAGGGTTAAATGTGGGACGACTGAGAGCAGGCAGGGCTCGTATCGTCACCGGAGACAGCATTCAGTACACAGAGCTAAAGACAGACAAATGGGTATTGGTCGTCAGCGAGAGGATTGACCGAAAGCAGCTCTTTGGTGATTTTACTCCATGTAGCTTTACTTTCGAAATAATCTCAGAGAAACCGATTGAACTTCACAGTGTCACTGTGGAAATTTTGGATGTCAATGATCACTGACAGATATTTAAAAAACAAGAGATCAAATTGGAAATCAGTGAGTCTGCTGCACCGGGAGCGCGCTTTGTTTTAGGGAGCGCGGAGGACCCTGATGTTGGACTAAACGCTCTTCAGAAGTACATATTAACTTCTAATGATAACTTCATCCTGAAACAACATACTAGGGCTGAAATACGCAGAGATGGTGCTTCAGCTGCCGTTGGACAGAGAGCATGAGCCCCGTATCTCTCTAACCTTAACTGCAGTCGATGGTGGTAATACACAGAGATCTGGCTCTGTAAATATTGAGGTTACTATTTTAGATGCTAATGATAATGCGCCTGTGTTTAACCAGTCAGTCTCTAGAGCAACTGTTATTGAAAATGCGTCCATAGGCACATACATCACTACCGTTAATGCCAGTGACTCAGATAGCGGATCGAATGGACTGGTAACATATTAATTTTCTAACATGAACGGTAAAGTGGCCGATGTGTTTAGTGTGGATGAGAACACTGGAACTATATATGTTGTTGGTCAGCTAGATCACGAAAAAAACAAAAAGGTATGACGTTGGCGTCGAGGCCAAAGACCAAGGTGGTCTAGCAGATTCTAGTAAGGTTATAGTTGAAGTACTTGATGTTAATTATAATGCACCTGTGATAAATGTTATGTCTTTCTCAAATCCTGTGACCGAAGACGTACCCGTCGGTACGACAATAGCAATTATCAATGTCAAGGACGTAGACTCAGAGTTGAACGGTCAGGTGACATGTAACATCAATCACAAACTTCAGTTTAAGATCATGTCTTCTCTTACTAATTACTACACCTTGGTGACCGATTCTGCTTTCGACCGAGAAACGATTTCTGAATATAATATCACAATAAAAGCGACCGATTCTGGCTTCCCACCCCTCTCAAGTAACAAAACAGTTGTTCTTATGATTTCTGATGTTAATGACAACTCCCCTGTTTTTGATCAGAGTGAATACTCCACATTCATCATGGAAAATAACTCCCCGGGGATATCTATATGTACAGTGAGCGCCGCTGACTCTGATTGGAATCACAATGCGCGGATATCTTACCTTTTGGAGGAGACCCAGATAGTTGGAGCCCCTGTGTCATCGTACATTTCTGTTTATTCTGAGACAGGAGTGTTGTATGCTGTACGGTCCTTTGATTATGAACGAATTAAAGAGTTTAGAGTTCATGTCAAAGCACAAGATGGAGGCTCACCGCCCCGGAGCACCAATGTGACTTTAACTGTTCTTTATCAAAGACGAGAACGACACCGCTCCTCAGGTTCTCTACCCAGTACAGACTATTAGCTACGTATAGCATATGTTGTAGGCTGTACTATATTTATACTTGAATACAGCTTTGATCAGTGTATGATGCAGCCAGTTGACGGTGTGAACTGACACACTGATTGATGACATCACAATAGGCTACCAACTCAGTCCTTTCTCATGGTTTTCCCGCATGATGTTATAATTCAGGACTGTATATTCCAATTGATAACATCACAAACGATTGGCAGTTAATCGTTTCCTCAATGCTTTCTGTTGTCATATTCAGTTACGCACAATAATGACGCCCTGGGGAGATGTTACCACTTTATTAACCGGTAACATCTCCCCAGGGCGTCATTATTGTGCGTAACTGAATATGGCACTTGAGCATTGGATCATTTGTCGGCATCGTTGCCACTAACAACAGAAAGCATTGAACCCTTCCGTGCATTTTCAGCAATATATGTTTAGTGGATCTGCTAAGTTAACATGGGAGGATTGTCGTTGTTATCAAGTACATGTCCCATATCTTATCTAGTTTTGGCCTTGGCTGTGTTCTCTTTCCTCTTCATATCGTGTGTCTTAGTTATAATATCATCACGCATGTATCAGTCTAGTCTCCCGGTTATTCCATACTATCCACCCAGTTACGCAGACGCCGAGAAATAACACTCATTGGGAAATATGACTATTAAAAACGATCTGCTGAATGTTCAGGCCAGTGACGGGGGTGGTCTTACAGACAACGCAAAGATCGTTATTGACGTGTTAGATGTGAATGATAACACCCCAAGGATTGCTATGGCGTCATCATCGGTCTCAGTAGAAGACAATGCTACACCACGGGCAATCATAGCTGTGATTAAGTGCAAGATTTAGATTCGGGGAGCAACCGCAGAGTACTCTGTTTAATAAATGATGGCATCCAGTTTAAAATGATGATATCGTTAATAATAACTATAGCTTGCAGACTGATGCTGCATTAGATCGTGAAACAACTCCAGAATAAAACATCACCATTACTGCCACTGATCAGGGTGTGCCCCGATTATCTAAAAATTAGACTTTTATTATAAAAGTGACAGACAGCATGCCCATCTTTGAACAGAGCGCATATGAGGCGTTCCTTAGTGAAAACAATTCACCCGGCCTTTCCATATTATCATTACGGGCCAGTGACGCAGACTGGAAACAGAATGCCCGTGTTTCTTAGGTTTTGAAACAATCCTCGGTTAATGGGGCGTTTGTCTCTTAATATGTATCAGTTCATTCTGAACGTGGAGTCATCCATGCAGGACGCTCCTTAGACTATGAGCGGATAAAGGATTTCCAGTTCCGCGTAAAGCGCAAGATGGAGGCTCCCCTCCTTTGAGTAGTAAAGTGACTCTGAAAATAATAATCCAAGACCAGAATGATAATGCACCTCAGGTTCTCTACCCAGTACAGACTAGTAACTCTCTGGTGGCTGAAATGGTGCCTCGTTCAGCAGATGTGGGCTATCTTGTCATTAAAGTGGTGGCTGTTGATGTGGACTCTGGACAGAATGCGTTGCACTCATATAAACTGCAGAAAGTGACTGACAGGGCATTGTTTGAAGTGGGACTACAAAACGGAGAAACACGCCAGGTCACTGATAAAGATGCACTGAAACAAAGAATCGCTGTTGTAGTCGAGGACAACGGGCAGCCCTCTCGATCGGCTACAGTCAGTGTGAACGTGGAGGTGGCTAACAGCTTCCCGGAAGTGATCTCAGAATTCACTGACTTTACGCACGACAAGGATTATAATGACAACCTGACTTTTTATCTAGTTTTGGCCTTGGCTGTGGTCTCTTTCCTCTTCATATCGTGTGTATTAGTTATAATATCATTTAACATCTATAGGTGGAGACAATCACGCATGTATCAGTCTAGTCTCCCGGTTATTCCATACTATCCACCCAGTTACGCAGACGCCGAAGGGACAGGGACTCTGCAACATATGTACAACTATGAGGTGTGCATGACGACTGACTCAAGGAAGAGTGACTGTACATTTTCCAGACCTTTTGTTAATAATGGACTCGATCTCTACAGATACTTTCCAACATGCACAAAGAGAGAAAAGTTTCCCAGATTCTCCTGAAATTGTGAATTTGCCCAATGTGTTATGTTGCTTAATAATTGTATTAATTAAATGGTTTTATTTAAATTAGATTAGACTGGGACTTTGTATGTGTATTATCAACTGATTTACTAATGTTTTTCAAAGAGAGCCTCAAGTCTTGTTCATTTCAGCACCACCACTCGTGGACAGCGACACTGTCGGACACAGTCCCGTAGCCTCTTTCACGTATTATTTTATAGGGCACCGTAAGTCTGTTAACAGGTTTTATTATAACAGAACGATACTAAACCTTAATTAATATTTTGTTTAACGTTAGGTGTATTTTTACATTTAACTTTAAGTGAGAAGTAGTTCTGCCTGGGGATGACGACATATAGGCCTGAATGTGTATCTCTCTCAGTATTGTCTTACATTGACGTGTTTTTTGATCAAATGTGTCACACTAGAAGATATAGTAGGCCATACAATTTACATAATTAATGGTTTGTAGTGTCATTTTGTACAGTAGAAGTGCGCTCCTTGCAATGGTCTGTGAGTGCCGCTGTTGGTTCAGACTGTGAAATGTGGCCCAGTGAAATGTAAAAAGCACCTCCCATATCAGTGAGCTCTTTCTATCTGAAGGTTGCCAGTTGCTTCAGCCATATTAGAAAACAGACTCGCCAGAGTTACACGCCTGAAGCAGGCAGAACTACATGTTTTGTGATTAATTGAAGATCGTTTGGATACTTCTACTTCGTTGTCTTTGGTCTGTGTAGATTAGTTTTTCTGTTGGTCTGGACATTTATGTAGTATATGAACTGGATTTTATAAAATGTCTGCTAGGAATCTGGTATGCGCTTTTGACAGCCATGCGTCACTATGGCTTATCCTCGTTTCATTTGGATGTATAGTCCATGGACAAGTGAGATATTCTATTCCTGAGGAGATGGCGAAAGGCTCGGTCGTGGGTAATGTCGCAGAGGACTTGGGCATTGATCTGAAAAGGCTGAGGAGCGGCCGAGCTCGTATCATAGCCGGGGACAATAGTCCCTATGTCGAGCTGAACACAGACAAAGGAACACTGGCAGTGAGTGAGAGGATAGACCGAGAGCTCTTGTGTAAACAAACTTCTCCATGTAGTTTCAGCTTCGAGCTAATCTTAGAAAACCCTATTCAGCTTTATGAAGTTACCGTAGAAATCATGGATGTCAATGACCACGTTCCTACATTTCCCAAAGATGAAATATATATCGAGATTAGCGAGTCAGCCCTCCCGGGAGCGCGTTTCTTACTAGATAGCGCATTTGATCCAGATGTTGGAGAAAATACAATACAGAGCTACACTCTGAAACCCACTGATCATTTCATTCTGAAACAGGAAACTCGTGCAGACGGAAACAAATACATAGACATGATGTTGCTGTCGCCAGTAGACAGGGAGAGCCATGAGGAATTGTCCCTCGTTTTAACCGCAATTGATGGTTGCCATCCACCGAAATCAGGCATGATGAAAATAAATATCCACGTTTTAGACGTAAACGATAACACTCCCGTATTTTCCAAAAAGCTGTATAGGGCGTCAGTTCCAGAAAATGCGCCTAAGGGAAGCCCTGTGGCTAAAGTAAGCGCAACTGATGCAGATAAAGGCATAAACGGAGAGGTGACGTTTGCTTTCAGGTACAGCGCAGACAGTAACAACGGGCTTTTCCGAATCGATGCACAGTCAGGTGAGATTTTCGTTTTTGGACATCTAGATTTTGAAAAAGCTAGAAAGTACGAGTTAAACATCGAAGCCAAAGATCATGGCGGCTTCACTGATTCTTGTGCCGTGATTATTGACATAATTGATGTGAATGATAACATACCTGTCATATCTTTAACATCATTCACGAATCCTGTTTCTGAAAACTCTCCACCTGGAACAACAATCGCAGTGATTAATGTTAAAGACATAGATTCGGGAGAAAATGGACAGGTGCGTTGTAGCATATCAAAAGATTCCCCCTTTGTCATTAGGTCATCATTACGGAATTACTATACGTTATTGACAGATGAAGAATTAAACAGGGAAATAGTATCAGAATATAACGTTACTATAACTGCCACAGATGAAGGCTCGTCCCCTCTCTCTAGTAACAAGACTATTACCTTACGAGTGTCTGACGTCAACGATAACACACCAATATTTGAGAAGGAATCTTATATTACAAATATAGTGGAAAATAATTCACCAGGTGTATCATTATTCACCGTAAGAGCATCAGACGCTGATTGTTGCCAGAACGCACGCGTCTCCTACATCCTTGAGGACTCTGTGGTTAACGGGGCACCAGCTTCCTCCTTAGTTTCAATTAATGCTGAAACTGGTGTTATATATGCGGTGAGATCATTCGATTACGAACAACTTAAAGATTTCAAAATCAATATTAGAGCGCATGATGGTGGTTCTCCTACTCTCAGTGGCAACGCAAGTGTGCATGTACTTGTCCTGGACCAGAATGACAACCCTCCTCAGGTTCTCTACCCAGTACAGACTAGTGGCGCTCTGGTGGCTGAAATGGTACCTCGTTCAGCAGATGTGGGCTATCTTGTCACTAAAGTGGTGGCTGTTGATGTGGACTCTGGACAGAACGCCTGGCTCTCATATAAACTGCAGAAAACGACAGACAGGTTGTTATTTGAAGTGGGCCTACAGAATGGAGAAATAAGAACTGTACGTCAGGTTACTGATAAAGATACTCTGAAACAAAAGCTCACAATTATAGTTGAGGACAACGGACAGCCCTCTCGATCAGCTACAGTCAACGTGAATGTAGCGATTGCTAATAGCTTCCCCGAAGTACTCTCAGAATACCCTGACTTTACGCACGACAAGGATTATAATGATAACCTGACTTTTTATTTAATTTTGGCACTTGCTGTGGTTTCACTGCTTTTCATTTTTTCGATTATTGCTATAATGTCCGTGAAAATCTACCGGTGGAAACAGAAAAAACTATTCTATAAAACTGCAGCAAATCTTCCCGTTATCCCATATTACCCACCCGTTTACCAAGATGGAAACCTGGGAACCCTACAGCATGTATACAACTATGAGGTGTGTGGAACCACTGACTCTAGGATGAGTGATGTGAGGTTTGCGAGGCCGTATAGCCAGAACACACTGGTGGATGTGAGTCGAATGGGGACAATGCAGCGAGAAGAGAGAAAGCAGGAAGACGCTGATGTCGATGGAAAGGTGAGACACCCACCCTCCCCCTATCCCGTCCTCTGTTCAGATGTGTATGTGTATCTGAATGACTGGGTTTATATTATGCGTGCAATCATGTGTGTGCTCTGGCCTCTATATGATCAATTCAAAGTTTACAACTGGAACACTCATTTATAATGTATTGTCCGTATATACTACACTACAATTTTCATCACTTGAGTAGGTTTTTGTCAAATAAGCCAGGTCAAATTCACAGTTTATTTATATATACAGGGACATTTTATGATGCAAATATGTAGAACAGGCCATGAAGCTGGCAAAGTCATTTGGATTTTTCGGAAAATGGGATTTCTGATAGAAGCTGTGTAGATTGTAAAACACGTTTTTCTATACACATGAAATATCTCCATTATGCGCTTTGTGCCGCTGTTGACCAGTACAGCAGTAGGCATACACGAGTGTCATTTTGTCCCTGCCTATACAGTGTGTGTGATATTAAAGGCGCAGTGACATGCGCACAATCGCCTTTGCTTTGGGAGAGTGAGAACACTGTCTAAAACGGATGTCACTGGAATAACAGAGGTAGCATATATATTTTGATTTGCTGACTTGCCTACATATGAGTGTTATTGGATTTTAATATTAGATAGCTGTGCAACGCATATTAAGAAAAACATGCATTTTCTTTGTTTTCGTGGAACAAGGGGATCCGCCATTCGGAAATGGCAATTGCATCTTCTCATTTTCTCAGTCTGTTTTTCAGTGTCTGTGAACTGCCAGTTCCGCTATTCATTTCACGAGGAGATGACGACTGGTTCGTTCGTGGGGAATATCGTTCAGGACCTAGGGTTGGAAGTTAAAAGACTCAAATCAGGTGGAGCGCGTATTTTTACGGAGGATAACCGTGAGTATATCGGTGTCAATGTGGACAAAGGGACTCTGGTTGTGAAAGAGAGGATTGATAGAGAGGAGCTGTGTGCCCAAGTGGCTCCATGTTCATTACATTTCCAGATAATTCTTGAAAATCCCGTTGAGCTTCTCCGTATTGACGTAGAGATATTAGATATTAACGACAATACTCCAATATTTTCTAATAAAGATATTCGAATAGAGATTAGTGAGTGGTCTCTTTCCGGAGCCAGGTTTCCGCTAGAGAATGCTATGGATCCTGACGTCGGAATTAATTCCATTCAAACATATTCTCTCCTACCGAGTGATCTGAAACAGCATTCACACGCATAGGGAAGAACATATGTAGAGATGGTGCTTGCAACGATGCTTGTCACGGTGAAACGATTGAGCAACATACCTTGGTGTTAACTGCTGTGGACGGTGGTAATCCACAGAAGTCCGGTACTGTTAAAATATATATAGAAGTATTAGATACAACTGACAATGCACCTGTTTTCAGTTCTGGGCTTTATAAATCCTCTATCTCCGAAGATTCTCCAAAAAGAACCGTGATTTTGTGAGTCAGTTCTACCATTCAGATAAAGGGACACGTGTCCAAATGATGTATTCGTTTTCACATGCTAGTGGCGGTTCAGATCTTTTTTAATGTAGATCCCCTTACAGGGGAAATTACAGTTACTGGACAATTAGATTTTGAGCGTAGTAAAGAGCATACACTAATTGTGCAAGCAATAGATCGGGGGCGTCTATCACATACAAGTAAAGTACTGATCGACGTTTTAGATGACCTTTTCTAACCCGATACCCGAAGACGCACCTTTAGAGACTGTTATAGCAATGTTGAACGTTAAAGATTTAGACTCCGGTAGAAATGGACATATCAAATCTTCCATCAACCAGGATTTACCATTCCATATTAAGTCACCATCCTCCAGTTTAGTCACAGATCAGATGTTGGACCGTGAAATTATTTCTGAGTACAATATTACAATATTAGCAAGGGATGAGGGGTTTCCTTTGCGTTCTACAAACAAGACTCTGACATAGAGAATATCCGATGTGAATGATAATGCACCATTATTTGAGAGGCACTCATACACTGCTTCTGTGATGGAGAACAACTCTCCAGGTGTTTCCATATTTTCACTAACAGCCAGTGATAAGGACACCGGCAACATCGCACGGATTTCATATTGTATAGATGATTCAGACAAAGATGGACTTTCAGTATTCCAATATATAACTGTCAATTCAGAAAGTGACGTTATACATGCAGTGCGTGCCTTTGATTGTGCCATTAAAGCGCAAGATGGAGGCTCACCGCCTCTGAGCACAGATGTGACTTTAACTGTTTTAATGACTGATCAGAACGACAAACGTGCCTCAGGTTCTCTACCCAGTACAGACTAGTAACTCTCTGGTGGCTGAAATGGTGCCTCGTTCAGCCGATGTGGGCTATTATGTCACTAAAGTATATAATGGAGAAATAAGAACAAAACGCCGGGTCACTGATAAAGATGCTGTGAAACAAAAACTCACTGTTGTAATCGAGGACAACGGTCAACAGTCAATGTGAACGTGGAGGTGGCTAACATCTTCCCTGAAGTGCTCTCAGAATGCCCTGACTTTACGCACGACAAGGAATACAATGATAACCTGACTTTTTATTTAATTTTGGCACTTGCTGTGGTTTCACTGCTTTTTATTTTTTCGATTATTGGTATAATTTCTGTGAAAATCTACCGGTGGAAACAATAAATTATTCTATAAATCTTCAGCAAACCTCCCAGTTATCCCATTTTACCCTCCCGTTCACCCAGACGGAACCCTGGGAACCCTACAACGTGTATACAACTATGAGGTGTGTGGAACCACTGACTCTAGGATGAGTGGTGTGAAGTTTACGAGGCCTTATAGCCAGAACACACTGGTGGACGTGAGTCCTATGGGGACAATGCAGAGTGAAATGAGAGATCAGGCGGATGCTGATATCGATTGAGAGGTGAGAGGGCATATTGAAATTAATATTTACTCCTGATCAGGGTTGTTTTATATGCTTTGTTGGGTGTTGATGCATCTCTCTCACCATCGTCTCCCTCTCTTTCGGTCTAATGCTCTCTTCGCTCAATTGCTCTTTCTCTCTTTATCTCTCTGCGTTCGTGTGAGCACAAGCGTTGTCATTACGCATGTCTTTGTATGCGCTCCACTGCATCTTTGACTTATTTCTCTTCAAAACTAACACATTCTTATCCAATATTTTATGACACTATGGTGGTGAATTTTGTATTACGAAATATCTAAATGTCTCACGTCAACATGTATTCGGTATTTTTAAGTGTGATACATTTACATGCCAAAACCTTAATTTCTCTAGTATTGCAATAATTTGTTTGAACCCTAGGTGCCGCTGTGGATCGCATGTAATATAAAACACAATCACACCGTGGTTCCTCCCACAATAATGCGTTTAGAAACCCACAGAAGCGCAGTAAAGTGGAGCTCCAGACGAGAGAATAAGGACCCATGTCTGTACATTAGGTGTCCAACTGCTCTTTGTTCTGTTAATATTCTGTTCATTGACTGGATTCTTGTCAAATACATTCTAGAATTTATTTTCAGTCTTAATATTGTGATTTGGCTTCAGATTTTTGTCGTGAAATGGCAATGAGAAAGAACAGACTCTTGGAGTGGCCGTTGTGCGTGTTCATGGTTTGCGCGTTCTCAGTTTACCCCGTGGCCGGGCAGGTCCGCTACTCCATCCCGGAGGAAATGACCTTGGGATCCTTTGTTGGAGATATAGCAAAAGATCTGGGACTGGACCCGCAACGGCTCGTAGCCGGGAGAGCTCGGGTTTTCAGCGCGGGCGACAGTGAGTACGTAGGGCTGGACCGAGAAAAAGGACAATTGTTGGTAAAAGAGAGAATGGACCGGGAACAGCTATGTGCGGAGATGCCCGCATGTAGCTTCAGTTTCGATGTGATATTAGAGAATCCAATGGAACTGTTTCGAGTTACAGTTGAAGTACTAGATATCAACGATAATAGCCCAGTCTTTCCGAAGAGAGAAATTGAATTGGAAATCAGCGAGTTAGCCGTACCTGGTGCGCGTTTCTCTATCGAAAACGCGGTAGACCAAGACGTGGGCGAAAATGCACTTCAGAAATACATGTTAAACCCCACAGACCATTTTAATCTTAATATTCAAGGTAGCATAGATGACCGTAAACACATAGAGATGGTACTTCAAAAACCTCTGGACAGAGAAAAGACAAAGCATCACTATTTGACTTTAACTGCTGTCGATGGTGGAGACCCTCAGCGGTCTGGAACAGTTCAAATTCACATCGTCGTTCTCGATGTAAATGATAATGCCCCGGCATTTAGCCAAGCTACATATAAAGCATTTGTTCCAGAAAATGCAGCGAAAGGCACATTGATTACCACAGTAAGTGCGACAGATGCAGACGAGGGATCTAGCGTCAATATAGAGTATTATTTTGAGCATGCCACCAAAAGTATTCAAGAGCTATTCACAATCGACCCGATTTCAGGCGAGGTAAGAGTAGTAGGGGATATAGATTATGAAAAGAACAAACAATATCAAATAAAGGTAAAAGCCAAAGATCATGGTGGCTTAACAGACTCATGTAGCGTCGTTATTGATGTTATTGATATTAATGATAACATCCCGAAAATAACCGTCATGTCATTTTCTAGTGCCCTACCCGAGGACTCGGTCCCTGGCACTATTATAGCCATGATTAACATCCAGGATCTTGATTCCGCGGAAAATGCAGAGATAACATGTTCCATTCATAACAACCTTCCTTTCAAGATGGAATCATCTTTATCAAATTATTACAATCTGGTGACAGAATCTGTATTGGACAGAGAGCAAACAGCAGAGTATAATATAACAATCACGGCAGTAGATGGAGGCAGTCCGCCGCTCTCAAGTAAAAAGACGCTCAGTTTAAAGATATCGGATGTGAACGACCATTCACCCCAATTCCCCCAAGAAAGCTATGATGCCTATGTGTTTGAAAACAATGTTCCTTCCCGGTCTTTCTTTTCTGTGAGCGCTACAGATGCAGACCGGGGATCAAATGCTAGGGTATCATATTTCCTTGAGGATGGAAGTTTAAACGGGGCTCCACTCTCCGCATATTTGACAGTAAATTCCGACAGTGGGGTCCTTTACGCGGTGAAGCCCTTTGATTATGAGCAAATCAAATCTTTCAAAATCAATGTCAAAGCACAAGATGGAGGCTCACCCCCATTGAGTGGCAATGTGACTATAAACATATTCATAAAAGATGAGAACGACAATGTGCCTCAGGTTCTCTACCCAGTGCAGACGAGTGGCTCTCTGGTGGCTGAAATGGTGCCTCGTTCAGTAGATGTGGGCTATCTTGTCACTAAAGTGGTGGCTGTTGATGTGGACTCTGGACAAAATGCATGGCTCTCGTATAAACTGAAGAAAACGACAGACAGAGCGCTGTTTGAAATAGGCCTACAGAATGGAGAAATAAGAACCATACGCCAGGTCACTGATAAAGATGCAGTGAAACAAAAGCTCACTGTTGTAGTGGAAGACAACGGGCAGCCCTCTCGATCAGCTACAGTCAATGTGAACGTGGCAGTGGCGGACAGCTTCCCTGAAGTCCTCTCAGAATACACTGACATCACAGTGGACAGGGAATATGACAACAACCTGACTTTTTATCTGGTGTTGGCCTTGGCTGTGGTCTCGGTTCTGTTCATATTCTCCATCATTGCCATTGTCACAGTAAAAATCTACAGATGGAGACAGAATCGATTATTCTATAAATCTGCAGCAAACCTCCCAGTTATCCCATTTTACCCTCCCGTTTACCCAGACGGAACCCTGGGAACCCTACAACGTGTATACAACTATGAGGTGTGTGGAACCACTGACTCTAGGATGAGTAATGTGAAGTTTGCGAGGCCTTATAGCCAGAACACACTGGTGGATGTGAGTTGCATGGGGACAATGCAGAGAGAAAATAGAGAGCAGGAAGATGCTGAGGTGAGACCCCCCCTCATACATTCACATACATTCTCTTGCCTCTGATCAAGATAACATTTACAACTGAAAGATGTTAGTAGCATGGTCCAAACTGTGGTATGTTGTATTGGTGGCTGGACTACAGGCAAGCACACTTTGACCCTCTTCCAATCTGTGTAATGTCTGTCTATCTATATGAATGGGTGCAGATACACACAATGTATCTTTGGAGACCTTTACCTTTATAATGTGTAACGGGTTCTCCTACTATATATCAGTAAAGGCACTACATGGTGCTGACTAGAGTGTTATCGGTTTCTGTGTTCGTCTCAGCTTGGCCTATCAGTAACTAAATGGCATTTGGGCAGCAGGTAGCCTTGTGGTTAAGAGCGTTGTGCCAGTAACAGAAAGGCTGCTGGTTTGAATCCCCAAACCAACTAGGTGAAAAATCTGCCGCCGTGCCCTTGAGCAAGGCACTTAACTCTAATTGCTCCTGTAAGTTGTTCTAGATAAGTGTAACGACGTTCGTCTGTCGAAAGAGAGGACCGAAATGCAGCGTGGTGGTTACTCATGTTCTTTAATGAAGAATAGCGATACATGAAATAACTATAATTAAACAAAACAACAAACGGAACGCGAAAACTTATTAAAGCCTATCTGGTGAACACTACACAGAGACAGGAACAATCACCCACAAAATACACAGTGAAACCCCGGCTACCTAAATATGGTTCCCAATCAGAGACAACGAGAATCACCTGACACTGATTGAGAACCGCCTCAGGCAGCCAAGCCTATGCTACACCCCTACTCAGCCGCAATCCCAATGCCTACAAAACCCCAATACGAAACACAACAAAATAAACCCATGTCACACCCTGGCCTGACCAAATATATAACGAAAACACAAAATACTATGACCAAGGCGTGACAGAACCCCCACCTAAGGTGCGGACTCCCGGACGCACCTCAAAACCATAGGGAGGGTCCGGGTGGGCGTCTGTCCATGGTGGCGGCTCCGGCTCGGGACGTGGACCCCACTCCATAAATGTCATAGTTCCTCCCCTTCGCGTCCTGGGATAATCCACCCTCGCCGCCGACCATGGCCTAATAGTCCTCACCCAGAACCCCACTGGACTGAGGGGCAGCTCGTGACTGAGGGGCAGCTCGGGACTGAGGGGAAGCTCGGGACTGAGGGGAAGCCCGGGACTGAGGGGAAGCTCAGGCAGGTAGTTGGCTCCGGTAGATCCTGGCTGGCTGGCGGATCTGGAAGATTCTGGTTGACTGGCAGATCTGGAAGAGTCTGGTTGACTGGCAGATCTGGAAGAATCTGGTTGACTGGCAGATCTGGAAGAGTCTGGTTGACTGGCAGATCTGGAAGAATCTGGTTGACTGACTGGAAGCTCTATGCAGACTGACAGCTCTGGCTGCTCCATGCAGGCTGACAGCTCTGGCTGCTCCATGCAGGCTGACAGCTCTGGCTGCTCCATGCAGGCTGACAGCTCTGGCTGCGCTGAACAGGCAGGAGGCTCCGGCAGCGCAGGAGAGGAGACTGGCTCTGGCTGCGCTGAACAGGCGGGAGGCTCCGGCAGCGCTGTAGAGGAGGAAGGCTCTGGCTGCGCTGAACAGGCGGGAGGCTCCGGCAGCGCTGTACAGGAGGAAGGCTCTGGCTGCGCTAAACAGGCGGGATGCTCCGGCAGCGCAGGAGAGGAGAAAGGCTCTGGCTGCGCTAAACAGGCGGGAGACTCCAGCAGCGCTGTAGAGGAGGAAGGCTCTGGCTGCGCTGAACAGGCGGGAGACTCCAGCAGCGCTGTAGAGGAGGAAGGCGCTGGCTGCGCTGAACAGGCGAGGCGCACTGAAGGCCTGGTGCGTGGTGCTGGAACTGGTGGTACTGGATCGAGGACACGCACAGGAAGCCTGGTGCGGGGAGCTGCCACCGGAGGACTGGTGTGTGAAGGTGGCACAGGATGGACCGGATCGTGAAGGTGTACTGGAGAGCCTGAGAGCAGGGCTGGCACAGGACGTGCAAGGCTAGGTAGGTACACAGGAGGCCTAGTGCGTGAGGCTGGCACAATTCTCACCAGCCGACTAACACGCACCTCAGGACGAGTATGGAGCGCTGACCCAGGTGCCATCAAATCCCCGACTCGCTCCGTCTGACAAATTTTGTACCTAAAGCACCAAGCTAGCAACTCCCTCATTACTCTCTCCTGCACTTTCCCCATTAACTCCTTCACAGTCTCTGCTTCGCTCCCCTCTAACACCGGCTCTGGTTCTGGTCTCCTCCTTGGCTCCTCACGTTAAACAGGGAGAGTTGGCTCAGGTCTGACTCCTGACTCTGCCACTCTCTCCCTGAGCCCCCCCCCAATACATTTTTTGGGCTGACTCTCGGGCTTTCTTCTGCGCTGCCGTGTTTTTCTCTTCGACTCCATTCTCCTATAGCCCTCTTCGCACTGCTCCAGCGAATCCCAGGCGGGCTCCGGCACTCTCTCTGGGTCGACCGCCCACCTGTCTATTTCCTCCCAAGTAGTGTAGTCCCTATATTGTTGCTCCTGCTGCCGCTGTTGCTTCTCCTCATACCAGCGCCTCTCAGCTCTCGCTGCCTCTAGTTCTTCTTTTGGGCGGCGATATTCTCCCGGCTGTGCCCAGGGTCCTTTACCGTCCAATATCTCCTCCCAAGTCCAGAAGTCCTTTGATCGCTGCTCCTCATGTCGCTGTTGCCTGTTACCACGCCACTCGGTCCGGGTGTGGTGGGTGATTCTGTAACGACGTTCGTCTGTCGAAGGAGAGGACCGAAATGCAGTGTGGTGGTTACTCATGTTCTTTAATGAAGAATAGCGATACATGAAATAACTATAATTAAACAAAACAACAAACGGAACGCGAAAACTTATTACAGCCTATCTGGTGAACACTACACAGAGACAGGAACAATCACCCACAAAATACACAGTGAAACCCTGGCTACCTAAATATGGTTCCCAATCAGAGACAACGAGAATCACCTGACTCTGATTGAGAACCGCCTCAGGCAGCCAAGCCTATGCTACACCCCTACTCAGCCGCAATCCCAATGCCTACAAAACCCCAATACGAAACACAACAAAATAAACCCATGTCACACCCTGGCCTGACCAAATATATAACGAAAACACAAAATACTATGACCAAGGCGTGACAATAAGAGTGTCTGTACATAGATACATGTAGAGGTATTAGTGAGGCCAGATGGCTCATCATCAGGCAGCCTGTGATGTCATGATTCTGTGTTAACCTGCTATAATTTTTTCCTGAAATACACTGCAACACCGTGACTATGATCCTCAGTTGATTACTCTTTTCCCTTCTTATTTACCCCGCAGGTGTGTAGTTAAAAGAGCATGTTATAAACTCACAGTATCAGTTTCCTTAGGTCTCTTCTGACTGACTGACTGACAGACTGATCAACTGACCTGACTCACTGCTAATACTATCAAGTCATTGTTCTGAGGAGCCTTCTCCTTGCTCTCTCCCATTGATCTTCCCTCTCTCTCGCACTCTCTCTCTCTCTTTCTCTCTCTCTCCTGCCCCTCTTTCTCTCATCTTCCATCTCTCTCTCTCTGTAAAACACCATAGCGCTTGGACACACTGACCCACTTTCCCGCTCACACACTACTCTAATAATCTGTGCTGCTGTACTGCAGTAATGGGCTTATAAGTCTCTTCTATCAGACTCTGGGCTTCGTTCCACAGCAGTGTTACACTCATGCCTGTATGAACACTGCATCGGCTCTGTATTCAGAATGAGTCTGTCTGTCTGTCTGTCTGTCTGTCTGTCTGTCTGTCTGTCTGTCTGTCTGTCTGTCTGTCTGTCTGTCTGTCTGTCTGTAACCTAGGTCACTACTTGTCAGTCACAGTGCTAATGGCTGACAGGTTGTACGGATTTTTAGATTAGAGCATGTTAGTGAGAGTTAGAGAGATTTCTCATCTGCCTGATATCCGCCAGCAACAGCGTCACATCTTTGCCTCCTGTTTAACCACAGAATCCTGCATAGATACTGAGGTATTAGATGTGTTAGAAAAACTTAGGACTTATTTTATGGTTGTGTGGTTGAGTGTTTGTGGTTATGTTCATGTTAGGGTCCCTGTCCCTGAATGTTTGCTGTTGGGTTCACGAGAACAGCAGATTTAGTTATTCTGTATTGGTTGTTGTATTCAGGTGACTTCAAGTATGTTATATGCTTAGATTTACAGAGAGAGCTGTGTGACGCAGTCACTAACTCTACTCTCCAGCATCCCAGGGAGATTCACCTTAAGGACATGCAGGTTGTCATGGTAACACTCTGCAAACAACAAGTGCTGCAGATTCCTGACAGAAGAAATGTTGGTTATACGGGGGAGGGCTTGTAAATAATACACATGATGGTCTTGTGCTATGTCTGACTAGTAGTTTGTGTTTGCACGAGCGCATGTGCAAGTGCATGCATGCAAGTGCTTCACAAAGAAAGAGAGACAGAGACAGAGACAGAGAGACAGAGAGAGAGACAGAGACAGAGAAAGAGAGACAGAGAGAGAGACAGAGAGACAGAAAGAGAGACAGAGACAGAGAAAGAGAGACAGAGAGAGAGACAGAGAGACAGAGAGAGAGACAGAGACAGAGACACAGACAGAGAGACAGAGAGAGAGACAGAGACAGAGACAGAGACAGAGACAGAGACAGAGACAGAGAGAGAGACAGACAGACAGACAGATAGAGAGAGAGAGTCAGACAGACAGAGACAGAGATAGAGAAAGAGAGGGATAGAGAAAGAAAGAGACAAAGATAGAGAGAGAGACAGACATAGAGACAGAGAGAGACAGCCATAGATGGGAGACAGAGATAGAGACAGAGATAGAGAGAGACATACGTAGAGACAGAGAGAGACAGAGAGAGACAGAAAGAGACAGAGAGAGACAGAGAGAGACAGAAAGAGACAGACATAGATAGAGACAAACAGACATGGAGGGAGAGAGTTGACAAGCAGAGCCACATCTCTTTAATCTACCCCTAACTTCTTGTGTGACATGCCACTCAGGCCAGCTGCCTGCATACTCCTACAGTTACACAAAACACCATGATGTTAGGAAGTGGGCTGTACTCTGTTTGTCCTGACTATATTCTCATTGCACTGGCCTGTTTAATTGCTTCACAATCCAAAACTGACCCAGTTGGACTTGTGTGTAGTTTGTGAGTGATGAAACACTATGTTGTGTTTAATTTAGTTTCCTCTGTAACTATCCATCAACCAATCTGTCCTAACCCCATTACACCATTGCACTTATTTAATATTCCAATGTACTTATACAACCATACACCTGTAATTACATGCAATCGTATTCTTGTTTATGTCTCTTTCCTTCTCTCAGAACGTCACATCATCACAAGCACTCACTTTCCCGTATCGGACCTGGGGGTCCTCAGTGTGTGTGTATTTGTCTGTTTACCAGCAAGTGACTGGGTTGTGTATTAGTGGTGCTGAGCACACTGTGTGGAGGCAGAGGGAGGGAGTGAGGTGTTGTTGTTCATCATGCAGCAGTAGGAGGAAGGTTGTGGGAGGCAGATTTCACTGCAGCACTCGCTTCTGTTCCTCTTCAGTTCAATCAAAGTATTCTCTTCAGATTATATGTACTGTACTATATATGCTTACATAAATCAAATCAAATCAAATCAAATTTTATTTGTCACATACACATGGTTAGCAGATGTTAATGCGAGTGTAGCGAAATGCTTGTGCTTCTAGTTCCGACAATGCAGTGATAACCAACAAGTAATCTAACTAACAATTCCAAAACTACTGTCTTATACACAGTGTAAGGGGATAAAGAATATGTACATAAGGATATATGAATGAGTGATGGTACAGAGCAGCATACAGTAGATGGTATCGAGTACAGTATATACATATGAGATGAGTATGTAGACAAAGTAAACAAAGTGGCATAGTTAAAGTGGCTAGTGATACATGTATTACATAAGGATGCAGTCGATGATGTGGAGTACAGTATATACATATGCATATGAGATGAATAATGTAGGGTAAGTAACATTATATAAGGTAGCATTGTTTAAAGTGGCTAGTGATATATTTACATCATTTCCCATCAATTCCCATTATTAAAGTGGCTGGAGTTGGGTCAGTGTCAATGACAGTGTGTTGGCAGCAGCCACTCAATGTTAGTGGTGGCTGTTTAACAGTCTGATGGCCTTGAGATAGAAGCTGTTTTTCAGTCTCTCGGTCCCAGCTTTGATGCACCTGTACTGACCTCGCCTTCTGGATGATAGCGGGGTGAACAGGCAGTGGTTCGGGTGGTTGATGTCCTTGATGATCTTTATGGCCTTCCTGTAACATCAGGTGGTGTAGGTGTCCTGGAGGGCGGGTAGTTTGCCCCCGGTGATGCGTTGTGCAGACCTCACTACCCACCTAGATACACAGAGTCACAGGATCTATTCATTTAGAAAGTCTATCTCGCTATCTTCCCTCCCTCTCACTCTCTTTCTCTTTCTCACTAACTCACTCAATCTGTTTCTCTCTTTTGTCTTTCTCCATCTCTCTCCGGTAACAAAAAGCTATTGACCATGTCACATCCGTATGCATTTCTACTCCCCATAGCCCTCTAGCTTGATTCAACACCACAGCTTAATACAGTGAGCTATAGACTAGATGTGTTTTTATAGAAGACTTGTCCACAGTAAACCCTGTCCTTACAGAGACTGTGTTTGACAGTAGACCTCTGGCTTTACTCTTATAGCTTTGGATTTTCCTGAGCTATATGTAATAACAGAGAGTTAGAATGCAATGAAAGTGTGCTATGCTCATCTTTAATTATGAACATACACTGCACACAGCCCATCAACACTTAATTTGCACTGCAGCCTTTCCCTTTGGCTCAATCCTTCGAATTGAATGTGTTTCTCTGTGCGTGGTTCTCAGACAGCTTGCAGTCTTCCAGCCCACCCTTTCGCTACAACACAGAAACAATAACATATTCATTTTCAGGAGGAGAGGTGGGATGTGTTGCCATGACGACTGGCCGAGTCATGGTGAAGACTGTACCATTCCTTAAGAAATTTTGAGCGTGGGGGGGTGCAGCTAAACGTCTATGGGGTGTTTGGTGGAAAGGCACTGGGAAGCAACCCCTGCCATGGGCCATGTTTCAGTCTTCACCAGCCCTAACCTGCAGTGGGGCAGGGCAAGGTCAGCAGGAGAGGGAAATGTGTGTCTGAAACTCTCTATCTTTTTGTCTGCGGGTATATTACCCTCAGTGAAGATGGTGTTGTTCCTGGTGCAGGTGTTTGTGAAGATTGTGATATTTATTACAAAAACATACTCTCCTCTGTTCACTAGTGGATTACAGAGATATTCACACCCTTGCATATCTAACCATGTTCTGTTAGCTACTGTAAGGACCAAACACAGTAAAACAATACAAATAACATGCATAATTGCTGACATATTATAAGATACCGTATATTTTGTGTTTGGTAATAGCAAACGTGTTTCTTTAGTTATGGTAAACATGCTTGTGTTTCCCTGGATGGCGTTCAGGCACCGACCTCATGATTATAGGCCCCTGAATTTTCCCTGACAAAGGGACCTGACCAGGAATCCTCAGGGCCCTACTCATGAAGCATAAGGGGAACATGAAGATAACACTAGTATCTCTCACTATCTCTCTCTCTCTCTCTCTCTTCACCCTCTCTATCTTTCTCTCTCTCTCTCTCTCTCTCTCTCTCTCTCCTGTCTCTCTCTCTCTCCTGTCTCTATCTCTCTCACTCACACACACACACACACACACACACACACACACACACACACACACACACACACACACACACACACACACACACACACACACACACACACACACACACACACACACACACACACACACACACACACACACACACACTTAGACCAACATAACATGCAAAATAATCATGTTTAACACACAAGTATATTTTATATCTTCAGTTAGCTAGTGTTTTCCATTCCAGTGAGAGGAAACAGGCGCGCATTGTTTATGCAACTCTCGTGCTGCCTGTTGTCTGCCGCATGCACCAGTGTGAGCCGTCCGCGTGTGTGGCGCTGTCCACCCGCGTGGTGCTGAAATGCTCCGCTCGGTCTGTGCAGCGCGTTTGGGTCTCCTTTCTGCCTCAGCCGCACCTATTTTCAGGGATTGAATAATGTTGTGCTGCAGCAGTGGGTCCTATTCTGCCTCTGATCATCGTGATGAAATACGACTATATTTATGTTTTGTCGGCCTGGCCCATATTACATGATTCATAATTAAAACGTTATTTTCATCTAACACTGTAATTCGAGCTCCCGCAGTTTCCAGGGAGATTTAGATCATCTATGTCCCCTGGTTGTAGCCTATTGTCGTTAAATCAGTGTGGACAAATTGATATTGTGACACATAGTTTAAGGACACAGATAGTTTAAATCTGTGTCTTTAGGCTATATAGATTTGTCCTATCTTTGCTAAATACTTCCTCAATCAGTTAGATAGGCAAATTAGAAAAAATAATGAAATACACTGAGTGTACAAAACATTAGCAACACCTTCCTAATATTGAGTTGCACCCCCATTTGCCCTCAGAACAGCCTCAATTTGTCTGGGGCATGGACTCTACAAGGTGTCGAAAGCTTTCCACAGGAATGCTGGACCATGTTGACTCCAATGCTTCCCACAGTTGTGTCAAGTTGGCTGGATGTCTTTTGGGTGGTGGACCATTCTTGATGCATACGGGAAACTGTTGAGCGTGAATAACAGAGCAGAGTTGCAGTTCTTGACACACTCAAACCAGTGAGCCTGGCACCTACTACCATACCCCGTTCAAAGGCACTTCAATATTTTGTTTTGCCCATTCACCCTCTGAATGGCACACATACACAATCCATGTCTTAACTGTCTCAAGACTTTACAATCCTTATTTAACCTCTCCTCCCCTTCATCTACACTGATTGAAGTGGATTTAACAGGTGACATCAGTAAGGGATCATAGATTACACCTGGATTCAGCTGGTCAGTTTATGTCATGGAAAATGTATGTTTTCTTCATATTTTGTACACTCAGTGTATGTACTACCACTATGTAAATACACACTACTAAATCATGTGTGTGTGTTCGTGTGCATGCATGTGTGCGTGTATGTGTGCGTGAAACCTCCATCCTCCTCTTCACTTCCCTCTCTCACGATCCTTTCATTCCCAGCCCGTTACTCCCCCCTCCCGTTCAGATTGAGCAGGCTACTGCGGGGATGAGAGAGACTAGCTTCCTGCTCCTTATGACGCGCTATGAGAAGACCACTAGGCTGTGCTTCACTCTCATTGCCACACGACGGCAGAAAGAGTATAGTAAACGGAGGGCTTAAAAGGATACAGTTCTGCTAAAATAATAATATTAATAATAGTACTATTAATGATAATAAACATAATATAGGCCTATATTTGCATTCATTATTTATTATTTAATTCAGCATTTATAGAATTACCACATATTTTTAGTAAAATAGCACCTTTATTACTTCTGAATCAAAGTAACATATTTTATTGTGAGTGAATACATTGTGCTGCTCATATGTTTCTGTGTTTTAAGCGTCCAGTCTAAACATAGTGTGCCTTTAAGATCAAGTGAACCAGTGATTGGTCTGTAGCAGAGTGTTTTTTGCACCAATACTGTGTAGAGCCATACAAAGGGATCTACTCCCTCCCCTTAGCCTCAGCATCTCATCCCTTAGCCTACAATGCTCAGATGTGGGAGCTAATCATGCACTGACTGGAAACAAAACACGGTCTGTTTGAAATTCGTGGAAATGTTTACGTGAATCATTTGTATTTCCATATTGTGTGATGGTATTTCCTGCGAACAGGAGACTGACTCAATGGAACAAAGGACAATGAGTATTCGTGGCCTTTTGAGGTGGCAAGTGTTCTGGATTTATCAATATGTTCTCCTGTGGAATACAATAGAGTCACAGATTCGATACACCATACCTGAGGAATTGAACGTGGGCTCTGTTGTTGGGAATATAGGGAAGGACATTGGTTTGGCAATACCTGAGCTTTATGACCGTAAACTAAGGATAGCCTCTGATGCTGGTAAGCAGTATTTCAGTGTGGATTTGGAAAAGGGTGAACTGGTTGTCAATGAGAGGATAGACAGAGAGGAGTTATGTGGAGAGAGCGTCCCTTGTATGTTACCATTGGAGGTTATCGTTGAACATCCCTTACAGCTGCATCGCATTGACATCGATATACAGGATTTAAATAATAATTTTCCGAGTTTCCTTACAAATGAAAGGGTTTCGAAAATAGCTGAGTCTATCACTGCAGGTGCGAAGTTCACAATGGAAAGCGCACATGACCCTGACGTAGCCTCAAACTCCTTACGGTCCTATAGTGTCAGTGATAATGATACGTTCTTGTTAAATGTGAAGACCCAAGATGGCACAAAAATACCAGAGCTTGTGCTAAAGTCTTCATTAGACAGAGAGAAGAATGCAGTTCATAAGCTCGTGCTCACCGCTGTAGACGGAGGGAATCCTGCACGATCTGGCACCTCTGAAATCAAGTTCATAGTGTTAGATATTGACGATAACGCACCCCAATTTGAAATAGTATATATTTGCAGACCAAACCCCCGATACAATAATGTCATTACTTGATGTTGATTCGAATACTGGAGATATAACTATCAAAGGGCAGCTTGATTATGAACAAATACATTTGCATAAATTCGACATAATGGCAAAAGATAAAGGCAATCCACATATGGAGGGATAATGCAGTATAAAGCTAAAGATTGCTGATGTTAATGATAATGCCCCTGAAATGATTATAACCTCACTCACCAGTCCAATACCGGAGAATTCTTCCCCTGGAATGGTCATTGCATTGATTAGTGGTAAAGACTTAGACGGTGGTGAGAATGGCAAAGTAAAGTTAATCATAACACCGGGCTCACCGTTCACCCTGAAGCCCTCCGTCTCCAACCATTACGCACTGTTGATCAACGGCCCATTAGACCGAGAGACGTTCCCGGAGTATGATGTTGTCATAACCGCAGTTGATTCCGGGTACCCACCTTTATCTACAAAGAAAACCGTGACTGTGGAAATCTTAGATGTAAATGATAACCCTCCAGTGTTTTCCCAGCCCTCGTATACGGTTTATGTTAAAGAAAATGGCACCCCGGGATCTATCCTGAGCTCAGTGTCCGCCTCTGATACAGACATGGGTGAAAATGCCAAGATCTCCTATTCTATATTAGACTCGAAAGTACAAGACGTGTCAGTCTCCTCCTATATTTACATAAACTCCGATAACGGCAGCATCTACAGCAGGCACTCGTTTGACTATGAGAAACTGAAAGTGTTTCAGATCAAGGTGCAAACAAAGGATCACGGCTCTCCGTCTCTGAGCAGCAACGCCATGTTTTTATCATGGACCAGAATGACAATGCCCCGCTGTTATTTACCCCTCCGCTGTCATGGCCTCTGTCTCCCATCAGAAGATGACCCGGTCCGCTAAAGCAGGCCACCTCGCCACTAAGATATCGGCAGTGGACGCAGAATCAGGCCACAACGCCTGGATTTCCTATAGGTTGGCAGAGGCCACAGACTCGTCTCTGTTCAGTGTGGATCTTTACACAGGTGAGGTGAGGACAAAACGCGCTGTTTCAGAGCAGGATGACTCCTCTCAGAGGCTGCATATAGAGATAAAGGACAATGGGGAGCCGGTGCAGTCCACCACAGTCACAGTCAATATACTGTTAAGAGGACTGGCAACACGAGCCCATATCGGAATATCGCCAGAAAACAGCAGAGCCCAGCAATAGAAACAGTAAATTCACCTTTTATTTGATCATCTCTCTGACCTCTGTGTCCGTCTTGTCTTTGTTAACTTTTAGCGTCTTTGTGGTGAAGTGCGTTAGAAATAGTAGGAGCAGCTCGAGATGCTGTATCAGACGGGCTGACTCTGACGGATACAAGAATCCCAACAGGAACCTGCAGATCCAGCTCAACACTGATGGCCCTATTAAGTATGTAGAGGTCCTGGGAGGGGACATGTTGTCTCAGAGCCAGTCTTTCAGGTCGTGTCTCTCTCCAATGTCAGAGTTCAGTGATTTCACCCTCGTTAAGCCCAGCAGCACCATTGACTTTAAGGAAATGATAAACGTGCTTGACGCATCTTTACCTGATAGTACGTGGACGTTCGAGAGCCAACAGGTGAGCGTAGACTGAACGAAGTGCTAGACATCCAGTCAGTACTTAACCCTCAATTGTTTCATAGTAATTAGGACAGTGCAATGTTATTTATTTATCAATGTGGTAGGCTACGTTGCGCATATGTTTGTGTCAATTTAAAATATTTATTGAATGACTCAATTGACGAAAACTGTTACTTTCGTGGCAATTATATAATAATATCTATATTGTTTAGGTTTCTAGTTGTGAGGACTCATTGAATTTGTCTCCTGGTGGCAAAAAGTTTTACCAGATTTATCAAAGCTTTTGCACATTTTTTTCTCCCGTAAGACCAAGAAGATAAAGTTGTATTGTATATTATTATTACCTCCCTCATCCTTTCATTTTTATTTGGGCCTATTCCTCTTTTATTTCGGTGTACATAACTCGTTTGGGTGTGTGTGCGTGTACTTGCGTGTGTGTGTGTTCGCCTGCACGCGCGTGTCTAGCGGATGTGGCCCAACTAATGAGAGCCGCTTATATTGTCCTGCAATTGGAGAATTTCCTGCCTTTGTTTGGAGACCCATGCACCTCCTCTGAAAAAGTGTCCTTTCAGAAGCTACAGGACCCTTGCGCGTGGAAGGGAATCGGTGTTACCTTATTTTTTATTTCCTCTAAATTATCATATTTGAAAGTAATTGTAGCTCTTGGAGCGTTATTTTTGTTACTGCGTGGTTCAATGATAAAATAGGATATTTCCCCGATGAGGAGTTGAACAATCTGAGTTTTGGAGACAAGAAGAAAGGCCTTGGGATGGCCGGTGCTCTGGCTCTCCTCTCCGCTTTATACAGCGCATCACTTCCTGCTGAACTTTCTTATTCCGTATTGGAGGATTTAAAACCACGGGCCTTTGTCGGGACACAGCGAAGGACTTGGGCCTCCGCGTACTAATTCATGTGAACGGAAACCCACAAGTTGTCTCTGAATCTTTTGCCAAGTACTTTGACGTGAACGTGAGTTTTAGTAATCAAACAAACTATGGACAGAGAACGTCTTTGTGCATTAACTTTGCCATGTTCTCTTACTGTTCAACTTGTTTTTCAAAACCCTCAGGAATTACACCGTTTTGTCATCAAAAAATATTTATCTTGAAGTGTCTGAGGCTACCGCAACGGGCACTAGGTTTCGTTTGGTCAGCACACCGGATCTAGATGTAGACATGAACTCTTTACGCACATACATCCTCAGTCCTAACGACTTGTTCATATTGAAATTTGAATAAAAAAGTGATGGCAGGAAATCCCCCGAGTTATTACTGGAGAAACCTCTGGACAGTGAAAAGCAGTCAGTATTCCACCTGCTGCAGTCAGTATTCCACCTGCTGCAGTCAGTATTCCACCAGCTGCAGTCAGTATTCCACCAGCTGCAGTCAGTATTCTAACTGCTGCAGTCAGTATTCCACCTGCTGCAGTCAGTATTCCACCTGCTGCAGTCAGTATTCCACCTGACCTGCTGCAGTCAGTATTCCACCAGCTGCAGTCAGTATTCCACCTGCTGCAGTCAGTATTCCACCTGCTGCAGTCAGTATTCCACCAGCTGCAGTCAGTATTCCACCTGCTGCACTCAGTATTTCACCTGCTGCAGTCAGTATTCCACCTGCTGCAGTCAGTATTCCACCTGCTGCAGTCAGTATTCCACCTGCTGCAGTCAGTATTCCACCAGCTGCAGTCAGTATTCCACCTGCTGCAGTCAGTATTCCACCTGCTGCAGTCAGTATTCCACCAGCTGCAGTCAGTATTCCACCAGCTGCAGTCAGTATTCCACCTGCTGCAGTCAGTATTCCACCTGCTGCAGTCAGTATTCCACCTGCTGCACTCAGTATTCCACGTGCTGCAGTCAGTATTCCACCTGCTGCAGTCAGTATTCCACCTGCTGCACTCAGTATTCCACCTGCTGCAGTCAGTATTCCACCAGCTGCAGTCAGTATTCCACCTGCTGCAGTCAGTATTCCACCTGCTGCAGTCAGTATTCCACCAGCTGCAGTCAGTATTCCACCAGCTGCAGTCAGTATTCCACCAGCTGCAGTCAGTATTCCACCTGCTGCAGTCAGTATTCCACCTGCTGCAGTCAGTATTCCACCTGCTGCACTCAGCATTCCACGTGCTGCAGTCAGTATTCCACCTGCTGCACTCAGTATTCCACCTGCTGCACTCAGTATTCCACCTGCTGCAGTCAGTATTTCACCTGCTGCAGTCAGTATTCCACCTGCTGCAGTCAGTATTCCACCTGCTGCACTCAGTATTCCACTCAATTTTGATCTTAAGTATGACTTATGCAGAAAACCACGTATAAGTAGTTATTTATACAACTTTACTTTGATGTGGGAATGTTAAAAGTCTAGACTTGATGTAGGTGATTTTCCTGCTGGTTATGTATGGATATGATTTTTTTCCCTTGCAGTTTGATGTCAGACCATTTATTTTTCACATCAGCCACAGTTCTGTCTTGCTGCTCCACCTGGTTCACTGCAGCGGCGACGCACTCCCAAGATACCTGTTTGGCTTTGTTTGTCAACCCACTATTTAGTCCAGCGAATAATACGTGTTGCCTGTCTTCAATCTCCTCTACCATCGCTGTGATCTCGTCTTCCAAAAAGTTAGCTTTTCTCTTTTGATCCATGGCTATTCTTGACTAAACCCTCATTTGCGCTAGCATTCTATAAACGGAAATTGCGGATTGTAAGGCACGTTCAGGTGCCGTCAATTTGAAGTTAATTTGAGATTTATAGATCACAGGTGCATAAGTTACAAATGGGCTTCTTAGAACCTGGTTAGGCAAGGCTTTTTATGCTCAGTATCTTTTATGAATCCAACATAAACACACTGTCGGAAATGATCTTAAGACTAAGTTCAAGTATAAATCTAAGAACATTTTTATAAATGAGACCCCTGGTCAACAGGGTGCTGTGTGGGGACCCAGACAGTGGGCACAACCCCTGACTTTTCTACAGCCTCTCGGGGAGGGACGCAGGGGGGGGGGCAGCAGTGACAGGGACAAATTCAATAGCAATGCAGCCTATGTGAGGTAACTTGTGGTTACCTCTCAGGAAAATACTTAGAGATTTAAGACACTTGTGAATTCTCAGGGAAGTACAGAATGTTTTGTTTGTGATTAAGTGCTTAAATCCCAGTGGTGTATCCTCTTGTCTGCCAGGGGGAGACTGAATATTTCATATGACTGCGGGGGGGACGCTCTCTGTACTAGACATGCTATTACACAGAGGGTGTTCTCACTCAACATGTGTTCGTTTGCACAGTGACAGGGATGGGGAGAGACATGGTGAGTAGGATGTGGGGGTATGTGGCAGTATGGCTCATAATAATGAGGATATTGAGGTCAGCTGTTGACCTTTGACTGCTTATTGAATGAGGTAAAGCTAATAGATTGGGGTTGTTGCATTGAACCTATAGCCAGTAGCCACCACTCATGACCTCACCAAACAGAGTGCCTGACTTTCTCTCTGTCTGACTTTATGTGACTCATCCCTTTAATTGGCAACTCCCTGAGTCAAGCCTCAGTCATAAATAAATGGAAATACACCTTCATAGAGAGGAGAGTTTTTTTGCTGTATACTATTCACATATTTGACCTGCTTTTAATCAGACCTATCTTTGTCATATATCGCTGAACATATCTGTTTATTCAACTTCATGACCCCTTGTTGCTTCATGTAAAAGTACAGTAATAACTCCTGCATGGCACATCACCCATTCATAGAGAGTAGTCCAGTGTATGAGAGTATTTATTACAGGCCTGGCCGTAGGGCTTCGCTAGGCTGCAAGCCTGGCAGGGCTCTGTCTGTGTAATCCAGCCCAGGGTTTAGAGGATCAGTGGGGCAGGGCAGAGCTGCAGATTACTGCCCCACTGACGGACTCTCTCGCTCTCTCTCTCTCTCTTTTTTGGCTTTGGTGTCTCTCTCCCTCAGCCTGGCTTTGGCTAATGATCCAGGGTTTGGAATGATATATTTCCTAATCTATAGCAGATATAGCTTGAGTGGAAAGCTCCTTTGTCAATAAATTGGGAGAACTGTGGTTAAATATTTAGCATTATTAAGCTTGTTTTGAATTTGCTTGCAACAGGAGTATGTTTGATCCTTCCTCTCAGCGGACTCGCTCAAGCACGTCACTGGCAAAATAGTCAGTTCAATAATTCACATGTTCTCTCACACTGCTTTCTCTATCGCTCTCTCTAGCACTGTCTCTTTCCCTCTTGTCTTCTATCCCATGTGACATCTTGTCTCTTCTTGGCCCACTGAAGGACCAAATGGCTTCCAGTGCTGATGACTGAAGATGACATGCCATCATGTCATGGTATTCTCTAACAGTATCTCCTCTCTCTCCAGCAAAATCCACCCAACAATGACTGGCGCTTAAACCAGCAGGGACAGAGACCTGGACCCAGTGGGTAGGTGTTCAGCTTCTTTGAACATATACATCACACGTGCACACACACACACACACACACACACACACACACACACACACACACACACACACACACACACACACACACACACACACACACACACACACACACACACACACACACACACACGCACACGCACACCCTCATTCCTATACGCATTCACAATTGAATTGAATTTCCACAATGTGAATTAATAATTTGTGCATTCCATTGAAAGACATGAAGACTTAGGCAGTTGTGTGTTTGAACAGAAAGTACACATTGGTGCCCCACTACTCTCCACACAGATCCAATAACACTGAATAATGGGTCATCTAATGGTTGTTATATGGTAGTTGTGATAGTAGTTGTGAGTCCTTCAGTAGTAGTTGAGTAGAAGTGATTTATACTGTAGATAGTGTGATGATTGTTTCGTTGTCAGTGTGCTTCCATAAGAAATCAATCAATAGAGATCGGATGACAGTTGTGTGGGTGAGGTTAGAAGTACGCTAGAGTAGAGGAAGGGGCAGCCCTCTGGTTGTGGTAGTGTTGTGAGTATAAGGCCTGCTTTAGATTAGCAATGTCTTTCACACTGTATTGTCATTTCAGACAGTAATGGTAGATGTGACTTGCTGCCTCATTTGCTTTTGTAGAAGATGCTTGGATTATCTGATACATCTTGATTAACAGGTTGTGGCTCTATTGGTGGAGCAAATGTTGAGCGTCTGAGTGTCTTGGAGTTATTAGCCACTGATTGCATACTGTATCATTCAAAGAAAGTGAGACAGTAGATTCCTTAACGTTATTAGTCATTGCGCAATTTCTATTTTGTGGCGGCACAAAATAGAATGTGACACACCATTGTATTGTAGTTCCTTTTCTAGAAACTGAAAAGGAACCTTGTTGGCTAATGAAGGAGTCCATCTGATTGGCATGGGGCTGAAGGAGTGACGGCCAGAACTGTTTCCCTGTCTGTGTTTCAGCACATACAAGTACAGCACCAGCACCCAGGAGATATGGACACCGTACGGGAAGGCGAGGTAGAGTGGAGTAGGTAGAGCAGAGTGGGCTGTGCTGAGTGTGCAAGGTGGCCCCCTGGTCTTATACGTGATGCTGTCTGACTGACTGTAGGCTTGGTGCAGCTGTGTGTAGTCAAGCCTGGCTTCTGGCTTTTGAGTGTGTGATAATCTGTACATGCTCTTGCGGTCTAGCTGTGTAGCTGAACTGGGTTGAGGCTTTGTGGTGTTTGTTTTATACTTTGGGTTGTTAGGCTTCGCTGAACTGTGTAGTTTGTCCTTTTATTCGTAGTGTAAATGTACGTGTTCCTGTGGTTCTGTCCGTCTGTCTCTGTCTATCTGTCTGTTTGTGTGTGAGTGTATGTGGTTTTGCTAGCGTATGTATGTGTTACTGACTCCCCTATGGCTGTAATGAACCCAGCAAACTAAATTCAATGTATCTCCCCAATCCTGCATTTCAAATTTGAACATATTTGATGGGTAAATTGAGGGACTGAGAAGAACCATATAATATCAGATCATCTTCAGCCACTCTCCAATATAAAAACATGCACACATTCTCTCATCGTCTCCCTCTTTTTTCCTTTCTCTCTCTGTCTCTCACTCTCCCACCCACACACTAACACACTGCATGTGTACAAGACACATAGCATCCAATCAGCTCAGTTAGTCCTTACTCTGTGTGATTGAGTGTGTGTGTGTCAGCTTGCGTATTGTGGATCTGTGCTACCTAATAACATCTATAGCACGTCTTGCTCTAAGGTCTTCTCCCAGCGTCCATATTGTCTGTGCTCTGTGATGCTCCGGGACCACTGCCCACTCAAAATGGCTGCTGGAGGCTGAGTGTTGCCATGCTGACAATCATGATGGGAACAGAGTGTCCTCTGTTTTGTGTCTGTGTGAAAGAGCGAGCGAGAGAGAGAGGTTCACATTATATGAGAGTGTGTGTGTTCATGAGAGAGTGCGAGACGCAGTGGATGAGAGAGATTTGTGTGTATCTGTTATACTAACTCCTCCCCTTCCTCTCCTCCAGAGCTGGCCCGCATCCTGAGGGGGCAGGTGGTGTCGTAGCTGGAACAGGACCCTGGCCCAACCCCCCCACCGAGGATGAGCAGATCCAGGCTCTGATGGCTGCTGCCAATGGTGAGTCTGCTGCCTACATCTCCCAGAAATCCCCTTGCCTTCTCTGTCTTTAGCTACCTCACAATGTTACCTCAATATTCGAGCGAGAGAGAGAGAGAGACTTTGTCTTTCTTTAATGAAACATTCTCATGTCATTAAAACCTCACCACCATCCCATGAAATAATAGTAAAGGGTATGTTATCCCTCCACCTTTGACCCTGTTCCTCCTTGTTAGCCTTTTCCTTATTTGAATACCTATACCCCATTATGAACATTCCAACAGTAAAAACCACCCATAACCTCTCTACATTTCAACAGAGGCATTAATGGCAATAACCTGGCGCACACAGAAAACATATGAATCACAGTTTCTCTCATAACACAGAAAGGACACCCCTGCCAGACTCCCGGTTCAATCTGTGCCAACCAGCTGTTAGTGACCTGGGCTCCATGTAGAACTCTCCACTGGAGGTCCCCTGACCTCTTTGGTATTGGGGGGGTTTGTAGAGCCCCCTCCATCTAAAATCCACCATCCTCTCAGACCCACATAGCCCCTGCCTTCACATGTGCCTTCACTCCTGTTAGGCTCCTAATGTTCCTTACCTTAATGCAGAGGTTGTAGATGGAGTTACCTCCCACCCCTTCAAACTACCCCAGGCTCAGAGTGTTAAAATCTAAAAGGTCCTCCAGACCCTCTTGCCTGTCCCCAGTCTCTGCCATCTCCTGCAGTGGCAGGAAACATTGGTGGCTCCTCCCCCTTTGGCCGCTCAAACACCCCCCTTACTGGCTCAGACAGCGCCTCCTGAACCTCCTCCAGGAATCTCTCCAGCAGTCTAAGATACGTTATTCCTGTTTGTTGTGCCAGGACTTCCAGGGTTTTCCACCCCTCCTCTCCCAACATTCGCAGGTCACCCAGCATTAGTAAACCTGTTGCAATCAGTTGCCTTTGCAGGGTGGCCGAATGAACCAATCTCAAAGGGATGGCTGGGTTGTGGAAGATAGGCTCCTCCCACACCCACAGCCCAGGCTCCACACCCCCTCCCTGTGTGGGCCTTAGCAGCTGCCAGGCCCTCAGCACTGCAGAGTAAAAGTCTGAGAGACCTGCTGTACTCAGCTTCTCCAGCTTCATGGGGAACAGCTGCCAGTCCAATCCTAATCCGTCAGCTCTCCTCAGCAGCGCGCATGCTGGTTCCCTCCAGCCGACATCAGTATGTTACAGCAGTCTCTGCACCGCCTTTAATCGGAAAGCAGCAACCCTGTTCTCCAGTTCCACCAGGCCCTGTCCTGCTTCGTGGACGGTCATGTACAACACTGTCGCCCTCAGCCAGTGATAGCCCGACCAGAAAGTCCACCAGCTTGCGTTGCAGGTCAGACCGGCGGTTGAGGGCAGCCAATTTATGCCAAAGGGAAGATGCCAGCAGGTTGTTGATTATCAGCACCCTCCCTCTATATGACACATGGGACAGGAAACACCTCCACCTGGCCAGTCTTGACACCACTGCCTATGTTAGCCCCTTCCAGTTCTTCCTGACCCACCTCTCCGAGCCCAGGTATGTTTTAATCCCTTCACAACCTCACTACAAACCCCCTGGAAGCAGAGAAGGTGCCCTATCCCTCCATGCCCCACACAACAGAGCTTTGCTCTTGCCCCAATTTGCCTTAGCTGATGAAGCTCTCTCGTACACCTTCAGACTAGTCTCTAGTGCCTGCATATCCTGACCATCTCTGACCGTCACAGAAACGTCATCTGCATATGCTGACACGGCTATGCCTGTCAACACACCCATGCCTGTCCAGCAGACTCCCTGCAGTCTCCTACAAAAAAGGCTCAATGGCTAGTGTATATAAAGACCCCAATAGAGGGCATCCTTGTCTAATGCCCCGTTTCATCCAGACTGGCCCACTGAGCCCCCCTCCCACCTTAACCATACATGATGTCCCAGCGTACAACATCTTCACACGGGTCAAAAAACTTTTCTCAAACCCCAAAACAGATATCACATTATACAGATACTCATGGTCCACTCTATCAAAAGCCTTCTCTGAATCTAAAGAGACCAGTCCAAAGTTCACATTAGAACCTCTCAACAAGTCCAACATGTCCCTGATTAAGAACAAGTTGTGCGTGATTGACCGTCCAGGTACACAATATATTTGGTAATTGTGTACTATAGAGTCCATATGGGACTTCATTCTGTTAGAGAGTACCTTGGCAATATATATTGTAGTCCGCACAGAGCAATGCCATAGGCCTCCAGTTCTTAAGTTCACACAAGTCTCCTTTTTTGGGCAGGAGAGTCAGAGCCGCCCGACGGCAGCTCATCGGCAACTCTCCTACCCCGACGCATTCACGCAACATGCAAAAGAAGTCCAGTCCGATTATTACACAGAATATTTTATAAAACTCCACTGGGAGCCCATCGACCCCCGGTGCATGGCCAGGGGACATCTGGGTTACGGCCTCTGCCAGTTCATGGGACAACAGAGGAATGTCCATTGTGATCCCTCTGTGCCAGAGAGAGCTTAGGGAGTTCTGCAAACAAAACCTGAGCAAACATAGGATCACACAGTTCTGCCCTTTACAACTCAGTATACAACTCCACAGTCCGCTCCCGCATCTCCCCCACCACAGAGGTCACTCGCCCATCAGACAGCCGTGGACAATGCATACCCTTGGCTTCACCGCTCTGTTTCTCCAAACCTAAGAAGAAAGAGCTGGGAGCTTCCATCTCTTTGAGCATGGAGAACCTTGCTCTTACAAGTGCTCCCTTCGCTTTAACCTGGAAAAAACTGCCCAGGTCCCTACGTAATTCAGCTAAATTAGACTACATTGCCTTGCCCCGCCATCTCTATCTCCATCTCATTAATACAACGCTCTAGTTTCCCCAATACTCTCCTAGCCTCTGAGGATGAGAAAGCTGTATACTGTTGACAGATAAGCCGGATTTGGACTTTCCTCACATTGCACCATTGACTCAGAGACTCATACTCCTCTCTTTGCTGCCTCTACCTTTCCCAAAAAATCTGCAAACCTGAGCAAAAAGTGGCATCTTGTAAGAGCTTTACATTAACTTCCAATAGGATGCATGCCGAGGCCCTGGTGAAATGGACAGCCGAGCCATGGTTAGGTGGTGATCGGAAAAACCCATCGGGAGAATGGTAGCACCCAAAAGCCATTGCTCTGATTCCTGAACATGTAAAAACGATCAAGTCGGGCTGCACTCACCCTAGCCCCAAATACCTTCACCCATGTATACTGTATTTTGTCAGGATGTTTAGTTCTACAAACATCCACTAGGTCGAACTGATTAATCATGGCCCTTCACACTCCCACTGAACCTAAATGAGGCTCATCCCCATTTCTGTCTTTCTTAAAGTCTATTGTACAGTTCCAGTCACCTGCCGACCACCAGTGTCTCCTCAGGCACTACCTGTGAGAGTTCCTGTCTAAGACACCCAAATAGAACCCCCCTCTCTCTCCCTGTGTTAGGCGCATACACATTTATAAAGACAAAACCCATGTTGTTAATTTCTGATTTTACAATAAGCAGCCTACCCCTACACACCTCATTTGAGGAGCAAATCTTTACAGACAGACAGACAAATTTCTCCCATGGCTCAACACATTTGCCCCTTTCCACTAGATCCCCCAAATCAACTCCATTCACCACATCACTATGCATCTCCTGCAGATACAACACCTGTACTTTCTTTTGTTTTACATATTCACCCAACACACTCCTCTTTCCCGCATCTCTGGTGCCATTTATATTAAGCGAGCCTACCCAAAGAGTCTCCATAAGAAGTGGGAAAAAAGTCAGCAAAGGAAGAGACCAATAGTAAAGCTCAAAAAGCCACAGTGCCAGAAAGAAACTATTAATCTAAACAGTGTCTGAAGGTAGACCTGAACGTACTGTTCTGACCCACTTCCTCAACCTAAGCCGTTTCCTGGGTGAGAGGACACCATGCCCCTCATTTTTCATAGTATGTTGTACTGATCTTATAAACTTTCTCGGATCAGAAGAAAAAGCCTAAAGATGAACTTTTCCCCCCTTGGTCTCATTCAGGAACCTTGTCAGTTCCTTCACCGTGTACTTTGACCCCTCTGCTTGACTGGCTGTCAGCTCCGGAGTCTGAAAAAAAGCCTCTTCCTCAGACTCACTTTCCTCCTCCTCATCTCTATCTCCCATCCTGACAACTTGCCCTTCCTCTCTGGTCAGGGCCTCCCCCCCCAGCACCAGGCAAAGGTTCCTTGGTGCCTTGGACCACAACAGACTCTCCCCTCCCAACTTCTTTATTCTCCCCCTTTTTCCTTTTCCACTTGACACCCTCCTTCTCCCCCTAGTTTCATACACTTCACCACTATACTCTCCTCATCCACTAGCATAACCTGAATAGACCAGCCTCATCTACACCACCATCCATAGCATGACAAATCCCAGCCTCAGCTACGCCACCATCTCTAGCCTGACTAGGCCCAGCCTCTGCTGCCTGTATCTCATTGCCCCCTGCACATTGACCTCGATTTCACCCACTGGTGCTTGTACCATCACCTTATCTACAGCCTTTATGTGGGCACGCAAAGCTCTATTGCCCCAAATCCCCACACTCAAAACCCCCGTAGACTATCTGTGCTGGCAAACTCTGCGTAGAACCCATCCGTTTATTACGGATGACTTGATCATCGTAATAAACGGAGGCAAATTTGCAACTACCACCCTGGTCGAAGGGGTGAAAAGAGGCAAAATTGGCACCAACACACCCCTTACCAATATTCCACTAGCAATGAGCCTACCAACCAAATTTGCTCTTTTCTTGAACACAACCATAGCTTTGTTCATTCCGGAAGTATAAATTCAGCTCCTACCTGTTCACCCACCGAGAGCAGGACCTCCTCCACCTTAACTTCATTCTCAGGAACACACCTGAAACCATGCCATAACGACAGCCTCTCCTCCACACTAAGCTGAGAAGCCATCAGACACACCACACCTTCCAAACCCCAGGAAACTAAAACTCTGTCCTCTTCCACCCTAACTTTGAAAAAACCTGTGGATACTGCATTAACCCTCCGAGAGAGAGAGAGAGAGAAAGAGAGAGAGAGAGAGAGAGAGAGAGAGTGTGAGAGACACTCTGTTCTCCTCTGAGGACTGATGGTGAGATAAAGATCTCTCTGCCACTGGGTAGAGTTACAGAGAGAGCCCTGTTGGAGAGCAGCATCTCAGGCACTAGATTCTACGTGCATACGACTTTGTTAGATCATGGTGTCAGTTGTTAAGGAAACAACCCATCCTTCCTGTGTTTGCCTCCATTAGGACACACAGAGAAATGCTGCCAATTACACATGTGTAGAGCACAGTGTGATTCACTACAGTCCCTGTGTATGAATGAAGCAAAACAGAGGGCTATGGGACACAGAGCTCTTTGTTTCAATGCTCCCCAGCTGCAGTCACTCAGAAACCTGTGCACTGCCTCTCTCTCTATTACTGTGTGATTAGTCACACATGGTGGTAATCCTCAATTCTAAATGATATTTGATTATATCTGAATGTGCTGTGTGAAGTTATTTACATCTGATCTCTGTGTGAGAGAGCGGCGGTTCTATATGTTGTGGGTAGGGGCTGCCTGGCTCAGAACGCCAGTGCTGATTGCTGAGCTGGAGCTGCAATGCAGTGCAGCAATGACTCTCAGTGAGTAACGAGTCACTCTCTCTTCACAGCAGCACAACACACCCAGCTATAACCCTCTCTCCCTCCCTCCCGTCTCTCTCTCAGAGGTGAGCGAGGTGACGGCGACCCTTGGACCCCGCTACAACGCCCAGTTCCCCATGCAGCATGTGCCTGACTACCGCCAGAACGTCTACATCCCTGGCAGCACGGCCACCCTGACAGCCAACCCCCAGCAGATGATGTCCCAGCCGGCCCTGCAGGGCCCGCCACAGGCCATGCCCCAGGTTAACGTCCCCAACGCTGCCCATACCCCCGCCAGCAAGAAGAAGTCCACCAAGAAGGACAAGAAGTAAGCCAAGCTAACACCAAACCCAATCGCCGCGGACACCAAGACCCCTTACCCCCATACTGCAGAGCATCCTCCCTCAATAGAAGCCTTGATCTTTCTTTTTCTTATGCCATTCAATTTGATAGTTCAATCTGATATTCCCAGCGTTGTGGATGTAGTGAGCATATGTCAAAATGTTGGTAGTGGGCAATTGCTGTACTTCTTACTCCTATGGTCATCACAGCTCACTTCAGGCAGAGGTTATTGGTTTGTGGTGTATGTGGAGTGGGAGGGGTAGAAGAGTGGATAAAAGAAGAGGGCATGAGCTGTATTTTGGATGATTCAGATGGATTTCAGGTACCTGGAATTCATACAGTGATCTAGCTCTGCATTATAGCATTCTAAAGAAAAAAACATCTGGTTGTTTGTTTTCATTGAAACCTTTGATGTTTCTCTAAAATGCCAAGTAGTTGCTTCTTATGATGACATTAATTACACTACCTTCTTGTTTATTTAGAGGACTTTCTTTAGCTCTTTAAGGAATGAAGTAGACAAGACATGTTGCATGATTCATCCTAAAGATGAAGAACCACTGAAGATAAGCCTACACTAACATACATTTGAAGAAAGAGGCTAGCTCAACTTCGTCACAAAATTCCAATTTCATGTGAGAATGCATACCGTGGCATTAACATTTTAAAATGTAAGGTTCATTGTAGTTATGTGACTAGTAAGCATAAGAACAGATTCTGATTTTGTGTTACTTATAATGGTGACCATCAAAGTATATCCAGCTGCTTTTTAAAATCTTGTCCAAGCAGGATTCTGTGGTAACTTATCATTTATCCACAATTGTAACCTTTTTCCATCATTATTGGTAGAATCCTGTACTGCATTAAAACTGAACTTTGTTTAAATAATGTAACAGTGTAAAGGTGATGGATCAGTGTTTTATAAACTTAGAACCAGCATTATTTCAATATTGTATCAGCGTTGTTGTAACGTTGTATTAGCGTTATGCCGAGCTGGCCCAGTGTTATTGGCTCTGCACTGTGGCCCTCTCTAAGGCTCATAGACAGAGTCCTGTGACCACTACCCCAGGGTTGTGGGTTACGGTTAGGGTTAGACAGAGTCCTGTGACCCCAGGTTTGGGTGTGTGGTAAAGGCATAAGGAGGGGAAAGGGTGGACAGTCTCTGTCCTCTTGCCACATGTACAGTATCTCTCCGGCTATGACAGCCTGTAAATGTGCTCTAATCACTTCTTCAGCCCAGACCACAGGTTCAGTACACTACAACTCCAGGCACTGTAGGACGTTCTGTAATGGACAGTTTACAGGAGCCTCTGTAGAAGCCTTGTTGTACGTTCAAGGCAATATCAGGACCATCAAATCAAATCAAATTTTATTTTTCACATACACATGGTTAGCAGATGTTAGTGCGAGTGTAGCGAAATGCTTGTGCTTCTAGTTCCGACAATGCAGTAATAACCAACAAGTAATCTAGCTAACAATTCCAAAACTACTACCTTATAGACACAAGTGTAAGGGGATAAAGAATATGTACATAAAGATATATGAATGAGTGATGGTACAGAGCGGCATAGGCAAGATACAGTAGATGGTATTGAGTGCAGTATATACATATGAGATGAGTATGTAAACAAAGTGGCATAGTTAAAGTGGCTAGTGATACATGTATTACATAAGGATGCAGTAGATGATATAGAGTACAGTATATACGTATACATATGAGATGAGGCTGACCATGGACAGAGACCACCTCCCTCTCCTCTCTTAGAAGCAGTCTGGGGCACAGAGAATGTTTTCAGCCCATCCTTAACCCTGCCAAATCCTCAGCTGCACTGACACTCTGCCCCCATGTAAATAAGACACAGCCAATCTGAGAGAGAGACATCACTCTCTCACCACAGCCACACAGCTGGCTAGTACTGGAATGTTTTGAATATTTTTCAGGAAAAAAATTGTTGTTCATATTACATGTAGTGGTGTAGTGACTAAGATTTGAGCAAACTGACTCGACCAAGATGTAAATAAAACTAAAACTTTCAAAAGACAGTCGTAACTAGAGGCTTGTGAAATTTTTCGTGCATATTTTTGTGTTTTCTCTCAATCACTTTCTTTCTTTGGTCACACCAAACTTTAAATCTTAACACACAACACCCACATGTCTTTTAAAGTGTGATTCCATTTCCTTGCACCTCTTCCTGTGTTTGTGATTTTGATCAATTGTTTATGCTACTGGAATGCCACCCTTGCTCATATGAATATAAATATGTGTCTTCTAATCCTCTTTATTCTATTGTTTCATCTTCTGTATTAAAATTCTTAGCGCTTCTTCCTGTTACACTTATTTTATATGCTCAAATTTATATTGCTGTTTATTTCTTTATGGTTTTTGTTTATTCTCTGCTCACTGACATTTCCAAATACAAATCTCTTTTGAAATGATGTATGTGTGTGGCTGTCTCTTTAGTATTGGTGTGTTTTTTTACTGATGAATGATGCTTTGATAGCTGGTAAGAGGCAGGGTATTATCATAGCTAATGGCAGCATCCTTATTGGATCCTGTCTGTTGGAGTTGACTGAACTGGAGCCATGGCTCTGTTAGAAGTAATCCACTCTTTGTTCAGCACAGTTCAGCCACAAACGATGGAGTGGAGCGGGACCCTTATCCTGTACCTCACACACGCCTAGTCCCTCCCCCTTTATAACATTCTAAACCTCAAATGCCTAGTCTCTCCCCCTTTATAACATTCTAAACCTCAAATGCCTAGTCTCTCCCCCTTTATAACATTCTAAACCTCAAATGCCTAGTCTCTCCCCTTTTATAACATTCTAAACCTCAAATGCCTAGTCTCTCCCCCTTTATAACATTCTAAACCTCAAATGCCTAGTCTCTCCCCTTTTATAACATTCTGAACCTCAAGTGCCTTGTCTTTCCCCCTTTATAACATTCTAAACCTCAAATGCCTAGTCTCTCCCCCTTTATAACATTCTAAACCTCAAATGCCTAGTCTCTCCCCCTTTATAACATTCTAAACCTCTCACATACCATTAGAGTTAATAAGGTACCTTGCAAACTCAGCATGTAGCAAGACCATCAAAGTAAGTGTGTCTCTGCAGCTCACATATCAACAGCATGGAATGACACGTGTGTGGATAAACTGCTGTCTGAGTGATGGACCCCAGTCCATTTCCCCCTCTATGCTCATAAATCACTGTTCCACCCAGATCAGCAGTTCTGTGGGCTCTTTAAATCCATAGCTCTCTGAATCAGACCTGACCCATTTTCAGCCCACATTTAGTTAACTGGGGAATGTGAAGGCAGAAAAAATCAGAGAGACATGGAACAGAACTGGGCTCTACAGAGAGTTCGGAAGTAGGATATAAACTCAAAGCCATTTATAGTTATTTTATCCTCAGAAGATCTGCAGGGGAAGGTGATATCCTAAACTGTGGACACTTTATAATGCCATTATAATGAAATATATCCTAATGACATCTTTCAACAACTTACATATGCTTTTAAAATATGAGATACATACATAATGCCTTCATATATATACAATAATATGTTGCTAGATTTAGGATCAAATACAGTGACCTTGTTTTGGGCGTTCAGCCAGTAAACTAATCCAATCAGGTAGTTTGATTCCATCATAAAGATGTGAGATTAAGGACATTTTAAGGACACGTTTTATGACAATGACAACGTCCTTTACAGCACAACCTATAAACTTTCATTGTGTAATGAATTCTACATCAGTGGACACAGAGGACGCAGGCATCTCACTGTAGGTCCCACATTAGCACTGGCCTGTCTATATATAGCTACAGGAATTGCTGCAGTGACAGACACACACTCACTGAGTCACTGTGACATAACAGAAACCCCTCTCCCAACGATATACAGTATGGGAAGGTGTTAACAATTATTTAACACAGGTTGGTGATACACAATTAGACACAAATACGCTCTTATAAAAGCAATTTGTATTATTATTATTATTATTATATTATTTTCAACTATTGTGAAATATTATTTAGAAAACAATGCAATACACTTCTGTCTTTAGTAAAGCAGTAACATTAATTTCAGAGCATTGCTTTCATGCAAGTCATCAATTCCCATACTATTCCACTTTATCTGGCTGGTGAAGTAAGCAGAGCACGTCTATCTTAATACAACAACAAAGATGAATACCACGTGATATTTCAACAACATCTTTATTACAGTTGTACGACATAAAATTAGCAATAATCCTACAAAAAAAACTATATTTTGAATATTCTATACCTTGAAGAAAATAAGGCCTCCATTTTCTTAAATCAGATGTTCTCGACTCTCCTGCTGCGGACACAAACTGTCTGCCACCTGACACACTAGAATTACTTCAGTGCTGCTGTGGTTGCCAAGGTAATCAGAGAAAGCCTGGGATTTGATGATGCAGATCACTATTTCCTCAGCTGCTCATGAGGCTGGGAATAGAGAGGGGGTAGAGCACATGAAAGACTGTGTTGACATCAGCCCTAAATACATGCACAGAGGTTAAATCGGAGGTTCTATGGAAAGTAAGGGGATTTAATAGTTTAATAGAGAGAAGAACACAATAAGGTACATGGAGAAAATATATGAATGTAAGACTGCATAGTAGGCTAAACTAATGTTAAGTTCCTTGCCTATGTACCATAGATGAGGGGAAATCTATCTCTATCAACTCAAACCAAACTGAACTAAAGTTATAGACTAATAGAATAGAGTTTGCGGTCATCTCTCTTCCTCCTCCACAGTCTCACCATAAACACCACAGGAAAGCAACGTCAAACATCAGGATGGTGTTCTTTCCCCAGAAACCCTTAAATCCTGGTGCACGTGTAACCCAATTAAGAAATAATCCCCTCATCGGAGGACTGGAGGTGTTGTTGTTGTAGGGGCTGAAGTGGGGTGAAGTTAATCAAATCAAATCAAAGTGTATTTGTCACGTGCGCCGAATACAACAGGTATTCACCTTACAGTGAAACGCTTACTTACAGGCTCTAATCAATAGTGCAAAAAAGGTATTAGGTGAACAATAGGTAAGTAAAGAAATAAAAACAACAGTAAAAAGACAGTGAAAAACAGTAGCGAGGCTATAACAGTAGTGAGGCTATATACAGTAGTGAGGCTATAAAAGTAGCGAGGCTACATACAGATACCGGTTAGTCAGGCTGATTGAGGTAGTAAGTACATGTAGATATGGTTAAAGAGACTATGCATGTATGAGAGTTAGGAGTTACTCTTGTGGACTACAAAGGGCTTATGAGTGAAATTACTTGGTAATGATATGGTTGAGTTAACAAGAGAGAGACAGAAGGGAAGTTGTATAAGTATATTAAAGATATAGTTGTGACTGTAAAAAAAGGAAAGTACAAAGGAGAAAAGTTCATCATTGCAAGGCTTTGGTACCATAATAACTGGGTTGTGAAAAAACACTGTAGCAATTATTTTGATTGCAGTACTCTACATATGCTTAAGTAAATTAAACAAAGAAGTTGAACTATCCCTAAGTTGTTCCTGTTTCCGGCAGGTCTTTCAGCAGCAGCATTCAAGAGTACATCCCTTAAGCAGCTTTAACATGAGTGGTCAGTGAGGAGATGGAGGAGAGTGTTAAGGCCTGAATGAGGACTACTGGTGCTGCTGCTGGGAGGCCACCCTCTCCCAGGGCATATCCCATTCACTGCTCTTCCTAAGCACCTTACAGAGAGTAAGACTGAGACTGAGACTGGGACTGCATTAAAGGATCAGGGCAGACATATAATTATCGCAGCCAGCAGCTGCTGCATTGCTAAGCCTTCCATTTACACACTGTCAGGGCCATTAATCGGCCAATCAGATATGCTGATGCTCTGATAACATAATGAAGGACATCTTTCGGTTGAGGGGTTTAGATGGGGGGTTGTCTATAGTGCACACTACAACACCCTCCACCCATCTCCACAACGACTCTAATTTAGTATGCGTAGTCTAATTCCTCACTGAAGAACCACCTCGTGGATATTCTGGTGCATGCTTCTAAAGAGTTTCCATGTGGTGGTTACATCAGTCACTGACAAACATTGAGAGGAAGTGCCACTCCCAATACCCTTCATTTTACCCTTCCTTTCTATCATGGGGCTCCCCCTTCTTCCACCCCTCATTTAGGAGTGTGTCCAGTAATCTGTCTGTTACCAGGCAGACTTCTTTTGTCAACAAAGTCGTGTGACTTCATTGGTCATTGCCTGGTGTCCTTGGCAACAGCTAAGTAATGTCTTCCCCAACCCGGCAACACCCTTAAAAATTTCACAGGGCAGATGTCCTGTTCAGACCACAGTCTCGTGCCATTGGTCACCCTCCTTAGGAAAGGTAAACTATTATGTTTCCTCTGGTTATTATGGTGAGGAAAGGCCAGCTGACCAATAACACTTGGTGTGATCATAAGTTTAGAAAGACCACGCTCCAGAGGACAGTCCTGCCATATCCACATTACAATCTCCATCTGTCCCCAACAAACTATGGACTCGTTTTATTTCTGTCTTCATAGACAACGCATTTATATACCTCCACTTTCACCAAAAGATTATTCAATGGTATACGTTATATATCAGGCTTCATATACTGTTGTTTTGCATCCAGTCTCAATGACTATAATATTAGAAAGAGACTGGTCCGTGAAAGCATGGGACAAAAAGCATCGTAATGCACTGTGGCAAAGAAGGGGACGAGTGATAAATGGCAGATATGTGAGAGCAGAACTAATAAACTGGCTCTGCCCGATCACTAAAATGGCCACCCCTGTCAGAACTACAGATCACAAAATGGCCGACCGCCAAAACTACAAGTCCCAGAAACAAGGGGAACCCTCAGAAGGTGGAGCCGACCCAGAGATAAAGGGTCAAGGAAAACCAGGAAGAGGAAGAGAGAGGGCTGGAAGGATCTATGAACAATAGAGAAAGAGACAATAGAGATTGGCTGGATTTACCGTGTATGAGCTGGATTGTTTTGGATTTACCTGTTGGCGTTTGGACCTGGACCTACCGAGAACCCGATTCGTGTACCGAACCCTGCTATCCTTGACCTCGCCTACGACCTGGGTGGACCAGGACAGAGAAACAAACACACAGGTACTGTCCTGTTCGAAATAACTCTCATTCTTGGGTGATTTGGTGACAGTTTACCACTTAATTTGTGACAAACCTTGAAGAGGTTTGCCACACGTGGTGGAGAATGCGGGGATGGACTAACCATACCACTGGTTAGGTAGAAGAAAAAGAAAATGTTCAGTTAGCACTCCAAAGGGGAGTCAGGTTTTTTTTGTGGCTTTGTTTGGTTAGGACAGTTTCTCAAGAAAATGAGTATGGAGGGAGCCATACAGGCCCTGTTACAAGCGGCAGCCGCCCAACAAGAGGCAACTAGAGCTCAACAAATAGTTAATCAGGATGCAATGCGAATGTATCAGGACACGTTACAGGTCCAGCACCGCACCAACCAGCTGCTCAGAGAAGAGCAAGAGAGAAACACCCGGGAGTTAAGAGAAGGCCTAAAGGGGCCAGCGGACCAAATTGGGGCTCAATTACCAGCTGCAAATACCCAGAGGCGGGCCAATCATTTTCTTCAAAAAATGACAGCACAGGATGATATGGAAGCATATCTTACCACCTTCGAAAGGACGGCAGAGAGGGAGAAGTGGCTGAAAGAAGAATGGGCAGGGCTTCTGGCACCATACCTGGCAGGGGACGCTCAAAAAGCGTATTTCGACCTGGAGTTGAAAGATGCACAGGATTACGATAAACTAAAGGGAGAGATCCTGACTAGACTGGGAGTGACCGATACCGTGAGGGCACACCGCTTCCACCAGTGGTCCTACCGACCGGGACAACCCTCACGAACACAGATGTTCGACTTGAATCACCTGGCACGGAAATGGTTGCGACCAGAGACCCGGTCATCCGCCGAGATCGTTGAGACCCTCGTACTCAACCAGTTTCGGCGAGGTCTACTCCAAGAAGTGAGACGATGGGTTGGCCAGAAGGAGGTACTTTCCGCCGACCATCTCGTGGGCCTGGTTGAACGGTATTGTACGGCAAGAAAAGCTGAGCAAGCACAGGAGGAAAGATACCCGTTCCCCAGGCCTGGGCGAACCAGCGGACAGGGTAAGGCTGTCCCAACATATGGAGGGGGAAGAGAGCAGCGTGGGGCCATGAGGAAAGAATCAGAATCAGGCCGAGACACTAAGGGAAAAAACGGAATCCGGGACTGGGTGTCGAGGGGGCCTCCCCCCGAACCCCTATTATCTGTTACAATTGTCAGCAACCGGGACATATTGCAGCCTACTGCCCTATTAAAGAAGAGCCAATGCAATGTAACCTCGGTGAAAATGAAGATGATATACGGTATGCATGTCCTGTTGTAACCACTGTACTTGAAAGATCAAGAAACAAAGGGTGCAGGGTGAAGGTTGAAGGGAAAGAGGTTGAAGCACTGCTGGATTCCGGCAATATGCTAACCCTGGTTGTTGAAAGCCTAGTGCCGAATCATAAACTGGATACAAGACAGCATATCAGTGTTACATGCATTCATGTGGATACCCGTCTGTACCCCACGGCCTTAGTGAGCATACAAACAGAGGACGGTCTGCTGGATTATGAAGTCGGCGTGGTCCCAAAGATGCCATATGATGTAATATTGGGTAGAGACTTTCCTAACTTTGCAAAGTTAGGCCACAAGAATGGCATATTTGAGAAGCCAACAACCCTGACCAAGCAGGAAGAAGCATGGGACTTTCAACCAAAGCCAAGAAAAGAGGTCTCCCAGGGGACAACATCACAGGTGCTAGTAGGGGAGGAGGAGGATGAAGTGGCAAACCTCGCAGGTAACGAACAGCCCGGTACTAGTGGGGCTGGGGTCGATCTGAATTCAGAGGACGACGATCTAGAACCAGCAGACCTGGCAGGGTCCTTGACTAATTTTGGGACGGCCCAAAACCAGGATCCGACCCTGCAGCAAGCCAGAGCAGATGTGCAGGTCGTAGATGGTACTCCAATAAATGTTGGGATGATGCCTAATCGTTTTCCCCACTTCATCATGAAAAAGGGTTTGGTGTACAGAGTCTCGAAAATAGGGGTTGATGTGGTGGAACAGTTGTTGTTTCCCACCCGGTATCGGAGGACAGTACTGGATATAGCTCATGGGCACATTCTGGGTGGACACCTTGGTATCGATAAAACCCGAGACCAGATTGTAAGGTTTTACTGGCCAGGAATTCAAGCTGAAGTGGCTCGGCATTGTGGAGAGTGCCCGGAGTGCCAGTTAACAGCTCCCCGACCAGCTGTTAGAAGCCCGTTAGTGCCACTCCCCATAATCGAAACGCCATTTGAGAGGATAGCGATGGATTTAGTGGGCCCACTACCCAAATCCGCCAGAGGGCACAAATACATTCTGGTCATTCTAGATTATGCCACTCGCTACCCAGAAGCCATTCCCCTTCGGACGATGGCTTCCAAAAATATCGCAAAGGAATTAGTGCTCTTGTTCACCAGGGTAGGGGTTCCAAAGGAGGTCCTTACCGACCAGGGGACCCCCTTTATGTCCCGCCTTATGGCGGACCTTTGTAAACTGTGGCAGGTGAAACAGTTGAGGACATCGGTTTACCATCCTCAGACGGACGGGCTGGTTGAGAGATTCAACCGGACCCTGAAGTCAATGCTCAGGAAGGTAATCGATAAGGATGGGAAAAATTGGGATTGCATGTTGCCGTATCTGATGTTTGCCATTAGAGAAGTTCCTCAAGCCTCGCTGGGGTTTTCTCCATTTGAGCTGGTATATGGGAGGCATCCCTTGGGAGCACCAATCCACCCCGTATACTAGTGTCATAGAGCACGCCACGGCAATGCAAGACAGGTTATCCACAGTCATGCCCATCGTCAGAGAGCACATGAGACAAGCACAGGAGCACCAGCGGCACACTTATAACCGGCAGGCTACCCTGAGGGAATTTCAACCGGGAGATAAGGTGTTAGTGCTGATCCCCACGGTAGAGTGTAAACTACTAGCCACATGGAAAGGACCATATGAAGTACTGGAGAGAATAGGAGAAGGCAATTATCGGATCCGACAGCCAGGTCGACGGCCCCAGGAACAGATTTATCACATAAACCTGTTAAAAGCATGGAGAGAGAGAGAAACACTAATGGTCACATACCCCACACACACTCAGGAGACAGCCGAAGTAAATATTTCACCCACTCTGTCCCCAGCACAAGTACAGGAAGTAAAGACCCTGATCCAGAAAAACAGATGTGTTTTCAGAGGTACCTTGCCGAACTGAGGTTACGGCTCATGATATTGTTTCCCTACCAGGGAGAAAAGTGAGCATGAGGCCATATCGGGTACCCGAGGCTCGACAGGCCGCGATTCGAGCAGAGACGGAGAAAATGTTGACAGCTGGAGTGATCGAAGAGTCACATAGTGAGTGGTCTAGCCCAATTGTGATGGTCTCCAAGCCCGATGGGTCTTTGCGGTTCTGTAACGACTTTCGGAAGGTAAATGAAATCTCCAAGTTTGATGCCTACCCCATGCCCCGAGTAGATGAACTACTGGAGAAAATTGGTAATGCTCGGTACATTACGACCCTTGATCTGACAAAAGGGTACTGGCAAATTCCTCTGACCCCCAGGGCCAAAGAAAAGACAGCCTTTGCAACACCTGACGGTTTGTTTCAATACACCATTCGTATGCCATTCGGCTTACACGGGGCCCCAGCCACCTTTCAACGGCTCATGGACAAAGTCCTAAAACCGCACAAAGCATACGTGGGGATCTACAGCCCAGATTGGGAATCCCACTTACCCCGGGTACAGGCAGTGTTAGACACCCTTAGAAAGGCAGGGCTCACGGCAAACCCTGCCAAGTGTTATGTGGGGTTAGAGGAAACAGAGTATCTGGGATACACTGTGGGAAGAGGGTTAATTAAACCCCAACGTAAGAAGGTGAAGGCAATTAGAGAATGGCCGAAACCAGTAAATAAGAAGCAGGTTCGAGCCTTCCTAGGGCTAACCGGTTACTACCGGAAGTTCATCCCAAGTTATGCCACAGTGGCCGCCCCACTTACCGACATGACTAGAGCCAAAGGGCCAAACATGGTCAAATGGGATGAAAGGGCCACCAAAGCATTTAGGACATTACAGGAGGCTCTCTGCTGTAATCCAGTACTGGTGGTACCAGACTTTGAGAGAGAGTTTGTGTTTCAGACGGATACCTCAGAGGTCGGCTTGGGAGCAGTGCTATCCCAAGAGGTAGAAGGGATGGAACACCCCATCCTGTTTTTAAGCACGAAGCTGGAACCACGGGAAAACAACTACTCAGTCGTTGAGAAAGAGGCGCTGGCAGTAAAGTGGGCTCTAGAAAGCCTGAAATACTATCTGCTGGGGCACCACTTCGCCCTCATCAGTGACCATGCCCCACTCACCTGGATGCATAGGGCCAAAGAGAAGAACGCTGGGGTGATGTGGTGGTTTTTGAGTCTCCAACCGTTTCATTTTGACTTGAAACACAGAGCAGGGAAGGAAATGGGAAACGTGGATGGGTTATTCCGGATGCATGCATATTTTGCTGCGATAGCCCGACCTAGGGGGTCGGATCTAGGGGGAGAGATGTGTGGCAAAGTAGGGGGACGAGTGATAAATGGCAGATATGTGAGAGCAGAACTAATAAACTGGTTCTGCCCGATCACTAAAATGGCCACCCCCGTCAGAACTACAGATCACAAAATGGCCGACCGCCAAAACTACAAGTCCCAGAAGCAAGGGGAACCCTCAGAAGGTGGAGCCGACCCAGAGATAAAGGGTCAAGGAAAACCAGGAAGAGGAAGAGAGAAGGCTGGAAGGATCTATGACCAATAGAGAAAGAGACAATAGAGATTGGCTGGATTTACCGTGTATGAGCTGGATTGTTTTGGACTTACCTGTTGGCGTTTGGACCTGGACCTACCGAGAACCCAATTTGTGTACCGAACCCTGCTATCCTTGACCTCGCCTACGGCCTGGGTGGACCAGGACGGAGAAACAAACACACAGGTACTGTCCTGTTCGAAATAACTCTCATTCTTGGGTGATTTGGTGATAGTTTACCACTTAATTTGTGACAAACGCTCCTAACCTTGAAGAGGTTTGCCACATGCACAAACACAGGTTGACACCTAGAACGCCTGAGGTCTATCCCATTAGACAGACTGGGGCATGGGCAAGTAAGCTCCTGGTGCTGAAATAGAAGCAGTGTTTGCTGACACAGACAGCGTTGCTGTGGCTCCTTCTCCTTCAGTTCTGGAGTCAGTTATGGGGAATGGGGTGTGAGAGTTATTCTGCTGGAATAAAGGACTCCATCTGGTGAAGGGAGAATGTGATCCACCCCCCACACACACACACACACACTTCCATTCTAGCCCCAGTTACACAGTAAACACAGAAGCACAGCCTTCCTTGCTAGGATGTGAAAAACTCCACTGCAGCTGCAGTTGTCATGGAAACAGAGGGCTGTTGACTTAGGTCTCCCAGCTGCTGATGATAGGAGGATTGATCATCCTGCAGAATGCGGGTCAGAATTTAAACACAGACCAACAAAATCATAAACCGAGGCTGTGTTTGTTACATGTCTTTGTTTTAGTATGGTCAGGGCGTGAGTTGGGTGTGTTGTCTATGTTAGTTTTGCTATGATTTGCTATTTCTGTGTTTGGCCTGGTATGGTTCTCAATCAGAGGCAGCTGTCAATCGTTGTCCCTGATTGAGAACCATATTTAGGTAGCCTGTTTTCTATTGTGTTTCGTGGGTGATTATTTTCTGTTCTGTGTTTTATGTACAGGACTGTTTCGGTTTCAATTCGTTCTCTTTGTTGTTTTATTATTTAGTGTTCTGAGTTATAAATAAATATAATGAACACTTACCACTCTGCGCATTGGTCCTCCGATCCTTCCTACTACTCCTCCTAGTCAGAGGAGTAAACATTGTCACCTGTTGTATTCGGCACATGATACATTGATTTGACTTGAAATAACAATGAACATGTTCTTAAAGGTAAAATGGCTGAACAATAGTAATGCTGGATAATAATAAAGAATTACTGTACCTTAAACGTAATTTAAACGTAGTCATTGCGAACTATTTCAGTCAGAAATGCATCGACGACAGTTAGCTAGCTTGTAGGCTAATGATAAAAACAATAGCGGAAATCACTCCGGAAGTCAGCAACCCGGTAGGAAGCAAAATAGAATGTGGGAGGCGGCATAATGCATAGAGCCTATTACACATGAAACACAGCAACATGTAGCATGACAAATAAATAAGGAAATGGATACTTCCTGTTTATACACTCACAAGCACGGATGCACACACACAGGGGGTTGCTGATAGAATTAAAGCACTGAATTATACTTAATCCTGAGATCATGCTCTCATCATCTCTGTTGAAGGTTAGTAAACATTTAGCCTTTTCCACAATATGAGATCGACCACAGAAATTATAGCTCCTCCCCTGTCCAGAAGGAAAGGACTAACTGTTATTTTTCTCGCAGGGACACACAACACATGCATAAACTCATCTAGGCTACAGTAGGCTACTGATGATTGGCATCAGGCATAAACCAGGCAAGTGGCCATCTCTAATAATCCATCAGATTAAAGGGTCAGGTGCGTACTGTCAGCACATCCCTTTAACTCTATCAGTCAGTCAATCCCCTCCCTCCACTGACACCATTCTATCGTCTGTGCCTTGGTACATACAAGATGGCCTTTGTCATAGAGCCTGCTGATGTCACAGACACACAAGATGGCGTAGCAGTAAGACGTCGTGTCGTGTCCCTTGTATATATCGTTTTTTTAGTTTTTACATATTTTTCTTCGCATATCTTTTAAAACATTTAGCTAAACCTCAACTTCTAAATACTCTCCTGCAACCCGCCTCACCCAATGTTTTCCTAAAGTATTTATATTTACTTCGGATCCGGAACCCCTCAACTGAAGCTAGCCAGCTAACTACCAGCTATCAGTCAGCAAAACATTGCTAGCGGTCTTCAGCTAACCGGTCATCAGCTAACCTTTAGCTCGGAAAGCTCTCGCCAGTTCGAACAACGCGTCTCTAACCAGAGCATAATGGACCTATTTTTTTATTTTTATCCCCGGATTCCCACCGGATTCCCACCGCAAACGGAACATTTTCAGCTGGATCTTCACAACTAGCTATCTAGCTAACCGCATCCCCGGATTATTACTCCTGGCTAGCGTTTCCACCCACTTAGCTTGAAGCTAGCCCGGCCAGAGCTCCTGTGCTACCACCACAGCATACTCCTGGGCTACAATATCCGGACCCACGACCGGTCTATCGATGTCACCGCATGAAGAGGAATAAACAGACTCACCCCATCGCGGCGTCCCCCAAAGGCTAACTCTCTAGCCCTTGCTATCTCCTTGCTTGCTAATTCGGCCTGCTAACTGCTAGCTTGTTTAGCCCCGGTCCGCTAACTGCTACCTTGTTTAGCCCCGGCCTACTAACTGTTAGCTTGTTAGCACAGGCCTGCTAACCGTCTGAATCGCCGCGTCCCAAACACTCACTGGACCCATATTTACTTTCTATCTCTTTTCGATTTTTTATTTGTTTATACCTTCCGGCAACCTGCATCACCCAATGTGATACGGAATCGCTATTATTTTAAATTTTTAGAACACACTCAAGAACCTCCAGAAGCTAACCAGCTAACTAGCTACAAGCTATTTAGTCATTGTTAGTTTTTTTAACCTGGATAACACTCGCCAGTCCAGCTTCCCTGCCCCATCCACCGCTGCCGCCTGGACACTGATCACTTGGCTATATAGCTGATGCATGCTGGACTGTCCATTAATCACGGTACTCCATTCTGCTTGTTTATGTTTTATCTGTCGGCCCCAGCCGCACTCAGGCTCTGTGTGTAGTTAATCCAACCCTCCCTCTGCCTAGTCAACGCCATTTTACCTGCTGTTGTTGTGCTAGCTGATTAGCTGTTGTTGTCTCACCTACTGTTTTAGCTAGCTCTCCCAATTCAACACCTGTGATTACTGTATGCCTCGCTGTATGTCTCTCTCAAATGTCAATATGCCTTGTATACTGTTGTTCAGGTTAGTTATCATTGTTTTAGTTTACAATGGAGCCCCTAGTTCCACTCTTCATACCCCTGATACCTCCTTTGTCCCACCTCCCACACATGCGGTGACCTCACCCATTACAACCAGCATGTCCAGAGATACAACCTCTCTCATCATCACCCAGTGCCTGGGCTTACCTCCGCTGTACCCGCACCCCACCATACCCCTGTCTGCGCATTATGCCCTGAATATATTCTACCATGCCCAGAAACCTGCTCCTCTTATTCTCTGTCCCCAACGCTCTAGGCGACCAGTTTTGATAGCCTTTAGCCGCACCCTCATACTACTCCTTCTTTGTTCCGCGGGTGATGTGGAGGTAAACCCAGGCCCTGCATGTCCCCAGGCACCCTCATTTGTTGACTTCTGTGGTCGAAAAAGCCTTGGTTTCATGCATGTCAACATCAGAAGCCTCCTCCCTAAGTTTGTTTTACTCACTGCTTTAGCACACTCTGCTAACCCTGATGTCCTTGCCGTGTCTGAATCCTGGCTCAGGAAGGCCACCAAATATTCTGAGATTTCCATACCCAACTATAACATCTTCCGTCAAGATAGAACTGCCAAAGGGGGAGGAGTTGCAGTCTACTGCAGAGATAGCCTGCAAAGTAATGTCATACTTTCCAGGTCCATACCCAAACAGTTCGAACTACTAATTTTGAAAATTACTCTCTCCAGAAATAAGTCTCTCACTGTTGCCGCATGCTACCGACCCCCCTCAGCTCCCAGCTTTGCCCTGGACACCATTTGTGAATTGATCGCCCCCCATCTAGCTTCAGAGTTTGTTCTGTTAGGTGACCTAAACTGGGATATGCTTAACACCCCGGCAGTCCTACAATCTAAGCTAGATGCCCTCAATCTCACACAAATCATCAAGGAACCCACCAGGTACAACCCTAACTCTGTAAACAAGGGCACCCTCATAGACGTCATCCTGACCAACTGGCCCTCCAAATACACCTCCGCTGTCTTCAACCAGGATCTCAGCGATCACTGCCTCATTGCCTGTATCCGCTACGGAGCCGCAGTCAAACGACCACCCCTCATCACTGTCAAACGCTCCCTAAAACACTTCTGTGAGCAGGCCTTTCTAATCGACCTGGCCCGGGTATCCTGGAAGGACGTTGACCTCATCCCGTCAGTTGAGGATGCCTGGTCATTCTTTAAAAGTAACTTCCTCACCATTTTAGATAAGCATGCTCCGTTCAAAAAATGCAGAACTAAGAACAGATATAGCCCTTGGTTCACTCCAGACCTGACTGCCCTCGACCAGCACAAAAACATCCAACATTCAACAAGCATTTCTCAACGGCTGGCCATGCCTTCCGCCTGGCTACTCCAACCTCAGCCAACAGCTCCGCCCCCCTCCCGCCGCAGCTACTCGCCCAAGCCTCTCCAGGTTCTCCTTTACCCAAATCCAGATAGCAGATGTTCTGAAAGAGCTGCAAAACCTGGACCCGTACAAATCAGCTGGGCTTGAAAATCTGGACCCTCTATTTCTGAAACTATCCGCCGCCATTGTCGCAACCCCTATTACCAGCCTGTTCAACCTCTCTTTCATATCGTCTGAGATCCCCAAGGATTGGAAAGCTGCCGCAGTCACCCCCCTCTTCAAAGGGGGAGACACCCTGGACCCAAACTGTTACAGACCTGTATCCATCCTGCCCTGCCTATCTAAGGTCTTCGAAAGCCAAGTCAACAAACAGGTCACTGACCATCTCGAATCCCACCGTACCTTCTCCGCTGTGCAATCTGGTTTCCGAGCCGGTCACGGGTGCACCTCAGCCACACTCAAGGTACTAAACGATATCATAACCGCCATCGATAAAAGACAGTACTGTGCAGCCGTCTTCATCGACCTTGCCAAGGCTTTCGACTCTGTCAATCACCATATTCTTATCGGCAGACTCAGTAGCCACGGTTTTTCGGATGACTGCCTTGCCTGGTTCACCAATTACTTTGCAGACAGAGTTCAGTGTGTCAAATCGGAGGGCATGCTGTCCGGTCCTCTGGCAGTCTCTATGGGGGTGCCACAGGGTTCAATTCTCGGGCCGACTCTTTTCTCTGTATATATCAATGATGTTGCTCTTGCTGCGGGCGATTCCCTGATCCACCTCTACGCAGACGACACCATTCTATATACTTCCAGCCCGTCCTTGGACACTGTGCTATCTAACCTCCAAACGAGCTTCAATGCCATACAACACTCCTTCCGTGGCCTCCAACTGCTCTTAAACGCTAGTAAAACCAAATGCATGCTTTTCAACCGTTCGCTGCCTGCACCCGCATGCCTGACCAGCATCACCACCCTGGATGGTTCCGACCTTGAATATGTGGACATCTATAAGTACCTAGGTGTCTGGCTAGACTGTAAACTCTCCTTCCAGACTCATATCAAACATCTCCAATCGGAAATCAAATCAAGAGTCGGCTTTCTATTCCGCAACAAAGCTTCCTTCACTCACGCCGCCAAACTTACCCTAGTAAAACTGACTATCCTACCGATCCTCGACTTCGGCGATGTCATCTACAAAATTGCTTCCAACACTCTACTCAGCAAACTGGATGCAGTTTATCACAGTGCCATCCGTTTTGTCACTAAAGCACCTTATACCACCCACCACTGCGACCTGTATGCTCTAGTCGGCTGGCCCTCGCTACATATTCGTCGCCAGACCCACTGGCTCCAGGTCATCTACAAGTCCATGCTAGGTAAAGCTCCGCCTTATCTCAGTTCACTGGTCACGATGGCAACACCCATCCGTAGCACGTGCTCCAGCAGGTGTATCTCACTGATCATCCCTAAAGCCAACACCTCATTTGGCCGCCTTTCGTTCCAGTTCTCTGCTGCCTGTGACTGGAACGAATTGCAAAAATCGCTGAAGTTGGAGACTTTTATCTCCCTCACCAACTTCAAACATCTGCTATCTGAGCAGCTAACCGATCGCTGCAGCTGTACATAGTCTATTGGTAAATAGCCCACCCATTTTCACCTACCTCATCCCCATACTGTTTTTATTTATTTACTTTTCTGCTCTTTTGCACACCAATATCTCTACCTGTACATGACCATCTGATCATTTATCTCTCCAGTGTTAATCTGCAAAATTGTAATTATTCGCCTACCTCCTCATGCCTTTTGCACACAATGTATATAGACTCCCCTTTTTTTCTACTGTGTTATTGACTTGTTAATTGTTTACGCCATGTGTAACTCTGTGTCGTCTGTTCACACTGCTATGCTTTATCTTCGCCAGGTTGCAGTTGCAAATGAGAACTTGTTCTCAACTAGCCTACCTGGTTAAATAAAGGTAAAATAAAAAACACATATTCCTTTGGCCCTCATATGCCACACGATAGCTGAACTATGCCACACTATGCCTGAACTATGCCACCCTATGCCTGAATTATGCCACACTATGACTGAACTATGGCTGAACTATGGCACACTATGGCTGAACTGTACCACACTATGGCTGAACAATGCCACACTATGACTGAACTATGCCACACTATGACTGAACTATGCCACACTATGGCTGAACTGTACCACACTATGACTGAACTGTACCACACTATGACTGAACTGTACCACACTATGGCTGAACTATGCCACACTATGGCTGAACAATGCCACACTATGACTGAACTGTACCACACTATGGCTGAACTATGCCACACTATGACTGAACAATGCCACACTATGGCTGAACTATGGCTGAATCAAATGAAATCAAATTTATTTATATAGCCCTTCGTACATCAGCTGATATCTCAATGTGCTGTACAGAAACCCAGCCTAAAACCCCAAACAGCAAGCAATGCAGGTGTAGAAGCATTATGCCACACTATGGCCACACTATGGCTGAACTATGCCACACTATGACTGAACTATGGCTGAACTATGCCACACTATGGCTGAACTATGCCACACTTATGACTGAACTATGGCTGAACTATGCCACACTATGACTGAACTATAGCTGAACTATGCCACACTATGGCTGAACTATGGCTGAACAATGCCACACTATGGCTGAACAATGCCACACTATGGCTGAACTGTACCACACTATGACTGAACAATGCCACACTATGACTGAACTATGCCACACTATGGCTGAACTGTACCACACTATGCCTGAACAATGCCACACTATGACTGAACTATGCCACACTATGGCTGAACTGTACCACACTATGACTGAACTATGCCACACTATGACTGAACTATGCCACACTATGACTGAACTATGCCACACTATGACTGAACTATGCCACACTATGACTGAACTATGCCACACTATGGCTGAACTGTACCACACTATGGCTGAACTATGCCACACTATGACTGAACTATGCGACACTATGACTGAACAATGCCACACTATGACTGAACTATGCCACACTATGACTGAACTGTACCACACTATGGCTGAACAAATGCCACACTATGGCTGAACAATGCCACACTATGACTGAACAATGCCACACTATGACTGAACTATGCCACACTATGGCTGAACAATGCCACACTATGACTGAACTACGCCACACTGGCTGAAATGTCCCACACTATGGCTGAACTGTACCACACTATGACTGAACTATGCCACACTATGGCTGAACTATGCCACACTATGGCTGAACTATGCCACACTATGGCTGAACAATGCCACACTATGGCTGAACAATGCCACACTATGACTGAACTATGCCACACTATGGCTGAACTGTACCACACTATGACTGAACTATGCCACACTATGGCTGAACTATGCCACACTATGGCTGAACTATGCCACACTATGACTGAACTGTACCACACTATGACTGAACTGTACCACACTATGGCTGAACAATGCCACACTATGGCTTAACTGTGCTACACCATGACTGAACTATGGCTGAACCATGCCACACTATGGCTGCACTATGGTACTGCAGTAAATTCCAACTTTGGCATTTAAAATACCCGAGGAAAGGTATACTGTTATATTATTATATTTACATTTCAGAGATGACCCACTGCTAAAGATCAACCCCCCCCCCCCCCCCCCCCCCCATGAGGCATTGTATGACTAGATCAATACAATGACCAGGTCCACAAAAAAACATCAGTTGACACACACACACACACACAGACACAGACACACACACACACACACACTGTTGTGATGTGTTGTTTTCCCCAAGCAGAGCTGACTGGGTCAGTGTGCCTGTGCCTTCAGCTGTTCTCCTGAGGCACGGCTCCATCTGGTGGGAGAGTAACAGCATGATAATCCCATTCAGACGTCAGTCCCCTACCCTCTCTCCGACAGCCTCCCTCTCCAGCAACACTGACAACTGCAGGCCCAGGACGGGAGCTGCATCTGACCCAAATTTGTCAAAAGAGATGTAATATCCCTTTAAGTCAGAGTTCTGCGTCACATCCACACACTTGCGCACAAACCCCCTCAAACACAGACACATACATTCACAACAGTGTTCCCTGCTGTCTAAGACAGAGTTACTGCAAGAGATGGATGCATGTGATACTGGGATGCTTTGATAGGACCATGACATCACAAACCATTGGACTTTATTATGGTTGGGTACAGCGTCACACCCAGTTCACATACACATCACACAGCTGTGTTGTGAGCCGAAACAGAGTGTCTCCATCTGGTTATGACACTTCAAAGAACTGTTCAACTACTCAACATACAGCAAAGATATTATTTTTTAATCTATCTGAATGTGAATGTGATGATGATGATGATGAGTAGAAGGAGATGGAGGAAGGAGAAGAAGAAAGATTATGAAAATTATAATTATCATGCAATTAGCTTCCTCTATTCAACAACCCCTTTAGCTTACTCTATCCATCAACCCATTTAACGTACTCTATCCATCAACCCCTTTAGCTTACTCTATCCAACAACCCCTTTAGCTTACTCTATTCAACAACCCCTTTAACTTACTCTATCCAACAACTCCTTTAACTTACTCTATCCAACAACCCCTTTAACTTACTCTATTCAACAACCACTTTAGCTTACTCTATTCAACAACCCCTTTAGCTTACTCTATCCAACAACCCCTTTAGCTTACTCTATCCAACAACCCCTTTAGCTTACTCTATTCAACAACCCCTTTAGCTTACTCTATCCCACAACCCCTTTAGCTTACTCTATCCAACAACCCCTTTAACTTACTCTATCCAACAACCCCTTTAACTTACTCTATCCAACAACCCCTTTAACTTACTCTATCCAACAACCCCTTTAACTTACTCTATCCAACAACCCCTTTAACTTACTCTATCCAACAACCCCTTTAACTTACTCTATCCAACAACCCCTTTAGCTTACTCTATCCAACAACCCCTTTAACTTACTCTATCCAACAACCCCTTTAGCTTACTCTATCCAACAACCCCTTTAACTTACTCTATCCAACAACCCCTTTAGCTTACGCTATTCAACAACCACTTTCCTCTTTTTCTCATTTCTCAACTCTCTTTCTCTTCTTCTCCTCACATGGTTATCTTTTCCATGTCATGGGCTGTAATCCAGAATTTCGATGTACTTCAACACTTTAACAATCCACTCCCCCCCTCCCCTTGTTTGTTTGTAACCAGAGACTAAATAGTACCCCATGAAAAAGACCCCTACTTCACTACTGGAAGAGAAATATGATCCTCCCCCACCTTTGCTTTTCTCTCCATAGTACACATACAGAGGCTACTCAAGATGAGGGTGTCAAATGACATGGATTCTGGAATTTGGGGGATGTGGAGGAGTGGGTTACAGGCAGCGGGAGAGAGAGCGAGATTGGGTGAATAAGTTGTGTTATTCTTCTTATATTCATTGTCTCAACATTGTAAACACGGTGAGCTCATACACACACAGACAAAAGCTCATTGTCCATCCCAGGGAGAGGCAGCAGCAGGGGAGACTGAACTGAGTTGAGTTGAATGTAGTAGCCGATTATTAGAAACAGATGTGCAGCGTCATGCAACTGGAGTCAAAATGGAGCAGGCTCTCTGATAGGCTGCATAATGAGGCCAACCTTAAACTGTCCTCTCTCTCTCTCTGTCTCTCTACTACACAGATACTTAAACATACAGGACCAGTATCATGGTATGATGCTGCGGGGGCCTCAAGAGGCCAGACAGTTAGTGTCAGATTCGGTGTGTAGTCCTACCACACCTTCAGAATTACAGGGTTACACAGAGGAACAGGAGTCATCTCCCTCTCTTCTGTGCTACTACCCTCTCTCCTTGTTTGCTTGTCCCCCAGCTCACTAATGTGTTTAAATTCTCACTTTATACCACCTCCTTTGGGGGAGAGTTTCCACTCTCTTTTTCATCCCTCTGAAGAGATTTCACAGAAATAACCTTCCTTTCACTCCCGGTTTATAGCTAGTACTAAGAGACCATGTCCCGAAGATTATCTCCCCATATGCCCAAAATACCCCCCACCCCCCAATCCACACACACACACTGAACGGTGCATGAGGATGAGAGCCGATTAACCCCTCCCTGGTGTGTGCCCACTTTCCCAGCAGAGCAGCAGTACGAGGGTTGTAATCGCGGGGGGACCCCCAGCCTTAACATCCCCAAACCTTACATCCCTGTCCTCACCACTGTCTCCTACTCTGATAAGAGGATTTACCATCTCCCTCCCTCTCTCTCTCCCTTCATTTCTCTCTCTAGCTCTCTCTTTATAAACCCCACACCACTTAGCTCCCCATAAAACCATTCCACAGATGACACTTGCATATTTTTGTGTCTAAAGATGATAAGAAACGTGTGGATTGTGGCCAATGTGCTGGTATTTGTGTGGAAACTGTGTTGAATGAGTACTGTTGAAGATAAGGAATCAGCTTACTTCAAGGCTCTTCCCAGCATACTACATTCCATCACTAAGCCTGCAGTGTGGGTAGAGGAGCTGTAATGTGGGCTTGGAGCTCCCCCAACTGGCTTCTACAGAGACCATGCAGGCCTGAGGAAAGGCCCATTAGAAACCAGGTGAAATACTGTCATAAAAAGCACAGGATTTTTGCTGACAATGAATAACAAACACACACCTTACTTACACAGATTCACAACACACAGACAAAGGGCTGTTTAAGGTATAAACATGTTGTCACGTCTAATCAAGGTGGGTGGAATCAGGCGCAGAGAGCAGATAGCGATATAAAGTTTATTCTCCGTTGAACAAAACAAACACGGTCAACCCAAACACACACAGGGTGAAATTATCCAACACAGGATAACAGAGTAACCGGAGAATAAGAAACACAAAAACACCGATAGACGAATATAATGACAACATAAACAATCCCGCACAAAACAAGGGTGGGACAACCTACATTATATACAGACACTAATTAACTAAACAACACACAGGTGCAACCAATCAGACAAAACCAACAGATAAACAAAAAGGGATCGGTAGTGGCTAGTAGGACGGTGACGACGACCGCCGAGCACCGCCCGAACGGGTAGGAGAGCCAACCTCGGCGGAAGTTGTGACAGTACCTCCACCCGGATCGCCCAGCACCTCGTCCTCCGGGTCGTCCTCGAGGACGGTGGCGGCGCGCTGCGGGAGCCGCGCGTCAGGGAGGGGGTACTGTCACAACTTCCGCCGAGGTTGGCTCTCCTACCCGTTCGGGCGGTGCTCGGTGGAAATCTATCAGGAGAGAAGGGTCCAAAATGTCCCTCACCGGAACCCAGCATCTCTCCTCCGGGCCGTACCCCTCCCAGTCCACGAGGTACTGTAGGCCCCCCACCCGGCGTCTCGAATCCAGAATGCCTCGAACTGTATACGCCGGGGGCCCCTCGATGTCCAGAGGGGGCGGAGGGACCTCAGACACCTCACCTTCTTGCAGGGGACCAGCCACCACCGGCCTGAGGAGAGACACATGAAACTAGGGGTTAATACGGTAATACCTAGGAAGTTGTAACCTATAACACACATCGTTTATTCTCCTCAGGACTTTGAACGGCCCCACACACTGCGGCCCCAGCTTCCGACAGGGCAGGCGGAGAGACAGGTTTCGGGTCGAGAGCCAGACCCTGTCCCCGGTGCAAACACGGGGTCGCACTGCGGTGTTGGTCAGCGCTCCTCTTCTGCCGTTCTCCCGCTAACCGTAATGAGTCCTGAACGGCTTTCCAGGTGTCCTTGGAGCGCTGTACCCATTCCTCCACCGCAGGAGCCTCGGTCTGACTCTGATGCCATGGAGCCAGGACCGGCTGGTAACCTAACACACACTCAAAAGGAGACAAGTTAGTAGAGGAGTGGCGTAAGGAGTTCTGGGCTAGTTCGGCCCATGGAACATACCTAGCCCACTCACCAGGCCGGTCCCGGCAATAAGACCGCAGAAACCTGCCCACATCCTGGTTAACGCGCTCCACCTGCCCATTACTCTCGGGGTGAAAACCTGAGGTTAAGCTAACCGAGACCCCCAGTCTCTCCATAAACGCCCTCCACACTCTGGACGTGAATTGGGGACCCCGATCAGAGACGATGTCCTCAGGCACCCCATAGTGCCGGAAGACATGGGTAAACAAAGCCTCAGCAGTCTGCAGGGCCGTAGGAAGACCGGGCAACGGAATGAGACGACAGGACTTAGAAAACCGATCCACAACGACCAGGATCGTAGTACTTCCCTGGGACGGGGGAAGGTCGGTAAGAAAGTCCACCGATAAGTGTGTCCACGGCCGTTGTGGAACGGGGAGGGGTTGTAATTTCCCTCTAGGTAGGTGCCGAGGAGCCTTGCTCTGAGCACACACTGAGCAGGAGGAGACATAAAATCTCACGTCTTTAGCCAGTGTGGGCCACCAGTATCTCCCTCTCAGACTGCACTGTCCTCTTAATACCAGGATGACCCGAGGAGGGAAGAGTATGAGCCCACCTAATCAGCTTGTCCCGGACCACCCTCGGCACGTACTTGGTCCCTACAGGACAGTTAGGAGGAGCCGGTTCTGACCGTGAGGCCCTCTCTATCTCAGCGTCCACCTCCCATACCACCGGTGCCACGAGACATGACGGTGGAATGATGGGAGTTGGCTCTACTGACCGTTCCTCGGTATCATAGAGGCCAGACAGTGCGTCAGCTTTAGTGTTTTGGGAGCCTGGCCGATATGTGAGGGTAAACTGGAACCTAGTAAAAAACATGGCCCATCTAGCCTGACGTGGATTTAGTCTCTTAGCTGCCCGGATGTACTCGAGATTACGATGGTCAGTCCAGATGAGAAAAGGGTATTTAGCCCCCTCAAGCCAATGTCTCCACACCTTCAGAGCCTTGACTACAGCTAACAACTCCCGGTCCCCCACATCATAGTTTCGCTCCGCTGGGCTAAGCTTGCCCAGCCTCTGACGCATCCACCTCCACTATGAACGCTAAAGAGGGGTCCGGATGCGCCAACACGGGCGCATTGGCGAACAGCTCCTTCAGACGACTGAAAGCTCTGCCCGCCTCTGCTGACCAGCGCAAGCGCACCGGTCCTCCCTTCAGCAGTGAGGTGATGGGAGCAGCCACCTGACCAAAACCCCGGATAAACCTCCGGTAGTAATTGGCAAACCCTAAAAACCGCTGCACTTCTTTCACCGTGGTCGGAGTCGGCCAATTACGCACGGCTGTAACACGATCATCCTCCATCACCACCCCGGAGGTGGAAATACGATACCCCAGGAAGGAAACGGACTGTTTGAAAAACTCACATTTCTCCGCCTTGCAATACAGGTCATGCTCCAGTAGTCGCCCAAGTACCTTACGCACCAGAGACACATGCTCCGCGCGTGTGGGAGAATAGATCAAGATGTCATCAATGTACACTACCACTCCCTGCCCGAGCAGGTCTCGGAGAATCTCATCTACGAAGGATTGGAAAACGGCTGGAGCATTCTTCAACCCGTATGGCATGACGCAGTACTCATAATGACCAGAAGTAGTACTAAATGCGGTTTTCCACTCATCTCCTCCCCGGATACGTACCAGATTATACGCGCTCCTCAGGTCCAGTTTTGTGAAGAATCGCGCCCCGTGAAATGATTCCATTGCCGTAGCGATGAGAGGTAGTGGGTAACTAAACCCCACTGTGATGGAATTTAGACCTCTATAATCAATACACGGACGCAGACCTCCATCCTTCTTCTTCACAAAAAAGAAGCTTGAGGAGACGGGTGATATGGAGGGCTGAATGTACCCCTGTCCCAGTGATTCTGAAACATGTTTCCATCGCAACTGTCTCCTCCTGGGACAATGGATACACGTGAATCCTAGGAAGTGCAGCGTTTTCCAGAAGGTTTATCACGCAGTCCTCTCGACGATGAGGTGGTAATTGGGTCGCCTTCCCTTTACTGAAGGCGATAGCCAAATCGGCATATTCAGAGGGAATGCGCACGGTGGAAACTTGGTCTGGACTCTCCACCGTAGTTGCACCAACGGCAACTCCTATACACCTACCTGAACACTCCTCTGACCACCCCTTAAGAGCCCCCTGTCGCCAGAAAATCACCGGGTTGTGTTGAGCTAACCAGGGAACCCCCAACACCACTGGAAACGCAGGTGAATCTATAAGGAACAGGCTAATCTGCTCCTTATGATCACCCTGCGTTACCATGTCCAGTGGCACCGTAGCCTCCCTAATCACTCCTGACCCTAATGGCCGGCTATCTAAGGAGTGCACGGGGAAATGTCGATCTAACGACACCAGGGGAATCCCTAGCCTTAACGCAAGCCCACGATCCATAAAACTCCCAGCTGCACCTGAATCGACTAGCGCCTTATGCTGTAGAGATGGGGAAAACCCAGGGAAAGAAATCAATAGAAACACATGACCGACAGGAAGCTCTGAATGAGTTTGGTGCTTACTCACCTGGGGTGATCGAGCAGTGTTCCGCCTGTCCTCCCGACTCCTAGACGAGTTCCTCCAGCACCGGTCGGACCTGTGCCCTCGTCGACCACAACTGGTGCAGGAGGACACTCCTCCTCCGGTCCCCCTTGAAGCCGTACCTCCTAATTCCATAGGGATAGGAACAGGGGGGCTGGGGATAGGAAACGACAGGACCTGATCCGAACGCCCGCGAGCAGCCAGCAGGTTGTCGAGACGGATAGCCAGATCGATAAGTCCATCCAGTGTGAATGTGGTGTCCCGACATGCCAGCTCCCTGCGGACGTCCTCACTGAGACTACATCTAAAATGATCAATCAAGGCCCTGTCGTTCCATCCTGCTCCTGCTGCCAAAGTCCTAAACTCTAGGGCAAAATCCTGTACGCTCCTCGTCTCCTGACGCAGGTGAAACAGCCGTTCACCCGCCGCCCGACCCTCGGGTGGATGGTCAAAAACAGCTCGGAATCGGCGGGTGAACTCTGGGTAATTATCCTTAGCCGAATCCGGACCATTCCACACTGCGTTGGCCCACTCGAGGGCTCGCCCAGTCAAGCAGGAGACGAGGGCGCACACGCTCTCCTCTCCAGAGGGAGCAGGACGCACGGTAGCCAGGTATAGTTCCAGCTGAAGGAGGAAACCCTGGCATCCAGCCGCCGATCCGTCAAACTCCCGTGGGAGTGTCAGCCGAAGAGCCCCAGAGCCAGATGTGGTCGCAGAAACAGGAGGTGCTGGAGAAGGGGTTGCTAGAGATGAGGTGGGGAGGCCACTCCTCTCCCATCGATCCATTCTCTCCATCATTTGGTCCATAGCAGAACCAATCCGGTGAAGAACGCTGGTATGATGGAGGACCCTCTCTTCTATCGATGGGAGAGGAGACGCTGCTGCTCCTGCTGATTCCATGGTGGTGCGGGATTCTGTCACGTCTAATCAAGGTGGGTGGAATCAGGCGCAGAGAGCAGATAGCGATATAAAGTTTATTCTCCGTTGAACAAAACAAACACGGTGAACCCAAACACACACAGGGTGAAATTATCCAACACAGGATAACAGAGTAACCGGAGAATAAGAAACACAAAAACACCGATAGACGAATATAATGACAACATAAACAATCCCGCACAAAACAAGGGTGGGACAACCTACATTATATACAGACACTAATTAACTAAACAACACACAGGTGCAACCAATCAGACAAAACCAACAGATAAACGAAAAGGGATCGGTAGTGGCTAGTAGGACGGTGACGACGACCGCCGAGCACCGCCCGAACGGGCAGGAGAGCCAACCTCGGCGGAAGTCGTGACACATGTTCCCTTTTGATTTGCAACTTGGTAAAGTGTCTCATCTCTAATGGAAATGATGCACTCCCACATGAAAGGGTTGAGACAAAAGGAAAGGGGGAGGTGTGTGTGTGTGTGTGTGTGTGTGTGTGCTTGCACAAGGATGTGTGTGTGGTGTGCTCTCTGCAGTATGTGTGTGTGATGTTCAATACAAAAGTCAGACTGCTGGATGGCTAAAATAGACTCTGGGCTACAATTGAGTCTTTGTTATCTCAGGATACAAGAGTGTATGTCCCTGATTGTCCCCCAGTGACTTTCCCATGATCACTGAGCATGCGAGTCAAACACTGAGTACAGTGGACAGAGAATTAGACCTGAAGTTTACAAAGAGTATGTCCTTTCTAATCTCAAACGAGAGTTACCATATTTTCAAGGTTAAGTGGAGTAGAATAAGAGTAGGATGTGTTTGAAGTGAAGTAATGAGTGAACTATGCAGTTGTGTGAAGCCACCTCAACATTTGTTTATCATCTGCCATACACATTCTGGTTTGTATGTGAAGTAATCACTCCATCAGGTTCAGAACATGGAATGTGGGAGAAGGGGAGGGGGGAGACAGCGGAGGGTGTAAGAATGCAGGGACAGGACTGACAGCTACAGTATCCCTGGTTGGGGAGTGAGAGAGGAAAGAGAGGAAACCCTATTGTTAGGTTATGTCTGGTGAACAGTGGGAGAGAGAGCATGCAGGGAGAACTCCATGAATAGTCATAGCTTGGTGACTCAGTGTTGTTACCAACAGTGGCAGAGTACACAGGAACACACACATACAAATACTTTTTCCATATACAGGCACTTGTATTTTAATCCAGGTCTGATACACAAAATTGCACCGTGAAATTGTCAAGTATTTTCATAATCAACATTACACACTTTCGCTTTAATGGAGCCCCAGTCATCCATCTCCATAGAAACATGATTCTGGGCCATTGAGGTATTTTCTGTCCAAATAACCCCTTCAATTTGTCTTCAGATAACACTATACACTGAGTGCACAAAACATTATGAACATCACAAATCAAATCAAATTGTATTAGTCACATGTGCCGAATACAGCATGTAGACCTTACAGTGAAATGCTTACTTACAAAACCCTATCTAACAATGCAGTTTAAAAAATATGAATAAGAATAAGAAATAAAAGTAACAAGTAGTTAAAGAGCAGCAGTAAAATAACAATAGTAAGACAAAATACAGGGGTACCGGTACAGAGTCAATGTTTCCATGACAAAGACTGATCAGGTGAATCCAGCTGAAAGCTATGATCCCTTATTGATGTTACTTTTTAAATACACTTCAAATAGTGTAGATGAAGGGGAGGAGACAGGTTAAAGAATGATTTCTAAGCCTTGAGATAATTGAGACATGAATTGTGTGTGTGCCATTCAGAGGGTGAATGGGCAAGACAAAAAATGTAAGTGCCTTTGAATGAAAATCCAGGTCAAATCAGGAATTCCCCAGGGCAGCTGTCTAGGCCTCTTACTTTTTTCAAACCTTACTAACGACATGCCACCGGCTTTGAGTAAAGCCAGTGTGTCTATGTATGCGGACTCAACACTATACAAGTCAGCTACCACAGCGACTGAAATGACTGCAACACTTAACAAAGAGCTGCAGTTAGTTTCAGAATAGGCCGCAAGGAATAAAAAGTCTTAAATATATATTTAAAAAACTAAACGCATTGTATTTGGGACAAATCATTCACTAAAAACTAAGTCTCAACTAAATCTTGTAATGAATAATGTGGTAATTGAGCAAGTTGAGGAGACTAAACTGCTTGGAGTAACCATGTATTCTAAACTGTCATGGGGGAGAAGTCTGTCCATAATAAAGTGCTGCTCTGCATTCTTAACAGCACCATCAACAAGGCAGGTCCTACAGGCCCTAGTTTTGTCGCACCTGGACTACTGTTCAGTCGTGTGGTCAGGTGCCACAAAGAGGGACTTGCAATTGGCTCAAAACAGGGCAGCACAGCTGGCCCTTGGATGTACACAGAGCAGTAACATTATTCATATGTAAATCTCTCCTGGTCTCTTCACAGTCCCCAAGTCCAGACTATGAGAGGTGCACAGTACTACATAGAGCCATGGCTACATGGAACTCTATCTACTTCAAGTAACTCTAGCAAGCAGTAAAATTATATTTAAAAAAACAGAGAAAAATACACCTTATGGTACAGAAACCTAAATATGGGCACAGACACATGCATACAAACACACAATAAAAATGTATAACTGCCATAATTTTTTCTGGACCCTAGGAAGATTAGCTGCTGCCAGGCGCACCTAGTTTGTGTCAAGATCTGTAACCACCCAAAGGACATCCAGCCAACTTGCCACAAGTGTGGGAAGCATTGGAGTCAACCTGGGCCAGCATCCTTATGGAATGCTTTTGACATGTTCCTAATATTTGTGCACTCGTTGTAACTACACTATTAAGTTTAAACTCCTCATCTCAGCACAATATGTCTTCTCAGTTTCTTATACATACTCACTGGCAGCTGGCCAGGGTTTTATCACATTGGTGAGCAGGGGTGACACCAGCAGCTGGGACTCTTTAAGGGGTCCACAGACAGACACAGAGAGCACTCAATACTCTGAGAGCATTGGAATGCCCTGATTGGAGGGGGCAGCTGTTGCTCAGACTACAGGACCCTGTTAAGAGCTGTGTTCTTTATATTAGCATAGTGAAGGCTAAAAATAAGTGGCTGTGTATGCTGCAATTTATAATTGTGTTGTTGCACTGTAGGCTGTACTGAGTTTATTACTATTACTATTATTGTGATAGTAATAAACTCTTGTGGGCTAGTATGTATCACATGTTTGCTGTGTATGACAGCATCTTTTATGAGAATCAAGGTCAAAACCTCAGGCCTGTGCTCTCTCATGAAACCATGTGACTGATGCAGTTCCCTGCTGGCCTTGGATGAGACTGTCTATTGTGTGTGTGTGTGTGTGTGTGTGTGTGTGTGTGTGTGTGTGTGTGTGTGTGTGTGTGTACTGTATGTGCATGGGGGGGCTTGCATGTGTGTATACATGTGAGCAGTGTTTGCAATGGTGCAAGCAGTGTCGGTTTAAATACCGAAAGCTAAGCCAACTTTGGTGCAAATTTCTTTGCCCTGCAATGGAAGGAAGTGGAGAGAGCTCACACAGGGAGAGGAGAGACAGGTGGGACATTTCACTGATCCAGAGTTGCTCTCCCCACTCTGAGTCAAAGAGCAGGGCCGGCCCTTTAAAACTTCCCATCCCCCCTCCTCGCCTGACCTCAATCTCTCTCTCTGTGTGTGTGTGTGTGTGTGTGTGTGTGTGTGTGTGTGTGTGTGTGTGTGTGTGTGTGTGTGTGTGTGTGTGTGTGTGTGTGTGAGAGACCTGTTTGTGACCTGTTGCCACAATAAATGGGCAACCGGTGAAGAACGAACACCATCGTAAATACAACCACATTTATGTATTTATTTTCCCTTTTGTAATTGACATTTATATGACATTTGAAATGTCTTTATTACTTTGAAACTTTTGTGAGTGTAATGTTTACTGGTCATATTATTGTATTTAACTTTTGTTTCATTTCTACTTCACTTGCTTTGGCAATGTTAACATATGTTTCTCATGCCAATAAAGCCCTTAAATTGAATTGAGAGAGCGAGAGAGAGCGATTGTGTGAGTATGTGCATTAATTCCTCTATAGATGTAGTAGATACTGGCACGTGTAGATGCTTAAAAACAAACTGTCGTAAATGATTAGTCATAAAATGGGTTTGGTATGGGGGTGGTAAAATGGCCACTTTCGCAGCGGTAGACTCTCTCATTGATGGTTCAACATGTCCACCTACTGCATTCTTCTGGAACTGACATAGACCAGAGAGAAACAGAGAGGTTATATTCAGTCATGCTAGAGGCAGACAGAGACCCATGATGGTCCCCGTGATGACCTCAAAGCTGATCCTCTGCTCTCTGCTCCTGGATGAACTCACTGAATGGGCCTCTGTGTGACTGGCTCAGATCTCAGACAGAAGGATAGAAACAAGGAAATGGTAAAACTTCTGCTAATGAATCCAATGGATCAGGAATGTGAGAATCCTTTGTCTGATTCTCTGTGTGTTAGTGTAAATCTGCCTCTGACCAGGACTAGTTCCTAACCAGGATTAGTCTTGTATTCTAGTTTAGTCAACATAATCACTGTAACAAAGTTTAAAAAAAACATTTAACACACAAACAAACAAACAAACATGGATGGACACACATACACACACACACTTGTACGCACAACACAGCTGTGCTATGATATAAAAGAGTCACACAATAACTCATATGCTGAACACTTACACATTCCACATTCAGACAATGTTAGACCGATCCCTCCTCCCTCGCTCCTCCCTTGATTCCCTCCGTCCTTGGTTCTTTCCTTAAAAGGCCTGAAGCAGTGAGCCAGGACAGCGAGCCAAGGGTGGAGAGGGAGGAGAGGGAGGGAGGGATCGACAGAGTGAAGGGGAGTTGTCCTGGACTTACTTGCATTTTCTGACCAAATGAATGTTTTTGCAGTGCTGCTATGTTTAACCTCATCTCCACATGTTCTCTGTCTACACACACAGAGAACTCTTGTCTTCTCCTCTCTCTCTCTGAATCCTACCACTGCTCTCCTCTTATGTGGTTAGATCTCTGTCTGAGTAGAGGGACACCACGTGTGCTCCCTCCATTGTTCCCACAGCAGCCAAGCATGACTCAAGAGTGTTCTCTATTGGCCACAAAGAAGAACTGCAGGGCTGCCCCTCACATCAAATTATACTCTGCAGAAGTTTAACTATGAACAATTAGACAAGAGTTAAACAAATGTAAAACAGCACAGATGCCTTTTTTTACTTCAATAATATAATGAAGATATTGAACTGAAGTTGTTATTCTTATCCACTGTGTGTGAGTGACTATGAATTCTTGTGTGAGACAGCAGATGTGAATTCTTATTGTTCATATTCTAAGTTTAACCTGTTCATCTCTAAATCTGTGCCGCCCTGTCTCTTTAAACTTTAAAACCCCTCACAATAACAAACTGCATGCAGGGGCTTGGTGTATTTGGGGGTCTGTTTTTTTTTTTACTTTTTGAGCTGGAGGTTGTCATGTTTACAGGGTACTATGGTGCTGATTACTAGAGGTGACCGCACAAAGGAAAATAAGGGTTTGGGGTTGAGTCACTGAATGGCCTCTTGTCTCTGTTTTCTAGAGAAAGGCAGGAATAAAATGGAGGCAGCTGGGAAGCAGGAATTGTCTGACTCACTGGCAGATGGCTGGGTGAGGCCAGGGAGAGGGGGGCTAGCAGCATGGGTGGGTTCTGACAGGAAATGGGAGGGCCAGGTGGGAGGGGAGAGGTTAGGGGCGGGATTTAGGAGCTGCTCACTTGCGCACATCTGGTGTCTGTTCGATGCAACTGCAGGATGGATTCCTTCAAAATTATATTTTTAAACTTTAAAGTCAGATATATTCATGTTAAGATACACATTCAAAAAATGTCATTCTTCTCTAAAAATAGATCTGGTTTGGATGCAAAAATTCTATGTCTTTAATTTGTTTGTAGACTTCTAGTTTGGACACAGGAACATTTTGAATAAGGTATAAGCCTATACATTTAGAAATTGTGGTTTTAGTGTGCAAGTGAATCTGTGAAACTGAGTGATGTTATTTTGTTGTGAGAGGCTATATCATACCTCATTTTTTAAATTTCACCTTTATTTAACCAGGTAGGATAGTTGAGAACAAGTTCTCATTTACAACTGCGACCTGGCCAAGATAAAGCATACCAGTGCGACACAAACAACACAGAGTTACACATTGGATGAACAAATGTACAGTCAATAACACAATAGAAAAATCTATATACAGTGTGTGCAAATGTAGTAAGATTAGGGAGGTAAGGCAAAAAAATAGGCCATAGAGGCAAAATAATTACAATTGAGCAATTAAACACTGGAGTGATAGATGTGCAGAAGATTCATGTGCAAGTAGAGATACTGGGGTGAAAGAAGCAAAAAATAAATAACAATATTCGGATGAGGTAGTTGGGTGGGCTATTTACAGATGGGCTATGTACAGGTGCAACAATCGGTAAGCTCCTCCGACATCTGATGCTTAAAGTTAGTGAGGGAGATATAAGACTCCAGCTTCAGCGATTTTTGCAATTTGTTCCAATCATTGGCAGCAGAGAACTGGAGAACTGGTGGCCAAATAGTAGTTGGCTTTGGGGATGACCAGTGAAATATACCTGCTGGAGCGCGTGCTATGGGTGGGTGCTGCTATGGTGACCAGTGAGCTGAGATAAGGCGGGGCTTTACCTAGCAAAGACTTATAAATGACCTGGAGCCAGTGGGTTTGGTGACGAATATGAAGCGAGGGCCAGCCAACAAGAGCATACAGGTCGCAGTGGTGGGTAGTATCAGTTTTGGTGACAAAACTGTGATAGACTACATCCAATTTGCTGTGTTGGAGGCTATTTTTTAAATGACATCAACGAAGTCAAGGATCGGTAGGATAGTCAGTTTTGTTGGCAGCATGAGTGGAGGATGCTTTGATGCGAAATAGGAAGCCGATTCAAGATTTAATTTTGGATTGGAGATGCTTAATGTGAGTCTGGAAGGAGAGTTTACAGTCTAACCAGACCCCTAGGTATTTGTAGTTGTCCACATATTCTAAGTCAGAACCGTCCAGTGTAGTGATGCTAGACGGGAGGGCGGGTGCGGGCAGCGATCGGTTGAAGAGCATGCATTTAGTTTTTCTTGCATTTAAGAGCAGTTGGAGGCCATGGAAGGAGTGTTGTATGGGATTGAAGCTCGTCTGGAGGTTTGTTAACACTGTGTCCAAAGAAGGGCCAGATGTATACAGAAGTGTGTCGTCTGCGTAGAGGTGGATCAGAGAATCACCAGCAGCAAGAGCGACATCATTGATATATACAGAGAAAAGAGTCGGCCCGAGAATTGCAGGCTGTGGCACCCCCATAGAGACTGCCAGATGTCCGGACAACAGGCCCTTCGATTTAACACACTGAACTCTATCTGAGAAGTAGTTGGTGAACCAGGCGAGGCAGTTATTTGAGAAAGCAAGGCTGTTGAGTCTGCCGATAAGAATGCGGTGATTGACAGAGTTGAAAGCCTTGGCCAGGTTGATGAAGATGGCTGCACAGTATTGTCTTTTATCGATGTCTTTATGATATGGTGTAGGACCTTGAGCGTGGCTGAAGTACACCCATGACCAACTCAGAAACCAGATTGCATAGCGGAGAAGGTACGGTGGGATTCGAAATGGTCGGTGATCTGTTTGTTAACTTGGCTTTCGAAGACTTTTGAAAGGAAGGGTAGGATGGATATAGGTCTGTAACAGTTTGGGTCTAGACTGTCTCCTCCTTTGAAGAGGAGGATGACCGCGGCAGCTTTCCAATCTTTGGGGATCTCAGATGATACAAGAGGTTGAACAGGCTAGTAATAGGGGTTGCAACAATTGAGGTGGATAATCTTAGAAAAGAGGGTCCAGATTGTCTAGCCCAGCTGATTTGTAGGGGTCCAGATTTTATAGCTCTTTCAGAACATCAGCTATCTGGATTTGGATGAAGGAGAAATGGGGGGAGGCTTGGGCAAGTTGCTGTGGGGGGTGCAGAGCTGTTGACCGGGGTAGGGGTAGCCAGGTGGAAAGCATTGCCAGCCGTAGAAAAATGCTTATTGAAATTCTCGGTTATCGTTGATTTATCGGTGGTGACAGTGTTTCCTAGCTTCAGTGTAGTGGGCAGCTGGGAGGAGGTGCTCTTATTCTCCATGGACATTAGTGTCCCAAAACTCTTTGGAATTAGTGCTACAGGATGCAAATTTATGTTTGAAAAAGCAAGCTTTTTGCTTTCCATTACTGCCTGTGTATATTGGTTCCTAACTTCCTGAAAAGTTTAATATCATATTGCACATTGTATATAAGCGTACACCTTACAATAAGATATCCTTACTGACCTCCATACATAGCAAATATATGTGTTGCCATGGTGAGGTTGAATAATTTCCATCCATCAATCCATTCACATTACAGGTCTGTGTTGTCTGTCTCCATCTCACTTGAAAGACCACACAACCAAATATAGGCATTTACTACCCCCTACTGGTCCAAGTGAATAATGCAGCATGTGGATCAGAAGTGTGCGTTTGTGTGCACGTGAGAGTGCAGGTGCTTGTGTATAATGTCTCTGTGCAGCAATAATTAAATGAAACACGATTGGTCAAAAGCACTTCATTGATCAAAAGCACTTCATTGATGTTCATCATCACAACACATGTAAAACTTTTCTCAAACAGGGAAGAGTAGAATGCCAATAAAAGTGTTACGGTGATTTGAATCATCATATATCCTGTAGTTTGCAGGGAGTTGCATAAAAATGACATCTCCCACTTCCAGCTGTAGTATGACTGCATTGGATGCATACCTAAACTGCTGATGGTCACCTACTTCCCCTGAATGAATTATTTGCTGTTCATTCTTGAACAGGGATAGGCCCATAACTGTTGACTGGAGAAAATCACCCATTGTGAAGCTGAAGTGGTAGACCCCTCTCACAGGTGCTGTGAAGATACCTGGATGTCAGGGAAATCATAGAGATCATCAAGACTTGTGCTGCACACTACATGACTGTACCTGTAGCACATTGCCATAAAAGTATGATCTTGATTGCACTAAACAAAATCATGGGGCATCAAATGCAACCTGCCACCAACATCAAGCAGTTTTTACTAGTTGTGCTGGGGTTTTTTAAAACTTCAGAAGCTCTTGTTTTTGACTAGGTAGGCAATAGTCTACACTAACCGTTGACTGATGTTGATGAAGACAGTACAGTACCTGTAGCTTGGTTGTAGTGTTCACCGGTGTTTGTGAAGACGTTCTTGTAGACTACGGTGGTGGCAGTGTTGAATGGTCCTTGGTGTCCAGTTTTTCCCAAAGAGGTTGAAAATGCCACCTTGGGTCTCTCTGTGAATGCAGGAGAATAAAGAGAACGATTTGATGATGATGACAAATATTTGACCTTTTTCACATTCAGAAATGGAAGGGGATGTTATTATTCCCAAATCACATTACATGTTATTTAAAAGTACCATAATTCCATTTATGTGTTACCTGCATTCTCCCTCTGCAGTTTTGCAACCTCGCTCTCAGTGGATGTTACCCTGCTCAGTATGGCTGGAGTTACAACAATTACACAAACATTTGCAGGAAAATACCCCGGAGAACACAAAATTAGTGTCTTGATCATTAGCAATCATAATGACAAGATAAGTAGGTACCTACATTCTGCCTGGTTTCTATGGCTACATTAACAATAGTTAATTTGATGTCCAAACTAACTAAACAAACGGATATTTTTACTGTACATTTTTACCTGCAGTCTCTGTCTTCAATGCCTCAAGTTATCCTTCAGAACTCATCAGCCTCGACCCCATTACTGAAACAAAATTAAACAATTTTCATGTCAACAATGGAAATGAACCAGAGTATAACATGACTCAGTCAACTGATAGTGGGGCTTAGTATTCTGCTATGACCTGAGTTCTCTGTTTTCAGCACCTCCACCTGAGTCTTAGTGTCTCGTAGTTCAGTCATGGTGCGGCTCAGCTCTGCTCTTTGCAGCACCATCATGTCTCTCAGATCTCTCAGCTCAGACTTGATGTCAAAGTGAAGGGCTGTCTGCAAGTGAGAGGATTCATCTTCACTTGGAATGTCCTTAGCTACTCCCAAATGACAGATCAGCAACACCAGTGGAGTTAGAAAAGCTCTCATTGGGAAAATATGCATGGAGCTAGTTCAGTATGCAATATACTCCAAACATCAGTCTCTTTTAAAACACCTTGTGGTTAACCATTAACTTAGAGAATTTAGCGGTCTTCTGGTACACCCATAAAAGGTTTAAACTGGACCATAAGCACTTTGCCCACCTGTTATTTTTCTGTAAGGTTTAAACTAGGTCATTAGCACTTTGCCCACCTGTTATGTTTCTGTAAGGTTTAAACTAGGTCATTAGCACTTTGCCCACCTGTTATGTTTCTGTAAGGTTTAAATTAAGTCATTAGCCCTTTGTCCATGTAACGGCATTCCTCCTCCTCCTCGGAGAAGCGAGAAGGATCGGAGGACCAATGCGCAGCGTGGTAAGTGTCCATAACGTTTATTTCAAGATTTAAACTGAACACTATGAAACAATACAAAACAATAAACGTGAACATGAACGAAACCGAAACAGTACCGCGTGGCAACACACACACACGGAAAACAAACACCTACAACTCAAAAGTGAAACCCAGGCTACCTAAGTATGATTCTCAATCAGAGACAACTAATGACACCTGCCCCTGATTGAGAACCATACCAGGCTGAACTCAAAACCCTAACATAGAAAAACACACAGACTGCCTACCGCAACTCACGCCCTGACCATACTAAATAAAGACAAAACAAAGGAAATAAAGGTCAGAGCGTGACAGTTCACCTGTTTATTTTTCTGTAATATTTAAACTAGGTCATTGGCCCTTTGTCCACTTGTTATCTTCTGTAAGGTTTAAACAAGGTCATTAGCCTGTTGTCCACCTGCTTTTATTCTGTAAAAGAGGTCCCCACAAAAATAGTAAACTAATAAATATTGGACCAAATGCTACTTCTATGGGCTTTAGGGTTAGGAGTTTTGAATGGGACAAAATGTTGTGTCCCCACAAGGTTAGTTATACCAGGCTGTGTGTGTGTGTGTGTGTGTGTGTGTGTGTGTGCGCGCCTAGTTTGGTGATGCCCAGCGTGCATGAGCAGAGCTGAACGGCGTGAAAGAGAAGTGTTTTGTGGGTAGTGGCGAGGGGAACAAGGGAGGTCACGGAACCTTCTCTACTGTACACATCTGAGTTGATGAGTGTTTCACTAGAGCCCCTGCTGCATTTTTAATCCCCATCTAGTAAAATATTCAGAGCTGTGAGTCTGGAGGGACATATACACGGTGCCAAAAAATAAATAAAAAATTAACAATATGTACAGTGCCTTCGGAAAGTATTCAGACCCCTTCACTTTTTACACATTTTGTTACATCACAAACTTATTCAAAACTGGATTGAATAAAATCCTCAGCAATCTACTCACAATACCCTATAATGACAAAGTAAAAACAGGTTTTTAGAAATGTTTGCAAAAAAATAAAATTTAAATTAAAAAAAATACTTTATTTGCATAAGTATTCAGCCCCTTGGCTATGAGACTCACAATTGAGCTCAGGTGCATCTTGTTTCAATGAATCATCCTTCAGATGTTTCTACAACTTGATTGGAGTCCACCTGGGTTAAATTCAATTGATTCGACATGATTTGGAGAGGCACACACCTGTCTATATAAGGTCCCACAGTTGACAGTGCATGTCAGAGCAAACACAAAGCCATGAGGGTGAAGAAATTGTCCGTAGAGCTCCGAGACAGGATTGTGTCAAGGTACAGATCGGGGGATGGGTACCAAAACATTTCTGCAGCATTGAAGGTCCCCAAGAACACAGTGGCCTCCATCATTCTTAAATGGAAGAAGTTTTGAACCACCAAGACTCTTCTTAGAGCTGGCCGCTTGGCCAAAGTCAGCAATGGGGGAGAAGGGCCTTGTTCAGGGAGGTGACCAAGAACCAGATGGTCACTCTGGCAAAGCTCTAGAATTTCTCTGTGGAGATGGGAGAACCTACTAGAAGGACAACCATCTCTGCAGCACTCCAACAATCAGGCATTTATAGTAGAGTAGCCAGACGGACACGGACACCACTGCTCAGTAAAATGCACATGACAGTCTGCTTGGAGTTTGCCTAAAGGACTCTCAGACCATGAGAAACAAGATTCTCTGGTCTGAAGAAACCAAGACTGAACTATTTTTCCTAAATTCCAAACATCATGTCTGGAGGAAACGTGGCACCATCCCTATGGTGAAGCATGGTGGAGGCAGCAGCATGCTGTGGGGATGTTTTTCAGTGGCAGGGATTGGGAGACTAGTCAGGATCAAGGCAAAGATGAACGGAGCAAAGTACAGAGAGATCCTTAATGAAAACCTGCTCTAGAGCACTCAGGTACCTCAAACGTGAATCTCATCGAACATCTCTGGAGAAACTTGAAAATAGCTGTGAGGCAACGCTCCCCATCCAACCTGACAACCTTCTTAAAACCTGTTTTTGCTAACACCAAACTTAAACTTAATCTGAACCCCCAAAACCCCCCAAAGTTCCTGCTTTCTTACCTTTTCAGGACATTCTAGTGAATTCTTAGGACATTGTGGTACTGTAGATAAACTGTAGGTTAACATTCACACACACACAGACACACAGTGAGTTTAGATAGGAAACTTGGAGATCTTCTGGTGCTATCTGTGTCTGTAACCAGTTGAGAAGCACCTGCACCCTGATTAGTATCCCCCAAGTTTCCTTTCATGAATGAAACATGTTTCTGGAAGCCATGGCTGTAAGGGCTTTGTCGTAAACAAACAGGCTGTTAGAGTGGCTGTAGCTGCTGGCTGTGAGGACTTTGTGATGAGGCACAGGCACTGCAATGTTTATGCCAAGAGGACAAATGAATATAAGTGCAGCTGGCCCAACTAAAATAGTTGAGCAGATTCTAAAGGTATGGCACAGGGCTAAGCACAGAGTGGCCCTGCTCACACTATACAGAATCATTAACAGTAACACAAACAGACATATGACTTGGCAGTGTCCTCTCCCACACACATGGCCCCTGTCAAGGCCTGTCAGCACACTCAGCGTAAAGGAAGATGTTTGCATGTGGTATTGTACCGTCCTTTCTGTTAGTTTTTCTGACACACTCAACTTGTGTTTGTGTGTCTCCATACAATCAAAAAAGAATGATGTTGCATGAATGGTTGCATTTGTATTATACTTGTATTTTAAGCAGCTGGACAAACTGTAGTATTTTTTTAAATCATTTTTTATCATTTAATCATTTCTTTACCTTCCTATTTCCCAAGTAATGGTTTTTGTTATTCACATGGCCAAGTGTTTGTTTTTCTGCTGCAGACAAATTGCCCTTCGTGGACAAATAAAGATTTATACTGCACTAGCAGGCTCACATGTACTCATACAAAGAGAGACAAGGAGGTTAAGGGTTTCTGGAAATATAACTTCAATTAGCCAGGAGTGTGAGAAGCCATGCAGAAGTCACCTGGACCCCAAGGGGTCATGTTTTATTGATTCCCTCTCTCTCACTCAATTCCTGTCTGGTTAAAACCCATCAAAATATGTAAACGTGAACACCATGTTCTGGAGAGAAGACTCTCCCCATAGTCCCACTTGCTAACTGTTTATTAAAATGAACTTTTATTGGCCACCCAAATTTCAGGAAATGGGGATGCAAATACATGCAGTAAACAAACAAAAAGGACTTCAGTCCACATCAAACACAGAAAAGTACTTTAATTAACACTGACATGGATTACCATGGGGGCTAGGCTATGGTAATTAGTTGTGGATATGCCACACAAACACATTAATGCACGCATGTGCACACACACAAACTCATACGAACACACACACACACACAAACACACACAGATACATTCTAAAACACACACTTAGGATCACACACAGACAAGCTACTGCAAAATTAACTGAACCCTTCACACCCCCTTTCTTCACAGTTGTCACCTCCACATCATCGGCCCATATACAAATCAACAATGACATTTGGCTTTATGTTGCATTATGGGCCATAGGGGATAGATGGCATTTTAAACTATAATGAACCATGCATTATGATTTTGAATGCTCATTATCATGCAGTTGGACACATACAGGCTTTCTATTTTGTCCTTTTTTAAATACTTAAGGATGCATGTAATCTCAAAACATTAAATACATGTGAAATAAACATGAATGACAATCCTATTTGGTGTTTAGCCAAATAACCTTTTCATAGGAATTGACCCATAAATTACTGGTCATTGACTGTACATTTTTCATAAAGAGAAATTCCAATACTTATTATTGGAAATGGACCTAATGTATATTCATATAGAACTATCATCATCATATTACATTCAGTCTCAATGCTTGGGCTTTCAGAGTGGCAATGTGGTCAAAGGCACTGCATCTCAGTGCAAAAGGTGTCAGTATAGTACCTGGTTCAATTCCAGGCTGTACCACATCCAGCTGTGATTGGGAATCCCATAGGGCGGTGCACAATTGGCCCAGAGTCGTCCGGGTTTGGCTGGGGTAGGCAGTAATTGTAAATAAGAATTTGTTCTTAACTGACATGCCTCGTTAAACATTTATTTTTTTAAATGACAGAATCAGTTACATTTGTGGGGCAATACTTCCTTCTATTGTACAGTTGTGGAACAGGTTTGCAGAGGGAAATACAGGGAAAACATGAGAATAAGAGAGCTACAGAGTAATGAGAATAGGGACATTTGTTTTGTAGAAAGAGGTAAAACCGTTATTTTTCAAAAGTCACTCTTCTCTTTGTATTACAGTATGTGCCTGACAGACAGACAGAGGCCCTGTAGATACTCTAAAAGCAGCTACTCATGGCAGAGACACGTGGCAAAAACACCAGACCTTGACATATTCCACAGGTTGATTCTCTCCCACAACACTTTGGGAAAGTTTCAAACATTTCCAGACATCAGTGTGTAAACTATTCGAAGATAATCGGATGGAGTCCATATTTAATCATTAGGTTTTGACCTTGTTGTGTACTAGAGAACAAAGATGATGGTTACATAATCAAATCAAATCAAATTTATTTATATAGCCCTTCGTACATCAGCTGATATCTCAAAGTGCTGTACAGAAACCCAGCCTAAAACCCCAAACAGCAAGCAATGCAGGTGTAGAAGCACGGTGGCTAGGAAAAACTCCCTAGAAAGGCCAAAACCTAGGAAGAAACCTAGAGAAGAACCATTCTATGTGGGGTGGCCAGTCCTCTTCTGGCTGTGCCGGGTGGAGATTATAACAGAACATGGCCAAGATGTTCAAATGTTCATAAATGACCAGCATGGTCGAATAATAATAAGGCAGAACAGTTGAAACTGGAGCAGCAGCACAGTCAGGTGGAAGTTGAAACTGGAGCAGCAGCATGGCCAGGTGGACTGGGGACAGCAAGGAGTCATCATATGTCAGGTAGTCCTGGGGCATGGTCCTAGGGCTCAGGTCAGTTGAAACTGGAACAGCAGCATGGCCAGGTGGACTGGGGACAGCAAGGAGTCATCATGTCAGGTAGTCCTGGGGCATGGTCCTAGGGCTCAGGTCCTCCGAGAGAGAGAAAGAAAGAGAGAAGGAGAGAATTAGAGAACGCACACTTAGATTCACAAAGGACACCGAATAGGACAGGAGAAGTACTCCAGATATAACAAACTGACCCCAGCCCACCGACACATAAACTACTGCAGCATAAATACTGGAGGCTGAGACAGGAGGGGTCAGGAGACACTGTGGCCCCATCCGAGGACACCCCCGGACAGGGCCAAACAGGAAGGATATGTCAACATAATGTCAACTAATCTAGACATGTATAAAGAGGGTTGTATAATACAATGTAATGATGATGAGGGCTGTTTTAGTATCTCTGGTGTTACTTTTTTGTTTCTGTGGGACACAGGGACAGAAAGACAGTGAGGAGGTTAGGGAGAATGATATCCCTCAGCTGGGTATGAATGAAGAGGGACAGAATCCAATTGAGAGTGGTCAGATTGGAAGATATGAAGTTGATACCTCTACTGAAAAACAGACAACCAACCAGCTTAAGATCTGGAATGAGCTGAAAGAACTGAGAGACATTGTGATGGATCAGAGAGTGGAGCTCACCACTTTATTTTAAGAATGTGAAATGTCAGAATAATATTAGAGAGTGACTTATTTCAGCTTTTATTTCTTTCATCACATTCCCAGTGGGTCAGAAGTTTACATACGCTCAATTACTAATTGGTAGCATTGCCTTTAAATTGTTTGACTTGGGTCAAACGTTTCAGGTAGCCTTCCACAAGCTTCCCACAATAAGTTGGGTGAATTTTGGCCCATTCCTCCTGACAGAGCTGGTGTAACTGAGTCAGGATTGTAGGCCTCCTTGCTCGCACACACTTTTCCAGTTTTGCCCACAAATTTTCTATGGGATTAAGGTTTTGTGGTGGCCACTCTAATCAAATCAAATGTATTTATATAGCCCTTCGTACATCAGCTGATATCTCAAAGTGCTGTCCAATACCTTAACTTTGTTGTCCCTAAGCCATTTTGCCACAACTTTGGAAGTATGCTTGGGGTCATTGTCCATTTGGAAGACCCATTTGCAACCAAGCTTTAACTTCCTGACTGAAGTCTTGAGATTTTGCTTCAATATATCCACATGATTTCCATCCACATGATTTCCATCCTCATGATGCCATCTATTTTGTGAAGTGCACCAGTCCCTCCTGCAGCAAAGCACCCCCACAACATGATGCTGGTGCCCCCGTGCTTCACGGTTGGGATGGTGTTCTTCGGCTTGCAAGCCTACCCCTTTTTCCTCCAAAGATAACAATGGTCATTATGGCCAAACAGTTATATTTTTGTTTCAACAAAAAAACATTTTTCCAAAAAGTATGATCTTTGTCCCCATGTGCAGTTGCAAACCGTAGTCTGGCTTTTTTATTGCGGTTTTGGAGCAGTGGCTTCTTCCTTGCTGAGCGGCTTTTAAGGTTATGTCGATATAGGACTCGTTTTACTGTGGATATAGATACTTTTGTACCTGTTTCACCCAGCATCTTCACAAGGTCCTTTGCTGTTGTTCTGGGATTGATTTGCACTTCTTGCACCAAAGTACTTTCATCTCTAGGAGACAGAACCTGTCTCCTTCCTGAGCAATATGACGACTGCGTGGTCCCATGTTGTTCATACTTACGTACTATTGTTTGTACAGATGAACGTGGTACCTTCAGTCGTTTGGAAATTGCTCCCAAGGATGAACCAGACTTGTGGAGGTCTACAATTTCTCTTCTGAGGTCTTGGCTGATTCCTTCTGATTTCCCATGATGTCAAACAAAGAGGCACTGAGTTTTAAGGTAGGCCTTGAAAAGTATCCACAGGTACACCTCCAAAGGCTAATTGACATCATTTGAGTCATATCAGAAGCTTATAAAGCCATGACATTTTCTGGAATTTTCCAATCTGTTGTCCAAAGTAGATGTCCTAACCGACTTGCCAAACTATAGTTTTAACAAGAAATTTGTGGAGTGGTTGAAAAACATAAGTGTTTGTAAACTTGCGACTTCAACTGTATTTCCATTTCACACTTGTACAGGTAACAAACATACTTTTGTTAATAGGACAAATATAAATACCGCTATTTGGCATATGAATTATGAAGTATTATGAATTACTGTTGCCAATATGAATTATTGTAGCCAATGTGATTTATTTTTATGGAGAATTTATGCATATTTTGCTATAATTGAACTGTTTATTTAGATACAGAGGCCAGACTGAAAAACAGTGAGAGCTGAGTGGTAGAACTGAGGACTAGCAATGCAGGTAAAATATAAAGATCACTTTGATGAACAACTTCTAAATCAATGATCACATGAATTCACAACAATACCATATCTGTTGCCCTGAAGACCAGACTCCGTGCCAGTGATGGTAAATTAGAGGAACTGCATCGTGAAAAATTATTGTCAGGTGCTCTTGCATGAATATTCAACCCAACCTCACATTTTATTTGTATTCTATTTATGAAGTTGGTGTTTGTTGTTTTATTATTCGTTTTCATTTATGTATCTTATAGTGATCGAGACCAAAACAAGAGCCACGGAGGGAAACTTAGAGAATCTGGAGAAAGACAAAGCAGGTACAAATAAATAATACAATAACACGTTCCAGACGTGTATGATTTTGCGATGATGCTTTTATTATGATTTTGGGACCATGCTTTTCTTTATCAACATAACCTCAAGATATGCAATGTATGTTTGCATTGCAACGTATGTTTACTCTCAGCCATGGAGGCTAGGCTGAGAAGCAGTGAGAGCCAGGTGGCAGATCAAAAGAGAAAGAAAGAAGTTGAAATAGGCTACTGATGACTATTCTTCTTAGCCTCTCCCTTGGGGCAATTTTCTATACTCAGACAGTAATGTCATTCATTTCAGCACAATCAACGCATATATCTGCGGTGGAGGCCAGGTTGATAGCTCTTGAGAAGGAAGTGGACTCTTTGAAAAGGGACAACTCATGTAAAAAATAAAGGATGTGGCTCATCCCCCAAAACCACAATACATTCAGACCATTGTCAACAGTTATTTGCATCATTTGGGATACTAAGGTTAGGTCCATTTCTTGTCACAAATATAAGATTGTTTTTTAAATGTTAGGATGATTTCTAAAACGCATTATCTGCGTGTCAGTGCGATTACACACCTGTATAACAATCATCTAGGACTTTGGAAAGCATCCAGGGTCAAGGGTTTTTCTTTCTTTTTTTCTATTTTTTGACTGGTACTGTATTAGCTGAAAACCTATTGACTAACTTAGTCCTCTTTATTCATATGTGGAACTTAAGGATTCCACAAGACTACCACTGCCTTTTTGGAGAGGGTGTTCCATGACAGGTCACAGTCCTTCACGGTTATAACTGAATAGGTCTGTGCTAAAGTGAAACTTAATGAAAGTCTTACTCTACCCTGGTGGAAGCTATTACCACAAAATCATCATGAAATTCAAAACAGGGAATGTGCATTGTAATAACAGATATACAGTGCATTCGGAAAGTCTTCAGACCCCTTGACTTTTTCACATTTTGTTACGTTACAGCCTTATTCTAGCTAAAATGGATGAAACACATTTTTTTCCTCATCAATCTACAGAAAATACCCCACAATGACAGATCGAAAACAGGTCTTTAGAGATGTTCAGACCCTTTGTTATGAGACTCGAAATTGAGCTCAGATGCATCCTGTTTCCATTGATCATCCTTGAGATGTTTCTACAACTTGATTGGAGTCCACCTGTGATATAAGGTCCCACAGTTGACTGTGCATGCCAGAGCAAAAACCAAGCCTTGAGGTCAAAGGAATTGTCCATAAAGCTCTGAGACAGGATTGTGTCGAGGCACAGATCGGGGGAAGGGTACCGCCATCTGGCCAAATTGAGCCCCAGAGTTTCTCTGTGGAGATTGGATAACCATTCAGAAGGACAACCATCTCTGCAGCACTCCAACAATCAGGAGTGGCCAGACGGAAGCCACTCCTCGATAAAAGGCACATGACAGTCCGCTTGGAGTTTGCCAAAAGGTATCTAAAGGACTCTCAGACCACAAGAAACAAGATTCTCTGGTCTGATGAAACTAAGATTGAACTCTTTGGCCTGAGCATCACGTCTGGAGGAAACCTGGGCCCATCCCTATGGTGAAGCATGGTGGTGGCAGCATCATGCTTTGGGGATATTTTTCAGCGGCAGGGACTGGGAGACTAGTCAGGATCCAGGGAAAGATGAACGGAGCAAAGTACAGAGAGATCCTTGATGAAAACCAGCTCCAGTGCTCTCAGGACCTTAGACTGGGGTGAAGGTTCACCTTCCGACAGGACAATGACCCTAAGCACACCGCCAAAACGATGCAGGGGTGGCTTTGGGACAAGTCTCTGAATGTTCTTGAGTGGCCCAGCCAGAGCCCGGACTTGAACCCGATCAAACATCTCTGGAGAGATCTGAAAATAGCTGTGCAGCGACGCTCCCCATCCAACCTGACAGAGCTTGTGAGGATCTGCAGAGAGGAATGGGAGAAACTCCCCAAATACAGGTGTACCAAGCTTGTAGCATCATACCCAAGACTCAAGGCTGTAATCGCTGCCATTGGTTCTTCTACAAAGTACTGAGCAAAGAGTCTGAATACTTATGTAAATGTGCTATTTCAGCTTTTTAATCTTTATAAATTTGCAAACATTTCTAAAAACCTGTTTTTGCTTTGTCATTATGGGGAATTGTGTGTAGATTGATGGGGGGGTAATTTAACCTGTTGGATGGGTTCCACTGATGTACAGCAATCTTTAAGTCTTAACACAGATTCTCAATTGGATTGAGGTCTGGGCTTTGACTAGTCCATTCCAAGACATATAAATGTTCCCCTTAAACCATTCAAGTGTTGCTTTAGCAGTATGCTGGGGTCATTGTCCTGCTGGAAGGTGAACCTCCGTCCCAGTCTCAAATCTCTGGAAGACTGAAACAGGCAGCGCCATCAATCATTCCTTCAATTCTGACAAATTTCCCAGTCCCTGCCAAAGAAAAACATCCCCACAGCATGATGCTGCCATTTTGGCGAACACCAAACGTGTTTTCTTATTTTTTTCTTTAAGCAATGGTTTGTTATGGTGCCATATTCTTTCCCATTTTTGATAATGGATTTAACGGTGCTCCGTGGGATGTTCAGTTTCAGATATTTTTTTATAACCCAACCCTGATCTGTACTTCTCCACAACTTTGTCCCTGACATGTGGAGAGCTCCTTGGTCTTCATGGTGTCGCTTGTTTGGTGGTGCCCCTTACTCCGTGGTGTTGCAGACTCTGGGGCCTTTCAGAACAGGTGTCCATATACTGAGATCATGTGACACTTAAATAAAGTCCACCTGTGTGCAATCTAACTAATTATGTGACTTCTGAAGGTCATTGGTTGCACCAGATCTCATTTAGGGGCTTCAGAGCAAAAGGGGTGAATACATTTGCACACACCACTTTTCCATTTTTCTATTTTATGATTTAAAAAAAAAACATGTTATTGTTATTTTCTTTTACACTTCACCAATTTGGACTATTTTGTGTTTGTCCATTACATGAAATCCAAATAAAAATCAATTTAAATTACAGGTTGTAATGCAAAAAAATATGAAAAACGCCTGGGGGGGGGGGGGGGTGAATACTTTTGCAAGGCACTGTATTCACAAACATCAGCAACCACTACAACCCAATTACAGGTATGGTAATGTCCTCACAAGAATGTGTACTGAAGCACACAGTTATCTGATTAATAAAACACTAAACTGAAGCTCATCTCTATGTTAGGAATGATCTCTCTCCTTTAATTCCCTCTGGTACAGATATCTTCACTGCACCAGTGAGAGGGGTCTACTACTTCAGATTGACCCTTTGTGGTATTGGTACAAATGGATGGGTGCTTTACTTTATAAAAATGTCAGTATAAAAAAGTTAGTATTGTATGTTGATGAAATCAATAGCGGTGGGCATAAAAAGTTTGTGTCTAATGCAGCTGTACTACATCTGGAGGAGAGTGATGTGGTACACATGAAAACCAGTGAGAGGGCTTCTGATCTTCAATGGCTTCCTTCTCTTCCCAATGGGAAATTAACACCATGTTGTGATGACAAGCTTCACTAAAGTGTATTGATGCTGGGGATACCGCTCGAATCAACCAGTGTAATTTACTCTCACTAATAAATGCACGATTGAATGCACGATTGCACGATTGCACTATACAACGTGATACCTTTATGATTCAACATTATTTTGGCCAATATCTGGGATTTCCTGGATATATAAAACGTAAACATATTGAAATAACTTTGTATTATGAGCATGTGTTTGTGGAGTTGTTCAGAGGGATTGTACCGTATATTTTGAAACAGTAGATGGCAGCAATACCCAATAAAACAATCACTGCCTGCACTAACAACTCAGAATAGGGGAAATAACAATGATAAGATATGGATATAAAGCTGTAATTACCTCAGAGTTAAACAATGTGCCATTACACTGTACATTGATCATGGTGATTGCGCTGTAAAAAAAATAATCTGATTGTCAAATACTATTTCAGTTATACAGTATAATCCTGATTCCCCGCCTAGTGAGAACAATTGTTTGTGAAGTTGAATATTGGATTTCACTGTTGCTTTATATGAATTGTAATGTTAATAATTCTGTCAAATATGTTATATTCTGAGAGAGTATTAAATATGTGTAGGGGGTACTGTAGTTAGATTGTATCACAACGTACTATGGACATACACAGTCCATGGCAGAAATATTAGCTCCAGACTATTGTAGCGAATGGTGGGGCAGGGAAGTGAATCCGGGTCACTGGCATGAAAAGGCAAAAACCATACGTATTGCGCCACCAGGATTAACCCCATGGTGGAAATTGTAAAGTGGTTCATATAGCAAGGACTGCTACAATATCATCATAAGCAGGACATGTCACCAGAATATTAGAAAAAAAAACACAGAAAAATGTATTTTTCTTTCTTGTATCACAAAACGTTCTGATCGAACTAAAAAGTGTACAATGCAGAAACTGCTGTCACCCTATCACCCACATTATGTGTTGAGAGACACAGGGTAAAATATCATGTCTTCTCTGCTGGTGTGATACCCTGCAGCAATTTGCCTTATCTTGTTTTTCAAGTCTGGTGGTACTTTTCACCCAGTCCCTTCCCTTGTGATTTTAGTCACTTCCTTCTGTCTCACTCTCTTTCTCTCTCCTTCCCCTCAGATGAATTCCGGATGCCAGTCACCCAGCCATAGATCTGTGTGTGCGCATGAAAAAGGGAATAGTGAGAGAGAAAGAGGAAGCGAGAGAGCGAGAGAGGGAGGGAGGGAGGAAGAGAGGAAGAGAGGAAGGGAGAGGGATAGTTGGACAGAGTGCTGAACGTAGTGCAGTGCATCATTGTGTTATGATGTGAGCAGGGAGGCAGGAAGGAGGAGAGGGACCAAAGTAAGAGGAGGAGAGAGGGAATAAACTGAGAACGCAGCTGGACTACATGTCTAGTCTGAGGGAGCCAGATTAGTGGTGACTCAGAGCTTTTGGAATACTTACCAGAAGGGAATATGGCTTTGCACCACTGTTAGACTGCATAGTGTATGCTCATGTGAGTTTGTGGGTGCCACGGAGGGACTGAAAGGGAGAAGGAGTTCAACCTCATCAAAAAGGAGTCACTCAGTGCCCCCCTCCTCAAAGACTTGGAGCAGAGGAGTACAGAGGAGGGGGGCAAGGTGGAGAGGAGGCCAGGTGGAGAGGTGGGCCCCCACGCCTGGACGCAGAACACCTAAAGGACAAAGTGAAACGTGCCACAGCTCAACCCAAGGTTTGACAAATGCTGACAATGGTAAGTCACCTGAACATGCTTAGTGACCCGGTCAAGATTGACTGAAGGCAGGGGACAGGTTCCTCATTGCTCTGTCCTGGATATAAATCTATATAGTGATGATGAGAGGACACTGTTTACACCTCTTTTACAGTGTCAGAAAGGGAATTATTGGCAGATTGATCAACTGTGTATGAGGAGGGGCTAAGGCACTTGTCACAGAATGTTCCGTAGTGACATCAGATGGGGTCAGTTGGGACTACAACCAACTGACATCTACAATGTGACAGTCAAAGAGTGGTGCCTGCAGGCACAACTGATTAGATGATCTGCCTGCAATTCTGACAGCGCTGCATGAAGCCTGGGGGGTGAGGGTGGGCCAAAAATATTTTTTGTATGCACACACTCAGTAACACACACACGCGCACACACACAGCTATCTTGAGGTATTTTACTGTATCAGCAAATGCAAACTCACACATAATGTTTTAGGCACACCCACTGCCTCTCATACACACACACACACGCACACACAAAATTGTCCTTGCTTTGGCCACAAACTATAGTTGCATGCATCAGTCAAATAAAGACACACATACACACTCGGCTACTCTGGCATTTACTGCGTCAGTTAAATGCACGCAGAGTCACTGATTCATTTCCCCTTGTCAGGCTTTAATTAAGTCGTTAGCATAAATTCATACATTATCCCCCCGCCCAAGGTTGGGACAGGACGGTGTGAGAGGATGCCCATGAGGGAGACAGAGAGAGAGGTCACCATAGGAGTCATGCTGTGACTAGATGATCTCTGTGAAATATGACCTCTGAAGGAAACAGAACCTGGGTAGACCATGCTTTTATGTTCTGAATATAATGTGCTGAATCCAGTAAGGGTTTCCTTTGACTAAAAGTAAGCAAGGGTCAGGACTCCAAAGACTGTTTCTTGACTGTCATGCACCCCCATGTCCTGCTCTGTGACACCTTGGTGTTATGAGGGTACTGTAATCCAGCTCACAATACTAAAACAACCTCTTCTACATTATCTGATATAATATTGTCTCACATTGTCAGTGTAGGGTTTATCCTTCTAAATTCTTTCATGTTTGTGGTAGACGAGAAAAGGTCCATTATTCATGACTATCTCCAATTTGCTGTCAAGGCTTTAGACCTTTGTTTGTCCTCTATTTCGGATGCATATGGGCAGCTCTGGCAGTGTCCTTGATTTGTACTTTGTTGGAATCCAATTGTTCTGCCCTGGTACGGATTCCTTTCACAGTGCCTTATCAAAATGAGACATCATAATGTGCTCTTTACAATAAACTAACCTTGACTTTCCCATAGATGTGATGGTGATGGTGGACACAAGCTCTCCTGGGTTTTCAGGCCACTGAGTCAGTCGGCCAGGTGATGGGGAGACGGGCGGCTGACCTGACCACTCCTGTGCCAGTACTGGGAGTTCCTGCCCTGGTGGGGGTGCGTGGTTGGAGTACAGCAGGGGGGGAGAGGGCTGGGGGAGTGCTGCCACTGACATGGGGTCCCCAGTGCAGTATCGGAGTGCAGACTTCACCCGGCATGAGAGCTCCACCCATCTTGCACGGGACAAAACTAACAGGCACATTCCCCAGTCAATTAGAAAGAAGCATTACTCCTACATGCAATGGCTACATCCCAAAAGAGGCAAAGGAAGAGGAGGGAATCAGACAGACTAAGAGTGTCAGACAAAGAGGTGTTCTTTCAAAACAGAGGAGTTTAGATTCCAAGACCAAAAAAGGTGTGACATTTGAAGAGATTTCCAGTGAACTTACAGAGAATGTGGTCTTCGACAAATGGAAAAGTGGGACTTATTGCTATGCCCGGGCAATCAAGACTAACCCACACCTATTAGGGGGCGTGGGGAACAGCAAGATTAAAGAGAGGCGGGACTTGCGCTACACAAATGGCAGCGTAGTTGACTCGGAGGCTATAGGAGGGATTTGTATTGATGGCAGTGATGAGGCGGAGCCTGTCTCGACCATGTCCTCTCGAGGAAGGGACCAATCAATACCTAAAGAACATTCTGTGGCACATTCATATTGTGGGAATGCAAAACGACCACCTGCTCCCCCACCTCTCTGGATGCTCCAGGAAATGTGCAGACACTGTGGAGGGAGACAGACTGTGGTCCCTGGAGCTGGAGATGAAGATGCCAGTCTGGAAGTTAAGAGCCCTTCCTCTGCATGCCCTGAAGGAACAACAGCCATGAAAACACCTATTTCACTCACAGACAGAAACCACCTTCTCCCTTCACATACTGAGAAAGAGAGGAACTCTACATGCTCCACTCCGAGGCTTGCAGACAGGGATCTGATACAAAGACAGCCGACACAAACAGAATCTCAATCCACCCACCCCCGCTGTAAACCCCCTATTTACAACAACAAAGACAGGAAGCCCAACCTGCCTGCAAACCCAGCGCCTGCATGGAAAACCAAAGATCTGAAACAGACTAATGGTTATACCTCACATTATACATACCCCCTGCATACCTCTATCAGAGACCCAGTAGAAACCCTAGTTACACCTTCACATACACACTCAGACAAGCCAACCCGCCAAAGAACCATCTTACAGACAAAATCTATTACAGTCACTAAGGCAACTATTGAACCCAGGCGTGCAGATGTGAACACCCTTGAGACCCCATCTCACTGGAGTAAAATTCCTCGACCGAAAATACTCAAAATGTATCCTCAGATCGCAATAGCCACCAGGGCAAACACGCCACGCGCACACCGTAAACATCCAAAGACACCCACACACCCAAATACACAGCCCAACCCATCAAATACATCATGTACATCTACTCACCCTTACCGTCCATACAGAACCTTTCCTCCAAACCATGTTAACCCATCCCATGTTATTAGAGCCCCTAAGCCTGAAAACACAACACCACGGTCTAACACTGCTACAACATTACATATAAGTGCACCCCCTTACCCTGCTAACACACACGCAACTAAACCCCCTAACTCTGCAAACTCACATACAGCTACACCTCCCACCCCTGAAAGCACACTGACGACAACCACAAAACTCCTAAACAGTGCTACTAAAACGATACATAGAACAACACTCCCTAGCCTCGCTAACACATTACATATAGCTACAACTCTAAAACCAGCAAACACACCATGCAAAGCCACTCTCTCTTACCCTTACAACCCATCACACACAACTATTCTCACAAGCTATTATAACCCATCACACACAACTACTCCCACAAGCTATTATAACCCATCACACACAACTACTCCCACAAGCTATTATAACCCATCACACACAACTACTCCCACAAGCTATTATAACCCATCACACACAACTACTCCCACAAGCTATTATAACCCATCACACACAACTACTCCCACAAGCTATTATAACCCATCACACACAACTACTCCCACAAGCTATTATAACCCATCACACACAACTACTCCCACAAGCTATTATAACCCATCACACACAACTACACCCACAAGCTATTATAACCCATCACACACAAATACACCCACAAGCTATTATAACCCATCACACACAACTACTCCCACAAGCTATTATAACCCATCACACACAACTACTCCCACAAGCTATTATAACCCATCACACACAAATACACCCACAAGCTATTATAACCCATCACACACAACTACTCCCACAAGCTATTATAACCCATCACACACAACTACTCCCACAAGCTATTATAACCCATCACACACAAATACACCTACAAAACCTTTGTTCCATACCCTTAACCTGTCAAACACATCACACACGCCTAGTTCCCCTGACTCAGCTAATGCATCCCCCATAACACCCCCTAACGTTGATAACGCATCACATACAACTATATCCTCTCTCTGTTCAAATGCCTTATACACAGCTACGCAGCTTCAGTCCTCATCCACGTCACTGCCGATCTGTAGACCACTGATCATGACACAGATACACAACAATAAACTACCTGACCCATCAAACAGATCAACCACTAACACGCAGAATAACAGCACATTTATAAATACACATATTGAACAAACCGCTGCCCTTCACACCAGCTCTCATAACAGATTTGTTGTTGATCCAATAATGCATGCAAATGTATATGCCAAAGTATTGTCTCTGTCTAACAAAAGTAGACACTGTGCTCCTGTCATCGTATCACAGACACATCAGGAAAGACACTCTGGAATATTCAATGCATCACAGGTCACTAACCTTCCAAAACACATCACTGAAATAAAGATAAACAAAGAATGGGAACAGCAGGGACACATTGTCACACAACATCAGGGAGACCTTTTCACAAACCTAAAACCTGGATCTGAGTGTCAGATACATTCTCACAAAGAGCACATTCCCTCCAGCGTGTTACATACACATGCAAATACCACATTTAGATTCAGCCTTGACAGGCAGATATACACAAATTATGCTCCAACTTCCAGCACACCACAGACACAAACAGATCCTAAGCCCCTCATTGCATCACAGACAAACACTTCTGCACATGTCAAACCCATCACCGAAACACCAAACCACATAAACAAAGACTTCCGTTCCACACCAACCCCACACAAACACACAAGCCCCACACACCGACTCATACCACAGGCCCGTCCATACACAATCACTGAACTCCTCACACACAAAGCCATAAACCCCAAGTACAACCCCCTTTTGCCGCCATCACGCATGGCACACCTAGAATCCTACACCCTCACCCATTCCAATCAGACAAACCAGATGATCCATCCAGTATTTTTGTTGTCAAGTACCATCCCACAACCCTCCCGAGACGACCCTAGGCTGGCTCACTCCCACCCGGCTGATACAGACCTGCTGCTGCTGCCCCCCTCCCCACAGTGCAGCAGGCCAGCCCCTTTCCATAGGAGGCTGCAGTGTGTGGAGGCCAGTCTGGCAGCCAACCAGGACAGGATCACTACACTTCTCAACATCATCCAAGACCTTGAGATGAGCCATGCTCTCAACAAGGGGTAAGAGATAGAGGGGAAGAGAAAGCGAACGTGAGAAAGGGAAGAAATAGAAAGGGAAGTAGAAGGAGTGAGTAGAGAAAGTGAACGGGATGACATTACAGAGAAGAGAGAAGGAATTAGAGAGAAGCCTCTTTTGTTCTAGTTAACATCTCCTGCTCTTTGTTTCAGTCGGCGATGCTACAGGACAGGCCAAGACCTCCGGGAGTGCTCCACCTGTCAGAAGACTGCTTGTATCGTATATAGGTGAGACACAGGAAGCATGGTCAGATCTGCGGACTCTTTCCTCCGGTTTTTGCTTTCCTCCTTTTCACCCTCTCTTGCTCTATCTCTCTGTCCCTGCAGTGTGGAGTATGACTTCAGGCAGCAAGAGAGATGTTTCTTGGAGGTTCTGTATCCCCAGAGGGCTGACAACAACACTCCTCCCTCCCTGCCCCACAACAGCACCCTGCTGACGGACGCCATCACTAAGACCATGACCAAGTCCAAGGTTAAAAGCAAGAAGTTGTGCAAGATGCTTTTCCAATGGCTGCCTAGGACAATTCAGCGAACAAAGTCCTCTTTTCACCAACTCTCTCCAGATCATTTGAATTCCTAGCATGTTATTCATGAGGTATTGAGGTATCCCTGTAATATAAGATCTGATGGTGTGTTCAAGACAACTGGGAACTCTGTAAAATACAAGGTCAAATCAAGATGTCAGTAATCTCCAGGTCGGAAAATCAAAGCTCTTGAAAGAGGCCGAATTCCTGAGTCAGAATTCTGAGTTAGATGAACGTTCCAAATTATTTTTCCCTGTCGGAGGAAGTTTTTCTGAGAGTTCCCAATTGTCTTGAGCACACTGAAGTCGGAAGTCAGAGATTTCCAAGTTCGCAGTTGTTTTGAACTCGGCATGATGTCCCTATCACAGCAAGTAGCACTTGTCATTGTAGAAGACACCTACATCCCTTCCTGTCTACATGATGGGTGTTCTGAAATCTGATTTTCTCCTTAATGACTGATTGACACCCTATTGTCCAATCACAACATAGCATGAACAGGAATTGCCCTTAGTAACTACAGACCTTTGCCCAGTCTAGCAACAGTCTATCATATGGAGAAAACTTCATCCCTAAGGTTAAAATCATGAACTTTCATCCAAAGCACATGCACTAGTTGTTGAACTAGATACAACATCCAAAAGTTTGCTAGATTGCAATCACTATTTTCAGAGCCTATGATAGTCCATATTCTATAGTATTTTATTGTAGCTAAGCATCAAGTGAAGTGTTGCAGTCCTCTACCAGCTTATCCCAGGGTCAATGTATATACATCATATTTTTGAAAAATAAACCAAAGCCCACAGTACATACTGTAAACATTTTCTTCTCATGTTTGATTAAATATCTTATCGCTGACATCAATGTCTATCCTTCTTGTTTGTAATATAATATCTTACATAAAACACACATAAGTTACTGGGACATATACAAGCACTCACGCATGGTGCTACACAGGAATCCACCCATCAAACTCATGCATACTGTAGTCATCCAGGTCCCCTCTGTTCTCTGACCTAACACTGTTAGACAGTTCTCAGCAGCCAGCTCGTCCTGGAAGTGGAGAAACTTTCATTCTCCTTTTCCCAGAGGGGACGAAGCTCGTGCAGAAGGTCTCCAAATCCCCAAACAATCTAAAGCCTAACAGGGTTTCTTAAAATTCCACGGAGTTAAACAAAGGCAGGCTGGAACCCGGCGGCAGGGTAGCCTAGTGGTTAGAGAGTTGGACTAGTAACCGGAAGGTTGCAAGTTCAAACACCCGAGCTGACAAGGTACAAATCTGTCGTTCTGCCCCTGAATAGGCAGTTAACCCACTGTTCCTAGGCCGTCATTGAAAATAATAATTTGTTCTTAACTGACTTGCCTAGTTAAATAAAGGTAAAATAAAAATGACTCATGGAAATCCCACAATAAAATGTTCCATGGGCACATGCAGATACACATGTGTGCACCACAGCACATACACACTTACTGTGTTCATACACACAACCTCCTACACCAAAAGCATAAAAAGGCAGGCTTCAAGTAAGCATTAATAACTTTACCTCATGCTGCTAGTGAATGTCTCTTACAAATAAGCAGCTGCCAAGGGGTACATGCCATTTTGGAAAAGATTAATCTTGAGCCAGAGATCATGAAATACATACATAATGCATGCTGTTAGAGAAGTCCTGTCAGACATGTATTGTTGTGAACTATTTGTTGGCAGCCCTGGCAGCTATGCCAGCCTTGCTGCATGACGAGGACAAAGTAGTGCCCTCTTACCCCTCTCATACTCACTCTCATACATTCCCTTTGGCTTCAGAGCACTGCTACCACTGGAGAAAATGGTGTGTATTCTTTCATGTTGCTAGCACTGGAGAAAATGGTGTGTATTCTTCCATGTTGCTAGCACTGGAGACAATGGTGTGTATTCTTCCATGTTGCTAGCACTGGAGAAAATGGTGTGTATTCTTCCATGTTGCTTTCCCTCATGTTGTTTCTCCAGAACAAGCCTCATCTCTTAAATGTCAACACAAACGGCAGACTATTCATCTTGTACTGTGTCTGATGCGAGAGAGAGAGAGAGATGGAGACTCAAATTGCATGCAAGTGTAGAGAGGAAAATAAAATGTTGTGTGTGTGTGCTTTAGGCTGGTGCAGTTAAACAGATGTGACGTAATACAACTCTGTTGAAGTTTTAAGTGTTCATGTCCTGTCAGATGTCAAAGCAGAGAACTGTGAGGAAGCTCATCCTTGTCCTGCACTGTTAGCACACGATTCCCACAAACCTCCAGTTCAAACTGGCTTTGAGATTAAAGTTTTGGTAAAGAAACATTCTATTGGAAATGAGGCAGCTAGCTATAAAGAGAATGCAATTATCCTACTAGGATCAAAGAGAGACCATAGTAACTGAAACAGGGCCATGCCTCTTAGAAATAACTATAGACTAAACTGCTCGCTTGCATTTAGCTTATTACTGCCTTGTTTTAACAATACACCCAATCTGCAGTGATGTTTTTACTGAGACACAAAACAATGATGAATCGGCAAAAAGTATTTCAGTTATGAACTGTGGCAGACTACAGGATACGCGTTTGTGTGTGTGTGTGCACGCGTATGTGCGTGTGTGTGCGTGTCTGGGAGGCATTGGTTTGGGGGAGTGTATTTTTACGCACATTCTTGTAATGGTCCCGAAAGGTATGGTCAACGTTTTACGTGCTCCTGAGCAATTGTGCTATTTTGTGTTTTTTTTGCGTTGATCCTAACTTTTTTTGTACATAATGTTTTGGCCATCATTTCATATGACTGAAAAGAGCATCTGGACATCAAAACAGCAATTACTAACCTACATTTGGCTGAGGACTTCTATTTCCATGAATCAGAGTTGGAGGCCATAATGCTCATTCCAGATCAGCTTCATTAATAAGTGCATTGATGTCGTAATCCCCACAGTGACCATACATACATATCCTAAACAGAAGCAATGGATTAGAGGCAACATCCACACTGAGCTAAAGGCTAGAGCTGCCGCTTCAATGAGCGGGACACAAATCTAGACTATGCCCTCCGATGAACCATCAAATAGGCAAAGCATCAATACATCACTAAGATCGAATCCTACTACACCGGCTTTGACACTCGTCGGATGATGCAGGGATTGCAAACTATCACGAATTACAAAGGGAAAGCCAGCTGTGAGCTGCCCAGTGCCTAGAAGGCGAGCTAAATGCCTTCTATGCTCATCACTTTGAGGAGGCGGCGTTATAGAGCTCGGCGTGCAGGATATCTAACGACACTGTGACCGCGACCTGGTAAGTCGCCATTAACCTCCTTTCTATTGGCGAGCGTGCAATCGTTGGAAAATATCAATCAAATGTATTTACGTCACAAAGTGCTATACAGAAACCCAGCCTAAACCCCCAAACAGCAAGCAATGCAATGTAGAAGCATGGTGGCTAGGAAAAACTGGATGAGCTCAGTTCGAGACCATCCTATAAATGTGATCTGAAGAACTGTAATATCCTGTGTTTCACCCAGTCGTGCCTGAGCAAGGACATGGAAAATATAAATATAGTTGGTTTTCTATACATCTGCAGGACAAAACATCTGCGTTCGTTAAGCTGAGGGGTGGGGGGGGTGTCTCTATGCCAACAACAGTTGGTGTGGGATCTCTAATATTAAGGAAGTCTCGAGGTTCTGCTTGCCTGAGTTAGAATGATAAGCTGTAGCTATTTTTCGTAGCTGTCTATTTACCACAATAAACCGATGCTGGAACTAAGACTGCACGCAATGAGCTGTATAAGGCCACAAGCAAACAAATACATGTTCAACCAGATGTGGCGCTCCTAGTGGCCGGGGATTTGAATGCGGGGAAATTGAAATCCCTTTTACCTCATTTCTATCAGCATGTCTCCTGTGCAACTGGAATATGTTCCGAATATGTTCCGGGATTCATCCGATGGCATTAAGGAGTTTACCACATCGGTCACCGGCTTCATTAACTTCTCTAGGGTAGGGGGCAGCATTTGGAATTTTGGATGAAAAGCATGCCCAAATTAAATGGTCTGCTACTCGGGCCCAGAAGATATGATATGCATATAACTGGTAGATTTTGATAGACAACACTCTAAAGGTTCCAAAACTGTTAAATTAGTGTCTGAGTATAACTGAACTGATTTGGCAGGGGAAAACCTGAGAAAAATCCATTCAGGAAGTAGTTTATATTTTGGTTTTGTAGTTTTCTATTCAATGCCATTACAGAATCCATTGACTTAGGACTCAAATTGCAGTTCCTATGACTTCCACTAGATGTCAACAGTCTTTAGAAATTGTTTCAGGCTTGATTTCTGATAAATGAGGGAGTAAGACCAGTCTGAATGAGTGGACCCTGACATGTCACAGAGCTTTTTCATACGCAATCCCGAGAGAGTGCATTTCTTGTTTACCGTTTATATTGATGTCGTTATTGTCCGGTTGAAATATTATATATAATTTAGGCTAAAAACAACCTGAGGATTGAATATAAACATCGTTTGACATGTTTCTCTGAACTTTACTGATACAATATGGATTTTTTTGTCTGCCTGTTTTGACTGCGTTTGAGCCTGTGGATTACTGAAGAAAACGCACAAACAAAACGGAGGTTTTTGGATATAAATACACTTTATCGAACAAAAGGAACATTTATTGAGTAAATTAATGTCTTCTGAGTGCAACCATATGAAGATCAAAGGTAAGGGATTAATTGTATCTCTATTTCTGAGACTTGTAACTCTTCTGCTTGGCTGGTTACTGTTTGTAATGATTTGTCTACTGGGCTATGTTCTCAAATAATCGTAAGGTATGCTTTCGCTGTAAAGCATTTTTTAAATCTGACACCGTGGTTGGATTCACAAGTAGTTCATCTTTAAACTTATGTAAAATATGTTCTGAATTTTTATAATGAGTATTTCTGTATTTGAATTTGGCGCTTTGCAATCTCACTGGATGTGACTGCTGAGAAGTTAATTAAACGGCTACCCATACTTTCTTCTCACTCCTTACCTACATTTTTATTTCATTTTAAAATGTTTATTTCACCTTTATTTAACCAGGTAGGCCAGTTGAGAACAAGTTCTCATTTACAACTGCGACCTGGCCAAGATAAAGCAAAACAGTGCGACAAAAACAACAACACAGAGTTACACATAAACAAACGTACAGTCAATAAGAATAGAAACATCTATGTACAGTGTGTGCAAATGTAGAAGAGTAGGGAGGTAAGGCAATAAATAGGCCATAGAGGTGAAATAATTTCAATTTAGCATTAACACTGGAGTGATATATGTGCAGATGATGATGTGCAAGTAGAGATACTGGGGTGCAAAAGAGCAAGAGGATAAGTAACAATATGGGGATGAGGTAGTTTGGTGTGCTGTTTACAGATTGGCTGTGTACAGGTACACTGCTCTGTAAGCTGCTCTGACATCTGATGCTTAAAGTTAGAGAGGGAGATATAAGCTTCAGAGATTTTTGCAAATCGTTCCAGTCATTGGTAGCAGAGAACTGGAAGGAAATGCGGCCAAAGGAAGTGTTGGCTAAGGGGATGACCAGTGAAATATACCTGCTGGAGCATGTGCTACGGGTGCGTGTTGCTATGGTGACCAGTGAGCTGAGATAAGGCGGGGATTTACCTAGCAAAGACTTATAGATGACTTGGAGCCAGTGGGTTTGGCGACAAATATGTAGTGAGGGCCAGCCAACGAGAGCACACAGGTCGCAGTGGTGGGTAGTATATGGGGCTTTGGTGACAAAACTGATGGCACTGTGATAGAAAACATCCAGTTTGCTGAGTAGAGTGTTGGAGGCTATTTTATAAATGACATCGACAAAGTCAAGGATTGGTAGGATAGTCAGTTTTACGAGGGTATGTTTGGCAGCATGAGCATGAAGGAGGCTTTGTTGTGAAATAGGAAGCGGATTCTAGATTTAATTTTGGATTGGAAATGCAACTTCTTGGCGCATCCATCCCGTTAGCGGGATCCTTTTCATCAACATCCACTGAATTGCAGAGCACCAAATTCAAATTAAATTACTAAAAATATTTAATTTTCATGAAATCACAAGTCTAATATAGCAAAACACAGTTTAGCTTGTTGTTAATCCACCTGGAATGTCAGATTTCAAAAAAGCTTTTTGCCGAAAGCATACCAAGCGTTTATGTAAGGACATCTCTCTCAGCAGACAAAACATTACAAACAGCTAGCAGCAAAGTAGATTGGTCACGAAAGTCAGAAAAGCAATAAAATGAATTGCTTACCTTTGATGATCTTTGGATGTTTGCACTCACACTCCCAGTTACACAATAAATGTTCCTTTTGTTCCATAAAGATGCTTTTTATATCCAAAATACCTCCATTTGGTTGGCGCGTTATGTTCAGAAATCCACAGGCTCGAGCGGTCACGACGGGGCAGACGAAAATTCCAAATAGTATCCGTAAAGTTCTTAGAAACATGTCAAATGTTTTTTATAATCAATCCTCAGGTTGTTTTTACAATATGTAATCGATAATATTTCAACCAGACTGTAGCTTCTTCAATAGGAGAGAGAGAAAATGTCTGCTCCACTCTGTTGGCGCATGCAAAATGCTGCTGGCACCCAGCCATCCAATGACGCGATGTGATCTTTCTCGCTCATTTTTCAAAATAAAAGCCTGAAACTATATCTAAAGACTGTTCACACAATGTGGAAGCCATAGGAAAAGGAATCTGGTTGATATACCTTTAAACGGAGGGAAGGCATGCAATGGAACAGAGAGCTTTCAGGAAAAACAACAATTATTGGCTGGATTTTCCTCGGCAAGGCAGTCATTTGAGAAGCCAAGGCTATTGAGTCTGCCGATAAGAATGCGATGATTGACAGAGTTGAAAGCCTTGTCCAGGTCGATGAAGACGGCTGCACAGTACTTTCTTTTATCGATGGCGGTTATATCGTTTAGGACATTGAGCGTGGCTGAGGTGCACCCATGACCAGCTCGAAAACCAGATTGCATGGTGGAGAAGGTACGGTGGGATTCAAAATGGTCGGTGATCTGTTTGTTATCTTGCCTTTTGAAAATTTTAGAAAGGCAGGGCAGGATGGATTTAGGTCTATAACAGTTTGGGTCTAGAGTGTCTCCCCCTTTGAAGAGGGGGATGACTGTGGCAGCTTTCCAATTTTTAGGGATCTCAGACGATACGAAAGATTGGTTGAATATGCTGTTTATAGTGGTTGCAACGATTTCTGCAGTTAATTTTAGAAAGAGAGGGTTCAAATTGTCTAGCCCAGCTGATTTGTAGGGATCCAGATTTTGCAGCTCTTTCAGAACATCTGTCTTCTGGATTTGGGTGAAGGAGAAGCGGGGGTGGACTTGGGCAAGTTGCTGTGGGGGGTGCAGAGCTGTTGACCGGGGTAGGGGTAGCCAGGTGGAAAGCATGGCCAGCCGTAGAAAAATGCTTATTGAAACTATCGATTATGGTAGATTTATTGGTGGTGACAGTGTTTCCTATGCTTAGTGCAGTGGGCAGCTGGGAAGAGATGTTTTTATTCTCCATGGACTTTACAGTGTCCCATAACTTTTTCGAATTAGTTGTACAGGATGCAAATATCTGTTTGAAAAACCTAGCCTTAGCTTTCCTAACTGACTGAGTATATTGGTTCCTGACATCCCTGAAAAGTTGCATATCGCGGGGGCTATACGATGCAATTGCAGAACGCCACACAATGTTTTTGTGCTGGTCTAGGGCAGTCAAGTCTGGGGTTCTACATTTTTTGAATGGGGCACTCTTATTTAAGATGGTGAGGAGGGCACTTTTGAAGAGCAACCAGGCGTCTTCTACTGTTTTAGGGAGCATTTGACAGTGATGAGGGGTGGTCATTTGACCGTGTACCCATTACGCATGCAGGCAATGAGACAATGATCGCTGAGATCTTGGTTGAAGACAGCAGAGGTGTATTTAGAGGGGAAGTTGGTCAGGATGATATCTAAGAGGGTGCCCATGGTTACGGATTTAGGGTTGTACCTGGTAGGTTCCTTGATAATTTGTGTGAGATTGAGGGCATCTAGTTTATATTGTAGGATGGCCGGGGTGTTTAAAGACTTCTTTGAGATCGGTGTTCCATCCACGGGACAGTTGATCTAATGTAGGCTAATGCGATTAGCATGACGTTGTAAGTAACAACAACATTTTCCAGGACATAAACATATATTGGCAGAAAACTTAAATTATTGTTAATCTAACTGCACTGTCCAATTTACAGTAGCTATTACAGTGAAAGAATACCATGCTATTGTTTGAGGAGAGTGCACAGTTTGAATATGAAAAGTTATTAATAAAAAATGAGGCACATTTGGGCAGTCTTCATACAAAATTTTGAACAGAAATGCAATGGTTCATTGGATCAGTATAAAACTTTGCACATTCACTGCTGTCATCAAGTGGCCAAAATCTAAATTGCAGCTGGGCTGGAATAATACATGATGGCCTTTTCTTGCATTTCAAAGATGATTGTACAAAAAAGAGAATGGTTGGATTTTTCTTGGTATTATCTTTTACCAGATCTATTGTGATATATTCTCCTACATTCCTTTCACATTTACACAAACGTCAAAGTGTTTCCTTTCAAATGGTATCAAGAATATGCAGTTAGATTTGGGTATGTCATTTTAGGTGAACATTTAAAAAAAGAAGCAGATCCTTAAGAGGTTTTAAGCATGTCCCAGTTTAGGTCACCTAACAGTACGAACGAATTCTGAAGATAGATGGGGGCGATCAATTCAGATATGGTGTCCAGGGAACTGCTGGGGGCTGAAGGGGTCTATAACAAGCGGCAACGGTGAGATACTTGTTTCTGGAAAGGTGGATTTTTAAAAGAAGAAGCTTGAATTGTTTGGGCACAGACCTAGATAGTATGACAAAACTCTGTCTCTAGAGGCACCATTTAAGCCAGGTGAGGTCACCGCATGTGTGGGGGGTGGAACAAAAGGACTAGCTAAGGCATATTGAGCAGTGCTGGAGGCTCCAAAATGAAATAAGACAATGATCACTAACCAAAACAGCAGTAGACAAGGCATATTGACATTAGGGAGAGGCAGGTGTGGCCGAGTGATCATAGGGTCTAGTGAGTAGCTATGCGAGCTGGAGATACGGTGATTCAGACAGCTAGCAGGCCGGGGCAACCAGACTAGCAGATGGGCCTGCGGGGGTCAACGCAATGGAAGAGCCTGTAGAAACCCCCTCGGACGGTTACGTCGGCAGACCAGTCGTGATGGAAGGGCGGGGCTCCGTGACGGTAGTAAAAGGGTCCAGGCCAATTGGCAAAAGAGGTATTGTAGCCCAGGAATTGGCTGATGGAATCTCTTCGGCTAGCCGGGAGATGGGCCTAGGTCCAGGCTTGCTCCAGGCTAACTGGTGGTTTCTTTGGGACAGAGGCGTTAGCCAGGAGTAGCCACTCAGATAATAGCTAGCTGCAATGATCCGGTGTAAAGGTTCAGAGCTTGCAGTAGGAATCCGGAGATGTGGTAGAGAAAAGCAGTTCGATATGCTCTGGGTTGATGTTGCACTGTGCAGACTGGCAGGAATTGACCGGGCTGAGATTGGCTGATGTCCGAGTTAACAGTGATGACCGCTAGCAGTGGCTAACTGACTACTAGCTAGTTAGCTTCTGATGGCGTTTCCGGTTCTAAAGTATAAAAAATAGCAGATCCATACCACATTGGGTGAGGCGGGTTGCAGGAGAGTATGTTCAGTCCGTAGATGGAAATTGAGATTAAAAACATTAAAAATATATACGATGAAAACAATATATACACAGGACAGGACAGGACAGGACAGGACAAGACAAGACAAAAACAGACGTCCGACTGCGACGCCATCTTGGAACATGTACTGTATATAGTACTTCAAACAATCACCTAATCAAACCTACATGTACATATTACCTCAATCAATCACCCCAACTGCCTCGTAACCAAGTACACTGACTCAGTACCAGTACTCCTTGTATATACAGTAAACTGTATATGGCCTCATTATTGTTATTTAGTGTTATTTTACTGTGTTACTATTTTATTTTTATTCTGTTGTTCATTTTCTTCCTTTTAACTGCATTGTTGGTTCAAAATTCAAAAGGCACTCGCACATCTGAGATATCTTTGTTGCAGGTGCACGGTAACAGTTGAATAAGATGAGAAAAAATAAGAAACCTGCACACTGCTCTTGCTAGTATCACTGCTCTTTAATAAGCTTTACGTATCGTTCTCAAGGCCTTTGTCAGAGCTTTTTGGTCCAATAGAGAAACCTTATTCAACTGCATTGTTGGGAAGACGCTTGTAAGTAAGCATTTCACAGTAAAGTCTACACTTGTTCTATCCGGCGCAATAAAATAAAAATGTGCCCGCCCCAACTCCTGCACACCCACCCCACCCTCTCTCTCCTCTGCCTTGTCGCTATAAAAATCTCCCAGCATAATCTTATAAACAGAACAGACTCTTCCACTCATTCTTCCCTAAAAATGGAAACAGTGCTGCCGGTTTGATTCAGTTGGAGAGGACTAGTGACTCACTCTGACGTGGAGATCTATTGGCGGCCCCTGGGGACAGCGAGGGGGGGACAGGGGGGTGTAGGGGGACAGGCGGAGGATTACTCCCCCCTCTGTATTCTCTGGGCTGGGTGTTCTCCAGGGGGGTTTGAGTGGAGCTTCTGTCCGGAGAGATGCGAGGTCGGTGTGTCCTGTGACGATGATGCGATGTGACAGAGCACAGCAGAGGAGAAGAAAGAGAGGAAGGCACAAAAAGAAAAAAAATCATTAAGTTAGCACTGTGATATTCAATGCTGCTGGCGCGCAACAATGCACAGGGGATAGATAGGATACATAGGGGCCATGAATCAGTGGCCAGGGATGATGCTACAGATAGTAGGAGGTGGCCTGATGGGGAAGGAGGGGGAATCATCAGGTACTGTAGCTCAGGATTTAGATACAGATACAAGGATTGGCTGAAGTTCAGGCCTGACTTACGTAACAACCTAACACGGGGAAAAAAATGACAAACGGTGGCTGAGAAATATACATCACATTAGATAAAAATGTAAGTCTAAACTTCGTAACAATATTCAACTTGTGTATTCATTAAAAAAAACTAGCGCAGGAGAACTACAAAGGAGGTTTGCCACAAGTGCCACTGTAGTATACATTAGTCCTCTTTCCACTGTGTGCTAAACCTGGTGCTTGAACGTACCGGCAATTGGGTTGGACTAGGCCGAAACGGCATCCCTCACCTCCAAAACAGGGTTCATCCAAACATAATGATGTACTGACTTATCCAAGAACTTGGGCCGTCTAAAAGCACCCTCAAACCCTCAGGGCCAAATCCGCAAGCCCTGGGCTTACACAGGAAGTGTGTCATGCTCAAACTAGCATTTCCAAGAAGTGCATGGAGGCCATTAAAATGTTCTCCTATTGAGCAGATTTGATGAACAAACAGATAATTTTTTAAAGCTTTAATTAACAACAAAATATTATTAAACCAACAGTTGCCAGTTATTCGTTTTTGTTAACCATACCCTACAAAACTCACAAAATGTTCCAATTAGCACAAATGACCGAAATCGCTAATATTGCTAGCTAGCTATTTAGATAACTACAATTTGAATGAAATTGTTAGCTAACTAAATGTTTAGTCAGGAGAACGACATGGGAGGCAGTCCACTAACAGCTTGTTAGCACACAGCAGAGGATGAGCATGATGGACAGAGACAGGGATTTAGCACTAGGAGACCTGTTTTTTATTTATTTTATTGTTTTAAACCTTTATTTAACTAGGCAAGTCAGTTAAGAACAAATTCTTATTTTCAATGACGGCCTAGGAACAGTGGGTTAACTGCCTGTTCAGGGGCAGAACGACAGATTCGTACCGTGTCAGCTCGGGGGTTTGAATTTGCAACCTAGTCCAACGCTCTAACCACTAGGCTACCCTGCCGCCCCTGTTAATCCCTGTTAATCCCTGTTAATTGGCCCAGAAGAGTCATACAACCTAGATAATCTTAGTGACACGACATGTCCTCCTGAGTAACACAGCCTACTCACACACACGCACACTCACCATGCTATGTAAACACACTGGGGAGGATACAAATAAACAAGTACATACAGTATCAGAGGAGGCCCATGCATCCCAAAAATCTGAGGGGGCACAAAGTACATGTGGATGGTTGGGGGGTGCACCTCTCTAGACCACCTTGTCCAGCAGTTGGAGAATTTAGCATTTTTCACACCTGAAATGACTTTTTCCTGCAATCTAGAGCCATACTGTAATCATTAAGCTTAATTCTATGTCAAATGTATGTTTCTTTTTCTGTATTTCTAAGCATACCTCTTGAGCTTTCTGTATCCTGCTGACTGCTAAAAGATTGAAAGGAATGTGAGTCTTATTCAGTACATTTAGTAGTTGCTTGCTTTTCCAACGTCTACCAACCGTCCAGCAGGAATGCCAGCTAAAATAGTTAGACAAGCTAGCTACTCTAACTTGATAGCCTGAAATGGCTTCTTGGTAGCCAGTTCTGAGGTTGGGAGATTGTGGACCTATCTGGTGGCTAGTAGTATTACAGAGAAACACCCAGAAACAAAAAATGAAATGTTTTTTTCCCCCTACAGGACAAATATGATGGGGCACATGCCCCTCTGCCCCCAATGTGCATGACGCCTCTGTACAGTATTTACATTCTGAACGCCTTTTCACATACATAAACTCACCCACTTATGCATACACAGTTCAAAGATGAATATTTTCACACTACGAACAACATTTTTGCAGTGAGCACGTTCATGCACAAACATATGTTTTTGTTACTAGTACTGGCTCTGGGAGCCAGACATACATTTTCTCAATAGCACTTTTCCAATTGCACAAAACATAATTGAATTAGTGCGGTGTGTAATTGTATTGCATTCCACGCTCTATTTAATACTTTTTTTGGAAATACTTTTCTGTTGATAATATGTGTGATCTATAAATATATCTACCCTCACCTTACATTAGAGTCCAGTTAACAGGGGAATTCACAGCTGAGAATCACACATCACATCAGCACAGAGAGAGAGAGGTGGTGGGTGGCTATTCCACAGTGTGTGTATGTGTGCCCTTATGCTTGCATGAAAGAATGTGTGTTTCAGTGTGTGATTGTGTGTGAGTGTGTTGTTTGTTTCTGTATACCAGAATCTTGAAAATGAGAGCAGCTGAGATATTAATTGTGTCAAAACAGGTTTTCATAGTCCAAAAGATGACTTCAATACTGCCAATGGCCAGCAGACAGAAGCAGATAGTAACATTGCTCTCATCCCTCACTGTACATCCCAAACCACCCCTTCACCCCTACAAACTCACTCGAAGGGCCCTCCATTTTCACCTGTTGTTGACGAAACTCCAAGGTTGACTTCCAGAGAGTGGTGAGGGAATCATTAGCCGTATTTGAGGGGATCAAATCAAAACCTTAATGTGTCATGGGTAAATTGTGACTGACTTTGATGTACAAATAATAATGAGTAGTTATTTATGATGCAAGGTTCTTTGCAGATAAGTCAGTCGGCAGTCGCCTGCTCTGTCGGCTACAATGTCGAACAAGCACAATAAACTCATTAACTTCGTGACAATTGTGACTTGAATGATGGAATTCATGATCCGCTTTTAACTTGTTGAGGACGTGGTACCGAAGTGGGGACCACAATCAGCAGAAATGCTCAAGAGCGCCACCATAGAGGTTGATAAACCTCAAACTTTCATTAAAATTTACATACAATATACTGAATTAAAGCTACACTCGTTGTGAATCTATCGACCAAGTCAGATTTGTCAAATGCTTTTCGGGGAAAGCATGAGAAGCTATTATCTGATACCATGCACCCTCAAAATACTGCACCGTCACCTAAAACTACAGATTTTGCGTTAGCCGTCGCAAACGAAAACGCTGAAATAAAATATAAAACATTCATTACCTTTGACAAGCTTCTTTCTTGGCACTCCTAGATGTTCCATAAACATAATTTAGGGTCTTTTTTCGATTAAATCGGTCCATATATAGCCTAGATATCGAGCTACAACTCCGTTGCGAGTAAAGAAAAAAATTAGCATTTCATAACGTAACGTAATTTTTTAAAATTCAAAAAGTCGACGATAAACTTTCACAAAACACTTCGAAATACTTTTGTAATGCAACTTTAGGTATTAGTACACGTTAATAAGCGATAAAATTCCTCAGGAGGCGATGTGAAATGATTAGCTTGTCCGTGGAGAAAATGTTGTCTTGAAAAGGTCGAACCAAAATCTGGGCGGGGACAGTAGGAAAGGAGTTCCCTTGTTTCGGTTAGACCAAGAATCAATTGCGCAACAAATGACGTAACTCTAGACAACCTGTGGAAGCTGTAGCCAATGAAAACTCGGCTCTATGTAATTCTGTTCGCTTTGAACAATTGCCTGTAGTCGCGGAAGAATATATTTTTCCATTTTCAGTGAACAGATTTTCATGCACTATTCGATGAAACGCACGTTCTGTAAATGCCACAGGCGTGATTTAAACAGTTTTGGAAACGTCTGAGTGTTTTCTATCCACACACACTAATCATATGCATATACTATATTCCTGGCATGAATAGCAGGGCACTGAAATGTTGCGCGATTTTTAACAAAAAGCTGCGAAAATCTGCTTGAATTCTGAACTTCCCTAAGAGGTTTTAAAATAAATCAAAAATGAAATGCAAATTAACAAAATACAATGTGATTTTCTTGATTTTTTTTCTTCTAATTTTGTCTGTCATAGTTGAAGTGTACCTATGATGAAAATTACAGGCCTCTCTCATCTTTTTAAGTGGGAGAACCTGCACAATTGGTGGCTGACTAAATACTTTTTTGCCCCACTGTAAATGCATATAAATCAGTCAAGGATATTCGTATTTTAACAAACTTTGATAAACCCTGTCAATACTCAACAAATGAAAGAACATTCATATCGACCACAAGGTGACGCTATAATGGGCACATGCTTATATCTCTTGATCTGTTTGACTCAGAGTGATGAAATTTGTCACACATGCTCATGGATATGAGTCTAGCTAACTCATGCGATATCTCAGACACCACTTGCCTGATCTTGACGAAACTTGGGTGAATGATGGTGTCTTGCCATAGGGATCTGTCATTTACACAATTGCACTGATAGGCCCAAGTGGGAGATATAGTAATTAACATAAATGTGGTAGTCACACACAAAAACAAATAAGATACATGTTTCAAAATTGCCATCTGAATGTAGTATACAACAGTACTTTAAATAGGGTACATTACACTGTTTTCACATTAGGCAATACACTTGAGCTACCCATTAAAGTTCACTGAACATCACATTTCTATAATCCCATGTTTGATCAAAGGTGTGATCGTTGAAGAAATCTTTCACAACATAATAAATCAAAGAAATTGTTTTGAGCATTTGGCCATAAATTCTCATCGACATCGCAGTATATATCCACATTGTTCATGCACCTGGGGAAAATCATTTTGGCATGGCGAATCCAAGGGTGGTACACCCGCGGAGATGAAAATCATCTGTATTGTAATCCACCCATGAAAAACACCTCAAGCAACTTCATTTTGGTCACATGTTTACTGTATAGGGGATGCATTTCTTTCTTTTGGGGACTTTCTGGATTATTTGAGAATTGGTATTGTCTTGATATTGTATTAGTGCACTATAGGAGCTAGAAACATAAGCATTTCGCTGCACCTGCTGTAACATCTGCTAATCAGTGTACATAGCAATACACTTTGTTTTGATTTGTTATAAACAGTACGTCTCTGATCTTGTCAATATCAGATTTTTTTTTTTAATGTGAAGTAAAATCATAATAGTCATCATCATAGTAGTACACTTGAGTATATATCGTACTTATGTTTCTACTTTACAGACATACATTTTGATTATGTAGTTATCCAAATATGTAGTAAACAAACTACAGTGGGGAGAACAAGTATTTGATACACTGCCGATTTTGCAGGTTTTCCTACTTACAAAGCATGTAGAGGTCTGTAATTTTTATCGTAGGTACACTTCAACTGTGAGAGACGGAATCTAAAACAAAAATCCAGAAAATCACATTGTATGATTTTTAAGTAATTAATTTATATGAACTTGTATTTCAATTTATATATTTCACCCAAGTCATAGACTGTTCTCTCTGACACATAGACTATTTACATTGACACCCCCCTACCTACATGATTTTACACTGCTGCAAGTCGTTGTTTATTATCTATGCACTGTCACTTTACACCTACCTACGTGTACAAATTACCTTGACTAACCTGTACCCCCGCACATTGCCTCGGTACCGGTACTCCCTGTATATAGCCTCGTTATTGTTATTTTACTGTGTTACTTTGTATTGTATTTTTTACTTTAGTTTATTTAGTAAATATTTTATTACCTCTATTTCTTGAACTGCATTGTTGGTTAAGGGCTTGTAAGTAAGCATTTCACAGTCTACACCTGTTGAATTCGACACATTTAACAAATATAATTTTATTTGATAGATTGAATTAACATTGTAAAATTAATAATTTAATTATACAAGGCATAAAGCTTAAGTTATAAGGCCATTCTGCCATTATGATAGCATTCATAATCTAAGCATAAAGAGCCTAAGGACAAGACAAAGCATGAACTAATCAGACCTACTCAGGCCTGGGAAGCATTTCATACAACATTATTCCAATGGAAGGATATGAGCAAGAACAACAGACCTTAAATCCATTTATACCAATTCTGACTTCTTCGGATTCAAAATCAATTGTTGACCAATCCAAAGACCAAACAAAAGTTAGTAAAACTAAGATATCCAATCAGATCAAACCAGCCACCATCCTCTAGGAAGGGGGTCACATCTATGTGTGATGACCTGAGGGATTGGGCTGAGTAGGACAATTGCATACAGTGTCGTCAGAGTTTACACTGAACAACTACAAGGGACCACAGAGATCATGCATCCATATAAATGGCATCAGAGTTCTCCTCAGGGGACAAGTTTCAAATAGACACCAAACATGGATGCAATAGTGTTATTCTACACACATTTCTGTAGTCAATTCTCTGTTTACTGTTGCAGAGAGAGAGAGATACATTTTGGCCCCTCAGAGGGGGAAGGGTGTACTGGCCCGTAAATCTTTGTCCCTTGTGTTTTCCTTGCGTTCCTGGACCATTTGCCATGCAGCCCCAGGTGACAGAGAGCACATAGTTTTGGACCGATCCTACAATCATGCACATGTGGTCATGTTTGCTGGGTAGACAGTTGGCACTGTGGTGAGGTACTGTGTTGTGACACAGGACCATAGCTGTTAATCAGAGTGAGAGATGGGTTTAATGGCAGCTGAAAAGAGCCCAAGTTGTGTATTTGCATGTCTACTTAATCAGCATGACCATGTTGACCTCCTGTGTCTTCATGTCCTCCTCACTCTCCCTGTGAAGTCCCTGCTCCTATGCTGTTCCTCTCAATCCCCACCACCCCAAATATTCCTGTAAGGGGTGAGTAACAGGTGGCAGCGAAGTCAGACGCAGGAGAGCAGAACTGGGTAATAACCAGAGAAGTTTAATATACATAATATAGAACCACCGGCATCCAGAATAATAAAGAACGGGTACAAAAAAAACGACTCGCACCAAACAGCAAATGTGCACAAGTACTTAAAACAAACAATACCATACAAAGACATGGGGGGAACAGAGGGTTAAAGGGGAACAGAGGGTTAAATACACAACACGTAATGAGGGAATGAAAACCAGGTGTGTGGGAAAACAAGACAAAACAAATGGAAAATGAAAAATGGATCGGCGATGGCGAGAAGACCGGTGACGTCGGCCGCCGAACACCGCCCGAACAAGGAGAGGAACCGACTTCGGAAGAAGTCGTGACAATTCCATTCTCATTCCCTTGCCCCATTTCCATTCTCTATAATTTTCTTTGTTTTAGTTATATTTGTTGATGGTAGTGTCTGTGTGGAAGCCATTCACTGCATAGTAAAATAATCGCCCCTCTGTTCAGTTCTCCATCTGCTCTTGATCTTGAGCGCTGTAGTGTGCACTTACTGTACAGGGACCAAAAAAGTTATTTAGTCTGCCTGGGAGCAAGACATCCTGGTCCGTGACTGGGCTGGTTTTCTTTTTGTAATCCGTGATTGACTGTAGACCCTGCCACATACCTCTTGTGTCTGAGCCGTTGAATTGCGATTCTACTTTGTCTCTATACTGACGCTTAGCTTGTTTGATTGCCTTGCGGAGGGAATAGCTACACTGTTTGTATTTGGTGCTGCCATCAATCCACGGTTTCTGGTTTGGGAATGTTTTATGGGAACGACATCTTCAACGCACGTTCTAATGAACTCGCTCACCGAATCAGCGTATTCGTCAATGTTGTTGTTTGACGCAATACGAAACATATCCCAGTCCACATGATGGAAGCAGTCTTGGAGCGTGGAATCCCTTAATTTGTTCAGAGCACTTTGAATAGCGTGTAACACAAGAATGCTTATTTTTGCCAGACTGTCCTTGAAAGAGATCATGTCTCAATTTGTTTCATTTTCTCAGTAGCAGATTTAATCTGACCATTTTTGTACCCCCTGTCTTTGCATCTCAGCCATATTTCTGTTGAAATCTGATAGTTTTTTGCAAAAAAAATATGATTGAACAGAATTGGCTTTAGGAAAGTGGGTGACAGCTATCAACCCAAAACAAACTGTTACGATTAGTAGGTTTCCTGTAAAGATCAGCGTATAGAACATTATCCTCACACAAAATCAAAAGGTCAAGGAAACTGATTTGACGTGTGCCAGATTGCATAATAAATCTCAGGTGCTCAGAACAAGAGTTAAGAAAAGCATGGAACAGCTGGACCTGTTTAACGTCACCCCTCCACAAAAAACAAAAGTATAATCAATATACTGTTTCCAAATAATGTTAGGCAAAAAATGAATTTGAGAGAATTGAGAATTTCTCCATGTAGTCCACATACACATTAGAATAGTTAGGAGCCATAGGGGATCCCTTAGCAGTACCCTTCGTCTGGATAAAGACATTGTTTAGAAACATGAAATAATTATGTGTGAGTACTATTTCAGCCAATGTTGTAATGCATTCACTGGAATGTAGTTCATTGGGGTCAAGTTGCAGAAGAAAATGTTCCATGACTTCAATACAGCCCTTGTGTGGAATATTAGTGTATAACGACTCAACACCAAAAGTAACTAACAAAGTATTCTCAGGGAGAGGATCAAGAGATTCAATGATAGAGCTCATACTGCTGGTCAGTGGCGCTTTTAGCATGTAAATCTTGGTGGGGCAAAAAAGAAAAATAGTTGGGTGCAAAGCCACTACACAACACAACACTAAACTATACATTATTTGCACTATAACGGTGACAAACGGTGCCTACAAACAGCCTACATAAAGATGTCCCAACAGCAGTCCCCACATCTTACCACTGTTACACCTGGCTATCAGCGGAGCCTTGTCTGGCAGCGAAACAGTTCATTCAGCCTCATTTACTGCCTTTAAAAAAACATAGCTGATATGGCTAACTTGCTTAAACAAACGTGGTTTCTAATGACAATTGAGATTTACAAACTATGGTAAGCTGATAAGAGGCAATCCGTAATTTTTATTAAGACATTAATGAGCAAGCTAGTACAGACGTGGTCAATATAACTATTTGTTTAGCACTTTTGAAATCTACAGCGACAGAATTCAGAACATGGCCATTTCTTACAATATTCTCCCTGTACTCCAGGTCAGAACTGTAGAATAAATAAAGGTGGCATATAAGAAGACAATGAAAGCTCTTACAATATTCGATGATTACATTTCTCTAAAACAGGTTATAGGCTACAAGTGCACCACCAAGTCAGAACAGTAGGTGAAATTAAGAGGGGTAAATAGACCAAATTATTAGGGTGAGGCATATGGGCTACTAACATCTTACTACACAACATACACTTAGTATTACTTTCTTAGCTATAGTATTATCTCCCTGGCATATTACATCATTTATGCAGCAGCATACAATATATTTTGGCTGTGCTCACTTGAACAGGAAGGTGGCGCAGCTGTCCTTTGTGGGAAAATGTTGTCATTAAAGTCTGGCACTCTCTGGATTTATGGTACTTTCAAACAACTGTGAACTCAAATCATGATGACGTCATTGATCTTCAGGTCTAGGAAGAAGCCAGATTTACAATTCCGAGTCGGATGACCATTTAAAACGTATTTTCCCAGTCGGAGCTAATTTATTCCCGACTTCCCAGTTGTCCTGAGTCAAGTTGTCGCAGTTTCGAGTTAACAGTTGTTTTGAAAGCAGCACAAATCATGCTTCATTGACAGCATGGCCAATGTTGAATGTTTATCATTTTAAACATGGAAAATAACCCCTTAATCCCAGATTTGGGACCACACAGCCACTCCACCAAATAGCAGGCTAGTGATTGCTTTGCAATGCTTGCAGTTAGCCACTGTCACTAATTCCTTCCAGACCACTCATTGTTGAATTTGCGTTTTCCAACTTGTTGTGTAATGTTTATGTCCAATGGCCGACGAGCACCGATACATTTTATCTATAATTTTTCTTCATTATTCTCTCGTCGAATATTGTAAGAGCTTTCATTGTCATGTTTTTCATGTTATCCATTCACGTTTTTTATATGTTCTATTTATATCTGTAAATCAACCAATGACATCAAGTCACACCCAGCCATGATTACAGAAACCTACAGTGGGGAGAACAAGTATTTGATACACTGCCGATGTTGCAGGGTTTCCTACTTACAAAGCATGTAGAGGTCTGTAATTATCATAGGTACACTTCAACTGTGAGAGACGAAATCTAAAACAAAAATCCATAAAATCACATTGTATGATTTTCAAGTAATTCATTTGCATTTTATTGCATGACATAAGTATTTGATACATCAGAAAAGCAGAACTTAAAAATCGGCAGTGTATCAAATACGTGTTCTCCCCACTGTATGTGTCCTTCCAAACTATATATATACTATATAAATTAGTGACCCGCAGTGTTTGTCATTATACCCTGATTAAATGATTGTATCTGAGCTCCTAGAGTGTGAGGCTCTCCGTTTCTTCTTCATACTGTCTGATAAACCACAGCTTTCAGCCAATCTGTATTAAGGGATCAAACCACCCAGTTTATAATGGGGGATAATCTCACCTTTAGCCTCACATTGATTTACCATGTCATACTAACCAGGTCTGTCAGTATAAATATCTGACGAAGGGTCCCACAACGTGAGCGCCTCAGTAGTCCTAATAGTACTTCTGAGCTGGTGAATAGAATGGGACAGTGTCACACGTGTTTGTGGCACTGCTGAAATACTGTGATGATGGTCAGACAGGAGCTGATGACCCAGTAGTTTTCTTTAGCTATCGTGACTGCCTAGGAACTGGTGTGTTGTAGTTCCATGGCACTTCCAGATCACACAGATATTGTCCTTCATAGGGCTCAGGCTCACCAGTTAACAGTCACTTGCACATGCTGGTAAATGGACACAAATCCCCTGGGTAGATTTTTGGCCAATTCTCATGGGACATCTACCAGGAAAATGAATAATGTACACTGAACAAAAATATAAAACGCAGCATGTAAATCCCAGTAATCTTCCATACACACAAAAATCTTAATTCTCTAAAATGTGCACAAATTTGTTAACATCCCTGTTACTGAGCATTTCTCCTTTGCCAAGATAATCCATCCAACTGACAGGTGTGTCATATCAAGAAGCGTATTATACAGCATGATTATTATACAGTGGGTTGTGTTGGGGACAATAAAAGGCCACTCTAAACTGTGCAGTATTATCACACAACACAATGCCACTGATGTCTAAAGTTTTGAGGGAGTGTACAATTGGCATGCTGAATACAGGAATGTCCACCAGAGCTGTTGCCAGACAAATGTAATTTCTACCATAAGCTGCCTCCAACATCGTTTTAGAGAATTTGGCAGTACGTCCAACTGGCCTCACAACCGCAGACCACGTGCATGGTGTCATGTGGGCGAGAGGTTGCTAATGTCAATGTTGTAAACAGAGTGCCCCATGGTGTCAGTGGGATTATGGTATGAGCAGGCATAAACTACTGTGGTGTCCAGCAAGTCAGCCACCAGGGGGAGACTCGTCGAGGCCTGGTGACAGACTGAGTATAGATCACGTATACATCAGTATGCATCATCTGCTGGACGTGCCAGATCTCGCGGGCTCTCTGGACTAATTGGGATGATTGGGAGTTGGTGAGTAATCAAGGGCTGATTGCTCACCAGCTGTACAAGTCCCATAAAGCTGCTGGACCTCGCCAAGGAGGTGTGGGAAACCCAACCGACCCCCTTACGCAGCGTGGTAGAGCATGTGGAGATGATGAGGGAGTGGATGACAGCCATGTGGTCAGTCGTGAGGGAACATATGGAGAAGGCCCAACGCGCCCAAGCCCAGATCAACAATCGGGGAGCCCAGCCCCGAGACTTCCAGGTGGGAGTCAGGGTGTTGGTCTAAATCCCGATGGCCGAAAGTAAGTTCCTGGTAACATGGCACGGACCATACGAGGTGATCGAGAAGCTGGGGCTGGTCAATTACCGCGTACGGCAACCGGGGAGATGAAAACCCCAACAGATTTACCACGTGAACCTGTTGAAGAAGTGGCACGAGAGGACAGCCTTGGCCGTGTTATGGTCGGGACCCAGGATGCCAACGGTACCAGTGGTGGTCCCGAGCAATGAGGACCTCGACCAGAAGCAAGAGCTCAGGGAGTTCGACAATCGAAAACACGGCGGTGTTCTCCGAGAAGCCAGGCCGCACGACCCTCATTAAACACCACATCCGTACCCGGCCCGGAGAAACGGTATGAAAGAGGCCATATTGGAATCTGGAGGCCCGAAGGAAGGCCGTGAAACAGGAATTGGAAGCTATGCTGAGGATGGGGGTCATTGAAGAGTCCCACAGTGCATGGTGCAGCCCCATTGTGTTGGTGCCCAAACCAGACGGTAGCCTTCGCTTCTGTAATGATTTCCAGGGTGTGAACGACATAAGCTTGTTTGACTCCTACCCCATGCCGAGGGTGGACAAGCTCATCGACCGATTGGGAAAGGCCCGGTACATCAGCACACTTGACCTGACCAAAGGATATTGGTAGGTACCGTTGGCAGCCTCCTCCCGGGAGAAGACAGTGTTTTCGACACCAGACGGATTGTATTAGTACCGGGTGCTCCCATTCGGTCTCCACGGAGCCTCGCCCACATTCCAGCGACTGATGAACAAAGTACTTCGACCCCACCAGCAGTACGCAGCGGCCTATTTGGATGATATCATCATCCACATCCACAACTAGGGTTTGAGGAGGTGGAGTACCTGGGGTATTTGATCAGACGGGGGAACGTCAAGCCCCACGAGAGGAAGATTCACGCGGTATGTGACTGGCCCGTTCCACGCACCAAGACACAGGTCAAGTCCTTCCTGGAACTGGCAGGATACTATAGCCGGTTTATCCCCAACTTTGCGGCTATAGCTTCCCCCCTCACCGATCTAACCAGGGCCCGCCTCCTGAAAACAGTGAAATGGACGGACGAGACAGAAGCGGTGTTCAGACGCCTGAAGGAAGCGCTGTGCTCCCATCCAATTCTCGTAATGCCCGATTTCCAAGTGTCGATGTTGGTCCAGACGGATGCATGTTACATGGGACAAGGGGCCGTTCTGTCCCAGGTACACGATGGGGAGGAGCACCCCATCATGTACATCAGCCGAAAGCTGATACCCATAGAGAAAAAATACTCTATTGTTGAGAAAGAACATCTAGCGGTGAAGTGGGACACTCAAGTATCACCTGTTAGGTACCCACTTCACCCAGGTCACGGACCATGCTCCCCTGGTCTGGATGGCCAGGGGAAGGGACACAAACAATCGGGTCACCAGGTGGTTCTTGTCCCTTCAACGCTTCTCTTTTTCTGTTGTTCACAGGGCGAAGCATAGAAACATGGATGCCCTATCGAGAAGGGAGACATACGTCCCCTCCCCGTACAGCAGGTCAGCCACCAGGGGGAGACTCGTCAAGGCCTGGTGACAGACGGAGTATACATCATGAGGCGATGGCTCCATCTGCTGGACGTGCCAGGTCTCGACAGGCTCTCCCAGGGCTGATTGGGAGTTTGTGAATAATCAAGGGCCGATTGCTGATTGCTCACCCGCTGTACAAGTCCCATAAAGGCAGCACACAGGGAAGATACTAGGGGAACAAAGGACACCCCTATAGTTGGGGAGGGTTGCAGAGGTAACAGGAGTGAGTTCAGTGCTTGATCCCCACAGCATACAGCAAGACCCAGAGCCCAGAAGACGGTATCCCGGAGAGGGTCTCATGGGGGAGACCCATTCTTTTCTTTTGAACTATTATTTTAATAAACACCTTCGAAACTGAGCTAATCCTACTCTGTCCGTGTCTGATCTGTGTAAACGTTTTGACACAACCCCCTGGTCTGCCACACTACGGAAAATGAACACAAATCAATTTTATCAATGGTAATTTGAATGCACAGAAATACCGTGACGAGATCTTGAGGCCCATTGTGAGGCCAATTTATTTTAGGTATCTGTGACCAACAGATGCAAATCTGTATTCCCAGTCATGTGAAATCGATAGATTAGGGCCTAATGAATTTATTTCAATTGACTGATTTCCTCATTAACTGCAACTCAGTAAAATCTTTGAAATTCTTGCATGTTGCGTGAACATTTTTGTTAAGTGTCCGCATACTTACGTTTGGTTTGCTTCTAAAATAAGCAACCGTCTGTGTTCCCGAAATAACTTTCTCGAAAAACTAGAATAAAAGACAATATTACTGTTGACTAATTACTTACAAAGGGTGTAAACTTCAGCTTCCGAACACTTGCCTCAAGAAAAACCTTTGCCATATTTCACCCATTCCCTTTGTTCTGGGGCATACAAGTAACGTGGGCGAAATTAAAAGGTAGACCTGGTAGCTCATGAGTTAGTTCTGTTTAAGGGTGCATCTAAATTATCCCAGCTAGAACCATGTGTTTCTTAGAGCTTGGTGAGAGTGTGGTTGTTCTATGGTTATTTTGCTTACAACCTTCAACTTTCTGGGAATGGTGCAGGATAGTTACTTAGCTTTGGAGCATTCTCAGCCAATTTAAAGGGATAGTTCGGGATTACCAATCTAATTCATACCATTTTTATGTCTCTGCATCCAGTATGAAGGAAGTTAGAGGTAATTTTGTGAGCCAAGCTAAATACTGTTAGAGCAATGACTGGAAGTATATGGTATCTACTAGCATGCTAGCAGTTACCATAGACTGCCTGTCATTGTGCTAACTCTATTTAGCAACTTCCTTCAAACTGTACGCGGAGTCATAAAAATGGTACCCACGTGTTAATCTGACTCTGGGGAAGTCCTGAAGTATCCCTTTAAGGAACTTGACAAAAAATACTTTATTTTCTTGGTATTTCGTTAATTTAACAGAATGTTTCCTAAAAGTTTGTACATGGTTACATTTCATTTCAATTTTGGTAATGTTCCAGGAATGTTGTAGAACTGGTTTAACATTGGGAATGTTCTCAAATAATTCAGAGAACTTTATGGGGTAGGAAGCATGAGTTTTTACTCACCCAAGTGTGGTCAAAGACTTAGTAACTTAGTTATAGTCACGATTTGGTTACCTGTAATTACAAACATAGTTATGTTTTGGGGTTATTACATATTTATTAATTTATTTCCCTAATTCTTCTAAACTACCTACAATGCACTATTTATCAACATGATATGGAGAATTTACTCTGTGCTCGGTAGCTAGCTCAGGCAAACCATGTTAGCCACAAGTTAACATGAAATTACATTCCAGACCAGGTGTTGGTGAGGAAGTGTGATGTAAACAAGGAACAGATGGAGCATGTGCAGCCATGCAGCATCCTCATGCTCTTCACAGACTTTGTAGCTATGTTATCTAGTGGGAACCCGTTAAAACGGTCTAAGAATGTTTTTTTTTTAAACATTTACATTTCATTCTCAGCATCAACAAAACACTCTAGCTTCTATCTTGTTAAGTGTGTTCAGGCGTGTTGGCTGCATCCACTAATTGGCCACAGCGAATCTCAATGAGTGCTTGTTTCCTTTGAAATAGGGTCTGTTTGAACATACTAAAATGAACAGCTTTGTATGAGTAAAAATACATGGCATGCTAGCTCCATCCTGGTGGTGCAGTGGACAAATTCCATAGCTGGAGAACAGGAGATTATAGGTTAGAATCTCACTGAAGCTGTGTCACAATAATTGTTTTTATGTGTTTGCATGATTAATGCCTAACACGGAACCCAAACCGGCTGGGTGCGTGCGCCATGGTGCCTACATTTATTTTGTCCCCCTACACCAAACGCGATCACGACACGCAGGTTAAATATCAAAACAAACTCTGAACCAATTACATTAATTTGGGGACAGGTCGAAAAGCATTAAACATTTATGGCAATTTCCTCTAGCTTGGACTTGCTAGCTGATTTGTCCTATTTAGCTAGCTTGCTGTTGATAGCTAATTTGTCCTGGGATATAAACATTGAGTTGTTATTTTACCTGAAATGCACAAGATCCTCTACTCCGACAATTAATCCACACATAAAACGGTCAACCGAATCGTTTCTAGTCATCTCTACTAGGCTTTTTCTTATCTTGACTTTATATTGTGATTGGCAACTTTCATATATTAGGTGCATTACCGCCACTGACCTCGTTCGTCTTTCAGTCACCCACGTGGGTATAACCAATGAGGAGATGGGAGAGACAAGACTTGCTGCATGATCTGCGTCACAAATAGAACTGACTTCTATTTTAGCCCTTGGCAACGCAGACGTTCGTTGGCGCACCCGAGCAGTGTGGGTGCAATAATTGAATAATACACATTTCTAAATGTATTTTGCAACGCGAGCGGTGTAGTCAGCCTGTAACAGCTCCACTATTCGAGTTGCGTAGCCATCAGCTTCCTGTCAATGTGACGTTCTACCTGCTACACAGAGCGCATTGTTTTGAAAGTGGAGAAGAGTCTTTATTCTATTTTCCCCTAATGTACTGTACCATATTTATTGATTATGCGTAAGTACAATAGCGTTGGTCCAGTTTTTCGCAAGTACTCATTAAATTGTTGCTAGTGCACAAGTTGCTTTTGTTTATATTGTGAACAGTCAATGTAGCTAGCTAGCTATAGTTTCTATTAGCTAGTAGCTTCTTGACTTTATAAATATTAGTACCACATCCAATGCTGTATAGTCGAGAGTACATTCAACAAAAATCTGCGTTATTTCTCAATATTTCAATTAATACGATAGAATGAACGTGCACGTCAGCCATTGAGAATTAAACTTCCATGATTCTTGAGCTTGGACGCTGCGGTTGGACGTGATGCAACGTTAGCGCAACACGGGCGGTTTAGCAGCTTTCATTGATTTCAAAGGAAGCATTTCCTCAATGGCTGATGGCAATGCTGGATGACCGATGGCTATAGTGCAGCAGTTCAGTAAGGAAATGAATTTATATGTGTCCTATCTGTAACCCAAAATAACCTAGCAGAGTTATTAAACGTCTTATTGAAACATTCAGTGAAAGTTTTAAGGAAGTTATTCAAAAACTTCCAAATAACCTATCATTTCTTTTTTTCAGAGCATTAATAAAACCTCCCAGGAAAACCTTCAAAGAACCAGAGTAAAACGTTCTCAGAACCTCCCTGAAACGTAAAAACAAATGTTCCCAGAACAGGCAAAATTTTCACTTCTGTTCTCAGAACTCTGTCCCTTCCCTGACAGTACCTAGAACCCTACTCATGTGGCATCAAGACAACATTGGAGGTTGGAATTACCAGGGACTGGGGGACCAAGTCACCATGGAAACAGACAAGAGTTCACTCCACAGAGGAATCTATATTGACTTGAAGGTTTCACTTGGTTTTTCTAAAGGGCACAATGCAGGTGAGACATTTACAATGTTCTAATACAGTGAGAGGCCATGGACTCCTCATTTTAAATCCTAATCATTTCAAATGCTTGTCAGGCTATGATACTTTACAAAGTGAAATCCATTCTGATAATCAATATCACTTTTCCACTGTTGTTTGTGTAAATCAATGTCTATATTGCAGATTATACATTATTGCTCTCGTTGTCTTGGTCTCTCACAAACACTATCTCCCCCATCTCCCTTTCAATCTTTCCCCGTTTCTCTTTCTCTCTCTCCCCTCTCTCTATTTATATTAAGAAATAGCTTAATTGCCACTAACCGTACAGACATGTCTTTTGTCAAAGCCTACTGTAAATGTCAATGTTTGCTTACATTCTGTAGGGTGGTAATGCCATGTCCAGACTATGGTAGATTCTGTAGGGGGGGGGGACCAACTCCATATTATTGCTCATGATTTTGCAATGAGATGTTTGATGAGCAGATGTCCACATACTTTTGGTCATGTAGTGTATCTCTCCGATTTGGTCCTGCCGGACATACTGTACCTACACTTATGCTATGGTCACAAGACGCAGGCCTGCTTATTGTTCCTAGAATTTCTAAGCAAACAGCTAGAGGCAGGGCGTTCTCCTATAGAGCTCCATTTTTATGGAATGATCTGCCAATCCATGTGAAAGACGCAGACTCTGTCTCAACCTTTAAGTCCTTTCTGTAGACTCATCTATTCAGTAGGTCCTATGATTGAGTGTAGTTTGGTCCAGGTGTTCGAAGGTGAATGGCAAGGCACTGGAGTGATGAATCAACCTTCCTGTCTTTGCCTGGCCGGCGCCCCTCTCTCTACTGGGATTTTCTGCCTCTAACACTATTACACGGGGTACATCATGTCTTGCCAGGCTTTTTCGCTATACTTGGCTTGAGTGGGTTGAGTCACTGAGGTTGTCTTCCTGTCCGGTCTTCCACACCCTCGGGCTCGTGTTGTGTGGGAGATCGTTGTAGGCTATACTCAGCCTTGTCTCAGGATAGTAAGTTGGTGGTCTGTTGATATCCCTTTAGTGGTGTGGAGGGCGTGCTTTGGCAAAGTGGGCGGAGTTATATCCTTCCTGGATTGCCCTGTCCGGGGGTATTGTCGGTATTGAAGGCACTCCTGCGTTGTCATGACTGTGGTTAGGGTATTTGTCCTGTTGGAAAGTGAACCTTGGCCCCAGTCTGAGATCCTGAAAGCTCTGGAACAGGTTTTCATCAAGGAGCTCTCTGTATTTTGCTCTGTTCATCTTGCCCTCGATCCTGACTAGTCTCCTAGTCCCTGCCACTGAAAAGCATCCCCACAACATGATGCTGCCACCACCATACTTCAACGTAGGGATGGTGCCAGGTTTCCTCCATACGTGACGCTTGGCATTTAGCCCAAAGTGTTCAATCTTAATTTCCTTAGACCAGAGAATCATGTTTCTCATGGTCTGAGTCTTTAGGTGCCTTTTACTGAGGAGTCGCTTTCGTCTGGCCACTCTACCATAAAGGCCTGATTGATGGAGTGCTGCAGAGATGGGAGAACATTCCAGAAGGACAACCATCTCCACAGTCTAACTCTGGCGCTCTGTCAATGCAACCATCGGGTTCTTTGTCACCTCCCTGACCAAAGCCCCCCCCCCCCCCAATTGATCTGTTTTGGCTGGGCAGCCAGCTCTAGGAAGAGTCTTGGTGGTTCCAAACTTCCACCATTTAAGAATGTTGGAGGCCACTGTTCTTGGGGACATTTAATACTGCAGACATTTTTTGGTACCGTTCCCTAGATTTGTGCCATGACTCCTGTCTCAGAGCTCAATGGACAATTTCTTTGACCTCATGTTTTTTTTTCTCTGACATGCACTGTCAACTGTGGAACGTTATATAAACAGGTGTGTGCTTTTCCAAAATAATTTCCAATCAATTGAACTTACCACAGGTGAACTCCAATCAAGTTGTAGAAACATCTCAAGAATGATCAATGGAAACAGGATGCATCTGAGCTCAATTTCAAACGGTCTGAATACTTATGTAGAGCAAAAAAGTATTTAGTCAGCCACCAATTGTGCAAGTTCTCCCACTTAAAAAGATGAGAGGCCTGTAATTTTCATCATAGGTAGGCCACTCCAGGACCTTGAAATGCTTCTTACGAAGCCACTCCTTTGTTGCCCGGGCAGTGTGTTTGGGATCATTGTCATGCTGAAAGACCCAGCCACGTTTCATCTTCAATGCCCTTGCTGATGGAAGGAGGTTTCCACTCAAAATCTCACGATACATGGCCCCATTCATTCTTTCCTTTACCCGGATCAGTCGTGTAAATAACTTCATTAAAAATCCTACAATGTGATTTTCTGGATTTTTTCCCCCTCATTTTGTCTGTCATAGTTGAAGTGTACCTATGATGAAAATTACAGGCCTCTCATCTTTTTAAGTGGGAGAACTTGCACAATTGGTGGCTGACTGAATATTTTTTGCCCCGCTGTAAATAAGTTTTTTAATTTTTTTATAAATTTGCAAAAATGTCTAAACCTGTTTTTACTGTCATTATGGGCTATTGTGTGTAGATCGATGAGAAAAATAAAAAATGTAATATAATTTTGGAATTAGGCTGTAACGTAGCAAAATGTGGAAAAAGTCAAGGTGTCTGAATACTTTCCGAAAGCAGAGGGGAAAGAAGGACATCTGGAAGTGTCATCCAGGGATCATGGCTCCAAATGGGATAGACAGGTTAGCTGACAACGTCACGAAAACGATGCGCGCAATTCAACTTTGTAGAAGTCTGTGTGTTGTGAGTCTACATGGCTAAATCACTAGCAGAAATGTTAAGAAGCTGCCATGCGGGATTTGTAGGTGGCCAGTTTTATCTTGTTCTTGATATCATGTCTTGTTTTGACTGTCATGTCTATGCTAATATGGCAAAACTTTACTAGCTAGCTAACCAACAGCTAACGGTGTATTTGAGATACAAGTGCTGATTTTGCAGATTTATTTTCAATAAACGTTGGAGACAAAACAGTTTACATGTCAACAATCTGTTTTGCCCCGAAGTTGCGCACATGGCGGTTGTTGCTAAACAACCAACCCGTTTATAACTGTCCACCTTTAAATAATGTACCCCTGCATCAACAGCCAGACTAGAGCGTTCCACTGGGAATAGGTTCCCCCACAGTGCTTCCCAAACCTTTGTGTCGTGACATCTTCCTTTGGCCCTCATGAAAATAATGTTTTCCTGCCACAGCCGACAGCTGTGTGACCCAGTAGAAATGACTGACCTACTGTTTGGCCAATACTGGCTCACATCAACCCATCAACCCCCACGTTCACTTGTTTGCAAGATACCTGTGATGCCATATTATAGCATATGACATTCACACTTGAAGGTTTATCAGAATGTAGTAATTTCCTGTTGGCTTTTTGCCCACTGGATTTGCAGAACGCTTTATTGCTGTCTGGTCATGTGGCCTCATTGTACATGAAGTGAATAAAATAAATAAATGTTCAAGACGTCCCAAGAGAACCAAATACTCTCATTTACTCAGACTTGCAAACTCTAATTTGTCTGCAAGGATTTCTGTAAATGACATGTTCCTGCCCTCTAGTGACCAAATGTATCATCACATTCACAAGAACAGATGTGACTAAAGAAAAGGACTAGGGTGGCCTGCATCTTAGACTAGGTTGAGGAGTGATGTTGCCACTATGGTGCATCGGTTAGGATACAGGAATGATTGAAGACACCGTTTCCATTTCAGGGTATGTATTACCTAACAAATAAAGGCACAGCACCAGGGCACAGGAAGGTATGGGGAAGTATGGAGTGGCTTTTAAGGCTGGTAAGGTTGTGCTAGAACAGGGATGGGCAACTCCAGTCCTCGGGGGCCGGAGTGCTGCTACCCCCCCATCCCTAGCAAACACAGCTGATTTAAAGTAATTGCATTCTATATTGAAGTTCGTGATTAGTTGATTATTGGAGTCCGGTGTGTTAGCTGGAGCAAAAGTGTGACACCAATCAGGCCAGAGGACCGGAATTGAGCATCCTTGTGCTAGGATGTGGTTCTGGAGGGTACAAAAGGGAGATGCAATACATTGGCATATGTGACTGACCAGCGCTATAATACTTCAGGACATTTTTTTTTTCTCAGTGGGATCCTTTCCCTGAATGTAGAGACAAATGTGACATAATTCACACACATCACTTTATTGGAAGTCACATGTAGGCCTACATATTTTTATTTGTATAGTTAATAATATTTCACTATAGATGACAGCCCACAGTAGTCTATAAAATGACGATTATGTGATAATTAAGATGACAATTATACAAGAAAAATCTTCACCCGTGGTGATTTGCTTACCATCCTCAGATTTGAAATAAACTGTTTCTCTTGTGGAGAGTTGCACCAAGCAGTCAACTTCTTCTTACTTTGAAAATAAATCTGAAGCTTGTTCTTTATCCCTTTAGGGTTGGGAAGATACTGAAATACGGTGCATTCAAAAAGTATTCAAATATTTGCTCATTTTTCTTTTAAAAAAACCAACAAGCTTGTTGTTGATCATTGCTAGACATACACTTTCAAATCTTGCCATAGATTATCAAGCCTATTTAAGTCAAACTGAAACTAGGCCACTCAGGAAAATTAAATGTTGTCTTGGTAAGCAACTCTAGTGTATATTTGGCCTTGTGTTTTAGGTAGTTGTTCTGCTGAAAGGTGAATTTGCCTCCCAGTGTCTGTTGGAAAGCAGACTGAACCAAGTTTTCCTCTAGGAGTTTGCATGTGCTTAGGTCTATTCTGTTTATTTTCAGTCCCCCCCCCCCAAAAAAAACTAGTCCTTGCCGATGACAAGCATACCCATAACATGATGCAGCCACCACCATGCTTGAAAACATGAGTGGTACTCAGCGATGTGTTGTGTCGGATTTGCCCCAAACATAACACTTTGTATTTAGGACATAAAGTTAATTTATTTTCCTAAATTTTAGCAGTATTACTTTAGTGCCTTATTGCTAATAGGATGCATGTTTTAGAATATTTTGATTCTGTACAGGCTTTGCTCTTTTCAATCTGTCTTTGTGGAGTAACTACAATGCTGTTGATCCATCCTCAGTTTTCTCTTATCACAGCATTTACATTACATTTACATTTAAGTCATTTAGCAGACGCTCTTATCCAGAGCGACTTACAAATTGGTGCGTTCACCTTATGACATCCAGTGGAACAGCCACTTTACAATAGTGCATCTAAATCTTTTAAGGGGGGTGAGAAGGATTACTTTATCCTATCCTAGGTATTCCTTAAAGAGGTGGGGTTTCAGGTGTCTCCGGAAGGTGGTGATTGACTCCGCTGTCCTGGCGTCGTGAGGGCGTTTGTTCCACCATTGGGGGGCCAGAGCAGCGAACAGTTTTGACTGGGCTGAGCGGGAACTGTACTTCCTCAGTGGTAGGGAGGCGAGCAGGCCAGAGGTGGATGAACGCAGTGCCCTTGTTTGGCTGTAGGGCCTGATCAGAGCCTGGAGGTACTGAGGTGCCGTTCCCCTCACAGCTCCGTAGGCAAGCACCATGGTCTTGTAGCGGATGCGAGCTTCAACTGGAAGCCAGTGGAGAGAGCGGAGGAGCGGGGTGACGTGAGAGAACTTGGGAAGGTTGAACACCAGACGGGCTGCGGCGTTCTGGATGAGTTGTAGGGGTTTAATGGCACAGGCAGGGAGCCCAGCCAACAGCGAGTTGCAGTAATCCAGACGGGAGATGACAAGTGCCTGGATTAGGACCTGCGCCGCTTCCTGTGTGAGGCAGGGTCGTACTCTGCGGATGTTGTAGAGCATGAACCTACAAGAACGGGCCACCGCCTTGATGTTAGTTGAGAACGACAGGGTGTTGTCCAGGATCACGCCAAGGTTCTTAGCGCTCTGGGAGGAGGACACAATGGAGTTGTCAACCGTGATGGCGAGATCATGGAACGGGCAGTCCTTCCCCGGGAGGAAGAGCAGCTCCGTCTTGCCGAGGTTCAGCTTGAGGTGGTGATCCGTCATCCACACTGATATGTCTGCCAGACATGCAGAGATGCGATTCGCCACCTGGTCATCAGAAGGGGGAAAGGAGAAGATTAATTGTGTGTCGTCTGCATAGCAATGATAGGAGAGACCATGTGAGGTTATGACAGAGCCAAGTGACTTGGTGTATAGCGAGAATAGGAGAGGGCCTAGAACAGAGCCCTGGGGGACGCCATTATACTTCGTAAATGTTTTAAAGTCACGTTTGGCCTCATCGTTCCATCCACTCCATCAACTGAGGATGGAATCTCTGGTGACTGGGTGTATTGAAAAAAAAAGTGAAAGGTCTGCTTTATCTACCAATAAGTGCCCTTCTTTGCGAGGTATTGGAAAACCTCCCTGGCCTTTGTGGTTCAAATCAAACATTCTTTGTCACATTTCTACAAGTGTAGACCTTACCATGAAATACTTACTTACAAGCCTTTAACCTATATGTGAAGTGAAGTTATAATAAACAGTGAGTAGCAGCAGTGTACAAAACAAATGGAGGGGGAGGTCAATGTAAGTAGTCCAGGGGCCATTTTGATTAATTGTTCAGCAGTCTTGGGGGTAGAAGCTGTAGCGGAACACCAGCCGACAACTTCCGGTGAAATTGGAGGGCGCGTATTTCAAATAAACAATCGTAATATTAAACATTCATGAATATATAAGAAAGTTGTATCATTTAAAAACTTTAAATCTTGTTAATCTAACTGCATCGTCCAATTTACAATAGGCTTTACAGTGAAAGCATACCATGCAATTGTCTGCGGACGGCGCCCCACATCAACATATTTTTCAACCAGCAAAGGCTTCATAAAATCACAAATAGCAATGAAGTAAATCACTTATTTTTGAAGATCTTCCTCTGTTTGCAATCCCAAGGGTCCTAGCTACAATATGAACGTTTTTTTGTTAGATAAAATCCTTCCTTATATTCCAAAAAGTCTGTTTAGTTGGCGCCATCGATTTCAGTAATCCACTCGTTCAACAAAGGAGTCCAGAAAGCTACCGCTAAACTTCATCCAAACAAGTCAACGACCTTTATATTTAATCCTTAGGTACTCTAAAATTTAAAAACAAACTATAATATTTCATACGGAAAGTAGTATGTTCAATAGGAAAGCAAAATTAGTAAGCGCAACCTCTCCTTCGCGCGCCGAAAGACTGATATTGTTCCGGTGCTCTCTTCACCAAAGTTCAAAATTCTTGCTTGTTTTTCCAAAAACCCTAAATAAAGACTGTCGACATCTAGTGGAAGCCATATGAATTGCAATCTGGGAGACGGAATTACATAGGACCCATAGCTTTCCATTGTAAGAGCCTGGGACCAAAAAAACTAAATAATTCCTGTTGTTTTTTCTTCGGATTTACGCCTGCCATATCAATTCTGTTATTGTCGCTGACATTATTTTAACAGTTTTCTATCCAATGCTACCAATTATATGCATATCCTGGGTTCTGGGCCTGAGTAAAATGCAGTTTACTTTGGGCACATCAGTCAGGTGGAAATTCAGGAAACTAGGCCCTATCCCGAACAAGATTTAGTTTTAAAGGAGCCTTTTGGTCCTAGACTTGGTGCTCTGGTACCGCTTGCCATGCGGAAGCAGATAAAACAGTCTATGACTTGGGTGACTGGAGTCTCTAACAATTTTATGGGCTTTCCTCAAACATTGCCTATTATATAGGTCCTGGACGGCAGGAAGCTTGGCCCCAGTGATGTACTGGGCCTGACTTATGCCGAGCAGTTGCCATACCAGGCGGTGATGCAACCGATCAGGATGCTCTCGATGGTGCAGCTGTAGAACTTTTTGAGGATCTAGGGACCCATGCCAAATCTTTTCAGTCTCCTGAGGGGGAAAAGGTTTTGTCGTGCCCTCTTCATGTCTGACTTAGTATGCTTGGACCATGATAGTTTGTTGGTGATGTGGACACCAAGGAACTTGAAGCACTCAACCTGCTCCACTACCTCCCCGTCGATGTTAATGGGGGCCTATTCGGCCCGCATTTTCCTGTAGTCCACGATCAGCTCCTTTGTCTTTCTCACATTGAGGGAAAGGTTGTTGTCCTAGCACCACACTGTCAGTTCTCTGACCTCCTCCCTATAGGCTGTCTCATCGCTGTGATCACTGTTGTGTCATCAGCAAACTTAATTATGGTGTTGGAGCCGTGTTTGGCCACGCAGTCGTGGTTGAACAGGGAGTACAAGAGGGGACTAAGTACACACACCTGAGGGTCCCCGGTGTTGAGGATCAGCGTGGCAGATGTGTTGTTGCCTACCCCAGGAAGTCCAGGATCCAGTTGCAGAGGGAGGTGTTTAGTCCCAGGGTCCTTAGCTTAGTGATGATCTTCGTGGGCACTGTGATGTTGAACGTTGAGTTGTAGACAATGAACAGCATTCTCATGTAGGTGTTCCTTTTGTCCAGGTGGGAAAGGGCAGTGTGTAGTTCAAGATTGAGTCATCTGTGGATCTGTTGGGGCGGTAATGTGAATTTGACGGGGTCTAGGGTATCCAGGAGGATGCTGTTGATGTGAGCCATGACCAGCCTTTCAAAGCACTTAATGGCTACCAACATGAGTGCTACCGGCAGGTTACCTTCGCTTCCATGGACACAGGGACTATGGTGATCTGCTTGAAACATGTACAGTGGAAGTCGGAAGTTTACATACAACTAGGTTGGAGTCATTAAAACTAGTTTTTCAAGCACTCCACAAATTTCTTGTTAACAAACTATAGTTTTGGCAAATCAGTTAGGACATCTACTTTGTGCATGACACAAGTCATTTTTCCAACAACTGTTTACAGACAGATTATTTCACTTATAGCTCACTATATCACCATTCCAGTGGGTCAGAAGTTTAAATACACTAAGTTGACTGTGTCTTTAAACAGATTGGAAAATTCCAGAAAATGTCATGGCTTTATAAGCTTCTGATAGGCTAATTGACAGCATTTGAGTCATTTGGAGGTGTACTTGTGGATGTATTTCAAGGCCTACCTTCAAACTCAGTGCCTCTTTGCTTGACATCATGTGAAAATCAAAAGAAATCAGCCAGGACCTCAGAAAAAAAATTGGTTCATCCTTGGGAGCAATTTCCAAATGCCTGAAGGCATCTGTACAAACAATAGTACACAAGTATAAACACCATGGGAACACACAGCCGTCATACCGCTCAGGAAGGAGACACATTTTGTCTCCTAGAGATGAACGTACTTTGGTGCGAAAAGTGCAAACCAATCTCAGAACAACAGCAAAGGACCTTGTGAAGATGCTGGGGGAAACAGGTACAAAAGTATCTAGAAATGTGCTCTGGTATGATGAAACAAAAATTTAACTGTTTGGCCATAATGACCATCATTATGTTTGGAGGAAATGGGGGAGGCTTGCAAGCCGAAGAGCACTATCTCAACCGTGAAGCACGGGGGTGGTAGCATCATGTATTGGGGGTTCTTTGCTGTAGGAGGAACTGGTGTACTTCACAAAATAGATGGCATCATGAGGATGGAAATTGTGTGGATATATTGAAGCAACATCTCAAGACATCAGTCAGGAAGTTAAAGCTTGGTCACAAATGGGTCTTCCAAATGGACAATGACCCCAAGCATACTTCCAAAGTTGTGGCAAAAGGGCTTAAGGACAACAAAGTCAAGGTATTGGAGTGGCCATCACAAAGCCCTGACCTCCATCCCATAGAACATTTGTGGGCAGAACTGAAAAAGAGTTATTACTTATTACAACTTATTACAACTTATTGTGGGAAGCTTGTGGAAGGCTAACCAAAATGTTTGACCGAAGTTAAACAATTTAAAGGCAATGCTACCAAATACAGATTGAGTGTATATACACTTCTGACCCACTGGGAATGTGTTGAAAGAAATATAAGCTGAAATAAATAATTCTCTCTACTATTATTCTGACATTTCACATTCTTAAAATAAAGGACGCCATTGAGATTGACCTAAAACAGGGAATTTTTACTCAGATTAAATGTCAGGATTTGTGAAAAACTCAGTTTAACTGCATTTGGCTAAAGTGTATGTAACCAGATTGTGGCACTCCTCATTTCAATAGGATACCTGATGACTAACAATATTTAAAGTTTAGAAGTCAGAACCCATCAGTTGTAAACTTTCATTCATAGGCTAGGTTGTAGCAACCTCATGATGGCTAGTCATGACTTCACTGTTTGAATGTAAAAAATGTGTGATCTCACTTTGTTTACCTAATTAGGTTTATTGTTTACCTAGCTAGCTAGCTACATGTCTTAAGCTAAAGTGTACTGTTAGCTAGCTAACGTTAGCTGGCTGACATTGTTATTCGTATCCCAGAGCAGTTTGCTTTTCTAGTTAGAGCCTAATGTTAGCTTTCTAACATTGAACCTGGTTGGTTAGCTCCCAGCACTCTGTGCCATTGTTAGCTCTGTGTTCATTGTTGTTTAGCTAGCTAATGTTAGCTGTCTGGCTCATTAGTTAACATTATTATTATTTTATATTATTTTTTTGTACTTTTATTGAACTAGGCAAGTCAGTTAAGAACAAATTCTTATTTCCAATGACGGCCTAGGAACAGTGGGTTAACTGCCTGTTCAGGGGCAGAACGACAGATTTGTACCTTGTCAGCTCGGGGGTTTGAACTTGCAACCTTCCAGTTACTAGTCCAACACTCTAACCTACCCTGCCGCCCCATGTTATGTTATGTTACGTATGATCTTACACTTTGTTTACCTTGCTAGGTTCATTGTGTGCCTAGCTAGCTAGCTACATGTCTTAAGCTAAAGTGTACTGTTAGTGTACTGGCGCTGTGTTCATTGTTGTTTAGCTGGGTGGCTGGTTAGCTAACGTTATGTGACGTGTGTACAACACCCGTTGAATATGGCCGGTGTCAGTAAACGTCTGCAAAAAAGCGTAATGAAATTGTTGCCAGAAAGAGCTGGTTAGACTGTTTTCATGTCATTCATAGGTAAACAAATCATCGGCCAGAGCTTCAAGTGTGTGCTCCAAGAGCGAAATGAGATGGGTGGGGCTATGGCTTAAGAGTGTGTGAACGATGCTGAATGGGTGTAGACAAAGAAGAGCTTTTCACTAGATATCAAAACATTCAAAGGCCATTTTCTCAGAAGTGAGTTTAAAAGTTGATCAACTTTCAAAGCAGATTTACTTTCCCATTGTTCCTCAAATGCAGAGAATGATATACCATTTTGTAGCCCCGAGTCTCTACTTTTATCCAATGTAAAAAATATAATAAAAACACAATTTCAAATGTTGCTACATAAGACCAAATCCAAGTGTTAAGTCACATTTGAGTATCATGTTGTAGCCTAAACCTATCGATGTTACATTGAACTGGGTGAATGGAATATGAATGACAGTCATCCAATATGCTGTAATAGAAATAAGGCCATGCTCATGAAAAAATAAATGTGTCCTCCCTCATCATAAACAGCACTGACCGCCACTGGTTTGCAAGGTACTGGATACATTTGTTTTCAGCAACAGTCAGGTATTTTGTTGGGAACTAACATTTTGTTAGGCTTGGGGTGATCAGATATTATGAATGGAGTTAAACACAAAAGTTATTGGCTGAATTTAATGACTGATTTTTATTTATTTTCAAATTTTCTCCACCCCACTTCAGATGAGTATGTCCATGAGTAATACAATTCCATCTCCTGCCATTCCTAGATCCTGTATGTGAATTATAATACAGGTAATGGCAGACTTGTACTTTGGCCACTAGATGTCTGTATTCTGCTTCTAATTCAGTGGTAGGCTTTGTGCAACAAAAGGGGATGACATTATTAGTTATCCTTTGTGACATCACAGAAGTCTGAGACACTTCAGTTGACACAGTGGCAGTATTTCATTGACATGTTTTCCCCACACCAACAAGGTAGGTTTTTAGGGAATTCTCAATATGGACCCATGTTGGTAGATAATCAATTCTCTCCATACTTGATCACCATTCTGCACACTTCCTGCTTTCATTAGCTCAGGCTAAAATAAATTAATATTTTCAGGGACACATCCCTCCACCCCCTCCCCAGGAATGGCATTGCCCAGCTTGCAGCACTATGTGGACAGGTTGATGTTTGAGGGCCAGTGTGCAGACTGTGCTTTGGTGAACGTCAGTACCCGCAGGGTGATGGCGGCCACTCCAGGGGGATCACTGGAACATCTGACCCGGCGTGAGATTAGGAGGATACTGGCCAGGAAGAGAGAGGCCATCCAGACCCAGGGAGTGAGCCTGGGGGGGCTGCGCTGTGCCCTGGTGAGGGACAACATGGTCACCCCAGGGGAGAGGTCAATGGACCTGCGCACCAAGCACAGGCCCAGCCGGGGTGTGGCCGTGCGCCGGACACGCCATCTCCTCCTGGTGCTCCTCGGCAACAGGGGGATCAGCAGCGGATTCCTCAATCACAAGGCCTATCAGATGGCTGCATGCCTTCGCAAGGCAGGATCATCACAACTTGCTTGAATTTACTGCTTACCTGAACTCTTGCTTGGGAGGATATTCCTGTGTCATGGACAGTATGGGATATTTGACGGAGTAAACTGAGTTGAAACTGTCTACACTGTGTCCTGTAGTTAGTGACATATTTGTGCTTCTTTAATTGTGTAGTGACCTAGAATACAGTGACCTAGTATGCAAGACAAGTACACACGAGTCTGAATGGCCAGGTCCCACATTGTCATTACAGTATTACATGGTCAGCCACAGACCAGGATAAACAGGCAATGTGACAATAACTGACAAAAAGACAGTTAAAAAGTTAAGTGTCAGACACTCAGTTTAACAAGTAGTAGGCTAAGTATGCCTGCTGCTTGGAATACTAGACACCAATAGCAGAGTAAATACGTACCATGTCAAGAATCTTGGAGAAATGGTCACACATTGCGTTCATAACTTGCATAATAGCATAACCTGAGTCTAAGGTCTATAATATACCTTCAGAACAGAATGTATTAGAGACGTGAACAATTAAGGAAGAAATGTGACTCGTGCATGCAGTGCCTGAAATTAACATCAGGTAGAAGAAATAAAAAAGGGCATATGCTCAAAATATGACTTCAGCCCATAGTGTTTGACAAGGTGTTTGTCTACATTGGAGTGCACTTAAAAGTAACCAGCTACCGCAGGCTGACACTGTACTGGTTATTGAACTTAATTGCGTTGAACTATCCTCCCCACATTGTCTGATACTACTGCGCTGTTGGAACTAGGAACACAAGCATTTTGCTACACCCACAATAATATATTCTAAATCAAATCAAATGTATTTATATAGCCCTTCGTACATCAGCTGATATCTCAAAGTGCTGTACAGAAATCCAGCCTAAAACCCCAAATAGCAAGCAATGCAGGTCTTGAAGCACATTGGCTAGGAAAAACTCCCTAGAAAGGCCGAAACCTAGAGAGGAACCAGGCTATGAGGGGTGGCCAGTCCTCTTCTGGCTGTGCCGGGTGGAGATTATAACAGAACATGGCCAAGATGTTCAAATGTTCATAAATGACCAGCATGGTCAAATAGTAGGTCTGGGGCAGGTAGCACGTCCGGTGAACAGGTCAGGATTCCATAGCCACAGGCAGAACAATTGAAACTGGAGCAGCAGCACGGCCAGGTGGACTGGGGACAGCAAGGAGTCATCATGCCAGGTGGTCCTGAGGTATGGTCCTAGGGCTCAGGTCCTCCGAGAGAGAAAGAAAGAGAGAATTAGAGAGAGCATACTTAAATGCACACAGGACACCGGATAAGACAGGAGAAATAATCCAGATATAACAGACTGACCCTAGCCCCCCGACCCAAACTATTGCAGCATAAATACTGGAGGCTGAGACAGGAGGGGTCAGGAGACACTGTGGCCCCATCCGATGATACCCCGGACAGGGCCAAACAGGAAGGATATAACCCCACCCACTTCACCAAAGCACAGCCCCCACACCACTAGAGGGATATCTTCAACCATCAACTCACCATTCTGAGTCAAGGCCGAGTATAGCCCACAAAGATCTCTGCCACGGCACAACCAAAAAGGGGGGCGCCAACCCAGACAGGAAGATCACATCAGTGATCTGTGTATGTGTATAATAAAATTAGATTTGATAAATTCACACACTTCTATTGGAAAGTTCAGTTATGAAAAACCTGTTTGGGTACTCACATGAACATGGGTGTAGTTGGCTATAGCTGACTGGAGCTCCAGATGTGCGAGTACACACTTCAAGGTACTATTTAAGCACAGTAGGCTCCCACACTTAGGAGTTTATAGAGACAAGCCATCACTGTTCACTTATATATTTTTTTATACATTTTCTGCCAGTTGATTATATATTTTGTCAGTGATGTTACAGTATATGGCTCTTTGAAATAATTTAATACCATTGTTTAGTGTCATGCAAAATGTAGGTTGTTTTCCAGCCAGCTAAAGAAAAAATAGGGCACATCTGTTTTGACTCAAAGTTTTCACATACAGTACTGTAGGCCTAAACACACACACACACACGCTAGGGATTAACTGATTCCCATAACTAAGCATTATAGTAAAGTGGATTATTAACAATGCTATTCTGCTCAAGAAGCAGGACTGCACTGCAGTTACCACCATAACTTCTCTACACAAACAATCAGAGCACAGAATGACCATGGCTGGCCTGCCTTATTTTCCTGACTGTAGCTCTGGCGTCAGAGGGGGAGTTTACAAGGGGGCCCACGGAGCACCCCTGTCTATCTGGGATGGAGCAACAGAGAGGCCGCCTCCTCACCAGCCCCTTCCTTTCCCACAGTCAACAGGAAGACTGAGCTGAGTCAGAGCGGAGACCAGACAGAGAGGACCCAAACGCTCAGGAGAAGGAGGACGTCTCAAAAGCTTCCAATCCAGCACAAAAAAAACGATAAGTCTGAAAGAAGGAATGAACATAAGGAGTAAGAATCACAGAGAGGTGGAGAAACTCCAGTTAACGTCTCCACACAACGTCGAGGTGGAGAAATCAGACAAGAAAAGTTCCAAATACAGGGAGGGGGAGCTTCCAATGCAAACTACAAAGGAAAAGCAGAGGTCGTCTAGTATGGCTGGGCAAGTATCCAAGAGCTCAGCACAGCGACTTAGCCGAGACCTGACCTGTTCTATCTGCCTGGACCTCTTCAAGCAGCCTGTCTCCCTGCCCTGCGACCACACCTTCTGCCAGGCATGTATCGCTGGCTACTGGACGGGCCCCAGAGGCCAGGTCCAGGGGGGGTCCGGATCCTGTCCCCAGTGCAGGAAGGTCTTCCCTGGCCAGAGCTACCGACCCAACCGCATCGTGGGTAACATAGTGGAGAGCTACTGCCAGGGCCTGGAGGAGAGAGAGGGGCTGCTGGGGGACATGGGCGTACCAGAGAGGAGCCTTGCTCCTGCCCCGTGCTGTGGCCGGCACCGAGAGGAGCTGAAGCTCTACTGTGAGGAGGACCAAGAGCTGTTGTGTCTGGTGTGTGGACTCTCTCAGGAGCACCGGAACCACAACATGGTGTGTGTCCATGAGGCACAGCAGAGATACAGGGTAAGTCCAAATTCTATTTGACTTCTGTTGCCTTGTTACACTCTTACATTTTTCAAAGAATGCTAGTAAAAGGCTTAGCTCAGAGTTAAAAAACAACTAAACCAAGGGTTCCAGTTGCAGGGGAAATTGAAGACAGGTGGTGCTATGGACTGAGCAGTAGAATTTTGCTTGGGAGGAATTGAAGCAATAAAAGTTGATTTGATCAAATGTTGCACAAAAAAAACAAAGTGACTTGACATCAACAACTACAATGTCAATGACTTCTCATTATTCTCCCCACATTCTCTTGTTAAGAGTTGCATCCGGATTGTTTCCCATAACATTCATATTCCAGCCCCACTCCAACAGCAGATTACTGTATTTACTGTAAGGCCTGGTGTAGAGAACAGAAGCCTGATGCCGACTTTGAATCATGTTGCTACTTTATTCTGGCCATGCAGGCGTCTCTCAGCAGTTCCATGGACTCTCTGAAAGGGGAGCTGAACACAGCCCTGCAGTGTGAAAGAGAGACTGAGGACGAGGTCAAGAAGCTCAAGGTGAAACGCTCAAGTATCTACAGCTTGTAACAATCTGTACATTGCACATAAACCTTGAGTGTCTCATAAACCTTGACCCTCTTGAACTAACTGCCATTGCTAATGAGCCCCCCTAAAACCACACACTCTTTCTGTCCCCCCAGGAGCACACGGCAGACCTGAAGCAGCGCATCGAGGCCCAGTTCAGCGACCTGCACCAGTTTCTGTACCAGGAAGAGAAGCTGCTGCAGGTGAAGCTGAAGACAGAGGAGCGCAGGGAGCTGATCAGGCTGGACGAACACAAGGCCCTGCTCTGTGTGGAGGTCTGCCGTCTGCAGAGGGCCCTGAATGAGATCGAGGACAAGCTGAGGGAACAGGACCCCTTTACATTGCTGCGGGTGAGAGACAGGGTCATTCTAGGCTGGTGGAATTTCACATGAGAAGTAACTCAATGAGCCTCCTTGACGGGGGAATGTGAAAAATATGTGTTTCACAATGAAACATTTTAGGTTAGATTTTATGTTATTTTGCTTGTGCTGTTTGAAAATGATGTACTGGATGGGAGGACAAAACTAGCTTGCACACTTCTAGACATTAACATTGCTGTAATAAGTTAGTAAGTAACCATTCTAGGCATTCTACAGGAAGGTCTTTCTGATAGCAATGAGTAGAATAGTACTTCATTGATCCCAACTTGGGAAATTCACTCAGCATTATCCTTGATAAGGACAAGACCCTTATCAATGACAAACACATACAATACACACAATGACCCTCCAGAGTGCAGGGAGGGACCCTTCAGGGTGGAGCACAGGCAGGATGTGGGCCCATGACCTCACTCCTGGTCAATGGTGAGGATAAGGAGATTATAGGGAAAGCAGGCTCAGACCCAGGGACTTTCCCCCAACCACTGGGAGATCCCACAGGGCCGGGATAGCGTGAGCTCAGACACTGATGTCATGTGGAAAACAGCTTTCTCTCATTTTACCCACTGCCAAAACTAATCAGCACACTCTCCCCTCTGTTTTTCCTGTCTCGTCCCAGAATATCAAGACCCTGGTCCAGAGGTGAGTGCGTGATGGGATGTGGGACGTTTTAGATTATTATTCCATAATGGAGTTTTCATGTTTCTAATATGTATTGTCTGAAGCTTGTGTTGCCTTTGGCAGGCCGACTCCCAAGTTTGAAAAGCCTACTCTCACGGCCCCCAGCCTGTGTGAGGGTCGGTTCGCAGGGCCCCTGCAGTACCGAGTGTGGAAATCACTGAAAGGAAGCATCTACCCAGGTACTGTAAGGCATTAACCTTTAGAGTGGAGGCTTGCTGAGGGGAGGAAGGCTTATAATAATGGTTGTTATGGAGTCAATGGAATGGTATCAATCACATGGAAGCCACGTTTGATACCATTCCAATGACTCCATTCCAGCTATTATTATGAGCTGTCCTCCCCTCAGCTGCCTCCACTAAACCTTTAGTAGAGTGACTGACAATTACAGCACCCAGGAGCAATAATTCAGGAGCTTTCAGCAACTATTTTTCCTCTGCAACATACATGAATTGCCCAGAATTGACTACTTGACAGTTGTTTTGTTATTTAAAATGGAAAGTTGAAACTGCTACTGAGAATTATACTGTGTTCACATTGTCAAATCAAATCAAATTTTATTTGTCACATACACATGGTTAGCAGATGTTAATGCGAGTGTAGCGAAATGCTTGTGCTTCTAGTTTTAATTTTAATTTTACCTTTATTTAACCAGGCAAGTCAGTTAAGAACACATTCTTATTTTCAATGACGGCCTGGGAACAGTGGGTTAACTGCCTGTTCAGGGGCAGAACGACAGATTTGTACCTTGTCAGCTCGGGGGTTTGAACTCACAACCTTCCGGTTACTAGTCCAACGCTCTAACCACTAGGCTACGCTGCCTTCGTTCCGACAATGCAGTAATAACCAATGAGTAATCTAACCTAACAATTCCACAACTAATACCTTATACACACAAGTGTAAAGGGATAAAGAATATGTACATAAAGATATATGAATGAGTGATGGTACAGAATGATGGTATAGGCAAGATGCAGTAGATGGTATAGAGTACAGTATATACATATGAGATGAGTAATGTAGGGTATGTAAACATTATATTAAGTGACATTGTTTAAAGTGGCTAGTGATACAATTTTTTACATCAATTCCCATCAATTTCCATTATTAAAGTGGCTGGAGTTGAGTCAGTATGTTGGCAGCAGCCACTCAATGTTAGTGGTGGCTGTTTAACAGTCTGATGGCCTTGAGATAGAAGCTGTTTTTCAGTCTCTCGGTCCCTGCTTTGATACACCTGTACTGACCTCGCCTTCTGGATGATAGCAGGGTGAACAGGCAGTGGCTGTTCAACCACCCGGTTGTTGTCCTTGATGATCTTTATGGCCTTCCTGTGACATCGGGTGGTGTAGCTGTCCTGGAGGGCAGGTAGTTTGCCCCCGGTGATGCGTTGTGCAGACCTCACTACCCTCTGGAGAGCCTTACGGTTGTGGGCGGAGAGCCTTACGGTTGTAATGCCATGTGTCATGGCATGTAAAATCATGCAATACCTAACTTGACCAACTAATTTTCCCTTATTCTCAGTTCCGGCCGCCATCACCTTGAATTCAAGCACGGCCAACCCCTGGCTTAGCCTGACCTCCTCCCTCACCTGTGTCCGCTACCAGACCTTCAACCACTCTGTCCAGGACAACCCCAACCGCTTCAATGCTGCATTGTCCCTGTTGGGCAGTCAGGGCTTCACCTACGGCCGCCACTACTGGGAGATAGAGGTCTACAGCAGCACTGTGTGGACCGTGGGTGTGGCTAGAGAAACTGTATCGAGGAAGGGAGTAATCAAAGCCTTGCCGGCCAATGGCTTTTGGACCCTGTCCCTGTCCTATGGAATACAATACATGGCCTGTACATCGCCCCCTACTGTGCTTTCACTGGAGGAGCCTCTGGCTAGGATAGGGGTATATCTGGATTATAAGAGGGGTCTGGTGTCTTTCTACAATGCAGAGAGCATGACACATCTCTATACATTCCATGAAACCTTCACAGAGACGTTGTACCCCTACTTCAATCTGGGATTCCTGGATAAAGTGCATGAGAATGAGCCCCTCAAAGTTTTCCTTCCCAAAATCTGACAGATGCGGCACTTATCTATTCCCCACAAAGCCTGAGGCCATCCTTACACTGGTGTGGTGCTAAAATACCTTCAGAATCTAACTGTTAGATTATAAGCTATATATATTATATAATATTATATATATTATATATAGCTATTATATTGTTTGAGATGTTAGAGAGAGTAAGCAGGCCAACTGTAAATAATACATTTTTCAAATGTAATCTTGATGTGGGCCAGAGCTTCACCATCAAGGTTTGTTAAATGTATGCGCAATAACCTTTTGCAATATTACAGTGTAAATTGTACGTGACTGGCGTAAACAGAATGATGAATACAAAATTGCCTTATCGTGTACAATGTAAAGGCAGTTCAATATTTTGGGCCAACTATTTTAATAAGTAATCTTCAATGCATAATAATAATCTTTTAGTGAATTGTGGATATCATCAGTATTTCAAACATTCACCTCACAATACTGTACCATTCAAAATAAATAAGAATTTGTTTTGTGTCTCTGTGTTGAAATAGAACCTGATATTTGATCTGGATAGTCTCAGCACAAACAGTAACAGGCATAAACACACTTCTGCATGGTGGATTTGTGCATATCAGAGCACAGGAAAGAGGAATATCATTAAGAGGTCATTTGAAAAGAGTTTTCTGTGTGGTTGTGTCAGTCTTTCTTCCTGTGATCCTTTTGGTTTAGCCTACAGTACATTGAACCGAGCTGAGTAATGCGTCAAAAATATTGGAGTAAAATTGATGGACCATTTCCAAGAAATCCCTGACTAATCAAGAAAGAGAGGGAGAGAGCGAGCGAGCAGTTTAAACCTGCACAGTGATTTTTTGTGTGTGTACCATTAGCAGTAGCACTTTGAGGAAAACATTCTCATTCCACCATGCAGGCTGATACAATCCACACACATCAGGAGTGGTGCCGTGTGACTCAGTTGTTAGAGCATGCCGCTAGCAACACCAGGGTTGTGGGTTCGATTCTCACAGGGGATCAGTATGAAAATGTGTCTTGAGTATTTGGACAAATTCACTTTTCAGTGAATTAAAGTAGTATTTTTTGGTCCCATATTCCTAGCACGCAATGAATGCATCAAGCTTGTGATGCATTTGCAGTTTATTTTAGTTGTGTTTCAGATTATTTTGTGTCCAATAGAAATGAATGGTAAATAACGTATTGTGTCATTTTGAAGTGCCTTTCATTGTAAATAAAAACATAATCTGTTTCATAACACTTCTACATTAATGTGGATGCTACCATGATTACTGATAACCATGAATAATGATGAGTGAGAAAATGAAAGAGTGATAAATATCAAACCCTCCAAAAAATGTTAACCTCCCCTGTTATTGGTAATAGTGAGAAGGTAGCATGTTTTGGGGGTATAATCTTTGTGCCTCTGTAACTTTCACACTCATTATTTCGGATTGATTCAGGATAATCCATAATCATGATAGCATCGACATTAGAAGTGCTTGTAAACATATTCTATTCTTATTCACAATAACAGTGACTCCAAAATGACACAATACATTATTTACCATTCATTTCTATTAGGCACAAAATAATCTGAAACACAACCAAAGCAAACTACAAATGCATCCAACAAGTTTGTAGAGTCACAAGCTTGATGTAGTAATTGTGCGCTAGGAATATGGGACCAAATAATACAATGTTTGACTACTTTAATATGTTATAAGTGAATTTGTCCAAATACTTATGACACCTTCAAATGGGGGGACTAGATACATTAAGTGCTTAAATTTTTAAACGGTAAAAGAGATATTTATGAAAATACCCTCAAATAAAAGGTGACATTCTGAACTGTCACCTCATGTATAACATTTGGTCTTAAATCCAAAATGGAGTGTAGAGCCAAATGAAATGTTTTAGCTTCACTGTCCAAATAAATACAGTTGAAGTCGGAAGTAAACCAAAAACCACATACACCTTAGCCAATGTCACGCCCTGGCCATAGAGAGGCTTTTTATGCAGCTGTCTATCGTTGTCTCTGATTGAGAACCATACTTAGGTACCCTTTTCCCCCACCTGTTTTGTGGGAAGTTAACTTTGACTTTGTTCAGGGCACATAGCCCAAAGCGTCACGGTTTTGTTCTTTGTTTTGTCGGTGTCATTTTTAATAAAAATAAAATGTACGCTTACCATGCTGCACCTTGATCCAGTCCTTCAGCCAGCCGTGACATTTAATCCAAGTAAAAACTCACTATTTTAGGTCAGTTAGGATCACCACTTTATTTTAATAATGAAATGTCAGAATAATAGTAGAGAGTGATTTATTTCAGCTTTTATTTCTTTCATCCAATTCCCAGCGGGTCAGAAGTTTACATACACTCAATTAGTATTTGGTAGCATTGCCTTCAAAATGATTTAACTTTGTCATGACTTCCGCCGAAGCCGGGCCCTCTCCTTGTTCGGGCGGGGTTTGGCGGTTGACGTCACCGGTCTTCTACCCATCGACGCTCCACTTTTCATTTTCCATTTGTTTTGTCTTGGTTTTCCGCACACCTGGTTCACATTCCCTCATCTGACTAAATGTATTTTACCCTCTGTTGCCCCCATATCTGTGTGTGGAATAGTTTTTTATGTTACGTGTGGTTCGCGCCGGGTATGTGTTTGACCCGTGTGTTTTACATTTACATTACATTTAAGTCATTTAGCAGACGCTCTTATCCAGAGCGACTTACAAATTGGTGCGTTCACCTTAAGACATCCAGTGGAACAGCCACTTTACAATAGTGCATCTAAATCTTTTAAGGGGGGTGAGAAGGATTACTTTATCCTATCCTAGGTATTCCTGAAAGAGGTGGGGTTTCAGGTGTCTCCGGAAGGTGGTGATTGACTCCGCTGTCCTGGCGTCGTGAGGGAGTTTGTTCCACCATTGGGGGGCCAGAGCAGCGAACAGTTTTGACTGGGCTGCGCGGGAACTGTACTTCCTCAGTGGTAGGGAGGCGAGAAGGCCAGAGGTGGATGAACGCAGTGGCCTTGTTTGGGTGTAGGGCCTGATCAGAGCCTGGAGGTACTGAGGTGCCGTTCCCCTCACAGCTCCGTAGGCAAGCACCATGGTCTTGTAGCGGATGCGAGCTTCAACTGGAAGCCAGTGGAGAGAGCGGAGGAGCGGGGTGACGTGAGAGAACTTGGGAAGGTTGAACACCAGACGGGCTGCGGCGTTCTGGATGAGTTGTAGGGGTTTAATGGCACAAGCAGGGAGCCCAGCCAACAGCGAGTTGCAGTAATCCAGACGGGAGATGACAAGTGCCTGGATTAGGACCTGCGCTGCTTCCTGTGTGAGGCAGGGTCGTACTCTGCGGATGTTGTAGAGCATGAACCTACAAGAACGGGCCACCGCCTTGATGTTAGTTGAGAACGACAAGGTGTTGTCCAGGATCACGCCAAGGTTCTTAGCGCTCTGGGAGGAGGACACAATGGAGTTGTCAACCGTGATGGCGAGATCACGGAACGGGCAGTCCTTCCCCGGGAGGAAGAGCAGCTCCGTCTTGCCGAGGTTCAGCTTGAGGTGGTGATCCGTCATCCACACTGATATGTCTGCCAGACATGCAGAGATGCGATTCGCCACCTGGTCATCAGAAGGGGAAAGGAGAAGATTAATTGTGTGTCGTCTGCATAGCAATGATAGGAGAGACCATGTGAGGTTATGACAGAGCCAAGTGACTTGGTGTATAGCGAGAATAGGAGAGGGCCTAGAACAGAGCCCTGGGGGACGCCAGTGGTGAGAGCGCGTGGTGAGGAGACAGATTCTCGCCACGCCACCTGGTAGGAGCGACCTGTCAGGTAGGACGCAATCCAAGCGTGGGCCGCGCCGGAGATGCCCAACTCGGAGAGGGTGGAGAGGAGGATCTGATGGTTCACAGTATCGAAGGCAGCCGATAGGTCTAGAAGGATGAGAGCAGAGGAGAGAGAGTTAGCTTTAGCAGTGCGGAGGGCCTCCGTGATACAGAGAAGAGCAGTCTCAGTTGAATGACTAGTCTTGAAACCTGACTGATTTGGATCAAGAAGGTCATTCTGAGGGAGATAGCGGGAGAGCTGGCCAAGGACGGCACGTTCAAGAGTTTTGGAGAGAAAAGAAAGAAGGGATACTGGTCTGTAGTTGTTGACATCGGAGGGATCGAGTGTAGGTTTTTTCAGAAGGGGTGCAACTCTCGCTCTCTTGAAGACAGAAGGGACGTAGCCAGCGGTCAGGGATGAGTTGATGAGCGAGGTGAGGTAAGGGAGAAGGTCTCCGGAAATGGTCTGGAGAAGAGGAGGGAATAGGGTCAAGCGGGCAGGTTGTTGGGCGGCCGGCCGTCACAAGACGCAAGATTTCATCTGGAGAGAGAGGGGAGAAAGAGGTCAGAGCACAGGGTAGGGCAGTGTGAGCAGAACCAGCGGTGCCGTTTGACTTAGCAAACGAGGATCGGATGTCGTCGACCTTCTTTTCAAAATGGTTGACGAAGTCATCTGCAGAGAGGGAGGAGGGGGGGAGGAGGATTCAGGAGGGAGGAGAAGGTGGCAAAGAGCTTCCTAGGGTTAGAGGCAGATGCTTGGACTTTAGAGTGGTAGAAAGTGGCTTTAGCAGCAGAGACAGAAGAGGAAAATGTAGAGAGGAGGGAGTGAAAGGATGCCAGGTCCGCAGGGAGGCGAGTTTTCCTCCATTTCCGCTCGGCTGCCCGGAGCCCTGTTCTGTGAGCTCGCAATGAGTCGTCGAGCCACGGAGCAGGAGGGGAGGACCGAGCCGGCCTGGAGGATAGGGGACATAGAGAATCAAGGGATGCAGAAAGGGAGGAGAGGAGGGTTGAGGAGGCAGAATCAGGAGATAGGTTGGAGAAGGTTTGAGCAGAGGGAAGAGATGATAGGATGGAAGAGGAGAGAGTAGCGGGGAGAGAGAGCGAAGATTGGGACGGCGCGATACCATCCGAGTAGGGGCAGTGTGGGAAGTGTTGGATGAGAGCAAGAGGGAAAAGGATACAAGGTAGTGGTCGGAGACTTGGAGGGGAGTTGCAGTGAGGTTAGTGGAAGAACAGCATCTAGTAAAGATGAGGTCGAGCGTATTGCCTGCCTTGTGAGTAGAGGGGGAAGGTGAGAGGGTGAGGTCAAAAGAGGAGAGGAGTGGAAAGAAGGAGGCAGAGAGGAATGAGTCAAAGGTAGACGTGGGGAGGTTAAAGTCGCCCAGAACTGTGAGAGGTGAGCCATCCTCAGGAAAGGAGCTTATCAAGGCATCAAGCTCATTGATGAACTCTCCGAGGGAACCTGGAGGGCGATAAATGATAAGGATGTTAAGCTTGAAAGGGCTGGTAACTGTGACAGCATGGAATTCAAAGGAGGCGATAGACAGATGGGTAAGGGGAGAAAGAGAGAATGACCACTTGGGAGAGATGAGGATCCCGGTGCCACCACCCCGCTGACCAGAAGCTCTCGGGGTGTGCGCGAGAACACGTGGGCGGACGAAGAGAGAGCAGTAGGAGTAGCAGTGTTATCTGTGGTGATCCATGTTTCCGTCAGTGCCAAGAAGTCGAGGGACTGGAGGGAGGCATAGGCTGAGATGAACTCTGCCTTGTTGGCCGCAGATCGGCAGTTCCAGAGGCTACCGGAGACCTGGAACTCCACGTGGGTCGTGCGCGCTGGGACCACCAGATTAGAGTGGCCGCGGCCACGCGGTGTGGAGCGTTTGTATGGTCTGTGCAGAGAGGAGAGAACAGGGATAGACAGACACATAGTTGACAGGCTACAGAAGAGGCTACGCTAATGCAAAGGAGATTGGAATGACAAATGGACTACACGTCTCGAATGTTCAGAAAGTTAAGCTTACGTAGCAGGAATCTTATTGACTAAAATAATTCAAATGATACAGTACTGCTGAAGTAGGCTAGCTGGCAGTGGCTGCGTTGTTGTTGTTCTATCTCTCTATAGTGCTGTTTCTTGTATTATGGTCTCTTGTTTCTTTAGAGGTTTCACTTTGTTGTTTTGTTTATTGTACCGTTTGTGGACTTTGGGCGTTATTGCTATTTTCCTGGGGCATGAATAATGTGCGCCTGTTATTACCCATCTCTGCTCTCCTGCACCTGACTTACCTTCAATCAGTTGCGCACATCGTGACAAACTTCGGTCAAATGTTTTGGGTAGCCTTCCACAAGCTTCCCACAATAAGTTCGGTGAATTTTGGCCCATTCCCCCTGACAGAGCTGGTGTAACTGAGTCAGGTTTGTAGGCCTTCTTGCTCGCACACGCTTTTTCAGGTCTACCCAGAAATGTTCTATAGCATGGGTGTCAAACTCTGGCCCGTGGGCCAAATTTGGCCCGCGGGGTAATTATATTTGGCCCGCGAGACAATACCAAATTACTACTAGAGCTGGCCCGCCGGTATTGTACAGCGCATTCACCACTAATACTACGAATCCCTTAACCTCTTAGTCCGCCCCATCCCGCATGCGGTATCGTTACTACAGCCTCAAGCTCATTAGCATAACGCAACATTAGCGATTTTTAAAAATCGCAAATGAAACGAAATAAATATGCCTGTTCTCAAGCTTATCCTTTTCTCAACAATCCTGTCGTCTCAGATTTTCAAAATATGCTTTAGAACCAGAGAAAATCACTAATTTGTGTAAGAGTGGTGATAGCTAGCTTAGCGTTAGCATTAGCATTTAGCACGCAACATATTCACAAAAACCAGCCAAGGAATCAAATAAAATAATTTACCTTTGAAGAACTTCAGATGTTTCAATGAGGAGACTCTCAGTTACATAGCAGATGTCCAGTTTTTCCTGAAAGATTCTTGTGTAGGACACATCGTTCCCTTTTGTTACTATGCATATGGCTACCGAAACTAACCGAAAATTCAGTCACCTACATGTCGAACTTTTTTCCGAATTAACTCCATAATATTGACTGAAACATTGAAAACGTTGTTTGAATCAATCCTGAAGGTGGTTTGTCATATTTCTCTCCGTTGAAAGCACCGTCCTTGTAGCCTGGTTTGTTCTGAGATTTGAATGGAAAAATACCGGGACCTGACTTTTGCGCACCAATTGCCACGCAGCCACCTAGCGGGACACCTGGTAAATGTAGTCTCTTATGGTCAATCTTCCAATGATATGCCTACAAATACGTCACAATGCTGCAGAGACCTTGGGGAAACAAGAGAAAGAGTCCGTTGATTCCTGTCGCATTCACAGCCATATAAGGCGATCATGGAAAACGTAGCCTCAGAAATCCTGTGCATTTCCTGGTCGGTCATACATCTTGGTTTTGCCCGAAACATTTGTTCTAAGGGACTCACAGTGAAAATCTTTGCATTTCTGGAAACGTAAGACTGTCTTCTTTCCAAAGCTATCAATTCCAAGCATATTCGAGCATCTTTTCGTGACAAAATATTGCGCTTAAAACGGGCACGTCTTTTTATCCAAAAATGAAATACTGCCCCTATAGGACTAACAGGATAATGCTCTGCTGTTTTCGCGCGCCAATCAGGACAGGACCCAGAAACGCTCTCTCCTCTGTGACAGTAGTCATAGCAACATAGACGCTACAACTGTCAGCGAGCTAACCCTTCCCAAAAATGGCGAAAAGAAAGGCAGAAAACAGGAGCTTTCTGGACAAGTGGGAGGCAGAATATCTGTTTACATATGTAAAAGACAAACCTGTTTGTCTTGTTTGTGGAGTCAACGTGGCTGTAAGTAAGGAGTACAACATTAGACGACACTATGAAACGAAACACCATGACAAATACAAGGACCTGGACATGACTCAAAGGAGCCAGAAAGTAGAGGAGATGAAAAGAAGTTTGGTTTCACAACAGAATATGTTTAAAAAAGCCACATCACAAAGCGAGGCTGCTGTAAAGGCTAGTTATATAGTGGCAGCAGAGATCGCAAAATCAGCCCGGCCCTTTAATGAGGGAGAGTTCATGAAAAAGTGCATGATGAAGGTTTGTGACCTCGTATGCCCAGAGAAAAAACAAGCATTTTCAAACGTGAGCCTGAGCAGGAACACAGTAGCTGATCGCACATGTGATCTTGCCACCAATCTGTATGACCAGCTGATGGAAAAGGGAAAAGATTTTGTTGCGTTCTCCTCGCTGTGGATGAGAGCTGCGACGCATCTGATACTGCTCAGCTGTCAGTCTTCATCCGTGGAGTGGACTCAAATCTGTGTGTTACGGAGGAGCTATTAGGATTCAAATCAATGCATGGCACAACCACAGGAAAGGAAATCTTTGAGGAGGTTTCCAAATGTGTAACTGAAATAAAGCTTCCGTGGGATAAACTCGTTGGATTAACGACAGATGGTGCGCCAGCGATGTGCGGTAAAAAGAGTGGACTGGTGGGCATGGTTCGGGAGAAGATGCGGGAAGAGAACTGTGCAGGTGAGCTAACTGTTTACCACTGCATCATACATCAGGAAGCACTGTGTGCCAAAGCCCTAAAGATGGAACATGTTATGACCACAGTAACACAGGTAGTTAACTTTATAAGAGCCAAAGGTCTAAATCACCGCCAGTTTAAATCTTTTCTGGAGGAGTGTGGTTCGGAATACGCAGACGTGCCATATCACACAGAGGTGAGATGGCTAAGCAGAGGAAAAGTACTGAACAGATGTTTCGAGCTGCGTGAGGAAATATGTCAATTCCTGGAAACCAAAGGGAAGGATACAGCAGAGCTCCGGGAGCAAAAGTTCCTGTGTGAGCTGGCCTTTCTCTGTGACATCTCGAGCCATCTCGATGCGCTGAACCTGCAGCTTCAGGGGCGGGGGCGCATCATCACAGACATGTACGCTGCAGTGAGGGCCTTCAAAACTAAACTGTGCCTGTGGGAGAATCAGATGCTGCAAGGAAACCCTTGCCATTTTCCCTGCTGCCAATCCATAAAAGCGCAGACCTCTACCGCCGTGTTCCCATGCGCACAGTTTGCTGAAAAACTCAGTGTTCTCGCTGCTGAGTTTAGCCGGCGATTTGCCGACTTCGATGCCCAGAAATGCAAGTTTGAACTGCTTAGTAATCCCTTCGCAGTTGATGTGGAAAATGCACCAACCAACATCCAAATGGAGCTGATTGAACTCCAGTGCAACGACACGCTGAAGTCAAAGTATGATGCTGTGGGCGCCGCACAGTTTCCACGGTTCATCCCTGACACAATGCCTCAGCTCCGCACCCAAGCCGCTCAGATGCTCTCCATGTTCGGCAGCACTTATCTATGCGAGCAACTTTTCTCCTCGATGAAGATGACCAAAACAACTCACAGGAGACGTATGACTGATGAACATCTTCGCTCGATACTGAGGATTTCTTCAGCTCAGAGCTTGAGCCCAGACATTGATGAACTAGCATCCAAGAAGAGATGCCAGGTATCTGGCTTGGGCACATCAGATTAGACCAGTGTGCAATAATTAACGTTTTCTTTATGCACTTTTTCTTGCTACAAGGCATGGGCTTGAATGGTTGATTGATTTATTATCATTTTATTTGTCAAATTATTAGCCAGTGGAAAAAGTTTATTTTGGTATTTAAATCAGAAGGCTGCAAATAGAAAAGAGGCATACAATTTTTATTTAAATTTTATTTATTTAATAAATGAATGCCATTGATGTGTTTTTTCATTTGAAATTCGATTTTGCATGTCTCCACTATTAAATTATATATTGTATGGTAATAAGCGATGCTTGTTCCATATTCAATGTTAAAGCAAAACTTGTTTGGGTCCATATTAAAAGGTTAATTTGTTCAATGTTGGCCCGTGACTTTGTTCAGGTTTTACATTTTGGCCCACTGGGTATTTTAGTTTGACACCCCTGTTCTATAAGGATTGAGGTCAGGGCTTTGTGATGGCCTCTCCAATACCTTTGCTGTCCTTAAGCCATTTTGCCACATCTTTGGAAGTATGCTTGGGTTCCTTGTCCATTTGGAAGACCAATTTGTGACCAAGCTGATGTCTTGAGATGTTGCTTCAATAATTTCCCTACCTCATGATGCCATCTATTTTGTGAAGTGCACCAGTCCCTCCTGCAGCAAAGCATCCCCACAACATGATGCTGCCACCCCCGTGCTGGTGTTCTTCGGCTTGCAAGCCTCCCCCGTTTTCCTCCTAACATCATTATGGCCAAACAGTTCTATTTTTGTTTCATCAGACCAGAGGACATTTCTCCAAAAAGTACGATCTTTGTCCCCATGTGCAGTTGCAAACCGTAGTCGGGCTTTTTTATGGAGGTTTTGGAGCAGTGGTTTCTTCCTTGCTGAGCGGCCTTTCAGGTTATGTCGATATAGGACTCGTTTTACTGTGGATATAGATACTTTTCTACCTGTTTCCTCCAACATCTTCACAAGATCCTTTGCTGTTGTTCTGGGATTGATTTGCACTTTTCACACCAAAGTACTTTAATCTCTAGGAGACAGAACGAGTCTCCTTCCTGAGCGGTATGATGGCTGCATGGTTCCATGGTGTTTATACTTGCGTACTATTCTTCGTACAGATGAACGTGCTACCTTCAGCGTTTGGAAATTTATCCCAAGGATGAACCAGACTTGTGGATGTCCACCATTTTTTTCCAAAGGTCTTGGCTGATTTCTTTAGATTTTCCCACGATGTCAAGCAAAGAGACACTGAGTTTGAAGGTAGGCCTTAAAATACATCCACAGGTACACCTCCAATTGACTCAACTGATGTAAATTAGCCTATCAGAAGCTTCTAAAGCCATGACATAATTTTCTGGAATTTTTCAAGCTGTTTAAAGGTACAGTCAACTTAGTGTAGGTAAACTTCTGACCCACTGGAATTGTGATACAGTGAATTATAAGTGAAAAAATCTGTCGGTAAACAATTGTTGGAAAAATTACTTGTGTCATGCACAAAGTAGATGTCCTAACCGACTTGCCAAAACTATAGTTTGTTAACAAGAAATGTGTGGAGTGCTTGAAAAACGAGTTTAATTGACTCCAACCTAAGTTTACGTAAACTTCCGACTTCAACTGTACGTAAGGGAGTCTTTATTTGGGACAAATCATAAAAACAATTGGAAAAGAACAGACCACCACCTTAATCTACAGTTATCTATATTTATTAGCCTAGCCCTTGAAAAGAATAACAACACATGTTCACTTTTCTTCTTCTGCTAACATCAATCATGTTTGGGGGGGGGGGGGGGATCATCCCTGTTCTGCATTGCAAGACCATACTAATTACAACTGTGTGCTTAAAACAAATTTCCCCGGTTCTATCCGTCTTTCCTAATCATCAATGTGCAACCCTCAATGATACACAGTATAGTGCCAAGATTTAAGTCAAGAGTAGATAGACATATTTAGGAACCAAGGCAAGGTGGGAAGGTTATCTTCCCAAGAATTTAGGGCTCGGCTGGATTTCAAGTTAGGAGGTGGTTGGGGAACTTGGGAGGTTGTTGGGGAACCTATTCCCTAAAACCCTGATAATCCTGTATCCTATACAGTTATACCACCATCCCACTGATCCTTACAGGCCTGTGGGATCCTTTTTGTTATATTGAGGAAATTACAAACTTTTGGGGAATTCATTTCAGATCTCCCACACATATCCACTCTCTCGTCCACCCTCCCTAATCTAAATGATACAAACTTGAAAACGCTCTCTACTGCTGCATGGCTTGACTCCTTACAGCTGGCTTTGGGCGGAGTGGGGTATGGGGGGGGGGGGGGGGGGGGGCAGCTATCCAAGCATCCGCTCCTCTTAGGGAACTGGGAGTGTCAACACTTTGGGGTACACAGTCTCCTCCTCTTAAGTCTTGGTAAAGAGGGGTTCACTTGCTTGTGTGCAATGTGTCTTGGAACTTTGTGCTCATGTACCGTACATGGAAGCCCTTCTTATTGATGGTATCATCCGAATGGAACTTTATAACAATGGCATCCCCAGCAGAGTAGATTTCCTCAGGAGGCTGGAAGATAAATAAAAAGAGAGAGAGAGAAAGATGATCTTATACCTCTACATTTAAGTAGGCAAACACCCCTGGCATTTTCTGAATGCACTATATATGTACAGTAGTTGTTACAGTCTAGTAGGTGAACTGAAACCTTTTGTTGTCCTTACCCCAGATCCACAGTAGCGACCAAGCCTTGGGGCCTTGACATCAGCACCATCAAATAGTTCAATGTAGTCATAGCCACAGTCTGCCTCTTCCTCAATCTCAAAGGTTTGGAAGATGAGCTCTACTCCATAGCCCTTCTCAGCGGATACCACCCACTGGCAGTCAGACGCCCCTGGGTAGTTGTTATCCCCAAACTGGGCGTGCGAATAAAGATCTTTGGTCTTGACCTCAGCTTTCAGGCTTCCTCCACATTCTGAGAACTCACAGAACTCATTGAGATATGGAATGTCCAATTTATCAACAAATAATTCTCTGAAAGGCAGTGTTTCTCCTCTACATTCCATGTGGGATTCTATAACATTATACCCATCTGAAAAAGCTGACCTGTTGTCCCTTTGTTTTCTTTGTTGAAAGAGACCAAAAACCACAAACCCAGGTGGCAACATGGGCATTGTCACCCCCAATCATACTAATGAATTCATATCTCATTATTCATGGGTCCTGACAAAAAATGTAGATGTTGTCAAGCTGCCTGCTGAATCACACATTACAAACATAATGTACTGTACATTAGGGATAATATAATACCAAGACAAGATGAGAATCAAAAACCAGAGACATTGACATCAGCATACAAGAATACATTTGCATCAGTAGACACAGAGAGGTAATCATTAATGATGGAGGTAAACAATGGTCCCAGGATCAAATCCTTGTTGCACATCCTTTTCAACCTCCCAGTAATTAGAGTTGTCTTTGGGAAAAAGTAAGCCTTTTTGATTGATCTGAGGGACAAAATTAGTCCCAACTGGATCAAAGGCCTTGGTAAGATGAATGAATACCACAACTGGTCTGCTGGAGTTAATGGATTATTATTATTGTTACGCTCCCCAGTATCTGTGTTGTGGTTTGTATGTGTGTGTAATTCAGGAAATGGCTTCCTGGAATCCTAAAGCAGCTGATTGGTCGACCCCATCGCTGATTGGAGCTCTGACCCCTCCACCTCATCAGGGGAAACAGCTCTCTCTTCAATTAAGAATGCCTTCTCCAGCTTGATAAAAGCCAGTGTTCCTCCCTCAGGGAGGAGAGCTTATTTTTATGTCCTGTGTTGGTTGTTGGTCAGTGAAAGTTTTGTTATTATTTTGTAGCCACTCCTTCAGAGGTTTGTGTATGCCAAAAGGACTTAGTGTTTTTGGTTAATTGAAATTGTTCACGTAAATTATTCAGTTTCATTTGTTTCCAGGGGGGGGATGCACCTTGGGAGTATTTGGGCAAGAGGCATACGGGCATACATAACCCATAGTATTTAATCTGTCTATGCACACTATGCAAGACCAGGGCGGACCACCCCATGTATTTTGGTTAGCGTGCCGGGTGGTGCTAAAGGTTAGGTAAGAAGTGGTAAGGTAGGAGGGGACTCCTTAATTTTACTTTCTTTGCTTTGGTTCCGTCCAGCCCCTTTTCCCCATTTTACCGTGTTAAGGAATATTAATTTCCCTGTAAACTGTATTTTTCTCTGCCTCTTGTCGTCCTTCCCAGCACCTACGATCACATACTTTTTCACTTCACTGGGAGTTGAGATGTAGCAGGTTGATGCGTTCCATCCTCCAAGAGGCGTACGTAACATTTATTATCAATATCTTAGATAGGTTATGGCAGTGGCTTGACCAGATCTACATGGAAAAAGGTTGAATAATGTATTATACAATGAATATTAGTTGACTATTCTCATCTCTCTGAAATCAAAACAACATGTTAGCAGTTCAACCATATACCTGTGTGCACCAATGAGCATTATCCATTTCAATCCTTTTCTTTCTGGTAACACTGGCATTAGCATTTTGTGAATGTGTCACCCACCTGCACTGTGTGAAGCCTCAAAGCCTCTCTTCTGGACTGAGTTATCAGAGAAGAAGCGCATAAACATCTCGTTGCCGCTGGAGATGACTGGCGAGGGTTTCTTGATGCCACAGAAGCGTCCCAGACTGGGGGCCCGGCCATCCTGCCCATCGTAGATCTCCAGGTGGTCGTAGGCACACTCCAGGTGAGCCTCCATGTCGATCTCATTGAAAACCTTTAAAAGTGAATGTAGATTCAGTAGGTAGGTGGTGAGCTATTAACAACAGTAATCTGCATGACCCATCTTCCACTAATGACTATGTACCGTTATAATGTAAATTGTAAGCATTACATAAGAGGTGTCTTTAAAACTATGCCAGCCCTACATATATTTACATTTCTACCTCAATTACCTTGTACTCCTGCACATCAACTCAGTACTGGTACCCTGTGTATATAGCCAAGTTATCGTTACTCATTGAGCATTTATTCATTGTGTTATTATTTTTCTATTATTTCTCTCTCTGCATTGTTGGGAAGGGCCCGTAAGTAAGCATTTCACTGTTAGTCTACACCTGTTGTTTACGAAGCATGTGACAAATCAAATTTGACTTGGTTTGATCATGACCCAGCAGTAAACATACGATTTTGATGCGGTGGCCTGGGGTGGTGGAGAGGGCCCAGGTACAGGCCTTCTTGCTGGGGTATTTGTCAGGCCAGTTGGGGCTGGTGATGGTGCCTAACACAATGCTCACCACATGATCACAGCCAGCTGAAAGATAAACATGGCTGATTCAATCAGTAATCTAAGAGGACATATCCTATCCCCAACTTTTTGACGTCATAATCCATGTAAAATAGGATGTCAATGGCTGTATGTAAATACTGGATGGATAAATATGTGTAGGTACATGTATGAACAGATAGCTCTATGTAAATGTATGGATAAATCCATTAAAATAGGAGTTATTCTGTACCTTCCTTGCAGTCATGTTTATTGTCATGCAGCACAAAGCCACTACGACACTGACAACTGTAGCTCCCGAAGGTATTGACACACTCTTGTTGGCAGCCTCCGTTCTCCTTAGAGCACTCGTCCTTGTCTGCATGGGAACAGAACATTGTCAGAAATTGCTAAACCCACCTACAGTAAACCCTTTGACACTAGACTGTTCGAGCCATTGACCATATACTTTAAATGTATGTTTGATGCAAAAAAAAAATGTTTCAAGTTTACCAGAGAAGAATTGGGCTTTGAAGCCTTTCTTTGACACTGTGTTGTCTGATTTGAACTCAATGCGCATGTTGTTGTATTGGGAGGTGACGGTTTCTGGTTTCTCAGTTCCACAAAACTTCCCATGAAGCCTGGAGTCAGCGGTCAGTCCACTCCTCACCTCCACATAATCATATTTACACACCTGAGGGAAGAAGAGACCACATAGGACATTTCAGACACTCCTCAAGAGGAACTGGAGCAAGTACTATGGAATAACTCCAAGTAAACCACAGTGCACACACACACCGGCTTACAGGACTAGACAATAATTTCCCTCATGAGCAGAGATCTTCATGGCCACCTTCACTGTGAAGTCATTGTAAATGCCCATTCCTGCCCACTCACAACATCTGTAAGCGTCATAGGGTGTTCACAGGCTATAATGCTTACATCGTTGCCCTCGGTCTCAAAGACATCAAACAGCAGGGTGATGTGGTAATGTGTGGGGGCCACCAGCTGCCAAACACAGTTCTTGTTGGGGGGGTATTCTTTGGGCCAGCCGGGGGTGTTGATGGAGCCATTAAGCTTGGTAATGAAGCCTCCACACGCAGCTGCTGGGGGGATACAGAGCTGACATTAGGGGTGGCCACAAGGCAACACAACTCAAACCACATAACAGTTATAGTTTAGGGAAGGTGGAGAGGTAGGTGGAACTTGTTCACAGTTCAATAAAGTATGAAGCCCGGGAATGTGACACAATGTCAAAATACTACTCCCTATGTTTCAAACTGCAACATTAATTAAGCAAATAAAAAAGTCAGGTCATACCTATGTAGTCCTGTTATGAAATATGTACCAGGGTTTGAATCCAAGCTCTACAAAATGAAATAATCATCCACTAAGTACAGCAATTAAGAATAACCACATTTCGAGTGGCAGTAGGAAATAAAAAAGAAAGTGACAGGTTTATACCACACAAAGTGCAATCATGTCGTCTTAATGCAAAATAGGGTAAAACACACCAACTAATGTAACCTCCCATATGGAAAAGTAATATATGGCCAAACGTTTGGACACCTACTCATTCAAGGGTTTTTCTTTAAAAAAATACAAAAAATTCTACATTGTACAACTATGAAATAACACATGGAATCATGTAGTAACCAAAATATATTTTAGATTCATCAAAGTATGGTAGCCACTCTTTGCCTTGACCGCTTTGCACACTCTTGGCAGTTTCTCAACCAGCTTCACCTGGAATGCTTTTCCAACAGTCTTGAAGGAGTTCCCACATATGCACTTGTTGGCTGCTTTTCCTTCACTCTGCGGTCCAACTCATCCCAAACCATCTCAATTGGGTTGAGGTCGGGTGATTGTGGAGGCCAAGTCATCTGATGCAGCACCCCATCACTCTCCTTCTTGGTCAAATAGCCCTTACACATCATGGAGGTGTTGGGTGATTGTCCTGTTGAAAAACAAATGATAGTGGGACAAACCAGATGGGAAGGTGTATCGCTGCAGAATGCTGTGGTAGCCATGCTGGTTAAGTGTGCCTTGAATTCTAAATAAATCACTGACAGTGTCACCAGCAAAGCACCCCCACACCATCTCCCCCATACTTCACAATGGGAACCACACATGCGAAAATCATCCGTTCACCTACTCTGCATCTCACAAAGACACTTAAAATCTCAAATTTGGACTCCTCAGACCACAGGACAGATTTCCACCGGTCTAATGTCCATAGCTCATGTTTCTTGGCCCAAGCAAGTCTCTTCTTATTATTGGTGTCCATTACTAGTGGTTTCTTTGCAGCAATTCAACCATGAAGGCCTGATTCACACAGTCTCCTCTGAACAGTTGATGTTGAGATGTGTCTGTTACTTGAACTCTGTGAAGTATTTATTTGGGCTGCAATATCTTAAGGTTGGTAACTCTAATGAACTGATCCTCTGCAGCAGAGGTAACTCTGGGTCTTCATTTCCTATGGCAGTTCTCATGAGAGACAGTTTCATCATAACACTTGATAGTTTTTGCAACTGCACTTGAAGAAACTTTTAAAGTTCTTGAAATGTTCCAGATTGACTGACCTTCATGTCTTAAAGTAATGATGGACTGTCGTTTCTCTTTGCTTATTTGAGCTGTTCTTGCCATAATATGGACTTGGTCTTTTACCAAACAGGGCAATCTTCTGTATACCACCCCTACCTTGTCAAAACAGAACTGTTTGGCTCAAATGCATTAAGAAGGAAAGAAATTCCACAAATTAAAACATTTAAAAAGGCACACCTGTTAATTGAAATGCATTCCAGGTGACTACCTCAGGAAGCTGGTTGAGAGAATGATTTTTTTTTATGCTTGTGATGTCAGAATGTACTCACCGTTCCAAAATGTGATTGTTACACGACAGGACAGTGAACCCGCGCTGCCCTCAAACCAAGGCACGTTGCCTGCTAATTATCTATAGGCTATGTTAAAACTAGTCAATTTCAAGTTAAGTTTTACTTTCAAACAACAGTTTGAATTGAGGTTTGTTCCACCTTCTCATTAATTCACAATTGAGGCTTTACTGAGCCGGGGACAAACTTCTCTCTTCAACAAGAGCCCAATCAATTCCCCAGTGTTTCCCCAGATCAAGTATGAAGACATTACGCATCTCTAGTCAGTACAGGCCTTGCACAAACTTTTCCCCCCAGCACATTATATGGCTGGCACCCGAATTGCCTTCATTGTTTTCCTTACAAACTTTGGACATATATGCGTTCCTATCAAAGTAAGTGGCTTATTTTCTGTATATCGTGTTGTCGTTTCTACTGTAGCACACCATTTGTATGTATGGATCATATGTATGTGCTAATGCTAAGCTATTTGCTGGCTATGTGTGGCGCCATTTTGTTGACATCATACACTGCATTGTGGTTGTCACATAAGCGTCTGTCAGACCAAAGATGTTATAACAAGGGATAGTTCACTCGACTGACTTATGGTGCTTTCAAGACAATTGGGAACTAAAAAAATTACTAGGTTAAACCATTTTATTTATTTTATTTCACCTTTATTTAACCAGGTAGGCAAGTTGAGAACAAGTTCTCATTTACAATTGCGACCTGGCCAAGATAAAGCAAAGCAGTTCGACACATACAACGACACAGAGTTACACATGGAGTAAAACAAACATACAGTATAAACAAGTCTATATACGATGTGAGCAAATGAGGTGATATAAGGGAGGTAAAGGCAAAAAAGGCCATGGTGGCAAAGTAAATACAATATAGCAAGTAAAACACTGGAATGGTAGATTTGCAATGGAAGAATGTGCAAAGTAGAAATAAAAATAATGGGGTGCAAAGGAGCAAAATAGATAAATAAATTAAATACAGTAGGGAAAGAGGTAGTTGTTTGGGCTAAATTATAGGTGGGCTATGTACAGGTGCAGTAATCTGTGAGCTGCTCTGACAGTTGGTGCTTAAAGCTAGTGAGGGAGATAAGTGTTTCCAGTTTCAGAGATTTTTGTAGTTCGTTCCAGTCATTGGCAGCAGAGAACTGGAAGGAGAGGCGGCCAAAGAAAGAATTGGTTTTGGGGGTGACTAGAGAGATATACCTGCTGGAGCGTGTGCTACAGGTGGGAGATGCTATGGTGACCAGCGAGCTGAGATAAGGGGGGACTTTACCTAGCAGGGTCTTGTAGATGACATGGAGCCAGTGGGTTTGGCGACGAGTATGAAGCGAGGGCCAGCCAACGAGAGCGTACAGGTTGCAATGGTGGGTAGTATATGGGGCTTTGGTGACAAAATGGATTGCACTGTGATAGACTGCATCCAATTTGTTGAGTAGGGTATTGGAGGCTATTTTGTAAATGACATCGCCAAAGTCAAGGATTGGTAGGATGGTCAGTTTTACAAGGGTATGTTTGGCAGCATGAGTGAAGGATGCTTTGTTGCGAAATAGGAAGCCAATTCTAGATTTAACTTTGGATTGGAGATGTTTGATATGGGTCTGGAAGGAGAGTTTACAGTCTAACCAGACACATAAGTCAGAGCCGTCCAGAGTAGTGATGTTGGACAGGCGGGTAGGTGCAGGTAGCGATCGGTTGAAGAGCATGCATTTAGTTTTACTTGTATTTAAGAGCAATTGGAGGCCACGGAAGGAGAGTTGTATGGCATTGAAGCTTGCCTGGAGGGTTGTTAACACAGTGTCCAAAGAAGGGCCAGAAGTATACAGAATGGTGTCGTCTGCGTAGAGGTGGATCAGAGACTCACCAGCAGCAAGAGCGACCTCATTGATGTATACAGAGAAGAGAGTCAGTCCAAGAATTGAACCCTGTGGCACCCCCATAGAGACTGCCAGAGGTCCGGACAGCAGACCCTCCGATTTGACACACTGAACTCTATCAGAGAAGTAGTTGGTGAACCAGGCGAGGCAATCATTTGAGAAACCAAGGCTGTCGAGTCTGCCGATGAGGATGTGGTGATTGACAGAGTCGAAAGCCTTGGCCAGATCAATGAATATGGCTGCACAGTAATGTTTCTTATCGATGGCGGTTAAGATATCGTTTAGGACCTTGAGCGTGGCTGAGGTGCACCCATGACCAGCTCTGAAACCAGATTGCATAGCAGAGAAGGTATGGTGAGATTTGAAATGGTCGGTAATCTGTTTGTTGACTTGGCTTTCGAAGACCTTAGAAAGGCATGGTATGATAGATATAGATCTGTAGCAATTTGGGTCAAGAGTGTCCCCCCCTTTGAAGAGGGGGATGACCGCAGCTGCTTTCCAATCTTTGGGAATCTCAGACGACACGAAAGAGAGGTTGAACAGGCTAGTAATAGGGGTAGCAACAATTTCGGCAGATAATTTTAGAAAGAAAGGGTCCAGATTGTCTAGCCCGGCTGATTTGTAGGGGTCCAGATTTTGCAGCTCTTTCAGAACATCAGCTGAACGGATTTGGGAGAAGGAGAAATGGGTGAAGGCTTGGGCGAGTTGCTGTGGGGGGTGCAGTGCTGTTGACCGGGGTAGGAGTAGCCAGGTGGAAAGCATGGCCAGCCGTAGAAAAATGCTTATTGAAATTCTCAATTATGGTGAATTTATCAGTGGTGACAGTGTTTCCTATCTTCAGTGCAGTGGGCAGCTGGGAGGAGGTGTTCTTATTCTCCATGGACTTTAGTGTCCCAGAACTTTTTTGAGTTAGTGTGGCAGGAAGCACATTTCTGCTTGAAAAAGCTAGCCTTGGCTTTTCTAACTGCCTGTGTATAATGGTTTCTAGCTTCCCTGAACAGCTGCATGTCACGGGGGCTGTTCGATGCTAATGCAGAACGCCATAGGATGTTTTTGTGTTGGTTAAGGGCAGTCAGGTCTGGGTCGAACCAAGGGCTATATCTGTTCCTGGTTCTACATTTCTTGAATGGGGCATGTTTATTTAAGATGGTTAGGAAGGCATTTAAAAAAAATATCCAGGCATCCTCTACTGACGGGATGAGATCAATATCCTTCCAGGATACCCCGGCCAGGTCGATTAGAAAGGCCTGCTCGCTGAAGTGTTTCAGGGAGCGTTTTACAGTGATCAGTGGAGGTCGTTTGACCGCTGACCCATTTACGGATGCAGGCAATGAGGCAGTGATCACTGAGATCTTGGTTGAAGACAGCAGAGGTGTATTTAGAGGGCAAGTTGGTTAGGATGATATCTATGAGGGTGCCCGTGTTTAAGGCTTTGGGGAGGTACCTGGTAGGTTCATTGATAATTTGTGTGAGATTGAGGGCATCAAGTTTAGATTGTAGGATGGCTGGGGTGTTAAGCATGTTCCAGTTTAGGTCGCCTAGCAGCACGAGCTCTGAAGATAAGATTGGGGGCAATCAGTTCACATATGGTGTCCAGAGCACAGCTGGGGGCAGAGGGTGGTCTATAGCAGGCGGCAACAGTGAGAGACTTGTTTTTAGAGAGGTGGATTTTTAAAAGTAGAAGTTCAAATTGTTTGGGTACAGACCTGGATAGTAGGACAGAACTCTGCAGGCTATCTTTGCAGTAGATTGCAACACCGCCCCCTTTGGCAGTTCTATCTTGTCTGAAAATGTTGTAGTTTGGAATTAATTTAATTCATTCATTACTTTCAGAATTTGTGGTGGTCTTCCTAAGCCAGGATTCAGACACAGCTAGAACATCCGGGTTGGCAGAGTGTGCTAAAGCAGTGAATAGAACAAACTTAGGGAGGAGGCTTCTAATGTTAACATGCATGAAACTAAGGCTATTACGGTTACAGAAGTCATCAAAAAAGAGTGCCTGGGGAATAGGAGTGGAGCTAGGCACTGCAGGGCCTGGATTCACCTCTACATCGCCAGAGGAACAGAGGAGGAGTAGAATAACGGTGCGGCTAAAAGCAATAAGAATTGGTCGTCTAGAATGTCTGAAACAGAGAGTAAAAGGAGGTTTCTGGGGGCGATAAAATAGCATCAAGGTATAATGTACAGATAAAGGTATGGTAGGATGTGAATACAGTGGAGGTAAACATAGGTATTGAGTGGTGGAGAGATATTGTCTCTAGAAACATCATTGAAACCAGGAGATGTCATTGCATGTGTGGGTGGTGGAACTAATAGGTTGGATAAGGTATAGTGAGCAGGACTAGAGGCTCTACAGTGAAATAAGCCAATAAACACTAACCAGAACAGCAATGGACAAGGCATATTGACATTAAGGAGAGGCATGCTTAGTCGAGTGATCAAAAGGGTCCGGTGAGTGGAGAGGTTGGTTGGGGGCCACGGCGATTTAGACAGCTAGCCAGGCCATCGGTAGCAAGCTAGCATAGGATGGAGGTCTGTTATTAGCCACCTCTTGCGTTCCGTCAGTAGATTAGTGGGGTTCCGTGTGGTAGAGGGGATTAATCCAAATCACACAACAACAAAAATAAAAACAATAGATATAGTTATAGAGGCCCAAGAAGAAGAAAAAAAAATGAAAAAAATAAAATAATACAAATAAATTGTCTGATTGTCTATTCAGATAGCAGCCGATAAGACAGCTAACGGTTAGCAGGCCGCAGATGGGCGTTCAGGTAACGTCGCGACGGAGGAGCCAGCCGGATAACTCCTTCGGGTAGATAACGTCGGTAGTCCAGTTGTGAAGGCCCGGTGGGGCTCCGCGTAAGCAGTAAAACGTGTCCGGATAGGTGACTGCAGCCCAGGAGAGATTGATGGAACTCTTCAGCTGGCTAGCTCCGGAATAATTGATGTTTGCTCCGGAATCGACGAAAGCCGATAGTCACACGGATAGCAGCTAGCTAGCTGTGAGATCCAGGTATGAATGTCCAGAGTTAGCGGTTGAAATCCAGGGACATGGAGAGAGAAATTGGTCCGGTATGTTCCGTTCCGAGCCGCGCTGCGCCGTACAAAACTGGCGATAGATTTTCGAGCTAAAGGATAGCTGATGACCACAAACCGTGGTTAGCTGAATACTAACGATTTGCCAGTAAAGAAGCTAACTAGCTTCTGAACTAGCTTCTGGATTAGGTTCTGGCTAGCTCCTGGCTAGTTTCTGGCTAGCTTCTTGGAGGATTACAGATTTGAGGTAAATAATACTTTTTTATAAATATAAATTGGTGAGGCGGGTTGCAGGAGAGTGTTTTGAAGATGAGTTTATGGAAAAAAAAAAAAATTATGTGAAAAGTTGTAAATATATACGGGACACGACAAGACGAGGACTAAAGATGTCTGAACTGCTATGCCATCTTGGGATTACCAAGATTGCCATGACATCAGTGATCTACAGGTTGGAAGCCCGGCGCTCTAGAAAGAGGCCCAAGTTCCCGAGTTGGAATCCAGAGAGACAATCCCAGTCGGAGCTTGTTTTTTTCAAAGTTCCCAGCAGTGATGTTGGAAGTCAGAGATTTACGAGTTCCCAGTAGTTTTGAACACACCATCAGATTGTAATGTTGCCAGTTCAGACCCCCCTAAGGGGTTTATTTTTATTTAGCGTATGAACTTATCCTGTGTTTGCCCCCAATTTATTGATTGATCCCCCATGATAGTAATATTTCCTGCATCATATCCCCCCACAATACATTTCTACCCCCATGGATTTGAAAAAACACCCACAAATGAAATTAACCCCCCCCCACAAATCCCATTAAAATAGTTTCATCCTTGTTTAGCTTTTGTGATATGATTAGGCTAGGCAGTAGGCTTGTATTTGGTGTGATGATCTGTGAGGTGATAACATTTTACTTGTGTTGCGATTTGTCAAAAACAGTAAACGACTTGTCAAGTCATGTGCTCCGGTTCTTGTATACATTGTAACAAGTACATAGAAGATTTGTAATATGCTGAAATGTAATCCACTTATTTTAGGCCCTTCCCCTCAACAACACTAGAAGACGCCTGTGACAACTAACCATTTCTGTATTTTGTTTTAGAAAAACTGTATAACCGAACACCAAGCTAACTGCACTAACCCTAGCCTGTCAAGCCTATAGGGTTGCTATTAAGTTAGCGGCTAACGTTAGCTGGTTCAATATTGAGTATGGTTCATGTATTAGCTAGTAAGACTATATTAAATACAGAGGATATATTATGTTACTGTACTTATATAACTTTCTAGTCTTTACAGCATCTGACTGAATTATTCATGTTTTGCAGATGGATTATTTTTATTCATTTTTCTCCAAGTTTGAAGATCAAATCACAATGTGTAATTTTTTGGGGATCTCCATCTCAGAATGCCCATAAGGATAGCAGGTGTTGTGTCGGAGATCCATCGCCTGTGAAAATAGGCTACTTGCTGTTCACCCAAACCAACACCGTTTCAGTTGGGAATGTTCGTTCTGCTCATTCTAATTCTAAGCGACAATGGCTGTGGTACAGTCTATGTATGTGTCATTTGTAGCATTGTACAGATAAGACAGTCATTATATTCTGACCTAACTCAAACTTAAATATCTGGTTGCTTCATTATGTCTTTGGATAATTATTTATGACACAGTGAACTATTTGAAGAATTCTAGATGGCAAAGCTAAAAGGGGAGAAGATCGGGAGAAAAAAGACGGATTGGATCCTGAAAAAGAGACCGCAATAATTGGTAAGTAGGTTTTTGTTAATCGATTGCAAATGAGCATTTGACAGTGTGCTGGTATTGTCATGATATTTAAAAGAATATATACGACTCATAGCATGCTAACTTCAGAAACATAAAAATTGTATTAATGAGTTCATCTGACTCTAAGTAGAAAAACAACCGAAATCTCAATCTCTCAGTATTCCATTAAAAATGAATATCCCATAACACGTTTGGGGTCAATTTCAACTGAATGAATTGAAGATATTAAAAGGGATAGTTCACTTGTTTACACCTTATAGTGAGATGGCTAACAAAAAACATATGTGGGAAATGAATGGAATTAGACAAAGTTCAATATGCATGCCCAAAATCCCCTCAAGTTAATATTGGCTATTTAAATCACTCTGAACCATGGATTACATTTTCTCCTGGCCCATAGACTACTTTCAGGGCAAGGAACCATCTGACTGGCTATAAGGTGTAAAAAAAAAAAGTTAGCTATCCCTTAATTAATTTACAAATGAATCATTGCAAATATGGCATTAATGGTCAATGATTTGTTATTAAACTGTATCTTACTGAAGATTCAGTTTTAGGATCACTATTGTTTTCACTATATATTTTACCTCTTGGGGATGTCATTTGAAAACATGATGTTAACTTTCACTGCTATGCTGATGACACACAACTGTACATTTCAATGAAACATGGTGAAGCCCCAAAATTGCCCTCGCTGGAAGCCTGTGTTTCAGACATAAGGAAGTGGATGGCTGCAAACTTCCTACTTTTAAACTCAGACAAAACAGAGATGCTTGTTCTAGGTCCCAAGAAACAAAGAGATTTTCTGTTGGATCTGATGATTAATCTTGATGGTTGTACAGTCTCAAATAAAACTGAAGGACCTCGGCGTTACTCTGGACCCTAATCTCTCTTTTGACGAACATATCAAGACTGTTTCAAGGACAGCTTTTTTCCATTTACGTAACATTGCAAAATCAGAAATGTTCTGTCCAAAAATGCAGAAAAATGAATCCATGCTTTTGTTACTTCTAGGTTAGACTACTGCAATGCTCTACTTTCCGGCTACCCGGATAAAGCACTAAAACTTCAGTTAGTGCTAAATATAGCTGCTAGAATCCTGACTAGAACCCCCAAAAATTATCATATTACTCCAGTGCTAGCCTCCCTACACTGGCTTCCTGTTAAGGCAAGGGCTGATTTCAAGGTTTTTACTGCTAACCTACACCGCATTACATGGGCTTGCTCCTATCTATCTTTCCGATTTGATCCTGCCGTACATACAGTGGGGCAAAAAAGTATTTAGTCAGCCACCAATTGTGCAAGTTATCTCACTTAAAAAGATGAGGCCTGTAATGTTCATCATAGGTACACTTCAACTATGACAGACAAAATGAGAAAAAAAATCCAGAAAATCACATTGTATAATGTGGAAAAAAGTATTTGGTCACCTACAAACAAGCAAGATTTCTGGCTCTCACAGACCTGTAACTTCTTCTTTAAGAGGCTCCTCTGTCCTCCACTCGTTACCTGTATTAATGGCACCTGTTTGAACTTATCAGTATAAAAGACACCTGTCCACAACCTCAAACAGTCACACTCCAAACTCCACTATGGACAAGACCAAAGAGTTATCAAAGGACACCAGAAACAAAATTGTAGACCTGCAACAGGCTGGGAAGACTGAATCTGCAAATAGGTAAGCAGCTTGGTTTGAAGAAATCAACTGTAGGAGCAATTATTAGGAAATGGAAGACATACAAGACCACTGATAATCTCCCTCGATCTGGGGCTCCACGCAAGATCTCACCCGTGGGGTCAAAATGATCACAAGAACGGTGAGCAAAAATCCCAGAACCACACTTAGTGAATGACCTGCAGAGAGCTGGGACCAAAGTAACAAAGCCTACCATCAGTAACACACTACGCCGCCAGGGACTCAAATCCTGCAGTGCCAGACATGTCCCCCTGCTTAAGCCAGTACATGTCCAGGCCCGTCTGAAGTTTGCTAGAGAGCATTTGGATGATCCAGAAGAAGATTGGGAGAATGTCATATGGTCAGATGAAACCAAAATATAACTTTTTGGTAAAAACTCAACTCGTCGTGTTTGGAGGACAAAGAATGCTGAATTGCATCCAAAGAACACCATACCTACTGTGAAGCATGGGGGTGGAAACATCATGCTTTGGGGCTGTTTTTCTGCAAAGGGACCAGGACGACTGATCCGTGTAAAGGAAAGAATGAATGGGGCCATGTATCGTGAGATTTTGAGTGAAAACCTATCAGCAAGGGCATTGAAGATGAAATGTGGCTGGGTCTTTCACCATGACAATGATCCCAAACACACCGCCCGGACAACGAAGGAGTGGCTTCGTAAGAAGCATTTCAAGGTCCTGGAGTGGCCTAGCCAGTCTCCAGATCTCAACCCCATAGTAAATCTTTGGAGGGAGTTGAAAGTCTGTGTTGCCCAGCAACAGCCCCAAAACATCACTGCCCTAGAGGAGATCTGCATGGAGGAATGGGCCAAAATACCAGCAACAGTATGAAAACCTTGTGAAGACTTACAGAAAATGTTTGACCTCTTTAATTGCCAACAAAGGCTGACTAAATACTTTTTTGCCCCACTGTACCTACAGGTACGCTACGGTCACAAGACGCAGGCCTCCTAAATGTCCCTAGAATTTCTAAGCAAACAGCTGGAGGCAGGGCTTTCTCCTATAGAGCTCAATTTTTATGGAATGGTCTGCCTACCCATGTGAGATACGTAGACTCGGTCTTAACCTTTAAGTCTTTATCGAAGACTCATCTCCTCAGTAGGTCCTATGATTGAGTGTAGTCTGGCCCAGGAGTGTGAAGGTGAACGGCTGACGTGGTCTTCCTGTCTGGGTTGCCCCCCCACTGGGTTGTGCAGTGGCAGAGATCTTTGTGGGTTATACTCGGCCTTGTTGCAGGATGGTAAGTTGGTGGTTGAAGATATCCCTCTAGTGTTGTGGGGGCTGTGCTTTGGCAAAGTGGGTGGGGTTATATCCTGCCTGTTTGGCCCTGTCCGGGGGTATCATCGGATGGGGCCACAGTGTCTCCTGACCCCTCCTGTCTCAGCCTCCAGTATTTATGCTGCAATAGTTCGGGTCGGGGGGCTAGGGTCAGTCTGTTATATCTGGAGTATATCTCCTGTCTAATCCAGTGTCCTGTGTGAATTTAAGTATGCTCTCTCTAATTCTCTCTTTCTTTCTCTCTCTCTCTCGGAGGACCTGAGCCCTAGGACCATGCCTCAGGACCACCTGACATCACGACTCCTCGCTGTCCCCAGTCCACCTGGCCATGCTGCTGCTCCAGTTTCAACTGTTCTGCCTGCGGCTATGGAACCCTGACCTGTTCACTGTGATTACTATTATTTGACCATGCTGGTCACTTATGAACATTTGAACATCTTGGCCATGTTCTGTTATAATCTACACCCGGCACAGCCAGAAGAGGACAGGCCACCCATCAGAGCCTGGTTCCTCTCTAGGTTTCTTCCTAGGTTTTGGCCTTTCTAGGGAGTTTTTCCTGAAGTGTACCTATGTGCTGTGCCACTGTGCTTCTACACCTGCATTGCTTGCTGTTTGGGGTTTTAGGCTGGGTTGCTGTACAGCACTTTGATATATCAGCTGATGTAAGAAGGGCTACGTATATAAATCATTTTGATTTGAAAATTTGATTTAAATCTGATACGCTTTTCACCTAGTTGTTTTCCTTTAAAATGTTTCATTTATTTCATTCTATGACCCCAAACCCAACACCTAACTGTTCTGTGCTCTTTATCACCTCCCTGACCAAGGCCCTTCTCCCCCGATTTCTCAATTTTTCCGGGAGGCCAGCTCTAGGATGAGTCTTGGTGGTTCCAAACTTCTTCCATTTAAGAATGATGGAGGCCCCTGTATTCTTGGGGACCTTCAATGCTGCAGACATTTTTTGGTACCCTTCCCCAGATATGTGCCTTGGCGCTCTATGGACAATTCCTTCGACCTCATGGCTTGGTTTTTGGTCTGACATCTTATATAGACAGGTGTGTGCCTTTCCAGATCATGTCCAATCAATTGAATTTACCACAGGTGGACTCCAAGTTGTAGAAACATCTCAAGGATGATCAATGGAAACAGGATGCACCTGAGCTCAATTTCAAGTCTCATAGCAAAGGGTCTGAATACTTATGTAAATAAGGTATGTTTTTTAAACCTGTTTTCACTTTGTCATTATTGGGTATTGTGTGTAGATTGCTGAGAAATTTTAACTTAAACCATTTTAGAATAAGGCTGTAATGTAACCTACAGAGGATGAAGACGTACAGTACTAAGAACTATTCTGCATACAATGGGCACCATTTCTCCATCCTCCAACCATGACTTATGCTCCACAGTAAGCATCTGGCACATTAATGTCCAAGTGATAAAGAATATCAACATTTAGTTAGACAGGGACTGATGAGTGCTTTTCAGCTACACTAGTGTCAATATTGGGATATTTTTCTCCTGAGAAGCTCATTAATCAATTATGACAATAGCAAAGATGATTATTTTGTGACGTGAGACTGTGGATTGAGTTGTCTATTGCCTTGAGACTGTCCAGTGAGTGGGATGGTGAAGTTGTGTGATTCATTCTACATTGGTGTTTTTAGGAGATGGATAAGTAATAACCCCCTGCACTCACCCTCACAGCTGCGTCTGTCTGAGGCGAGCTCAAAGCCAGGGTCACAGGCACATCGGTAGCTGCCCAGGGTATTCACACAGCGCTGCTCACAGCGCCCATTATCAGGCTTACAACACTCGTCCATCTCTACCACCCACAGACGCCGTTGTGATATGCAATTAAGAAGATGAAAGGAACCATCAGTTCTACTGCACATTGTATAACTACTTCCACTTCCCCCCCTTTGTATGTTCATCAAAGTCGACGTCTTCCAAGTACAGACATCGTTGTAATATGCCATGATGAAAGAAGAACGAGAACATTTAGCAAAGCATTCTAGGAAACCATAAATTCTACATCCTTCCCTTTGTATTTTCAGTCCACAGAAATAAAGAGTTCATCATATACTCCATTTATATACTCCATCTCACCCAGAGGTCATGGCATCCCAAAATATTACCCAATCCTGGGCCATCATAAACACTAATCACAGATGGACACTATTCTTGGCGTCTGACCTTTGAAAAAGGTGGCAGCAAATCCAGCCTTGTTCACTGATCCATCAGACACAAATTTCATCCAAAGCTGGTTGGAGCTGGTCTTGATGTCGTCTGGTTTGTCATGGCCACAGAAGCGGCCCAGCAGTGGACTGCTCTCTGAGTTCCCATCTCTCACTTCCAGGTAGTCATAAGCACAGCTGTCATGCCTCTCAATCTACGGTAGAGATAAGGCAAGGATCATTGGGGAGGATGTTGACACAGGATGCCCAACTGTCCTACAAATTCACATCTCTGCTATGTCGGTTTTAAATATGATTATTTAGACTATTATTTTGACAGTATCCTCCTGTAAGTGATAAAGAAGAAGTCTCCATCCAGCACGTCCTACATCTCCAAGTGTCTGGACTATACGATTGGCAGTAAGATGATGTGCTGGATGGGCTGCTGTCATCCCAGATTGAATGCCGATTATTCATCCTGCTCAGCAGTGTCTGGGTGTCTCGTACAGGATTGAGTGAAAATGACATTCCACTTCCCTTTCCGTCTCACAGTCTTTACCTCAAATGACTGGAAGGAGAGGCCCACATGGAAATCCTGTGCTACTGTGATCTTCCACACGCACACTTTGTTGGGTCGGTAGTCGTCAGGGTAGTTGGGTGACTGGATCTGGCCATTGTCCCTGTTCACCTCTCCCCCACAGATGGCTAGTGAGAGAGGGAAGCAGAAGGAGGGGGGTATAACTTCCATGAATTCTTCCAACAACAATATCAACTTCACCCTTTTCCCCTTCTTTTGAGATGAAGAGAATATAGTGATAAGCAATAGTTTCTGTGCATAGAGCTTACGTAATTCGAATGTTTCAGAAAACAAAGGCTTTTTTCAGACACTAAATTTGGGAAAATAATCTCTCTCGATATCTATCTATATATATAGTACCAGTCAAAGCTTGGACACACCTACTCATTCAAGGGTATTTTTTTTTACTATGTTCTACATTGTAGAGTAATAGTGAAGGTATCAAAACTATGAAATAACACATATGGAGTCATGTAGCAATCAAAACAGTGTTAAATAAATCAGAATATAATTTAGATTTTAGATTCTACAAAGTAGAATTTGCCTTGACAGCTTTGCACACTGTTGGCATTCTCTCAACCAGATTCACCTGGAATGCGTTACCAACAGTCTTGAAGGAGTTCCCACATATGCTGAACACTTGTTGGCTGCTTTTTCTTCACTTTGCATTCCAACTCTTTCCAAACCATCTCATTTGGGTTGAGATCAGGTGATAGTGGAGGCCAGATCATTTGATGCCGCACTCCATCACTCTCCATCTTGGTCAAATAGCCCTTACACAGCCTGGAGTTGTGTTTTGGGTCATTCTCCTGTTGAAAAACAAATAATAGTCTCACTAAGCTCAAACCAGATGGGAAGGTGTATCGCTGCAGAATGCTGTGGTAGCCATGCTGGTTAAGTGTGCCTTGATTTCTAAATAAATCACTGACAGTGTCACTAGCAAAGCACACCCACACCATCACACCTCCTCCTCCATGCTTAAAGGTGGGAATCAAACATGCAGAGATAATCCGTTCACCCACTCTTCGTCTCACAAAGAGAACAAAAAATCTAACATTTCGACATATCGGACCAAAGGACAGATTTCCACCTATCTTATGTCCATTGCTCGTGTTTCTTGGCCCCAAAAAAGCTCTTCTTATTATTGGTGTCCTTTAGTATTAGTTTCTTTGCAGCAATTCAACCATGAAGGCCTGATTCACACAGTCTTCTCTTACCAGTTGATGTTGAGATGTGTCTGTTACTTGAACTCTGAAGTATTTATTTGGGCTGCAATTTCTGAGGCTGGTAACTCCAATGAATTTATCCTCTGCAGCAGAGGTAACTCTGAGTCTTCCTTTCCTGTGGCGGTCCTCATGAGAGCCAGTTTCATCATGGTGCTTGATGGTTTTTGCAACTGCACTTGAAGAAACTTTCAAAGTTCTTGAAATGTTCCACATTGACTGACCTTCATGTCTTAAAGTAATGACGGACTGTCATTTCTCTTTGCTTATTTGAGCTGTTCTTGCCATAATATGGACTTGGTATTTTACCAAATAGAGCTATATTCTGTATACAGTGATTCCTCCTTTAAAAGTTGTGTCATACTGCAGCACACCTTGCGGGCTGCTGCAGCAGTCTGTGGCACGTTATTTAATTGTCAGCCATTTTTCTGTTAATGCGATTTAGTGCTAGTTTGACCACCAGAGGGCATCTTGGAGAAGCATTTGATAGTCTTCCATATTGGCATTACCAGATAATTTAAAACCTTTTTTGTAATAACATAGTATATGGGATTGATTTTAAGAAATTTGGCTTAATTCATTTTATTAATATTATGGTGTTTCTATTCCGAAAGAAGAAAAAAAACTCTCAGGGTTTCCATTGGGATGGAAAATATGGAGCTGAACAATGTGAAGGTCAAGAGTAGGCTACAGCATAAGAGGATTAGAGGATTCTACATGTTTTGCCTTCATTAGACAACGTTGTTCTAATATTTCTGTAAATCAGTTATATTTATTCCCATAGTGATTTGTCATGCTTTTACATTTGGATAATAAAGCATTTAAAGCATTTTGAAGATATAATCCACCTGCATTTGTTTATTAGGCAACTGTGCAGTCTGACAAGTAAACATAGCCTACAATACATAATGTAGTAAACATGGGAAAGTGCCTAATTCCTTACATAAGGGAGAGCAGGCCATGTCTGTATTAGAGAATGAGGGCACGCGGGAGACTGGGATTCAATTCCCCGATGGGGAGGAAGGAGTAGAGTGTCCTTGTACATAAGAATTTGTTCTTAACTGATTCCATATGTGTTATTTCATAGTTGTGATGTCTTCACTATTAATCTACAATGTAGAAAATAGTACAAATAAAGAAAAACCCTTGAACGAGTAGATGTGACCAAACTTTTGACTGGTACTGTATATAAACAAAATATAAACAATATGGACTATAGTCAAACGGCTGATGTTACCTTCATACACGGCTGAGAAGCCCTTGCCCACCCAGTTGCTGCTGCTCCTGAACTCTATCCATAGCCGACTATCCGTGGAAACGATAGGGCCAGGTAGACTGTCCCCACAGTAACGGCCTGATGCAAAAGATAAAACAAAAACACCACAACTCCAGGGTAATGACTAATAACAACACTGAGATAGGCAGCTCCTGGGCTGAGATTCGTTCCAATCTGAGTTAGATCCACCTTATTGTGCGATTTACATTTAAAGGTAATTTCCGATTGTGCCGACATGTGCAAAGTTGACTGTGAATGCGGTCTCTGTGAATGAGGGAACACTGTCTTTAAAAGGTGCATAGCTGAAAAGGGGTGATTGGGTTGAATCCGAGGCATAGTTTATCACTATTACACAGACAGCTGGCGATGTCTGATCTTTATGCATCAGTCTATTATTCTGAACATATTGTACATTCCAACCATTCTAACATTTTTCTGCTCTAGGATTTAAAAATCTCAGGTGAACATGAACTTGATTGGATGTTTTCTGAGAGTTATTGGCAGATGTAGATAGCAGACCTCTCTGGAGAGTTCTCTACGGATAGGTTCGACTCTAAATCTTTTTCCAAGTAAAGACCTTTCAGAGGGGCTTTTCTCCCGAACCCGTCTCGGACCTCCACATGGTCATACCAGCACAAGTGACTCCTGTAGAGGTCCATGGCAGTAATGTTCAGAATTATCTGTGTGTGAGCGAGAGAGAGAGAGACAGGCAGACAGACAGACAGACACGCAGACAGACAGAAATGAAGATAGGGAGAGATAAAAGAAAGGTGTCATGACATTGGCCTGGGGGATAGGTTTATGACAGTCATAAATACCTCTTTCCCCCTTTTTCCTCTCTCTACCCTACTGAGGTTTTTAAAAAATAAACTTGGTTAACTTCTTCGATATAGGGGGCGCTCTTTTAATTTTTGGATAAAAAAACGTTCCCGTTTTAAACAAGATATTTTGTCACGAAAAGATGCTCGACTATGCATATAATTGACAGCTTTGGAAAGAAAACACTCTGACGTTTCCAAATCTGCAAAGATATTATCTGTGAGTGCCACAGAACTGATGCTACAGGCGAAACCAAGATGAAATTTCAAACAGGAAATGCCCCAGATTTTGAATGCACTTTGTTCCAATGTCTCCTTATATGGCTGTGAATGCGCAAAGGAATGAGCCTACACTTTATGTCGTTTCCCCAAGGTGTCTGCAGCATTGTGACGTATTTGTAGGCATATCATTGGAAGATTGACCATAAGAGACTACATTTACCAGGTGCCTCGCTTGGTGTCCTCCGTTGCAATTATTGCGCAATCTCCAGCTGCGTGCATTTTACCATGTGGTTCAGAGGAGAAACCAAACTGCCACGAATGACTTATCATCGAATAGATATGTGAAAAACACCTTGAGGATTGATTCTAAACAACGTTTGCCATGTTTCTGTCGATATTATGGAGCTCATTTGGAAAAAAGTTTGGTGTTGTAAGTGACTGCATTTTCTGGTATTTTTCTTAGCCAAACGTGATAAACAAAACGGAGCTATTTCGTCTACACAAATAATCTTTTTGGAAAAAATCAACATTTGCTATCTAACTAAGAGTCTCGTCATTGAAAACATCCGAAGTTCTTCAAAGGTAAATTATTTTATTTGAATGCTTTTCTTGTTTTTGTGAAAATGTTGCCTGCTGAATGCTAGGCTTAATGCTATGCTAGGCTATCAATACTCTTACACAAATGCTTGTGTAGCTTTGGTTGAAAAGCATATTTTCAAAATCTGAGATGACAGTGTTGTTAACAAAAGGCTAAGCTTGTGTTTCAATATATTTATTTCATTTCATTTGGGATTTTCATGAATAGGAAATGTTGCGTTATGGTAATGAGCTTGAGGCTATGATTACGCTCCCGGATACGGGATTGCTCGACGCTAGAGGTTAAGAGGCTCCTCTGTCCTCCACTCGTTACCTGTATCAATGGCACCTGTTTGAACTTGTTATCAGTATAAAAGACACCTGTCCACAACCTGAAACAGTCACACTCCAAACTCCACTATGGCCAAGACCAAAGAGCTGTCAAAGGACACTAGAAACAAAATTGTAGACCTGCACCAGGCTGGGAAGACTGAATCTGCAATAGGTAAGCAGCTTGGTTTGAAGAAATCAACTGTGGGAGCAATTATTAGGAAATGGAAGACATACAAGACCACTGATAATCTCCCTCGATGTAGGGCTCCACGCAAGATCTCACCCCGTGGGGTCAAAATGATCACAAGAACGGTGAGCAAAAATCCCAGAACCACACGGGGGGACCTAGTGAATGACCTGCAGAGAGTTGGGACCAAAGTAACAAAGCCTACCGTCAGTAACACACTACGCCGCCAGGGACTCAAATCCTGCAGTGAAGTTTGCTAGAGAGCATTTGGATGATCCAGAAGAAGATTGGGAGAATGTCATATGGTCAGATGAAACCAAAATAGAACTTTTTGGTAAAAACTCAACTCGTCGTGTTTGGAGGACAAAGAATGCTGAGTTGCATCCAAAGAACACCATACCTACTGTGAAGCATGGGGTGGAAACATCATGCTTTGGGGCTGTTTTTCTGCAAAGGGACCAGGATGACTGATACGTGTAAATGAAAGAATAAATGGGGCCAACTATCGTGTGATTTTGAGTGAAAACCTCCTTCCATCAGCAAGGGCATTGAAGATGAAACGTGGCTGGGTCTTTCAGCATGACAATGATCCCAAACATACCGCCCGGGCAACGAAGGAGTGGCTTCGTAAGAAGCATTACAAGGTCCTGGAGTGGCCTAGCCAGTCTATAAATTCTGCAAATAAATTCATTAAAAATCCTACAATGTGATTTTCTGGATTTTCTTTTCTCATTTTGTCCGTCATAGTTGAAGTGTACCTATGATTAAAATTACAGGCCTCTCTCATCTTTTTAAGTGGAAGAACTTGCACAATTGGTGGCTGACTAAATTCTGTTTTGCCCCACTGTATATTATTTTCCAACTCTGAGTCTCTACTTCTTTCCAACACAATTTCTAATTTTGCTACATAAGACCGAATCGAGGTGGTCGGTCACATACAGTGCATTCGGAAAGTATTCAGTCCCCTTGACTTTTTCCACTTTTTGTTACGTTACAGCTTAATTCTAAAATGTATTAAATAAATAAAAATCCTCAATATACACACATCATCTTTCCATTGATCATCCTTGAAATGTTTCTACAGCTTGATTGGAGTCCACCTGTGGTATATTCAATTGATTCGACATGATTTCGAAAGGCACACACCTATCTACCTAAGAAAAAGTGAAAAATTTGAAAAAAAGTACATTACAATTATTTATTTTACGGGGAACTAATGCTGAGTTAAGGCTCCCAGGGTTGCAAGGACAAATCAGATACAAATTCAATTAGCACTGAGGAGCGAAGTAAACGGTGTCGAGGCCTTTGGGCCCAACAAGTAGCAGGATTATTTGAAGCATCCCCTGAAGCCCCCTCCTGGTGTTCAAAGACCATTCACTGGCATTTTCTACAAGAAATCTGCCTCCAGAAATAAAAGCTTATCCCAAGTGGGTGTGACTCCTGTTGCCTGCTGCACTGCTGTTTGGATTCCACCTGGGGATCTGTTCACCGTCTGCCCTGGCCTGTCTCCCCCTGTCTGGTACAGGTACCCCCACCACACTCATCCCTTTCTCCCGAGCTTTCGCTCGCCTCCAGCACTCACGCACTGTTGGGGTGAGTAACTCTGAACTTACAATGGCTAGTCCCAAATCGTTATATATTTTGTTTTTTCTTGTGCATTTTGCCTCATGACTCCTGAATACTTTGTTGACTACAAACTTTCTTTACTCAACCATGGGACAGACTGTTTGTTCCCACACTCTGGACTTTGACTCTCTAATGGTTACACAGACTTTTGGCTTCCCATCCTATTCTAACCACCTCTCACCGGCTTTGTATTCATGTTACCTGATGAAATTGCTGTACAATATGATCTTGTTGCCATCTTGTTGCCATCTGATGCACATTCTTTAATCACCACTTCATTAAGTCAGGATGCCTCCTTGCCTGTCCAACATTTCCTAATCTCCCACCCCTTCTAATGTGACTATCCCCGATGCTTCTCCCTCTTTTTCCCCTGCCCCGCTACAAACTTTCTCTCTGCGGGCAGTGACTGAGTCCGAGGTGCTAAAGGAGCTCCTTAAACTTGACCCCAAAAAAACATCTGGGTCAGATGGGCCTATTTCTCTTTTGCCCTGTTCATCAAGTGTTGGAAAAACTTGTCAATAATCAACTGACTGGCTTTCTTGATGTCAATAGTATTCTCTCGTGTATGCAGTCTGGTTTCTGCTCAGGTTAGGGATGTGTCACTGCAACCTTAAAAGGTCCTCAATGATATCACCATGTCCTTTATTCTAAGCAATATTGTGCTGCTATTTTAGTGACTTGGCCAAAGCTTTTGATATGGTAGACCATTCCATTCTTGTGGGCCGGCTAAGGAGTATTGGTGTCTCTGAGGGGTCTTTGGGCTGGTTTGCTAACTACCTCTCTCAAAGAGTGCAGTGTATAAAGTCAGAATAGCTGCTGTCTCAGCCACTGTCTGTCACCAAGGGAGTACCCCAAGGCTCGATCCTAGGCCCCACGCTCTTCTCAATTTACATCAACAACATACCTCAGGCAGTAGGAATCTCTCTCATCCATTTATATGGAGATGATACAGTCTTATACTCAGCTGGCCCCTCCCTGGATTTTATGTTAAATGCTCTACAACAAAGCTTTATCTACCCTTAACCTTGCCCTGAACACCTCAAAAACAAAGGTCATGTGGTTTGCTAAGGAGAATGCTCTTCTCCCCACAGGTGTGATTACTACCTCCTGAGGGTTTAGAGCTTGAGGTAGTTACATCATACAAGTACTTAGGAGTATGGCTAGACGGTGCACTGTCCCTCTCTCAGTACATATCAAAGCTGCAGTTAAATCTAGACTTGGTTTCCTCTATCGTAATCACTCCTCTTTCACCCCAGCTGACAAAAACTAACCCTGATTCAGATGACCATCCTACTCATGCTAGATTACGGCGACACAATTTATAGATCGGCAGGTAAGGGTGCTCCCGAGCGGCTAGATGTTCTTTACCATTCGGCCATCAGATTTGCCACCAATACTCCTTATAGGACACATCACTGCACTCTATACTCCTCTGTAAACTGGTCATCTCTGTATACCCGTCACAAGACCCACTGGTTGATGCTTATTTATAAAAGCCGCCCTATCTTCTCCGCCCTATCTGCGATATCTACTGCAGCGCTCATCCTCCACATACAACACTCGTTCTGACAGTCACATTCTGTTAAAGGTCCCCAAAGCATACACATCCCTGGGTCGCTCCTCTTTTCAGTTCGCTGCAGCTAGCGACTGGAACGAGCTGCAACAAACACTCAAACTGGACAGTTTTATCTCAATCTCTTCATTCAAAGACTCAATCATGGACACTCTTACTGACAGTTGTGGCTGCTTTGTGTGATGTATTGTTGTCTCTATCTTCTTGCCCTTTGTGCTGTTGACGGTGCCCAATAATGTTTGTACCATGTTTTGTGCTGCTACCATGTTGTGTTGCTACCATGTTGTTGTTGTGTTGTGTTGATACCATGCTGTGTTGTCATGTGTTGCTGCCTTGCTATGTTGATGTCTAGGCCTCTTTTTATGTATTGTGTTGTCTCTCTTGTTGTGATGTATGATTTGTCCAATAGGTATATTGTATTTATTATTTATTTTTAATCCCAGGCCCCCTTCTCCGCAGGAGGCCTTTTGGAAGGCCGTCATTGTAAAAAAAAAAAGTGTACTTCATGGACTTGCCTAGTTAATAAAAAGGTCAATAAAAAAAATACAAGTAAAAAAAATCAATATGAGGTCCCACAGTTAAAAATGCATGTCAAAGCAAAATCCAAGCCATGAGGTTGAAGGAATTGTCCTTAGAGCTCCGAGACAGGATTGTGTTGAGGCACAGATCTGGGGAAGGGTACCAAAATATTTATGCAGCATGGAACCACCAAGACTCTTCCTAGAGCTGGCTTCCCAGACCAATTGGGGGAGAAGGGCCTTAGTCAGGGAAGTGACCAAGAACCCGATGGTCACTCTGAAAGAGCTCCAGAGTTCCTCTGTGGAGACGAGATAAACTTCTAGAAGGACAACCATCTCTGCAGCACTCCACTAATCAGGCCTTTATTGTAGAGTGGCCAGATGGAAGCCACACCTCAGTAAAAGGCACATGACAGCTCGCGCAGAGTTTGCCGAAAGGCACCTAAATACTCTCAGATCATGAGAAACAAGATTCACTTGTCTGATGAAGCAAAGAATTAACTCTTCGGCCTGAACGCCAAGCGTCACATCTGGAGGAAACCTGGCATCATCCCTATGGTGAAGCATGGTGGTGGCAGCATCATGCTGTGGAGATGTTTTTCAGCGGCAGGGACTGGAAGACTAGTCAGTATTGAGGGAAAGATGAACTGAGCAAAGTACAGCGAGATCCTTGATGAAAACCTGCTACCGAGCTCTCAGGACCTCAGACTTGGACAAAGGTTGACCTTTCAACACAACAACAACGCTAAGCACACAGCCAAGACAACGCAGGGGTGGTTTCAGGACAAGACTCTGACTGTCCTTGAGCGGCCTAGCCAGAACCCAAACTTTAACCCAATCGAACATCTTTGTTGAGACCTGAAAATAGCTATGCAGCGACGCTCCCCATCCAACCTGACAGAGCTTGAGAGGATCTGCAGAGAAGAATGGGAGAAACTCCCCGAATACAGGTGTACCAAGCTTGTAGCATCATACCCAAGAAAACTTGAGGCTGTAATCGCTGCCAAAGATGCTTCAACAAAGTACTGAGTAAAGGGTCTGAATACTTAAGTTAATGTGATATCTATGTTTTTTATTTCAAATATATTATGAGAGCAATTCCAAAAACCTGTTTTTGCTTTGTCATCATGGGGTATTGTGTGTAGATTGATGAGGAAATAGAACAATTTAATACATTTTCGAGTAAGGCTGTAACGTAAACAAAATGTGGAAAAAGTCAAGGGGTCTGAATACTTTCCGAATGCACTATATGGACACAGAAAAACTCAGAAAAAAACAGTCAACTGCATTTATTTTCAGCAAACTTAACATGTGTAAATATTTGTATGAACATAACAAGATTCAACAACTGAGACATAAACTGGACAAGTTCCACAGACATGTGACTAACAGAAATGGAATAATGTGTCCCTGAACAAATGGGGGGTGGGGTCAAAATCAAAAGTAACAGTCAGTATCTGGTGTGGCCACCAGCTGCAATAAGTACTGCAGTGCATCTCCTCTTCATGGACTGCACCAGATTTGCCAGTTCTTGCTGTGAGAAGTTACCCCACTCTTCCACCACGGCACCTGCAAGTTCCCAGACATTTCTGGGGGGAATGGCCCTAGCCTTCACCCTCCGATCCAACAGGTCCCAGACGTGCTCAATGGGATTGAGATCCGGGCTCTTTGCTGGCCATGGCAGAACACTGACATTCCTGTCTTGCAGGAAATCACACACAGAACGAGCAGTATGTGGCATTGTCATGCTGGAGGGCCATGTCAGGATGAGCCTGCAGGAAGGGTACCACATGAGGGAGGAGGATGTCTTCCCTGTAACTCACAGCGTTGAGATTACCTGCAATGACAACAAGCTCAGTCCAATTATGTTGTGACACACCGCCCCAGACCATGACGGACCCTCCACCTCCAAATCGATATCGCTCCAGAGTACAGGCCTCAGTGTAACGTTCATTCCTTCGACAATAAAAGTGAATCCGACCATCACCCCTGGTGAGAAAAAAACGTGACTCGTCAGAAAAAAGCACTTTTTGCCAGTCCTGTCTGGTTCAGCGACGGTGGGTTTGTGCCCATAGGCGACATTGTTGCGGGTGATGTCTGGTGAGGAGCTGCCTTACAACAGGCCTACAAGCCCTCAGTCCAGCCTCTCTCAGCCTATTACGGACAGTCTGAGCACTGATGGAGGGATTGTGTGTTCCTGGTGTAACTCGGGCAGTTGTTGTTGACATCCTGTACCTGTCCCGCAGGTGTGATGTTCGGATGTACCGATCCTGTGCAGGTGTTGTTACACGTGATCTGCCACTGCGAGGACGATCAGCTGTCCATCCTGTCTCCATGTAGCGCTGTGTTAGGCATCTCAGTACGGACATTGCAATTTATTGCCCTGGCCACATCTGCAGTCCTCATGCCTCTTTGGGGCGGCAGGGTAGCCTAGTGGTTAGAGCGTTGGACTAGTAACCGGAAGGTTGCAAGTTCAAATCCCCGAGCTGACAAGGTACAAGTCGTTCTGCCCCTGAACAGGCAGTTAACCCACTGTTCCTAGGTCGTCATTGAAAATAAGAATTTGTTCTTAACTGACTTGCCTAGTTAAATAACGGTAAAATAAAAATAAATAAAATTTTGCAGCATGCCTAAGGCACATTCACACAGGTGAGCAGGGACCCTGGGCATCTTTCTTTTGGTGTTTTTCAGAATTTTTGATACGTTTTCATAGTTGTGACCTTAATTGCCTACCGCCTGCAAGCTGTTCGTGTCTTAACGACCGTTTCACAGGTGCATGTTCATGAATTGTTTATGGTTCATTGAACAAGCACGGGAAACAGTGTTTAAACCCTTTACAGTGAAGATCTGTGAAGTTATTTGGATTTTTTTCTAATTATCTTTGAAAGATATGGTCATGAAAAAGGGAAAGTTAATTTTTTTGCTGAGTTCATAATAGATGAATACTGTATATTATTATTTTATTTTTTTAAGTTATTCAAATATAAATGACCAACGTTACAATCAATTGCCATAGATTTTCTGTCAATTACCAAAATTATTGAAGATTCTGGTAACTTTAGTAAATTACCGGTAGGTTTGCAACCCTAGAACTGATTTAACTCAAGGAGAAACTCACTGCACAGTTGTGAACTATTTCCACAAGACAGAGTTTGACGGCTAGCCCTTGGATGTTTTCAACCCACCTTCTCTCCAGGTGTGACAGAGATCCTCCAGATACAGTGGACATAGGCTGCATATCCATTGGGATAACCAGGAGAGGAGAAGTTTCCACTACTGTCCTGTAGGCTGTCCCCACACCCTGCCCACAAAACAGCACATGGTAATAAAACAAAGAAACAGACTCTAAACACACCACAGGAATGGCATAAGCTACAATAGTGAACGAAGGCAGTTGTCTCAACATACTGTCTCAACATGCTGTAGATTTCCTTTAGCCTCTAAAAGGAGGAATAATAACTAGCACTTGAATGGTTGCTGATTTATTGGTTGTTGAATTTTAACAACGTTGGCTATTCCTGAGGCTTGAGTTCTCCAGATTACAACAATAAACTGAATTCCAATTTTTGGAAACAAAGAAACAAAAAAACAATCAACCTCCTTTTGACGATGACAACGCAAGTCCATTCATCTACTAATGTCACAGATTTGTCGTCACGGTCTTGTCTTAGACTCAGAAAAATGAACACAGTAATCATCAGTCGTCATCTTTTGAATAGGCAGGGGTGGACGTAGTCAGACCTTGTGCAGGGTTTATCAGCATGTTCTCTCTGACATTTCACAGGGTGAGAATTATATACTCTTAGAAACAAAAAGAGCTATCTATAACCTAAAAGGGTTCTTTGGCTGTAGCCATAGCTGAAACCTTTGAAGAACCCTTTTGGGTTCCAGGTAAAATGGAAGGGTTCTACATGGAACCCAAAAGGGTTCTACCTGAAACCAAAAAGGGTGCTCTTATGGGGTCAGTCAAAGAACCAGCAGTCAGGAGGCCTGCCAAGTCGGATTTGTCTTACTTGTACACTTGTAGAGTTTGCGAGCTTGTGTGATGTCCCCTTTGCTCAGCCTTGTCCTCTGGCCAATGGGTGGCCTGACTCCATTTACATCATAGCGAGGTAGAATGGTGTCTAAGAAAATGCCTCTGTGGTTCAGACACAAACACAAACAGGGTCAATAAGAGCGACCAATAAGAGAAACCAACACCTATTCTCTCTTTGCAGAACTGAAGTTTTCATTTGTATTAATGGACAAGAGGAAACTTTGGTTTTACTGCGAAAATTCAAAACCATTCATCTTAGATATTACCATCATTAACAACAGTTTAATCGAGTACAGCCTTAACTGAATGAACAGCAAAGACGGAATGCAATATGATATTTTATTAAATAGTTTGGGGAATCCTCAGCGCCAGATGATGTGATGGCATCAAACCCCAAAACAGTTGCTGAAAAACAGCAAGTACGAGAATGAGGGTAAGTTTACATACAAATACATCCCAAGATTTGGTTGGTTGAGAGAGAGGAAGGTGATCATTGCCAGAGTGAACCAATGGGTTAAACAACAAGCGTGAGGAATGTGCATTATTGTGCCGTGCTACAGATGTAGGATCTTAATTTGATCACTCCTTTGTTGCTCATTTAATTTCCTCCACAGCAGGGAATGCAAACTTGAGGTTTTAAAAACACTTCACTCTGGTCAAGCTTTATATTTCGATAAAACATGGTGAAGGCCCAAAATTGCCAAAATGGCTGCAAATGTTTTACTTTTAAACTCGGACAAAACAGAGATGCTAGTTCTACGTCCAAATAAACAAAGATATCTGCTGCTTGATCTGACAATTAATCTGGATGGTTGTACAGTCGTCTCAAAGAAATAATATTTGAAGAGCAGCTTTTCTCCATCTTTGTAACATTGCAAAAATCTGAAACTTTTTGTCCAAAAATGATGCAGAAAAGCTAAGCCGTGCTTTTTAAACTTCAATATTAGACTACTGCAATGCTCTCCTCTCCAGCTACCCGGATAAGGCCTAGAATTTCTAAACAAACAGCTGGAGGCAGGGCTTTCTCCTATTGATCTATATTTGTATGTGCTTTGGCAGTGGGCGGGGTTATATCCCGCCTGGTTGGCCCCATCCGAGGGTATCGTTGGACAGTGTCCCCTGACCCAGTCTCCAGTATCTATGCTGCAATAGTCTATGTGCCAGGGGGCTACGGCCAGTCTGTCCTATCTGGTGTAATTCCCCTGTCTTATCTGGTGTCCTGTGTGATCTTAAGTATACTCTCTTTGATTCTCCCATTGCGCTCTCGGAGGACCTGAGTCCTAGGACCAGGCCTCAGGACTTCCTGGCCGTCCTCAGTCCACTTGGCTATGGTACACTGACGTGCTACATTGTCCCGGACACACACACACCTCTCTCTCCCTCTCTCCCGCCCGCTCGCCCTTTAATCCTGACGTGACCTGTTGCACCCTCTAAAATAACTTATTATCTGACCCTGCTTGTCATCTATGAACGTGTGGCCATGTACTCTCATAATCTGAACTGGGCACAGCTATATGAAGACTATCTACCCCTCAGAGCCTGGTTTGTTCCTAGGTTCCTGCCTTTCTATGGAGTTTTTCTTAGCCACCGTGCTTCTATAGTACATCTGCATTGCTTGCAGGCTGGGTTTCTGTATAAGCACTTTGTAACATCTGCTGACAACTGTGGTATACGCGGGATAAACGCCTCCATTCTATAAATACCTTGGAAAAAATAAACGATGCAGCATCCTTTGTGGAGTTCACTTTTCCAAGGTAATGTACAGAATGGAGGCGTTTATCATGCTTATACCAGAGAAAATAATACTAAAGCACACATTTACCGGCATCATTTTTTGTTGTTGATGATATTTTCATTTTTATAAGCTTTCTCATCTTTCATTCGATTAGTTCGATATTAATTGACGCGACCCAGTTGTTCATTCATTATGTTCCATTGCCATGCTGGTGGCAACGCTCTTATCCCTTGCTTGCTAGCTAGCCAACTAACTATGGCTAACACGGTCACAACCTCTTCACCCAGTATAACAATAAAGTAGCTGCATTTGTGTTTGTTTGAACCGTTTTCTATCGACATTAATTTTGATACATCCATAACGATTAGCTGATGATGCCCGATTAGCTAGAAAAGTTTGCCTTCTCATCAGGATACTCGTCAACAATGACTGTTAATAACGAGGAGACAGCATTGCAAACTAGAAACATGTGTGAGGATTTGACAGCATAGCGACAGCAGGTTCATCACTTACCTCGTTAGGTCATCAGATGCTCCAAAAAGAATATGTCTCTGCCAAAAAGAAAATCAATGCTACCTAACAAAAAAATTCCTCGTTGGACCTGCATTTACAATGTATCTTATTTCAGTTTCTGTGGTTGTTGATTTAGAATTCTGTAAGTACAGTCTGCATGTGTAAGCGCATATTACATCATGATTACGAGGAGTCCCGATATCTTTTCCGACTGTCCCAATATATTTTCCAACTTGTCCCATTATTTGGTTTTAATGTCCATTCTAGAATGCCCGTCTAGCCAATCAGAAACAAGTTTTCAACAATGCTGTGGTTTAACATCCACATAATAATTCACATTTCCTGTTGCTGCAGGATTTCCTGCTGTAGCAAACTGGCTCAAATTAATATCCTACATCTGTAGGCTAAGGTAAATAGGTGAATCACATTCCGCACATGGCTATTAGGAAAGAGGAGAAGAAACAAGACGCTATGCTGATGATGATACGTTTGTATTCATTCCCACTACGCCCATAGAATAAGAAACAAAGTTAATTATGTTGTGCTTACTGGATGAAGTTAAATGATCATTCAGACCAGCCTTCCTGATTGAACTTTCATAAACTACATTTCCACTGGAAAAGCAGTCATGAGTTGGGACAGCTGAGGCGCAAGCCATAATAAGATATTTTCACATGGGGTTCCTGTTTGACACTTTACTACTTTATTGAACTCCCTTTCTGTCCCTCAGTAGCCAGTTAGGGAGCTCACCATCACCAGGTTTCCATGGCGATGCACCCTTGAATGGCAGGCATGTGCAAACAGAGTGTTCTGAATGAGGGCTTTAGGCTGTGCCAAAGGGCTCTGTGGAGCCCAGCCCTGAATGCAAGAGAACAAGGCCACTCCAGCCCAGATTGTCACATACAAAGACCCAACTGGCAGCCCTATATTTACCCTGGCCTGCCTCCATGACCCTGGCCTGCAAAGTGTTGGTGGAGGTAAAAAAAAGTAAAACACAGAAAAAGCAACAGGGTAACAACATGCACGAGACTGAAATGAAAAGACGTCTGTCTTCTGTGAAATCATTCCAATCAGGACCCAATCAGTGGTTATTTGCAGGAGAATTATGTGCAAAGTGTTAGTTTTGCTGGAAGACAACCAGTTCCTGACAGTGACATTGTTATTCTAACACGTATACTAATAAGAGGATTTATCATGCACGGGGGGATATTGGGGGGTTATGGGGGATATTGGGGGATATGGGGGATTTAAAAAAAATGGCACTATTAATTTATTGTATACCAGACCACAAATATGCAGACACTTTGGAGATGCTTTACTGCATAAAATGTATATTTGACCTGACTAGAATATATCAGGGGAAAAGCAAAGTACTTGTGTGAATAATACTCAACTGAAGGTCAGAATACGTTACATGTTGATCCTAAGGAGTAGAATGTCCAACCAGACAGTACCTAATGAACCAAACAGGGCCTATAATTAGTCAGTTGCTTTGTACCAACCTTGAAAAGGTATTCCGTGCATAATGCATGATGCTGTCAAAGTCGTACACTTCCCCAAGAGAGTCCACCTCCCCTGGCTCCATCTTCAGGAAGTTATACTCTTGACCTGGGTCAAATGGGAAGAATCTCTGTTACTTCCGGGTTGGAGCGAGCGGTCGCATAAGCACTTCGGCTGCAGGTTGTATAACTTTTCATTACATTTCATTACATTTCACTATAGTACAACGGTTTGATTTGTCTAATCTTAGCAATTTCTTCTTAGCTAGCTACATAGCCGTCTTTGTATCAAAGATAATTGCGTAATTATCGTATTTCGTCGTCCTAACGCAGTCTACACTGCTATCTGCCCAGCAGCTAGCCAGCTAGCCAGCTAGCTAACGTCCACCGTCTATCGAATAGCAGCACTAAAAACTATTACACTCAACTGAATGACCTGATTAGTGTAGTGTTAGCTAGCTACATAGTTGTCTTTGCTGTCTTCGTATCCAAGATAATTGTGTAGTTTAGAGTGTGTAGTCTTAGAGTGATTATCTTAATTTACCGAGGTTAGCTAGCCAGCTATTTGTCGTCCTTAACGTAGGAGACACTGCTAGCTAGCCAACAGCTAGCCAACGTCCACCGAATTGAACTTCCTCACTCAACAACCCGGTCGCATTCCGCTTCGCTCCACAGGTAGTATCACATTTTCATTTCATTTCATTACAGTACAACGGTTTGATTTGTTTGATAGTAGCTAGCTACATAGCTAGCTACATAGCCGTCTTTGTATCAAAGATAATTGTGTAGTCTAGAGCGATTTTCTAGGTTAGCTAGCCAGCTATTGTCGTTCTTTTAACGCAACGTAACGTAATCAACACTGCTAGCTAGCCAGCTAGCCCCCGAATAGCAGCACTGTCGAAACTATCACACCCAACGGAACGACTTGATTAGTGTAGTGTCAACAACGCAGCCACTGCCAGCTAGCCTACAAAGTCAACAACGCAGCCACTGCCAGCTAGCCTACTTCAGTAGTACTGTATCATTTTAATCATTTTAGTCAATAAGATTCTTGCTACGTAAGCTTAACTTTCTGAACATTCGAGACGTGTAGTCCACTTGTCATTCAATCTCCTTTGCATTAGCGTAGCCTCTTCTGTAGCCTGTCAACTATGTGTCTGTCTATCCCTGTTCTCTCCTCTCTGCACAGACCATACAAACGCTCCACACCGCGTGGCCGCGGCCACCCTAATCTGGTGGTCCCAGCGCACACGACCCACGTGGAGTTCCAGGTCTCCGGTAGCCTCTGGAACTGCCGATCTGCGGCCAACAAGGCAGAGTTCATCTCAGCCTATGCCTCCCTCCAGTCCCTCGACTTCTTGGCACTGACGGAAACATGGATCACCACAGATAACACTGCTACTCCTACTGCTCTCTCTTCGTCCGCCCACGTGTTCTCGCACACCCGAGAGCTTCTGGTCAGCGGGGTGGTGGCACCGGGATCCTCATCTCTCCCAAGTGGTCATTCTCTCTTTCTCCCCTTACCCATCTGTCTATCGCCTCCTTTGAATTCCATGCTGTCACAGTTACCAGCCCTTTCAAGCTTAACATCCTTATCATTTATCGCCCTCCAGGTTCCTCGGAGAGTTCATCAATGAGCTTGATGCCTTGATAAGCTCCTTTCCTGAGGACGGCTCACCTCTCACAGTTCTGGGAGACTTTAACCTCCCCACGTCTACCTTTGACTCATTCCTCTCTGCCTCCTTCTTTCCACTCCTCTCCTCTTTTGACCTCACCCTCTCACCTTCCCCCCCTACTCACAAGGCAGGCAATACGCTCGACCTCATCTTTACTAGATGCTGTTCTTCCACTAACCTCATTGCAACTCCCCTCCAAGTCTCCGACCACTACCTTGTATCCTTTTCCCTCTCGCTCTCATCCAACACTTCCCACACTGCCCCTACTCGGATGGTATCGCACCGTCCCAACCTTCCCCCGCTACTCTCTCCAGCTCTCTCTCCCCCTCTACTCTCTCCTCTTCCATCCTATCATCTCTTCCCTCTGCTCAAACCTTCTCCAACCTATCTCCTGATTCTGCCTCCTCAACCCTCCTCTCCTCCCTTTCTGCATCCTTTGACTCTCTATGTCCCCTATCCTCCAGGCCGGCTCGGTCCTCCCCTCCCGCTCCGTGGCTCGACGACTCATTGCGAGCTCACAGAACAGGGCTCCGGGCAGCCGAGCGGAAATGGAGGAAAACTCGCCTCCCTGCGGACCTGGCATCCTTTCACTCCCTCCTCTCTACATTTTCCTCTTCTGTCTCTGCTGCTAAAGCCACTTTCTACCACTCTAAATTCCAAGCATCTGCCTCTAACCCTAGGAAGCTCTTTGCCACCTTCTCCTCCCTCCTGAATCCTCCTCCCCCTCCCCCTCCTCCCTCTCTGCAGATGACTTCGTCAACCATTTTGAAAAGAAGGTCGACGACATCCGATCCTCGTTTGCTAAGTCAAACGACACCGCTGGTTCTGCTCACACTGCCCTACCCTGTGCTCTGACCTCTTTCTCCAGATGAAATCTCGCGTCTTGTGACGGCCGGCCGCCCAACAACCTGCCCGCTTGACCCTATCCCCTCCTCTCTTCTCCAGACCATTTCCGGAGACCTTCTCCCTTACCTCACCTCGCTCATCAACTCATCCCTGACCGCTGGCTACGTCCCTTCCGTCTTCAAGAGAGCGAGAGTTGCACCCCTTCTGAAAAAACCTACACTCGATCCCTCCGATGTCAACAACTACAGACCAGTATCCCTTCTTTCTTTTCTCTCCAAAACTCTTGAACGTGCCGTCCTTGGCCAGCTCTCCCGCTATCTCTCTCAGAATGACCTTCTTGATCCAAATCAGTCAGGTTTCAAGACTAGTCATTCAACTGAGACTGCTCTTCTCTGTATCACGGAGGCGCTCCGCACTGCTAAAGCTAACTCTCTCTCCTCTGCTCTCATCCTTCTAGACCTATCGGCTGCCTTCGATACTGTGAACCATCAGATCCTCCTCTCCACCCTCTCCGAGTTGGGCATCTCCGGCGCGGCCCACGCTTGGATTGCGTCCTACCTGAAAGGTCGCTCCTACCAGGTGGTGTGGCGAGAATCTGTTTCCTCACCACGTGCTCTCACCACTGGTGTCCCCCAGGGCTCTGTTCTAGGCCCTCTCCTATTCTCGCTATACACCAAGTCACTTGGCTCTGTCATAACCTCACATGGTCTCTCCTATCATTGCTATGCAGACGACACACAATTAATCTTCTCCTTTCCCCCTTCTGACGACCAGGTGGCGAATCGCATCTCTGCATGTCTGGCAGACATATCAGTGTGGATGACGGATCATCACCTCAAGCTGAACCTCGGCAAGATGGAGCTGCTCTTCCTCCCGGGGAAGGACTGCCCGTTCCATGATCTCGCCATCACGGTTGACAACTCCATTGTGTCCTCCTCCCAGAGCGCTAAGAACCTTGGCGTGATCCTGGACAACACCCTGTCGTTCTCAAATAACATCAAGGCGGTGGCCCGTTCCTGTAGGTTCATGCTCTACAACATCCGCAGAGTACAACCCTGCCTCACACAGGAAGCGGCGCAGGTCCTAATCCAGGCACTTGTCATCTCCCGTCTGGATTACTGCAACTCGCTGTTGGCTGGGCTCCCTGCCTGTGCCATTAAACCTCTACAGCTCATCCAGAACGCCGCAGCCCGTCTGGTGTTCAACCTTCCCAAGTTCTCTCACGTCACCCCGCTCCTCCGCTCTCTCCACTGGCTTCCAGTTGAAGCTCGCATCCGCTACAAGACCATGGTGCTTGCCTACGGAGCTGTGAGGGGAACGGCACCTCAGTACCTCCAGGCTCTGATCAGGCCCTACACCCAAACAAGGGCACTGCGTTCATCCACCTCTGGCCTGCTCGCCTCCCTACCACTGAGGAAGTACAGTTCCCGCTCAGCCCAGTCAAAACTGTTCGCTGCTCTGGTCCCCCAATGGTGGAACAAACTCCCTCACGACGCCAGGACAGCGGAGTCAATCACCACCTTCCGGAGACACCTGAAACCCCACCTCTTTAAGGAATACCTAGGATAGGATAAAGTAATCCTTCCCACCCCCCTTAAAAGATTTAGATGCACTATTGTAAAGTGGCAGTTCCACTGGATGTCATAAGGTGAACGCACCAATTTGTAAGTCGCTCTGGATAAGAGCGTCTGCTAAATGACTTAAATGTAATGTAATGTAAAATTTGACCTGTCAGACTAAAATCAGGTATTATTCAATAATTTGACTAAACAGGCAGACAGACAGAGAGAAAGAGAGAGACTTACCTGCCTGGATGTTATCTCTGATAATACTGACATGCTCATCGCGGTCGGGCCGTGTATGCTCGTGCCAGAAGCCGATCACGTGGCCCAGTTCATGCACAACGATCCCAAACTTGTCACAGTTCTTTCCTATGGAGATGGCCTGGGGACCTCCGCCCCTCCTGCCCACGTAGGAGCAACACCTGCAGAGGGAGACAGTCTTTCAGGGGGATATGCGCTTGGGAGACAGTGGTCCTTTTCCCACAGATTGTGCTTGATTAACATTTACTTCAGTCAATTCAGCACATATAATACCTTATTACATGTATTGACTTGAAAAACTACCCATTGATTTGTACTCATTGATTTTCTTTCAGTTCATTATTTGACTCTAATTTGACCCCTGAATGAAAATGGATTTGACCGTTTACCCCGCACACTTCAATAACCCAGTATGTTCAAACTCTGCAACTGGAGAAATACAATACAACTCTAGCTCTATGGTCAGTCACACATGAAAACCAAGCCCAGATTTAGAAACTGACCAAAGACTTTGCTCTGAGGCAATGTTCCAGGTTTTCTTTTTTTGTCACATGCAATTTGTGACGATCTCAGCTAGTTTTGGAGCAAGGGGGGAAACGTGGCTATAGGAGGCGCAAAAACACTCAAAAACACACATACAGTAACAGGTTGAAAATAATTGCACAGCACATGCAGGCAACACACACATTGTTTAAAAAAAATGTTATCCTTTATTTAACGAGCGGGCCCATTGAGATTTACAACTCTTTTACAAGTCAGCCCTGGCCAAAAAAACTGTGTACTTACACATGGTCTAGAATCAAATCCCCTGTGTAGAACAACTATCTTACAGCCTTGCTCCCAGTCTTTTCTTTCTTTTTCAAAGGAGAACAGAATTTCTAACTCCTTACATATTTGTATTTATTTGTGAAATGACAGGAGCAGAGAAGCAGGGAGAAAGCGCAGCGGAATGAGAAATTCATAGGGCTGATGAAGGGTTTGAACCGGCATCTGTATGTTGTTCCGAGGATGAGAGTGTTACTGCTAGACTATGCATTTGTAGCCAGTCCTAATCTGTCTTAAGCTAAAAAATATGAGAGAAGAGCAATTAGTCCTGCAGTGTGAAGTATGAACCTTGTCTGAATGGCAGACATTGTGAAAAGGTTCAAGGTCAATGTGGAGGCATGTAGTTGCTGCTCATGGAGATAATCACCAGGTTTGAAACCACAGGAGCTGAAGATATAGGCTAAAATGACAGTGAAGCATTCCTGCCTGAAGTGCATTCTTTTGCATAGGAAAACATATATTTTGTGTCAAGGACAGCTTAGAAGGCCACAACCCAGAAGCATCTGGCAATGTTCTGTGGGATGGAACTGTACTGATGAAAATCAGGAGAGAGCTGTAATTTACCAGCAGGTGGGCATAAAGGACTTCTAAGTAGTAGGTGTGTTCATTGAGCTTTCCTGGAGAGACAAGAGACGATTTGGTATCCTAATAGACGGGTTGGTTGTTTAGCAACAAAACCGACGTGGGCGCAACTATGAGACAAAACAGACAGAGTTGGCATAGGTTGTTGACAACATGTACACTATATTTGGATGCAGTCTATCACAGTGCCATCAGTTTTGTCACCAAAGCCCCATATACTACCCACCACTGTGACCTGTACACTCTCGTTGGCTGGCCCTCGCTTCATACTCATTGCCAAACCCACTGGCTACAGGTCATCTACAAGTCTTTGCTAGGTAAAGCCCCGCCTTATCTCAGCTCACTGGTCACCATAGCAGCACCCACCACACGCTCCAGAAGTTATATCTCACTGGTCACCCCCAAAGCCTATTCCTCCTTCGGCCGCCTTTCCTTCCAGTTCTCTGCTGCCAATGACTGGAATGAACTGCAAAAATCACTGAAGCTGGAGACATATATCTCCCTCACTAGCTTTAATAAGCACCAGCTGTCAGAGCAGCTCACAGATCACTGCACTCGTACATAGCTCATCTGTAAATAGCCCATCCAACTACCTCATCCCCATACTGTATTTATTCATTTCTCTTGCTCCTTTGCACCCCAGTATATCTACCATTCCAGTGTGTAATTGCTATATTGTAATTACTTCGCCACCATGGCCTATTTCTTGCCTTAACTCCCTTATCTTACCTCATTTGCACACAATGTATATATACTTTTTTTCTAACGTATTATTGACTGTATGTTTGTTTATTCCATGTGTAACTCAGTGTTGTTGTATGTGTCAAACTGCTTTGCTTTATCTTGGCCAGGTCGCAGTTGTAAATGAGAACTGGTTCTCAATCCATTGTTACAGTTGTTGGTTAGCTAGCTAGCGAATTTAGGCCATATTAGCATCGATGTTAGATCAGTGAAAATAACAAGATAAAACTAGCTGAAACTAGTCACTTAAAATTCCCCACATCGCAGTTTCTTGTCATTGTTGCTATCTATCTGGCCATCTAGAATCACAACCTTCTGCCGCATTGAAGAATGAGCTTCATATTGGTGACTTTCTCAGCTAACCCGGCTATAGCCTATTGCAACAATGGCCTGTCACTCACCCGCACGGCCGGTAGGTGAAGACTATGTAGCTCTCCTCCGTTGTCCTCTCAATGAAGGTCACACACGTGTGCTTCTCCCAATGACGCATGGCCTGACGGAATATCGCTCGCTGGCTGCCTAAAAGGGAGGGTGGTCCTTCAAGTGCCCTAATCAAGGACTGCACTGAGAGTCTCAGTGGATTGAATTACTGATGTCGTACATTAGTAGACAATTTATATGATTGAACATCAAAAGCAAACAAATAATGATTTATTCTCTATAATGCTACAAAGTTATGGCATGTAAGCTATACTGTAGATATGTACAGACAGATGGAGAGACGTTAACAATCAATGAAGCATCTGAAAATCAAGTCAATTTAAGGTCTCTCTCTATCTCCTAGTCAGAACTCACCACTGAAATTCCCACTGATTACATATGGAATGACCCCATCTGGCCACACCCGCTCTGGTCTGGAGGTGGCAGCCCTCCTCCTGCGACGAAAGCCCTGCCCATGGCTGTCTGGAGACATGTCATTCCTACTGCTCTCACTGGACAACGAACCATTCACTGGAACAAACACATACAAACAGATATGTAACCCATGCAGGGTTGAGGTCATTCAGTCAATTTGAACTCAGTACCTTCGGAAAACAAATGTAACCCCTCGTTTAAAATTCATACATGGTTTAGCAACTCAGATGGCAGTCATATGTGAACACACCCTAAATTGACCCCAATTGTGAACCCTCCATGTCCAGCATGGCTCCTGTACTGTACCTGCATCTGTGTCGTTGAAGGTCTGGATGGACCTCTGAATAACATCCAGAATGCGGTCCACCTTAAACATACGCAGGTCTTCCTCATCCAAAGCAATGTCTCCCAGGAAGGCAGCTAGAGCAGACACACAGACACAACCAAGAATTCATCCTGCAGCTGAAACATTGTTTTAATGCGATTCACAGTAGACAAAAAAAAGTTTGCAAAACTAGAGAGATACTTATTTAGACAGGCAAGAAGACAGAGATGGAAAAAGTGAAAGGGAGACAACTACTGTTTTTGGTAAACCTTTATTTGTACCCGAATATATAGCTACACAGTAGTTGGAAGAAACTGGAAGTAAAGGTGGGAATCTGGTATATTTAAAACATAAATGTATCTACAGCCACTCGGCATGGTACGCATTTGAGTTCAGCTGACAGTATATCACCTACAGCATGTAAAGCAGTGCTTTGGGGTATGTTATGCTTAGGGGCCTCATTTTTGACATGTGTGAAGCTATGCAGTAAGGCCCACACCCTGCCTGCTGGCTATGGTGTGTGAGCTGATGTGTGATTGGTGCTTCCCTCTCCCCCAATGGGAGGCCCTCAGGGCTCTGTTAGACTACTGTTTGACAAGCGCACACAGCTCCTGCATACAGTATGCACTGCAAAATAACCCTCACATACCCACTAACTGTCACGTGTATGAGCACATACAGTGCATTCATACTTAAACAGAGATGCCCAATAGAACACAATTATACTGAACAAAAATATAAACGCAACATGCAACAATTTCAACAATTTTATTAAGTTACCCTAATCACATGACTGGGCAGCGGTAAAGCCAGCGGTACAGCCTGCGGTGCAGCGGTGCGGCCTTGGAGGGCATAGGCCCACCCACTTGGCAGCGAGGCCCACCCACTGGGGAGAATGAGACAATCAGAAGTTTGAGTTTTTTTTTTGAGTTTTCCCCCAAAAATCGCTTTATTACAGACAGAAATACTGCTCAGCAGCGATCCCGCAGGTGAAGAAGCCAAATGTGGAGGTCCTTGCGTGGTTACACGTGGCCTGCGAATATGAGGCAGATTGGACGTACTGCCAAATTCTCTGAAATGGCATTGGTAGAGAAATACAATTTTAATTATCTGGCAACAGCTCTGGTTGACATTCCTGCAGTCAGAATGTCAATTGCACTCCCTCAAAACTTGAGACATCTGTGGCATTGTGTTGTGTGACCAAACTGCAAATTTTAAAGCGGCCTTTTATTGTCCCCAGCACAAGGTGCACCTGTAATCATGCTGTTCAATCAGTTTCTTGATATGCCACACCTGTCAGGTGGATGGGTTATCTTGGCAAAGGAGAAATGCTCACTAACGGGGATGTGAACAAATTTGTGTACAAAACCTGAGAGAAATAAGCTGTTTGTGTGTATGGAACATTTCTGGGATTTTTCATTTCAGCTCATGAAACACTTTACATATATTTTTGTTCAGTGTACAGAAAGGGGTTGAAATAGACGTGCTTTCTGAATCTGGACCCTTTTTCTCCATTACATACAGTAATCTAATCAACCCCACACAAACCTTATGGTCATGTTCCAATACCTATACTACCACATAGATCGGCATGATGGTGTGACGCAGTGTGCAGATGTAGAGCTGAGAGGCCATACTCTTTGAATACCCAGACAGGCTGCTACTTGTCAGTTAGAGTAACCTGTCAAAGCATAACAATCGGAAGGCTTAATTAGCACAGTGAGTTGAGAGAAATTGATCAGAAAACAGGTTCAATTCAACCTGCCATGACAAATCGAACCTTTAGAGCCACAAAGTGTGAGATGCATGACATATAGATTGGCAAATTTCAGATATGATACTCAGAATGTATAATTAAGTAGTCAAAGCAATATGTTAAAGTAGATGCCTCTTGGGAATTTGCTGACTTCTGTCCAGAGGGAATGAGTCTACTAGTGGGATTGATCTACACTCTGCCTTTTTTTCCCCTTTTCCCTTGTGGCTACCCTCACACTGTGACATGTTCAAATAAGGTCCATGGAAAATTAGCACTCCACAATACTAACCTAAATGACAGAGTGAAAAGAAGGAGGCCTGTACAGAATCAAAATATTCTAAAACATGCAACAAGGCACTTAAATTATACTGCCAAAAATGTGATAAAAAATAAACTTTTGTCCTGAATACAAAGCATTATGTTTGGCGGAAAAAAAGATCACTGAGTACCACTCTTCATATTTTCAAGCATGGTGGTGGCTGCATCATGTTATGGGTATGCTTATCATGGGCAAGGACTAGAGAGATGTTTTATTAATAAAAAGAAACAAAATACAGCTATAAGTACAGGCAAAATCCTAGAGTAAGACCTGGTTTAGTCTGCTTTCCAACAAAACTGGGAGGGAAAATGCACCTTTCAGCAGGACAATAACCCAAAATACAAGGCCAAATCTACACGGGAGTTGCTGGAAATATAAAACGTGCAGTGTATTTGAGGTTTGAAAAGGTTTTTGAAGTTTGCGATTTCAATTTTTAAGGGTTTGTATAAGTGTATAAACCCCTACAAAAATGTCCATTAATTATAATCCACATAATAATTCACATTTCCTGTTGCTGCAGGATTATTTTCCTACTGTAACAATCTGGCTCAAATTAAGACCCTACATCTGTACATGGGTGATGATGCACCACTTCATGGGGCAAGGGAAAGTAAATTATGGAGAAGGGAACCACCAAATCCTGGGTCTAAGTAACCCTAACTAAGTACTTTGGCAATAAGCCCTGGTTGTCCCTGCCTTTGAAGCAAAGTCATTCATGCAAAGAGTGACTGTAAATGACTGCAGACCTAGGCCTACAGTGCTCAGCACATGCCTTGCAGCCAGTGGGATTTCACCGGCTTCCAACCGAGGACTACTCTGTCATGGCCTCAATGACCTCGGGTCTCCAGGCAACGGAGAGACGGATAGAAGGAAGAGGACAGAGATGATATTAGGGGGGAGAGGGAAGAAGGGAACAGGACAAAGGAGGAAATAAAGAATGGAGAGGGGAAAGTAAATATGGGGAAGGTTGGGAGGGTGGAGAGAAGATGAGAGTAACGTGATATAAAAGAGGTAGAGGAAAGGGAAGAAAAGAGGGGAGTTTAGATGTGGGGAACCAGATAGTTGAACACAATTGTAAACTGGGTCTCCAAGAAGAGGGAGCCTATTCAGTGCACCGTCAATGTATTATTAAATACAAATAAAAAGCATTGGAGTGGATCACAATGGTGCTGTGACCCGAGTTTGATCTATTGATGTCTAGTCTGTTAGCTAATGGGTTCATTGTGAAGAGGAGGAAGAGGCCAAATGGCATTGAAGTATGATGGAGGGGGTTCAGTGAACCACGCTCACGTGATGAGTAACCTTGTCTGAGTGTACATTTTCTGAGGAAGCTCCGTGGATTAATACAACCTCAGATGATCTGAGTTCAAACTAGGTTAGTGGTTACTGAGATTTACCTAAATGTACCACCTAAAACCACTCCCTTTTCCCAGGATAAATAACTGTGAGAAACCGATAAATTGTAATAAAATTTATAAATGATTTATATGAACATGACGTGAAATGGAACTTTTAAATTATATGCAATGTCTAAATCTGGATTCTCTACGGCCTTCTCTCTAGTCATTGCATGTTCAATGCTCAGGGTGGGGACCGACAGCCAATCTCAGTATGTATCAGTATCATCTCATCATGGTAACTTTTTATTGTGACAGGTGGACCTACATTTGCTGCAGCATAGCCTATGCTACAGTAGTATAATGACTGAATGTGAGTCTAATTTACACATCTCTATCTGGCTTTCAGGGTCACCTAATTTTTAAAATGTTTATTGCAGCTGCAGAGAGTGCAAGAGCGAGCACACTCTTGCAGTCTCTCTCTCCCCATCAATTCCATTCAAATTGCTTCCAAAATAGATCATCCTGTTCAAGATGTATTTATAGCCCTATATATACAGTGGCAAGAAAAAGTATGTGACCCCTTTGGAAATACCTGTATTTCTGCATAAATTGGTCATAAAATTTGATCTGATCTTCATCTAAGTCGCAACAATAGACAAACACAGTCTGCTTAAACTAATAACACACAAACAATTATATGTTTTCATGTCTTTATTGAACACTGTGTAAACATTCACAGTGTAGGGTGAGAAAAGTATGTGAACTCTTGGATTTAATAACTGGTTGACCCTCCTTTGGCAGCAATAAACTCAACCAAACATTTTCTGTAGTTGCGGATCAGACCTGCACAATGGTCAGGAGGAATTTTGGACCATTCATTTTTACAAAACTGTTTCAGTTCAGCAATATTCTTAGGATGTCTGGAGTGAACCGCTCTCAAGGTCATGCTACTTCATTTTATATTGGGTTAAGGTCATAACTCTGATTGGGCCACTCCGGAATTCGTACTTTCTTCTATTCAAGCCATTCTGTTGTTGATTTGTGTTTTGGGTCGTTGCCCTGTTGCATCACACAACTTCTGTTAAGCTTCAATTGGCGGACAGATAGTCTTACATTATCCTGCAAAATGTCTTGATAAACTTGGGAATTCATTTTTCGTCGATGATAGCAGCAAAGCAGCCCCAAACCATGATGCTCTCTCCACCATACTTTACAGTTGGGATGAGATAGCCGGCTCATAGATTTTTCCTTGCCCCAGTTGGCTCGGCAGGCGCCCATCCCACGTCAGGCCTCAGCCGGATCGCCATGTTTTTATGCCTCAGTCGGCTCATCAGGCTCCCACGTCCCAGCGGGCTCATCCAGCTGTCTCACCCCGACTGGCTGTTTCAGTGCCCATGCCTCGGCCGGCCCGTCAGGCTCGTCCGGACGGGACACCGGGTGGCGGGGGGGGTACTGTACTGTCACGCCTGCTTCCGCTCTCCCTCCTTGGTGCTCGAGGGTGCCAGGCTGCCCTGCTTAACGCACTTCTGCCACCATCATTACGTACACCTGCTCCCCTCGTCACACGCATCAGCGATCCATTACACCTGTGTTTATTTCCTCCCCTATATCTGTCTGTTCCCGAGGTTGTCCCCCGCTTCAGCATTATTGTCGTCATGTTGTTTTGTTCCCCCTGTTCTGACGCTGTTCCTGTCCTGTTCCTTGTCTGTGCTTGTTTCACTCTCCGTTCCTGCTTCTCATCATCAGCATCGGTTCTTACAGAAAGAGCTAGGCAGGCTAATAGCATTAGGGGAAATATTCTTCAAAATGATAACCAAATTCACTATACTTTGTAGGACACATGGTGCTGCACCAGAATGTTCTCTCTGCTTTATCATGGTTTGAACGAGGTGCCTAATTCCAGCCCATATAATACAGTATAATACAATACAGTACAGTAGTACAGTTCACACTCAAAAAGATTATCCTACTGGAGCTTGTTTAATTTATTTACCCAAGAAAGCACATCATTGTATTTTATTTTCGTGCTTGAATTTTTGATTAAAACTCTATTCAAATCCAGACACAGGGTTATTTATATCCTTTAAATGCTTTTGAATGACACTTCCGGTTTTGGCGGGAAATACCGTGTTAGTGATTTATTTTCGGGATGGAACATTTGTAAAATACCAGGAAAATATTCAACCTTAGTTCAAACCCAGGTGCTCACAGATACATATAGGATTGTGGATAACAGTCTTCTGGCTGAGCAGACCCTTTTACAAAATGAAGTACCTTGTTATATACCCTAGAGTCCTGTGTGTTTAAATTGATGGATTCAATTAAATGGACATTTCACCTTAGCTCTATATTAAAAACATCAAGACTTTGTCATAAACATTTAAAAAAGTGCTCACCACAAGCTAGAACGAGCACATTTAAATTTCACCGGTAGGATCAGGAAGTTTCGACTTCCTATGAATTAGTCTGCTTATAGTGTACCACAAGTTCCTGCATTCATAGCAAATGCACGATGCATGACAGGGCCAGAGCAGGAAGCACCGGCCCACGCTGAGCTGTAGGCTTTCAGAGGCTGAAAGAAAATGTGGCACCTTGTACATCTAACAATAAATATGCCGATAGGAACATCGCTGGAAATGTCCAATGGCTCTATCGAACAAGGACAACCATATAAAGTATACACAAACACAAATGTATAGAACGATAATCATAACATAGAGGCTTTGTGAAATGCCACAAAGCGGGACTACGTTAATGTTCAGATCTCATCCACATAAGGTCATCGGGTGTATAATTCGGTGCGCGAAACACAGACATGACTTCTTGGTGGTCAATATGTGTGAAACAGATCTCACTGACCTAGAGGTGCCTTGGACACGATCAAAACGAACCCAGAGTCATAGGTGAACTATCCCTTTAAGGCTTTGTCCCTTGTTTTGACTCTATCATCTCTTGCACCCAGTTCTTTAAAACGGTTTTATAGCTATTCCAGCCTCGCTTAAGTACAATGTTATGTCTTATATATATATATATATATATATATATATATATATATACACACACAGGTTTTAGGACCACATTTTGTGCCCAATGTTATTTAGCACGCCTAGATTCATCAAAAGGCCATATCCTCTGTTTTGAATCTTTTTCATCATTGCCCCCACTTGACATGTTCCATGGCCATTCTATTCAAGTCTTCCATAGCTCTATTCCAGCCTCCTACATACACTACAGAAGGTGAAACAGGATAAATGATCTTCACATAACAGAGAACATTGAATTGTATTGAAGCAAGCTCAAAGTGATGCTTGATTGATTAATGGACAAAGGCTTTTCAGCCCAGTCTGGATTTGACAGCTGTCTGTGTGTTCCATACAATACCCCTAACACACCACTGTGGAACAATGCCCGGCGCACCATGCACGATATGATTGGCCTTGGCCTCGAGTTTATTATCATTTCTCCCATAATTGATTTCGGTAACTTTACACGCTGTTGCTATACTACGTAAGTGATGTGCTTCACCTTCGAGCGGCGCGCTTGTGAAAACAAGTTCAACTCATTGCCTGTCCCTTTAAATCAACCATCACTTCGGTCTTGCCCAATGTGCAGTCTTATCTATAAAGGGAATCCAGATAAAGCAAACTATAATTAAACATCCCATATAATATGAAACATAGTAACATTACCAGCTTTGCAGGGATCTTTGTAGTCGATTACTTCTGGGGCGCTTAGGTCAATGAAGTTACTTGTTTCCACATCCAAATTAACCGTAAGTAAAACGCGGAGACCTGATAGCAGTAACAAATAGCTCGGCATAAAAGTCATAGTTTGAAGTTAATAAAAGCAGAGTTTTGGAAAATTAAAAGGAAAGAAAAGAAAGGAAAAGCGGGTAGACAGAAAGGATTTGGGGAAACGCAATCTTTCTTTTTTTTTTGAGGGCGGGTTTATACACACGGTGCTGCCTCTCCACAATGTCTTTATTCTAGATCAGTGATTCGCTAACATACCCGGGCGCCAGGCCAACATCCCATAGAAAAGCTTACAAACTTAGCACACTGGAGGTCGTGACACAAAGCTGCACCCTGGTCACCAACACAGGCCAATTCAGTTTTTTTTTATCAACACAATTTTGTAGTGCAATCTTGTTGTAAACTAGACTTGTAAAATGCCTATTTTTTATGTATGAACCCATACAGGATGTTATTTTCGTCATAGGGGTGTATAGCCTAGGGGCCGGATGTATGGGGTTAGGATTTAGATGGGGTGTTAGGGGTAAATTGGAGTTTAGGGTTTAAAAACTATCCAATGCTCTGGGTGAACTGAATAAATAAACTGACCCATTTCACTAACTTTTCCAGCTGAATGGTTGGTTGGTTTATCCCAGTTAGCCTAGACCTGGGTGACAGCGGGCCCTATATTACTTTCATTAAATGTCTATAGCCTGAGCCCTTGTTGATTAAATGTGTGTTCGACATATTGGACATTGTGATCTCCTCAACCCCAGAGTTAATAGGACAACACCTAACAGCATCATATACAATACTGTTGAAAAGTTTGGGGACACCTAGAAATGTCCTTGTTTTCCATGAAAACATACATGAATTGAGTTGCGAAATGAATAGAAATATAGTCAAGACGTTGGCAAGGTTATATTTTTTATTTGAATAATCAGTTTGTCCTTCAAACTTTGCTTTCGTCAAATAATCTTCCATTTGCAGCAATTACAGCCTTGCAGACCTTTGGCATTCTAGTTGTCAATTTCTTGAGGTAATATGAAGAGATTTCTCCCCATGCTTCCTGAAGCACCTCACACAAATACGGTCAAGCTGCTCCCACAACAGCTCAATAGGGTTGAAATCTGGTGACTGTGCTGGCCACTCCGTTATAGACAGAATACCAGCTGACTGCTTCTTCCCTAAATAGTTATTGCATAGTTTGGAGCTGTGCTTTGGGTCACTGTCCTGTTGTAGGAGGAAATATGCTCCAATTAAGCACCGTCCACAGGGTATGGTATGGCATTGCAAAATGGAGTGATAGCCTTCATTCTTCGAGATCCTTTTTACCCTGTACTCCCACTTTTCCACCACCAAAGCACCCCATCACATTGCCTCCACCATGCTTGACAGATGGCGTCAAGCACTCCTCCAGCATCTTTTCATTTTTTCTGCGTCTCCCGAATGTTCTTCTTTGTGATCCGAACAACTGAAACTAAGATTTATCTGTCCATAACACTTTTTTCCAATCTTCCTCTGTCCAGTGTCAGTGTTCTTTTGCCCATCTTAATCATTTATTTTTATTGGCCAGTCTGAGATATGGCTTTTTTCCCAACTCTGCTTAGAAAGCCAGCATATCTTCAGTTTCTTGGCAATTTCTCACATGGAATAGCCTGAATTTCGCAGAACAAGAATAGACTGACGAGTTTCAGAAGAAAGTGCTTTGTTTCTGGTCATTTGGAGCCTGTAATCGAACCCACAAATGCTGACGCTCCAGATACTCAAATAGTCTAAAGAAGGACAGTTTTACTGCTTCTTTAATCAGCATGACAGTTTTCAGCTGTGCTAACATAATTGCAAAATGGTTTTCTAATGATCAAGTAGCCATTTTTAAATGGAGTAGTTAACAAAACGTGGAACACAAGAGTTATGGTTGCTGATAATGGGCCTCTGTATGCCTATGTAGATATTCCATAAAAATCAGCCGTTTCCAGCTACAATAGTCATTTACAACATTAACAATGTCTACACTGTATTTCTGATCAATTTGATGTTATTTTAATGGACAAAAAATTAGCTTTTCTTTCAAAAACAAGGACAATTCTAAGTGACCCCAAACTTTTGAACAGCAGTGTACCTATTTCCTTCCTCAATCCAAGAAAGATTTCATTCATGTTAATATTATACATCATTGTCACAGTCGTCATAAAGAGGAGACCAAGGCGCAGCGTGATGAGAAAACATAACTCTTTAATAAAGAGAGAACACTGAACAGAACTAAACAAAATGTGAAGCATTATGGCTAGTGCAGAACAGGCAACTAAACATATAATAACAACCCACAAAATAACCAAGGAATATGGCTGCCTAAATATGGTTCCCAATCAGAGACAACGAATAAACAGCTGCCTCTGATTGAGAACCAATCTAGGCAACCAAAGACATATAAACACCTAGACTAGCAAAACCCCTAGACATACAAAAACTAAACAAACCACCCGTGTCACACCCTGACCTAAACAAATAATAAAGAAAACAAAGATAACTAAGGTCAGGGCGTGACAGTCATTAAAAACCTTTGTCGACATTTAAACGATTCATGACGCTGACATGACATGTATTATATTAACAACATGGATGATCTCTTTATTGCAATGTCCAAATACTATTACAGCCACAGTAGAGGTGTGGGACCTTAATTTGACCAGTTTTGTTGCAGGAATCAAATAATCCTGCTGCAGGAGGATTTTATATTCTTCAAATAAGTGATAGTTTCTAACAGGAAATTAGTTTTGATAGCTTACAGGAGGCAATAATTTAGATGTTGCCTACAGCTGCATTTCGGGCGATAAGGCCTGGCTTGCAGTCGGCGTTCCAATTCGTTCCAAATGGGTTGAGGTGAGGGCTCTGTGCAGGCCAGTCAAGTTCTTCCACACCGATCTCGACAAACCATTTCTGTATGGACCTAGCTCTGTGCATGGGGGCATTGTCATGCTGAAACAGGAAAGGACGTTCCCCAAACTGTTTCCACAAATTTGGAAGTATAGAATCGTATAGAATGTCATTGTTTGCTGTAGCATTAAGATTTCCCTTCACTGGAAGTAAAGAGCCTAGCCTGAACCATGAAAAACAGCCCCAAACTATTCCTCCTCCACCAAACCTTACAGTTGGCACTATGCATTCGGGCAGGCAGCGTTCTCCTGGCATCCGCCAAACCTTGAATTGTCCATCAGACTGTCAGATAATGAAGAGAACACATTTCCACTTCTCCAGAGTCCAATGGTGGCGAGCTTTACACCACTCCAGCTGACTCTTGGCATTGCGCATGGTGATCTTAGGATTGTGTGCGGCTGCTCGGCCATGGAAACCCATTTAATTTTTTGTGCTGACATTGCTTCCAGAGGCAGTTTCGAACCTGGTTGTGAGTGTTGCAACCGAGGAGAGATTATTTTTACTTGCTACATGCTTCAGCACTCGATGGTACCGTTCTGTGCGCTTGTGTGGCCTACCACTTAGCAACTGAGCCGTTGTTGCTCCTAGACATTTCCACTTCACAATAACAGCACTTATAGTTGACCGAGGTAGCGCTAGCAGGGCAGAAATTTGACAAACTGACTTGTTGAAATGGTGGCATCCTATGGCGGTGCCACGTTTAAAGTCACTGAGCTTTTCAGTAAGGCCATTCTACTGCCACTGTTTGTCTATGGAGATTGCATGGCTGTGTGCTCGATTTTATACACCTGTCAGAAACGGGTGTGGCTGAAATAGCCGAATACACTAATTTGAAGGTGTGTCCACGTACTGTTTGGCCACATACTGTCACTTTAGTGTTAGTTTCCTTCAATTTGTAGCCTAAATTTGGGATAATTCCATTCCATTTACCTTTCTTTCAGGTCATGTCTGTCACGACTTCCGCCGCAGTCGGTCCCTCTCCTTGTTCGGGCGACATTCGGCAGTCGACGTCACCAGCTTTCTAGCCACTGCCGATCCACTTTTCATTTTCCATTTGTTCTGTCTTTGTCTTATCACACCTAGGTTCACTCAACCAATTACTTGTTTATTATTTAACCCTCTGTTCCCCATGTTGTGTTTGTGAGTGAATGTTTATTGTATTTGGTTCGTGTTTGTGGGCTATCATTGTTACTTTGTATATTTGGAATTTTTGAGTAAAGTACTTTAAGTACTCATATCTGCTGTCCTGCGCCTGACTCCTTACACCAGCTACACATAGGACCGCTACAATGTCTTTGTGGTGGTTTCTGTGGGCTGCTAGCAATAGTGGATGATATTTGGCTAATATTGTATAATAATTTGGGATATGTAGCCTTTTCGAATCAATTTGGAACGCAGTCTCCACATAGCTGTTTAAACCTGGAGCCTGGCCTGGAGCATGGCGCACGGTTCACACAACTGGACAGCTGTCATTATCGTTCCATGATTAGTGAGGATTATGGTAGATTTATCTCGTTTTAAAGGTATGGCTTTAGATAAATGTACTGAAAACCATATTAAATGAATACTCCACAATAAATTGTGTTGGTCATCAAGTGGGAGGGTTTTCAGCAGTTTAATTAAATGTATTCAATGTGTGCAACGGAGCCACACCTGCAAAGCCAGTTATACAAAGGAACAAGGTAGGTCTGAATACTAACAACTGCTTAAATCAAAACACCCATAAAAAAGGCATAGATTTTAATCAACCCCTAAGTGAAGTGCAAAGAAACTAAAAGCCGTTTTACATGAATCTATACAGACCGAATGCACTTTAAGTGTTAGCCATCCCTGTGAGTGGTTATGGTATCTCGTACTTCTAACTGCACCCAAAAAAGAAATATTCAATGACTGATGTCTCAGCATGTGCATTCCTGTCTTCCAGAAATACCCATGTTTAAATGTCATTTCACAGGCCCAGAGGACCCATACACCCAAATGCATTTGCATATAATGGCTTCGGGGCTGTTTGATGTGTGTATATGCACACGTGCATGTGCTTGTATTGATATTGGTGGTGACGGGATTGTATCTTATCAGCCTAAAATTAATCAACAAAAGATTTTACTTCAAAGGGGAACCTCTAACAAGGAATAGATGATGATATCAATGCAAAACGAGTCTGATGGAATCTGATGGGGGGGGGGGGGGGGGGGGGGAACAGACCCGAGTTACCCACGTGTACGTTTTACTTTATTCTGACCTTAAATTTAAGCATGAAGTAAAGCATGTGCCAGCCAGCTATTCGTTTGGGGTGGAGATCATAGAAATGGAGGTGTGGCAGAGTTGTATTTACAGAAACGCCTTATTCCTTGACTTAATGCACTCATAATTCCATTACCTTTACATGCAAGGAAACTCTGAATATGGTGGAGCAACCCATTGGTTCCGAGTAGAAAAACACCAATCTCTATGCACTAATTTATAAATTGATTAGCGCTATAAGACCAGGGTTGGGTAGGTTACTTACTAAATGTAATCAGTTACCAGTCCAAAATAGTAACGTAACTTTGGGATTAACCGAACTCTGTAATGTAATCAGATTACTTCTAATTACATGTTTTATTAGTTCCCCTTAACAGACATTGGAAGACCGAAAGGAGCCATCAAAAACATTATCATAGTAGTCCCAGATTCACAAAACGTAAAAGTTGTGCCTTTCTTCAAATGTAATTGAGAAGACATTTAAAAGTTATCCAAGTAGTTAACTAGTTTTTCTAATGCAATCCGATTACAACTATGCTAGTAACATAACTGATTACAGTTACCTTTTTTTGTAATCAGATTAAATATTTCAGCAAACTGAAAAGCATGTCAATATGACAGCTATTTCATCCCTGTAAAATAGATAAAGAAACTGGGTAGCATGGGTGGGAGGTAACGCAGTAGGTAGGTCTGCACGAACACAAAGAGAGGGTAGAATGGGTGGGAGGTAACGCAGTAGGTAGGTCTGCACGAACACAAAGAGAGGGTAGGATGGGTGGGAGCAGTAGGTAGGTCTGCACGAACACAAAGAGAGGGTAGGATGGGTGGGAGGTCTGCAGTAGGTGAACACACAAAGAGAGGGTGGGATGGGTGGGAGGTAGTAGGTAGGTCTGCACGAACACAAAGAGAGGGTAGGAGGTGGGTCTGCAGGTCTGAACACAAAGAGAGGATGGGTAGGGATGGGTGGGAGGTGGGAGGTAACGCAGTAGGTAGGTCTGCACGAACACAAAGAGAGGGTAGGATGGGTGGGAGGTAACGCAGTAGGTAGGTCTGCACGAACACAAAGAGAGGGTAGCCAATGGATCTTTTATTGAATAGATTTGTATCGTTGGTCTTTGTAGGCTTCAGACGGTGTTACAGTTAACAGATGTGATAGATGGTGATGTAGGTAAGGGTTGAAGATTTTTTCACTAGGGTGAATAGAAACAAGACATTGTTTTTACATTATGCCATTAACTTGGGCAATAAAGAGCAAACACTTATACTCATGTCACCAAACTGGAAGGCTCAAAGATACACATTAGCATCTATGTACAATATTAGTGCTCTATGAGCAACAAACAAGCACAAACAAATTAGCACCCATGCTGTAGGGAGAAATATAATATGTATTTACAGTAACCTAACAAAAGGAATAACTCCAACTTGGCCGCCACACACCACATTCGTATGATACTCACTGTCAATGACCGCATCTGTCACATGCTAGTTTGGTTGAAAGGGGGCTAATAACTGCAGGTGGGGGGCATTTAAAGGGGTAGGCCCACCTCTTTCAGGTGCACGTGATTGTTCTTAATGAGCTTTGATGGAGGTGTGTGGCGACAAATGAGGGGAGGGCTCACCTCCAGGCAGCAAGGGAGTAGGAGGGGTGTTGTACAGGACCCTTTTCCACCGTGAAGTATAAATAGCTGTCGTTTTTCCACAATTTTATTATATGCCTATGGCTTCATCATTTGCAGGGGTGAAATTTGGAAACACAAGCCGAGGCTCTATGGAAATCGATGCGCACTGACAGTAGCGCCGAACATATCGAGTTGATTTATGCACTCTAGAATGTTTTAATTATGTGCCTAGACTATTATATGTTTTTACCGTTTCTATTATATTAAATATTAGCCGCTATCAGAAGCCACCGTCAATAATACCCACATACAGTGCCTTCAGAAAGTGTTCATACCCCTTGACTTAAAAAAAAAAGGGAAAACAAGTTGGCAAATTTATTGAGAATGAAATACAGAAATATCTCATTTACATAAGTATTCACACCCCTGAGTCCATACTTTGTAGTCTTGGGTATTTCTGTATCAGCTTTGCACATCTAGGTTTGGGGATTTTCTCCCATTATTTTTTGCAGATTTTCTCAACCTCTGTTACGTTAGATGGGGAGCGGTGGTGAACAGCAGTCTTTAAGTCATTCCACAGATTTTCAATGGGATTCAAGTCTGGGCTTTGGCTGGGTCGCTCAAGGACTTTCACATTCTTGTTCTGAAGCCATTCCAGCGTTGCTTTGGTTGTATGCTTGGGGTCATTGTCCTGTTGTAACGTAAATCTTCGCCCCAGTCAAAGGTAATTTGCTCTCTGAAGCAGGTTTTCATCAAGGATTTGCCTGTATTTGGCTCCATTCATTGTTCCCTCTATCCTTACCAGTCTCCTTACCACTGAAAAGCATCCCCATAGCATGATGCTGCCATCACATGCTTCACAGTAGGGATAGTGTTAGACAGGTGCTTTGCATTCAAGCGAAAGAGTACCAATTTTTGTCTCATACCTTAAGCTCTCAGGTGTGCTACCATGTGCCTTTTTCTCAGGAGTGTCTTCCGTCTGACCACTCCCCCATAAATCTCAGATTGTTGAAGTGCTTTAGAGACTGTTGTCCTTCTTGAAGGTTCTCCCATCTCAGACAAGGAACTGTAGTTCTGTCAGAGTGGTCATTGGGTTCTTGGTCACCTCCCTGACCAAGGTCCTTCTTAACCGGTTGCTCAGTTTCGTCGGACGGCCAGATCTAGGCAGAGTCTGGGTAGCTCCATATTTTTTCAATTTCCCACTGATGGAGACCACTATGCTCTTGGTTCCGTTCAACACTCTAGAAATGGCTTTATACCCTTCCCCAGATAAACTGTATGCCTGATCACAATTCTATCTTGGACTACATGGCATCAAAGACAATAAAACTATGAAATAACACATATGGAATCATGTAGTAACCAAAGTGATAAACAAATCAAAATATATTTTAGTTTTTAGATTCTTCAAAGTAGCCAGCCTTGATGACAGCTTTGCAGACTCTTTGCATTCTCTCAACCAGCTTCACCTGGAATGCTTTTCCAACTGTCTTGAAGGAGTTCCCACATATGCTGAGCACTTGTTGGCTATTTTTCCTTCATTCTGCAGTCTAACTCATCCCAAACCATCTAATGTGGCGGCAGGTAGCCTAGTGGTTAGAGCGTTGGACTTGTAACCGAAAGGTTGCAAGATCGAATCCCCAAGCTGACAAGGTAAAAATATGTTGTTCTGCCCCTGAAGTTAACCCACTGTTCCTAGGCCATCACTGAAAATAAGAATTTGTTCTTAACTGACTTATAATATATATATATAAATAAAGATTGGGTTGAGGTTGAGTGATTGTGCAGATCAGGTCATCTGATGCAGCACTCCATCCACTCTCCTTCTTGGACAAATAGCCCTTACACAGCCTAGAAGTATGTTGGGTAGGGTCCTGTTGAAAACAAATGATAGTCCCAATAAGCGCAAACCAGATGGGATGGCGTATTTCTGCAGAATGCTGTTGTAGCCATGAGGGTTAAGTGTGCTTTGAATTATAAATTAATCACAGACAGTGCTTGACCCAAGCAAGTCTCTTCTTCTTATTTGTGTCCTTTAGTAGTGGTTTCTTTGCAGCAATTTGACCATGAAGGCCTGATTCACACAGTCTTCTCTGAACAGTTGATGTTGAGATGTATCTGTTACTTGAACTGTGTGAAGCATTTAATTTGGGCTGCAATTTCTGAGGCTGGTATCTGTAATGAACTCTCCAGCAGAGGTAACTCTGGGTCTTCCTTTCCTGTATCGGTCCTCATGAGAGCCAGTTTCATCATAGCGCTTGATGGTTTTTGCGACTGCACATCTAGAAACTTTCAAAGTTCTTGAAATTTTCCGGATTGACTAACCTTCATGTCTTAGAGTAATGATTAACTGTTGTTTCTCTTTGCTTATTTGAGCTGTTCTTGTGATAATATGGACTTGGTCTTTTACCATATAGGGCTATCTTCTGTATACCAACCCTACCTTGTCACAACACAACTGATTGGCTCAAACACATTAAGAAATAAAAAAATTCTACAAATGAACTTTTAACAAGTCACACCTGTTAATTGAAATGCATTCCAGGTGACTACCTCATGAAGCTGGTTGAGAGAATGCCAAGAGTGTGCAAAGTTGTCATCAAGTCAAGGGTGGCTACTTTGAAGTACATATATTCCATATGTTTTATTTAATAGTTTTGATGTCTTCGCTATTATTCTACAATGTAGAAAATAGTCAAAATAAAGAAAATCCCTGGAATGAGTTGGTGTGTCAAAACTTTTGACTGGTACTGTATGTAAATAAGATATGTGTTTCATTTTCAATAAATTAGCAAAAATGTCTAAAAACACATTTTCACTTTGTCATTATGTGGGATTGTTTTTAAAACAATATATTTAATCATGTTTTAATTCAGGCTGTAACACAAAATGTGGAATACGTCAAGTGGTATGAATACTTTCTGAAGGCCCTGTACATAATAACTGTCACTTTAGTGCAGGGACTGTTCATTTCCTTAAATTTGTAGTCTACATTTTGCATTATTCCATTACATCGTCTAGGCCTCCCTTTCTTTCCTCTGTCACGTCCATGTGGATGTTTCGGAGGGTCGCTATTAATAGTGGACATACAGTATTAGCGTATTACAAGTTGTGCAATCATTATGGGAAGCAGACCATACATAGCAGTTTAAACCTGGAGCCTGGCGCACCGTTCATGGCGACTGGACCGTTGTCATCACAGTCCGTGGATTTATTGGACTACTGTTCAACTTCTATTGCACATCTTTCTCACCTTCCAATATCTAATGGGTTGATCTATTGAATATGGCAACTTTCAGGATAAATCAAACCACTGTAATTTTGATTCACCAATATATTTTGTGTATGAAGGCTCTCCAACCCTGTTTATGTATGATTTATAAATACTTTCCTAAGCCTAAATAATCTATAAAATCAGAGTATTTTAAAATCTACCAATTTGTGATGAATATGTGTGTATTTCCATGGCTTGCTTCGATTGATCCCTATTCTGAACCCATACTCTTGATACATATTGTAGTGAGTTTGTCGAGAAAATTTTAATTAAAGGTACACTGTATTCAAAGGGATGGCTTTAGATAAATGTACTGAAAACCCTATTGAATGAAATCTGTTGGCCAGCAAATGGGACCGTTTTCAGTGGTTGAATTACATTTATTCAGTGTGCGCAAGGGAACCACACCTACAACATGGGTGGGTAACGTTGGTTATCATTTTGCAAGCAGAACAGCATGGTTAATAGTTAATAGAAGCTTCATTTCCAAAATTCCCAGCAGTCAAAACGATTCGTTTTTGAGACAGGGGTGTGTCAACAAAGCTATGTTGTATTCATTAGGTATCTCATAGCTCATTTGTAAAGATGCATTACAAGCTCAATTATTGCAATAACCATGGCCATTTGCACAACAATGAATCTATAATCGTCACAGCCCTAAATAGAATCACTCCACCCAGGCTCCAATCACCCTGTTGAGTCCAACATTCCTGTTAATATCATCCAGGAGGATTCCATTGGTTCCATGTGGGATAATCTTAGGAGTGCCCTTAGAGCAGTGGCCTTTCCTCCCACCAGAGGACTCTGGGTTCTCGTTAAATACTCTGTTAGGGGGCGGGAAGTTGAAGCGTGTATTAACCACCCCTGTTGTTGTTGTTTGTGAACAGGCCCTGCAGGCCACTGCAGCCTGGAACCCCCTGCGGAAGTTCTCATTGAAGAAGCCATAGATGATGGGGTTAATCCCGCTGTTAAAGAAGGCCAGCCAGTGGGCCACAGGGAACAGGTAGCTGCTGAGGAAGTCAATCTGCTGCGTGTCCAGATCCCTGTAGTCAGTTAGCAGCATCAGCGTCCACAGAGGCAGCCATGACACCATGAAGAGCACTGCCACCATGATCAGCATGTTGATCACTTTAACCCTGCGTTGGGAATGGGCCCTCCGCACCTCTGCCAGCCTCAACTGCCTCAGGTTGACAGAGAGCTTGGCAACGATGCAGCCATACATGATGCTGATAACACCCAGGGGGGCCAGATACACGTGCACGAAGATGACCATGGTGTAGACACGACGCATCTCAGGCTGGGGCCATTTCTCAAAGCAGACGAAGACAGGGTATGTATGGTTGTCCTGGACCAGGTAGGTGTCTTCCAGGTGAATGATGGTCAGGGTAGCAGCCGAGGGGCAGATAATAGCAAACGCCAGCACCCAGATGAAGAGGATGGTGACGAGAGCAGTCACAGGCCTCATTCGGTGTCTAAAGGGGTACACAATACCTGTGAACCTGAGAGAAGTGGGAGGTAGGGAGGGAAAAAAACAGACAGAGGGAGAGAGAGAGAGAGAGAGGAAGGGGGTAGGGAGGAAGAGAGACTGAATGCCACAGAGAGAAATGTTTGGCTTGACAATTACAGCAATGGAGTTGACAAGAGCACAAACAAATCTGTGACAGGATAGTGCAGTGGTGTGGTGGTGGATTACCTGTCAACAGCTATGGCCACCAGAGTGAAGACTGATGCTGACACTGACATCCCCTGGACCAAGTTGCTCATGGTGCATGTAATCTGGCCAAACGGCCATCCTGGAAAGAAAGACTGCATTACACACAAGCGGTAGCCCGGTTGCTACACCAAATATTTTAATCTTAACGAATCTTAATGTGTTTCGATTGAGAATGGATTTGAATACTGTAGATATGTGGATATACATTGCGCTAAGGGAGCAAATGGCCCTGAAAGGGATGGAAAATGCATACATTTAATAGATACAGTTGAAGTTGGAAGTTTACATACACCTAAGCCAAATGCATTTCAACTCAGCTTTCACAATTCCTGACATTTAATCCTAGTAAAAATTCCCTGTCTAAGGTCAGTTAGGATCACCCCTTTATTTTAAGAATGTGAAATGTCAGAATAATAGTAGAGAGAAGGATTTATTTGAGCTTTTTTTTTCATCACATTCACAGTGGGTCATGGTTGGGATGGTGTTCTTCGGCTTGCAAGCCTCCCCCTTTTCCTCCAAACATAACAATGGTCATTATGGCCAAAAAGTTATATTTTTGTTTCATCAGACGAGAGGACATTTTTCCAAAAAGGTACGATCTTTGTCCCCATGTGCAGTTGCAAAACGTAGTCTGCCTTTTCTTATGCCGGATTTGAGCAGTGGCTTCTTCTTTGCTGTGCGGCCTTTCAGGTTATGCCGATATAGGACTCATTTTTACTGTGGATATAGATCATTTTGTACCTGTCTTTCTCCAGCATCTTCACAAGGTCCTTTGCTGTTGTTCTGAGATTGAGTTGCGCTTTTCACACCAAAGTACGTTCATTTCTAGGAGACAGAACGCATTTCCTTCCTGAGTGGTATGACGGCTGTGTGGTCCCATGGTGTTTATACTTGCATACTATTGTTTGTACAGATGAACGTGGTACCTTCAGGCATTTGGAAATTGCTCATTGCTCCCAAGGATGAACCAGACTACAGTTTTTTTTCTGAGGTCTTGGATGAGTTCTTTTGATTTTCCCATGATATCAAGCAAAGTGGGTCTGAGTTTGACGGTAGGCCTTGAAACACCTCCAATTGACTCAAATGATGTCAATTAGGCCATCAGAAGCTTCTAAAGCCATGAATTTTCCAAGCTGTTTAAAGCCACAGTCAACTTAGTGTATGTAAACTTCTGACCCACTGGAATTGTGATACAGTGAATTATAAGTGAAATAATCTGTCTGTAAACAATTGTTGGAAATATTACTTGTGTCATGCACAAAGTAGAGGTCCTAACCGACTTGCCACAACTATAGTTTGTTAACAAGAAATGTGTGGAGTGGTTGAAAAACGAGTTTTAACGACTTCAACCTAAGTATATGTAAACTTCCGACTTCAACTGTACCCACCGGGCACAAGCTGGTTGAATCAACATTGTTTGAATGTCATTTTTCAATGTATTGTGACATGGAATCTACATGGAAAGTACATTGGATTCGAAAAAAGTCAAAACTTTTGTTTTGAGGGTGAAATTTCAACCACAGGATTATGTCATCATAGTAACCAATTTTCAACATAGACAAACCGTGTATAAAATATGTATAATTGGTACCTTTGAAACAACGTCTGATCTGCAATGTTACATCCACTACCTATTAATGGAGAGTTGATCTACAACTATTAATTTGCTATCCCATCCAGGGTTTTAACCATGCCCAACCCTGCTTATCTTTTATGTTGTCACTGACTAGTACCGATATATCACTAAATATATTCACTGTTGCTATCAAAGTCATTCCAAAGGGTAGGTTTGACAGAGCAAATGAAATGTAACCATATATATTTATAAGTCATATATCATCAATTGTACTATTTTGGCCTATATAACATTTGCAAAGTCATAAACAGCTATTGTCTCAATTCAACCCAGGGTTCAACTAAAAATATGCAAAACATAGTTCATAAATTGGTGTGATTGGTCAAAAGACCAATTATTGGAAAATATCAGAATTGGGCTGCCTGTGTAAACGCAGCCTTATAGGTCTATGGTTTCAAGCTTTGGTTGATTTAAAATGTAATCTTCAAATTCATCATTAATATTTGATTTTAATTCATTTATTACAATATCCATTACCCAATGCCAATGGCAACAGCTAGTCTTACTGGGGTCCAACACATAACGCAAAGACATTACAGACAAAATACTTTACAATTGACATACATTTAAAAAACATTAACATGTAGTGTGTGTGTGTGCATCTATCAGTTACACATACATGTCAGTACATAAACACAACACTTGGAATATGTTGGATTCACGTCTCCATTTCAACCTAAAAAAAAGTCAAAGTCTATTTCAAGTTTGCATAGATTCGATTTATTCCTATTCCTTAACTTTGATTTTGGTTGATATGGAGACGTGAATCCAACATTTAATATTATTAATATATCAACTATTAATATTTGTAGACAAACTGGATTTTGTATTGTGTTTGGTTGTCAACGCAAACAAATATCAATATTTGAATGAGATCTTCTGCTTGGATAGATCCATTGGTGCCACTGATTTAGTCTGGTTTTTCTATAAATGAATACTAGACTATATGTTGGATTCACCTCTATCTCAACTAAATTAAATTTGAAATGAACTTGAAATAAAGTCTGATTTGACTTAGACCTATTCATTAACTTTGATTATTGGTTGAGATTGAGACGTGAATCCAACATAACAATTATTAACTTGGAGACAAACTGCAATTAAAACCAAACTAAGTCAGTGGCACAAAAGATACATATCCTTCAAATGTTGATATTTGGTTGCATTGACAATCACACACATTTCAATTACACTTTTGCAATGTAGAAAATACTTAACAAATTATATGCTGGAGTCATGTCTCCATCTAAACCAAAAATCTAAGTTAAAGAGTAGGATTAAGCCAGTGGCTCAGATGACACTATCCAAGCATTAGATAGGCTATCCTTTCAATGTTGATATTGGACCAATGTGTAAACCAAACACAATACAATAATACTTTTGTAATACAGTAGCCTAAAGTTAAGGCTGTTACAAACGAATGTAACAGTATTTATTCAACCTTAAAATGAGTAACACATCCATGGCCACATTTTGAGGTTAGCCTATTGTAAATGTCTTCTTATGTAGACCTAACCAGAGAAAGAGTGCATTTTCAAGATAACATGCAAAGATTGCAGATTTTCTACACAATTGCTATAATAATATGTGCAGAATTTTGAACAACATTGATCACTTGCAATGTACTTTTAATGTAATCTCAACTGCAATACAGGGCCCGGTTTCCGAAAAGCATTTTAAGCCGAAATTCATGGGTAGAACCTTTGTAGGCGCATCATTAAATCTCTGAGCTGTTTCCCAAAACCAGACCTGGTGCAAGGACAGACGCTGGGAGACGAGAAGCAAGTACAGAGAGTGAACATTTAATGAATAACGGACATGAAACGAAACGCGGACATCGTCTGGACAAGGGAAACATAATGACAATAATGCTGGCACGGGGATGAAACTGAGGAATAGACTGATATAGGGGATGCAATCAAAAACGTGATGGAGTACAGGTGAGTCCAATGAAGTGCTGATGCATGTAACAATGGTGACAGGTGTGCGTAATAATGGGCAGCCTGGTGCCCTTGAGCGCCAGAGAGGGTGGGCGGGAGCAGGCGTGACAGTACCCCCCCCCCCCCACTATGGGTCCCACCTGGGGCGTGGGAGCCCGACGAGCCGGCCGAGGCGTGGGAGCCCGACAAGCCGGCCGAGGCGTGGGAGCAGGATGAGCCGGCTGAGGCGTGGGAGCCCGACAAGCCGGCCGAGGCGTGGGAGCAGGATGAGCCGCTGAGGCGTGGGAGCCCGACAAGTCGGCCGAGGCGTGGGAGCAGGACGAGCCGCTGAGGCGTAGGATCCTGACGATCCGGCTGAGGCATGACGTAGGATGGGAGCCTGCCGAGCCAACCGAGGCAAGAAAACCTCTCGAGTCAGCTAAACCATGGAAGCTTGACGAGCCAGCTGAGGCATCCCCGGTTCCTTCAGCAGCAGCAACAGGACCCGATGTCACCAAACAAACAAAAAACAAAAAAACTCCCTGATGATTTCATATTGGTGTCATCATTCTGTAAGAACAGACACTGGGAGACGAGAAGCAAGTACAGGGAGTGAACATTAAATGAATAACAGACATGAAACAAAACACGGACAGCATCTGGACAGGGGGAACAAAACAACATTAATGCTGACACAGGGATGAAACTGAGAAATCAAAATGTGTGGAGTACAGGTGAGTCTAATGAAACGTGGATACGCGTAATGATGGTGACAGGTGTGCATAATGATGGGCAGCCTGGAACCTCGAAGACCAGAGAGGGGGAGTGGGAGCAGGCGTGACACCCGGTGCCAGAACTAATCAGTTGGACGGCATTCGATTTCCAAAGGCTGGCCCGTTTTTTCACAGGGCCTCCTATGTGTGGCAGACAAAAACACATTTAATAAATGGGTACAGTTGCGACCCGTCATTCACGGCAGGTGGGGCAGAGCATGTTATTTTGGCATTCATTTGTGTCACATATCAGTTTGCGAACAATGTAAAAACAAATTTATTGAGAGAATAAAGCCAAATACAAACATGATCTCTTTCTTGCTTTCTTGAATATGGCAGCTCCAAAATAGAGATGTTTCAGCCTAGCTCAGTGCTTTCTGTGGTGGAGGGGCAACCAGTGGAAAATACAGAGCTTAGGCATTGGTAATCTTCTCTAGTGTCATCGCAGAATCTATCGGGAGAGCTAGGCAGTACAAGCCCCCTTGGGTGCTGCCATAGATTTACATTAGAAGTGACCATCCTAGAAGGCTCAAGGTCATTGACTATAGATAAAATGACATCAAATCACGTTATATCTACAAAGCTTTGATTGGACTGATCATATCAACAACATACTTTCAAAACCTTAGCTAGCAAGCTAGACATGTTAAGCTCTCGACATGTTGCTAAATTTATCTGAACTAATGTCTATCTGAATTTCTGTCTGTGTCCATTTTGAAAGTGCTGAACGAATAGGCTTTTTATCTAATTACACAAATCCACAAGGAGTGAGTAGAAACCGCTATGTTTTTTTAAAGGCAGTAAATGAGGCTGAATTTGTTTTAACTAGGCAAGTCAGTTAAGAACAAATTCTTATTTTCAATGACAGCCTAGGAACAGTGGGTTAACAGCCTTGATCAGGGGTAGAACAACAGATTTGTACCTCGTCAGCTCGGGGAATCGATCTTGCAACCTCTCGGTTACTAGTCCAACGCTCTAACCACTAGGATACCAGTCGCCCCGAATGAACTGTTTAGCTGCCAGACAAGGCTCCGCTGTGTAGGTGTAGCGTTGGTGCTGAAAGGAAAGTTCTGCTGTTGGGATAGCTTTATGTAGGCCCTTAACAGTATGGGCACAGTTTGTCACCGTTATAGTGCAAATAATGTATTGTTTAGTGTTGTGCTGTGTTGTGTAGTGGCTTTGCTGTCATATATCTAAAAACAAAATGGGGAGTGCCCCACCAAGATTTACATGCTAAAATCGCCACTGAATTGGTGTAGGTAGTAAAGACCATAGGCAACTCATGAGTTTCAAGTTTGGAGAAGCTTACAATTTATTCTTCCATTTCCACTGATCTGTGTGCCAGTTATGAATATGTATAAATGCAAATTTTCTAAGAAAAGTTTCATTTGAATAATAATGTTTTTGTTTCTCAAAATCATTGTTTGTTTACTTTTAGATTTTTACCATTTTATTTCAGATGTTTATTATTAACCACGTGACAATATATATCAATATATATATATATAGATATTTTTTTAAAGGTAACTAGGCAAGTCAGTTCAGAAAAAATTAATTATTATTTAAAATGACGGACTAGGAACAGTGGGTGAACTGCCTTGTTCAGGGGCAGAACAACATATTTTTACCTTGTCAGCTCGGGGATTCAATCCACCAACCTTTCGGTTACTGGCCCAACGCTCTAACCACTAGGCTACCTGCCACCCCAAAAGGAAGCGCCTAACGTTTCACGTGGTTAATAATAAACATCTGAAGTAAAATGGTAAAAATCTCAGAGTTAAAATTCAACTATAACTCAAAAGTGAAACCAGGCTACCTAAGTATGGTTCTCAACCAGGGACAACGATTGACAGCTGCCTCTGATTGAGAACCATACCAGGCCAAACACAGAAATTCCAAATCATAGAAAAAAGAACAAAGACAACCCACCCAACTCACGCCCTGACCATACTAAAACAAAGACATAACAAAAGAACTAAGGTCAGAATGTGACAGTACCCCCCTCCCTCCCCCCCAAATGTGCAAAACCTGAACCTATAGGGGAGGGTCTGGGTGGGTGTCTGTCCGCGGTGGCGGCTCTGGCACGGGACGGGACCCCACTCCACCATAGTCTTTCTACGCCTCTTTACCTGCCTCTGTGGACTCTTTAGAGCGGCGACCCTCGCTACCGACCTTGGACTGGGGACCATAGCCACGGGTCCCGAATGGACAGGAGATTCCGGCAGCACCGGACAAACGGGAGATTCCCGCAGCTCCGGAGTGAAGGGCGATTCCGGCAGCGCCGGCATGACGGATGGCTCCGGCAGCTCCTGGCTGACGGGCGGCTCTGGCAGCTCTTGGCTGACGGGCGGCTCTGGCAGCTCCTAGCTGACGGGAGACTTTGGCAGCTCAGGACAGACGGGAGACTCTGGCAGCTCAGGACAGACGGGAGACTCTGGCAGCTCAGGACAGACGGGAGATTCCGGCAGCACCGGACAGGCGGGAGACTCCGGCAGCTCCGGAGTGAAAGGCGATTCCGGCAGCACCTGCGTGACGGGCGGCTCCGGCAGCTCAGGACAGACGGGAGACTCCGGCAGCTCAGGACAGACGGGAGACTCCGGCAGCTCAGGACAGACGGGAGACTCTGGCAGCTCAGGACAGACGGGAGACTCTGGCAGCTCAGGACAGATGGGAGACTCTGATAGACCGGACCGTGAAGGCGCACTGGAGGTCTTGAGCACCGAGCCTGCCCAACCTTACCTGGTTGAATGCTCCCCTGTACACCTGCACAGTGCAGGAAAATAACCTCTCCCTCAATGTCAACAAAATGAAGGAGCTGATTGTTGACTTCAGTTAACAGGAGAGGGAGCAAGCCCCTATCGACGGGACCACAGTGGAGAAAGTAAAAAGCTTCAAGTTCCTCGGCGTACACATCACTGACAATCTGAAATGGTCCACCTACACAGACAGTGTGGTGAAGATGTGCAACAGCACTTCTTCAGGAGGTTGAAGAAATTCAGCTTGGCCCCTAAGACCCTCACAAACTTTTACAGATGCACAATTGAGAGCCCCCTGTTGGGCTGTATCACCACCTGGTACGCTAATTGCACCTCCCACAACCGCAGGGCTATCCAGAGGAGTGTGCGGTCTGTCCAACGCATTACCGGGGGCACAGGAAATCTACAGCACCCGATGTCACAGGAAGGCCAAAAAGATCATCAAGGACATCAACCACCCTGAGCCACTGCCTGTTCACCCGCTACCATGCAGAAGGTGAGGTCAGTACAGGTGCATCAAAGCTGGGACCGAGAGACTGAAAAACAGCTTCTATCTCAAGGCCATCAGACATCACTAGTAGGCTACCATCTGGTTACTCAACCATGCACCTTAGAGGCTGCTGCCCTACAGTATATACATAGACATGGAATCACTTGAATAATGGAACACTAGTAACTTTAATCATGTTTACATACTGCTTTACTCATTTCATATGTTACTGTATTCTATTCTACTGTATTTTAGTCAATGCCACCCCGACGTTGCTTGTCCTAATATTTAAATATTTTTTATTTCCATTCTTTTACCTTTAGATTTTTGTGTATTCTGGTACATTTTTAGATACTACTGCACTTTTGAAGCTAGGAACACAAGCATTTCGCTACACCTGCAATAACATCTGCTAAATATGTTTATGTGACCAATACAATTTGATTTTGATTTTAACTTTCCTTTCCAATTCACAAGAGGCTGAAATCAGAGATCTGTCATGATGAGATGCTCATGTCACCACCTTAACAATGGGAGTCTTTGTCTCAAAGGCTGGGAGGCAGACGACAAGTTTAGGTCTGCATATTATTCCCATAGAAACGCACTGGGTTTATACTGGACAGATTTTGGCGAGTGCTCTCTCGCTTTGCCGCTTCCTCTCTGCTGACACTCTATCGTCGGACAAAGCATGCGCGTGATCTAAAAAGCGCACCTCTATATGTAGCCCATGCAACTGATGCTGTCTGGACAGAAATAGTATGACATGCCATACTCTTTTGGTCCAGACAGAATCAGATACATGGTCTACACATACTGAGACAGAGGGTCGCTGTTTCGCTCACTCGTAAACTTTAACTGAGATTGATGCATCTTTCTGTCGGCGCGAATCTCCGTCAAATAAATGATCAATATTTCAATATTTTACTTGGAAGGGCAAGCAGATCCATTTGGGCGGGGCAAGCCCCCAAAGGTCCTCCCACAACTCCGTCCCTGCCCAAAACCATCGTTATTAACTATTCACTTGAAAACACTCATAATCTAAGTGTGCGTCAGACCACTCAAAGAACAACGAAGTGCGTCATTAGATGTTTTTTTTTTGCCCATAGCGTCATGTAATACACAGAACATCTCCGCTAAGCATAAAATCACATGGTTTGTCCGCCTCTCTGTGACCGCCGATAATTCAGAAAACAAAGTTGACTACAAATACAAAGTTGCCAATGTCTTTGCAATTGCGACGTATAAAACTGAATATAAAAATATAAAACAGAGATGACTGTATTAAAAAATAAAAACAGTAGGCTATAGGCTAGGTCAATTTCAATTATATTGAAATACATTTAATACATTCAATTGAGATATATTTAGCTACTTGTAGGCTACTGTCTGTAATTCGTCTCAATATATTTCATGATGTGTAGCCTAAGGTGCCCAATGATGTGCCAAATACTTTAGTGCATTATTATAGGGTAAGTGTTAGAATTAGCCACCTCAATATTTGCAGTCATAGGTAACAATATCTTTCTAGGAGCTGATCCGTCGTCACTATTGTGGAATAATTTGAACGTTAATGTAAGATTTGAATGGAGAATGCTGATCCGAGAGCAGCGTGGCCTTTCTTTTGATCCAATAGGTATCAACACATACTTCAACAACGCACTCAGCGAAATTTTCTCTGGGTGCTGTTTTGTGAAACACCTGTTACATCTTCGGCCATTGTAGGAAACATGCATCGTTAAAACACTTATTGTCTTCTCCTTTTTTCCCTTTGTGCTGTTTGTGCCCAACAATGTTTGTACCATGTTTGTGCTGCTGGCATTTTGTGTGGCTACCGTGTCATGTGTTGCTGTCATGCTATGTTGTTGCCTTAGGTCTCTCTTTATGTAGTGTTGTGGTGTCATGATGTTTGTTTTGTCCTACATTTGTATGTTTAATCACAGTCCAGTCCCTGTAGGAGGCCTTTTGCCACTTGATAGGCAATCATTGTAAATAAGAATTTGTTCACAACTGACTTGCCTTGTTAACGAAAGGTTAAATAAAAAATCAATAAAAGTAAGCCTAAATTCCAACACTATGGGAAACCAGGCCCAGGTTATTTGTTTGTGCTTTTAGATGAAGTAGTTGTATAAATACAACATTTCTGACATTGTATTCCCATTTGAAATGTATTGTGCTTGTAAATTGTTGAAAGTGCAGTGATAACACATTTAGATGACAACTAACTAAAATCTGACAGTGTTTTAACTTTTTCCTTTGGGATTTTGTTGTGCTTTTTATAGATGGATGAAAGCCTAGTGAATTAAACAAACATTTGGATTTCAAGAAACGTATGGCTGTCTTTTTGAGTCGGTAAATAAAGGTTGAAATCTCATTGAACAACTTAACCAAATATTACCCAAAATTCCCCGTTGAAATTATGTGGTGTGCCCAGTGGGTATGCAATAATGAATTATCAACAGCAAGTTGATTGAAAATCAGCCTTTTCCAGACTTTCTCACACTTGGTTGACTCAACTGGAGACAGCCTCGAGCTGTAAAAGCCAGACTGAAACCTTTGATCCCTTCATAGAAAGTTAACACTCTCGCCTCCAGAACCATATGATTCCCCTTACGGAGGGGACCCCACATCGATTTCTGCATGTGCCCTACGCATTTCTGCTCCCTCCACTTTCTCACCTGATATTAGGCTGTCAATCAAAGTCGTTGGAACGCAGAACACTCCAATGAGCAGGTCACTGATGGCCAAGTTGAGGATGAAGAGGTTGGTGACGGAGCGCATGTTGCGGTTCCGGAGGACCACCAGGGAGACCAGCATGTTTCCCCCGACGCAGAGCAGGAGAACCGCCATATAGCACAGGATATAGATGACAGACATGGCGGTGGAGTGCAGGTAGTAAGGCATGTAGGTGCGGTTGGCTCTGTTCATAGTGGCACTGTCCATGGTGCTGTTCACAGCAGTTTCATTCAGTGACGCAATCTCCATTTTCACAAGTCACCTTCCAAATGGAATCACATCAGAAAAACGTGTTATAGCCTACATATTGGCAGAGAAACCTAGCAGATACAAATTTATATTTTAAAAGAAACGCAAGGAATATAAAAGAAAAACGATAAAGCCATAGCACAAACATTCTCTGAAAAAAGCTTTAGTCATCATACAAATAATCAAGGAAAGGTTGCCATTTGGACGAATCCACTCCATCGTGATTTATTGTTCTTATTTTTTACCATCAAATGACACATATGTTCTTACTGAAACAAGTACATGAAACTGGCGAAGAAAGAAAATACAGTAAAAGCTCAGTGAGAACAAATGGTGAGTTAAATTCATAAGATTGAGAAGGTAAAGTTGCCATTTCATAGAAATCTGCAGGATGCCTATTGAGATTTTCAAAGAGAGACTTACCTTTGGAAGAGCTACACTATAGTTCCCTTGTCTGGTCTTGTCTGTGCCGGTGCGCTCTACTGCGTCTCGTAATGCTTCTAGTCCACTTCTGGAAACGCATCAGCGACACTCCTACTCTATAACGATTAGGGATACTGTACCACATGAATAGTGCGACCAATGCATGTAGCCTATATTTGATTTATAGTAAGCCTACAGAACAATTTAAACAACATTCGATGGTCAGCCTTTAGTTCCTTGAAAAGGCTTATATTTGTAGGACTATTTTTCCCACCACTATAAGACCTGTTCATTCTTTATCCTGATTGATGACAAATAAGTAAGTAAATTGGGCACTTCCGGATCTGTCTCTAAACATGTCAATTATGTTCCAAGTGTAAGTTACTGTATGATGATATAACCTACTGACAAGTTACAAGGAGAGTCCCAAGAGACATTGAAATCAAAGTAACCTAGTAGTTAAAATATGTAACTGTACAGTAGAGTGGACATCTAAGAGGTGTATATTCACACATTCACAACACAAATACAACAGCTGGTTTTACAAAAAGATGAATGCTTTAAATGAGTGGATCTCTGTTACGGTAAATAGGCTACAGTACACTAAGAATATGGAAAGTACCTCTCTTTATTAAATATGTTCTTTGGGGCTCCTGTAGACTGCTAGAGCTCATGGCTCAGTCATCCCCAAGGCCATATAGCTGCGGTAAATATAACCCCGATGACATTGTATTTTTCACAACAACTTGCATATTTTCACTTCTCATTGTCTGTTAGCCTACTTGCACTTACAGTATTCCTTATGTATATTAAAAACAAAAAATATGCTTTAAGTTAAAGTAGGTATTGGTCTGAAGCCGAAAAAGAAAGGAAATTCACATGAGCACCACAATGCCTACTTCACCCATGCTCTACCAAGGTTTTCCAGCACACAGCTTTGACCTACTACAGTAGCTATGTTGGTCTATAGTACTTCAAACAATGTGCAGGTTACTTAGGATTCAAACCTTCTCAAACAGCCTAATTCATATTCTTAGAGGAGGTTCTCCCACAATAATGTGATTTGCATCGCCTACAAGTTAAAGTATTGGATTCTTCACACACCACACTAATCCCATTCCACTACCTTTTCAAGCTTTCTTAAATTATATGAAAACAAGCTTTGCTTTTATACTTACTAGACCATCATGCTTGATTCAGCGAGCTGTTTTGTCTTGTAGTAATGTGGTGCCTGCCTGTATTTTCTTAAACCTTTTTATTTAGCAATATAGGACATGTCATAAAGAAAAATATACTGTATATTTCATAAAATCTTTGTTTGGTCAGTAGATGCCCAACATAACACCAGGTGGTAGTGTGTTGTACACAGTTACTCATACAGTTGAAGTCCGAAGTTTACATACACTTAGGTTGGAGTCATTAAAACTAATTTTTCAACCACTCCACAAATATCTTGTTAACAAACTATAGTTTTGGCAAGTCGGTTATGGCTTTAGATGTCATGGCTTTAGAAGTTTCTGATAGGCTAATTGGCATAATTTGAGTCAATTGGAGGTGTACCTGTGGATGTATTTCAAGGCCTACCTTCAGACTTGGTGCCTCTTTGCTTGACATCATGGGAAAATCCAAAATCAGCCAAGAACTCTTTTTTTTTTACTTCCACAAGTCTGGTTCATCCTTGGGAGCAATTTACAAACGCCTGAAGGTACCACGTTCATCTGTACAAACAATAGTACACAAATATACTTCTACCGCTCAGGAATGAGACGCGTTCTGTCTCCTAGAGATGAACGTACTTTGGTGCGAAAAGTGCCAATCAATCCCAGAACAACAGCAAAGGACCGTGTGAAGATGCTGAAGGAAACTGGTACAAAAGTATCTATATCCCCAGTAAAACGAGTCCTATATCGACATGGACTGAAAGGCCGCTCAGCAAGGAAGAAGCCACTGCTCCAAATCCGGCATAAAAAAGCCAGACTACGGTTCGCAACTGCACATGGGAACAAAATACTTTTAGGAGAAATGTCCTATGGTCTGATGAAACGAATATAGAACTGTCTGGCCATAATGACCATCATTATGTTTGGAGGAAAAAGGGGGAGGCTTGCAAGCCGAAGAACACCATCCCAACCATAAAGCACGGGGGTGGTGCATGTTGTAGGGGGCTTGGCTGCAGGAGAGACTGGTGCACTTCACAAAATAGATGGCATCATGAGGTAGGAAAATTATGTGGATATATTGAAGCAACATTTCAAGTCATCAGTCAAGAAGTTGAAGCTTGGTCACAAATGGGTCTTCCAAATGGACAACGACCCCAAGCATACTTCCAAAGTTGTGTAAAAATGGCATAAGGACAACAAAGTAAAGGTATTGGAGTGGTCATCACAAAGCCCTGACCTCAATCCCATAGAAAATTGCGGGCAGAACTGAAAAAGCGTGTGCGAGCAAGGAGACCTACAAACATCAGTTACACCAACTCTGTCAGGAGGAATGGGCCAAAATTCACCCAACTTATTGTGGGAAGCTTGTGGAAGTCTACCCGAAACGTTTGACCCAAGTTAAACCATTCAAAGGCAATGCTACCAAATACTAACTGAGTGTGTGTAAACTTCTGACCCACTGGGTATGTGATGAAATAAATAAAAGCTGAAATAAATCACTCTCTCTAATATTATTCTGACATTTCACATTCTTAAAATAAAGTGGTGATCCTAACTGACCTAAAACATGGGATTTTTACTAAGATTATGGCAGGAATTGTGAAAGCTGAGTTTAAATGTATTTGGCTAAGGTGTATGCAAACTTCTGGCTTCAACTGTACATACATTATAGTGCTGAGCGATTTGTGCTTTTCGAGGTCGGTTTTTGATTTCGGTTTCGAATATTTCATTTAACATTAAATGCACTTTGCATTGTGTGGGTTGAATGCTGTAACAACACAGAAAGTTGTTAAAAAGTGACTGCCCATTACTGGTTATCATTTATTAACCATCATTTATTCACTTTAGTTAACTTTAATAAAATATTCATTTGATTTGATTATTTTATTATTTCATTCCAGGTTATCATCTCATCTTTTTAGAGCTGAGCTGTCTGACAAAATCACGATTTTGTAGTTCTTCAAAGTAAATAAGGCACGCATTATGACTGTTGAATACCAACAATCAATCACTTTGATAATGTATTTTCAGACTCACGAAGAAATTGCTTTCAATCCCTTTCGATCGCCTGTTCTCTCTTCTCTCAATCCCAATGTTTTACTCAGCACAGACTTGACAATTGTAAACGTCCGCACAATGGATTATGGTCATTGTAGTTAATTACCATGTTTTCTGCGCTAAATTATGTAGCATATTGGCTTGTTCAGGCTTGATCTGATGTATCTCTACAGAACTGCACTTCAAGCTCACAGGAAGAAAACTACTTAGGACAATTAGTTGTTTAAAAAACTAAAAATAACCACAATTTTGGTTAATCGCTCAGCACTAATACATTATTGACTGTCACATTAGGTGGCTGGGAGAGCAAAGCATGAGTGGCACAAACTGCATGGTGCTCTGCATCAGCAGAGACTTTGGATACACCGAGGTTGACGACATTGGTGCGGCAGATGCGTGGATTTAGAGGGGTCATCCGAATGTTTGCCGAGACGACAATGGTCGTTTCTGATACTGGATGTTCCAGTGGGACCAGAAGTGCATAGAGAGGTCCCGGTGCTCTCTCAATCAGCTGGGGTGCGCATTTCAGGGAACACAATCCACCACCCTGCCATTATACAGTGTGTCCCTGGGATGTACTGTAGAGGTGGAGTGCATCAGACAGATGAGGGCAATGACGTATTCCTTAAAAGTTGAGCTCTCCAGTCTCAACTGTTCTCTGCTCCGTAGAGCCACCTAATAATTGACAATAAGCACACCGTGCGTGCATGCACAGGCCAGTGTGTGTGTCGGGACTGGGAGACGGGTATATCAAAACTATACACGAAATAGAATGGTCAGAAACCCAGGACCTTCAGATCCTATGGCCGTGACGTTGACGCTTACGCTACGAACTCTGTCAAGAACGTACACTCTACACAATCTGGCGATGACAGGAAGATTTTGTTGTTGTTCGTTCACTCATTACTGATTGAACATTAATTTATCTTGCTTGTTTAAAAAACATAGTCTAAAACACTTGATGTGTTGAAAACAGTGGCATAGCTTCTATTGACTCCGCAAAGGTCGCGCAAACATGCGATGATGTTGGTATTATTTAAAAAGACGATATGTAACTTTTTGGTTGACCCCACCAAATGCACATGGAAATTTACAGATCTGGGGAAATGGGGATTTACAGATCTGTCATTCACCATTGTTATCAACTGTACCAGCAGAAATGGAACATAAATCACAGAAAATAGATGTTGTGGTAGGTGCAGCTGTAGAGAAGTATTTGGATGTAAAATATGTTACTGCAGAAGTTACAAGGTGTGCCGGCCTGGTAAAGGATCAGACAGGGCCAAGTAGTGGAATAGTGGTGAGGTTTTAATTGGTGTTGGGTTAGTTGGTAGGTCCATTTTTTCGTAACTTTTCCGGTTCCCTTTCGTGTCACAAGGTGTAGTACATTCACACTCCAGTACAGTAGGTGGCGGTGTATACATTTTTCAGTTGGTTGCGATCTGTCAATACAAATTTAAAGAAGAAGGGTTTCGGGAATAAGTTGAAAAGGACCTTGACACTGTTAATCAGTCAGCACAAATTTCGTTTACAATAACAATAAGAAAATTGCATTGCAGAGGAAGGAGCGTACTGATTCATTGCAGGGATCATCAACTAGAGTCAGTCGCGAGACAATTTTTTTCTTGAGCGGATGGTCAGGGGGCCGGAACATAATTATACAAATCATTTTTAGACTGCAAACTGACTGCCGGAAGCTTAAATATATATAATATTTGACTACAACATATTAATTTCAAACGTTGCGATCACATACACTGAGTATACAAAGCATTAACCTTTTACTAGAGGGAGCTAAATCAGGGTCACACAGTGTTTCTTGGTAGTCTTGAACAAATATACTTTGAAACAAAAGTATACACCGTTAGACACATGGTTATGTTAAAAAAAAAGTCAGATATAGAGTTGAAATATATTACATTTCGAGTTTGCATCCCAATATGACACTTTATATACATCACAGAAGACTGAAACAAAACCATTTGCCATAGTTGTAGGTGGTTTATTATTTTTATTTTTGACTTTATTATGAAAAATATTAATAACATTCCACTCTTGAGGCCAATAGAGGGCGCTTGTGGTCATTAGACTGCAGGAAATTAAGAATACCTGCTCTTTCCATGACGTGACCAGGTGAAAGCTATGATCCCTTATTGAGGTCACTTGTTCAATCCACTTCAATCAATGTAGATGAAGGAGAGGAGACAGGTTTGAAGAAGGATTATTAAGCCTTGAGACAATTGAGACATGGATTGTGAATGTGTGCCATTCAGAGGGTGAATGGGCAAGACAAAAGATTTAAGTGACTGAACGGGATATGGTAGTAGGTGTCAGGCACACCGGGTTTGTGTCAAGAACTGCAACGCTGCTGTGTTTTTCACATTTAACAGTTCCCTGTGTGTATCAAGAATGGTCCACCACTCAAAGGACATTCAGCCAACTATACAAAACTGTGGGAAGCATTGGAGTCAACATGGGCCAGCATCCCTGTGGAATGCTTGGCACCTTATAGAGTCCATGCCCAAAATAATTGACGCTGGCCTCAGATCTGTTTGTGCTCTTGCCAACTCCATTGCTGTCATTGTCAAGCCAAATGTTTTTTTTTATGTCAATGACTGACAAGGTCATTTCCGATTGAGCTGACATATGCAGTGTTTACCATGAATGCCGTCTCTGCCAACGCGGTAACATTTCTTCAAATTTCAATCACGCTGTAATGCTGAACTTCTGCGATACGGATTGAATAGAGTCCTGAATCTTTTATTATTGAACATTGTCCCAGTCAAATAAATTATGTCAAATAAACATAATTAGCACCTTTAGGTAAGACAATGCATGTGATTAAAGGAACTATGTGGAATATTTGATTCTGTTCTGATGAATGATGTGTGTTTTTAACAAGCCACCCTGTGATCACTACTACAAACTATTGAAAAACAATTACTCTTACCAACAGTTGATAGCTGGACCTCTAACTAACGTCAATTGATTTTGCCAGGTTTTAATTACACTGCTGCTACCGACTTCGTAGAAAAAAAACATAGTAAATAGTGAACTTTTTGTAATTGTAAACTTTATGCAAAGTTGTGTGCTAAAAAGAAAATAAAAAATACGTCAAAAGACTACAGGGGAATCATAATCACTGCAGTCATAACCCACTTGCCACTAAGTGGCACTATTGCTGAGGATGTAGGAAACAGAGGGAAGAAAGAAAGAAAAACAATAGAAAGAAAGGAAAAAGTACTGCATGACAAAAATGTATCCCCACTGCCAGTGTGTGTGTGTGTTGATTTGAGAGAGTGTTTGACCTGGAACAGCTCTTCCTGATTCAGTCCAAGCAGCTCCACTCCCCCTCTCCCGGCACAGGACTGCTGCTGTGGAGATGGGATGCTGATCCAGACTGGGAATATTTCATGCCTGGAATCTTAACTCTGGGTGGATCACCGCACCGCGAGGCGGCGTGCTGGGGAACACAGGAACTATCTGAAAGGAGATTATTTGGACTAGTTTGGACTTTTTGAAGGTGTTCATTTTGATTTTGCAGCTTTCTCCTGAAGCTGGAATAATGTCTCTGGGCAGTTGCAGGCAGACTATGCTTGCAGCAGAGATCTGCACCCTGATGGCAATTCTGGTGGCAGGCACTGCAGGACAGAGCCAGGACGGGAGGGAGGCAGGGTCCTCCTGCTACGGGGGGTTTGACCTTTACTTCGTTTTGGACAAGTGAGTGTTCTCCTCTGTCTTCTTGCCTGCTCCAAGTCTCACTTTTCTGCAGGAGCATCCATAGAGGCTCTGTAGCAGCCTGCTTCCATTTAGTCCCAGCAAGTCACCTACCACATGTTGGACATTTCTATGCATTCTTATCATTATTGCCCAGGGAAATACTTACACCGAGAAATGACATTTTCCTATACAAATATTTATTTTTTAATGGAGTGATCCACTAATCGGAACCAGAGGCATGACAACACAACGTGAACATATATGTCTCCAGAGGCTAATTGGAAGTGTTTGAGCATAGGGTTGGGGTGGTTGAAGAGGGAAATCGAGTTGGTGGAGGGGAGGGGGTGCTTGAGCTGAGGTACATATGCAGAAATTAGAGCAGGTATGTAGATGATATGCAGTCCAAGAGACCCAGGGAGCCAGAGGCTGCATACTAACCTCTCCCTAGTGGTTCCAATCAGTTCCACTAAAGCAGCACAGCAGAAAACTGGTCAAATCTACTTCCTCAGCTTTCCCCACCTGCTCTATCAAGAGGCTCCATTCGTTTCTACTGGAAAACAAAATTGGGTTAAAACTGTCAACAAAAAACAGGCCATCTGTAAACTTGTTGTGCGAGCCTTAGAATCTCTGTTTTCACAAAACATTGCCCATATGGCATGTAGGATGCTGGGTAATGCTAGTATATTATTATTGTTATGTGTTCAAATCATGTGTTCCTTACCATTCCAGACTCACCCCTCCCACTGTCTCCAAATTATTTTAAAGATGGTGATTCCCTCCCCCCCCAGTTATTGGCAGCTCCATTGCAATGATATTTCTGTGGCGCACCATACTAAAATACAGAACTACAGTAATTCCGAGCTTCCATAAGGGAAAGTTTTTTGACATTGGAGTGTGAGGTGGCATGCAGTTAATACTGTCTTATTCTATTCTCATCCACAATACGGTGAGCAGTCACGCTAGAGGATATATGAAAGCTAGCAAATAAGATGATTTTAGAATAAAATAGCCCCACAAAACCATTAGTTCATGCATTTTTTTACAAGTTGTTTGGATGCATGTGGTAACAACTAACCAAGTTTACAATAAAAGTAAATACAATTCTGATCTTGAACGTGCAAAGGCAATCAGATCCGTTTTGAAGTGAGAAAACAATACATTTCTACTTTAGATAATTTTTTGCTGCTTTACATTTCATCCCACAAGCAATTCAAATATTTCATATTAACAGTTCTATAGATCAGTGTTTCCCAAACTCTGTCCTAGGGCCCCCTCTGTGTGCATGTTTTGGGGGGTTGGGCAGGATCGAGTTTGGGAAACCCTGCTATAGATCACATACAGTATTTCACACACTTTAATCAGAATACAGTATGCATGGGTGAAATGTGTGACTGTCTTCATACAACATGTATGGCAATGGTAGCTACTTCACGACTCCCCTGTCGTTTCCCCTTCCACAGTGCGGTGTGCAGTGGGGAGAGCTCCTGTCTTTCTCCATGCCCCAAACCTCTCTCCATGTGTGTCTGGTCTGCAGAACCCTTTCACCATTAGGCCCAGATGTTCCAAAGCTCCCAAGTGTTTGGCAGCTGTGTCAGGACTGGGACTCATATCACAGTACAACGGACAGAAAAACAAGTGAGAGGGAAGAAAAGAGAGGCAAAGAAAGAAAGGACAGAGAGAAAAATCTTTTGATTTATCCTTTCGCAATCAAATTATTCAGACTTTCAAGCATCAACATCTTTCAAATACTTAAACATATCCATTAAATATGTGGGACATTCTATAAGTATTCATAACTGCTGTATTGCTATTGTGTCAGTCTGAATTGGCCAATCACTCAAAACCTCTCTTTAGGCCGACAGAAAAAGGCACATTGAGTTCCATCCTTAACAAAAACCTGTCTATATGCACCATACTTATCAAGTCTAAAGTGGTCACATCTCAAAGTTGCATTGACATTATCCTATTTGACTGGCTTTTTGGAAAAGCTGTGCTCATTTCCTGAGTCTAGTGTTGCTGTCCAAGCTAATCATCAAACACATACTGGTAATCATCTGAATAATCTTTTTCCTTAATGCTGTCCAAACTACTCCCCATTTCACGAGGTCCCTGCTTTTATTTTTTATTTGATTTATTAGGATCCCCATTATCCGATGCCAATGGTGACAGCTAGTCTTACTGGGGTCCGACACAAAACAAAAAATACATTACAGATAAAAGACTTTAAAATGTACATACATTTAAAAATATGAACATGTAGTGTCTGTGTGCGCATCTATCAGTTCCACATACATGTCAGTACATACACACAACAAGTAGGTCACATGGGGAGAGGCGTTGTGCCGTGAGGTGTTGCTTTATTTGTGTTTTGAAACTTCTGCTATATAATGGAAGGGAGTTCCATGCACTCAAGGCTCTGTATAATACTGCACTGTATTTCCTTGACATATATACTGTATTTCCTTGAATTTATTCTGGACCTGGGGACTGTGAAAAGACCCCTGGTGGCATGTCTGGTGGGGTAAGTGTGTATGTCATTGCTGTGTGTAAATTGAGAATGCAAAATAATTAGGAATTTCCAACATGAATGTTTCTTATAAAAACAACAAGTGGCATAGTCAATCTTTCCTCAACTGTTAGCCAAGAGAGACTGGCATGCATAGTATTCATATTAGCCCTCTGATTACAGTGAAGAGCAAGACGTGTCGCTCTGTTCTGGGCCTACTACAGCTTAACTAGGTCTTTCTTTTCAGCACTTGACCATATGACTGGACAATAATCAAGATAAGATAAAAGTAGAGCCTGCAGGACTTGCTTTGTGGAGTGTGGTGTCAAAAAAGCAGAGGATCTCTTTATTAGGTGGCAGGTAGCCTAGTGGTTAGAGTGTTGGACTTATAACCGAAAGGTTGCAAGATCTAATCCCCGAGCTGACAAGGTAAAAATCTGTCGTTCTGCCCCTGAAGGCAGTTCACCCACTGTTCCTAGTCCGTCATTGTAAATAATATTTTTTTTCTTAACTGACTTAACCACACTTTACATGTTTGACATTAGAGAAGCTTCCATTAAAGAAAACCCTCAGTTTTATTGGATAGGTTGAAAAGCCATAACACATACGTTTTCTCAACAACAGGTTATGGTCAATATAATGAAAGGCTGCACTGAAGTCTAACAGTACAGCTCCCACAATCTTCTTATTATCAATGTATTTCAACCAATCATCAGTCATTTGTGTCAGTGTAGTACATGTTGAGTGCCCTTCTCAAAAAGCATGCTGAAAGTTTATTGTTCATTTGTTTACAGAGAAATAGCATTGTGTTTGGTCAAACACACATTTTTCCAAAAGTTTGCTAAGAGCTGGCAGCAAGCTGATAGGTCTACTCTTAGAATCAGTAAAGGCCGCTTTACCACTCTTGGGTAGTGGAATGACTGGCATTTCTCCAGGCCTGAGGACAAAACCTTGTGGCAGCACAAGTAGGGCATTTGATTTGCAAACTCATCACATGATCAGTGTCTCGTCAGGAACACTAAAATTGCACTTCCGGGTCACAGAATTTCTAAATGTTTGAACATAAACGTCCCCCACGTAATAGTAGAAAATTGTCAATAACCATTCATGAAAAATTGTCTAAACATTAACAATGATTCATATTTGTTCATATTTAAGTGACATTTGCATTACATTTGGTGTTTTACACATGTTCCAAGGTCAAATAAATGTGTTGCTGGCTTTTTACTCCACCCATTCTAATTGCCGCACTACGGAAAACCTGCTAACCAAACAAAGTGTTTCTTAGATTTTGCCCAGACCTCAAAAGTCACCCCCTGATGTGGTTCATGCATTGTTGTGAACACAGAAAAAATATTGAACAAAATGGGGGTAAACCAGAAAAAATTGAGAAATACCTGGAATAACAGAAGAAAGAAAGCAGGAATTGTGGGAAAAAACTGAAGTAGATAAAAAAAATATTTCAAAAGGTGTTTTTCTGTGCATGACTGAACTTTAGAATGTGTGTATTGACTATGTACCCAAGAGGGAAATGTTCTAGTGAAATATACAGTAATATATACAATTTAGCAGATGCTTTTATTAAAAATGGTGCGTATGCCACCCTTTATAAAGCACAGGTTTATGTCATATTTGACATAGTGGGTTATGTCACATTTGACATGGGTGGTTATGTCACACAGTTATGCCCGTAACCAACAGTTATTAAGCATGACACATGGTTAGAGATGATTTGTATCACATTTATGTAGTGTTTATGAAGGCTTTATGTAGCCTTTATAAGCTGCACGTAATTTAAAGCGGGACAATTTAAAGTCATTAAGCTGTCATCTTAGTTGATATAGAATGGGAATATGTTTTCAAATACATTTTCTTCCAAAATGCCATGAACAAATTCCACCTCAACTTAAGAACGACCCACTTGAGAAAAAACATATTTCTATAAAAAGGTATTACATTAGTGCACACTTTCTCTTGCTTTCCCTATTTCTCGCACACACATTATTATTTAAAAAAACATTTTAGTCATTTAGACAACGCTCTTATGCAGAGTGACTTAGTGAGGGCACAAATTTTACAAACTTAGTGCACAAACTTAGTGAGTGCAAAGTAGTGAGTGCACAAATTTCCATACTGGGCGAAATCCTCTTTTTGCTTGTTCTACATAGAAGTAAGGGCTTAGATAATGTGTTGGAGCTATACACTGCGTCTGACCCATTCTTTTCACTCAAACTGCCTTTGATTGTGATTCTGAAAAGATTTCCTGATAGAAGTCAATCATAATGGAATGTGTATGGCATGCATTCAAAGTAAAACCCCAGAGAGGATAAAAATACTTATTCTACAACGTCTGCAGTCTAAATGAAAAAGTAAAGGAAGTACACCGTATCTATTCTCTGTGTCTGTGTCAGTGAAAGGTGGGGGAAAAAACTATATTGACAGGCTCTGTTGTTTTATCCGTAACTATGTCATTACCAGTGATGTAAACTACTATAAAGTACTACTTAAGTCGTTTTGGGGGGGTATCTGTACTTTACTATTTATATTTTTGACAACTACTTTACTACACTCCTATAGAAAATTATGTACTTTTTACTCCATACATTTCCCCTGACATTCAAAAGTACTCGTTACATTTTGAATGCTTAGCAGGACAGAAAATGGTCCAATTCCCACACTTATCAAGAGAATATTCTTGTTCATCCCTACTGCCTCTGATCTGACAGATTTACTAAACACAAATGCTTTAAAAAAAAATGATGTTGGAGTGTGACCCTGACTATCCGTAAGTATAGAAAAAAGAAAAAGAAAATTGTGCTGTCTGGTTTGCGTAATATAAGGAAAAGTAAATTCTTTTGATACTTAAGTATATTTAAAACTAAATACTTTTAGACTTTTACTCAAGTAGTATTTTACTGGGTGACTTTCACACTAGTTATTTTCTATTAAGTATCTGTACTTTTACTCAAGTATTAGAATGTAGTACTTTTTCCACCACTGGTCATTACAGTGTATCTCTGATGGTTGAATTTCTCTCTATCACCACAGATTTGGTATATTTAAGCAATAAGGTATATGGCCAATATATCATGGGTAAGGGCTGTTCTTATGCACAATGCAACAAGGAGTGCCTGGATACAGCCCTTAGCCGTGGTATATTGGCCATACAGTATACCACAAAACCAAGAGGTGCCTTATTGCTTTTATAAACTGGATAGCAACATACAGTAATTAGAAGAGTACAAATAAATGTTTTGTTATACCCGAGCTTTCAACCAATCAGCATTCAGGGCTCGAACCACCCAGTTCACAAAATTGGTTGATGCATGTTACATCTGAACAGGATAATGTGTTATGTAACATCTGAGCAGGATTTCGCATTATCATTAGCTAACGCCCTGTAGGGTGAGCTCATTGGAGGACACACGGAAGCAGCGATTGGTTTGTGGACAGTTCAATCATGGTAGCTGTAAGGGCCCTTTTAACAGCTCCACCACAATAACAGACATCTTCTAACCTTTCTTTTAGGTCCGGGAGTGTGCAGCACCACTGGAATGAGATCTATTACTTTGTTGATCACCTGGCCCATAAATTTATAAGGTACAGTATTGCCTGGATCGTTACCCAGATACCACTACAAGTACCAGAGAGCTCAATTAATGTATACTGGCCAGTAAGGATGTATCAATTCGAGTAAGGATATAAACAGACATGTTTTTGCACAAAGTATTTGGACAAGACAGCAACATACATAAAGAGATTATGTCTGTGTGTCAACTGTGGAAATACCCTCCCATCTACAGTGCCTTGCGAAAGTATTCGGCCCCCTTGAACTTTGCGACCTTTTGCCACATTTCAGGCTTCAAACATAAAGATATAAAACTGTATTTTTTTGTGAAGAATCAACAACAAGTGGGACACAATCATGAAGTGGAACGACATTTATTGGATATTTCAAACTTTTTTAACAAATCAAAAACTGAAAAATTGGGCGTGCAAAATTATTCAGCCCCTTTACTTTCAGTGCAGCAAACTCTCTCCAGAAGTTCAGTGAGGATCTCTGAATGATCCAATGTTGACCTAAATGACTAATGATGATAAAAACAATCCACCTGTGTGTAATCAAGTCTCCGTATAAATGCACCTGCACTGTGATAGTCTCAGAGGTCCGTTAAAAGCGCAGAGAGCATCATGAAGAACAAGGAACACACCAGGCAGGTCCGAGATACTGTTGTGAAGAAGTTTAAAGCCGGATTTGGATACAAAAAGATTTCCCAAGCTTTAAACATCCCAAGGAGCACTGTGCAAGCGATAATATTGAAATGGAAGGAGTATCAGACCACTGCAAATCTACCAAGACCTGGCCGTCCCTCTAAACTTTCAGCTCATACAAGGAGAAGACTGATCAGAGATGCAGCCAAGAGGCCCATGATCATTCTGGATGAACTGCAGAGATCTACAGCTGAGGTGGGAGACTCTGTCCATAGGACAACAATCAGTCGTATATTGCACAAATCTGGCCTTTATGGAAGAGTGGCAAGAAGAAAGCCATTTCTTAAAGATATCCATAAAAAGTGTTGTTTAAAGTTTGCCACAAGCCACCTGGGAGACACACCAAACATGTGGAAGAAGGTGCTCTGGTCAAATGAAACCAAAATTGAACTTTTTGGCAACAATGCAAAACGTTATGTTTGGCGTAAAAGCAACACAGCTCATCACCCTGAACACACCATTCCCACTGTCAAACATGGTGGTGGCAGCATCATGGTTTGGGCCTGCTTTTCTTCAGCAGGGACAGGGAAGATGGTTAAAATTGATGGGAAGATGGATGGAGCCAAATACAGGACCATTCTGGAAGAAAACCTGATGGAGTCTGCAAAAGACCTGAGACTGGGACGAAGATTTGTCTTCCAACAAGACAATGATCCAAAGCATAAAGCAAAATCTACAATGGAATGGTTCAAAAATAAACATATCCAGGTGTTAGAATGGCCAAGTCAAAGTCCAGACCTGAATCCAATCGAGAATCTGTGGAAAGAACTGAAAACTGCTGTTCACAAATGCTCTCCATCCAACCTCACTGAGCTCGAGCTGTTTTGCAAGGAGGAAGGGGAAAGAATTTCAGTCTCTCGATGTGCAAAACTGATAGAGACATACCCCAAGCGACTTACAGCTGTAATCGCAGCAAAAGGTGGCGCCACAAAGTATTAACTTAAGGGGGCTGAATAATTTTGCACGCCCAATTTTTCAGTTTTTGATTTGTTAAAAAAGTTTGAAATATCCAATAAATGTCGTTCCACTTCATGATTGTGTCCCACTTGTTGTTGATTCTTCACAAAAAAATACAGTTTTATATCTTTATGTTTGAAGCCTGAAATGTGGCAAAAGGTCGCAAAGTTCAAGGGGGCCGAATACTTTCGCAAGGCACTGTACATGTAACTGGCAAAATAAAGGAAACACCAACATAAAATGTCTTAATAGGGCTTTGGGCCATAACAAGCCAGAACAGCTTCATTGCACCTTGACATAGATTCTACAAGTGTCTGGAACTCTATTGGAGAAACTCCATCATTTGGTGTTTTGTTGACGGTGGTGGAAAACGCTGTCTTAGGCGCCATTCCAGAATCTCCCATAAGCTTTCAATTGGGTTGTGATCTGGTGACTGAGACGGCCATGGCATATGGTTTACGTCACTTTCAAGCTCATCAAACCAGTCAGGGCATAGCCATTGTATCCAAAATAACAGCCTGCCCAGCATTTTTATACATGACCCTAAGCATGATGGGATGTTCATGACTTAATTAACTCAGGAATTACAACTATGTGGAAGCACCTGCTTTCAATATACGTGTCCCTTATTTACTCAAGTATTTCTTTAGCCCTCAGCTGCGGATGTCCTTCATTGTATTTTCTACAGAGGGACGGATCCTGATGAAACTAACAGAAGACAGGCAAGACATAATCCCCTCATAATACAACACTTTTAATGATCTGCCCATTTGACTCATTGGTCAATCGTTTTGTGGAGGGTACTGTGTGTCAATCCTTCTATTACGGGGGTACTGCCCACACGATACACTGACGGTACCAATGGTATATTGTGGTTGGGTGTGAGCAGGGAGCAGATTCGGGCAGGCCTGGAAGAGCTCCGCATGGTGCATCCTGGGGGAGACACTTTTATGCACAAAGGGTTCCAAAGGGTGAGTAATGGATTGGAGACCAGTAGCTGAAGGTAACTGGGCAACAGCTAGACATCCTTCTGCAAAAATTACAAAAATCTATTTTTATTTTCACATAACCTTATCTATCTATGGGTAAAAGCAGAAGACAAATTGCTGCCTCATATTGGTCAATAAAGTACAATGGGGCAAAAAAGTATTTAGTTAGCCAACATTTGTGCAAGTTCTCCCACTTAAAAAGATGAGAGGCCTGTAATTTTCATCATAGATACACTTCAACTATGACAGACAAAATGAGAAGAAAAAAATCCAGAAAATCGGATTTTTAATTCATTTATTTGCAAATTATGGTGGAAAATAAGTATTTGGTCAATAACAAAAGTTTATCTCAATACTTTGTTATATACCCTTTGTTGGCAATGACAGAGGTCAAACGCTTTCTGTAAGTCTTCACAAGGTTTTCACACACTGTTGCTGGTATTTTGGCCCATTCCTCCATGCAGATCTCCTCTAGAGCAGCGATGTTTTGGGGCTGTTGCTGGGCAACACGGACTTTCAACTCCCTCCAAAGATTTTCTATGGGGTTGAGATCTGGAGACTGGCTAGGCCACTCCAGGACCTTGAAATGCTTCTTACGAAGCCACTCCTTCGTTGCCCGGGCTGTGTGTTTGGGATCATTGTCATGCTGAAAGACCCAGCCACGTTTCATCTTCAATGCCCTTGCTGATGGAAGGAGGTTTTCACTCCAAATCTCACGATACATGGCCCCATTCATTCTTTCCTTTACACGGATCAGTCGTCCTGGTTCCTTTGCAGAAAAACAGCCCCAAAGCATGATGTTTCCACCCCCATGCTTCACAGTAGATATGGTGTTCTTTGGATGCAACTCAGCATTCTTTGTACTCCAAACACGACGAGTTGAGTTTTTACCAAAAAGTTATATTTTGGTTTCATCTGACCATATGACATTCTCCCAATCTTCTTCTGGATCATCCAAATGCTCTCTAGCAAACTTCAGACGGGCCTGGACATGTACTGGCTTAAGCAGGGGGACACGTCTGGCACTGCAGGATTTGAGTCCCTGGCAGCGTAGTGTGTTACTGATGGTAGGCTTTGTTACTTTGGTCCAGCTCTCTGCAGGTCATTCACTAGGTCACTCCATGTGGATCTGGGATTTTTGCTCACCGTTCTTGTGATAATTTTGACCCCACGGGGTGAGCTCTTGCGTGGAGCCCCAGATCGAGGGAGATTATCAGTGGTCTTGTATGTCTTCCATTTCCTAATAATTGCTCCCACAGTTGATTTCTTCAAACCAAGCTGCTTACCTATTGCAGATTCAGTCTTCCCAGCCTGGTGCAGGTCTACAATTTTGTTTCTGGTGTCCAGCTCTTTGGTCTTGGCCATAGTGGAGTTTGGAGTGTGACTATTTGAGGTTGCGGACAGGTGTCTTTTATACTGATAACAAGTTCAAACAGGTGCCATTAATACAGATAGCGAGTGGAGGACAGAGGAGCCTCTTAAAGAAGAAGTTACAGTTCTGTGAGAGCCAGAAATCTTGCTTGTTTGTAGGTGACCAAATACTTATTTTCCACCATAATTTGCAAATAAATTCATTCAAAATCATACAATGTGATTTTCTGGATTTTTCTTCTCATTTTGTCTGTCATAGTTGAAGTGTACCTATGATGAAAATTACAGGCCTCTCTCATATTTTTAAGTGGGAGAACTTGCACAATTGGTGGCTGACTAAATACTTTTTTGCCCCACTGTATCCTTCTAAACATTCTGCTTCTATCTGCTCCTCCAGGCCAGTGAACAAATATACTATGCTGGTGACAGTGAGTAGATTATTCTTGTTTTTTTGCACTTGGAATAAATCATTTGGGTATAACTCTGGCTCTTTTTATGTCATAAGCAGACACAAAACAGTACACATAAAACCCATTGAACCCAATTTATGGTATCAGAGGTAATAGAATGAATTATCCAATTATTATCTTCACCTTCAGAGACAGATAGACAGTACAGTCTGTGTTCTGAGGAGATTTTGTTCTGCTCTATTGTCTTGTAAGTCATTTGTCCTGGTCCATCAGGTTTCCGTACGGCCAGTGTCATCATTGCCTTGACAGATGGCGAACTGAGGGAGAATCAGTTTGATCTGGCAGAGAGAGAGGTGAGATAAATATTGGTTTTAGACCTACAGTAATGGATGATCTATTGGCAATGTCACAGTATCTCTACACTCACAGAGTGAGGAGAGTTCAAATAGCTAACCACATTCCACAGGATATTCCAGTCCTGGACGAGCGGGTTCTCAGTACTCTGCTGCCTGTCATAATCTGCAATTATCATTATTAGAAACTCTGTTTCTGATAATACACTATATATACACAAAAGTATGTGGACACCCCTTCAAATGAGTGGATTCGGCTATTTCAGTCACACTCATAACTGACAGGTGTATTAAATGGAGCACACAGCCATGCAATCTCCATAGACAAAAACTGGCAGTAGAATGGCCTTACTGAAGAGCTCAGTGACTTTCAACGTGGCACTGTTAAAGGATTCCACCTTTCCAACAAGTCAGTTCATAAAATGTCTGCCCTGCTAGAGCTTCCCCAGTCAACTGTAAGTGCTGTTATTGTGAAGTGGACATGTCTAAGATCAACAACAGCTCAGCTGCGAAGTGGTAGGCTGCACAAGCTCACAGAACGGGACCGCCGAGTGCTGAAGCGCATAGCACGTACAAAATAGTTTGTTCTTGGTTGCAACACTCACTACAGAGTTCCAAACTGCCTCTGGAAACAACGTTTTTTCAAAACCTGTTCGTCGGGAGCTTCATGAAATGGGTTTCCATGGCCGAGCAGCCACACACAAGCATAAGATCACCATGCGCAATGCCAAGCATCGGCTGGAGTGGTGTAAAGCTTGCCGCCATTGGACTCTGGAGCAGTGGAAATGCTTTCTCTGGAGTGATGAATAACGCTTCCCCATCCGGCAGTCCGACGGACGAATCTGGGTTTGGCGGATGCCAGGAGAATGCTACCTGCCCAATGCATACAGTAGTGCCAACTGTAAAGTTTGATGTAGGAGGAATAATGGTCTGGGGCCGTTTTCATGGTTCGGGATATGCCCCTTAGGTCCAGTGAAGGGAAATCTTAACGCAACAGCATGCAATTTCATTCTAGACAATTCTGCGCTTTCCAACTTCGTGGAAACAGTTTGGGGAAGGCCCTTTCCTGTTTCAGCATAACAATGACCCTGTGCACAAAGAGAGGTCCATACAGAAATGGTTTGTCGAAATCGGTGGGGAAGAACATGACTGGCCTGCACAGAACCCTGACCTCAACCCCATCGAACACCTTTAAGATTAATTGGAACGCCAACTGCAAGCCAGGCCTAATCGCCCAACACCAGTGCCCGACCTCACTAATACTCTTGTGGCTGAATGGAAGCAAGTCCCTGCAGTAATGTTCCAAGATGTAGTGGAAAGCCTTCCCATAAGAGTGGAGGCTGTTACAGCAGCAAAGGAGGGATCAACTCCATATTAATGCCCATGATTTTGGAATGAAATGTTATACGAGCAGATGTCTACATACTTTTGGTTATGTAGAATATCTTCCTGCAGCTGGTTACATCAGTAATTACAGCTAGTGAAATGTAAAAGAGCCTAAACTCAAGCCTTTCAATAACTGGATGTTTCCATCAGTCCATACATTGGCTGATGCTAATTTTGTGCAGAACTTCCTAGTTTACTTAAACTCACCAAGGCCCAAGAAGTCATCATGGGCTGTGGAAGATCACCCAAAGCACTGTAACTACATGAGGACACAGAGGTTTTTCGAATTTCAACAAACCTTTCTTTTTCTTTTTAGGAACTCAGTTGGGGTCTCAATTTACTGTTGAGAGTTAGAGTAGTAGAATACACAAGGTGCACTTTCGAAACATAGTTGTCACTCACTAGCTAGGTTTCCATTCAATTGGCATAAAAACAATCTGAGCATTTGTCACCAGAGGTATTTCCATCAAATTGATTTGTTGCAGATAAAATGCTGCGCATGATGACATAATGCGCGTAAAATATATTTTGCCATTCAATTCCCATTCCCAAAGTAAAATGTGTTTCCATCGCATTTTCAACTCTACTGATGTTTTTTTCACAAAAAATGTAGTGTTATATAGTGAGTGTGCACACTCTGGTATTGGCACATACACTCTAGCCAACAGCACTAGCTGTACACTGTTGGCTAAAGCACAATTATAGTTCACATTATGAGATTATTATTATGGACAAAAGAGCAAGATTCTTTTTATTTGTCAAATGTCAAATGTGATTATCATGCCACCAGAATAAGACCCTCAATATTTATTGGAAAGGAGCATCAAGCTCATACCTTGCATTTTCACCACCATCATCATTTATTTCATCTGTAACCTAATAAAATGTATGCTTTCACGATGAGTCGTAGTGGAAAGACCACACAACATGTCATCGCATGACTCCAAGTTTATTTCGATATGATGGCTATTATATCAACATTTGCACATTAAAAGGCATTTCCACCAACATTTTTCGCATAATACATTTGACCGACACAGAAAGATCCCACCTTGTCTAGCGTATTTTCTTTTTGTCGACATTTGAAAAGTTTACAGAAAAATATAGTGTTTCCATCAGGCCTGTAATTACATTTTTTATCCGACATTTACTTTACACACATAAAAAGGGTAGATGGAAACCTTGTTACTGACAGTCACTCAATTAGCCCATGTCAGTAAATTAAATACATTGGTAAATTTGTCTAGCCAGCTATCTGGCCAGCTATCAAAACTAATTTGTTTACTTTTTGTTAATAAAATACTTTTTCTGCTAACAGATCCCTCTGTACTTATTACATTATAGTTTTCAATCCTGGTGCTGAGATAATGTGTAGCGGCTAATTGTATAGCTAATAGGCTATGTGTTTGTAGATCGACTAAGGTGAATGAACCTACCGCAGCCAAGGTGATAATGGCTGGAGTCATTGTATAGTTTTTAAACTGTATATAAATTCAGTAAATGAGCTCCGGCTTTCTTAAAATTCACCCTGTCCATGGACCTCACCAAAACTCAAACTCTGGTTATGGCCATGAAAGCACAAGATTTAACCAAAGCAATCGATCAAGTGGACTGCTACAAAAATGCCTGCACAATTATAGACAGCAAACTCTGTTTTGGAGAAAACTTGGATATCTTTGTCTCCATGTGTCAGCCATGACTCAAGACTAAATACCTGCACAAACTGAGATGGCTAGAGAAAAGCCCCAAATCTGTCGTGCATGCCTTCCATAGATGCTTCCTAGAATCAATGCTCATCCTTTATGGAGACACCTTTATACACTGCGTTGTATTGGTTTTCTATATATCTAACACCAGACATGAAGTTCTCTCTACTTTGGTCAATATAGAGTTATGAAATAACTTTCATGTCTATTTGTGTGACCCTTTTGAAAACTAGGCCAGCCGATCGCGTCAACTGGGCGCCTCAGTCTACTGCGTGGGAGTAAAAGACTTCAATGAAACCCAGGTGAGCCACGTTCACATGTTTCTGTTGTGAGCAGGGGATTATTATTGTTATTACACTGTTATTGAATTAGAATTCTCCTCACTCCCTAGCTTTGGACAATAGCCGACAGTAAGGACCATGTCTTCCCTGTGAATGATGGCTTTGAGGCACTGCAAGGAGTCATTGATTCAGTAAGGGCAATGTTGTTGGGGTTGGTAGAATGATGCAAACACCTGTTCACTATTGTAAGGTATGTTTTCAACACTGTTGAAAGTATACCATGGTATAAGATTTAAATACTTTCAACAGCTCTAACTCTTTTTGTGTTTGTCTTTTAAGTTACATTTTTTTGTCATATCCAATTACGATCTTGTCTCATCGCTGCAACTCCCCAATGAGCTCGGGAGAGGCGAAGGTCGAGTCATGCGCCCTCCGAAACATGACCCACCAAACCGCGCTTCTTAACACCCACCCGCATAACCCGGAAGCCACTGTTCAACTGACAGGGGTCAGCCTGCAGGCACCCGGCCCGCCACAAGGAGTCACTAGAGCGCGATGAGCCAAGTAAAGGCCCCAAGTCAAACTCGGACAACGCTGGGCCAATTGTGCGCCGCCCTATGGGACTCCCGGTCACGGCCAGTTGTGACACAGCCTGGGATCGAACCAGGGTCTGTAGTGACACCTCAAGCACTGCGATGCAGTACCTTAGACCGCTGCACCACTCAGGAGGCCTCAACAGCTCTAACTCTAACAGATTTACGTTTCCAGTAGTGCTGCTTCCCGCCTTCACCATTAACCATCGCCCTCTCTTCCTCTCATCCTCTCCCTCTCCCTGTTTCTCTCTCTCTTGCGATTCTCCCTTCACTCAGATCCTGAAGAGATCATGCATCGAGATCTTGGCAGCAGAGCCCTCTAGTATCTGTGCAGGAGGTGAGTGGTGTATTAGCTCCTCTGTTGGAGTTCCAGAATAACCCATTTTAAACATAGACAAACCCTGTATAAAATATGTTGAATTTGTACCTTGGAAACAACATCAGATCTTCAACGTAATATTCTTGATAAGAAAAAAACTATAGGCTGGGCAGCACCTCCTACTGGAGAGTTGATCAACTGTGCATTTGGAAAGCATTCCGACCCCTTGACTTATTCCACTTTGTTACGTTACAGCCTTATTCTAAAATGGATTTAAAAAATACACTACCGTTCAAAAGTTTGGGGTCACTTAGAAATGTCCTTGTTTAATTGAAAGAAAAGCACACTTTTTGTCTATTAAAATAACATCCAATTGATCAGAAATACAGTGTAGACATGGTTAATGTTGTAAATTACTTTGTAGTTGGAAACGGCTGATTTTTTATGGAATATCTACATAGGCGTACAGAGGCCCATTATCAGCAACCATCACTCCTGTGTACCAATGGCACGTTGTGTTAGCTAAACCAAGTTTGTCATTTCAAAAGGCTAATTGATCATTAGAAAACACTTTTGCAATTATGTTAGCACAGCTGAAAGATGTTGGGCTGATTAAAGAAGCAATACAACTGGCCTCCTTTAGACTAGGTGAGTATTAGGAGCATCACCGTTTGTGGGTTCGATTAAAGGCTAAAAATGGCCAGAAACAAAGAACATTCTTCTGAAACTCGTTAGTCTAATCTTGTTCTGAGAAATGAAGTCTATTCCATGCAAGAAGTTGGCAAGAAACTGAAGTTCTTATGTTTACTACTCCCTTCACAGAACAGCACAAACTGTCTCTAACCAGAATAGAAAGAAGAGTGGAAGGCTCCGGTGCACAACTGAGCAAAAGGACAAGTACATTAGAGTTTCTACCCTAAGCACACAGCCAATACAATGTAGGAATGGCTTCGGAACAAGTCTCTGAATTTCCTTGAGTGGCCCAGCCAGAGAACGGACTTGAACCCGATCGAACATCTCTGGAGAGACCTGAAAACATCTGTGCAGCGACACTCGCCATCTAACCTGACAGAGCTTGAGAGGATCTGCAGAAAAGAATGAGAGGATCTGCAGAGAAGAATGGGAGAAACTCCCCAAATACAGGTGTGCCAAGCTTGTAGCTTCATACCCAATAAGACTTTGGCGCTGGAGAAGATGGCTGATAACCAACAGTGCTATTTTGTTAGTTTTTTCGTATTGTTTGTCACTTATTTTGTACATAATGCTGCTGCTGCAGTCTCTTCTGGAAATCAGAACAGTGATTACTCACCTTGAACTGGACAAAGAATTTATCTTTAATTAATGAGTCGGACGAGAGGGATTTACCCCAGACACCCGAACAGGCCCTCATCCCTGTCATTCACAGGAGAAACAGATGGAAAGTATATTGCGGAAGGAGATCGGGTGCCTTGTGAGGATTCGCCAACGAGTGGCTAATCTGCTGTTGCCATCTGTTACGAATCCCTTTTGGCCCGACAGTCTAGGGGGGATGGTAATGAGACCCGTAACATAACTCATGCAAATTATTATTGTGACAAAGTAAAAGTGTGCACGAAATAACCACGACAACAGAAATCTACCGTCAAACTCTAGGTTTATTTATAAACACACGGTAATGGGGGGAGCAGGAAAAAGGGGCTGAGCTGGACCCAAGGAAAGAAACAATAAGTATTCAAAAACACCCCTAAGCTAGACTATCCTACTTTAACAACAGCTAACTAACTAACCAAAAATACAGTGGGTGGTCCACCCAGTTCTAACTAGTGTATTTAACAAAGTTCACCTACGGGTAGTGTATGCCCATGGGCGACTTGTCTTGGTTTCCCCTTTTCCCACCAGCAAACAAACAAACACCATAACCAAAAACAATACTCACAGGTGATGACAAAGTGCTATGGAGGTGCTTAAACAAAAGAGAGGTTAAGACACAAAGCGAGAGTGAAACACAGAGACCTACAGACATGGCATTTACAGAGAGATTGAGCTAGAGATTGCTTTAGAACAAACAAATGATGGGGTTTTTAAACCATGGGGAAGGAACTGTGATAGGGTAGGAAATAGGAGGAGGTGTGTCTTCTGATTGATGATTGATTGTTGACTGATTGGGGAGTGATGATTTTCACCTGTGAGGGGAGAAGGAGAGAAAAGAAACACACACAGGACACACACACACACACAGGATAACTGTATCCGTAACACTCCCACCCTTAAAAGAGCAACCCTAGGGGTTGCGACTACAGTATTTCAATGAATACTCACAACCTTGCAAAACATACAACAATCATTACACACGAGACAAAGCATCTGCCAACACATTATCAGAACCCTTTTTGTGACGCATAAGGCGCTGGTTCTGGTTGGACATTCGGTGGAGAAAAACTAAGGGGTTATGGTCAGTATATACAATCACGGGTAGGGCACTGGAACCAATATATACTTCAAAGTATTGCAGAGCCAACAACAAAGCAAGAGCTTCTTGTTCTATTGTCGCATAGTTTGACATTTATTAAATTTACGTGAAAAATAACAAACGGGATGATCCACTCCACTCTTGTCCTGCTGCAGTAGAACAGCACCAGCACCTCTGGCACTAGCATCTACCTCAAGTTTGAACGGTTGTTCAAAATCTGGAGCAGCAAATACAGGTGTACTACATAAGAGTGCTTTCGCTGATTCAAAAGCTCTCTTACAATCAGGGGACCACACAAATGATCTAGCCGGACTAAGCAAATCGGTCAATGGAGCAACTACCGCAGATACATTTTTACAGAAGCTACGGTAGTAGCCAACCATCCCTAAAAAGCGGCGTAGCTCTCGTCTGGTGGTAGGTGCAGGGAATGCAGTTATAGCCAAGACCTTGGCATCAACAGGGCGCACCTGTCCATGGCCAACCTCTTTACCGAGATAGGTAACAGTAGCCTTCCCAAACTCGCACTTTGCCAAGTTCAGGGTTAGAGAAGCAGCTGCCAACCGTTCACATACTACCCTTAGAGACTCAACATGATCTGACCACTCAGACGAATAAATCACTAGGTCATCAAGGTATGCACTACAATTAGGAACGCCAGCTAATACGGAGTTAACCAGTCGTTGGAAAGTGGCTGGTGCATTTCGCATCCCAAAAGCCATGACTGAGTACTGTAGGAAGTTGTCTGGGGTCACAAAGGCAGAAATCTCAGAAGCACGTGAAGTTAACGGAACCTGCCAGTAACCTTTTAAGAGGTCTAACTTGGTTACATACTTAGCAGCACCAATAGTGTCGATACAGTCGTCCAGTCGGGGTAACGGGAACGAATCTGGCATTGTGACAGAATTTACCTTTCGATAATCCGTACATAACCTGGACATACCATCAGGTTTAGGAACCAGAATGCAAGGAGAACTCCAAGGGCTTGAACTTGGCTTAGCCAGGTCATTCTCCAACAAATATTTCACCTCATCCCTCATGATCTTCCTCTTGGAAGCGTTGATACGATATGGGTGTTGCTTGATAGGTGTAGCATTTCCAACATTAATGTCATGTTCCAACACATTTGTGCGAGTAGGAACGTCATTAAAGAGACATGGAAAACTGTGTAGTAGCCTCACAATATCATTGGCCTGTCCATCCGTTAAATGAACCAGACCGGATTGGATAGACAGCAACATTTCTGAGTTGGGCAATCTAACACACTGCTGCTGAGTATTGCGCAACTCCAAGCCATCAACATCATCAATATGACAGTCCACTATCATAGCAGTAGTAGCAGAGGAGACAGCAGTACCTTCCTCTGTTTTTGAACTCTCTAACTGTGTGATGGGTCGGGTGTGGTAAGCTTTCAACATGTTAATGTGACACACACGAGATTGGCGTTGTCTATCAGGAGTTTGAAGCACATAGTCAGTTTCACTTATTTTCTTTTCAATTAAATAAGGACCCGAGAAACGAGCTGACAGTGAAGATCCTGGAACAGGTAATAACACCAGTACTTGGTCACCTGGCTGTAGTGGACGAGAAACAGCCTCTTTATCATAGTGTCTTTTCATGCTCCTCTGTGAGGAAGACAGAGCTTCCTTTGCGAGAGCACAAGCTTGGTGTAGGCGCTCACGAAAGCGACTAACGTAGTCCAACACATTCTCATCTCTGGTACACAACTCTTGGGACAAGAACTGTTCTTTAAGGACTTTCATTGGTCCTCTCACTGTGTGACCAAACACCAGTTCAGCCGGGCTGAAACCTAGGGACTCCTGCACAGTTTCACGAGCAGCAAACAAAACTAGAGGAACTCCCTCATCCCAATCTTTCTCAGATTCCAAACAATATTTACGTAGCATAGACTTCAGTGTCTGATGCCATCTTTCAAGTGCACCCTGAGACTCTGGGTGATAGGCGCTTGACACACGGTGCGTAATTGACAAGGATTTTAACACCTGCCTGAAGAGCTTGGATAGGAAATTGGTTCCTTGATCGCTTTGTACCACCCTAGGTAACCCGAATGTCGTGAAGAATTTTATTAAGGCTTTACTCACTACCGGGGCTGTAATCCTTCTCAGAGGAATGGCCTCGGGGTATCTTGTAGCCATACACATTATCGTTAACAAAAACTGGTTACCCGATTTTGTCTTCGGTAACGGTCCGACACAATCAACCACCACATGCTCGAATGGTTCACCTATGACAGGTATGGGACAAAGAGGAGCGGGAGGAATAACCTGATTTGGTTTTCCTGTTATCTGACATGTGTGGCATGTCCGACAGAACTGAGCCACATCTTGTTTTAAACCCGGCCAAAAGAAATGTCGAAGGATCCGATCATAAGTTTTTGTGATTCCTAAATGACCAGACCACTGGTGATCATGAGCAAGGGATAACACATTTTGTCGAAATGCTGTAGGAATTACTATTTGGTAAACAGCATTCCAATCTCCATCCGCGTCAACATGGGATTTCCATTTACGCATGAGGAGATTACCATCAATGAAGTAAGCCACGTTCTTCTTCTTCACATCTTCCAATGAGACAACACTAGAAAAACATTTAGCAAGCTTGTTGTCAACCTTTTGGTTAGCAATCAGCTGCTCACGAGTGACTGGTAACTGTATTGCATCAGCAATAAGTTCAACGTTCTTTGATTCTTTCCTGGGCTGTTTGTCAGAGGTGATCAGCTTCTCAGAGGTATCACACAATCCATCTTCTTGATCAACCTCTTTGAACAGAACAGTGTTCGACAAATCTATCACGTCACCCTCTTGTCGTGCCTGAGCACGAGTGACAGCACAAGCGGGGAACACATGTGGATAACTCTGTGCCAGCTCATTCGAGAGAGAGTGGTCACTTTTATCCAATACTTCCAATACGGGTACTACCTTTCCTCCGGCAATATCGTTACCCATTATAAAGGTCACACCTTTCACTGGCAACATAGGACGTACCCCCACTCTGAATATTCCACTGATTAACTCAGAGTGTACTTTCACAAAGTGCAATGGCACTGGGACAAAACCCATTTCAATACCCTGCACTAACACACTGGAACCACAATATGTATCGTCAGATAAGGGCAACACATCAGACAATATAAACGACTGCGCCGCACCAGTATCTCTAAGGATTTTAACCGGTCGCTGAGACGCTTCGTCATTCGTTAGGGACACAAACCCCTCGAAAATGAATGGTTCATAACTGTGGTCGGGGACTGAGACTTTCAAACTACAGTTACCCTGAGGCACCTGTTTTGTTGCAGACCTCACAACCGTACGAATTAGAGCAACACCTGTTGGTGGCTTGGCACGAAGAGGCATCCCTTGTTTGCGTTTAAGCAGGAAGCAATCATTAATCATATGTCCTACTTTATGACAATAGAAACAGGGACGCTCATTCTTCTGGCGTGCTTGATATACTACTGCTGGCCGACTAGGGCTAAAGGTAGGAAACTCAGTGGCTCTACTCTCAGTTTGAGCCGAAAACACACTCTTGTGCGTCAACACAAACTCGTCTGCCAACACAGACGCTTCTGCCAGGGAGGATACTTTCTGTTCGTTTAGGTAAACTACAATGCGTTCGGGTAAGCAATTTTTAAACTCTTCCAACAAGAGTAACTCCCGGAGAGAGTTGAAATCAGTTACCTTACTAGCAGCATGCCATTTATCAAACAGATTTCCCTTGTCTCTAGCAAATTCCACATAAGTCTTACTAGAAGACTTTCTATGAGACCTAAATCTCTGTCGGTATGCCTCAGGCACAAGCTCATAGGCACGAAGAACAGTAGCTTTGACCACTTCATAATTCAAACTGTCCTCCAGAGGTAACGCTGACAAAACCTCTTGGGCTTTACCAGTTAATTTACACTGAAGTAATAGGCACCATACCTCTTCAGGCCATTTCAATGCTACGGCTATGCGCTCAAATACACAAAAATAGGAGTCAACCTCTGACTCTCTGAACAAAGGTACTAAGGCAATCTGCCTACTAATGTCAAACGTGTTTGAGGACACAGTAGGTGAGGACGGCTCACAAACAGGCACAGTAGGACCGGAGGCTAGCCTCGCTGTCTCTGCCTCCAGTTCCATCTGGCGCATTTTGAACTCCAACTGCCTTTGTTCTCTGTCTGCCTCAATTTTACACATCTCCAAATGCCGTTGTTCTTGTTCTTTTTCTGCCTCTATTTTACATATCTCCAACTGGAGAGTCTCTTGCCTAATTTGGGCTCTCTCTTCCACCTCCAGTTGGAACTGTGCTAAACGGACATCCCTCCTGGCATCATCGTTTGACAGTGGGGAGAGTGGATCAAAACGGGGCAATGTGGCTGGAGCTTTAGCCTCGCCCTCATTATCAGACACCAATGGGCTTACAGGAGCAGCAACATCCCCTACAGGGGTAGTAGGCTCAGGCAGCGGTAAAACAAGCACCTGCTCTTCCAACAATACATTTAATACTAGCCGTTTAACCTCCGCCTTAACTAAACTCTGCGGAATCGATACTGAATAATGGTCAGCCAAGGTCATTAAATCAACTCTACGACATTTGTCAAAAACCTCCCACGAAGGGTTATCCAAAAAGGATCTCAAATCAAAAGTAGTCATGTTACACTACTTCACAAGTGCCAAAGAAAATAGCAAACACTAATGCTACTTCAGCTATGACGCTCAACACTGAACTATAAAACTACAACAATCTACATGAGCGGCATGGGTGTCAGTTATGACAGATCCCGGACGAGCCCCCACTTATGTTACGAATCCCTTTTGGCCCGACAGTCTAGGGGGGATGGTAATGAGACCCGTAACATAACTCATGCAAATTATTATTGTGACAAAGTAAAAGTGTGCACGAAATAACCACGACAACAGAAATCTACCGTCAAACTCTAGGTTTATTTATAAACACACGGTAATGGGGGGAGCAGGAAAAAGGGGCTGAGCTGGACCCAAGGAAAGAAACAATAAGCATTCAAAAACACCCCTAAGCTAGACTATCCTACTTTAACAACAGCTAACTAACTAACCAAAATACAGTGGGTGGTCCGCCCAGTTCTAACTAGTGTATTTAACAAAGTTCACCTACGGGTAGTGTATGCCCATGGGCGACTTGTCTTGGTTTCCCCTTTTCCCACCAGCAAACAAACACAAACACCATAACCAAAAACAATACTCACAGGTGATGACAAAGTGCTATGGAGGTGCTTAAACAAAAGAGAGGTTAAGACACAAAGCAAGAGTGAAACACAGAGACCTACAGACATGGCATTTACAGAGAGATTGAGCTAGAGATTGCTTTAGAACAAACAAATGATGGGGTTTTTAAACCATGGGGAAGGAACTGTGATAGGGTAGGAAATAGGAGGAGGTGTGTCTTCTGATTGATGATTGATTGTTGACTGATTGGGGAGTGATGATTTTCACCTGTGAGGGGAGAAGGAGAGAAAAGAAACACACACACAGGATACACACACACACACAGGATAACTGTATCCGTAACACCATCCCTACTATTGGCCAACGTACAATCCTGGATAATAAATTGGACAAACTAAAAGCACGTATATCCTACCAACGGGACATTAAAAACCGTAATATCTTATGTTTCACCGAGTTGTGGCTGAACGACGACATAATGGTTTTTTTTGTTTTGTTTTTTTACTAGGCAAGTCAGTTAGGAACAAATTCTTATTTTCTCCTGTACTCTCTGTTCACTCATGACTGTAAGGCCAGGCATGACTCCATCACCTTCATTAAGTTTGCAGATGACAACAGTGGTAGGCCTGATCACAAACAATGACGAGACAGCATATAGGGAGGAGATCAGAGTCCTGGTTGTGTGGTGCCAGGACAACAATCTCTCCCGCAACGTGATCAAGACTAAGGAGATGATTGTGGACTACAGAAAAAGGAGGACCGAGCACACCCCCATTCTCATCGACGGGGCTGTAGTGGAGCAGGTTGAGAGCTTCAAGTTCCTTGGTGTCCACATTAACAAACGGACATGGTCCAAGCACACTAAAACAGTCGTGAAGAGGGCACGACAAAACCTATTCCCACTCAGGAGAAAATTTGGCATGGGTCCTCAGATCCTCAAAAGGCTCTACAGCTGCACCATCGAGAGCATCCTGACTGGTTGCATCACTTCCTGGTATGGCAACTGTTCAGCCTCCGACCGCAAGGCACTATAGAGGGTAGTGCGTAAGGCCCAGTACATCACTGGAGCCAAGCTTCCTGCAATCCAGGACCTCTATACCAGGTGGTGTCAGAGGAAGGCCCTAAAAATTGTCAAAGACTCCAGCCACCCTAGTCATAGACTGTTCTCCCTGCTACCGCACGGCAAGCGGTAACCGAAGCGCCAAGTCTAGGTCCAAGAGGCTTCTAAACAGCTTCTATTCACAAGCCATAAGACTCCTGAACATCTAATCAAATGGCTACCCAGACTATTTACATTGACCCCCCCCCCCCCGCACCACCTCTTCACTCTTTTATGCTGCTGCTACTCTCTGTTATTACCTCTGCATAAGTCACTTAAATAACTCTACCTACAGTACATGTATATAATACCTCAATTACCTCGACTAACCGGTGCCCCCGCACATTGACTCTGTACCGGTATCCATTGTATGTAGCCTCGCTATTGTTGTTTTACTGCTGCTCTTCATTATTTGTTACTTTTATTTTTTACATTTTTTTTCTTAAAACTGCATTGTTGGTTAATTAAGGGCTCGTAAGTAAGCATTTCACTGTAAGGTCTACCTGTTGTATTCCGCGCATGTGACAAATAACATTTGACTTGAGCCTGTAATCGCTGCCAAAGGTGCTTCAACAAAGTACTGAGTAAAGGGTCTGAATACTTATGTAAATGTGATATTTCAGTTTTTATTTTAACTAATTTGAAGAAAGAAAAAAAATAGTGTTTTTGCTTTGTCATTATGGGGTATTGTGTTCAGATTGATGAGGAAAACAAACTATTTCATCCATTTCAGAATAAGGCTGTAACGTAACAAAATGTGGGAAACAGTCAATTGGTCTGAATACCTTCCAAATGCGCTGTATCTATAGCTATCCCTTCAGTCTCCCATCCAGGGCTTTAACCAAACCCAGCCCTGCTTAGCGTTGATATTTGACTATAACCATGTGTTATCATGAGAATGATTGTTGAGAAGTCTCCACTTAATAGATTCACTGTTGCTATATAAGTCATTCCAAAGGGTAGGTTCAACAGAGCAAATGATATGTAACCATATTTAGACCTACAGTATATAGCATTTGGGAAGTCATCAACAGCTATTGTTTACATTCTAAAAATAGACAATACATATAGGCCTAGGGTTTCAAGCTCATAAAAGTTTAAAAAATAAAATAAAATAAGCAGATTAAGCCAGTGGCTCATATTGAACTATCCAAGTAATAGATACATCTCCTTTAAATGTTTATATTTGGTTGCATTGTCAACCAAACACAATTCAATATTACTTTTGTAAGACAGTAAATAGCCTAATGTTAAGGCTATCGTACAAACTAATGTAACAGTATTTATTCAAACTTAAAATTTGTAACACATCCATGCACATTGAAGTTCCTGTAAAATGTCTTCTTATGTAATCATAGGAATCGTGCATGTTCAGGGTCGCAGTTCTGTGGAAATCTTCACAATTGCTACAGTTATCTGAACAGAATCTCATATGGCATTGATCACTTGCATCATGTAGTTTAATGCAATTTCAATTGCATTCCAGGTAATTTGGTTGTGCTATTAGATGACGCACATTGATAACACATTAAGTTGTTGTATAAATAAACAAAATATCTGACATTGAATTCCCATTTAAATGTTGTTGTGCTTTTAAATGGTTGAAAGCGCATTGATAACACATTTAGGTGACAACTAAACCAGAAATCAGATACGGATTTTCCATTGGAATTGAATTGTTCTTTTAGATGGTTGAAGGCATAGTGATAACACGTTGGGAATTCAAAAAAACGTTTTTTTGAGTGGATGAAAATAGTTTGGAATCTCATTTTCTACCTTTATTTACCGAGTCAGTTAAGTCAGTTAAGAACAAATTCTTATTTTCAATGACGGCCTAGGAACAGTGGGTTAACTTGTCTGTTCAGGGGCAGAACGACAGATTTGTACATTGTCAGCTCGGGGGTTTGAACTTGCAACCTTACGGTTACTAGTCCAACGCTCTAACCCCTAGGCTACCCTGCCGCCCTGCATTGATCAATGCATCTACCAAATATTACCCAATTATTCACGTTGAAATGACATGGTGTGCCCAGTGGGATGTATCATTATGGAGAATTGGGAAGCTTTTGGCCTCAGGAAATAAGGTTTTGAAAATATCATTATCAACTGTAATTCCACTTTACTTATGATTATCAAGGTGAACACATGGCATTGATGATGGTTCTCTCCCTTTCATCCCTCCTTAGAGTCCTTCCAGGTGGTAGTGAAAGGAAATGGTTTCTCACATGCCCGCGAGGTGGGGAAGGTCCTTTGTAGCTTCCGCATCAACGACACTCTCACTTTGAGTAAGTGGAAGTTATGGTATCTACAATTTACCGACCATTAACTTAATGAATCCCATCAGTAACACCCCTGATTTGAATGATCTGGATTTCTAATTTCTAATGAGGCTTAGAAAGAGATATGTTTCAGCAATGTCACAGTGAGTTGGCTGTTATCGACTGTGACTATGAAACAGGCAAATACAAAAGAGAAGGATTTCAAACATCCTGAACGAAAGAACCTAAAGGAATGATCCTGAAAGAAAGCTCATTAGATCAAACAGGCACCAGTTGGGTTCTCAAGACAATTTCTGCCTGTCTTCTGTTCCTTACCTAACCATTTAATTGAGCCAATGTAGAACAGCAGTATCCCACAAGGTGCCCTACACATGACAGAACATTGGACCAAGAAAGGACTACAAATATTTTGATGCAAGAGATTACCCTCGCTCAAAAGTTGCAAACCACTGTCTGGTTGCAAATTCCACACCAATGGAGTCGGCAGCAGTGCATAGATCTGAGTTGGAGATTTAATTAGGTTTCTTTGTTCCGTTCACTCATCCAAAACTGATCTAGCACATCTGCTGTAGCCTCAGTGTCTCTGAAAAGCTAGGTAGAAGGCTCTCTGAAGCTTTAAAGGCAAGGGTTTATTTCATCTAGAATCTCCAAAAGTTCCATGGATAAGGGACTTGCAATAATATCCTTTGACAAGCAATATTCAGTAGAGTAGTCCAATTATTTACACTGAAGAAACATTTCTACATTCTTTCCTGAGGCATTATGCGAAATGGGGCTACGTTTGATTTAGCCACAAGCAAGAGGGGGTTATAGCATGCCCACTGTTATTACAAATCCTAATGAGTTCTGGTCTGTCTTTCCTCACTCCCCTACACACACACTTTAATTCATCTGGTTGAATACTTAAGGCTTCTCAGATGTACAGAAGGAATGTGGATCTTATGTGCCATATGCACACACTGGAAGTTCTCTCGGCCAGGGTAAATAAACCACACTCACTCTGAAAGATTTCAGTTGCTTCATTTTCCACAAGTAAAGGGCCACAACTTGTCTCAAAGTATTTCAATTTCAACTATAGTCTTTGAAACACTCTTTGATCTACAACTCTTTGAAACTATAATACTTTAACTAAGATAAATAGTTAAATTAATAGCACAGTTTGGTAATGAATTAGCTACTTAACTGTATTTTGTTGATTTTATTTTTGATTTTATTTCCATGCACCTCTAGCTGGATGCATAGCTACTGCATGGGATTTATAATGAGGCACATTATCCACAGAATTAGGTATTCATATACACACATAATACAATGCATTCTCTTCTATAATCTCATAGTGAAAAGACCATTGGTCGTGAGAGACACCTACCTGCTGTGTCCAGCTCCAGTATTGGAGGAGGAGGGGACGTAAGTGACTGTTTAACTCTCACATCCTCACTGCTTTAATTGATGCATGCCAAACCCTACTCATGACACACTAAGATAAACATACAGTGTGGCAAAAAAGTATTTAGTCAGCCACCAATTGTGCAAGTTCTCACACTTAAAAAGATGAGAGAGGCCTGTAATTTTCATCATAGGTACACTTCAACTATGACAGACAAAATGAGAGAGAAAAAATCCAGAAAATGAGAAGAACACCATCCCAACCGTGAAGCACAGGGGTGGCAGCATCATGTTGTGGGGATGCTTTACTGCAGGAGGGACTGGTGCACTTCACAAAATAGATGGCACCATGAGGACGGAAAATGATGTGGATATATTGAAGCAACATCTCAAGACATCAGTTAAAGCTTGATCGCAAATGCGTCTTCCAAATGGACAATGACCCCAAGCATACTTTCAAAATGGTGGCAAAATGGCTTAAGTACAACAAGGTCAAGGTATTGGAGTGGCCATCACAAAGCCCTGACCTCAATCCCATAGAAAATCTGTGGGCAGAACTGAAAAAGTGTGTTAGGTTTGTAGGCCTCCTTACTCGGACTGTTACTCCAGCTCTGTCAGGAGGAATGGGCCAAAATAAACCCAACTATTGTGGGAAGCTTGTGGAAGTCTACCCGAAACATTTGACCCAACTTAAACAATTTAAAGGCAATGCTACCAAATACTAATTGAGTGTATGTAAACTTCTGACCCACTGGGAATGTGATGAAAGAAATATAAGGTGAAATAAATCATTCTCTCTAATATTATTCTGACATTTCACATTCTTAAAATAAAGTGGCGATCCTAACTGACCTTAGACAGGGATTTTTTACTATGATTAAATGATAGGAATTGTGAAAAACTGAGTTTAAATGTATTTGGCTAAGGTGTATGTAAACTTCTGACTTTAACTGTATTTTCTCAGAAAAGCAGTCGGTCTCTGAAATTAAAACAGAGATGTGTTGAAGGATATTAGAGCAAAATATATAAGCAGTGCAGTCACCTCACCCCTCAACTTCCTCTCACCTCCCTCAGGGCAGCTACCCTCCACGTCAGTATGAACAATGGCCTGAGTTTCATATCTAGTTCTGTCACCATCACCTCTGTCAGCTGTGTAAGTATCAACCCTTCACTTCTCTACACAGTGTTGTGCTTCTAATTGTTTGGCTCATTTTAGTACTGTACTCTTCCATGTCTATTCCTGGGGGGTAATATAGCTTGTGTTCAAGCACAGATTTTAGTTTACGTACACCAGGTTCTGACCTTATTTCCTCTCTCGGCCTCCCCCAGTCTGACGGGACATTTTTGGCCATAGCTCTGCTCATCCTGCTGCTCCTCCTGACGCTGGCTCTGCTCTGGTGGTTCTGGCCTCTCTGCTGCACAGTGGTACGTCAGCCATCTTGTCCCAACGAAAGTCCACGAGGAGATACTTTTTGTAATCATTTCGTGAAGTGTGTGTGCATTAGGATATTGCAGTACACAGCAGTATTTGTTCATGAGATTGTGTTTCATCTACAGTAGCTCATAAAACAAACATACAAAAAATGAATATAGTCGCTAGTGAAAGTCTACACACCCCTTGCACATTCTTCATGTTTTGCAGCTTTAAAATTACATCTAAAAGGGGATTCAATTTTATATTTTTTCACACCCCAGAGTTAATACTGGCATCCATTACAGCTGTGTATAATTTTGAATAAGATTCTACAAACTTTGCACATCTCTTAGGACAACATACACCGAGCATACCAAACGTTAGTACCACCTTCCTAATATTGAGTTGCAACCCCCCTTTCGCCCTCAAAAAAGCCTCAATTCATCGGGGCGCGGACTCTACAAGGTCTCGAAAGCATTCCACAGGGATGCTGGCCCATGTTGACTCCAATGCTTCCCACAGTTGTGTCAAGTTGGCTGGATGTCCTTTGGGTGGTGGACCACTCTTGATACACATGGGAAACTGTTGAGCGTGAAAAACTCAGAAACGTTACAGTTCTTGACACAAACCTCTGCGCCTGGCACCTACTACCATATCCTGTTCAAAAGGCACTTAAATATTTTGTCTTGCCCATTCACCATCTGAATGGCACACATACACAAGTCATGTATCAATTGCCTCAAGGCTTATTAAAAATCCTTATTTAACCGGTCTCTTCCCCTTCACCTACACTGACTGAAGTGGATTTAACAAGTGAGATCAATAAGGGATCATAGCTTTCAGTTCTTAATGTTTTGCATACTCATTGTATATCTCTTGTTTTTGTAAAAATTGCTCAAGTTCAGTAAATTTGGTTGGGAATAATTGTAGGACAGCAATATTCAAACCATGTCTCTGATTTTCAAGCAGATTTAAGTCAGGACTGAGACTGGTCCATTCAGGAACACTCACCACCTCGGAAAGCCAGTCTGGTGTGTCTTTGGCATTAAAATGTGTGTAATTGTCTCGCTGTAAAATAAAACTATCCCGGGGTTAGGTTCTCAGAATACTACGGCGGGTTTTCCTCTAACATTTAAATTAAATGTAAATGTAAACATTTAACCTGGATCTGGATCATTGTTACTCTAACATCCGCGACGCATACAAAGCAACCCCTCGCCCTCCTTTCGGCAAATCTGACCATTACTCTATTTTGTTGCTCCCAGCCTATAGATAGAAACTAAAACAGGAAAAACCAGTGCTCAGGTCTGTTCAACACTGGTCCGACCAAACTGATTCCACGCTTCAAGATTGCTTCGATGACATGGACTGGGATATGTTCCAGATAGCGTCGAACAACAACATTGATGTATATGCTGATTCGGTGAGAAAGTTTATTAGCAAGTGCATCGGTGATGTTGTACCAACAGCGACTATTAAAACCTTCCCCAACCAGAAACAGTGGATTGATGGCAGCATTCATGCAAAACTGAAAGCACAGAGGCAAGGCGACCGGAAACATGACCGAATACAAACAGTGTAGCTATTCCCTCCGCAAGGCAACCAAACAAGCTAAGCGTCAGTATAGACACAAAGTAGAGTCGCAATTCAACTGCTCAGACATGAGAGGAATGTGGCAGGGTCTACAGGCAATCACGGACTACAAAAAGAAAACCAGCCCCGTCACAGACTGATGTCTCGCTCCCAGACAAACTAAACAACTTATTTGCTTGCTTTGAGGACAATACAGTGCCACCGTCATGGCCCGCTACCAAAACCTGCAGACTCTCCTTCACCACAGCCAACGTGAGTAAAACATTTAACTTCTTTGGGACTGGGGGGCAGTATTGAGTAGCTTGGTAAACTACCTGCTACTCAGGCCCAAAAGCTAGAATATGCATATAATTAGTAGATTTGGATAGAAAACACTGAAGTTTCTAAAACTGTTTGAATGAAGTCTGTGAGTATAACAGAACTCATATGGCAGGCAAAAACCTGAGAAAATATCCAACCCGGAAGTGGGAAATTGAGGTTTGTAGTTTTTGAAGTCATTGCCTATCGAATATACAGTGTATATGGGGTCATATTGCACTTCCTAAGGCTTCCACTAGATGTCAACAGTCTTTAGGACCTTGTTTCAGGCTTCTACTATGAAGGGGGAGAAAATAAGAGCTGTTTGAGTCAGGTGTCTGGCAGAATGCCATGAGCTAAATCATATGCGTGGCCGTGAGAGGTAGCTGCGTTCCTTTTCATTTCTAAAGACAAAATAATTTTCCGGTTGAAACATTATGGAAGATTTATGATAAAAACATCCTAAAGATTGATTCTATACATCGTTTGACATGTTTCTACGGACTGTAATATAACTTTTTGGACTTTGTCTGAACTAAGAGATCGCGCATTGAGCATTTGGATTACTGGGCTAAACACGCAACCAAAAAGGAGGTATTAGACATAAATGATGGACTTTATCGTACAAAACAAACATTTATTGTGGAACTGGGATTCCTGGGAGTGCATTCCAATCAAGATCATCAAAGGTAAGTGAATATTTATTACGCTATTTCTGACTTTTGTGACACCTCTCCTTCTTTGGAAAATGTTTTTCTGTGGCTAGGTGCTGACCTAACATAATCGCAAGGTGTGCTTTCGCCGTAAAGCCTTTTTGAAATATGACACAGCGGTTGCATTAAGGAGAAGTTTATCTATAATTCAATGCATAACACTTGTATCTTTTATCAATGTTTATTATAAGTATTTCTGTAATTTGATGTGGCTCTCTGCACTTTCACTGGATGTTTGTTTGAGACGATGCATTTCTGAACATAACACACCAATTTAAAATGAGGTTTTTGGACATAAAGTTTAACTTTATCGAACAAAACACACATTTATTGTGTAACATGAAGTCCTGTGAGTGCCATCTGATGAAAATCATCAAAGGTTAGTGATTAATTTAATCGCTATTCCTGACTTTTGTGAGCCCTCTCCTTGGCTGGAAAATGGCTGTATGGTTTTCTGTGACGAGGTGCTGACCTAACAATCGTTTGGTGTGCTTTCGCCGTAATGCCTATTTGAAATTGGACACTGTGGCTGGATTTACAATAAGTTTATATTTAAAAGGGTGTATAATACTTGTATGTTTGAGGAATTTTAATTATGGGATTTCTGTTGTTTTGAATTTGGCCCCCTGTAATTTCACTGGCTGTTGGCGAGGTGCGCCGCTACCGTCCCAGATATTCCAGAGAAGTTAAACGTGTTAACCCTCGCAAGGCTTCCGGCCCAGACGGCATTCCTAGCCGCATCCTCAGAGCATGCGCAGACCAGCTGACTGGTGTGTTTACGGACATATTCAATCAATCCCTATCCCAGTCTGCTGTTCCCACATGCTTCAAGAGGGCCACCATTGTTCCTGTTCCCAAGAAAGCTAAGGTAACGGAGCTAAACGACTATTGCCCCGTAGCACTCACTTCCGTCATCATGAAGTGCTTTGAGAGAATAGTCAAGGATTATATCACCTCCACACTACCTGACACTCTAGACCCACTCCAATTTTCTTACCGCCCCAATAAGTCCACAGACGACTCAATCGCAATCACACTCCCCTAACCCATCTGGACAAGAGGAATACCTATGTAAGAATGCGGTTCATCAACTACAGCTCAGCATTCAACACCATAGTACCCTCCAAACTCGTCATTAAGCTCGAGACGCTGGGTCTCAACCCCGCCCTATGCAACTGGGTCCTGGACAACATCTCCACCCCGCTGATCCTCAACACTGGGGCCCCACAAGGGTGCGTTCTCAGCCCTCTCCTGTACTCCCTGTTCACCCATGACTGCGTGGCCATGTACGCCTCCAACTCAATCATCAAGTTTGCAGACGACACTACAGTGGTATGCTTGATTACCAACAACGACGAGACGGCCTACAGGGAGGAGGTGAGGGCCCTCGGAGTGTGGTGTCAGGAAAACAACTTAACACTCTACGTCAACAAAACAAAGGAGATGATCGTGGACTTCAGGAAACAGCAGAGGGAGCACACTACTATCCACATCGACGGGACTGTAGTGGAGAAGGTGGAAAGTTTTAAGTTCCTCGGCATACACATGACGGACAAACAAATAGTCAGTGTGGTGAAGAAGGCGCAAAATCACCTCTTCAACCTCAGGAGGCTAAAGAAATTTGGCTTGTCACCAAAACACTCAAACTTTTACAGATGCACAATCGAGAGCATCCTGTCAGGCTGTATCACCACCTGGTACGGCAACTGCTCCGCCCACAACCGTAAGGCTCTCCAGAGGGTAGTGAGGTCTGCACAACGCATCACTGGGGGCAAACTACCTGGCCTCCAAGACACCTACACCACCTTATGTCACAGGAAGGCCAAAAAAATCATCAAGGACAACAACCACCCGAGCCACGGGTGTTCACCCTGCTATCATCCAGAAGGCGAGGTCAGTACAGGTGCATCAAAGCTGGGACCGAGAGACTGAAAAACAGCTTCTATCTCAAGACCATCAGACTGTTAAACAGCCATCACTAACATTGAGTGGCTGCTGCCAACATACTGACTCAAATCTCTAGCCACTTTAATAATTTAAAATTGGATGTAATAAATGTATCACTAGTCACTTTAAACAATGCCACTTTAAATAATGTTTACATACCCTATATTACTCATCTCATATGTATACACTGTACTCTATAGCATCTACTGCATCTTGCCTATGCCGTTCGGCCATCGCTCATACATATATTTATATGTACATTTTCTTATTCACTCCTTTACACTTGTGTGTATAAATAAGGTAGTTGTTGTGAAATTGTTAGATTACTTGCTAGATATTACTGCATGGTCGGAACTAGAAGCACAAGCCTTTTGCTACAATCGCATTAACATCTGCTAACCATGTGTATGTGACCAATAACATTTGATATGGCGCTTTGCTCCTTTCATGTTTTTTTTTTATCCTGAGAAACTCCCCAGTCCCTGCCGGTGGCAAGCGTGCACATAACATGATGTTGCCGCCACAACACTTGAAAATAAAGAGGATCAACAACATTGCATTCACTCCAAAAATCCATTCCAAATCATCCATTTTGTTTGCACTAAGGCTGTTAAGTAATTCTGCATGACAATACAGCAAATAAACCCTCTGTAAAGACCGTGCAAGGGGTGTGTACTGTAGACTTTCACTAGGCACTGTAGATAACACTCTGTCATCAAACCATTCTCTCATTATCAAACACTCAAATTCAAACTAATTTCCTGTACCCCAGCAGAGACGCTGCCAGTATGCCAATGGAAAAAAATATTTTTTCATGATTATGATTCAGTTTCTTTTTCCATCTTTGCAGATCATCCATGAGCCTCCACCTCCGGTACTGGAGGACAGCTCAGTGAGTAAATCTTGTAGTCTCATATACTTTGTTTCTAGACTTTGCAGAGTTGAAACATCCCTATCATACCCTGTTATAAGGCTCTCTGTGTCTCTCTCAGTCTCCTGTTGTCTGCTCTGAAACAGCCAGCTGTCTCTGCCTCAAAGGGCTCTGAACCTGCAGGAGCATAATAGGGATTAGATAGAGTTATTGACTCACAGCTGTCATTTTCAATTTTAACCCGACAGAAGCAGACGTTCAGCATGGAAAAAGAAACATTGAGCCTAGTGGTTAGAGTGTTGGACTAGTAACCGAAAGGTTGCAAGTTCAAATCCCCGAGCTGACAAGGTACAAATCTGTCGTTCTGCCCCTGAACAGGCAGTTAACCCACTGTTCCTAGGCCGTCATTGAAAATAAGAATTGTTTCTTAACTGACTTGCCTAGTTAAATAAAGGTAAAATTAAAAAATTAAAAATTGAGGCATCGATGTCATCAATCTGAAAAACATGAGTTGGGTTCAAAATGTAGCAGGGCATAGGGACTGGTACCCGAGGAGGGTACCCACTCGGCACACACTGGTTGAATCAACGTCGTTTCCATGTCATTACAATGAAGTTGCATTGAACCAACGTGGAATAGACGTTGAATTGACGTGTGTGCCCAGTGGGTTGTTATGGAAGATAATACAGAGGCAACACAAAAAGCCATGGTCAAGCTAAATGAGGTTTCTCTCTCACTCGCTCACACACACACAAACTAATCTCCCTCCTTTACCTAAAGAAATCACACCGGTAAAAAGAAAAAGCACAAGGTAGTCAATCACCCAAGGTCCTGATCTGTACAGCACCATTTCAGTGCTCTGTAGCTCAGTAAGTAGAGAATGGCGCTTGCAACGTTAGTATAGTGGATTCGATTTCCAGAACCATCCGATAAATATTTATTTTCCACCATAATTTGCAAATAAATTCATTAAAAAAATCATACAATATGATTTTCTGGATTTTTTTCTAATTTTGTCTGTCATAGTTGAAGTGTACCTATGATGAAAATTACAGGCCTCTCTCATCTTTTTAAGTGGGAGAACTTGCACAATTGGTGGCTGACTAAATACTTTTTTATATATAATAAAAACATATTTTTTTATGAAGGGAGGTTGGCCTCCTGGCTCTCTTGCCAAAGAACACACTGTCTGCATGTGGACCGCCAACCAAGAGAGTGACTGGACTGCAGTTGTAGGTGAGAGGGGCAATGCAGCCAGGACCTGACAGGGCAGATTGTCTGACCTTATTCCAGATGGATGGAGTTGTTTTTGACTTTCTGTCCATTAAACTGGATAGCAGCCCCCAGCTCTTTAGGTAGAGAGAGGAGTTTAGTCATGCTACAAGTTTGCTTCAAGTTTAGTTACTGTAACTGTTTTCAGTCTCTTAGATGTGGCTACAGTTTCTAACAGGGATACTCCATGGTCACACACCACAAGGATGCCATGCTACAGAGTACCAATCAATAGTTTGGACACACCTACTTATTCAAGGGTTTTTCTTTATTTTTACTATTTTCACTATTGTAAGGACGAGGACGAGGACGGGTATCCCAAGAAGAGGTGGCCCACTGTGGATGCCTCATACTACGGTGGCCGAGGTGTGGGTGGCATCAAGAGAATGGAGGTGAGAAAGACATACACTGACTGTTGTGCCCGGGCTGCTGTGCCCTTCATCCAATTACGGCTCAGCTCTGCTCATTATATTACCATTCCTCTGCCACTGACTGTTATTGACTGTCCCTGTTCAGGTCCGCTGGGGCGACAAAGGTTCTACTGAGGAGGGGGCCAAACTAGAGAAAGCCAAGAATGCCCGCGTCAAGATGCCAGAGCAGGAGTTTGACATGGCACCAACACGCACTCTCAACAACGGCATGCATAAACCCATCAGTCCCCAGAAATGGTACTCCCCTATAAAGGTACTGTTCACTTTATGTTACGTAGCCACGCCCAGTTCCTGATCAAATGTGTTTGTTTTCCAACTTAAGACCCATTCCGGACTGTTGTTACACAGGGAAGAGATGTTGGTAAATACACTATATATACAAAAGTATGTGAACACCCATTCAAGTTAATGGATTTGTCTATTTCAGCCACACGCGTTTCTGACAGGTATATAAAATCTCGCACACTTTTTAAAATATTTTTTTTATTTCACCTTTATTTAACCAGGTAGGCTAGTTCAGAACAAGTTCTCATTTGCAACTGCGACCTGGCCAAGATAAAGCATAGCAGTGTGAACAGACAACACAGAGTTACACATGGAGTAAACAATTAACAAGTCAATAACACAGTAGAAAAAAAGGGGCAGTCTATATACAATGTGTGCAAAAGGCATGAGGAGGTAGGCGAATAATTACAATTTTGCAGATTAACACTGGAGTGATAAATGATCAGATGGTCATGTACAGGTAGAGATATTGGTGTGCAAAAGAGCAGAAAAGTGAATAAATAAAAAACAGTATAAAAACAGTATGGGAATGAGGTAGGTGAAAATGGGTGGGCTATTTACCAATAGACTATGTACAGCTGCAGCTATCGGTTAGCTGCTCAGATAGCTGATGTTTGAAGTTGGTGAGGGAGATAAAAGTCTCCAACTTCAGCGATTTTTGCAGTTCGTTCCAGTCACAGGCAGCAGAGTACTGGAACGAAAGGCGGCCAAATGAGGTGTTGGCTTTAGGGATGATCAGTGAGATACACCTGCTGGAGCGCGTGCTACGGATGGGTGTTGCCATCGTGACCAGTGAACTGAGATAAGGCGGAGCTTTACCTAGCATGGACTTGTAGATGACCTGGAGCCAGTGGGTCTGGCGACGAATATGTAGCGAGGGCCAGCCGACTAGAGCATACAAGTCGCAGTGGTGGGTGGCATAAGGTGCTTTAGTGACAAAATGGATGGCACTGTGATAGACTGCATCCAGTTTGCTGAGTAGAGTGTTGGAAGCCGTTTTGTAGATGACATCGCCGAAGTCGAGGATCGGTAGGATAGTCAGTTTTACTAGGGTAAGCTTGGCGGCGTGAGTGAAGGAGGCTTTGTTGTGGAATAGAAAGCGGACTCTTGATTTGATTTTCGATTGGAGATGTTTGATGTGAGTCTGGAAGGAGAGTTTGCAGTCTAGCCAGACACCTAGGTACTTATAGATGTCCACATATTCAAGGTCGGAACCATCCAGGGTGGTCCATCCAGGGTGGTGATGCTAGTCGGGCATGCGGGAGCAGGCAGCGATCGGTTGAAAAGCATGCATTTGGTTTTACTAGCGTTTAAGAGCAGTTGGAGGCCACGGAAGGAGTGCTGTATGGCATTGAAGCTCGTTTGGAGGTTAGATAGCACAGTGTCCAATGACGGGCCAAAAGTATATAGAATGGTGTCGTCTGCGTAGAGGTGGATCAGGGAATCGCCCGCAGCAAGAGCAACATCATTGATATATACAGAGAAAAGAGTCGGCCCGAGCATTGAACCCTGTGGCACCCCCATAGAGACTGCCAGAGGACCGGACAGCATGCCCTCCGATTTGACACACTGAACTCTGTCTGCAAAGTAATTGGTGAACCAGGCAAGGCAGTCATCCGAAAAACCGAGGCTATTGAGTCTGCCGATAATAATATGGTGATTGACAGAGTCGAAAGCCTTGGCAAGGTCGATGAAGACGGCTGCACAGTACTGTCTTTTATCGATGGCGGTTATGATATCGTTTAGTACCTTGAGTGTGGCTGAGGTGCACCCGTGACCGGCTCGGAAACCAGATTGCACAGCGGAGAAGGTACGGTGGGATTCGAGATGGTCAGTGACCTGTTTGTTGACTTGGCTTTCGAAGACCTTAGATAGGCAGGGCAGGATGGATATAGGTCTATAACAGTTTGGGTCCAGGGTGTCTCCCCCTTTGAAGAGGGGGATGACTGCGGCAGCTTTCCAATCCTTCGGGATCTCAGACGATATGAAAGAGAGGTTGAACAGGCTGGTAATAGGGGTTGCGACAATGGCGGCGGATAGTTTCAGAAATAGAGGGTCCAGATTGTCAAGCCCAGCTGATTTGTACGGGTCCAGGTTTTGCAGCTCTTTCAGAACATCTGCTATCTGGATTTGGGTAAAGGAGAACCTGGAGAGGCTTGGGTGAGGAGCTGTGGGGGGCGGAGCTGTTGGCCAAGGTTGGAGTAGCCATGCAATCTCCAAACACTGGCAGTAGAATTCAGTAGAGCTCAGTGACTTTCAATGTGGCACCTTCCTCGGAAGCCACCTTTCCAACAAGTTAGTCTAATGTCTGCCCTGCTAGAGCTGCCCCGGTCAAGTGTAAGTGCTGTTATTGTGAACTGGAAACGTCTAGGAGCAACAACGGCTCAGCTGCAAAATTATAGGCCACACAAGCTCACAGAATGGGACCGCCGAGTGCTCAAGCATCTGTCCTCGGTTGCAACACTCACTACCGAGTTTCAAACTGCCTCTGAAAGTGAAACTGCCTCTGAAACTGCCTCTTAATTTTGTTGGGTTGAAAAAATAAAAACATTCTCATGTGGCAGGTTGCCAACATTAGCATTCCCATAGACTCAACATCGATTGTTATCTAGCTAGCGTAATTACACGGTATCTAATAGTCGTTATCCACAAAGGCTATTTCCATTTTCAATCAAAGAGCAACACTTGAAAAGACATGTTGTTAGACACAGAATAACATTGACAAATTACAGAAACAATGCAGAAATATTTTATGAAGACTGTCTGTTGTGCCACAAAGCTAACGTTAACCTGCCATGACTATGGGGAATGCTAATTATGCTAAGAGCATTTATAAGGACACTGCTGACCTCCAAAAAGACTCACCAAAATCAAAAACGGACTCTTAGCTTATCCAAAACCCTGACCTAATTTTAACCAATTCTGAAATTAAATATTGGTTTGCAGGTCAGGAATGTCTGGATAGCCTTTTCCTAACGCTTCATCAGCTTCTGAGTGCTATTAAAATGTTTCAATCATTTTCCTCACCAGATAATTAACACATTTTTCCAATTCTGTGTGCATTTTTGATAAATGTAATTTACATTTACCATCACCAGCGGTGTCAATGCGCAGGAAGTTGAAAAACAATAGCAACAAATTGGATACACCCACCCCTTGCCAGGTTGCATGAGGTGGATACCATAAAAGGTACAATTTCTAGTTGAGTAGTGGAATAACAAGAACAAAATTGCAGTACCTTCCTATCGAAATACAAGTGCATCATATGCACTCTCCACTCCATGGAAAAGATCAAAAACATGTATGGTATACCATACAAGTTCAAATTTCTTGTAATTGAGTGTGGCAACAACAAGAACAAAATTGCAGTACCTTCCACTCACATACAATCATATGCACTCTAAATCCCATTACCCACCAAAAAATGTCTATGATCAAAACAAGTCTTAGTTAGTTGCAGTGTTCCTGTAGCGTCAACATTTCCAGGAAGTTTGTTTCATAACGTCTCAGTCAGCTGGATGAGCCGTAATATGAACCAGGCATGAACTGAGCCGACCTCAGGAAGACGAAATCTGCAGAGAAGAGGGGAGCTGGTGCTAGTCCCAACCCAATACATTCCTTCCCCTTTATCTCTACCTACCCTCCTCCCTGACTGGTATGACGTGGAGGGACACAGCTTTCCATGCACAAAGAGCACCAGGCAGACAGACAGACTGATCAAAAGACCTGTATACTAAACTATATACAGTATAGAAAAAAAGCACAGCAGAGTAAAGCAACTGACATGCAACCACACAGTCAATATTATTGGTATTATCATGTTGTTTGTCTATTATGTAATGTTTTCTCTTCTCTTTACTGTGCCTGTCTTTGTTCAGGGCAAGCTGGATGCTCTGTGGGTATTCCTGAGGAAAGGCTATGATAGGGTATCTGTGATGAGACCCCATCGTGGAGACAAGGTAAGACACGAAGACAAACAGCATAGATGCTACCTGCTGTCACTGCACTGTATGGGCTGACGCAAGGATATGCAGAGTCATGGAAAGCCCTTTTAGCAACTCAATAAGAAAGCCAGTGTGTGACTGATGCTTACATATGGGACAGAGAAGGATAGCTTACAGGGGATTTTCTTTCAAAGATCTTCTAAGGGATCAGAAGGCCCACTGGCCCAGCACTTAGATATGCTGTTATGCAAGAGAAGCAGGACAAAAATACAATCAGAGGAAACAGTTAAAGCAGTTGAAATCAACAATTGAAAAAATGTAAAAGTGTTTCCCCACCCCTGCTTTGGTGAAAAGCTGAGGGATGGTTATGGAGAAGTGTACTCTCAAATTCATAGACAGAGCAATGAAGTTTCCATGATATCAAAATTATAGCTTTAACCATGTTCTGAGGCCATATAGTGTGTGTTTACATTTACTTTGTTTACAAACATTGGAGTGAAACAAGCTTATATTTTGGGTTCTGACAGAACTAAGCTCATGAGGCATTTACTTTCTTCAAGAATCAATGGGCACATATAAAACATTTATGAGACAAAAATGGATGTAGCAACAACAGACTGCTCCTTTAAGGAGGCAGAGACCACACTATGTAATGCCTAGGCCCACTCAGTTGCAAATCCTCAAGAGAAAGAAGAACTCAAACTCCTGGAAAAGTGAGGGAAATAGGAAGGTGTGGAGCCAAGACCACATCCTGAGGAGCAAAGCAGACAGCATGGAAAATAGAGAGGGGCTCGGCTTCAGTCTACCCTCTTCCTTTTTTATTCTCTTTTTACACTTAGTTTTTTTTGCGACGATTCTTCCAGAACCTTTAATCTTTTTTTTCTTCATCTAAACTATTCCACCAGGCAGTTGAGAGTGGGCATTTTCATTACCTCCCTACACACTCATCATGTTGGCAGTTTTGAAAGCCAATTAAGTCCCTAAATTCGTTAACTCCTTTTCAATGCCCTCACTGCCCATTTCTTCATTAAATAATCTTAAAACCTAATATTTTAAACAATTTCAAGCCAGGCAGTAAATCATAGAGCAGAAAAGTTGCAGCTGTTAGTCATTATAACAGTACGCAGACAGAGTGGCTGCGAGGAAGGCACAAAGTAACCTGGCATATACAGGCTGAGGTGCTAATACTGTATTGCTCCAACCTGAAGGAATGTGTTCTAATCTGCTGAAACCATTAATGTTAGATGACTACCCACATCCCCACCTTCCTGTAACTCTAGCCTAGCTGGGAGTTTTATTTTTATATGGTCTCAATGACAGATGTGGATAGGAGGATGGGGCAAACCATCCACACAATTCCCCCTCTTCCCAAAGCTGTTGCTACCTTAGTAAATCTCCTTGTTGTTTTGACTGAATTTGACATTTATAGCTAAGCAGAAGACAAGACGGAGTCAGCACATTATTCCGAAAGGAAAACAAATGAAATGAAAGATCGTATTCCCTTCCAATCCTATTTGAATGGAGACGCTAAAGTCTATAAATCCACTTTGCATGGAAACGTTATAAAATAATTCCAATGCATCAGTAAAACTCTGATGACTGCCTCTGATTGCACTCTTCCCTGTTGTAACCCTCTCTCCTAACTTACAGGGCAGGTGCATTAGCTTCACCCGGGTGAAAGCCTACCCTGCTCCTCGTTATCCAGTCTACAACCAGCCCTCCACAGCCATCTACAGTCTGCCTCACACCTACAGTCACCCTTCCTCACACAGCACCCTCTCCCACATGCCCCCCTCTCCCACCTCCACTCTACCCGCTCTGCCGTCCACTCCACCCCCTCCCTCCTGCATCACCCATCCCCCTTACACCCCCTCCAAACCGAGCTCTGCCCCCCACTTCTCTAAGTCCTCCCCCATCTGTTTCTCCACCCACCCCTCCACCCCTTTGCCCTCCCACCCCTCCCCTCTTTGCCCTGCCACCCCTCCACCCATTAGCTCCGCAACACCCCTTCCCCAACTGGCTCTCTGCCCCCACCCCCTCAGGCCCCACCCCCATGCAGAGCTCCCCCCTTCCCGCCCTCCCCCACATCCGTCTGACCAATGCCTGTGAGGAAAGAGAAGGGCAAAAGCAAGAACGGTTAGTGCTATCCGGGGTCCATGGGACTTCCCTACCCTTAACCCTTACCATTTTCAATTTCAACTTCAATGGGGTGACGTCAGAGTTGGACTTCCCAAGGACCCAGATAGCAAGGACCATCAAAGAACTGAGCAGCATGGACCCTGAAGGCCCCTGAATACTGTGCCTTTCTCTCCTTCTCCACCAATCAAAACCACTATCAACAGTTGGACAGGCAGGACAGCAAGCTCAACTCTAGTCATCAGAAATGCTTTCTAATTTACTCAGAGTATCATAGAGAAGCTGAGCAATTGATCTGTGAAACAAAGTTCCATTAGATTTTTAATGTGCTCTATTCCAACTGACCAGGATCTTGGGCATCCTTCCATATACTGTAGCTAGCTACAGGTAGTGCAAGATTTTGAGTATGGATCACGAGACTATAGTGAAGATAATATCAATACTTTACTGCTTTGCAGAAAAATGCAATATTTAGCAGAAGGGATACGCTTACAGTTGAAGTCGGAAGTTTACACACACTTAGGTTGGAGTCATTAAAACTAGTTTTTCAACCACTCCAGTTAGTTTTGGCAAGTTGGTTAGGAAATCTACTTGGTGCATGACACAAGTAATTTTCCCAACAATTGTTTACCGACAGATTATTTAACTTATAATTCACTGCAGCACAATTCCAGTGGGTCAGAAGTTTACATACATTAAGTTGACTGTGCCTTTAAACAGCTTGGAAAATTCCAGAAAATTATGTCATGGCTTTAGAAGCTTCTGATAGGCTAATTTACATCACTTGAGTCAATTGGAGGTGTACCTGTGGATGTACTTCAAGGCCTACCTTCAAACTCAGTGCCAATTTCCTTGACATCATGGGAAAATCAAAAGAAATCAGCATGACCTCAGACAAAGAATTGTAGACCTCCACAAGTCTGGTTCATCCTTGGGAGAAATTTCCAAATGCCTGAAGGTAGCACGTTCATCTGTACAAACAATAGTAGGCAAGTATAAACACGCATCCGTCATATCGCTCAGGAAGGAGGCGCGTTCTGTCTCCTAGAGATGAACATACTTTGGTGCGAAAGGTTCAAATCAATCCCAGAACAACAGCAAAGGACCTTGTGAAGATGCTGGAGGAAACCGGTACAAAAGTATCTACATCCACAGTAAAACGAGTTCTATATTGACATAACCTTAAAGGCCGCTCACAGCAAGGAAGAAGCCACTGCTCCAAAACCGCTATAAAAAAGCCAGACTACGGTTCGCAACTGCACATGGGGACAAAGATCGTACTTTTTGGAGAAATGCCCTCTGGTATGATGAAACAAAAATAGAACTGTTTGGCCATAATGACCATCGTTATCTTTGGAGGAAAAAGGGGGAGGCTTGCAAGACGAAGACACCATCCCAACCGTGAAGCACGGGGGTGGCAGCATCATGTTGTAGGGGTGCTTGGCTGCAGGAGGGACTGGTGCACTTCACAAAATAGATGGCATCATGAGGATGGAATATTGTGTGGATATATTGAAGCAACATATCAAGACATTAGTCAGGAAGTTAAAGCTTGGTCGCAAATGGATCTTCCAATGGACAATGACTTCCAAATTTGTGGCAAAATGGCTTAAGGACAACAAAGTCAAGGTCTTGGAGTGGCCATCACAAAGCCCTGACCTCAATCCTATAGAAGATGTGTGGGCAGAACTGAAAAAGTGTGTGTTCCGAGCAAGGAGGCCTACAACTGACTCAGTTACACCAGCTCTGTCAGGAGGAATGGGCCAAAATTCACCCACCTTATTGTGGGAAGCTTGTGGAAGGCTACCCGAAACGTTTGACCCAAGTTAAACAGTTTAAAGGCAATGCTACCAAATAATAATTGAACGTCTGACCCACTCTGAATGTGATGAAAGAAATAAAAGCTTCTCTTCTATTATTCTGACATTTCACATTCTTAAAATAAAGTGGTGATCCTAACTGACCTAAGACAGGGATTTTTTACTAGAATTAAATGTCAGGAATTGTGAAACTGAGTTTAAATGTATTTGGCTAAGGTGTATGTAAACTTCCGACTTCCAACTGTACATATTTCATAAGTTAAAAGATCAATGGCTCAGATTTAAACTGAAATGTGTCTTTTATGTGTTATACTAGGTACATATTACATGCTGATTGATAAAAATGGATTTGTATTTTGGATTAATTAATGACAGACACATTGGCAAAGAGGAAAACCTCTGACTGGGGAAGAACAGATGACTTGGTTTACTTGCTAACAGAGATCATGCAAAGAGTTTTAAAAGCAAAAATAATGGACTGTGGACTGTGGCAGAGTCCTGTGGACTCTTAAAGGCACAATATGGGATTTCAACAGTCGGACCCTGCTACTTGAGATGATGGATATTTTTTCAGCTTTACATTGTTTACAAAAAAAAAGAGTAACACCCTTAGACATTGGGGTATGATAGGGTAAGGCAGATGTACTAAGCTCATAAGTCATTATTATAATTTATGTAATTAATTGAAATGAATGACCATTAGAAATCAGCACATCTGACAGATTGTGCCTTTAAACTCAGCATGGCTGACCTACCACTGGGCAACCAGGAACTAGCGAGTGAACATTGACCTTTTGATGTGACCTTTGGCTGTTGTTATATGGGACATTTTGATGGTGTCGCCATTCCTAGAGGTACTAGGAATGAGCAGCTCTGTGAATCCACCATGGTCTAATTCCATTTCCAATCCAGAAATGTGTTTATTAAGTGTGTGCTTGCTGAGTATCTTCAACTAATGTATAGAATGTATTCAAAACCAGTGAGGCCATTTTTTTCCTGTTGTAATAAAATATTGAATTTCAGAACAATGATTTCCTGTTATGTAATTCATGATCATTTTGCTTAAAAGCTTCTTCTATATTCTACAACTATCCCACATGATGTCCTAAATCTATTTAACTCACTCCATCTATAGAGCAGAGTAGACGGGTAATGGTCCGCAGGTTCACAGATGAGATTGAAAAGTTAGGATGCTGGAAGCTATTTCATACCGGGTGAAATAACTTCAAACAGAATTCCTCTCTGAAGAAATGTCTCAATATGAATAATGCATTGAGAAGTCTGAATAGGGTTGAGGTGGGCCTTCCAATGGCAGACTGACCAATTAGTAAATAATATAATATAAAATAATTTCCTGAAATTGAATGTAATGCCTGCAACATCTCCTGCTGCTCTCTCTCTCTCTGTTAATCTGTCCTGGCCCCTGGAGGACAGGGCTTTAGGGGATGCAGTAGTCGGAAGTTCTGAGGAAAATTAGCTTTGAATTTCACATGACAACTGACACCAATCACTGTATTCACACATGCTTAGATGCCTCAGTCCACCCACTTCCCATTATATACAGAACGCATGTACACACGTCTTAATTGTTAGCAGCATCCGCATATGGATTCTGTAAGAGAGTACATATTGTCATGTCCCTGGACTTTAAGGTGCACTTGTACAGTTTCATTAAAGATTCATGTGGAGCAGCCTTGAACACAGCAGATGTAATGTTGAGCACTGGAGACTCAGCACTGTAGATGTTCTAACCCCTCGTCTCTGGTCCAGACAGATTTCCACTGACAAGCCAGATCAACATGGACACAGGTAATCACCATCAGTTGTCATGTTAGGGTTTAGGGGCAGTCAAATCAGATGAACAGAGAAAAGTAACATAACTCATAGTAGCAAGTAAAGTAATAAGAAAACGCCAGTAGGTTCAACCGACAATTACATTTACATTTAAGTCATTTAGCAGACGCTCTTATCCAGAGCGACTTACAAATTGGTGCATTCACCTTATGACATCCAGTGGAACAGTAGTGCATCTAAATCTTTTAAGGGGGGTGAGAGGGATTACTTTATCCTATCCTAGGTATTCCTTAAAGAGGTGGGGTTTCAGGTGTCTCCGGAAGGTGGTGATTGACTCCGCTGTCCTGGCGTCGTGAGGGAGTTTGTTCCACCATTGGGGGGCCAGAGCAGCGAACAGTTTTGACTGGGCTGAGCGGGAACTGTACTTCCTCAGTGGTAGGGAGGCGAGCAGGCCAGAGGTGGATGAACGCAGTGCCCTTGTTTGGGTGTAGGGCCTGATCAGAGCCTGGAGGTACTGAGGTGCCGTTCCCCTCACAGCTCCGTAGGCAAGCACCATAGTCTTGTAGCGGATGCGAGCTTCAACTGGAAGCCAGTGGAGAGAGCGGAGGAGCGGGGTGACGTGAGAGAACTTGGGAAGGTTGAACACCAGACGGGCTGCGGCGTTCTGGATGAGTTGTAGGGGTTTAATGGCACAGGCAGGGAGCCCAGCCAACAGCGAGTTGCAGTAATCCAGACGGGAGATGACGAGTGCCTGGATTAGGACCTGCGCCGCTTCCTGTGTGAGGCAGGGTCGTACTCTGCGGATGTTGTAGAGCATGAACCTACAGGAACGGGCCACCGCCTTGATGTTAGTTGAGAACGACAGGGTGTTGTCCAGGATCACGCCAAGGTTCTTAGTGCTCTGGGAGGAGGACACAATGGAGTTGTCAACCGTGATGGCGAGATCATGGAACGGGCAGTCCTTCCCCGGGAGGAAGAGCAGCTCCGTCTTGCCGAGGTTCAGCTTGAGGTGGTGATCCGTCATCCACACTGATATGTCTGCCAGACATGCAGAGATGCGATTCGCCACCTGATCATCAGAAGGGGGAAAGGAGAAGATTAATTGTGTGTCGTCTGCATAGCAATGATAGGAGAGACCATGTGAGGTTATGACAGAGCCAAGTGACTTGGTGTATAGCGAGAATAGGAGAGGGCCTAGAACAGAGCCCTGGGGGACACCAGTGGTGAGAGCACGTGGTGTGGAGACGGATTCTCGCCACGCCACCTGGTAGGAGCGACCTGTCAGGTAGGACGCAATCCAAGCGTGGGCCGCGCCGGAGATGCCCAACTCGGAGAGGGTGGAGAGGAGGATCTGATGGTTCACAGTATCGAAGGCAGCCGATAGGTCTAGAAGGATGAGAGCAGAGGAGAGAGAGTTAGCTTTAGCAGTGCGGAGCGCCTCCGTGATACAGAGAAGAGCAGTCTCAGTTGAATGACTAGTCTTGAAACCTGACTGATTTGGATCAAGAAGGTCATTCTGAGAGAGATAGCGGGAGAGCTGGCCAAGGACGGCACGTTCAAGAGTTTTGGAGAGAAAAGAAAGAAGGGATACTGGTCTGTAGTTGTTGTCATCGGAGGGATCGAGTGTAGGTTTTTTCAGAAGGGGTGCAACTCTCGCTCTCTTGAAGACGGAAGGGACGTAGCCAGCGGTCAGGGATGAGTTGATGAGCGAGGTGAGGTAAGGGAGAAGGTCTCCGGAAATGGTCTGGAGAAGAGAGGAGGGGATAGGGTCAAGCGGGCAGGTTGTTGGGCGGCCGGCCGTCACAAGACGCGAGATTTCATCTGGAGAGAGAGGGGAGAAAGAGGTCAGAGCACAGGGTAGGGCAGTGTGAGCAGAACCAGCGGTGTCGTTTGACTTAGCAAACGAGGATCGGATGTCGTCGACCTTCTTTTCAAAATGGTTGACGAAGTCATCTGCAGAGAGGGAGGAGGGGGGGGGGGGGAGGATTCAGGAGGGAGGAGAAGGTTGCAAAGAGCTTCCTAGGGTTAGAGGCAGATGCTTGGAATTTAGAGTGGTAGAAAGTGGCTTTAGCAGCAGAGAGAGAAGAGGAAAATGTAGAGAGGAGGGAGTGAAAGGATGTCACGGCTGCCCGGAGCCCTGTTCTGTGAGCTCGCAATGAGTCGTTGAGCCACGGAGCGGGAGGGGAGGGCCGAGCCGGCCTGGAGGATAGGGGACATAGAGAGTCAAAGGATGCAGAAAGGGAGGAGAGGAGGGTTGAGGAGGCAGAATCAGGAGATAGGTTGGAGAAGGTTTGAGCAGAGGGAAGAGATGATAGGATGGAAGAGGAGAGAGTAGCGGGGGAGAGAGAGCGAAGGTTGGGACGGCGCGATACCATCCGAGTAGGGGCAGTGTGGGAAGTGTTGGATGAGAGCGAGAGGGAGAAGGATACAAGGTAGTGGTCGGAGACTTGGAGGGGAGTTGCAATGAGGTTAGTGGAAGAACAGCATCTAGTAAAGATGAGGTCGAGCGTATTTCCTGCCTTGTGAGTAGGGGGAAGGTGAGAGGGTGAGGTCAAAAGAGGAGAGGAGTGGAAAGAAGGATGCAGAGAGGAATGAGTCAAAGGTAGACGTGGGGAGGTTAAAGTCGCCCAGAACTGTGAGAGGTGAGCCGTCCTCAGGAAAGGAGCTTATCAAGGCATCAAGCTCATTGATGAACTCTCCGAGGGAACCTGGAGGGCGATAAATGATAAGGATGTTAAGCTTGAAAGGGCTGGTAACTGTGACAGCATGGAATTCAAAGGAGGCGATAGACAGATGGGTAAGGGGAGAAAGAGAGAATGACCACTTGGGAGAGATGAGGATCCCGGTGCCACCACCCCGCTGACCAGAAGCTCTCGGGTGTGCGAGAACACGTGGGCAGACGAAGAGAGAGCAGTAGGAGTAGCAGTGTTGTCTGTGGTGGTCCATGTTTCCGTCAGTGCCAAGAAGTCGAGGGACTGGAGGGGGCATAGGCTGAGATGAACTCTGCCTTGTTGGCCGCAGATCGGCAGTTCCAGAGGCTACCGGAGACCTGGAACTCCACGTGGGTCGTGCGCGCTGGGACCACCAGATTAGGGTGGCCGCGGCCACGCGGTGTGGAGCGTTTGTATGGTCTGTGCAGAGAGGAGAGAACAGGGATAGACAGACACATAGTTGACAGGCTACACAAGAGGCTACGCTAATGCAAAGGAGATTGGAATGACAAGTGGACTACACGTCTCGAGTGTTCAGAAAGTTAAGCTTACGTAGCAAGAATCTTATTGACTAAAATGATTAAAATGATACAGTACTGCTGAAGTAGGCTAGCTGGCAGAGGCTGCGTTGTTGACTATGTAGGCTAGCTGGCAGTGTCTGCGTTGTTGACACTACACTAATCAAGTCGTTCCGTTGAGTGTAATGGTTTCTCCTGTGCTACTGTGCTGCTATTCGGGGCTAGCTGGCTAGCTAGCAGTGTTGATTTACGTTACGTTGCGTTAAAAGAACGACAATAGCTGGCTAGCTAACCTAGGAAATCGCTCAAGACTACACAATTATCTTTGATACAAAGACGGCTATGTAGCTAGCTATGTAGCTAGCTACGATCAAACAAATCAAGCCGTTGTACTGTAATGAAATGAAAAATGTGATACTACCTGTGGAGCGAAGCGAAATGCGACCGGATTGTTGAGTGCGGAAGTTCTGTTACGTTAAGGACGACGAATAGCTGGCTAGCTAACCTCGGTAAATTAAGATAATCACTCTAAAACTACACACTCTAAACTACACAATTATCTTGGATACGAAGACAGCAAAGACAACTATGTAGCTAGCTAACACTACACTAATCAAGTCGTTCAGTTGAGTGTAAGTTGTGCTGCTAATCGGTAGACGGTGGACTAGCTAACGGTAGACGTTAGCTAGCTAGCTAGCTGCAGGGCGGTGTAGACTGCGTTAGGACGACGAAATACGATAATTACGCAATTATCTATGATACAAAGACGGCTATGTAGCTAGCTAAGAAGAAAAATTGCTAAGATTAGACAAATCAAACCGTTGTACTATAATGAAATGTAATACTACCTGCGGACCGAGTGCAGATGCGACCGCTCCAAATACCAATTTCCCACAATGTCTGTGGGAAATTGGTCTGGGGGTGAGGTAAGTGCACTAGAAGACAAACATGAGTTTCTCCTCTCCAAACAAAAACTACAGGGTTACATTTGTGGACCTGCATGTCATGGTCCTTACCATGTCATTTAGAAAGGGTATTTGGTGTCATGTATTGTATGTGTATGAATTCAGTACATATTCTGTGTCATTTTCAATCTATTCTATTATTGGTCAAACAGTTCATACAAACAATGTGGAAATCTTTGTTTGTGGACTGAGGTTGTTGAAAATACGCTATTCTTGTTCTGAGAAATGAAGGCTATTCCATGTGAGAAATTGACAAGAAACCGAACATCTCGTACAAGGCTGTGTACTACTCCCATCACAGAACAGCACAAACTGGCTCTCACCAGAATAGAAAGAGGAGTGGGAGGCCCCGGTGCACAATGAGCAAGAGGACAAGTACATTAGAATGTCTAGTTTGAGAAACAGATGCCTCACAAGGCCTCAACTGGCAGCTTCATTAAATAGTACCCGCAAAACACCAGTCTCATCGTCAACAGTGAAGAGGTGACGCCGGGATGCTGACCTTCTAGGCAGAGTTGCAAATAACAAACCTTATCTCAGATTGGCCAATAAATATCCAGTCCACAAGAAGGTGAGTCCAGAAATGTCTTCTATGCTGCTGCATAAATAATGTAATATGCCAGGGAGATATGAATACTGTAGCCAAGAAAGTAATACTGAGTGTATGTTGTGTAGTAAGCCGTTTGTAGGCCCTGTGCCTCACCATAATAATTTGGTCCCTTTTTCCCTCATAACTTCGACTACTGTTCTGACTTTATGGTACACATGTAGCCTATAGCCTGTTTTAGAGAAATGCAATCATTTAATATTAAGAGCTTTCATTGTCTGCTTATATGCCCCTTTATTTATCCTACGGTATTGACTTGGTGTACAGGACGAATACTGTAATAACGGCCCATGTTCTGAATAATATCGCTGTACATTTAAAAAATGCTGAACAAATAGTTACAGTCCCTTCGGAAAGTATTCAGACCCCTTGATTTTTCCACATTTTGTTATGTTACAGCCTTATTCTAAAATGGTTTCAATTGCTTGTTTTTTTTACTCATAAATCAACACACAATACCAAATGATGACTTGCAAATTTATATAATTTTTTTATTTTTAATATCACATTTATATAAGTATTCAGACCCTTTACTCACTACTTTTTTCCAAGCACTTCTGGCAGCGATTACAGCCTCAAGTCTTTTTGGGTATGACGCTACAAGCTTGGCACACCTGTATTTGGGGAGTTTCTCCCATTCTTCTCTGCAGATCCTCTTCTGGAAGGTTCTCCCATCCCCACAGAGAAACTCTGCAGCTCTGTCTGAGTGACGATGGTGTTCTTGGTCACATCCCCGACCAAGTCCATTCTCCCCCGATTGCTCAGTTTGGCCAGGCGGCCAGCTCTAGGAAAGGTCTTGGTGGTTTCAAACTTCTTCCATTTAAGGATGGAGGCCACTGTGTACTTGGGAACCTTCCACGCTACATAATTATTTTGGTACCATTCCCCAGATCTGTGCCTCGACACAATCCTGTCTCCGAGCTCTTACGGACAATTCCTTCGACGTCATGGCTTCTTTTTTGCTCTGAGATGCACTGTCAACTGTGGATCCTTATACAGAGAGGTGTGTGCCTTTCCAAATCATGTTCAATCAATTGAATTTACCACAGGTGGACTCCAATCAAGTTGTAGAAACATCTTAAGGATGATCAATAGAAACCGGATGCACCTGAGCTCAATTTTGCGTCTCATAACAAAGGGTCTGAATACTTACGTAAATAAGGTATCTGTTTTAATTTTTGTATTCGCCAGACATGGGTGACATGTCTGGTGAATATGCAGGCCAAGGAAGAACTGGGAAATTTCATCTTGCAGGACTTGTGTACAGATCCTTGTGACATGGAGCCATGCATTATCATGCTGAAACTTGAGGTGATGGATGAATGGCACGACAATGGGCCTCAGGAACTCGTCGCAGTATCTCTGTGCATTCAAATTGCAATCAATAAAATGCAATTGTGTTTGTTGTCTGTAGCTTATTCCTGCCCCTAACATAACGCCACAGCCACCATGGGGCACTCTGTTCACAATGCTGACATCAGCAAACCACTCGCCCACCTAACACGTTGTCTACGGTTGTGAGGCCAGTTGGACGTACTGCCAAATTCTCTAAAATGACATTGATGGCAGTTTATGGTAGAGAAATTAACATGACATTTTCTGGCAACAGCTCTGATGGACAATCCTGCAGTCAACATGCCAATTACACGCAACATGCCAATTACACGCAATTACACGCAACATCCCTCAAAACTTGAGACATCTGAGACATCTGCGGCATTGTGTTGTGTGACAAAACTGCAAAATGGCGCAGGAAGAAATGGCAGCAGTTTTACGGGTGCCCAACCAATTGTGCTACTATGTGGGGTTTTGCAACTTATTTTGTACATAATGTTTCTGCAACCATGTCTTACGGCAAAAAAAGAGCTTGGGGATATCAGGACAGCGATCACTCACCTCGGATTAGACAAAGATTTCTTCTTCAACAAACAAGATGCACAAGACATTCTCCAAACACCCGGCAGGGCCGACATCCCCGTTATTTGCAAGAAGAAGCGACGTAGGTACAGAGGACCGGATGCCTGGTCAGGACCAGGAAAAGGCGAGTGGGAAAGCTGCCGTTACCGTCAATACTACTCGCCAACGTGCAATCATTGGACAATAAACTAGACGAGGTACGATCACGAATATCCTACCAACAGGACATCCAAAACTATAATATTGTAAGGGTTAGGGTTAGGGTTAACCCTAATCCTCTTCTGAGGAGGAGTAGGAAATATCAGACCAATGCGCAACGTGGAAAGTGTCCATGTTATTTATTATAACCGGAACACTGAAACAAAAACAAAAGTAGAATAAAACGCAACAGTTCTGTCAGGTACTCACACAAAACAGAAAACAATCGCCCACAACTCAAAATGGGAAAACAGGCTGCCTAAGTATGGTTCTCAATTGCCAGCTGCCTCTGATTGGGAACCATACCAGGCCAAACACAGAGATAGAAAACATAGAACATAAAACATAGAATGCCCACCCCAACTCATGCCCTGACCAAACTAAAATAGAGACATAAAAAAGGAACTAAGGTCAGGATGTGACAAATATCCTATGTGTCACGGAATCGTGGCTGAATGACGACATGGATATTCAGCTAGCGGGATATACGCTGCACCGGCAAGATAGAACAGCACACTCCGGTAAGATGAGGGGGGGGTCTGTGCATATTTGTAAACAACAGCTGGTGTACGAAATCTAAGGAAGTCTCTAGATTTTGCCTGCCTGAAGTAGAGTATATTGTGATACATTGCAGGCCACACTACTTGCCTAGAGAGTTCTCAGCTATACTTTTCGTAGCTGTGTATTTACCACCACAGACAGATGCTGGCACTAAGACCGCACTCAGTCAGCTGTATAAGGAAATAAGCAAACAGGAAACCACTCATCCAGAGGCGACGCTCCTAGTAGCCGGAAACTTAAATGCAGGGAAACTTAATTTAGTTCTACCAAATTTCCACCAACATGTTAAATGTGCAACCAGAGAAAAAAAAATCTAGATCACCTGTACTCCAAACACAGAGACGCGTACAAAGCTCTCCCTCGCCCTCCATTTGGTAAATCTGACCACAACTCTATCCTCCTGAATCCTGCTTACAAGCAAAAATTAAAGCAGGGATCACCAGTGACTCGGTCTATAAAAAAGTGGTCAGATAAAGCAGAGGCTAAACTACAGGACTGTTTTGCTATCACAGACTGGAACATGTTCTGGGATTCTTCAGATGACATTGAGGAATACAGCACATCAGTCACTGGCATTATCAATAAGTGCATTGAGGACATCATCCCCACAGTGACTGCACGTACATACCCCAACCAGAAGCCATGGATTACAGACAACATTCGCACTGAGCTAAAGGGTAGAGCTGCCGCTTTCAAGGTACGGGACTCTAACCCGGGAGCTTACAAGAAATCCTGCCCTGCAACGAACCACCAAACAGGCAAAGCGTCAATACAGGGCTAAGATTGAATCATACTAGAGTGTGATCACTGGGAAGCATAGCCGCGAGCTGCCCAGTGACACAAGCCTACCAGACGAGCTAAATCCCTTCTATGCTCGCTTTGAAGCAAGCAACACTGAGGCATGCATGAGAGCATCAGCTGTTCTGGACGACTGTGTGATCACACTCTCCGTAGCCGACGTGAGCAAGAGCTTTAAACAGGCCAATATACACAAGGCTGCGGTGCCAGACTGATTACCAGGACGTGTGCTTCGGGCATGTGCTGACCAACTGGCAGGTGTCTTCACTGACATTTTCAACATGTCCCTGATTTAGTCTGTAATACCAACATGTTTCAAGCAGACCACCATAATCCCTGTGCCCAAGAACATAAAGGCAACCTGCCTAAATGACTACAGACCCGTAGCCATGAAGTGCTTTGAAAGGTTGGTAATGGCTCACATCAACACCATTATCCCAGAAACCCTAGACCCACTCCAATTTGCATACCACCCAAACACATCCACAGATGATGCAATCTGTATTGCACTCCACACTGCCCTTTCCCACCTGGACAAAAGGAACACTTATGTGAGAATGATGTTCATTGACTACAGCTCAGCACCAACACCATAGTACCCTCAAAGCTCATCACTAAGCTAAGGATCCTGGGACTAAACACCTCCCTCTGCAACTGGATCCTGGACTTCCTGACGGACCGCCCCCAGGTGGTAGGTAGCAACACATCTGCCACTCTGATCCTCAACACCGGAGCTCCCCAGGGGTGTGTGCTCAGTCCCCTCCTGTACTCCCTGTTCACCCACAACTGCATGGCCAGGCATGACTCCCAACACCATCATTAAGTTTGCTGAAGACACAACAGTGGTAGGCCTGATCACCGACAACGAGGAGACAGCCTATGGGGAGGAAGTCAGAGACCTGGCAGGGTGACCTATCCCTCAACGTAACCAAGACTAATGAGATGATTGTAGACTTCAGGAAAAGGAGGACCGAGCACGCCCCAATTCTCATCGACGGGGCTGTAGTGGAGCAGGTTGAGAGCTTCAAGTTCCTTGGTGTCCACATCAACAACAAACTAGAATGGTCCAAACACACCAAGACAGTCGTGAAGAGGGCACGATAAATCCTATTCTACCTCAGGAACTCAAAAGATTCTACAGCTGCAACATCGAGAGCTGACTGGTTGCATCACTGCCTGGTACGGCAATTGCTCGGCCTCTGATCGCAAGGCCCTACAGAGGGTAGTGCGTATGGCCCAGTATATCACTGGGGCTAAGCTGCCTGCCATCCAGGATCTCTACATCAAGCGGTGTCAGAGGAAGGCCCTAAAAATTGTCAAAGACCCCAGCCACCCCAGTCATAGACTGTTCTCTCTACTACCACTTGGCAAGCGGTACTGGAGTGCCAAGTTTAGGACAAAAAGGCTTCTCAACAGTTTTACCCCCAAGCCATAAGACTCCTGAACAGGTAATCAAACGGCTACCCGGACTATTTGCATTGTGTGCCCCTCCCAACCCCTCTTTTTACGCTGCTGCTACTATCTGTTTATCATAGATGCATAGTCACTTTAACTATGCATTCATGTCCATACTACCTCAGTTTGGCCGACCAACCAGTGCTCCCGCACATTGGCTAACCGGGCAATCTGCATTGTGTCCCACCCACCAACTGCCAACCCCTCTTTTACGCTACTGCTACTCTCTGTTCATCATACATGCATAGTCACTTTAACCATGTCTACATGTACATACTACCTCAATCAGCCTGAATAACCGGTGTCTGTATGCAGCCTCGCTACTTTTATAGCCTCACTACTGTATATAGCCTGTCTTTTTACTGTTGTTTTATTTCTTTACCTACTGTGGTGGCATTTTTCTGCTTTACCAAATGAGGAGAGTTACAAACTACACACCAGTCAGAGTTATCCTTAAATTACATTTTTAATAATAAGAGCTTTGCAATAGCCATCTTTTTCAATGATGCACTATCTCTAATGAACCATTGAAAAGTGACTACAGAAAAATACAAAGATCTTTTAAAGCCAAGATACACCCCTCTCAACTTACATGACGAACCACAGATCTTAGGAACTGTTCACAAAGAAATACTTTTTCTTGACAAAGGAGTATCCCTTAGCCAGATAACATTCGCTATTAATTATCGTTGAGTTTGGTCCCTCGGACGAGGTTCTAATCTTGTTCCTGTTACTTCATAGTACAAAACCATTACCTCATCCAATCTGGAATGCTCTTTAGGTTTTATCACCCAAAGACATCGTAAATCTCCTCTGTCAGTGCTATATCATAGAGGCCCATCCTCAGTGGAACACACACACAATAATATATTCTGTCGAATAAAACAACCATTACAATGCAATACAAACATTATAACATAATCTTGCAATTTTCCACGACACTACCTATTGTTCACCTAATACCTTTTTTTCACTATTGGTTAGAGCCTGAATGTAAGAATTTCACTGTAAGGTCTACACCTGTTGTATTCAGCGCACGTGACAAATACACTTTGATTTGATAATAGAGTAGCCTTTTATTGTCCCCAACACAAGGTGCAATGATCATCTTCTTGATATGCCACACCTGTCAGGTGGATTATCTTGGCAAAGGAGAAATTTGATTCTTTGTCTTGAGGACAGCTTTGCACACACTTGGCATTCTCTCAGCCATTCGATCCAGCAACCTTTTGGTTACTCGCCCAACACTCTAACCACTAGGCTAGCTGCGGCCCCATACATGAAGTGCTTTCATTTCTAAATGATAAAGCAGATACTGTTGGTATGAAAACATCCTCAAATAAAAGCTGACATTCTGTACTGTCGCCTAATACAAAACATTCTATCTCAAATTGAAAATGCTGGAGTATAGAGCCAAAAGTATAACGCTGTCATATAATGACACTTTGAGAAGCAGACACAGCCACAATCCTGTGGAGAGAGAACTGAAGCATGCCATGTGGCCAAACACAGAGCCAACTGTAACTACTAGCTGAGCTTGGTGGCAGAGGGATTGGAGGCAGTAAAAGAAAAGGCCCAACCATGATGACATAACCTCCTCTGCCAGGGCTAAGAACCAGGCACACATACTCAAGGGAGAGCTGAGGTTCTGTGAGCTGCCCCTCGATCAACTCCTTAAGTCTGATAGACAAATAGATCACTCCACTACAGCTATTTCTGTTGCAATTTCAAAATGATGAGGGGGATGCTGAGGACACGCTTGCTCGCATTGGATTAATCACCCATATAAGACTCTTCAATTCCATTCTGTATTAAGCCTACATTTGTTAAAATACCCTTCTGACTGATTACTCTGGGATCCAAACAATAATCCAATCAACTGATTCATTAGAGGTAAGAAAGCCACTTGACAAATTATGTCTAAATAAGCATATTGTTAAAATGAATGTTCAAATCAGATTGGTAGACATGTCAAGTGACTGAATACATTATCAGTAATAGGCCTACTACAGCATTGCATGAACAATCATTTTAGTTTACAGCAGTGTGGCTGTTAAGAAAACATTGAACAGCAAGGTTGTTGTAGGGAACGGTAATCCTAGATTAGAGCACCAGACTGCTGTGCTTTCCTCAATGAATGGATTCATAGATCAATGCCAGGAATATGGATACATAGAGGGAGGGGTAACATGAAAGCATATTAAATCTATAGAGCATTCCTACAACATGACACATACTGAGTGAGAAAAAAACATATATGACAGGATGTCACACCCATACAGCATTCATCTGAGGTGGATCCTTTGGAAAATGATAGGTCAGAGAGGTTCCTAATCTGTTTTGTCACAAGGCTCAACCTAAACTTGAAAGTATTACTTAAGTTGTTTTTTGGGGGTATCTGTACTTTACTATTCATATTTTTGACTACTTTTACTCAACCACATTCCTAAAGAAAAGTATGTACTTTTTACTCCATACAGGAAAATTGCCTAATTCACACACTTACTGTATAAGAAAACATCCCTGGTCATCCCTACTGCTTCTGATCTGGCAGAATCACTAAACACATGCTTTGTTTGTAAATTATATTTGAGTGTTGGAGCGTGTCCCTGGCTATCCATAAATAAATAAAAACAAGAAAATGGTGCCGTCTGGTTTGCTTAAAAGGAATTTGAAATTATTTATCAATTGACTTTTCATATTTAAGTATATTTTAGCAATTACATGTACTTTGATATATATATATATATATATATAAGTACAAGTATATTTAAAACCAAATACTTTTACTCAAGTAGAATTTTACTGGGGGACTTTCACTTTTACTTGAATCATTTTCTATTAAGGTATTTTTACTTTTACTAAAGTATGACCATTGGGTACTTTTTCCACCACTGGGCTCAACAAGTAAACTTTCATTTACTTTACAGGGACATACTGTAGTATTACATATGAATCCCTATTTAGGTAGCAGCCTTTGGGTGGTACATCGAGACCCATGTCTTTTCCTATGGTCTGTAGGTTGAAAAGGTTTTAGAATCATTGCTGTAGGTAGGTTATTTTGCATTATAGGTAAATAGGCATACAATACAAAGCTGCAGTCTGTTGGGCTCAACATAATGTTCCTCCTATATGTTAGTGACTATGTATAAAAATGCACTCTAAGACATAAAATTCAATATAGAGGCTGCTGCTATGGTTATGGACCAAATTTAAGTATCCTTTAAGATAAGCCTTTCAAAGTCCTCTGTCTTTTGACAACATGTCTTTTTATTAGGACTGTCAAAATATAAAAACAATTAATTGATTTAATCACAGGGTTTGCTGTGATTATTCGGGATTCATTGCACATTAGAAATCTGCTCAAATTAAGATTTTTCATTTAGAAAAAAACATTTCACGAATATTGACATCTTGATTTTGTCTAAAGTAATGATTTGCAAAATTTGGTGAATTGAGAAAGCACACTTTCTTTAATCTTAATGTCAACTTGTTTTTACATTGCATTGTTGTTTTTAGCTGTATAGATGTGTTGGGATGTTTTTAGTGTATTTTGAACGCTTTAAGACAATGCGATTAATCACGATTCAAAAAATGTGAACTCAAATTACAACTTGAGTGAACTGATTAACTCTGACAGCCCTACTTCTTATAAAACCGTTCCATGTTGACCTTTGAAGAAGGAAACTGCATAAAACAACGGTTACAATGTAAGGAATAGTAGATGTAGATTACATACGTTTCACACAGAGGTCAAATGTCACATGCTAATCAGGCAAATACTCAACTGATGTAATTTAGTACTTCAATAGTATATCAAGTCTAACCATATAAAAGCAGTGTAATTTACACAACATTAGTATATTATTAACATGGTGTTAAAAACAATGTGACAAAATTATATCAACATTTTAAATTAAAACCATTCAACAAAAAAACAAATTTCCCTTGAGCTCTACTTTACATGGGAGACTTCTCTAATTCAGAAAATGTAGATTACTATCAGTACTTTTAGAGTAAAACAATCCTGGACAATCTTCGGTTTCAAAATAGTTTAAATCGGTTCGATGTGTCCTGAAAATCTAAATGTATTGCAAATAAAGTGCCGCAATGCTTCATCTGAAGGTGAATCAGAAAGCTGAGGCAGAACAAGGGTGTAGCAAAGCAGGTAGAATATGGGCAAGATAGAGCAAGTCATTGTTAATACTGCAATTGTACAGAAATACAGTCAGTCTACCTATAGTATCACATCCTCACCAGAGGGAGACAGAGCAATCTAGATTGCACACTGGTACTGGGATATGACCTCTACAGGTGGATATAGAGCAGGGCTGGCCTGGGCCAGGCTTCAACAGATCACCTCCCTCCCTGGGAGGCCAGCTTTGGTTTTTGATAATGGGTGGGGGTCCATATATTAAGACTTTCCCTGTGGGCATCTGGGGTATAAGGGGGCCCTGAGGAATGGGTCCACTATAGCTCTGCCTCCAATGGCCTCCACAGTCACCGAGCCCACAGCAGCCTGCTTCCCCACACTGGAGACCATGCGGTGGGCTGCGACAGGCTGCTGGAACAGGGGGGCCTCGCGAGCACCAGGAGTACCTGGGCTGGGCCTGCCATAACATGATGCAGCCACCACCATGCTTGAAAATATGAAGAGTGGTACTGAGTGATGTGTTGACCCCAAACTTAACACTTTGTATTCAGGACATAAAATTCATTTCTTTGCCATATTTTTTTCAGTTGTACTTTAGTGCCTTATTGAAAACATGATGCATGTTTTGGAATATTGTTATTCTGTATGAGCTTCCTTATTTTCACTTTGCCATTTAGGTTAGTATTGTGGAGTAACTACAATGTTGAGCCATCCTCAGTTTTATCCCATGACAGCCATTAAACTCTAACTGTTTTAAAGTCACCATTGGCCTCATGGTGAGATCCCTGAGTGGTTTCCTTCCTCTCCAGCAACTGAGTTAGGAAGGATGCCTGTATCTTTGTAGTGACTGGGTGTATTGATACACCATCCAAAGTGTAATGAATAACTTCACCATGCTCAAAGGGATATTCAAGGTCTGTTACCAATAGGTGCCCTTCTTTGCAAGGCATTGGAAAACCTCCCTGGTCTTTATGGTTGAATTGGTGTTTGAAATTCACTGCTCGACTGAGGGAACTTAAAGATAATTCTATGAGGTATTCAAAAATCATGTTAAACTCTATTATTAGACACTGAGTATATGGAACTTGTTAAAGCACATTTTTATTTTACTCCTGAACTTATTTAGGCTTGCCATAACAAAGGGGTTGAATACTTATTGACTCAAGACATTTCAGCTTTTCAATTGTATTAATTTGTAAAAATACATAATTCCACTTTGACATTATGGGGTATTGTGTGCAGGCCAATGACAAAAATAATCTGAAGTCAATCTTTTTCTTTTTTGTGTGTGCAAAGCTATCATCAAGGCAAAGGGTGGCTACTTTGAAGAAACTCAAATATAAAATATATTTGGATTTGTTTAACACTTTTTTGGTTACTATTCCACAAGTTTTGATGTCTTCAATATTATTCCACAATGTAGAAGTTCGTTAAAAAAAATTTTTTTTAAACTTGAATGAGTAGGTGTGCCCAAACTTTTGACTGGTACTGTAAGTGCATGTGACAGATGGGAGCAATAATAAATATGCTATGTTGCAGTTGGCTCACCTTTCCTATATTAAATGGACTTTAAAAAGTATGTGATAGATTGCTTACTTTATTGAGATGAAATTTGCAGCTGAAATCTGGCCATAGAATGAATGACCAAAAAATACATATTTTCACCCTCTGTAAATTACGTCATTTCATTTTTCATTCAGAACCTAAAATTAACCTAACTTCAACGTTTGGAAAACACTTTTTTTCAACATCATTTTGCATAATGAGTATGAAATCTACTCAATGTCATCCCCCAAATGTAATTAAACCTCTGCGCATATGTAAATAAGATGCTAATAAGTTGTGATTAATTCACAGTACATGATTTAATTGATTGTACTTGAGTATTTGTATTTATTTGTATTTATTAAGGATCCCCATTAGTAGAAGTGAGTGTCTAAAAGATAACAGCTAGCTAAATGTGTCGCCCCTCTCCATCTGAATCAATCTGTCTGCCAATAAATCACGTTAACCACATGACTACCATGACAGGGTCAAATTCTCAGCAATCAACTCCCTTCAGTCACTCAATCAATAGTCAAAACAAAAGTACATTCACATGTATATGTTTATTCAACATCCCTTTCTTTGTAATTCTTTAGTTATCTCACAAAAATAGAAGGTGCACAAAGAAATGACTGCGCTTACACAGGATTAGGTGTCATATAGACGGACAGAGATCCAGAACATTCAGGAGAACAATGGTCATCAGAAACAGCTTTTTCCACTTTTGGCAAAAACAACTGGGCAACATGAAGGATCTCTTTTTCACAACAACACAAGTTGAACTACCTGGAGGGCAAGACCTTTACCAAGAACAAACAGCACAGTGGTGTCTACAGGAAGAAGCAAAGATTGCATAGGTCAATAGCCTCATGAGTATCTGCAGATGACTAGACTGTACAGTAGTGGAGGGGATAAGATGTGAACTTCAGCTTGAGATAGATGTGACACAGCATTGAATTTTAGAATATTGCCAATAAGTGCTGTTGCTTGGCATGCATTGTTTGGAAAACTGCAGTAGAGCAATTATCTGTAATTCCTTGAAATGTATAGTGAGCATTCCTATCTTCATAGGATCTGACGTGTATGTGGTCATAGTGTTGAGTCCTGTGTAGTGCTTGCCCCTCTCTGTCTGATAACCAATATATTCCTTTCCTCTAATTCAGTCAGATCACTGAGTCTAGTGGTCCACTCAGAGAGACACTGATGTGCTCTCAAAAACAGTGGCTTCCTCTATGGGCAACAGAGTGGACTCAGCGCTATTTATTTAAGAGGGCCTGTGCTTTTCAAATGTGACGAAGTCAACACAAACATCACTGTAGATGTCACTTATTGCAGCGAGGTTAGACAACAACACAACCGCATCACATCCAACGAGTCAGACTGGCTAGGAGTTCCATTACTGTATGTTCACACATTCACACACCGATGATAACACTGTCTACCAACACAACAGAACAGAACATTCAAGAACACGGTCATGCATCTTTTTGATCATATAAAATCTGCGTGGAGAAAGCATGGCTTTGTAGAGCACTATTTCAGCAACGACTGTAGTTCTCTGCCTTTTGTACAGCGTGATTAAGTATGGTACAGTATAAGACATGGTAAAGCTCCCTGGGTTGCGGTCCCAATGTACAACAAACTACTTTGTTTGCAATAAAACCCTCCTTAGGTCAAGGAAAGTTAATAGACACTACTTGAAGGAGAAATCCTACCCAACCCTCAACAACAGATCAAAGCTAAGATTGTCACAACTGTATGTTATGATAATGTCACATTAGGAATCTGGGGAGAAATATGGTGGAAAAAACACAGCTGCACAGGAAAAACAAAGTATTCGTCTATAATAGTCATCTTAAGAATTCTATTTAAATATATTAATCTTTATTTATAATGATATTAATTTCATACATTCATTCTCTAACACTCTATTCATATTCACATTTATTATTAGCTATATATGAAATAAACTTTTCTATATATTTTTTTCACAATGTAAACTATGATGACCGATGAGTAACAGAGGACATACATGTTTTGTAACGTTAACTTTATACACGAGAGGAACCACACGTATGATCACTGGATCAGAGTCTGTGGGTATTGCAGATATACATACATTTACACTATGTAGGGCTGATAAATTACTGGAATATAGGATCTATGTACAAGTAGGAATGGACTTTCTGTGGGAATGCATGTTTGAATAGAATGAAAGGATTGCGTGGGCACAAACAGGCTGAAATGAAAGGGATGATATTGACCGACGGTCTGTATAGTCAGGCTAAGGAGAGGTCAACGAGAGGAAAACAAGCAAATGCTTTAGAAAAGCATCAATGTTGTCAATGTGCAGCTGAGTCCAGAGCCAAGCTGGTGTTTTTAAATCTTAGCTTCTTCCTTTGGGATCGTTAGCTCCATATTTATGTTAATGTAGGCTTTAAAAAGTCTTAAGATATGTTGGTGCTAACTTAGAACTTTTTTGAATAACTTCCTAGCTCATTTTGACCATAGACAGGTAACATGCCTGGTGGCTCTTACAGTGCTCTGCTAATGGCAGCTGGGAGGATGCGTCCACAGGGAGGCTCAATCTCTGGACCAGCTGGTGGAGTAATCAGTCCTTTTTGATATTGACATCTATCCCATCACGCCGGCTATGATACCTCACGCTAAGGGTTAAAACACAATCCCTGAGAACTCAGCCACTGAAGTGTGGGAAACTAAATTGGCAGACAGACAACCATTTTTTTCAACGTTCTACAGTACAACTCAAGATGTTTAGAAGAAATCAATGTTGTGATATTGTTGTTACCGAATGTGCGCAAATAATAATCCAAGTGAAATATAAATATAACCCTGGAGAAAGGCAGGAGACAAAACATCTACTTGTCCACCATAACAACATCTACTAACAACAAGAGTGGAATTATCTGGTTGCTTACAGGACAAGACTGACCAGAGAGATAGGATTGAAACATGGTGAAACATTTGACCCTGGTCTACAGAAAGAAGAACTCTTGGATCAAGTTAGAGTGACAAATACAAAAGCTAGAAAAAGTTAGTGTGTCGTGAAAGCAAAAGTTATATTGTTAGGGTGCCATGAACGCAAAAGCTAGAAGCAGTGTGCCATGAACTTGTTTGCCATGATGACCGCAGAAGGCAACAGAACATAGGCCTAAATGCTGTGAGAGCATGAAATGAGAGGGCAGAGGGGGGAAGAAGAAAAGTGGTGGACATGACGGGAATCAATATCAGAGGCATGATGGGACAAACACAGACAGGACAATGATTATGGATCTAGAACTCTATCGCCCAGTGCGTTCGGAATGACAGCAGGAGTTCCCATGGAACAAGCGTTGGTGATGAATGGTATAGGGGTGTAACGACTAATGGTGGGGTCTATTTTCCTCTCCAGCATCAATACTTCTACCTCGTCTCTCCATCCCCCCACTCCCCCTCTCTTTAGTGTCCCGGCTCCCCACCGGCCTCTACAGGTCGATGAGCTGGTCCACCATGAGCAGGGAGCGGGCCAGGCTGGGAAGGCTGGACTCAGAGCTGCCACTGTTACTTCGAGAGTGGCCTCCTGAAACTGTCCGGACAGAGGAGGAGGGAGGTGGGCCAAGGCGAAGCAGGGGGACAGGGGGGAAAAGCAAGGGAGGTAAGTAAGAAAGAACAGGTGCCAGGAAAAAGAGGGAGAGAAGATAAGGTTACAGAAGATAGAGAAAGACAGGAAGAGGAATTTCTCTCCAGATACAATCTAAAAATGTTACGGAATAACTACACAAAGGATGCGAGGATGGCTACTCAGATGAATCTACAAGGGGAAGAGGGAACAGGGTTTAATACACTACTGAGGACATTGACCGGAATCAAATCCCAGAGTTCCTCTGACCCTGGTTGAGGTATTAATGGCAATCTTAGTGGGACAGGACAGAGACTCCCTGCCTGTCCCTGCCTCTGGTCTGAAGGCTGGAAGCCCACTGGGCTTACCTTGGGAGGAGGCCATGACAGGGATGGGGTCAAACTCATCCTCGTTGGCTGTCTCTGCACTGGGTGGAGGCTCAAAGCCTGGGATCAGGAGATCAGAAGAGTCTGCAGAAGATGGAGCCGAGAAAGGAGGAAGGGGAGGTTAAAAGGTGTTTGGGAGAAGCATTGAGTAAAGCAAGCAGCACAACCAAGAGTATAAAGGAAGAATAAGAAATGTCAGAAAGGGAGAGAGATAGAGGAGGAAGCAGATAAGGCGAGTTACAGAGCAGTGTGCCACACAACTACAGAGGGTTAGAGTTAGACTGCAAGTCAGTAGCCTGCTAGTGTAGTTGTCTCTCTTCACAGGGAGAAGAGCTAGCTTCCTAACAGGGAGAACAGCTAGCTTCCTAACAGGGAGAACAGCTAGCTTCCTAACAGGGAGAACCAAACCATTTGTTCCTACGGTACACATCAAGTATAAGTGGCAGCACTTCTGCCTCTCCAATTGTGGGACTAAGTGGTCCAGTTTGGGCTTGTTATGGACGTGTGATTTTGGAAACAGAGCCTTACCTGACAGAAACTGGGTGGAACCCCCAGATGCCAGGTCAAACTCTTCCAGAACAGACCTAAAGCCAGCAGAAGCGGCAGCAGAGGAGAGAGAGGAGGCTCTAGAAGGGGGAGAGATGAGAGAACAACCCAGCAGAGAGTCCTCCCCAAGCAGGGGATCTGTGGGAGGGAGGGCAGAGGAGTGGGAGGGGGGGCAAGGGTTAGACTGGAATGTTTAGTTCAGGATATCTCAGGATATGGCCAAAATATATTACTGTATCATGTATAATATAATGGGGCGGCAGGGAAGCCTAGTGGTTAGAGCGTTGGACTAATAACCCGAAAGGTTGCAAGTTCATATCCCCGAGCTGACAAGGTACAAATCGGTCGTTCTGCCCCTGAACAGGCAGTTAACCCACTGTTCCTTGGCCGTCATTGAAAATAAGAATTTGTTCTTAACTGACTTGCCTAGTTAAATAAAGGTAAATAATAGCTAGATTGTAAGCGCCAAGGAAAAGGGATGAAAAAGAATGTGTGTTTCTAATAGCTCTCAATGTCATGCTATAGTATATCATGTATGGTCATAGAGGCACTAAACATCAAAGTATCCAACCGTAAGTCGGGGTATGGGGAGGTTTCCTTTGAAACCATAAAAAAATGAGGTAACTATCTGCATCAGCTTTTTCAGTACTTCCAACATGAGGTATTCTTTTGGTGTTTCACAAACACTAATATGAAGTCCAGCATAAAAAAATGACTTCGCTTCAACTTCCTTTTATCAATTCCAAACTGTTATTATTCGGTAGATCTACTTGAACGTTTGATTAGTTACTTTCAGTGATCATGTCTTATTGTTTTACATTGCTTTGTGGTTTTGATTATTAGCCATTTGAAACCACTTTCGCAGGCATTGTTGAGCACAGTGCACAATCTACTAGCAGTAGCCTAAGTGGAGGTTGATCTGCACGCAATGGGCCTCAATGGGCTTGGCAACAGTAACAAGGCGTGATGTGTAACAAAAACATTTTGGGGGGGAGAATGTTTCTTTGGGACCATCAGGCAACGTCCTGACAACTGATACACAGGAATGTTCTTGCAACGTTCTCATGAAACGTGTTTAGAACATGAATATTGTATATTCTGAAAACATGGCAACCACGTTCTGTGTATGTTTGATGTGATGTTGATGGAATATTCTCCTAAACCTGAGAAAACTGGACACAAATGTTCTTGCAACGTTCCATAAAACGCATCTAGAACGTTGTGGAATATTCTGAGAACATTGTAACCACATTCTAGACATTAAGGGAATGTTCTCCTAACTTTCACACCAAAATACGTTAAAAAGGTTGACAGAAGGTTTTTGCTAACATAGATAGAATGTTCCCCTAATGGAAAACTGGACACACATTAGGGGAACATTACGGGTAACATTACATTCAATCTCCCTAGAACTGTTAGCTGGGTAGACAGACACTCAAAATATCAGTCAGACAGTCTCATTGTACTCAATGGGCTGGCTCCACTCCGTCCTCTGAAAACCTTATACAATGATCAAAGACCAGTGTCGAGGCAGGTGGTATTATCAGTAATAACAGAAACCAAAACATTTTGGTTTCGTCAGATCTAAATTATCTTCTTCCACTGTGGCATTCAATTTTGGAACCATCTAGATTGTGTGTCGCATTGCCTGTGAGACAGAAACTAACCATGAAGCAGTGTAGAATCTGTCTCAGACTGGGACACAGGAGCCTCCAGACCAGGGATCAGAGAGTCCAGACTCAAAAGAGAGTTCTCTGCTGGACCCACTACTGTACATGTAGAGAGAGGGAGGAAGAGACAAAGACGAGGAGAGGGGGAAGCAGAGAGAGGGAGATGGGGAGGAAGAGAACGGGAAATGGAAGCAGAGAGAGGGAGAGAGGAAGAAAGGGTGCACTGAGGGCAGACAGAGGATATTGCGATGGAGCATTCCACGGTAAAACATTTACATTGGGAAAAACAAATGTAACAAAGTGTGTACAGCAATGAAATCTCCAGGAGTGAAAGTATTTTACCATACCATTAACAGCCTCCACCACCGTTCTGCCAAAGGGATCAGCCATGGACAGGAGGTCAGGGAGCAGGTGGTGTGTATCTGGGGACTTCAGTCCCTCAATAAGCTTCTCTAAATGCCCAGAGAGAAATGAAGAGCGAGGAAGAGTAAATGGAAAGGGAGAGAACAGTAAGAAAAAGTGAGTGGCAGCAACAGTCTAGCTAGCAAATACTGCATTTGACATGGTCAAGCAATTAAGGAATTTGTGAGGATGGAGATAAGGGGTGAAGAAAGGAAGAGAGAGAAGGTGAAGGACAAATAATAAATAGGACTGAGGGCAAGGGAACTAGGCAATAGGGAATGTGAGAGGATGGAGATAAGGGGTGAAGAAAGGAAGAGAGAGAAGGTGAAGGACAAATAATAAATAGGACTGAGGGCAAGGGAACTAGGCAATAGGGAATGTGAGAGGATGGAGATAAGGGGTGAAGAAAGGAAGAGAGAGAAGGTGAAGGACAAATAATAAATAGGACTGAGGGCAAGGGAACTAGGCAATAGGGAATGTGTGAGGATGGAGATAAGGGGTGAAGAAAGGAAGAGAGAGAAGGTGAAGGACAAATAATAAATAGGACTGAGGGCAAGGGAACTAGGCAATAGGGAATGTGTGAGGATGGAGATAAGGGGTGAAGAAAGGAAGAGAGAGAAGGTGAAGGACAAATAATAAATAGGACTGAGGGCAAGGGAACTAGGCAATAGGGAATGTGTGAGGATGGGTGTTCAATGCGGGGAAATGATGGTACAGCCGAGCCTCCAGCACATAACGTGATGCAAGGACAGAGACCACAATATCCTATACATTTTCATAAATATAGGCCTATATAGATAAGCTAATGTACATTTTTTGGAACTAATATGCACTCCGTGGATGGACTCAGCTGCACGTCCTCCAAGCCTGTGTCATCTATTACTTTCAGAGAATGTACAGAACGTCCTTATTTATCGCTTACATATAGGCCTATACAGATAAGCTGTTGTACTACAACTATAACCACTCAACCCACTCATGTCGTTAAGGCCCGTTTCCTAGTTCATGGGGAGCAAACATTAAACATTGCTGATTAATTTATATTTACTGGCCAATAGTGTATCCTAGTTCCAAATAACCTGATACGGCTGAGATGTAATGTTTGTTTATCAAGTGCAGCTTTCCAGTCAGAAGTGATTGACAGCCCCCATGGAGATAACCTGCCATGGTATTTACATTATCACCATTGATATTATTTTCATCAATAGGAGCCTGAAGGAACTGGAACGGTATTCAATTGTTTAATGAAGCTATTGACCTTAGCTTTCAAGGGTTTTGTAATCAATAATATAAGAAATGCAACTAAAACCATAGATTTTTTTTTTTTACGTACCAGTAGCTTAAACAAAACAGAGATGGAGGGAATGAGAAAATTGGGAAATGAAAGAGGTTTGGGATAAATTCATGAATTACAGATGAATAAGACAAAGATAATAACAGAATGGCTGAAGAATGACATTAAGACAAAGAATCTGAGAGAGACACATTAGAATATAGCTAAATAAAAAGAATAGCGCCCTACAGATGAATGAAAGGTTCACCTCAAGCAGAGAAACTGTTTGCAGTGGAACCGTTCTCTTTGAAGAAAAGTTATAAAAAACCAACAAGGTCAACTTCCCATCACATTCCAACAAGCCAGTTAACAAGCGATTAGAATATCTTGCATACATCGAGACATTTGTTCACACAGCCACCAAACCCGAAACGTTATTTTCACACCAGATGCATAACACAGTTACACAGAGAGAGCTGTCTAGTAGCTACATCCACTATCTGGGGTTCCCCCTAAAGACCACTCTACACACCAGGTCATCTCCCAACACAACACATGCACACATCTGCTCTCTTCCTGCCTCTCCACTCTGTACTTACAGTTAAGTCATGGACCAAGGCACAGCACAAGTCCACTCTAGCCCCTTTAACTTGGGAAAGAGAGCACTGTACATCACTGCTAGCAACATGATTACCAGTACTTTGGCTTTCTTAGAGCAATATCCCACACATTACAACATGAAGTACTGCATTTTGACTTAATTAAAAGAAGATTAGGCTTGGAATGGTTTTTGACAACCACTTACTAAAACAGCCAAACGTTGCCATGACCACTAAGGAACAGTAATTGTGTGTGGATTCCAAGGGTGCGTTTGTTTTTCAGCCTGATGTTTACTGGCACCTGTCAAAAACAACAGGCATGACATGTTTTCGTAAATGCATCAGTTATTCTGCACTCTGGCACTCTCAAACCTGAGTGCTCTGACCTCGGAGTAGATTTCCAGAGTGGATTTACGAATGCAGCATCTCAGTATGTCGTGTTGATGCTCTATGTGGGGTAAGTGATTTGAAGTGTACTTTTAGAAATAAAAAGGGACACAACCTTACCTGGAGTGTCTGAGAGTGCTAGGGTGCTGAAAGGGACCATAACAGTCAACAAAGACTCTCCTGTATCCAGTCCAAGGATGTCTTCAGATTGCTCTACTGGTGCAGCAGAGAAAAGACAACAAAACAGACGTAGACTAATGAACACTGCAGAGATACACAAAGCATGGCATGTTGTCCATCTGCGTCTGATAAGTAGAGATGATTGGGCATGGATAGTTCAAGGCAAAGACACAGTGTTTTCTTGGCCAGTTATTCAGTGAAGACATCCCATTAAATGGCTAGCTAGCTAAGGATTTTGAGCTCGCAGAGTTAATGAAAGCTTTCAGAAAGGGATTTCTGCTGAGCTTAGAGTTCAGATTGCTACTGATGAGGTCACAGAGGACAATTCACTCAGCAGGAAAAAATATGCACTTTTATGAACTTCTCCTGTCCTCCAAGAGTTGCTGAACTTTCTCTTCATTTCAGTAGCTCCTCAGTTCCTCAGTTCCTGCACCTTGGTTGGAGAGTGGAGGAGTAACAGAGTTCCCTTCCTAAGTCCATAGTACGACATATAGAATAGTGAATTATAGGATTTCTATGGGTATGTCACTGGAGATGATTGTAATGGAAAATGGAGGATCTGATTGCTAAAGGAAGAACAAAGGAAGAGGAGCTATGGGAATATCTGAGAGATACAGCGTATTCGGAAAGTATTCAGACACTTTGACTTTTTGTTACATGACAGTCTTACTCTAAAATTGATTCATTTTTTCCCCCTCATTAAACTACACATAATAGCCCACATAACATTTTTTTTATTGTATATACAGTAAAAAAAAACAGAAATAGCTTATTTACATCAATAAGTATTCAGAGCCTTTGCTATGAGACTCTAAAATTAATCTCAGGGGCATCCTGTTTCTATTGATCATCCTTGAGATGTTTCTACAACTTCATTGGAGTTTACCTGGGGACAATTCAATTGATTGGACATGATTTGGAAAGGCACACACCTGGAATGCCAATAGTCGATGAGGAAATAAAAAAGTGTGTGAACCTACAGTCAGAAGTTTACATACAACTTAGCCAAATACAGTTAAACTCAGTTTTTCACAACTCCTGACATTTAATCCTAGTAAAAATTCCCTGTCTTAGGTCAGTTAGGATCACCACTTTATTTTAAGAATGTGAAGTGTCAGAATAATAGTAGCGAGAATGATTTATTTGGGCTTATATTTCTTTCATCACATTCCCAGTGGGTCAGAAGTTTACATACACTCAATTAGTATTTGGTAGCATTGCGTTTAAATTGTTTAACTTGGGTCAAACTTTCGGGTAGCCTTCCACAAGCTTCCCACAATAAGGTGGGTGAATTTTGGCCCATTCCTCCTGACAGAGCTGGTGTAACTGAGGCAGGTTTGTAGGCCTCCTTACTCGAACACGCTTTTTCAGTTCTGCCCACATATTTTCTATAGGATTGAGGTCAGGGCTTTGTGATGGCCACTCCAATACCTTGACTTTGTTGTCCTTAAGTCATTTTGCCACAACTTTGGAAGTATGCTTGGGGTCATTGTCCATTTGGAAGACCCATTTGCGACCAAGCTTTAACTTCCTGACTGATGTCTTGAGATGTTGCTTCAATATATCCATATAATTTTCCTGCCTCATGATGCCATCTATTTTGTGAAGTGCACCAGTCCCTCCTGCGGCAAATCACCCCCACACCATGATGTTGCCACCCCCGTGCTTCAAGATTGGGATTTGTTCTTCGGCTTGCAAGCCCCCTCCCCCCTTTTCCTCCAAACATAACGATGGTCATAATGGCGAAACAGTTACATTTTTGTTTCATCAGACCAGAGGACATTTCTCCAAAAAGTATGATCTTTGTCCCCGTGTGCAGACGCAAACCGTAGTCTGGCTTTTATATGGCGGTTTTGGAGCAGTGGCTTCTTCCTTGCTGAGTGGGCTTTCAAGTTATGTCGATATAGGACTCGTTTTACTGTGGATATAGATACTTTCGTACCTGTTTCCTCCAGCATCTTCACACGGTCCTATGGTGTTGTTCTGGGATTGATTTGCACTTTTCGCACCAAAGTACATTCATCTCTAGGAGACAGAACGCGTCTCCTTCCTGAGTGGTATGACGGCTGTGAGGTCTGCAAAAACTATCAAGCCATTGACTTTAATAAATTTTTAGGCTGTAACATAACAAAATGTGGAAAAGGTTGAGGGGTCTGAATACTTTCCGAATGCACTGTATACTGTAGGAAGATTAATATAATATTAATATATGCCATTTTGCAGACACTTCAATCCAAAGTGACTTAGTCGTGCATGCATACATTTTAGGTATTGGTGGCCCCAGTGGGAATTGAACCCACAACCCTTGGCGTTGCAAGCAACAGTCTCTACTGACTGAGCCAGAGAGGACTGAAACACTATGAGTGATGGAGATGAGAAGGGTCTCACCAGCAGGTTGGGGGGTTGTTTCCCCAGGGGAGGAGACCTCCAGCAGGCCAGGTATCAGTTCCTCTGTGGGGGCCGTCTCCACCTCTGCTTCTGCAGCCACGTCTAATAGCGATAAGGTCAAAGTGAATGATACAGCTTTATCTGATTGGAAATACGATTACAGCAGGGGATATGTTAGAAATGAGGTCTACGGGTGTATTTTTAGCACCTATCTCTTCACCTATCTGAAAACACACGGTATTCCGTTGTGTGTGCAACACACACACACACACACACACACACACGTCCACACACACAAACAGCCTCACCATCAGCCTGTTCATCAACCAGGTCTTTGTTAATCAGTTGCTCTGCACTGAGATTGGAGAAGTCATCATCACCAAAAGGGTTCCAGACGGGCTGCGTGGGGGAACCCGTGGCAGGGCCAGGGGAATGGGCAAAGGCAGCAAAGTTGCCGTCTTGTGCTGGTTCACACACACTCTGCTGAAGGGACCGGGAGGAATTGGGTGGAGATGTACCGACAGATCTGGAAAAACACACAAATGCCGGAAGAGGTCAACTTGTTGTTACACACTGAAGCAGTGATGCCAAAACGTTGGTGGTTTACCCAATTCAATACTAGGAGTTGATATATAGAGTGTGCGACTCTATTTATTTTTATAGTTTACAGTTTATTCGTTGTTAGTCCGCACCTCTACACAAAACAATTTTCAGTGGGTGTGCGCCAGCTCATGCTTTTTATTACACATTGAAAACTAGGCATATTTAACTAAGGATGATATTTCTGGTGATGATGTCATGCATATCTTACATTAACTGGTTGAGGTCATCCTCTGCTGTGGCCTCTTGCAGTAGTAGGCTGAAGTCACTTCCAGGTAGCCCACCGACTGCATTCTGGGTAACGTTACTCGGGGTAAGCTCTGCTGTCTTTGGAGAGTGGTGCGGAGTCTTGGACAGAGGGACAGAGAAATAGAGAGGAAATATAAGAAAAAATATAATATAAACGATACAGATCTCACAGTCTAACTGAAGGGAGAAGAATTCAACAGGACGACAAATCCACAATAACACTCACTAATGATTCACTTTCAATGGCAAATACAAATACATACAACACTAAAGAAAATGAGGGAAACAAAGTAAAATGAAGTGAAAAACAGACAGGGGAAAAAAAGGCTATCACACAGAAATGAGGGTCATTCAAACATTCACAATGTTGCAGTTTTTTTCAAGTTACTGAGAGAACAACACTAACGAGCAAAACTGAAAGACAGCAAAATGATGAAGGCTGATGGCATTGGCATGACGATAGATGGCTGGGTGGAACAATGGATGGCCTGATGTCATTTTCAAGCAGGCTTTGAGTGTGTCTGACAGCTCAGGGAGCAGAAGCGGTGCAGGCTGCAGGTATGTTACCGTCTCAGTCTCAGCTGTGTTGTGACTGGTCTCGGCAGGAGTGGACTGGGTCTTGACAGGTGGATGCTGGGCCGCTTCTGTCTGAGCTACTGGTTGCTGGGCAACTGGTTGTTGAGGAACTGGTTGCTGCCGAGCTGTAGGCTGCTGTGCAGCTGAAGGATGGGCTGGAGTAGGCTGAGCAGATGGTTGCTGCTGGGTCTGGCTGGCCTGCTTACGACGTGCTGGGGCTTTGGGTGGGGCTGGGCTGGACGGAGCCTGGGCCTTCTGAGGGGAAATACTGGCCATCGGGGGAGGCAAGGCCTGTTGAGGGGTGCTCGGGGCCTCCGCCATGGTCTGCACAGATGGGACTCCTCCCACTGCTTCGATAGGCTGCTGCTGCAACTGTCCTGGCTACCACATAAAGACGTAGGACAGCACACAGTGTCAAAAAACCGAGACAACGAAAACAAAGCTGCTTCACACACAGACAACACAGTGTGCCACTAAGAACGCATGTGGCTGTTATCATGGGTTCACCTGCATAACACTTCACCTTTTCACACAGAATTATATACCGGTATACCGTAAAACTGTCTTACCTACCTAAAAACTAAGGACCAATTGTTGCAATAGGAGGAGACTGTAAAAAATGTAATCCCAGGAAAATATCATGGGGTGCAATTGTGTGGTAATGTTTTTTTCCATCCAATTTCCTCCCTAATGCACATTTCTTCTCTGTTTGGTCAAGAGTTTCCTGCACTTCAATGACCTACTTATCTAAGCTTGTTCCATGATGACAGTCTATACAAAGGTTGGCTGAACAATAACCCAACCCTGAGGCAGCAGCTTGTCACACAGATGGCACTTTACAGCTGGCATAAGTGGCTTTGTCACTAAGCAACAAAATCCTATGAAATAAATTAGCTATATTTCTTTGAAATAAATTTTACCAGACCCGTTAGAGGGTAAAGAGGAACATTTTCTTTAGAATTTTTTTGTTGTTGTTGCTAATAACCATAATTATATTAACCCACTTAAATGCTTTTTTAAAAACTTGCAGGGTTTTGTACTGTAATTGATTAGATTCATTAAACGCTTCCAGATGCTCAGAAGATACGTCATCCACCCCCACCTGGTGATGGCAGTTCTTTTTGCAGCAGAAACCTAGATCAGCACTCCTATTCTGAGACGCATGATACAAACAGCCCCTGGTCTCCCATCCAAGGATCGACCAGACACAACCCTGCTTAGCTTCAGAGAAGCCAGGAGTGGGATGCAGGGTAGTAATGGCTGTGGGTTTGGGTGTTAGCTGGCTGCCTGAGTTTACCTGCTTCTGCTGGGGTGTTGCCTCACTGGGAGGGTTATGTGATTGGCCGGTCGCTGGCTGAAGTGCCTTCTGTGCCTTCTGTGATTGGAGGGCTGCCGCTTGCTGGGCAAGGTTTAAGTTCACTCCTGCAAGGAATACAGAATATGGTTACTATACAAGCCATGAAACTAAGAAAATATATTGCATGCTATATACATCACTGGCAAGACCTCATTAGATGAAACTGTTGAGAGACATTCTAAGCATACCAGTCATTTGTTTCTAAAGAGAGCCATATAATGTTTGACTAAATATAACTAAGATCGAATTTTTGTAATAATTCAACCAAATTTGGCTGGTATGTTCTGAACAGTTTGCACCCAAAGAGGCATTTCTTTGAGTTACCGAGAAAAGAGGGAAAACAACTGTTTTAGGTCAGTGCAGGTCCAGCTCGATGTTAACTAGCTAGCTTATTTGGGTACATGCCCACTTAGGCATACATTTATTTATCATGGCTAGTGCCCACTGTCCGCCATCTTAATTTACTTCCATTTTCTCCAACTTAGCTATTGCCATTAGGGTAGAGAATCTACCTCAGTCACTTCTGTTTATCTCTTGAGTAACTACAGTGCCTTCAGAAAGTATTCACACACTTAGATTTTTTCCAAATGCTATTGTGTTACAGCCTGAGTTTAAAATGTATTAATTTACAAATATTTTTTCACTGACATACACAATAATGTCAGTGGAAATACATTATTTATTTATTTGTATTAATAAAAAAATGAAAAGCTGAAATGTCTTGAGTCAGTAAGTATTCAACCTCTTTGTTAAGGCAAGCCTAAATAAGTTCAGGAGTACAAAGTGTTATGTTTGGGACAAATCTAATACAACACATTACTGAGTACCACTCTCCATATTTTCAAGCATAGTAGTTGCAGTAAATAGGCAGAGTGAGGGTGGGTACATACCAAGAGGAAGGGCCCCCCCGGCAGGTAGGTTGGCCCTTTTGCGAGGGGTGAGGGCAGCCGGCTGGATGGGTAGGATTCCAGCGCTGGGCTGGGCATGGCCCGCTTTGGGCCTCTGTCGGGGCGTGATGGAGGTCTCAGTGGTGGGGATGGGGTCTGTCAGTCTGGGGGGAAAAAGGTGAGAGTTGGTGAGACTTGTAGATAACCTGTAGCCAGTGGGTTTGACGACGAGTATGAAGAGAGGGCCAACCAACGAGAGCGTACAGGTCGCAATGGTGGGTAGCGTATGGGGCTTTGGTGACAAAACGGATGGCACTGTGATAGACTGCATCCAGTTTGTTGAGTAGAGTGTTGGAGGCTATTTTATAGATGACATCCCCAAAGTCGAGGATCGGTAGGATGGTCAGTTTTACGAGGGTTTGGCAGCATGAGTGAAGGATGCTTTGTTGCGATGTAGGAAGCAAATTCTAGATTTAATTTTGGATTGGAGATGCTTAATGTGAGTCTGGAAGGAGAGTTTACAGTCTAACCAGAAACCTAGGTATTTGTAGTTGTCCACGTATTCTAAGTCAGAGCCGTCCAGAGTAGTGCTGCTGGAAGGGCGAGCAGGTGCGGGCAGTGATCGGTTGAATAGCATGCATTTAGTTTTACTTGCATTTAAGAGCAGTTGGAGGCCATGGAGGGAGAGTTGTATGGCATTGAAGCTCGTCTGGAGGTTAGTTAACACAGTGTCCAAAGAGAGGCCAGAAGTATACAGAATGGTGTCGTCTGCGTTTGAGGTGTACCGGAGAATCACCAGCAGCAAGGCTGTCAAGTCTGTGAATAATAATGTGGTGACTGACAGAGTCGAAACCTTTGGCCAGGTCGATGAATACGGCTGCACAGTAATGTCTCTTATCGATGGCAGTTATGATGTTGTTTAGAACCTTGAGCGTGGCTGAGATGCACCCATGACCAGCTCTGAAACCAGATTGCATAGCGGAGAAGGTACGGTGGGATTCGAAATGGTCGGTGATCTGTTTCTTAACTTGGCTTTCGAAGAGGATAGATATAGGTCTGTAGCAGTTTGGGTCTAGAGTGTCACCCCCTTTGAAGAGGGGGATGACCGCGGCAGCTATCCAATCTTTGGGAATCTCAGACGATACAAAAGAGAGGTTGAACAGGCTAGTACTAGGGGTTGCAACAATTTCGGCAGATCATTTTAGAAAGAGAGGGTCCAGATTGTCTAGCCCGGCTGATTTGTAGGGGTTCAGATTTTGCAGCTCTTTCAGAACATCAGCTATCTGGATTTGGTGGGATGCTGTAGAGGGTGCCAGGCAGTTGACCGGGGTAGGGGTAGCCAGGTGGAAAGCATGGCCAGCCGTAGAGAAATGCTTATTGAAATTCTCCATTATAGTGGATTTATCGGTGGTGACAGTGTTTCCTAGCCTCAGAGCAGTGGGCAGCTGGGACTTTACAGTGTCCAAAAACTTTTTGGAGTTAGTACTACAGGATGCAAATTTCTGTTTGAAAAAGCTACCCTTAGCTTTCCGAACTGCCTGTGTATATTTGTTCCTAACTTCCCTGAAAAGTTGCATATTACGAGGGCTATTCGATGCTAATGCAGAACGCCACAGGATGTTTTTGTGCTGGTCAAGGGCAGACAGGTCTGGAGTGAACCAAGGACTATATCTATTCCTAGTTCTAAATGTTTTGAATGCAGCATGCTTATTTAAGATGGTGAGGAAGGCACTTTTAAAGAATAGCCAGGCATCATCTACTGACGGGATGAGGTCAATGTCATTCCAGGATACCCCGGCCAGGTCAATTAGAAAGGCCTGCACGCAAAAGTGTTTTAGGGAGCATTTGACAGTGATGAGGGGTGGTCGTTTGGTCGCAGACCCATTACGGATGCAGGCAATGAGGCAGTGATCGCTGAGATCTTGATTGAAAACAGCAAAGGTGTATTTGGAGGGCGAGTTAGTTAGGATAACATCTATGAGGGTGCCCGTGTTTACGGATTTGGAGTTGTACCTGGTATGTGAGATTGAGGGCATCAAGCTTGGATTGTAGGATGGCCGGGGTGTTAAGCATGTCCCAGTTTAGGTCATCTAGTAGCACGAGCTCAGAAGATAGATGGGGGGGTAATCAATTCACATATGGTATCCAGGGCACAGCTGGGGGCAGAGGGAGGTCTATAGCAAGCGGCAACAGTGAGAGACTTGTTTCTGGAAAGGTGAATTTTTAGAAGTAGAAGCTCAACTTGTTTGGGTACAGACTTGGATAGTAATACAGAACTCTGCAGGTTATCTTTGCAGTAGATTGCAACACCACCCCCTTTGGAGGTTCTATCTTGGCTGAAAATGTTATAGTTAGTGATGGAGATTTCAAGGTTCTTGGTGGTTTTCCTAAGCCAGGATTCAGACACGACTAAGACATCCAGGTTGGCAGAGTGTGCTAAAGCAGTGAGTAAAACAAACTTAGAGAGTAGGCTTCTAATGTTAACATGCATGAAACCAAGGCTTTTACGGTTACATTAGTCAACAAATGAGAGCACCTGGGGAGTGGAGCTAGGCACTGCAGGACCTGGATTAACCTCTACATCACCAGAGGAACAGACGAGAAGTAGGATAAGGGTACGGCTAAATGCTATACGAACTGGCCATCTAGTACGTTCGTCACAGAGAGTAAAAGGATCAGGTTTCTGGGCACGATAGCATAGATTCAAGGCATAGTGTACAGATAAAGTTATTGTAGGATGTGAGTACATTGGAGGTAAACCTAGGCATCGAGAAATTATGAGAGAGATATAGTCTCTAGAGATGTTTAAACCAGGTGATGTCATTGCATATGTAAGAGGTGTGACAACATGGCTGACTGGGAACACGGCGATTCAGACAGTTAGCAGGCCGATGCTAACACAATAACAGTTAGTAGGCCGAGGCTAAACAAGCTAGCAGACCGGGGCAGGCAAGCTAGCAGTTAGTAGACCGGGAGACGTCTGTTTTTGCCTCTTTGTGCGGTGACGTCGATAGACCAGTCGTGGAGTTAGTAGGGTTCCAGGTATCTCTAGGTAGCTAGCAGGCCTAGCAGGTTAGCAGAATGGGCCTTCAGCGGGCATCGCACCTCAGGGGCCTGTTGGAATCCTCGGGCAGATTATCGGTATTCCAGTCATATAGGATCGGCGGGGATCCGCGCCCCGTACCGGCAGTAGAAGAGATCCGGATATTGTAGCCCAGGAGTGAGCCGGGGGATGGGTCTAGCATGGGCTAGCCCCAGGCTAGTTGGTGCTAGCTCCGGGACAGAAACGTTAGCCAGGAGTAGTCAACCCGGGCTGCGGTTAGCTAGCTGTGATGATCCAGATGAAAAGATTCAGAGTTTGTGGTAGGACTCCGGGGATATAGAGAGAAAAATAGGTCCGGTATGCTCTGGTTTGAAGCACATTGTACAAACTGGCAAGAGCTTTCCGAGCTAAAGGTTAGCTGATGACCGCTAGCAGTGGTTAGCTGATTGATAGCTGGTAGCTAGCTAGCTTCAGTTGAGTTATTCCAGTTCGGAGGTAAATAGAAATACTTTAGGGAAAGAAAAAAAAGGATCCACACCACATTGGGTGAGGCAGGTTGCAGGAGAGTATTTTGAAGTTGCGGTTTAGGAAAAATATTAAAAGTAATGCGAAGGAAAAGATATATACACATGGGACGAGACAAGACAAAGACGTCTGACTGCTACGCCATCTTGGAACAAGATGTCAATGGTATGAAATTACCTTATGAATGATGTTAAAAGCAGAACAGAGAACACACAACTAAAAAAACATGGATACTGGCCTCAATACTGCTGCGTATAATAACAACAACTACAAGATTACTCAGGCAGCCCCCTGTATAACAAACACCACAAACTTACCTGGCCTTACTCTGTGTCTGGCTCTGGTTCTTCTTCGCTGCAGCAGCCTCGCTGGCTTTGATTGGCTCAGGGAGTTGAGCAGGAATTGGAGAGTTCTATATGATTAGAGGTAAAAGTATTGTAAATTCCTATTTGGGAGGGAATGGATCCATATGACAAGCACATTCATTAGATTCAGGCATGGATTGAATAGAACATTGGTAGATCTGGCCCTGAGGCCAATCCCAGAGCAGAGAGAGAGAGAAACATACAGGAAACACTAGAGAGAGACACCCTACCACAGAGATTGACTGACCCACATAACACAGAGTGTACAAAACATTAAGGACACCTGTTCTTTCCATGACATAGACTGACCAGGTGAAATCAGGTGAAAGCTATAATCACTTGTTATGTCACTTGTTAAATCCACTTCAAAATCAGTGTATAGGAAGGGGAGGAGACAGGTTAAAGAATGATTTCTAAGCCTTGAGATAATTGAGATGTGCCATTCAGAAGGTGAATGGGCAAAACAAAAGTTTTAAGCGCCTTTGAGCGGGGTATGGTAGTAGGTGCCATGCGCACCGGTTTGAGTGCGTCAAGAACTGCAACACTGTTGGGTTTTTCACACTCAACAGTTTCCTGTGTCTCAAGAATGGTCCACCAATCAAAGGACACCCAGCCAACTTCACACAACTGTGGGAAACATTGGAGTCAACATGGGCCTGCATCCCTGTGGAATGTGTTTCACACCTTGTAGAGTCCATTCCCCAATGAACTGAGGCTGTTCTTAGGCCAAAAGGCAGTGCAACTCAATAATAGGAAGTGTAATGTTTTGTACACTCAGTGTAGACTTTCCGCAAAGCAGAGAAAGACTGACCTTAACATTCTGAACAGGGCAGTCCCGACGAGCGTGTTTAAAAGCAAAGTAGGACACCTGGTAGATGTCAGGTCTTTTGTCAGGGTCGGGCTCCAGCATGTACCCTGACAAACACCAACAGAATGAGAAGGAGAGGTGGAAATGAGAGAGAAAAAGTGAGACACCAATCAAACCACAACATAAGAGACAAAAGCAACACACTGACTATCCCACAATGGGTAGATTAAGCATGGTTAGATGAAGAGGTAACATGTTGTACAGAACTGATACTATATACACTAAGTGAACAAAAGTATGTGGACACCTGCTCATCGAACATCTCATTCCAAAATCATGGGCATTAATATGGAGATGGTCCCCTTTTGCTGCTATAACAGCCTCCACTCTTCTGGTTAAGGCTGTCCACTAGATGTTGGAACATTGCTGGGGGTACTTGCTTCCATTCAGCCACAATATCATTAGTGAGGTCGTGCACTAATGTTGAGCGATTAGGCCTGGCTCACAGTCGGCGTTCCAAATCATCCCAAAGGTGTTCAATGGGATTGAGGTCAGGGCTCTGTGTTGGCCAGTCAAGTTCTTCCACACCAATCTCAACAAAACATTTCTGTATAGACCTTGCTTTGTGCACGGGGGCATTGTCATGCTGAAACAGGAAAGGGCCTTCCCCAAACTGTTGCACCAAGTTAGAATCACACAATCGTCTAGAATAATTCAGAAATGTCTAGAAGGTCAAGACAGTCTTGAAGAGGGTAAGACGAAACCTATTCCCCCTCAGGAGACTGAAAAGATTTGGCATGGGTCCTCAGATCCTCAAAAGGCTCTACAGCTGCACCATCAAGAGCATGGTTGCATCACTTCCTGGTATGGCAACTGCTTGGCCTCCGATCTCAAGGCACTACAGAGGGTAGTGCGAACGGCCCAGAACATCACCGGGGCCAAGCTTCCTGCCATCCAGGACCTCTACACCAGGCGGTGTCAGAGGAAGGCCCTAAAAATTGTCAAAGAATCCAGGCACCCTAGTCAGAGACTGTTCTCTCTGCCACTGCACAGCAAGCGGTACCGGAGCGCCAAGTCTAGGTCCAAGAGGCATCTAAACAGCTTCTACCCCCAAGTAATGAGAATTCTTAACAAGACCGGTAAATAGTTAAATGGCTACCCAGACTATTTGCATTCCCCCCCCCCTCTCGTTTACACCGCTGCTACTCTCTGTTGTTATCATCTATGCATTGTCACTTTAAAACCACTTCCTACATTTACATATTACCTCAACTAACCGGTGCCCCCGCACATTGAATCTGTACCGATACGCCCCTGTATATAGTCTAGCCATTGTTATTTTACTGCTGCTCTTTAATTACTTCTTACTAGTATTTCTTATTCTTATCCGTTTTTTTTAAACTGCATTGCTGCATTGTTGGATAGGGCCACTGTAAGGTCTACACCAGTTGTATTCGGCGCATGTGACTAATACAATTTGATTTAATTTTATACTGTAGCATTAAGATTTCCCTTCACCAGAACTAAGGGGCCTAGCCCGAACCATGAAAAACAGCCCCAGACCATTATTCCTCCTCCACCAAAATGTACAGTTGGCACTACGCATTGGCGCAGGTAGCGTTCTCCTGGCATCGCCAAACCCAGATTAGTCCGTTGGACTGCCAGATGGTGGAGCATAACTCATCACTCCAGAGAATGCGTATCCACTGCCTTAATGGCGGCGAGCTTTACAACACTCCAGCCGACGCTCGGCATTGGGCATGGTGATCTTAGGCTTGTGTGCGGCTGCTCGGCCATGGAAACCCATTTCATGAGGCCCCTGACGAACAGCTTTGTGCTGATGTTACATTCAGAGACAGTTTGGAACTCGGTAGTGAGTGTTGCAATGGAGGACAGACGATTTTTAAACACGATTCGCTTCAGCAGTCCCGTTCTGTGAGCTTGTGTTGCCTAGCGCTTCAAGGCTGAGCCATTGTTGCTCTTAAACATTTCTAATTCACAATAACACAGCTTACAGCTCTTGCATGGAAAACATTTAACAAACTGACTTGTTGGATGGTGCCACGTTGAACGTCACTAAGCTCTTCAGTAAGGCCATTCTACTGCCAGTGTTTGTCTATGGAGATTGCATGGCTGTGTGCTCAATTTTATACCCGTTACCCGTCTGCAATTGGTGTGGCTAAAACAGAGGAATCCACAAATTTGAAGGGGTGTCCACATACTTAAATATAAATATAGTGTACTTCTAAAATATGTAATGGCACTGTAGAATCTACACTAATTTTCATAGCAGATACAGTGAGTGGTGGAACACTGACGGATGAGGCAGTGCAGGTCGTAGGAGTAGCGGGAATTGTCAGGAATGGTGAAACTGCCATCACAGATGGCCACCTGGCTCTCCCCAAAGGGTAGAGTGAAGTAGCACAGCTTATACAGCAAACAGCCCATTGCCTGGAGGGAGGGAGGGAACACACACACACACAAACAAAGCTCTTAACCTCTAGGCTACCTGCCTCAACACACACACACACTAATTAAGTTATATAACATTTAGAACAAACATCCAAATGCCTTGAGAAACAAGATGGGAAAGGCTTCTCCACACAAATATGTCTTTTCAAATGTCCTACTGTACCAACTACATTTTCATGGGCATTCTGTGACAAATTGCTGAAAAGTGTATTGTAAAAAAGCCCATACAAATAGGAAGCTGGCACTGATACCATGACTAAAGCATAGATCTAAAATACAACATCCACTCACCCATATGTCAGCTTTAGTAGTGATAATCTTGCTGTTGTAGAGGTTTACCATCTCAGGAGCACGATATGACAGAGTGGTATACCTGAGAGAGAACAGAACAAGGTCACAAACAGGAAGATGAACATCATAAGCTTTATCTAACGAACACTAATTTCGAAAAGGCTCGGCTCAGGTGGACTTTGAAAGGACTTTTCTATGGCTGTAAAATAAAATGTTTCAAAAAAAATGAAATGGCAGGAAATGGTACGCATATACAGTTGAAGTCGTAAGTTTACATACTCTTAGGTTGGAGTCATTAAAACTAGTTTTCAACCACTTCACAAATTTCTTGTTAACAAACTATAGTTTGGGAAGTCGGTAAGGACATAATTTTTCCCACAGTTGTTTACAGACAGATTATTTCACGTACAATACACTGTATCACAGTTGACTGTGCCTTTAAACAGCTTGGAGAATTCCAGAAAATTATGCCATGGCTTTAGAAGCTTCTGATAGGTTAATTGACATAATTTGAGTCAATTGGAGGTGTACCTGTGGATGTATTTCAAGGCCTACCTTCAAACTCAGTGCCTGGTTGCTTGACATCATCGGAAAATCAAAACAAATCAGCCAAGACCTAAGAAAAACAATTGTAGACCTCCACAACTCTGGTTAATCCTTGGGAGAGAATTCCAAATGCCTGAAGGTACCACGTTCATCTGTACAAACAATAGTAAGCAAGTATAAACACCATGGGACCACTCAGCCATCATACCGCTCAGGAGGGAGACTCGTTCTGTCTCCTAGAGATGAACGTACTTTGGTGGGAAAAGTGCAATTCAATCCAAGAACAACAGCAAAGGACCTTGTGAAGATGCTGGAGGAAACAGGTACAAAAGTATCTATATCCACAGTAAAACAAGTCCTATATCGACATAACCTGAAAGTTCGCTCAGCAAGGAAGAAGCCAATGCTCCAAAACCGCCATAAAAAAAGCCAGACTACAGTTTGCACATGGGGACAAACAACATACTTTTTGGAGAAATGTCCTTTGGTGTGATGAAACAAAAATAGAACTGCTTGACCATAATGATTGTTACAGATAGTTATCCTGTGTGTGTGTATCCTGTGTGTGTGTTTCTTTTCTCTCCTTCTCCCCTCACAGGTGAAAACCATCACTCCCCAATCAATCATCAATCAGAAGACACACCTCCTCCTATTTCCTACCCTATCACAGTTCCTTCCCCATGGTTTAAAAACCCCATCATTTGTTTGCTCTGGAGCAATCTCTAGCGCAATCTCTAGCTCAATCTCTCTGTAAATGCCATGTCTGTAGGTCTCTGTGTTTCACTCTTGCTTTGTGTCGTAACCTCTCTTTTGTTTAAGCACCTCCATAGCACTTTGTCATCACCTGTGAGTATTGTTTTTGGTTATGGTGTTTGTTTGTTTGCTGGTGGGAAAAGGGGGAAACCAAGACAAGTCGCCCATGGGCATACACTACCCGTAGGTGAACTTTGTTAAATACACTAGTTAGAACTGGGCGGACCACCCACTGTATTTTTGGTTAGTTAGTTAGCTGTTGTTAAAGTAGGCTAGTCTAGCTTAGGGGTGTTTTGGATGCTTATTGTTTCTTTCCTTGGGTCCAGCTCAGCCCCTTTCCCTGCTTCCCCCATTACTGTGTGTTTATAAATAAACCTAGAGTTTGACGGTAGATTTCTGTTGTCGTGGTTATTTCGTGCACACTTTTACTTTGTCACAATAATAATTTGCATGAGTTATGTTACGGGTCTCATTACCATCCCCCCTAGACTGTCGGGCCAAAAGGGATTTGTAACAATGATCATTGTTATGTTTGGAGGAAAAAGGGGGAGGCTTGCAAGCCGAAGAACACCATCCCAACCGTGAAGCACAGGGTTGGCAAGATCATATTGTGGGGGTGCTTTGCTGCAGGAGGGACTGGTGCACTTCACAAAATAGATGGCATCATGAGGTAGGAAAATTATGTGGATATATTGAAGCAACATCTCAAGACATCAATCAGGAAGTTGAAGCTTGGTCGCAAATGGGTCTTCCAAATGGGCAATGACCCCAAGCATACTTCCAAAGTTGTGGCAAAATGACTTAAGGACAACAAAGGCAAGGTATTGGAGTGGCCATCACAAAGCCCTGACCTCAATCCTATATATAATTTGTGGGCAGAACTGAAAAAGCATGTGCGAGCAAGGAGGCCTACAACCCTGACTCAGTTACACCAGCTCTGTCTGGAGGAATTCACCCAACTTATTGTGGGAAGCTTGTGGAAAGCTACCCGACACATTTGACCCAAATTAAATATTTAAAGGCAATGCTACCAAATACTAATTGAGTATATGTAAACTTCTGACCCACTGGGAATGCGATGAAAGAAATAAAAGCTGAAATAAATAATTCACTCTACTATTATTCTGACATTTCACATTATTAAAATAAAGTGGTGATCCTCACTGACCTAAGACAGGGAATCTTTACTAGGATTAAATGTCAGGAATTGTGAAAAACTGAGTTTAAATGTATTTGGCTAAGTTGTATGTAAACTTCTGACTGTCGGTTCACAAACTTTTTTATTTCCTCATCGACTACTGGCACTCCTTCGGTCTGTGGGTTCTGGAACTTATTGGTGGCGCTTCCGAAGTCACACAGCACGTAGTGACCCTTATCATGTAACAGGATGTTTTCCACCTGCAGAAACACAAAGGAGAAGAAGAGTCAAACAGAGCCAGAGAACTACAGAATGAGTCACGTAATGGTCACGCTATTTAAAAAATATATAATGTGAATTGGATAAAAAAATGTGTCTGCTGAATGGCATATATAAATACCGGTAACAGCTTGCCTATATAACAGCAAGACTAAGCCAATAAGAAGATGAGGAGAGAGGGACCAAGAGCAGAGAAGGGAGGTGGGAGAAAACACAGGAGAGGGTTCCTACAGATGTAGGATCTTAATTTGAGCCCGTTCGCTACAGCAGGAAAATAATCCTGCAGCAACAGTGAATTTTCATGTGAATTATAATTAATGGAATTTTTGGGGGGCGTTGATACATTTTTGTAAGGGAAAATCATGTCTGAAATATCAAAGTGGAAATTACAAACTTCAGAAGCTTTTTTAAACCTCAAATACACTATAAGTTTTACATTTCCCACATTGCAGGAAAGTTCTCCTGCAACTGGGTGATCAAATTAAAATCATACATCTGTCCTCCGCATACCTTAAGGTCCCTGTGGATGATGGGTGTCTTGCCCTGGTGCAGTCGAGACACGGCGTCACACGTATCACAGAAGATCTGCAGTACCTCTGCCTCGGTGAAGCCTGTCTGCAGACGCTGGTTCATCAGGTTCACCACCTGGCCTCCTGCAAAGATACACCACACAATTTCATTACTGAACACACACTGGGAATGGAGCTTACAGCCACACTCAGTCACACCTATCTTGCACTCAGACTCAGTCTCTTGATAATCTAAAATGACCACTTCACAATAGGGGCTCAGTGGTTGCACATGGTGTTATATAGCTGTGATGTGGAAGCTCACTAGGCTTGAGCAATATACCGTATACCAGGGTGTTTCAAAATACCAACAATATGATTTTAAACATTGCAGTGGGCTGCTGGGGTGCGTGCTGCGCCACTGCTTATAACTAACTATAAGTTAAGTAGAACTATAAAAAAATCTAAGATGTCTCAAATAAATGACATCCAGCTCAGGGGCTCCAGCTATGCATTTGGTTTGCTAACTTGCTAGCTAAGTGGCTAAGAGTGTAACGCTCATTCCTTCAAAGATAAATGTGAATCTGAACCATCACCCCTGATGTGACAAAACCGCAATTCGTCAAAGAGCAATTTTTGCCAGTCCTGTCTGGTCCAGCAACGGTGGGTTTGTGCCCATAGACGACGTTGTTGTCGGTGATGTCTGGGGAGGACCTGCCTTACAACAGGCCTACAAGCCGTCAGTCCAGCCTCTCTCAGCCCATTGCGGACAGTCTGAGCACTGATGGAGGGATTGTGCGTTCCTGGTGTAACTCGGGCAGTTGTTGTTGCCATCCTGTACGTGTCGCGCAGGTGTGATGTTCGGATGTATCGATCCTGTGCATGTGTTGTTACATGTGGTCTGCCACTGCGAAGACGATTAGCTGTCTGTCCTGTCTCCCTGTAGCGCTGTCTTAGCAGTCTCACAGTACAGACATTGAAATGTATTGCCCTGGCCACATCTGTAGTCCTCGTGCCTCCTTGCAGCATGCCTAAGGCACATTCACGCAGATGAGCAGGGACCCTGGGCATCTTTCTTTTGTTTTTTTTCCAGAGTCAGTAGAAAGGCCTCTTTAGTGTCCTAAGTTTTCATAAATGTGAAATGTTAATTACCACTAAGCTGTTAGTGTCTTAATGACCGTTCCACAGGTGCATGTTCATTAATTGTTTATTGTTTATTGAACAAGCATAGGAAACAGTTTTAAAACCCTTTACAATGAAGATCTGTGAAGTTATTTGAATTTTTATGAATTATCTTTGAAAAACAGGGTCCTGAAAAGGGGATGTTTCTTTTTTTGCTGAGTTAAAATATTTATTAGTTTTTTGTTTAAATAGCTCCCCTTGTGTGCACAATTGGTAAAATCGTACACCCCGGTATGGTACAGAAACAGTATGATGGTATGAAAATGGGATAAAGCTCACTGAAGAAAATGCAGTCTGAGTAGCAGGATCTACTGTACAGTATATCAAACATTGTATTATCAACATGTTGATGGATTTATAGAACCGTCTCTACAGTATGTATGGTCTTCAAGGTTGAGCCACAGAGATAAAATGAAATAAAAAATTGTCCAATACACAAAACTTAGAGCCAATTCATAACCTCACAACTTTTTAATAATTTCAGACATGTGTTGTCTTTCAATGAACACTTAAGTGTCCTCTTCATTGTGACAGTTCTCCCAAAGAGCGGAAAAGGTTAGGCTGCTCTATCATTCCATTATTAAGAGCAAATTATTCTGTGAACAAAAGAAAGAATGAAATATATGACCCCAGATTGGCCGTGCTTGACTAGCTGTTAGCGTGATACGTAAAGTTAGCCTTTGAGTGAAAGAGTGCTAGAAACCCCAATGTCACAATGAATAACAACACTCGCAAAAGAATGGCAACATTCACAGTTCAAAGGAAACACATATTTTTCTTAAAGGGGGTAGGTTTTTAGTTCACGCAGGCCTATTTTATACATTCTTAGAACCGCAAGTTTGAACATGCATTCACATCCTGGGAAAACAACCTGGTGCAGTACAGAAGTCAAATGAGTTGCAAAGATACAAAGACAGAAGTAAGAAATGTTTGATGTGAACAGTCCTGAAAAAAACAAGGCTTTGATTTAAAACAAGTATTTCCTAGAGATACTTAAACAATCACATTATCTACACCTTCACATTTTTTGTGGAAAAACTGAACGGTTAAACACAACATTTAAAGAAATTCACCACCCCAGCCGTAGGCCTATATGGAGGACAGAATATAGTTAGACAGAAAGCGCCCTCATGTGGACTACAAGTTGAGTCACAGTGGCCGACCTTATTTCTACCTTTCAGTCACTTTTGAGGAATGAACTACACTTGATTGAACACAGATCCTTCAGTAAGCACTCACCTTTACAGTAGTCCATGAGGATGAGCACTTCCCACACATCTCCTCCTCCACAAGTGGTGATACTAGAGTCCAGATAGCCAACAATGTTCTTATGGCCGACCAGGTCCTTCTGCGAGAGCACAAGGACAACCACATTACAATAAAAGACAGAGTGAACATTACCATGCCACTCAAATTCAAACTTTGTCTCCTGAGGATAATTTGGTTGGAAATCATCGTTGCTGATACATAACATGCTGCAGTTTGTAGAGCTGCCTGTATGCGTGTCATGTATGTTTTCATGTGAGCAAAGGAGAGAACTAGACATAATAGCTCCCTTTTCAAGCATGCCGTGGGGTAATCCCACAGCAACTCACCATAATCTGGATCTCTCGCTTGCACACCTGCAGGTCGTGCTCATTGTTGACATACATCCTCTTGAGGGCACAGCGGAGCCCCTGGCTGGTTCGTACCAGGAACACAATTGCAAACCCCCCTGTGATAAAGAGTGAATGAGACCAAATTAAATGTTCAGTGTTTGGAGGCAAGCAACCATTGGAAGTCTGAAGTAATAGAGAAAACTGAATATAAGAGATATTCCACGTCAGGAACAAATCACTTTCAAGTGTATTCAGGTATCAAGAACTGCTTGCATTTTGTATTTATATGGATGTGTGTGTATTTACTGTAATTTATGTAATTCAGGGCTCATCTGTAAAAGAGACCTTGGTCTCAGTATGACTGAGACCAAGGCTAGTATAGTAATTATTTACCTTTACTCAACTAGGGAAGTCAGTTAATTAAGAACACATTCTTATTTACAATGACAGCCTTGGAACAGTGCCTTGTTCAGGGGAAGGAGAAGAACAACAGCTCGGGGATTCGATCTAGCAACCTTTCGGTTACTGGCCCAACGCTCTAACCACTAGGCTACCTGCCGTCCAAATTACAGTAGTGGGATAAAAGGCTTTACTGGTGAGTCCTCATGAAACTAGAACAAAAAGACACCATGATAATGTTTTTGGGCTTGGAAACCCGATGATCTTTAAAAGGAGGCAAATAATTTGTAGGATTTTTATTTGACATTAAGCATGTTTAAATCCAACCTTTTTATGTGAGTAAAGTACATCAGATAAAAAAATGTCATGACAGGCCTAATGGAAACAGAACATTTTTCAGTAAACTTTCGAAATGTAGAGAGAACAAAATATGCTAGACAAGTTGGGATCTTTTTCTGTCAGTAAAATTAATTATGCGATAATTGTCAGTGAAAACACTAATGTGCAAATATTGATATAATAACCATCATAGCAAAGTAAACATGGAGTCATGCGATGACAGGAAAGCATGCAGTTTATTAAGCTATAGATGACAAATTATGGAGTTCACAGGGTGGTGAAAGTGCAAGGTGATGAGCTTGATACTCCTTTCCAATAAATATTGAGGTGTCTTATTCTGGTGACATGAAAACCGATGCTTGGCATATGACAAATAAAAATAAACTCGCTCCTTCGGCTATAAAATACTAATCTCATCATGTAAGCCAGGATGGGCAAAATGTGGCCCCCATTTTATAGACCTGCGGACCAATATGACCAAAATAAGACCGTATTCAGACCGCTTGAATTTTTCAACATTTTGTTACATTACAGCCTTATTATAAAATAGATTAAATAATTTTTCCCCCTAGTCAATCTACTACACACAATACCCAAAATTGACAAAAATTGACAAAGCAAAACAGGTTAACAAATTATCAAATTTATATAAAAAATATATAATTAAATCACATTTACATAAGTATTAAGACCCTTTACTCAGTACTTTGTTGAAGCACCTTAGACAGCGATTACAGCCTCGGGTATGACGCTACAAGATTGGCACACCTGTGTTTGGGGAGTTTCTCCCATCCTTCTCTGCAGATCCTCTCAAGCTCTGTCACATTGGATGGGGAGCATCGCTGCACAGCCAATTTCAGGTCTCTCCAGAGATGTTCGATTGGGTTCTGAAAAACATCCCCACAGCATGATGCTGCCACCACCATGCTTCACCGTAGGGATGGTGCCAGGTTTCCTCCAGACGTGGCGCTTGGCAATCAGGCCAAAGAGTTCCGTCTTGGTTTCATCAGACCAGAGAATCGTATTTCTCATGGTCAGAGTCCTTTAGGTGCCTTTTGGAAAACTTCAAGGGGACTGCCATATGTATTGTACTAAGGAGTGGCTTCTGTCTGGCCACTAACATAAAGGCCTGATTGGTGGAGTGCTGCAGAAATGGTTGTCCTTCTGGAAGGTTCTCCCATCTCCACCAAGGAACTCAAGAGCTGTCGGAGTGACCATCGGATTCTTGGTCACCTCCCTGACTAAAGACCTTCTCCTCCGATTGCTCAGTTTGGCCAGGAAGCCAGCTCTAGGAAGAGTCTTTGTGGTTCTAAACTTCTTCGATTTAAGAATGATGGATTCCACTGTGTTCTTGGGGACCTTCAATGATGCATCATTTTTTTGGTACCCTTTCCCAGACCTGTGCCTCGACACAATCCTGTCTCTGAGCTCTACGGACAATTCCTTCGACCTCATGGCTTGGTTTTTGCTTTGACATGAACTGTCAACTGTGGGGCCTTATATAGACAGGTGTGTGCCTTTCCAAATCATGTACAATCAATGTAATTTACCACAGGTGGACTCCAAAATCATGTTGCTCAGCTGCTGATGTGTCAGCAAGTCTCCAAAACGACTCTGTGATGGTCAGATCTGTGGCGACATTATTTGCATCCCTCATCACTCTCACATAGCGATAAACTTGTCTTAACTGGTCTACTCTGGATACAGGTGGTGTCCATTATAATAGACAAAAATGGGGCTTCCTGCATCTCTCCCTGAATGTCACACTTCACTCGCTCGGCTAAGACATAAATCACCCCATTTTGGATTTAAAGACTGAGATATTTAACGGATCCTGCGGGGCGTTCTAAAAGTTATTTCAGAACTGGGTCGTAAAATGACAGCAGTTCAATTATACTGAGAAAATTCCCACTATTGGCCTGCCCCAGCTTTCAACGGTGCCCTCTGAACGCCAATTACATGATGCAAGTGTGAGAGTTACATTAACTATGCGCTCCAACATCTGTCGCCAGAAATCTTCTGCGTTACCCCACGCCTCTCTCCATTTCTGCGTCAATAGTGCCATTGAGCTTCATTACTCATATACCAAACAGGCACCCATGTGAATTTGGGATGTCTCATGACATGCTAGTATGGATGTTAGATGGCGCCAATCTCTCACCCCATTCACCCACACATCAGAGAAGAAAAGGGCACTCCGATCTCCAAACAGGCAGAAAGGTTAACAATACGCACAATCTAGCTTGATCGAATAACATAGCCATGTACGTGGTAATTTGATTCCAGCCTTGGTTGTAGTGGTGTAATATGACTTGGAAAAACACTGCCTTTCGTCAACTCTTGGGAATGGGCCAGCAGGCTTACACGAGCCTAATGCAATAACATGCCGTTTAACTTTTCCACATTTGTTGCAGAATGTCCCATCAGTTGGATAGGTAAAAAGGCTGTCTGTCCCACTTCCACCTGTTTCCTCAGCCGCCACGATTCTAGCCTCGCCCTGCTCCTCTTCCTCCCCGCCCGGGGATAGCTTGTCCGACCTGGCTTGTGCTCAGGGTCGTATCCACCGATACCTGACAACCTGTATCCTCCTCTGTCAAAGTTGCTTCTTCTGGCACGATGGAACAGCTTGGCCTTGGCTCACTTGACCCGCTAAAAGCTGCTGCTGGTGACGATAAACCTACATCCTCTTCTGGTCCCGCTACATTGCTTGTGCTAGCAATGGCTGCACTTGAACTGCATTTGAAAAAGGAATCCAATTTAACACATTTTGATATCACCCTGGTGCGACCGCACCGGCTGCCCTGGCTGAAGCTACACCACTGGTCTGAATACTTATGCAAATAAGGTATGTCATGATGTGACTATCATTAATGTGATGACTGTTATTCATCGAATAATTACCCACTATGTTTAGTTGTTATTAGATTAAATTAATCGCATAACAATGAACTCATTAGGAAATTGGGGCACCACGGAAAAAGTTTGTTTAACAGGTTACAGTCTCCTGAATTATTTAACTAGACAAGTCAGTTAAGAACTAATTCTAATTTACAATGACGGCCTACCAAGAGGCAAAAGCTCTCCTGCGGGAACGGGGGCCTGGAATTAAAAATAAATATAAAATACAATACAAATCAAAAGTCACTAATTAATAATTTCCTCATATCAGTCTCCTTTTGAACATCGCAGACTTCGTGAATCTGCAGAAATCTGAGTCTCACTGATCATTCTATACCACACAAATTGATTTGATTATTAATTTACTAAGAAACTAAATGATAACATAGGATACACACACGGTATAGCTTATCGATTAGAAACTCAATGCGATGACAACAGGTCCCTAATGGACTAACACAATATGACACTTGTTACACAAGATGGAGAGTTAGAGAGAGAAAGCGAAAAAGAGAAGCAACACTTGGATACATTTGCAAACTACACTTACAGTAGCCCTAATACATTGCCCTGAAAGGCCACTCTTTTGGGGAAGAAGTAATGCATGTATTACGTGCATTATTTGCGTAAATTGAGAAGGGTTTGATTGGGCCTTATTTCAGATGGCCTTCTTCTTCTCTGATTGTCCACAAGAGGTCACAATGTCCTTCTTCTTAGTTGTCTGTTTACTTGCACTCCTTCTGGAAGAGTGGTCTCCTGAGGACAGCTAATCAGCCGTGTCGATGATCCAGAGTGGTGATGAAAGCAGTGCAGGCAACGATGATTTGAAGAGAATAACCGGTCCTACTAAAATTCATCTTCTTAGATACTGTACTTAGATACAGCTACTCAACCGTAGCATTGGATTGTTAGAGTTTCTTTTGTCTTCTTCAACCTCGTGTTGCGTTCTGTGGTAGTGACTATCCTAGACCTCGCTACAGCTGTGGTCATTTTAGTCTGATATGTTAATTTTTAACAGAACCCTTTATACCCTTGGGTAAAAAGGGGAGTTTCCGTCATGCTGACATGCTCTCTGGTTACGAGGTAATGTATGATAATTTACTATGATCTTGTTAGAGAACTAAAATCACAATCTTAATCGTCACAAACACATTCTCTTTATCCTTGATATTTTCTACACAACGTAAAGGATGTAAACCAGATTAGAGGACGGATAACGATTATTGGAGGACCAAAAAAAGCCGATACCGATAAATCGGCCGATTTTTCAAATGTATTTGTAATAATGACAATTACAACAATACTGAATGAAAACTTATTTTAACTTAATATAATACACCAATAACATCAATTTAGCCTCAAATAAATAATGAAACATGTTAAATTTGGTTTAAATAATGCAAAAACAAAATGTTGGAGAAGAAAGTAAGTGTAATATGTGCCATGTAAGAAAGCTAACGTTTAAGTTCCTTGCTCAGAACATGATTACGTATGAAAGCTGGTGGTTCCTTTTAACATGAGTCTTCAATATTCCCAGGTAAGAAGTTTTAGGTTGTAGTTATTATAGGAATTATAGGACTATTTCTCTCTATACCATTTGTATTTCATTAACCTCTCCTCGCTCCTCCCTGGGGTCGAACCAGGAACACAACGACAACAGCCACCCTTGAAGCAGCGTTACCCATGCAGAGCAAGGGGAACAACCACTCCAAGTCTCAGAGCGAGTAACGTTTGAAACGCTATTAGCGTGCACCCCGCTAACTAGCTAGCCATTTCACATCAGTTACACAAGTCTAATCTCGGGAGTCGATAGGCTTGAAGTCATAAACAGCGCAATGCTTGACGCACAACGAGGAGCTGCTGGCAAAACGCACGAAAGTGCTGTTTGAATGAATGTTTACACGCCTGCTGCTGCCTACCACCGATCAGTCAGACTGCTCTATGAAATCATAGACTTAGTTATAACATAATAACACACAGAAATACGAGCCTTGGGTCATTAATATGGTCAAATCCGGAAACTATCATCTCGAAAACAAGAAGTTTATTCTTTCAGTGAAATACGTAATCGTTCTGTATTTTATCTAAGGGGTGGCATCCATTAGTCTAAATATTCCTGTTACATTGCACAACCTTCAATGTTATGTCATAATTCTGTAACATTCTGACAAATTAGGCAGCCCAAACTGTTGCATACACACTGACTCTGCGTGCAATGAACGCAAGAGAAGTGACACAATTCCACCGGGTTAATATTAATATTGCCTGATATCCTGGATATATTTTAGCTAAATATGCAGGTTTAAAAAGATATACTTCTGTGTATTGATGTTAAGAAGGGCATTGATGTTCATGGTTAGGTACACATTGGAGCAACGATACGCACCGCATCAATTACATGCAATGCAGGACACGCTAGATAAACTAGTAATATCATCAACCATGTGTAGTTAACTAGTTTTTATGATTAATTGATTGTTTTTTATGAGATAATTTAAATGCTAGCTAGCAACTTACCTTGGCTTACTGCATTCGCGTAACAGGCAGTCTCCTCGTGGAGTGCAATGAGAGGCAGGTGGTTAGAGTGTTGGGCTAGTTAACTGTAAGGTTGCAAGACTGAATACCTCGAGCTGACAAGATGAAAATAAGAATGTGTTCTTAACTGACTTGCCTAGTTAAATAAAGATTAAATAAAAGGTGTAAAAAAAAATAAAATAATCCGCCAAATCGGTGTCCAAAAATACAGATTTCCGATTGTTATGAAAACTTGAAATCGGCCCTAATTAATCGGCCATTCCGATTAATCGGTCGACCTCTAAACCAGATGTACACAGTGTAAAAACTCTTCAAGTAATGTAATTGCAATGTTTTGTTATAATGCCTTTATGACAATTTTAATGACATCACAAAATAGACTAATTTCCATATTCCACCTATTATCATTCCCAACATTCGGATGTTGAAATACATTGTCCCAGTGTTCATTGTTTGATGTTGAAGTTTTGGGAGGCAAACTCTTCTGTAACAAAGAAACATTCCATTCACCCAAACTAGAAACCACAAGGAATCGCCTGCTGCCTACAATTTACAATCGGACGCGAGCCGTTATTACCCCCCACCTCACCCACAGAGGGGGCTCTATTGAAAGCTCTTCCCCTGCAACCTGATCCTTGGATCCTCACAGGAGAGTAATGAAAGGTATAGCTGTTCTTTATTATTAATACATTTTCGAATTTCTATAAATCTGTTTTCAGTTTGTCATTATGGGGTATTGTGTGTAGATTGATGAGGAAAATTATAATTGAATCAATTCAAGAATAAGGCTGTAACGTGACAAAATGTGGAAAAAGGAAGGGGTCTGAATACTTGTATATACAGTGGCTTGCGAAAGTGTTCACCCATGGCATTTTTCCTATTTTGTTACAACCTGGAATTAAAATGTATATTTTGGGGGGGATTTGTATCATTTGATTTACACAGAGTGCTTACCACTTTGAAGATGCAATATAGTTTTAATTGTTTAACAAACAACAAATAACAACAACAAAAATGAAAACTTGAGCATGCATAACTATTCGTGCGTGCATAACGCCCCCAAAAGGCAATACTTTTTGCAGCAATTACAGCTGCAAGTCTCTCGGGGTATGTCGCTATAAGCTTGGCACATGTAGCCACTGTGATTTTTGCCCATTCCTCAAGGCTAAACTGCTCCAGCTCCTTCAAGATGGATGGGTTCCGCTGGTGTACAGAAATCTTTAAGTCATACCACAGATTCTCAATTGGATTGAGGTCTGGGCTTTGACTAGGCCATTCCAAGACATTTAAATGTTTCCCCTTAAACCACTCAAGTGTTGTTTTAGCAGTATGCTTAGGGTCATTGTCCTGCTGGAAGGTGAACCTCCGTCCCAGTCTCAAATGTCTGGAAGGCTGAAACAGGTTTCCCTCAACAATTTCCCTATATTTAGTCATCTGACCAGAGTACCTTCTTCCATATGTTTGGGGAGTCTCCCACATGCCTTTTGGCGAACACCAAACGGGTTTGCTTATTTTTTTCTTTAAGCAATGGCTTTTTTCTGGCCTCTCTTCCGTAAAGCCCAGCTCTGTGGAGTGTTTGGCTTAAAGTGGTCCTATGGACAGATACTCCAATCTCCGCTGTGGAGCTTTGCAACTCCTTCGGGGTTATCTTTGGTCTCTTTGTTGCCTCTCTGATTAATTCCCTCCTTGCCTAGTCCGTGAGTTTTGGTGGGCGGCCCTCTCTTGGCAGGTTTGTTGTGGTGCCATATTCTTTCCATGATTTATAATGGATTTAATGGTGCTCCGTGGGATGTTCAAAGTTTTGGATCTTTTTTTATAACCCAACCCTGATCTGTACTTCACAACTTGGTGGTGCCCCTTGTTTAGTGGTGTTCCAGAGTCTGGGGCATTTTAGAACAGGTATATATATACTAAGATCCTGTGGAAAATCATGTGACACTTAAATTAAGTCCACCTGTGTGCAATCTAACTAATTATGTGACTTGAAGGTAATTGTTTGGACCAGATCTTATGTAGGGGCTTCATAGCAAAGAGATTGAATACATATGCCCGTACCACTTTTCCATTTTTTTTTTGTGCATTTTTTTATATAAAAAAAATTTCAGTTCACCAATTTGGACTATTTTGTGTATGTCCATTACATGAAATCTAAATAAAAATCAATTCAAATGGACTCAGTCGGGATCTCAACTTACTGTTGAGAGTTAGAATAATCGAATACACAATTTCCACATTTGGTTGTGCATTAGCAGTCACTCAATTAGGCCACGTCAGCTAAATGTTTTTAGATTGATAAGTTAGTCTAACGGCCAGCTATCTAAACTAGTAAGCATGGTCGAACTACAGACCGGGGTAGGGCCTATTTGATCATTGGTTATCATATTGAAAACTTAAAACATTTGCCTCCACCCTATGGCAAAATGTGTAGAATTGCAGGAAATTAGTTAGAAAATAGCTACATTCTCTCTACGCCCAATGGCAAAATGCACAGAAAAAGTACAAATGTTTTGCTCGCAAGCTGAGGTGTATGGATGTGGGTATGTACACCCAGGAGCCACTGCAGCCCCGCATGATGAGTTCCGTTACACATCCCTGATTTAGGCTATATGTGCGCACTAGCCAACATTGCACAAATAGCAGAGTGGGCACACTCGCTTGTTAACACAACTTGGCGCCAGAGGAGATGGCCGCCATTTTACTGTCTCATAACCAATTGTGCTATTATGTGGGTATTTTCGCGATATTTGTAAATTATTTTGTACATAATGTTTCTGCAACCGTATCTTATGGAAGAAAAGAGCTTCTGGATATCAGGACAGCGATCACTCACCTCAGATTAGACAAAGATTTCTTCAACAACAAAAACAACAACAAGCAGGACTCACACGATATTCTCCAAACACCCCACAGGGCAGACATAGCAATTATTCACAAAAGGAAGCGACGCAGAGGACAAATACGGATGCCTCGTCCGGACCCGCAGAAGCCAACTAGGAAAGCTGCCGTTACCATCAATATTACTCGCCAACGTGAAATCATTGGACAATAGTCTAGAAGAGGTACCATCACGAATATCAACGGGAGATAAACTGTAATATCCTATGCTTCACGGAATCGTGGCTGAATGACGACATGGATATTCAGCTAGCGGGATACACGCTGCACCGGCAGGATAGAACAGCACACTCCGGTAAAATGAAGGGGGGGCGGTCTGTGCATACTTGTAAACAACAGCTGGTGCACGAAATCTAAGGAAGTCTCTAGATTTTGCTCGCCTGAAAAAGAGTATATTGTGATAAACTGCAGGCCACACCACTTGCCTAGAGAGTTCTCAGCTATACTTTTCGTGGCTGTTTATTTACCACCACAGACAGATGCTGGCACTAAGACCGCACTCAGTCAGCTGTATAAGGAAATAAGCAAACAGGAAACCACTCACCCAGAGGTGGCGCTCCTAGTGGCCGGAGACTTTAATGGAGGGAAACTTAAATCAGTTCTACCAAATCTCTATCAACATGTTAAATGTGCAACCAGAGGGGGGAAAAATTCTAGATCACCTGTACTCCACACACAGAGACGCGTACAAAGCTCTCCCTCGCCCTCCATTTGGTAAATCTGACCACAACTCTATCCTCCTGATTCCTGCTTACAAGCAGAAATAAAAGCAGGAAGCACCAGTGACTCGGTCTATAAAAAAATGGTCAGATGAAGCAGATGCTAAACTACAGGACTGCTTTGCTATCAGACTGGAACATGTTCCGGGATTCTTCAGATGACATTGAGGAATACACCACATCAGTCACTGGCATTATCAATAAGTGCATTGAGGACGTCATCCCCACAGTAACTGTACGTACATACCCCAACCAGAAGCCATGGATTACAGACAACATTCGCACTGAGCTAAAGGGTAGAGCTGCCGCTTTCAAGGTGTGGGACTCTAACCAGGAAGCTTACAAGAAATCCCGCTATGCCCTGCGACGAACCACCAAACAGGCAAAGCGTCAATACAGGGCTAAGATTGAATCAGCTCCGACGCTCGACGGGGCTTGCAAACTATTACAGACTACAAAGGGAAGCACAGCCGCGAGCTGCCCAGTGACAGGAGCCTACCAGACGAGCTAAATCACTTCTATGCTCGCTTTGAGGCAAACAACAAGGAGGCATGCATGAGAGCATCAGCTGTTCCAGACGACTGTGTGATCACGCTCTCTGTAGCCGACGTGAGGAAGACCTTTCAACAGGTCAAAATTTACAAGGCTGCGGGGCCAGACGGATTACCAGGACGTGTGCTCCGGGCATGTGCTGACCAACTGGCAGGTGTCTTCACTGACATTTTCAACATGTCCCTGATTGAGTCTGTAATACTAACATGCTTCAAGCAGACCACTATAGTCCCTGTGCCCAACAACACAAAGGAAACCTGCCTAAATGACTACAGACCCGTAGCACTCACGTCCGTAGCCATGAAGTGCTTTGAAAGGCTGGTAATGGCGCACATCAACACCATTATCCCAGAAACCCTAGACCCACTCCAATTTGCATTCCATCCAAACAGATCCACAGATGATGCAATCTCTATTGCACTCCACACTGCTCTTTCCCACCTGGACAAAAGGAACACTTATGTGAGAATGCTGTTCATTGACTACAGCTCAGCGTTCAACACCATAGTACCGTCAAAGCTCATCACCAAACTAAGGAACCTGGGACTAAACACCTCCCTCTGCAACTGGATCCTGGACTTCCTGACAGGCCACCCCCAGGTAGTGAGGGTAGGTAGCAACACATCTGCCACACTGATCCTCAACACAGGAGCTCCCCAGGGGTGCGTGCTCAGTCCCCTCCTGTACTCCCCGTTCACCCACGACTGCATGGCCAGGCACGACTCCAACACCATCATTAAGTTTGCTGACGACACAACAGTGGTAGGCCTGATCACCGACAACGACAAGACAGCCTATAGGGAGGAGGTCAGAGACCTGGCCGAGTGGTCCCAGAATAACAACCTATCCCTCAACGTAACCATGACTAAGGAGATGATTGTGGACTACAGGAAAAGGAGCACCGAGCATGTCCCCATTCTCATCGACGGGGCTGTAGTGGAGCAGGTTGAGAGCTTCAAATTCCTTGGTGTCCACATCATCAACAAACTAGATTGGTCCAAACACACCAAGACAGTCGTGAAGAGGGCACGAAAAAGCCTATTCCCCCTCAGGAAACTAAAATGATTTGGCATGGGTCCTGAGATCCTCAAAAGGTTCTACAGCTGCATCATCGAGAGCATCCTGACCGGATGTATCACTGCCTGGTACGGAAATTGCTCGGCCCCCGACCGCAAGGCCCTTCAGAGGGTAGTGCGTACGGCCCAGTATATCACTGGGGCAAAGCTGCCTGCCATCCAGGACCTCTACACCAGGCGGTGTCAGAGGAAGGCCCTAAAAATTGTCAAAGACCCCAGCCACCCCAGTCATAGACTTTTCTCTCTACTACCGCATGGCAAGCGGTACCGGAGTGCCAAGTCTCGGACAAAAAGGCTTCTAAACAGTTTTTACCCCCAAACCATAAGACTCCTGAACAGGTAACCAAATGGTTTCCCGGACTATTTGCATTGTGTGCCCCTCCCAACCCCTCTTTTACGCTGCTGCTACTCTCTGTTCATCATATATGCATAGTCACTTTAACTATACATTCATGTACATACTAGAGGTCGACTGATTATGATTTTTCAAAGCTGATACTGATTATTGGAGGACCAAAAAAGCAGATACTGATTTTTTACATGTATTTGTAATAATGACAATTACAACAATACTGAATGAACACTTATTTTAACTTAATATAATACATCAACAAAAATCTATTTAGCATAAATAAATAATTAAACATGTTCAATTTGGTTTAAATAATGCAAAAACAAAGTGTTGGAGAAGTAAAAATGCAATATGTGCCATGTAAAAAAGCTAACGTTTGAGTTCCTTGCTCAGAACATGAGAACATATGAAAGTTGGTCGTTCCTTTTAACATGAGACTTCAATATTCCAAGGTAAGAGGTTTTAGGTTGTAGTTAATATAGTATTTATAGGACTATTTCTCTCTATACCATTTGTATTTCATATACCTTTGACTATTGGATGTTCTTATAGGTACTATAGTATTGCCAGTGTAACAGTATACCTTCCGTCCCTCTCCTTGCCCCTACCTGGGCTCGAACCAGGAACACATCGACAACAGCCACACTCGAAGCAGCGTTACCCATCGCTCCACAAAAGCCACAGCCCTTGCAGAACAAGGGAAATAACTCATCTAAGTCTCAGACCGAGTGATGTTTGAAACGCTATTAGCGCACACCCAGCTAACTAGCTAGCCATTTCACATTGGTTACACCAGCCATTTGGCTGATAGGCTTGAAGTCATAAACAGCGCTGTGCTTGCGAAAAGCTGCTGGAAAAACGCACTAAAGTGCTGTTTGAATGAATGCTTACGAGCCTGCTGGTGCCTACCATCGCTCAGTCAGACTGCTCTATCACATCATAGACTTAATTATAACATAATAACACACAGAAATACGAGCCTTAAGGTCATTAATATGGTTGAATCCGGAAACTATAATGTCGAAAACAAAACGTTTATTATTTCAGAGAAATACGGAACCGTTCGGTATTTCATCTAACGGGTGGCATCCCGAAGTCTAAATATCCTTGTTACATTGCACAACCTTCAATGTTATGTCATAATTTCGTAACATTCTGGCAAATTAGTTTGCAATGAGCCAGGCTGCCCAAACTGTTGCATATACCCTGACTCTGTGTGCAATGAACGCAAGAGAAATGACACAATTTCACCTGGTTAATATTGCCTGCTAACCTGGATTTCTTTTAGCTAAATATGCAGGCTTAAAAATATATACTTCTGTGTATTGATTTTAAGAAAGGCATTGGTGTTTATGGTCAGGTACAGTCGTCCAACGATTGTGCTTTGTTCGCAAATCTGCTGTTGTTAAATCAATCCCCAGCGTTGCATCGATTATATCCAACGCAGGACACGCTAGATAAACGAGTAATATCATCAACCATGTGTAGTTAACTAGTGATTATGATTAATTGATTGTTTTTTATAAGATAAGTTTAATGCTAGCTAGCAACTTACCTTGGCTTCTACTGCATTCACGTAACAGGCGTAACAGGCAGTCTCCTCGTGGAGTGCAATGAGAGGCAGGTGGTTAGAATGTTGGACTAGTTAACTGTAAGGTTGCAAGATTGAATCCCCCGAGCTGACAAGGTGAAAATCTGTCGTTCTGCCCCTGAACAAGGCAGTTAACCCACCGTTCCTAGGCTGTCATTGAAAATGAGAATGTGTTCTTAACTGACTTGCCTAGTTAAATCAAGGTATATATTTTTTTTTATATGTAAAAAAAAAAAAAAATCTGCTAAATCGGCGCCCAAAAATACAGATTTCCGATTCTATGAAAACTTGAAATCGGCCCTAATTAATCTGCCATTCTGATTAATCGGTCAACTAGTACATACTACCTAAATTGGCCCGACTTACCAGTGCTCTCGCACATTGGTTAATCGGGTTATCTGCATTGTGTCCCACCACCCGCCAACCCCTCTTTTTACACTTCTGCTACTCTCTGTTTATCATATATGCATAGTCACTTTAACGATACCAACATGTACATACTACCTCAAAAAGCCTGACTAACAGGTGTCTGTATATAGCCCTGCTACTCTTTTTTCAAATGCCTTTTTACTGTTGTTTTATTTCTTTACTTACCTACACACACACATACCTTTTTTTTCTTTTTTTGCACCATTGGTTAGAGCCTGCAAGTAAGCATTTCACTGTGAGGTTGTAATCGGCGCATGTGTTGTATTAGGAGCACGTGACAAATAAACTTTGATTTGATGTATTTATGAGAAAACCCATCAGTCGATTTGAAAATGTGATGGAAACCCATTTAACTTGTATCTTTTATTCGGTACATGGGAATTTAACGGCAAAAGGTAGTTTTGTGCACTACACAGAATGTACAAAACATTAAGGACACCTGCTCTTTCCAGGTGAATGAGAGTCCAGCTTTGATCCCTTATTTGTCACGCCCTGACCTTAGAGATCCTTTTTATGTCTCTATTTTGGTTTGGTCAGGGCGTGAGTTGGGGTGGGCATTCTATGTTTTCTATTTCTGTGTGTTTGGCAGGGTGTGGTTCTCAATCAGAGGCAGCTGTCTATCGTTGTCTCTGATTGAGAACCATACTTAGGTAGCCTTTTCCCACCTGTGTTTTGTGGGTAGTTGTTTTGTTTTTGTGTCTGCACCAGACAGAACTGTTTCGTTCATTCTCTTTGTTATTCAGGGTTCAGTTCTATTAATAAATCATGAACACTTACCACGTTGCGCTTTGGTCACTTCTTCATGCAACGATGACTGTAACATTATTGATGTAATTTGTTAAATCCACTTCAAAATCAGTGTAGATGAAGGGGAGGAGACAGGTTAAAAAATGATTTTTAAGTCTTGAGAAAATTCAGACATGGATTGTGTATGTGTGCCATTCAGAGGGTGAATGAGCAAGACAAAAGATTGAAGTGCCTTTGAACGGGATATTGTAGCATGTGCCTGGTGCACCGGTTTGTGTCGAGAAGTGCAACGCTGCTGGGTTTTCACGCTCAACAGTTTCCCGTGTGTATCAATAATGGTCCACCACCCAAAGGACATCCAGTAAGCTTCACAAAGCTATGGGAAGCATCCCTGTGGAACGCTTCGACACCTTGTAGAGTCCATGCCCCAAAGAAATTAGTGCAAAAGGGAGGGCGGGGTGAAACTCAATATTAGGAAGGTGTCCTTAATGTTTTGTACACTTAGTGTACATCACCACGCACATGTCTGTTGGGAAAATGTGCATTGTTTTATGTGGATTTTTGAATATTTGCATGAAAATCTGGAAACGTAGCTATTGTGATGTCGCCAGATTGACTTTACATGTCGTAAACATTGCCATCACTCCAAAGTAAATTTGATGACATCATAATGATGGCAAAGTTGTTTCCTACTAATTATTTGCCAACTCCTATATCATTGTATTTACAGACCAATGTAGTTTAATTTTGACAAAAGTTATTAGCCCCCATTCAGAATGACTGAGCAGCAATATGGCAGAGGCATTTTGAGAACTTTCACAACAATGGCATGACGCAACCGAAGTGCAATCAATGAAAAGTAGGCTAGAGTTAGTACTGTAACATCTTATCAAATGTGCATCCACTGTCCCACAGCCCAGACAGTCAATTTATAAACTTAATCTCCCCTGGAAAAAAGCATCTAGACAATATTTCCTCATGCTACTAGGCTAGCATTTGGTTTGCAGCAGGTTGGGTTTGTCTAAACCTTGTAATTTGCTTCAATAATCCATAGAATTTGTTTTTAAGCACTCAAAATGTTTTAGTTTGAACATTCTGATTTTTCCTTTTGTGGCCATGATTTCAGTTTAGAATGTTGTATCTTGCATTCCGCCATTGAAATTAATGGGGATAGAAGAGTGGAAGATTGAATAACTACTCTTATAATGGTGATTTTTACTGCTGCTCTAAATGTATTTATTACTTTTATTTCTTAATTAACATGTATTTTTCTTGATACTGCAATGATGGTTAACGGCTTGTAAGTAAGCATTTCACTGTAAAAGTCCATACCTATTGTATTCGACACATGTAACAAATAACATTTTATTTAATTCCAGTCTCATTATGAAACTACAGTTGAAGTCGGAAGTTTACATACACTTAGGTTGGAGTCATTAAAACAAGTTTTTCAACCACTCCACAAATTTCTTGTTAACAAACTAGAGTTTTGACAAGTCGGTTAGGACATCTACTTTGTGCATGACACAAGTCAATTTTCCAACAATTGTTTACAGACAGATAATTTCACTTATAATTCACTGTATCACAACTCCAGTGGGTTAGAAGGTTAAATACACTAAGTTGACTGTGCCTTTAAACAGTTTGGAACATTCCAGAAAATTATGTCATGGCTTTAGAAGCTTCTGATAGGCTAATTGACATCATTAGAGTCAATTGGAGGTGTACCTGTGGATGGTGTACCAATTGGAGGTGTACCTGCGTTCTGTCTCCTAGAGATGAACGTACTTTGGTGATAGAAGTTAAAATCAATCCCAGAACAACAGCAAAGGACCTTGTGAAGATGCTGGAGGAAACGGGTACAAATAAATCTATATCCACAGTAAAATGAGTCCTATATTGACATAACCTGAAAGGCCCGCTCAGCAAGGAAGAAGCCGCTGCTCCAAAAGTGCCATAAAAAAGCCAGACAACGGTTTGCAACTGCACATGGGAACAAAAATTGAACTTTTTGGTGAAATATCCTCTGGTCTGATGAAACAAAAATAGGACTGTTTGGCCATAATGACCATTGTTATGTTTGGAGGAAAAAGGGGAAGGCTTGCAAGCCAAAGAACAAAATCCCAACAGTGAAGCACGGGGGTGGCAGCATCATGTCGTGGGGGTGCTTTGCTGCAGGAGGGACTGGTGCACTTCACAAAATAGATAGCATCATTAGGGGGGGAAATTATGTGAAGATATTGAAGCAACACCTCAAGACATCAGTCAGGAAGTTAAAGCTTGGTCGCAAATGCGTCTTCCAAATGGACAATGACCCCAAGCATACTTCCAAAGTTGTGGCAAAATGGCTTAAGGACAACAAAGTCAAGGTATTGGAGTGGCCCTCACAAAGCCCTGACCTCAATCCCATAAACAATTTGTGGGCAGAACTGAAAAAGCATGTGCGAGCAAGGAGACCTACAAACCTGACTCAGTTACACCAGCTCTGTCAGGAGGAATGGGCCAAAATTCACCCAAATTATTGTGGGAAGCTTGTGGAAGGCTCCCCGAAACATTTGACCCAAGTTAAACAATTTAAAGGCAATGCTACCAAATACTAATTGAGTGTATGTAAACTTCTGACCCACTGGGAATGTGATGAAAGAAATAAAATCTTAAATAAATTATTCTCTCTACTATTATTCTGACATTTCACATTCTTAAAATAAAGTGGTGATCCTAACTGACCTAAAACAGGGAATCTTTTCCTGTATTAAATGTCAGGAATTGTGAAATACTGAGTTTAAATGTATTTGGCTAAGGTGTATGTAAACTTCTGACTTCAACTGTATATGACTAGAAGACAAGACAAGATATTGAAGTAAAGAAATAAAATTGGCCTAACCATTCCATACACCCCAATCCATAATCCATAAGAGCATTATTTGTCATCTTCTGCCAACTGTCTTTGTGGCATCATGTTAAATTAGTAATCTTCATTGCAACTGTAGGCTGTGAAATTTACAGTATATCTAGCTTAACTATCTTAGCATGGAATTTACAGTAAGTCAATGTTGATTGCCTACATGTTATACCATAATGGTGTTGAATTTCAATGTGTTTAAACTGCAGTGTACTGTGTAGATCTATACAATATTGCAGTGGGAGTTGCTGAGCTAAAACTGAGGCAGGGATAGGCTAGACTGTCTCCATTCACCATGTTTCAGACTCAGTGTACACTGCAAAGCGGCACTCTAAAAGGATGGACAGAATAGGCAGAAATCATGAGATGCAATTTGACTTACTCGTCAACAAAAGCATTGGATGTGAGAAAGTGATAGAAACATTGTCATCATGAACTGAGGTTGTTAGAGCAAAGTTGCAGTCTTTAAGAAAGTTGTGCAAAGTAAATTAATTTTACAAGATGTCAGGGCTACATCATTACCATATCAGTGAACACAATCCACACAAATGACTCTACTGTGCAGGATAATGCAGACACTGCACCTTTCACTCAGGTGTATGATACAAAATGGTAGTGTTATGTGATAACTGGGGTCAGGCATTAATGTCACATCACTTCCTCACATCAAGGCATTATGGTCCTGTGTGGCTCAGTTGGTATAGCATGGCGCTTGCGGAGGACAAGTAAGAAAATGTAGGCACTCACTACTGTATGTCGCTCTGGATAAGAGTGTCTGCTAAATTACTCAAATGTAAATGTACAATTATCTTCAGATTCTTTGGATTTCACTACCAAGTACATGAGTGATATCAAACAATCAGCAACTTGATCTGCATGGTATTGGGTTGTCAAAATTACAAAAATGCCAGGATTAATGTGCCCAATTGGCTTTTGTTTAATAGTAAAAATTCTTTGACACCCCAAACATCTCTCTCTGTGCTCTTCAGTACCTGAAAATTAGCTATCATTCCTAGTGAGCCTCTTCTCGTGTCCATGGTCACTAATTTTAATAATTCATAGAACACCGAAAACAGCCGGTTCTGAGTCCATTTAAGTGCCTAATACGTAAGGGGATTTCCTGACAATTAATTTACCAAATGCAGATGCTGCTCCAACAATGACAGAGCTGTCAGTCATTTGACTGATATGACATAAGTCACATCTTGCAGCAGCCACACACTTGATCCTCAAAACTGATGCCATGAAAGCCACACTACAAACAATATGGCACGATGGCTTATCCATCTACAGTGAAATAGTCATTGGTTGGGTGTGTCAGATGTAGGGGTGTCAGGAATAGGAGTACATCATGTGAAAAGTTGACACAACAGTATGTCTTTACCAATGGCATACAGTAGTCATATCACACTGAAACCTCGGCTTGCCTCTGGCTTGAGCATAAATGAATTCCATCATTCCATATTTCATGCAGCAGCTACCTGATTGGTAATGACTGATTGATGTTGACCATTGTTGCAGTTTGCTGTCTGACTGAAATGTCACATGACCATGTTCTCAGTCAACATGAACATCAAAACATTGTTTCCAAAAGACAAGCATCAATTCCTACATCTCACCTTCGGCCACTGTTTCTTCAATAGTGACTTGGTGCCGCCCAATTGTACATGAACGTCCAATTAAATTGCCACCTGCATGGCTGGATCCACTGCTACCCCCTCCAGAAGCAGGTCCAGAACTGACCAACTCCCGACGAGATGAATCAAAAAACTTCCTCATTATAGTTTTGTCAAGTCTCGATGATCAGGAAAAATTATCCTCACTTCGATACAGACTGTTCAAATGTCCTTGTTTACAGTTGTGCCAGTTTCACAAATGTATGTATTGTGCCAGTTTCACAAATCTTGTATTTCTGGACAAGGCCGAAGGTCTGTCTGACACAGCCAGTCTTGTTGTTTGCAGATGCCAAAACAGCTGTGATTTCTTCACCAGCACTGGCAGCAGTTAGCTATCTCATCATTGACTAAGTAGCTAGCAATCTCGGAATGACCCGTCTACTATTTGCTTGACAAACTAGATACAGAGACAAGATAGCAGACTATAATAATTTCGCTAAACCTTGTGCAGTATTATATTTGCTATCGTCTCGGAGGACATTTCTCCATCAATACAGCTGTTCAGGAGGTTGTGGGTCCCTCCAACTCCGCGGCTAGTTTATGACATTTCATGTAGCTAAGGTTATCCAGGTTATCCTCTAAAAATGATGTCCGTTGCAATATATCCCCGGTGCAACGTGCAAATGTTACACGATCCTTCCATATTCAATGTCTTTCGGCAAATATGATTATTTCCAAGCCTACTACAACACATCATCTAGCTAGCTACAATTAGCTAACGGCCAGCAGGCTGCACACGAACCGCTAGCTAGCTATTTCGCAACAGGAAATGGATATCAAACTGACAGGAAATGGTCATTCCGATACTGAGTATACCGATTGGAGCTAGATACTTTCGATCTCAATTTGGTTTGATAGCTCCGTTAGAAAATATAGATAAATAATAGCCAGCTAGTTAGTAGTTCATGTTATGTATGCAAGCTAGGCTAATACAAGCTTCGGCTACTACGACAACATCAACATAGCAGCAGCTGCCTGCTAAGGCTTACAGCAGTGGAGTCATGATATCTGTATTTCTACGATTGGGGGGACACTGGTGGGGAGCATCTATAGCTAGGTTTCTATCCAATTTGCGACAGATTTGAATGCGAATACTCTCAAATGCATAAAAAAATATGCAAATTTTCCCACCAGAGATATGTTTATATCAAACTGGCTTTTTATAGATGCAGTGCGGGATGACGTAGTGCACATAACACTTTTACCGTTACATTCCCATGTAGGCTACCGAATGAAAAATACAGGTTAAATGGGTTTCCATCGCATGTTCAATTCTACTGATGGTTTTGTCATAAAATTGTTATATTGAAAATGTGCCCAATCTTTCTTGGCACATGCGCTCTAGCCAACAACTCGCAGATAAAGTGCGTAGGCTACCCCATTATGAATGTATAACAATTGTGAGCGATATTATTTATATTTTTCAAACAGCAGCCAAGCTTCGATCATCATGTCACCAGAATAAGACCCTCGATATTTATTGGAAAAAATTGCATCAAGCTCATCACCTTGCACATTCACCACCCTGTTTTTGATTGGATTCATTGGGATCCCCATTAGACGACGCCAATGGCGACAGCTAGGCTTACTGGGGTCCGACATATAACGAAAAAGACATTACAGACAATACTTTACTATTTACATATAAAAACATTAACATGTAGAGTGTGTGCATCTATCAGTTTCACATACAGTGCATTCGGAAAGTATTCAGACCCCTGGACTTTTCCCACATGTTGTTAAGTTACAGCCTTATTCTACAATTGATTAAATAAATACAAATCCTTAGCAATCTAAACACTACCCCATGATGACAAAATGAAAACAGGTTTTTAGAAATGTTAGCAAATTTATTAAAAATTAAAAACAGAAATACCTTATTTACATAAGTATTCAGACCCTTTGCTATGAAACACGAAATTGAGCTCAGGTGCATCCTGTTTCCATGTATCATCCTTGAAATGTTTCTACAACTTAATTGGAGTCCACCTGTGGTAAATTCAATTGATTGGACATGATTTGGAAAGGCACACACCTGTCTATATACAGTAAGGTCCCACAATTGACAGTGTATCTCAGAGGAATGTGGATGTGGATGTGGTTCAGAAGATGTTGGTTCATCAGCAGGATTCATTTTCACAGAGAAGGCAGGCTGAATCACGACAAGGGGATGGTGGTTGGAAGAGCGCGCTTGTTTGAAATTGAAAAGCGTCACGGTAGCTTTTGATGAAGAAATTACATCAAGGCAAAGCAGCTGCATTATAAGTGGGATGGCACTGTTGAACGCTACATCCCGAAGGGTTCGTGCTGATTTTACGGAGATTGACAGCCGGAATTTCGTCCCTTGAGAAAGTAATAAGTTGTGTCAGGAGAAGTTCAGTATTATCATACGCTCTAAAAAGAAACGGTTCCTCGAGTATCCTTTAGGGGTTCTTCAAATTGAAACCTATAAGTTCTTCTAGGAACCCCTTTTAATGGTTCCTCGAATAACCTTTTGAATCACTTTTGGGGGTTCGTTTTTTAACCCCCCCTCCCCAATAATAATAATAACATATTTTAGTTGTCAGTGTTTTATTATGATTTTGGAGGGGGGAAAGAGAGGCAGACGAGGTCTAAGCGCGAGAGGGAGGAAGACGGTGAACTCGACACAGTTAAAAATGGCTGGAAAAGGGGAGATGGGAGAACCTTTCAGAAGGACAACCATCTCTGCAACACTCCACCAATCATGCCTTTATGGTAGAGTGGGCCAGACGGAAGCCACTCCTCAGTAAAATGCACGTGACAGCCCACTTGGAGCCCACTTGGAGTTTGCCAAAAGGCACTCTCAGACCATGAGAAACAAGATTCTCTGGTCTGATGACACCAAGATTGAACTCCTTGGCCTGAACCGTCACATCTGGGGGAAACCTGGCACCATCCCTACCGTGAAGCATGGTGGTGGCAGCATGCTGTGGGGATGTTTTTCAGCGGCAGGGACTGAGAGACTAGTCAGGATCGAGGCAAAGATGAATGGAGCAAAGTACAGAGAGATCCTTGATGAAAACCTGCTCCAGAGCACTCAGGACCTCAGTCTGGGGAAAAGGTTCACCTTCCAACAGTACAACAACCCAAAGCACACAGCCAAGACAACGCAGGAGTGGCTTCGGGACAAGTCTCTGAATGTCCTTGAGTGGCCCAGCCAGAGCCCAGACTAGAACCCGATCTAACATCTCTGGAGAGCCCTGGAAATAGCTGTGCAGCAATGCTCCCCATCCAACCTGACAGAGCTTGAGAGGATATGCAGAGAAGAATGGGAAAAAGTACCTTAATACATGTGTGCCAAACTTATATCTTCATACTCAAGAAGACTCAATGCTGTAATCAATCCCAAAGGTGTTTCAACAAAATACTGAGTAAAGGGTCTGAATAGTTATGTAAATGTGATATTTAATATTTATTTTTTATTTGTAATACATTTGCAAAAATGTCTAAACCTGGTTTTTCTTTGTCATTATGGGGTATTGTGTGTAGATTGAGGAAAATATTTACATTTAGAATAAAGCTGTAATGTAACAAAATGTGGAAAAAGTAAAAGGGTCTGAATACCTTCCGCAAACCTGGTCTGAAAAACAAATAAAGCAACACCTCTCTCCCAATTAACAACACATCATTTCATCGCGTGACTCCACTATTACTTCTGGTTATTATATCAATATTTGCGCATAAATGCGTTTCCAACGCCCCCATTCTCACATGATACATTTCACCGACACAAATATCCAGCAATTTTCTGTCAGCATTTATAAATTGTACCGGCATTTAATGTTTACATCACTTTTTCATGCGTCAGGTAATTCATTCGCATGAAATGGTTGGATGGGAACCTGGTTAATGAAATTAACGTTTTTTCCCTATTTGTATATTCCAATCTAGTATATGGGATGACTGGCTATTTGTCTTCTTGTCGCATAATACAAATACAATACAATAAGTCTGTTGCAGAGAGATCTAGGTGGTAAGCATAAGGCCAAGGTACCATTAAGAGAGATATGAAGCTCTTGACTGAAATATAATGTGACCCGTGTAAGTATAAAGGGGTGGGACCGAAAATCTTTCTGTGTCAGCCCCTGGGCTGCGTTTTAAAGCTGACGTTCCGTTCTCAGAAGAGTTCCGTTTTGTCACCACTCCATTCTTCCTCATTGTAAGTAAATATTTTACTGTCATTTTAGGGTGAGGTTAAAATAGGCACAAATAAGCTATAGATTCGTGTTTTCGGTTGTTGTTTTTACTCGAAGCTTTAGAATATTATTTCTGACACATTCAAGGGTGTGTCTCGAACATAAACTAAACCTCAGAAGTTATTCTTCCATCGCTGGCCGCCAGCTGAGAGACATCGCTTCCTAAGACCTATTGTTGGGTTGATTTAATTTATCCTTAACATTACACCCACAAACAGGGAAACAACTAACGAACAATTATAAGAACTGTGTTGGGTAACAATGTCTCCATATTTACCTATATTTACGATAGATTTGTAGTGCCTGCGTTGTGGTAATTTTGTGAACTGCATTTCATTGGTTGCATTTACTCTAGTGGGCTAATGGTCATTTTGACGTAAAAGTGCTCTAAATGCACCATCAGCATTATCTGCATAATGTGCAGGGGTGATCATATTGAAATAATGTACTGTATATCTAGTAGGCTATTTCTAATGTTTTGAAGTGGCAGTTGGGCAGAGGCAGATGTCAAAAGGGTTCTTGTTGTACCAGGTATTTTCACGCCAAACTAACATAACGCAGCAGGCTTAACGGACCAGATGTATACAGTGAAAGAGTTGTTATCCTTGGCTAATGTTCCAGCGGCACAATATGGATAACACCCCTGGACTAAAATATATATTTTTGCATTTGAAGTTGGACTATAAAGATTGTTGGCTCCCTATGTTATTAGAAACATTATCAACATAAACTAGTGACTGCCTGAGGCAATATGCCCTGCCCAGAGACTGATGTATTTTGTCTCAATTGGACTTTCGGGGAACTGTCGTGAGCTAATTTTTTCAGTGGGTAAAGCTGGTCTCTTAGAATAGAACACTAGCTAAATACCCACTGGCCCTCTCTTACTGAGTAGTGTAATTACAGGTGTGTGTGTGTAATTAGTTGACCTGTGAAGATTGTTCCACTGGGAAGACTGGATGATGAAATGTGTTTTGGGTAATCGCATACAGTCAGTAGTGGAAAAAGTATCCAATTGTCATACTTGAGTAAAAGCAAACAAAAATGACTCAAGTGAAAGTCACCCAGCAAAATACTAATTGAGGAAAAGTCTAAAAGTATTTGGGTTTTAAATATACCTAAGTTTCAAAAGTAAATGTAATTGGTAAAATATACTTCAGTATCAAAAGTCAAGTTATGAATAATTTTAAATTCCTTGAATTAGGAAAACCAGAAGGCACAATCCTCTTGTTTTTATTTATTTATGGATAGCCAAGGGCACACTCCAACACTCAGACATAATTTACAAATTAAGCATTTATGTTTAGTGAGTCCGCCAGATGAGAGGTAGTAGGGATGACCAGTGTTGTTCTCTTGATAAGTGTGTGAATTTGACCATAGTCTGTCCTGCTAAGCATTCAAAATGTAACCAGTAATTTTGGATGTCAGGGAAAATATATGGAGTAAAAGGTACATTACTTTCTTTAGGAATGTAATGAAGTAAAAGTTTTTATAATACCCCAAATGATATAAGTAGTACTTTAAAGTATTTGTACTGAAGAACTTTTCACAACTGTATATAGTATTAATTAGAGAGCAATGCTGTTTCATCTGCTTTCAAAGCTCACCACATTGTTCAATGAAGAACGCATTACTAAGAATCCTAAGAAGTAATAACAATGTTTCTTTTCATAGCTTTCCCATCTCTTGATTAAGTTTTGAAACTCTACAATGGCAGCGGTAAGTCCCAGCACCCAACGTGTGTACTGTAGTACGCTTTGTGACTGGACTAGGAACGATAGTGGTCAACATTTCCATACATTTGCATGCATGCTCACATTTGAATTAGGTTTTGTTTGCTTAGTCTTGGAGTTTATTTTCTTATCAAGTTTTATTTGTTACATGCGCCGAATACAACCGGTGTAGACCTTACCGTGAAATGCGTACTTACAAGCCTTTAACCAACAATGCTGTTAAAGAAATATAATTAAGAAAATATTTACAGCTTAGTCTAGGTCATTTCTACACGTAGGTACTGCAGGGGTAAAGTGACTATGCATAGATAATAAACAGTGAGTAGCAGTAGTGTAAAAACAAAGGGGGAGGGGGGTCAATGTAAATAGTCCGATGGCCATTTGATTCATTGTTTTGCAGTCTTATAGCTTGGGGGTAGATGCTGTATCAACAGTGTATTCATTCAAGTTTGCAGAAAGATAGGTGATGGAAATAGGCCCTAAAAAGACCAAATCCTTACTGCTGTAGGCCAACTGACAAGCCTGCTTTTTGAAAATATCAGCCATAGAGCAGACGAGGTAGTCTGGCATACACTGTAAACAGTAGATACCAGTGGCGGCAGCTGAGGGGAGGGCGGCTCTTAATGGCTGGAATGGAGCGAATGAAATGGCATCAAACATGTGACTACGATACCAATGTAGAGTGACTGCGATACCAATGCATAGGCCTTTTAAACATGTGCCATATAACTTTCTCCCACTGTAGATTGGCAACCGTGGAACCGTGGTTGAAGCCGCTGCTTTCAATGTAGAGGAGGATGTGAACCGTCTGAGAGGAGCCATGAAGGGGGCTGGTGAGTGATAGGCCGGATGTGAGCGTTAGTGTCACTTTTTTTCTTCTCAGAAAGCGTTATATCCTAAAATAGTTTGTCCTTTCCATGAAAGCCCCAACCTACCTTCCTGTTATACAGTATGCTATGCAGTGCCTTCGGAAAGTATTCAGATCCCTCAAATTTGTCCACATTTTGTTAGGTTACAGCCTTATTCTAAAATTGTTTAAATAGTTTTCTTTCCTCATCAATCTACACACAGTACCTATAAAGAGAAAGCAAATACGGGTATTTCGATATTTTTGCTATTTTAACAACAGATTTTCACCTTGTCAGCTCGGGGGGATCCAATCTTGCACCTTACAGTTAACTAGTCCAACGCAATAACGACCTATCTCTCTCTCGTTGCACTCCACAAGGAGACTGCCTGTTACGCGAATGCAGTAAGGCAAGGTAAGTTGCTAGCTAGCATGAAACTTCTCCTATAAAAAACAATCGATCATAATCACTAGTTAACTACACATGGTTGATGATATTACTAGATATTATCTAGCGTGTCCTGCGTTGCATGTAATCTGACTGAGCATACAAGCATACAAGTATCTGACTGAGCGGTGGTAGGCAGAAGCAGGCTTGTAAACATTCATTCAAACAGCACTTTCGTGCGTTTTGCCAGCAGCTCTAAGTTGTGCGTTAAGCATTGCGCTGTTCATGACTTCAAGCCTATCAACTCCCGAGATGAGGCTGGTGTAACCGATGTGAAATGGCTAGCTAGTTAGCGCGCGCTAATAGCGTTTCAAACGTCACTTGCTCTGAGCCTGTGGTTGTTTCCCTTGCTCTGCATTGGTAACGCTGCTTCGAGTGTGGCTGTTGTCGATATGTTCCCGGTTCGAGCCCAGGTAGGAGCGAGGAGAGGGACGGAAGTTTTACTGTTACACTGGCATATACTAAAGTATATACTTCTTCCTTGCTGAGCGGCCTTTCAGGTTATGTCGATATAGGACTCTTTTTACTGTACATATAGATACTTTCGTACCTGTGGATATAGATACTTTTGTACCTGTTTCCTCCAGCAGCTTGACAAGGTCCTTTGCTGTTGTTCCGGGATTGATTTGCACGTTTCGCACCAAAGTACGTTCATCTCTAGGAGACAGAACACGTCTCCTTCCTGAGCGGTATGACAGTTGCGTGGTCCCATGATGTTTATACTTGCGTACTATTGTTTGTGCAGATGAACGTGGTACCTTAAGGCATTTGGATATTGAAATACATCCACAGGTGCACCTCCAATTGACTCAAATGATGTCAATTAGCCTATCAGAAGCTTCTAAAGCCATGACATAACTTTCTGGAATTTTCCATGCTGTTTAAAGGCACAGTCAAATTAATATGTGTAAATTTATGGCCCTTTTGGAATTGTGACACAGTGAAATAATCTGTTAACAAGAAATTTGGCGTGGTTAAAAAAACAAGTTTTAATGACTCCAACCTAAGTGTATGTAAACTTCCGACTACAACTGTACCTGAGCTCAATTTCGAATCTCATAGCAAAGGGTCTGAATAGTTACATGAATAAGGTATTTCTGTTTTTTGTTTGTAATAGATTTGATAAAATGTCTAAAACTGTTTTTGCTTTGTCTTTATAGAGTATGTGTAGATTGCTGAGGAAATTTGTTTTATTTAATCCAAAAGTAACAATGTGGAAAAGTCAAGGGGTCTGAATTATTTCCAAAAGCACTATAAGTACAGTCACAATTTGTATTTCTTCTAGACCTCAATACAGGCGCCCGACACGACTGTAGTTCCTGTACTTTCCATTTTGATGATCTCATTTATTCCTCTAATTGTGCCCTGAGAGTACTTTCTTTATACTTGACTCATCCGTAGCCTTTACAGTATTTTGCTTTTCTCTTGTTCTATTTGAAAGTTAGGATTGCATTATCGTTGCCTTGCTGATGTACAGTACCATTCAAAATGTTGGACTCACCTACTCATTCAAGGGTTTTTCTTTATTTTCTACATTGTAGAATAATAGTGAAGACATCAAAACTATGAAATACCACTCATTGAATCATGTAGTAACCAAAAAAGTGTTAAACAAATCAAAATACATTTTATATTTAAAATTCTTCAAAGTAGCCACCCTTTGCCTTGATGACAGCTTTATACACTCTTGGCATTCTCTCAACCAGCATCATTCACCTGGAACAGGTGTCCCTTCTTAAAAGTTAATTTGTAGAATTTCTTTCCTTCTTAATGCATTTGAGCCAATCAGTTGTGTTGTGACAGGGTAGGGTTGGTATACAGAATATAGCCATATTTGGTAAAGGACCAAGTCCATATTATGGCAACGACAGCTCAAATAAACAAAGAGAAAACGGCAGTCCATCATTACTTTAAGATGTGAAAATCAGTCAATTCGGAAAATTTCAAGAACTTTGAACGTTTCTTCAAGTGCAGTCGCAAAAACCATCAAGCGCTATGATGAAACTGGCTCTCATGAGGACCACCACTGGAAAGAAAGACCCAGAGTTACCTCTGCTGCAGAGGATGAGTTCATTAGAGTTACTAGCCTCAGAAATTGCAGCACAAATAAATGCTTCACAGAGTTCAAGTAACAGACACACCTCAACATCAACTGTTCAGAGGAGACTGTGTGAATCAGGCATTCATGGTCGAATTGCTGCAAAGAAACCACTACAATGACCCAAAACACCTCCAGGCTGTGTAAGGGCTAATTGACCAAGAAGGAGAGTGATCGAGTGCTGCATCAGATGGCCGGGTCTCCACAAACACCCGACCTCAACCTATTTGAGATGGTTTGGGATGAGTCTGAACGCAGAGGGAAGGAAACGCAGCTAACAAGTGCTCAGCATATGCTGGAACTCTTTCAAGATGGTTGGAGAAGCATTCCAGGTGAAGCAGGTTGAGAGAATCCCAAGAGTGTGCAAAGCTGTCATCAAGGCAGTGTGGCTACTTTGAAGAATCAAAATATATATAATATGTTTTGGATTACTACATGATTCCATATGTCTAATTTCATAATTGTAATGTTTACACAATTTGTCTCTAAATGGGTGAATCTTGGCACCATGTTTGGAATGCTTATGCTTCACCTGACTCTAAAGTGAGATGTATTAGAAACTGATGGCACATACATCGAGAAACGGGTATGCCCATGGGTCCAAGGGGAGGAGCTTGGAAACAGGAAGTGTGTCAGTTCAGCATTCATGTTGAACTCTGGTTGAGCACTTTCTAGCTGTGGTATCAGGGAGATATTTCTGTCCATTATTTATATTGAAAATGCAGCCACACTATGGACAAGTGCCATTTAATGTCAAAGTTCTGTCAGTGTCAAGTTTTAACATTGGTTGAGATGTCAATGTGTGAAATATTGTATTCTTAATTGCAATGGTGATCGACACTGTTTTGTCAATAGCAAGTTATTTTATCTTATAATGCAGCATTATAATGTGAAGGTATACAGTAATGTTAGTCTGGGATGTTTTCTTATAGGCACTGATGAGGCAGCTGTCATTGAGGTCCTGGCACGTCGTACCATTGCTCAGAGGCAACGCATCAAGGAGGCTTACAAGCTGACCGTGGGGAAGGTAATAAGTGTTAATTTTTACTTATATCAGATGGAGTGACGCACCTGTCGAAGGCAATGGACAATACCTGTGTTTATGACATTTCTCATATCCCTGTTTGAATTATCAGACTATTCTTAAGTTTTCCAAAGCCAAACAATGCCAGCTCCAGTAATTGAGGAAGACTATTTAGATATTCTTATATTAGATATAGTTCAAGTGCATGGCAGGAGTATGCAGGGATTGTGTAAATAGTTACATTTATCATCTTCGTTCCTGGTGTGTGGTTTTGTGTGTTACTATGGGTGTGGTGGTGTCTGTCTGGTGTTAATGTTTACTTTGTGTTGACAGTTGGTGCCTCGGGTTCATCATTAACTCTTACAAACAGATGGTGTTGTGGACAGAGGATAGAGAGAGGATTATCTAGGACTGGCCACCCCTCATAGCCTGGTTCGTCTCTAGGTTTCTTCCTAGGTTTTGGCCTTTCTAGGGAGTTTTTCCTAGCCACTGTGCTTCTACACCTACATTGCTTGATGTTTGGGGCTTTAGGATGGGTTTCTGTACAGCACTTTGAGATATCATCTGATGTAAGACGGGCTATATAAATACATTTGATTTGATCTACCTTCAAAGATTAGGTGAATAATACTCCTCATGAGGGTTGAAGACCAGTTTCAGTCAGGATACTGCATTGTGTGTTTAAGGGAAGTAGGAAGATTACAAAGTGACAGACCCTATGTTAAGTTATTATTTAACTCGTCTGATCAATGTTTACTCTACTGGTGGGTGCTTATCTGCCCTATTTCACATGTACAAGTGTCGAATTTATATGTGTGAATTGTTAATGTCTTTTTTGCATACTCTCCCTGAAACAATGTCTCAGCCATTATGAACAGCGCCCCTCAAGGGCACATCAACAGCTTTTTCACCTTATTAGCAACCTTTCGGGTTACACTCAAACAGCTAGGCTACCTTCTGCCCTACTGAAACAGTGAGATATGAGCTGTCATGTGGTCTGGCATAAAATGAATAGTTGATAAAGTTATCTAGACCCCCTTAGGGTGACGGACACAATTCGCCCAGCGTCGTCCAGGTTAGGGGAGGGTCTGGCCGGGGGGCTTTACTTGGCTCATCGCGCCCTAGCGACTCCTTGTGGGGGGCCGGGTGCCTGCAGGCTGATCTCGGTCCTCAGGTGAACAGTGTTTCCTCCGACACATTGGTGTGGCTGGCTTCCGGGTTAAGCGAGCGGGTGTTAAGAAGCGCGGTTTGGCGGGTCATGTTTTGGAGGACACATGACTCGACCTTTGCCTCCTGAGCCCGTTGGGGAGTTGCAGCAACGAGAAAAGATCGAAATTGGGGGGTAAAATACAATAAAATGAATTAATGTTATAAAGACCCATGGTTGAATGAGAATGCTTGCCAAAGGGAAGGGCAAATATTGCTAGTGAAATCCTCCTGGTCAGAAACAGGGGGACATATAGTGTGTGTGGACGCCCAGACAGACGAGGTCACTCTTTACTAGCTGTGTCGTTTGTTCAACTCCTCTGCAACCACACCCTTCTGGCAATTGAATTGTATCTAGAATGTGCTAGGTTAAACAATCAGAGATATGAGTGTATTGAGAAATCGTGAATGCTAGGTTGAGCACTCGGCAGGGGATTGTGTCCATTGGACCCATTTTAAATGTCTGTGTAATGCCACTGTAGGACCTGGCAGATGATCTGCAAGGAGAGCTGACGGGGAACACTGAGAAAGTGGTGCTGGGCCTCCTGATGATCGCTCCTAAGTATGATGCTTACGAGCTGAGGACCGCTATAAAGGTCAGAGGTTATTACTGCCAGGGAGACCGTCACAATGGGGATATACAGTGGGGCAAAAAAGTATTTAGCCAGCCACCAATTGTGCATGTTCTCCCACTTAAGATGAGAGAGGCCTGTAATTTTCATCATAGGCACACTTCAACTATGACAGTCAAAATGAGAAAAAAAAATCCAGAAAATCACATTTGCAAATTATGTTGGAAAATAAGTATTTGGTCACCTACAAACAAGCAAGATTTCTGGCTCTCACAGACCTGTAACTTCTTCTTTAAGAGGCTCCTCTGTCCTCCACTCGTTACCTGTATTAATGGTTCCTGTTTGAACTTATCAGTATAAAAGACACCTGTCCACAACCTCAAACAGTCACATTCCAAACTCCACTATGGCCAAGACCAAAGAGCTATCAAAGGACACAAGAAACAAAATTGTAGACCTGCACCAGGCTGGGAAGACTGAATCTGCAATAGGTAAGCAGCTTGGTTTGAAGAAATCAACTGTGGGAGCAATTATTAGGAAATGGAAGACATACAAGACCACTGATACTCTCCCTCGATCTGGGGCTCCACGCAAGATCTCACCCCGTGGGGTCAAAATTATCACAAGAACGGTGAGCAAAAATCCCAGAACCACACGGGGGGACCTAGTGAATGACCTGCAGAGAGCTGGGACCAAAGTAACAAAGCCTACCATCAGTAACACACTACGCCGCCAGGGACTCAAATCCTGCAGTGCCAGACGTTTCCCCCTGCTTAAGCCAGTACATGTCCAGGCCCATCTGAAGTTTGCTAGAGAGCATTTGGATGATCCAGAAGAAGATTGGGAGAATGTCATATGGTCAGATGAAACCAAAATATAACTTTTTGGTAAAAACTCAACTCGTCGTGTTTGGAAGACAAAGAATGCTGAGTTGCATCCAAATAACACCATATCTACTGTGAAGCATGGGGGTGGAAACATCATGCTTTGGGGCTGTTTTTCTGCAAAGGGACCAGGACGACTGATCCGTGTAAAGGAAAGAATGAATGGGGCCATGTATCGTGAGATTTTGAGTGAAAACCTCCTTCCATCAGCAAGGGCATTGAAGATTAAACTTGGCTGGGTCTTTCAGCATGACAATGATCCCAAACACACAGCCCGGGCAACGAAGGAGTGGCTTCGTAAGAAGCATTTCAAGGTCCTGGAGTGGCCTAGCCAGTCTCCAGATCTCAACCCCATAGAAAATCTTTGGAGGGAGTTGAAAGTCTGTGTTGCCCAGCAACAGCCCCAAAACATCACTGCTCTAGAGGAGATCTTCATGGAGGAATGGGCCAAAATACCAGCAACAGTGTGTGAAAACCTTGTGAAGACTTTTGACCTCTGTCATTGCCAACAAAGGGTATATAACAAAGTATTGAGAAACTTTTGTTATTGACCAAATACTTATTTTCCACCATAATTTGCAAATAAATTCATTAAAAATCCTACTATGTGATTTTCTGGATTTTTTTTCTTCTAATTTTGTCTGTCATAGTTGAAGTGTACCTAATAATGATAAATTACAGGCCTTTCTCATCTTTTTAAGTGGGAGAACTTGCACAATTGATGGCTGACTAAATACTTTTTTGCCCCACTGTATGTAACACTTTTCAATACTGTACATCTCAGAGCTATTGTATGGGGCTATTCACCTCATCCACCACCCATGTGTTGCCTCACATTAACATATCTCTCCGCATCTCTTTTACTGAATGCTAGGGTTCTGGAACAGAGGAGGCTGCTCTCATTGATATCCTGGCCTCAAGGACAAATGCTGAAATTAGAGCTATCACGGAGGTCTACATGAAAGGTATATCACAGCACACAGCCTCTCTGTGCAATGTATTGAATCTCCATCTGTGTAAGAGTGCTGTATTTAAACAGGCAGCCCAATCAGATGTATTTATTTTACCTTTATTTAACTAGGCAAGTCAGTTAAGAACAAATTCTTATTTTCAATGATGGCCTAGGAACAGTGGGTTAACTGCCTGTTCAGGGGCAGAACGACAGATTTGTACCTTCGGTTACTAGTCCAACGCTCTAACCACTAGGCTACCCTGCCTTTGGCATATATCACACACACCACACACACACAGTTGAAGTCAGAAGTTTACATATACATTTAAACTCAGTTTTTCACAATTCCTGACATTTAATCCGAGTAAAAATTCCTTGTCTTAGGTCAGTTAGGATCACCACTTTATTTTAAGAATGTGAAATGTCAGAATAATAGTAGTGATTTTATTTCAGCTTTTATTTCTTTCATCACATTCCCAGTGGGTCAGAAGTTTACATACACTCAATTATTATTTGGTAGCGTTGCCTTAAAATTGTTTAACTTGGGTCAAACGTTGCGGGTAGCTTCTCACAATAAGGTGGGTGAATTTTGCCCCATTCCTTGTGACAGAGCTGGTGTAACTGAGTCCGGTTTGTAGGCCTCCTTGCTCGCACACGCTTTTTCAGTTCTGCCCACAAATTGTTTATGGGATTTGAGGTCAGGGCTTTGTGATGGCCACTCCAATACCTTGACTTTGTTGTCCTGAAGCCATTTTGCCACAACTTTGGAAGTATGCTTGGGGTTATTGTTCATTTGGAAGACCCATTTGCGACCAAGCTTTAACTTCCTGACTGATGTCTTGAGATGTTGCTTCAATATATCCACATAATTTTCCTATCTCATGATGCCATCTATTTTGGGAAGTGCACCACCCTCGTGCAGCAAAGCACCCCCACATGATGCTGGCACCCCCGTGCTTCACTGTTGGGATGGTGTTCTTCAGCTTGCAAGCCTATCCCTTTTTCCTCCAAATATAACGATGGTCATTATGGCCAAACAGTCCTAATTTTGTGTCATCAGACCAGAGGACATTTCTCCAAAAAAGTACTCTCTTTATCCCCATATGCAGTTGCAAACCGTAGTCTGTCTTTTTTTATGGAGCAGTGGCTTCTTCCTTGCTGAGTGGCCTTTCAGATTATGTCAATATAGGACTCGTTTTTTTATTTTTATTTTTCACCTTTATTTAACCAGGTAAGCAAGTTGAGAACAAGTTCTCATTTACAATTGCGACCTGGCCAAGATAAAGCAAAGCAGTTCGACACATACAACGACACAGAGTTACACATGGAGTAAAACAAACATACAGTATAAACAAGTCTATATACGATGTGAGCAAATGAGGTGAGATAAGGGAGGTAAAGGCAAAAAAGGCCATGGTGGCAAAGTAAATACAATATAGCAAGTAAAACACTGGAATGGTAGATTTGCAATGGAAGAATGTGCAAAGTAGAAATAAAAATAATGGGGTGCAAAGGAGCAAAATAGATAAATAAATTAAATACAGTAGGGAAAGAGGTAGTTGTTTGGGCTAAATTATAGGTGGGCTATGTACAGGTGCAGTAATCTGTAAGATGCTCTGACAGTTGGTGCTTAAAGCTAGTGAGGGAGATAAGTGTTTCCAGTTTCAGAGATTTTTGTAGTTCGTTCCAGTCATTGGCAGCAGAGAACTGGAAGGAGAGGCGGCCAAAGAAAGAATTGGTTTTGGGGGTGACTAGAGAGATATACCTGCTGGAGCATGTGCTACAGGTGGGAGATGCTATGGTGACCAGCGAGCTGAGATAAGGGGGGACTTTACCTAGCAGGGTCTTGTAGATGACATGGAGCCAGTGGGTTTGGCGACGAGTATGAAGCGAGGGCCAGCCAACGAGAGCGTACAGGTCGCAATGGTGGGTAGTATATGGGGCTTTGGTGACAAAACGGATTGCACTGTGATAGACTGCATCCAATTTGTTGAGTAGGGTATTGGAGGCTATTTTGTAAATGACATCGCCAAAGTCGAGGATTGGTAGGATGGTCAATTTTACAAGGGTATGTTTGGCAGCATGAGTGAAGGATGCTTTGTTGCGAAATAGGAAGCCAATTCTAGATTTAACTTTGGATTGGAGATGTTTGATATGGGTCTGGAAGGAGAGTTTACAGTCTAACCAGACACCTAAGTATTTGTAGTTGTCCACGTATTCTAAGTCAGAGCCGTCCAGAGTAGTGATGTTGGACAGGTGGGTAGGTGCAGGTAGCGATCGGTTGAAGAGCATGCATTTAGTTTTACTTGTATTTAAGAGCAATTGGAGGCCACGGAAGGAGAGTTGTATGGCATTGAAGCTTGCCTGGAGGGTTGTTAACACAGTGTCCAAAGAAGGGCCGGAAGTATACAGAATGGTGTCGTCTGCGTAGAGGTGGATCAGAGACTCACCAGCAGCAAGAGCGACCTCATTGATGTATACAGAGAAGAGAGTCGGTCCAAGAATTGAACCCTGTGGCACCCCCATAGAGACTGCCAGAGGTCCGGACAGCAGACCCTCCGATTTGACACACTGAACTCTATCAGAGAAGTAGTTGGTGAACCAGGCGAGGCAATCATTTGAGAAACCAAGGCTGTCGAGTCTGCCGATGAGGATGTGGTGGTTGACAGAGTCGAAAGCCTTGGCCAGATCAATGAATACGGCTGCACAGTAATGTTTCTTATCGATGGCGGTTAAGATATCGTTTAGGACCTTGAGCGTGGCTGAGGTGCACCCATGACCAGCTCTGAAACCAGATTGCATAGCAGAGAAGGTATGGTGAGATTCGAAATGGTCGGTAATCTGTTTGTTGACTTGGCTTTGAAGACCTTAGAAAGGCATGGTAGGATAGATATAGGTCTGTAGCAGTTTGGGTCAAGAGTGTCCCCCTTTGAAGAGGGGATGACCGCAGCTGCTTTCCAATCTTTGGGAATCTCAGATGACACGAAAGAGAGGTTGAACAGGCTAGTAATAGGGGTGGCAACAATTTCGGCAGATAATTTTAGAAAGAAAGGGTCCAGATTGTCTAGCCCGGCTGATTTGTAGGGGTCCAGATTTTCAGCTCTTTCAGAACTTCAGCTGAATGGATTTGGGAGAAGGAGAAATGGGGAAGGCTTGGGCGAGTTGCTGTTGGGGGTGCAGTGCTGTTGACCGGGGTAGGAGTTGCCAGGTGGAAAGCATGGCCAGCCGTAGAAAAATGCTTATTGAAATTCTCAATTATGGTGGATTTATCAGTGGTGACAGTGTTTCCTATCTTCAGTGCAGTGGGCAGCTGGGAGGAGGTGTTCTTATTCTCCATGGACTTTACAGTGTCCCAGAACTTTTTAGAGTTAGTGTTGCAGGAAGCAAATTTCTGCTTGAAAAAGCTAGCCTTGGCTTTTCTAACTGCCTGTGTATAATGGTTTCTAGCTTCCCTGAACAGCTGCATATCACGGGGCTGTTCGATGCTAATGCAGAACGCCATAGGATGTTTTTGTGTTGGTTAAGGGCAGTCAGGTCTGGGGAGAACCAAGGGCTATATCTGTTCCTGGTTCTAATTTTCTTGAATGGGGCATGTTTATTTAAGATTGTTAGGAAGGCATTTTTAAAAAATATCCAGGCATCCTCTACTGACGGGATGAGATCAATATCCTTCCAGGACACCCCGGCCAGGTCGATTAGAAAGGCCTGCTCGCTGAAGTGTTTCAGGGAGCGTTTTACAGTGATGAGTGGAGGTCGTTTGACCGCTGACCCATTACGGATGCAGGCAATGAGGCAGTGATCGCTGAGATCTTGGTTGAAGACAGCAGAGGTGTATTTAGAGGGGAAGTTGGTTAGGATGATATCTATGAGGGTGCCCGTGTTTAAGGCTTTGGGGGGGTACCTGGTAGGTTCATTGATAATTTGTGTGAGATTGAGGGCATCAAGTTTAGATTGTAGGATGGCTGGGGTGTTAAGCATGTTCCAGTTTAGGTCGCCTAGCAGCACGAGCTCTGAAGATAGTTTCACTGTGGATATAGATACTTTTGTACCGGTTTCCTCCAGCATCTTCACAAGGTCCTTTGCTGTTGTTCTAGGATTGATTTGCACTTTTCGTACCAAAGTACATTAATCTCCAGGAGATAGACCGCGCCTCCTTCCTGATTGGTATGATGGCTGTGTGGTCCCATGGTGTTTATACTTGCGTATTGTTGTTTGTACAGATGAACGTGGTAGCTTCAGGCGTTTGGAAATTGCTCCCCAGGGTGAACCAGACTTGTTGAGGTATACAATCTCTTTTCTGAGGTCTTTACTGATTTTCTTTTGATTTTCCCATGATGTCAAGCAAAGAGGCACTGAGTTTGAAGGTAGGCCTTGAAATACATCCACAGGTACACCTCCAATTGACTCAAATTATGTAAATGAGCATATCAGAAGCTTCTAAAGCCATGACATCATTTTCTGGAATTTTCCAAGCTGTTTAAAGGCACAGTCAACTTAGTGTAACAAACTTCTGACCCACTTGAATTGTGATACAGTGAATTATGAGTGAAATAATCTGTCTGTAAACAATTGTTGGAAATATTACTTGTCATTCACAAAGTAGATGTCCTAACCGACTTGCCAAAACTATAGTTTGTTAACAAGAAATGTGGTTGAAAACTTGTTTTTAATGACTCCAACCTAAGTGTATTTAAACTTCTGACTTCAACTGTATATTTGGAGTTTTGACCAATCAGAGCAGCTCTGAAAAAGATCTGTGATTGGTCAAAAGACCAATTAGTGGAGAAAATATCAGAATTGGACTGCCTTTGTAAATGCAGCCCATTCATCACATGCGGTGTGTGGTAGAAGTCGATACCTTAGTATTGATCACTGTGTATGAAGAATAAACCTGATATAAGATATCGGTGTCTAGTCGTCTTTAGAGTGTATGAGAATTATTGTTTTCTATACAGCAATATTAAACTTTTGTTACCTGCCAAAGCTATTGACAGGGTGTTCACAAACCGTTTCAAGTGTTGTGGTTAGAACTGCCTAGTCAGACCACTGGGACTTAGATAATTCATAACTTCTACTTAATTTTACTCAATCATGTGACGACAGAACATGGGACGAGCCTGGAGGATGATATTGAGGCTGATACTTCTGGAATGTTCAAGAGGGTTCTGGTCTCTTTGCTCACGGTGAGAATCTTCCAGTATTGATCTCTCAATGCATTCCAACAGTCAAAGCAAACAGAACTACAGTACATGGATTGTTGTAAGGGAAATAGTTTGTCCTCCTTCACTTCATCCATTATGTACAGTTTAACACATAGTGGATGATTTGTAGTTTTTAGAGGTCTCTTATAACCAGGTAATGATCATGTTATTGTCTGACTCATTGCTAACATGGCCTCTGCCTCTGTGCTTTGACTGACAGGCAGGGCGAGATGAGAGCAACACTGTGAATGAGACTCAGGCTGTGCAGGATGCTAAGGTGAGGATGTGGACCCAGAGAGGAGGTGATCTGGCGCTGTCTAACTCAGTAGCACATGCTGGGGTATCAGGATCAATGTGCAATAATAGTGTTTAACATGATTTATAATGACTACCTCATCTCTCTACCCCACACATACAATTATCTATGAGGTCCCTCAGTCAAGCAGTGATTTTCAAATACTGATTCAACCACAAAGACCAGGGAGGTTTTCCAATGCCTCGCAAATAAGGGCACCTATTGGTAGATGGGTAAAAAATTAAAACAGCAGACATTGACTGTCCCTTTGAGCATGGTGAAGTTATTAATTACAGTTGGAATGGTATATTAATACACCCAGTCACTACAAAGTTACAGGCGTCCTTCCTAACTCAGTTGCCGGATAGGAAGGAAACAGGGGAGGTATTTAACCATTAAGCCAATGGTGACTTTAAAACAGTTAGTTTAATGGCTGTGATGGATGGATCAGCAACATTGTAGTTACCCCAACAATAGTAACCTAATTGACAGAGTGAAAAGACGGAAGCCTGTAGAATAAAAAATATTCCAAAACATGCATCCTGTTTGTAACAAGGCACTAAAGTAATAATGCAAAAAAAGTGGAAAAGCAATTCACTTTTTGTCCTGAATACAATGTTTTATGTTTAGGGCAAATCCAATACAACACATTACGTCATGCCGCTCCATATTTTCAAGGATAACGGTAACTGTTATGTGCTTGTAATCGTTAAGGACTGGGGAGTTTTTCATAATAAAAATAAATGGAATGGAGCATAGGCAAAGTTCTAGAGGAAAACCTGGTTCAGTCACCTTTCAGTAGGACAATAACCTCAAAAAGAACAAATCTACACTGGAGTTGCTTACAAAGAAGACAGTTCATGTGGCTGAGTTAGACTTTCAAGCAGATTTCAAGCAGATTTAAGTAAGAACTGTGGCAAGACCTGAAAATGGTTGTCTAACAATGATCAACACCAATTTTACAAAGCTTGAAGAAATTTGAAAAGAATGGGCAAATTTTGCACAATCCAGGTGTCAAATCAAATTGTATTAATTATATGCACCGAATACAACAGGTAGACCTGGCAGTGAAATGCTTTCTTACTTACGAGCCTAAAACCAACAATGCAGTTGAAAAAAGTAACAAGTAGTTAAAGAGCAGCAGTAAAATAACAATAGCGAGACTATATACAGGGGGGTACCGGTACAGAGTCGATGTGCGAGTGCACTGGTTAGTTGAGGTAATATGTGTATGTAGGTAGAGTTATAAAAGTGATAACAGATGATAACAGAGTAGCAGTGATGGGGGGGCTTCGGAGTTGAAGCTGTTTAGAAGCCTCTTGGACCTAGACTTGGTGCTCCGGTACTGTTTGCCGTGCAGGAGCAGAGAGAACAGTCTATGACTAGGGTGGTTGGAGTCTCTGACCATTTTTGTGGAAAGCTCTTAGACTTACCCAGAAAGACTCACAGCTATATTTGCTGACAAATGTATAGACTCAGGGGGTTGAATACCAATCAAGATATATTAGTGTTTTATTTTTTACATTATGTTAAAAATTGGCTTCCACTTTGTTTAGGTCATTGACAAAAAAAATCACAATTAAATCCCACTTTGTAACACAACAAAATGTGGAAAAAGTAAAGGAGTGTGAATACTTTCTGAAGGCACTGTATGTCCCAAGAACCGTGTTCGGGGATTGTCCTTTTGGGTTTGTGAAATGCTTTTGCTGTGGGTTCTCAGGATATCTACGAGGCTGGGGAGGCTTGTTGGGGAACAGATGAGGTCAAGTTCCTCACTGTGCTCTGTGTGAGGAACAGAAACCACCTACTCCGAGGTAATTGCCCCCACATTATAGCGGAGTTTGTTAGATCTTGTTTTGGGAGTGGGAAGTGAACAAATTTTCCCTTTGTTTTATGATTCAGTGCAACATTCAAATTGTTCATTATTCTTTACAGTGCTCTACTTTAATAAAGAAAATATATACTTCCAAATTGATTTTGCTACAGAAATGAATGTACAGACACGGTTCTGCTGTCCTCTTGTGGTGATTTGGGGAACAAATATTTTATAACGGCTTACTCATTCAAACAGTGATTCCACATCTCTGCCCTTCTCTCGTTCCCTCAGTGTTTGAGGAGTATCAGAAGATCTCTGGGAGGGACATCGAGGATAGCATTAAGAGGGAGATGTCTGGATCTCTGGAGGATGTTTTCCTGGCAATAGGTCTGTCAGACGGATCCAATTTGTTTCACTGCCTCTTGTAATAATGTACTGAAGACAGATCCCATTGGGGGTCGAACTGGTTGAATCAACGATGTTTCCACGTAATTTCAACCGAAAAATTCACTGTGATGACTTTGAATCAACGTGGAATATTTATTTTAAAAATTTTCCCACCTGACTTTCAAAAAAAAAAATTTAAACTACATTTTACTTGATTTCACATTAGTTGACAACACAACCAACTGTAAATAATAACTAGACGTTGAACTGACATCTGTGCCAAGTGGGATAAGCCTTGACTGAGAAACAGATCAGTTCTGTTGAAAATAAGCACATAAAGAGTATCCTGAACCGGACTAAGGGCACAGTGCTATAATTAAGCAATAAGGCACGAGGGGTGTGGTATATGGCCAATATACACAGCTAAGGACTGTTCTTAGGCACGATGCAACTAAGGTGCCTGGATACAGCACTTAGCCGTGGTATTTTGGCCATGTACTACAAACCCCAGAGGTGCCTTATTGCTATTATAAACTGGTTACCAGCGTAATTAGAGGAGTAAAAATAAATGCTTTGTCATATCCGTGGTATACGTTCTGATATACCATGGCTGTCAGCCAATCAGCATTCGGGGCTCGAACCACCCAGTTTATAATACTAATTTGAAACTAAATCTTGTTCAGCTACCATGCCTGATATATCGCTTTTTTTTTCTTTCTTTTTGCAGTGAAGTGTCTCCGAAACAAGCCAGCATTCTTTGCAGAGCGGTTATACAAATCCATGAAGGTGAAGCCTTTTTTTACATACTCTCCCATGAAGTGTGCATATCTGTCTACAATTATGGGTTATCAGACAGAATTGCTCAGAATGTTGACGCTCCCTCCCTCCTGTCTCCTCAGGGTCTGGGAACTACAGACAGCATCCTGATTAGAATCATGGTGGCTCGGGCCGAAATTGACATGTTGGACATCAAGACCGAGTTCTCTAAGGCGTATGGGAAGACTCTCCATTCCTTCATCAATGTGAGACCCTGGTCACTAGAGATTGAGTAATGATTTAAAATGTAGATTTGTGCCCATTTCTTTCTGTTATCTTGAAGTAATCCGAGTGTCTCTGTATTGTTAAGGGAGACTCATCTGGAGATTACCGCAAAATCTTGCTGGAGTTATGTGGAGAGTAGGGCATTGAACGTCTAGGACATCATTCAACGATGACTTCACTCTGCAACAACACCATTGGTGCATCTCCTATCTGCTGTTTCCTTTGCTTCCAGCTCTCTCAATATCCTCAGCTCTTCTGTGGCCCAAACATTTCAGAGACTAACCATGATGCCTTTTTTCACAGTTTGTATTACTAATTAAACCAAAGACAAGTTACATTTTACAGCTGCCTGCATGTCTTTATTGATCCCCTGCTTCAGCTTTAATTCATGTTTAGAGAGAGAGCTGTTGTCACACATCTCATGAAGCATAATATATGGACCTTATTGACCTCTGCCTTCCACCTCTGTCTCAGCAGAAGGACATTTTCATCTCTGACTGATTGAAGTCCGTTTAATTCATTTGTTTGAGTTTGTTGAGTCAGCTCTGAGTCATTTGACTTTTTTGGATGTTTCTTCATTTCCTTCCAAATCAGACCATGTAGTTAATCATTTCACCCAGGCCCTCATACGCCTGCAGCCTAATCACAGAGAGTTGTGAGAATCAAACTCTGAAATGTTGAATCCTTTATAAGGGAAGATGTGGTAGTACCTGTTAATACTATGGGGTGGCGCCGTTACCATTCTCTGGTGTGGGATAAACTCAGGAACGAGTTAAGATTGATCTAAATGCAGCTTCTCTGTTTCGGGAAATCTTAGGTGGCTGGAAACATAATTTATAGTTTATTTGTTGGGTCTAAACTAAAGATTATTCCATAAGCTTTACAGTTGGTGGATCACTTCACTGGCTCTGAGAAGAGAGACCTTATACTGTTAAAATATTAAACTGCATGACTTTGGAAACAGTTCCATCATTCTATATGGTAAATTGTCTTGAATACAAGCTTTTGTACAAGTACACAGCCTTGTTGGGAATTTAACAGGAATTTCATCAGTACACGCATCTAGTTAACTTCATTCTATAAGCATATTTTGTGGTTTGTTTTCACAATGCCAAAGCTCAATGGGAATTTTGTGTTTTGTTTGGGTTCTTTTGAATCGTACCTGGGTTTTAGTGTTCTGTGAGGTTCCTATATATCAAGTTCCAAGTCCAGGCTGTTATACAGGCTATTGTAATGAACCTGATCAGACCACCACCCTATCACACCTACAGTCAACATCCTGTTGACACAAATAGCCAGAACAACACATTTCCAACAGGGTTTGGGGTCTGCAGCTGGATGATCCAGTGTTAACCAGCACTAATTACACCATGTCATGTCTCCACTTCACACAATATGGGGTCCATGCTGTACGTCCATCTTTATACCAGGTGATGAATACCCAGGTTGGTGTTCCATGTCGGGGTACAATTACCACTAAGACAAACATGTCTCAGAAAGGGAAGACAGACAGGCAAACACTTGATTTGAATTCCTCCACAGAGGAGACATGCAGCATGAAGCGTAAGACTCTCTAGTCTATTCAAAAGATTAAGAAGACAAAATGCAAGATTTTCTCTGCACTGAGAACTGCTGCCTAATTTAACGTCACTGCAGCTTAACCCCATGATGAGATGTGAATAGCTATGGTCATTGAATTCACATGAGATTATAAGGTCAATACCATCAGCAAAAAAATAAAACAATCTTCAATTTAAGTTTTTCAGTCACCGTGAGGTCTGAGGGGGGAAAGTCTGAACTCTTAAGGGGCGGCAGCGTAGCCTAGTGGTTAGAGCGTTGGGCTAGTAACCAGAAGGTTGCGAGGTCAAAACCCTGAGCTGACAAGGTACAAATCTGTCGTTCTTCCCCTGAACAGGCAGTTAACCCACTGTTCCCAGGCCGTCATTGAAAATAAGAATGTGTTCTTAACTGACTTGCCTGGTTAAATAAAGGTAAAATTAAATTAAGATAAGGGTTGAAAGGTCAGTGAAAATGGTGTGCCTGGGTTCTGTCTCTCCTCCCTGTGTGAACCTTCACACACTGACTTCTTCCTTCTGCTGGAGGCTATGATCTGGTCTTAATGGCCATGTACTCTTATCCCCCTGGCACAGCCAGAAGAGCACTGGCCACCCAGTGTTCCTGCCTTTCTAGGGAGTTTTTCCTAGCCACCATGCTTCTGCATTTGGGGTTTTAGGCTGGGTTTCTGTATAAGCACTTTGTGACATCTGCTGATGTTAAAACAGCTTTATAAATACATTTGATTTGAAATGGTCTGTGAGGAAAGTTTATCCACAGCCTGAACCTGAACCGCACACTGGTGGACTGGAGATAGTAACAAAAGTCAGGCATATAAAAGATCCATGGAACAGAAGTCAAAGTCTCCAAAAGCCAAGGCAGAAGAAAATGGGAAGAATCATCAGTTTGCTATCTGAAGTTTCTGAAGACTGTCAACCTATAGCATCAGCTTATACCATGGGAAAACTGGTGAAGACTTAGATGTTGTTTCATCTGTCATACAGAAAGCAAAAATAAGAGAAGCCCTTTTGCAATAGACAAAACCACAGAGTTGGCTCTGCAAGATACATTTAGGTCACACTGCATGTGCATGGAGAGAGATGAGCTAGAAGGCTGCTCTGCATGAGCAACTTCCGTACCAGAGATCACAACTTGTTGAATGTTTTGAAGTGGGACTGTTTTTTTATTATGTCCACCACCAAGGTGACATCAAACCAACAAACAAACTCTCCGGGAGCACCTTCACTCAGGTATGGTTGTTGTGATGTATTCACTTTTCTCTACTGATAGAGTTGTTATTATTGGCTTATTAGTTTATTTTTTAACAGTTAATTCATCATAATTAATCATCTATAATAGAGTCAGTAGAAAACAGATATACAGTGTACATATTAAAATGCTTGAGTTTAATAAATTGAAATGTAAAAAAAATTTGGAGGTACTAAAAGTTTACTTATAAGCATTATTTATTTAGGACGCTTTTGGATTATCCAAACCTTGCTTTTTGTCTTGCTATTGTTGTTCTCTTTGTCAAGAAAAAAACTGAACAAGGTCCAACAGTGGAGAAGACATTTTGCGGCAGATCTAACTTGTATTCTGCGAGCTGCTGCAGTTTGACAAACTTCTCCTTATTTTCCTTCGCCTTGATGATCAAGCCATCAAATCTGGATTCCACCTAGTCAAAGTGCTATGATGCAAGCATATTATGCACTTTGCTCATCAAAATCATATCACTTCAAGAATATAATGTAATACTCTGAAAGAACTGAAAGTGGATTAGGAGAGTAAGAGAGAAGCTATTGAGGAACAGACTGCATGCTTTTATTTCACCTGTTTGACCTGCTAACTAGAAACTGAGCAATCACTTAACATGTGATTAAATGATTCCCTCTCGTGTCCTTCAGGGCTTTCTTAGTGGTCGTCTTGACTGACTGTGTAGAGTATGAACAACCACAGTTCTGGATCGTACCACCCTCCGGCTGAACCATTGGTGATGCCTGTTCTGGTGGTAATTATCTTCGTGACGGTTGCTGGCAACCTACTGGTCATCCTCACCATCGCCCGCACCCTCCACCTCCAGACCACCACCAACATCTTTGTCATCTCCCTGGCCTGTGCTGACCTTATCATGGGCTGCCTGGTGCAGCCTCTGGGGGCCTCCCTAGTGGTGACGGGGGACTGGCTCCTTAGCGGCACAGCCTGTGAGCTCTGGACATCCATGGATGTCCTCTGTGTGACAGCCAGCATTGAGACGCTGTGCACCATCGCTGTGGATCGCTATATCGCCATCACACGGCCTCTCAGGTACCAGTCTCTGCTTGGGAAACGTCAGGCGTGGCTCATGGTGTGTGTGGTGTGGGGTGTGGCAGCCCTCATCTCTATAGTCCCAATCATGAGCCAGTCGTGGCGTGCTCATAACGACACCGGGAGCATGCAGTGCTACGAGGAGCCACACTGCTGTGACTTCATCACCAACATGCCCTACGCCATCGTGTCCTCTGTTGTGTCCTTCTACGTCCCCCTGCTGATCATGATCTTCATCTACAGCAGAGTCTTCCTCATCGCCACACGGCAGGTCAGGCTTATGAATGAAAACAAGCTGCGTTTCCTCAGTTGGTGTGACATCCCCCCATCAGAGTGTCAAATAGTCAGCCCTGGGAGTCCCAATGGCAGGGATAGGAGCATCACTGGCAGGGCTGTGAGTCCCACTGGTAGTATCACTGGCAGGGCTGGGAGCACCACTGGCAGAGCTGGGAGCATGAACAGGACTGGAAACAACGGCAGGGCTGGAAGCAGCTTCATTTTCGACTCCATACAGTGGAGAAGCCAGGGCCGCAGGCACACTCGGGTAACTGTCCTAAAGGAACACAAAGCCATCAAGACCCTGGGGATCATCATGGGGACCTTTACTCTGTGCTGGTTGCCCTTTTTTGTGTCCAACATCATTAAGGTGTTTGACCCAGATATCCCCACCAGGGAAGTTTTTATTCTGCTCAACTGGCTGGGCTACCTGAACTCAGGCCTCAACCCCATCATCTACTGCCACAGCCCAGAGTTTCGCTCAGCCTTCCGGAACCTTCTATGTTGCCTGTGGCTCTCTAAGGTGGGGCTCAACAGAGTCTTCAAGGGGCTGTGGACTAGTGCCATGTTGGAGGAGAGTAGAGCCAATGCAGGGACACACAGCTGCCAGGGCCTGAGACAGGGGCAGAGGCAGGGGCAGAGGCAGGATCAGGAGCATGGACTGGGGCAGGAGGGACTGTCTCTGCCGCTAACACACATTCAACACAGTCCAGACGGAATGGATGTCACTGACACAGCGACAGTCTGAGAGAAAGTCACACCTATATGGTATATACAGCATGAATGCACTAGCTCTATTTGGTTGATTGCATTGTTGGCTTCATCAAATTTACATGATACACAAGGGTTCAAAAAGGTTTTTTCGGCTGTCCCCATAGGATAACTCTTTTTTGTTCCAGAGAGAACCCTTTTTGGTTCCATATAGAACCCTTTTGGGTTGCATGTAGAACCCTCTGTGGAAAAGGTCCTACATGGAACCCAAAAGGGTTCTTCAAAGGGTTCTCCTATGGGGAAGGCAAAAGAAGCCTTTTAGGTTCCATATAGGACCTTTTTTTAAGAGTGTACAATTCACACATTTAGAGATGAGGAATAAGGAACAAATGCAAATACCTGTATATATATACACAGGTATCTGTTGGGTATCACTACGGCAACAGCTTCCAGGAACTAAACAATATTTACATCTTACAGTTATTCGGAAAATAAGCAAAAGGAATAAAACAACAAGATGTACATAACAACTGCCAAGTGGTACAGTATATATACATATACAGTGGGGAGAACAAGTATTTGATACACTGCCGATTTTGCAGGTTTTCCTACTTACAAAGCATGTAGAGGTCTGTAATGTTTATCAAAGGTACACTTCAACTGTGAGAGACGGTATCTAAAACAAAAATCCAGAAAATCACATTGTATGATTTTTAAGTAATTAATTCGCATTTTATTGCATGACATAAGTATTTGATGCATCAGAAAAGCAGAACTTAATATTTGGTACAGAATCCTTTGTTTGCAATTACAGAGATCATACGATTCCTGTAGTTCTTGACCAGCTTTGCACACACTGAAGCAGGGATTCTGGCCCACTCCTCCATACAGACCTTCTCCAGATCCTTCAGGTTTCGGGGCTGTCGCTGGGCAATGCGGACTTTCAGCTCCCTCCAAAGATTTTCTATTGGGTTCAGGTCTGGAGACTGGCTAGGCCACTCCAGGACCTTGAGATGCTTCTTACGGAGCCACTCCTTAGTTGCCCTGGCTGTGTGTTTCGGGTTGTTGTCATGCTGGAAGACCCAGCCACGACCCATCTTCAAATGCTCTTACTGAGGGAAGGAGGTGGTTGGCCAAGATCTCGCAATACATGGCCCCATCCATCCTCCCCTCAATACGGTGCAGTCGTACTGTCCCCTTTGCAGAAAAGCATCCCCAAAGAATGATGTTTCCACCTCCATGCTTCACGGTTGGGATGGTGTTCTTGGGGTTGTACTCATCCTTCTTCTTCCTCCAAACACGGCGAGTGGAGTTTAGACCAAAAAGCTCTATTTTTGTCTCATCAGACCACACAACCTTCTCCCATTCCTCCTCTGGATCATCCAGATGGTCATTGGCAAACTTCAGACGGGCCTGGACATGCGCTGGCATGAGCAGGGGGACCTTGCGTGCGCTGCAGGATTTTAATCCATGATGGCGTAGTGTGTTACTAATGGTTTTCTTTGATACTGTGGTCCCAGCTCTCTTCAGGTCTTTGACCAGGTCCTGCCGTGTAGTTCTGGGCTGATCCCTCACCTTCATCATGATTATTGATGCCCCACGAGGTGAGATCTTGCATGGAGCCCCAGACCGAGGGTGATTGACCGTCATCTTGAACTTCTTCCATTTTCTAATAATTGCGCCAACAGTTGTTGCCTATTGTCCTGTAGCCCATCTCAGCCTTGTGCAGGTCTACAATTTTTCACCCTGATGTCCTTACACAGCTCTCTGGTCTTGGCCATTGTGGAGAGGTTGGAGTCTGTTTGATTGAGTGTGTGGACAGGTGTCTTTTATACAGGTAACGAGTTCAGTTAATACAGGTAATGAGTAGAGAACAGGAGGGCTTCTTAAAGAAAAACTAACAGGTCTGTGAGAGCCAGAATTCTTACTGGTTGGTAGGTGATCAAATACTTATGTCATGCAATAAAATGCAAATGAATTACTTACAAATCATACAATGTGATTTTCTGGATTTTGTTTTAGATTCCATCTCTCACAGTTGAAGGTTACCTATGATTAAAAATTACAGACCTCTACATGCTTTGTAAGTGGGGAAACCTGCAAAATCGGCAGTGTATCAAATACTTGTTCTCCCCACTGTATACACAGTACCAGTCAAAGGTTTGGACACACCTACTCATTCAAGGGTTTTCTTTATTTTTTTACTATTTTCTACATTGTAGAATAATAGTGAAGGCAGTAACTGCTCATTTGGTCAAATTAGTTAATGTCTTTTTGCTACATTAAATACATGCTTAGTCATGTGGACAAGTATCCTGCCTATTGTTTTGTTTTTTGTTAACAGGAACTGCATAAAGTTACTGTGAAACAAAGGAAAATAAAATATTTTTTTCTCAGTTCCAATCTATGAGTAATTACTGCCTTTTTGCTTTGTAAGGCAGAATATTGGAAAGATTTTCCAACAGTTATGTAGAAATTCCCACATATGCTGGGCACTTGTTGGCTGCTTTTCCTTCACTCGCGGTCCAACTCATACCAAACCATTTCAATTGGGTTGAGGTCAGGTGATTGTGGAGGCCAGGTCATCTGATCTAACACTCCATTACTCTCCTCCAAGTAGCCCTTACACAGCCTGGAGGTGTGTTGGGTCATTGTCCAGTTGAAAAACAAATGACAGTCCCACTAAGTGCACATAATTAAATCATAACTTGATTACAAATTACGTCATAAAGGAAAACGTCCCGAGCGGGCGGAACAGATATGACAGCTTGTTACACAAAAGAAAAGGGGCTGGGTTTGAGTGAAAGAGCGGGAAGACTGAGGAACGAAGGGTGAAGCTGTGCTATCGTAAATACAGTATCTTATGCATTCTAAATTACCGCCCATTTGGAAAAGGAAAATGCAATAAATATTTGCTCTGAGCTGCGCATCGGTAGGTTGGTGGTAGATGGAAGGCCGTGTTGTCCAACCGAGTCATTTGTCCTTTGAAGAATGTCTCTGGTTGTCAATTGGATACGTTGTAGTAACGTCGTTGTGTGATAGACGGGATACTCTGTCTGTTCCTTCCTAAGCCTTGTTTGATTCTGCTGTTGCTAACTCAACGGCTAGGAGATATCACTTCTGTAGGGAATAAGAGTTCAAAGTTCATACCATTCGCAACCAAAGCTCACGCTGATGTTGGCTTCATTCTGTAGTTATTATCTGAACCATTCTGACATCGGACTGTCGTCCTCACGTCCTCGGAACAGGAGGTTACATTGTCATCAAGGCTTTATATAGGAAGGGAGAGGAGGGTGTGTTTGAAAAATTTTATAGCCCATGTCCCTTCACAGGGGCGGCTAAAAACATACCACTTTGTGATCAGGAGAAAAGGTACATTTCTTTGCCACATTTTTTCGCATTTTATTGCATGACATAAGTATTTGATGCATCAGAAAAGCAGAACTTAATATTTGGTACAGAATCCTTTGTTTGCAATTACAGAGATCATACGATTCCTGTAGTTCTTGACCAGCTTTGCACACACTGAAGCAGGGATTCTGGCCCACTCCTCCATACAGACCTTCTCCAGATCCTTCAGGTTTCGGGGCTGTCGCTGGGCAATGCGGACTTTCAGCTCCCTCCAAAGATTTTCTATTGGGTTCAGGTCTGGAGACTGGCTAGGCCACTCCAGGACCTTGAGATGCTTCTTACGGAGCCACTCCTTAGTTGCCCTGGCTGTGTGTTTCGGGTTGTTGTCATGCTGGAAGACCCAGCCACGACCCATCTTCAAATGCTCTTACTGAGGGAAGGAGGTGGTTGGCCAAGATCTCGCAATACATGGCCCCATCCATCCTCCCCTCAATACGGTGCAGTCGTACTGTCCCCTTTGCAGAAAAGCATCCCCAAAGAATGATGTTTCCACCTCCATGCTTCACGGTTGGGATGGTGTTCTTGGGGTTGTACTCATCCTTCTTCTTCCTCCAAACACGGCGAGTGGAGTTTAGACCAAAAAGCTCTATTTTTGTCTCATCAGACCACACAACCTTCTCCCATTCCTCCTCTGGATCATCCAGATGGTCATTGGCAAACTTCAGACGGGCCTGGACATGCGCTGGCATGAGCAGGGGGACCTTGCGTGCGCTGCAGGATTTTAATCCATGATGGCGTAGTGTGTTACTAATGGTTTTCTTTGATACTGTGGTCCCAGCTCTCTTCAGGTCTTTGACCAGGTCCTGCCGTGTAGTTCTGGGCTGATCCCTCACCTTCATCATGATTATTGATGCCCCACGAGGTGAGATCTTGCATGGAGCCCCAGACCGAGGGTGATTGACCGTCATCTTGAACTTCTTCCATTTTCTAATAATTGCGCCAACAGTTGTTGCCTATTGTCCTGTAGCCCATCTCAGCCTTGTGCAGGTCTACAATTTTTCACCCTGATGTCCTTACACAGCTCTCTGGTCTTGGCCATTGTGGAGAGGTTGGAGTCTGTTTGATTGAGTGTGTGGACAGGTGTCTTTTATACAGGTAACGAGTTCAGTTAATACAGGTAATGAGTAGAGAACAGGAGGGCTTCTTAAAGAAAAACTAACAGGTCTGTGAGAGCCAGAATTCTTACTGGTTGGTAGGTGATCAAATACTTATGTCATGCAATAAAATGCAAATGAATTACTTACAAATCATACAATGTGATTTTCTGGATTTTTGTTTTAGATTCCATCTCTCACAGTTGAAGGTTACCTATGATAAAAAATTACAGACCTCTACATGCTTTGTAAGTGGGGAAACCTGCAAAATCGGCAGTGTATCAAATACTTGTTCTCCCCACTGTATACACAGTACCAGTCAAAGGTTTGGACACACCTACTCATTCAAGGGTTTTTCTTTATTTTTTTACTATTTTCTACATTGTAGAATAATAGTGAAGGCAGTAACTGCTCATTTGGTCAAATTAGTTAATGTCTTTTTTGCTACATTAAATACATGCTTAGTCATGTGGACAAGTATCCTGCCTATTGTTTTGTTTTTTTGTTAACAGGAACTGCATAAAGTTACTGTGAAACAAAGGAAAATAAAATATTTTTTTCTCAGTTCCAATCTATGAGTAATTACTGCCTTTTTGCTTTGTAAGGCAGAATATTGGAAAGATTTTCCAACAGTTATGTAGAAATTCCCACATATGCTGGGCACTTGTTGGCTGCTTTTCCTTCACTCGCGGTCCAACTCATACCAAACCATTTCAATTGGGTTGAGGTCAGGTGATTGTGGAGGCCAGGTCATCTGATCTAACACTCCATTACTCTCCTCCAAGTAGCCCTTACACAGCCTGGAGGTGTGTTGGGTCATTGTCCAGTTGAAAAACAAATGACAGTCCCACTAAGTGCACATAATTAAATCATAACTTGATTACAAATTACGTCATAAAGGAAAACGTCCCGAGCGGGCGGAACAGATATGACAGCTTGTTACACAAAAGAAAAGGGGCTGGGTTTGAGTGAAAGAGCGGGAAGACTGAGGAACGAAGGGTGAAGCTGTGCTATCGTAAATACAGTATCTTATGCATTCTAAATTACCGCCCATTTGGAAAAGGAAAATGCAATAAATATTTGCTCTGAGCTGCGCATCGGTAGGTTGGTGGTAGATGGAAGGCCGTGTTGTCCAACCGAGTCATTTGTCCTTTGAAGAATGTCTCTGGTTGTCAATTGGATACGTTGTAGTAACGTCGTTGTGTGATAGACGGGATACTCTGTCTGTTCCTTCCTAAGCCTTGTTTGATTCTGCTGTTGCTAACTCAACGGCTAGGAGATATCACTTCTGTAGGGAATAAGAGTTCAAAGTTCATACCATTCGCAACCAAAGCTCACGCTGATGTTGGCTTCATTCTGTAGTTATTATCTGAACCATTCTGACATCGGACTGTCGTCCTCACGTCCTCGGAACAGGAGGTTACATTGTCATCAAGGCTTTATATAGGAAGGGAGAGGAGGGTGTGTTTGAAAAATTTTATAGCCCATGTCCCTTCACAGGGGCGGGCCACTGATTGAGCAGAGCCCTACCTTATGAAATCCCAAATCTCACATTTTAGAAGCTAAAATCACATTTCATCCCATCAAGAATAATTTCATATTCAAACATTTAAATTGAACAACAATTCCATGTGAATCCGATAACTCTGATGTGTAGACTTTCCACTGTAGAGTTTATGTCATCTTATTATTGATGAGAATGTCTCAGATGACAACCAAACTGACATCATATTCATTAAGTACCACCGCATATGTTCAATTGGTTGGATTACCAGAATATAGTTCATTTCCCCCCACCTTTTGATTTTCCCAGAATCTCTATGTTAACCAAAGGGGTTTGCAAATGTAACATCAGTAGGGTAGAGAGAGGAAAAAGGGGGGAAGAGGTATTTATTACTGTCATAAACCTACCCCCAGGCCAACGTCATGACAATAGGCAGATTAAACTTTTTCAATTCAACCATTATTGGGTTCAAATACACATTTAGATTTGCGTACAGCCATCCACAACAACCCAAATCAATAAGCCGCAAATAGCTAATTGAGAGAGAAATAGTGTGATTCACATCAATGCGATATGTAGATATCAATAATAAGTTATATCCGTATCGCAGTAGACTACACCACTGCTGTCATCATTACCTCCAAAAGTTTTTTTCAAATTGGATAATCTTTGAATGCCGACAGCAGTCGGACAGCAGTCGCTCCATTGGAAGACATACTGTAGCTTGGACTATAGCATGCAAAAATGTGTTCCTTCCTCTTTCCCCGCGATCCATCAAACACATTGGTTGTGTCATCATAGGGGTCTCTGACTTGTGGTCAATCTCTGCTGAGGTGGAACAAACTTAAACTTGTGCCTTTTGTCAATGCTGATTTGAATGTCATTGAGAAAACAGAAGTGTCAAAGATTTTTTTTTCGCAAACATCGTTTCTTAATTTAAAAGTAATCCTCGAAGTAATCCTCTAGTTTTTCAAAGTATCTGTAATCTGATTACAATATTTCTGCTAGTAATGTAACGGATTACAGTTACCGTTTTTTGTGATCCCTTACATGCAATGGATTACATGTAACCTGTTACTCCCCAACACTGGAGATACAGTAACTGTGGATGGATCAACAACAAGTGTAGTTACTCCACAATACTAACATAAATTACAGAGTGAAAAGAAGGAAGCCTGTACAGAATACAAATATTCCAAAACATCCTGTTTGCAATAAGACACTAAAGTAATACTGCAAAAAATGTGGCAAAGAAATGTACCTTTTCTCCTGATCACAAAGTGGTATGTTTTTGCAAATCCAACACAACACATCATTGGGTACCACTCTTCATATTTCATATACAAATCTGGGGAAGGACACCAAAACATTTTTGCAGCATTGAAGGTCCCCAAGAAAGTGGCCTCCATCATTCTTAAATGGAAGAAGTTGGGAACCACCAAGACTCTTCCTAGAGCTGACCGGCTGGCCAAACTGGGCCATCGAGGGAGAAGGGCTTTGGTCAGGGAGGTGACCAAGAACCTGATGGTCACTCTGACAGAGATCTAGAGTTCCTCTGTGGAGATGGGAGAACCTTCCAGAAGGACACCCATTTCTGCAGCACTCCACCAATCATACCTTTATGGTAGAGTGGCCAGACGGAACCCTCTCCTCAGTAAAAGGCACATGACAGCCTGCTTGGAGTTTGACAAAAGGCACCTAAAGGACTCTCAGACCATGAGAAACAAGATTCTCTGGTCTGGTGAAACTAAGATTGAAATCTTTGGCGTGAATACCAAGCATCACATTTGGAGGAAACATGGCACCATCCCTATGGTGGAGCATGGTGGTTGTAGCATCATGCTGTGGAGATATTTTTCAGCGGCAGAGACTTGTCAGGATCAAGGGATAGATGAACGAAGCAAAGTACAGAGAGATCCTTGATGAAAACCTGCTCCAAAGCGCTCAGGACCTCAGACTAGGGCGAAGGTTCACCTTCCAACAGGACAACGACCCTAAGCACACAGCCAAGACAACGCAGGAATGGCTTTGGGACAAGTCTCTGAATGTCCTCGAGTGAACTACATAGAGCCCGGACTTGAACCCGTTTGAACATCTCTGGAGAGACCGGAAAATAGCTGTGCAGTGACGCTCCCCATCCAACCTGACAGAGCTTAAGAGGATCTGCAGAGAAGAATGGGAGAAACTCCCCAAATACAGATGTGCCACGCTTGTAGCGTTATACCCAATAAAATGTGAGGCTGTAATCGCTGCCAATGGTGCTTCAACAAAGTACCACTTGAAGGGTCTGAATACTTATGTAAATTTGATATTTCAGTCGTTTTTTTTTATAAACATTTGCAAAAATTCTAAAAACCTGTTTTTAGGGTATTGTATGTAGATTGATGAGAGAATATACATATATATATACAGTTGAAGTTGGAAGTTTATACACTTATGTTGGAGTCATTAAAACTAGTTTTTCAGTCACTCTACAAATTTCTTGTTAACAAACTAGAGTTTTGACAAGTCGGTTAGGACATCTACTTTGTGCATGACAAAAGTAAGTTTTCCAACAATTGTTACAGACAGATTATTTCACTTATAATTAATTCACTGTATCACAATTCCAGTGGGTCAGAAGTTTACATACACTAAGTTGACTGTGCCTTTAAACAGCTTGGAAAATTCCAGAAAATGAAGTCATGGCTTTAGAAGCTTCTGATAGGTTAAATGACATCATTTGAGCCAATTGGAGGTGTACCTGTGGATGTATTTCAAGGCCTACCTTCAAACTCAGTGCCTCTTTGCTTGACATCATGGGAAAATCAAAAGAAACCAGTCAAGACCCCAAAAACAAAATTACGCAAGTATAAACACCATGGGACCACGCAGCCATCATCCCGCTCAGGAAGGAGACGCATTCTGTCTCCTAGAGATGAACATACTTTGGTGCGAAAAGTTCAAACCAATCCCAGAACAACAGCAAAGGACCTTGTGAAGATGCTGGAGGAAAGAGGTACAAAAGTATCTATATCCACAGTGAAACGAGTCCTATATCGACATAACCAGAAAGCCCGCTCAGCAAAGAAGAAGCCACTGCTCCAAAACCGCCATAAAAACGACAGATTATGCTTTGCAACTGCACATGGGGACAAAGACCGTACTTTTTGGAGAAATGTCCTCTGGTCTGATGAAAAAATAGAACTGTTTGGCCATAATGACCATCATAATCTTTGGAGGAAAAAGGGAAAGGCTTGCAAGCCAAAGAACACCATCCCAACCGTGAAGCACAGGGGCGGCAGCATCATGTTGTGGGGGTGCTTTGCTGCAGGAGGGACTGGTGCACTTCACAAATAGATGGCATCATGAGGTAGGAAAATTATGTGGATATATTGAAGCAACATCTCAAGTCATCAGTCAGAAAGTTAAAGCTTGGTCGCAAATGGGTCTTCCAAATGGACAATGACCCCAAGCATACTTCCAAAGTTGTGGCAAAATGGCTTAAGGACAACAAAGTCAAGGTATTAGAGTGGCCATCACAAAGCCCTGACCTCAATCCCATAGAAAATGTGTGGGTAGAACTGAAAAAGCGTTTGCGAGCAAGGAGCCCAACAATCCTGACACAGTTACACCAGCTCTGTCACGAGGAATGGGCCAAAATTCACCCAACTTACTGTGGGAAGCTTGTGGAAGGCTACCCGAAACATTTGACCCAAGTTAAACAATTTAAAGGCAATGCTACCAAATAGTAATTGAGTGTATGTAAACTTCTGACCCACTGGGAATGTGATTAAAGAAATAAAAGCTTAAATAAATCATTCTCTTCTATTATTCTGACATTTCACATTCTTAAAATAAAGTGGTGATCCTGACTGGCCTAAAACGGGGAATTTTTACTCTGATTAAATGTCAGGAATTGTGATAAACTGAGTTTAAATGTATTTTCCTAAAGTGTATGTAAACTTCCGACTTCAACTGTATATATATGTATATATTTTTTTTATCAATGTTTGAATAAGGCTGTAACGTAACAAAATGTGGAAAAATTCAAGGGCTCTGAATACTTTCCAAATGCTCTGTAAACACATGTCAAATGTACCATGATTTAATTGTGTGTGTGTGTGTGTGTGTCTGTGTGTGTGTGTGTGTGTGTGTGTGTGTGTGTGTGTGTGTTTGTTTGTCTTGTTTGTTTGTTTGTTTGTTTGTTTGTTTGTTTGTTTAACCAAACACGATTTTCTGGTTTATCTTCAAGTAGACTCTGCGTTCCAGACAGGTGGATGTTCGCTTTCTCAAGCATGATGACAGGCTGAATATTCTCTCCACAAACGCTTGGGATGTAGGGGCAGAAACCAGATCCAGCACCACAGGGTAGAGCTTTGGATAAACAGCCATCCTTGCCTGACAAAACTGGAGACTTAAATCTGTAACCATGCCCCATTTACCTCTTCCAGGTATTTCCGCAGCTCACACGGGGCACTTAATTCCCTGCCAGGTTGACCCTCCCCCTAAGACACAATCTTTGATGCAACAAAGCCATATTTCTGAAGAACTGTGGTCGAGATGCTTGCTGGATTCAAGTTGCTGGCACCTTTGGGGGTCCTGCCGCTCCACGGCTGTACTCTCTGATTTACTGAAGTACAAAGACTCTGCTTCCCTCATCAGTGGCTCCATCTCTGTTGAGCAAAGTGCCAGAGACACTCTTGGGTCCATCAAGCAAGCTGCTGCAGGGGTTGGATCGAAGTTGGCTGCCAGAGGATTCAGTTTGAAGTTGGTCGATGTAGATTGTAAACAGCTCCAGCAACTTCACAAGCTGCTCTAGCTTGCCCCAGTCAAGCTCTGTGCTCGCCCTCGGATTTCTTCCATTAGCTAGTGATAGCTAGTGATGATGATGCACAAACTAGGCCTATTTGAAATATTTGCATCTAACTTGCAGCATTTACCCACCATATTTACAAGCTCAAAAACCCCATTAGAAAAAAACTAAAACTAAACATAATTTATGATGGTTTTTATTTTATTTTAGTTCAATTTGCAGTCAAATATAGTACTTTCAGTACATGCTTTTCATTTTAATTTTTACTTTAGTTTACTAAATAGTTATTCAATTTGAGTGTTTATTTTAGTTTCAGTTTTCATTTAATAGAATAACCTTGGTACCAATATTGTAGTTACACTGCATTGTGCATGTCAATAATTTTAGTGCCACTATATTACCGGTACATATCTTAGCATTCTAATAAAGGAAGTGGTTGAGTGCTGAGAATGTTAAATACATCAACTTCCCACGCCTCAATATGTGTATGTGGGTGGTTTGTGCAGTCAGTGGACTTGAACAGTGGGTGAGTTTCAGTTGATAAACCACAGTAGTTCTGTTTGTCCCTTCAGTGCCACCTGGGCATGTGCAGTGTATATACAGTGGGGCAAAAAAGTATTTAGTCAGCCACCAATTGTGCAAGTTCTACCACTTAAAAAGATGAGAGAGGCCTGTAATTTTCATCATAGGTACACTTCAACTATGACAGACAAAATGAAAAACAAAATCCAGAAAATCACATTGTAGGATTTTGAATGAATTTATTTGCAAATTATGGTGCACCACAATTGGTGGCTGACTAAATACTTTTTTGCCCCACTGTATAACAGGCTTAACAGACATAAGAAAACCCTGTAGGGCCAATGAACTTTGTGTTTTCGTAAGGGTATAAAACTAATCTTTCATTTGGAAGCAGGGAATATCACTACTTTGCTGATAAGTACTGTAAGTAATTGTCAAGACCTGTTGGGGGGGAATATTTGGAAATCCTTTGTGTGATCTGTTATTAAAGGTGTGTATTTGTATTTATTATTTATTAAGGCAGCAGCTACTCTTCCTGGGGTCCAGCAAAATTAAGGCAGTTATACCATTTTTAAAAAATTACAACACATTGCACAACAGATTTCACAACACATTAAGTGTGTGCCCTCAGGCCACTACTACTACCACATAAATATGTAGTAGTAGAGTAGTGGCCTGAGAGCACACACTACAATATCTACAACACAAAATCCAGGTGTACATGTGTATATAGTGCGTATGTTGTCGTGTGTGTGTGTGTGTGTGTGTATGTTTGTTCACAGTCCCCTCTGATCCATAAGGTGTATTTTTATCTGTTCTTTTATCTCTATCACATGGTGTTCAGATATGAGCCTCTCTATCTATACCTATATACATCAGAGTATCTGAGAGAAGTTTTCATACATTCAAACTAAAAACACCACAACTTTCCGTTTATTCTGAGCATCGATTTCTAACACCAGGGATCAGACAGAATAATGTTTGTTAGTTATAGCTGTGAGTACATCTTGTTTTTGTTGTGCTCTCATATAGTACTAATTGGGCACTCACTACTCTGTGGTTTGGATCGTACTGTAGATCAGAGGAAACCCTGTCTAGTTAATTTCTAGAAGTTTCATTAGGCCACTAGACTAGTTAGCTGCAGAATGCCTTGAGCATAGCAGAAGAGGTATCGATCGAGACAACTTACAACACAGAGTCATTTTATTCTCTTCATAATGACAGCATGTCTAATGTATGTGAGAAACATTTAAATGATTATACACTGTCACAGACAATTGTCTAATTTTGAAATTGTGATAAATAATTTGAGAATAGGCAACAAAAGTTAGTTTACATTAATTGGCAGTACATGTTTCATGAGAGCAGTCTTTCCAAGGATGTAGATACATCAATGCCACTATTACAGCGTTGCCAATATTTGTCACGATCGTCTAAGGCGGAAACAGTGGACCAAGGTGCAGCGTGGGGAGCGTACATACTTCTTTATTTTAAGCTGTCGCCAACAAAACAATAAACATCAAATGAATACGTGAAACCCACGTAGTGCTCACAGGCAACTATACATGGACAACTACCCACAAATACATGTTGGAAAAATGTTACCTAAGTATGGTTCTCAGAGACAACAATAGACAGCTGCCTCTGATTGAGAACCACACCTGGCCAAACACACAGAAATACAAATCATAGAACAAGGAACATAGAATGCCCACCCAAATCACACCCTGACCAAACCAAAATAGAGACATATAAAGCTCTCTACGGTCAGGGCGTGACAATATTAATGTGCTATGTCTTTTAGAATGATAATTGAGCTGCATTACAAGGTCCACTTAGGAATGGGAGTGTGAAGGGTGGAACAAGGATAAATGTAGTATTCAAATCATATTTGACAGAATGACAGCAGAGTTATCACAGGCACTAAGTCTGATGTTTGCTGCCTGGTCAAGGCAGAATGTAAGCGACTGGAGTCAGACAGGGAAATTAACTCTCCAAAGATGAACTGTTGTTATAGGCTGGGTGGTTTGACAGTATGGCATGATACTGCAGTCAATGAATTACCAGCCAGCCAGTGATACAGTGTATGTTGGAATTAACCTGAATATTAGATTGTATGAAAGGTCAATTGCAATAGTAAAGGTTATACAAGTATGTTGAATGATTGCACTTGCTGTTTTGGAAAATATTAGAATGTATAAGATGTTATGTGTGTCATAGATTTGTCAATGTGTTAATTGTCCATTGTTTTCCACAGAGTACATTTAATATCTACAGAAGTGCAAATACACAGGGGCGGCAGGGTAGCCTAGTGGTTAGAGCGTTGGGCTAGTTACCAAAAGGTTGCAAGTTCAAATCCCTGAGCTGACAAGGTACAAATCTGTTGTTCTACCTCTGAACAAGGCAGTTAACCCACTGTTCCTAGGCTGTCATTGAAAATATGAATTTGTTCTTAACTGACTTACCTAGTAAAATTTCTGTATAATTACTCAATACCATGTGAAAATGCATACAAACAATAGATGAGCTGGAACATCTTACAAAACAATTAAGAATTTTATTGTTAGATTAATAATTTGATGAATTAGATGATACAACATAAAAATAACTATTCTAGTGGTGACTGAAATCTGTAGCCTATAGAGTGAGTAGCTTAGATAGCTCATTTAGAAAATGGGATTGTCCTTTTCTCCCCTTTTTAACATTACAAGTAACAATGGAAATCAACAACTCTGTCTGTCTTCATCTGTTTCTTTCTTGTAAGCATTTTTCCACCCTAGAGTCTGAGACCTTGTGGAAATCTGTGTTAGAGTGGAAGAATGTATGACAATTTAGCATTCGTTAAAAATACATAATGACAGCTGGAATTATGTATGATAAAGTATCTCTACCTCTATTTTCCAACATTGCATCAATTAATCATCAGTTCAATCACTGCAGTATTTGCCAGGGTCATACAACCAATGGCTCCAAGACAAGTAATGAGTGGGCTAAAAAACATCAGTACTAAAAGCCTGCAACCCATCTGTTCAATCATCAATCCATCTGCGTCCGACGTTACAACACTGCTTTACGAGCTGTGAGTAAGTTTACTTATGGGGGGGGGGGGGATTTGACCAACACTATGCTAATGTCTTATTTTTCCACTACTCCCAAGATTGTTTTGGACAACTGAGCCTTTAACAAGATTGTGAAATGTTAGGCTGCCACACCACCTCCTCCAGATTTGACCACCATTCTCAGAATGTGAGCACATATACAATTTCACCATGGGGTGGTGCTTAAGAGTATGGCTTTGCCATACTGGTATCTGTACCAGTATAGCGTCTGTGACAGCATGGGCAGCACCGTTTTGAGTCCCACCCAGTTGGCTACATTAAAATGGCATGCCCATGCAAGGCATGCCCATGCTAACACGGCCTATTGGCCACTAGAGGCCTCTATCATTCTCTATGGGCTTTGCCCATTGAGTTGAGCTTGCAATGGTTGTTGGCCTCTACACAGATGTACTATCTTAATTTGATCACTCTGTTACAACAGATAATTTTCCTGTGCAGCAGGAAATGCACATTTTAGGGTATTCAAGGTTTAAAAAGGTTTCTAAAGTTTGTAATTTCCACTTTAAAATGTCAGACTTGATTTATCCTAACTAAATATGTATTGAGCCCTACAAAAATGTCAGTTAATTATAATACAAATAATAATTCACACGTCCTTTTAAGGGGTTGTTGTTACAGTGTAATTACATGTGTAACTACACTGTAAAAAGTATTGTAGTTAACTGTAACAACTCGTAGAAACAATGTAATAACAACATGTAATTGGTAGTAATTACTGTCACGACTTCAGCCGAAGTTGGTCCTTCTCCTTGTTTCGGGCGGCGTTCGGCGGTCGAAGTCGACGACCTTCTAGCCACCGCTGATCCACTTTTCATTTTCCATTGGATTTGTCTTTTCTTCCATCACACCTGGTTCCAATTCCATCAATTACATGTTGTGTATTTAACCCCTCTTTAACCCTTTCCTCCTGCTTGGTGTGCGCCCAGTGTAAGGCTCCTAGGCACCTGCCCAGTGGTAAGCTACACCCCTTACCCATTCCACAGCGGCCTTGGTTGCACCTGTCGGTGGATTTTCTGACTGATCTTCCACCCTCACAGGCTAACACCGCGATCCTGGTCGTTGTGGATCGCTTCTCTAAGTCCTGTTGTCTCCTCCCTCTGCCTGATCTCCCTATGGCCCTACTTGTTTACACATCTTCTGGCACTACGGGGTGCCTGAGGATATAGTGTCTGATCGGGGTCCCCAGTTCACGTCTAGAGTCTGGAAGGCGTTCATGGAATGTCTGGGGTCTCGATCAGCCTTACTTCCTTACATGTTACATGTTACAGCCTTACATGTTGTGTATTTAACCCTCTGTTTCCCCTCACGTCCTTGTCGGTAATTGTTTCTTGTAGTGCTTATGCACGGTATTCTGGTATTTACCGGGTTTTGTTTGACCCATTTATTGTATTGTTCTGTTGACGGTGGTTTATGGATATTAAATGACACTGTTGTAAATCAGTTTTCGCTCTCCTGCTTCTGACTTCTCTGCCGCCAGTACGCACCTCACCACAAATTACTGTCTGTAACTACAGAAGTGTAGCAACAAATTCTTGTTATCATGTATGTTACAAATGGACAGGTTTCCACTAAAATCACCAACTTACTTTTCGGGGTTTTCTCAGCTGCATCCGATTCATTAACAAGTGTGACTGAGGTTGGGATCCCTTGTGGTTGTGCTGGGTGTCTGGGAGATTATAGCCTATGCTATTATGGCCTACCCATGAATGTGAACTGCTGAAGATATATCGCCAGTCAAAGTTGTTGCTAGCACTTGTCCCCAAAATAAAGCCATATGGGTTAAGTCGGTTGAGCTTATGAAAACAGATCTAATATGAGTGTCATCCCAGATGAGGAATAAGACACTACTCAAATCTGTAGCCTATGACAATTCAGCATTAGACACTACCTTACCCAATACTAGATATCACCTTCTACCCCCAAGCCATAAAACTGCTAACCCCCACCCCATTGTTTTTACAGTACTGCTACTCGCTATTTACTATTTATGCATAGTCACTTTACCCCTACCTACAGTACATGTACAAATTTCCTCAACTAGCCAGTACCCCCGCACATTGACTCGGTACCGGTACCCTCTGTATATCGCCTCATTGTGTTTTTTTTAATTGTGTTGCTTTAAAAAATATTTTAAAATTCTGCTTTAGTTTATTTAGTAAATATCTTCACAACTCTATTTATTGAGCTGCACTGTTGGTTAAGGGCTTGTAAGTAAGCCTTTCATGGTAAGGTTTCGTTGTGTTCGGCGCATGTTACCTAGCTAGCTACCTAGCTAGTCCTTGTGTTATCCAGATAGCTATAAGCGTGCATGCTAACACCAACTAACTACATTTGCATATTTCCATTAGGTAACACTTAGTCTGTGAAGTGCGTGTGGGCAATAACTCAATTTGCCCTCGCACTCCTTCTGAACAACACCATTTTTAGAAACTCTGGCAAATTGTAAAGTCTAAAAAACTCAGTCTACTGAGTCTGTTCATAACATATTCTAGATTTGGGAATAGAAACTGTATAGAGCAAGATAGAACAATGAGTTCCACCACTGGATGTTGGTAAACTATAATCACAAGTACCCCTCAAGATACACTCCATTTTAACTAGCCAAATCCTGTGTAACACCTAGTAATTACATTGTACACTTGCAGATATTACTTCTATTTATCGTCCCACTTGGATCGCACTTCCAGAAGCTTGAAAATGAGGGCCAGGATGTCATGATGGGTAATGTGCTGTATAAGTTCGTAAATTTAGTGGAAACTTGCCCATTTGTAACAAGCATTCGTTGTTACACTTCTGTAATTACAGACAGCAATTACTACCAGTTACATGTTGTTATTACATTGTAACTATGAGTTGTTACAGTTTCCTACAATACTTGTTACAGTGTAATTACACATGTAATTGCACTGTAGTAAGGACCACTTAAATGGAGGTGTTACCATCTTTTTCTTTGTCCAAATGAATTACTTTTAAAAAGGTGAGAGATAGGATTGGGGCAGATGAGTCATGGAACCATCTGTGCAATCGCTTAATTCATTGCCTCTTTGAAGCATTCATTAATTTGTTGTTTATCTGTCTACCAGACTTCCCTCATATAAAATATAGTGTCTTGGCAGTAGTAGGCCTACATGTCGGTGTACCACAGATAGCTGGCTATAATGTCTAAGTTTACGGCTGTCATTGATTCAGAATGAATGATTCTGTGTTGAGGTAAATCAGGTCATCTAGACTGGTGTGTTTTGGTAGGAGTGTGTGTGTGTGTGTGTGTGTGTGTGTGTGTGTGTGTGTGTGTGTGTGTGTGTGTGTGTGTGTGTGTGTGTGTGTGTGTGTGTGTGTGTGTGTGTGTGTGTGTGTGTGTGTGTGTGTGTGTGTGTGTGTGTGTGTGTGTGTGTGTGTGTGTGTGTGTGTGTGAGAGAGAGAAAGAGAAAGAGGTATGATTGGGATGTAAAATACTGTTTACTCTTTGTGCATATTTTGCTTATGGTTTACACTTGTGTAGACATGAAGGAATGCTAATTCTTCACACTTGGCAAGAGGAATTAAAATCAAGTGCAACTTTTCTGACCATACAGAACCCTTGACAAAATCTTAATGCCTGTGTTTAAGAATACAATAACGAGGGTAATTTGCTGATAAATCTAAGAACTGGTATCCTGGCAACACTGAGGAACAAATAATTACATTTTAGGAAAAGAGTAATAACTGAATGCCCATCAAAAGAGTCCAGAGGAGAATGCAGCCACAACTAATCTTAGTCAAAGTTCTTTATTTAGGACAGGGTCAGACCTTTTCCACATAGCCTTCATTATATGCACCACCTCCATCTAGACAGAGAATGACCCAGTCAAAAACGATCCATCTACGGTGACCTATCACAGGAAGACACATGGCAGACAAGACTGTATGCATTATGTCTACCAACCAGAGAGAGTAAATGACGGCATCAGAATTCTACTCCTCTCCTTTTACAGACATGTTCCATCAAACAAAAATTGAAAATTGTCTGAGTGTATGACTAGAAAATAGTCACGTTTCATAACCCATCTTATATACAATTTCAATCTCTCCAATCTCCCATGACTCCATTCACAGCTCAAATGTTCACATGGATATATCAATCAGATGTCCTGCTGGGGAAAGTAATATACTCCTTCCACCAAGATAGTGTGAAGTGAAGTGAATGGGCTATGCTGGGCATGGGCTGGAGGAAGCATTGATTCTACTCCATTCTGTTCTGATGAATGCAATGCAGTGGTTCTGCTGACTGTCAAGTGGAAAACATTTCTAGCTGCTCAGAGGGGAGGAGAAAGCAGCTATTGAAAATTCTGATGACTCACAATCAGTATCTGAGCTCTGATTGTGTCCATCAGGCTGAACTGAGAACCCAAGAGAGAGTGCATATGTGAGGTGACTAAGCAGAGCAAAATGATCTAAGGATTTGGTAGCGTGAGTGCAAGAGAAACAGGAGAAACAGGAGACGAAAGATCATGAGCTCTGTTATCAATCATTTCTGCTGCTTCCCCAGTGATTCTCAGCCAGGTCTGAAGTTGTATTTTTATCTGACACTGTGATTAAAAAAACATGAGATAATTATTCTCATGAAATATGAGATGAAATTAGATAATATATACTGTAGTTTGGTCATTCATCAGGAATCTCTTTGGTCTCTACATTCAATGTCAGATGCTCTTGAGTTGGCCTGTGTGTTGACATTAAGTAGAAAGACCATCTTGAGTAGAAAGTAAAGGATAAGATTGCTAGTATTGAACAGTGTGAAGAGTGTTATGATAAATGGAAAAACAGGCAACGGCGAATGACTCCAATTTAGAAAAATAATAAAGACCAGGAAGAAATTAGCAAATGTGTTGTTTACTTTGAAAGACACACAGCACAGTTATACAACATGAGACATATACTTAACTGGCATGATCTGATGATTGCATATATATAACATATTTGCTTTTGGATGCGTACCTGATTCAAATAAATTCATTGAAATCTTGTGGGCAACCGAAAACATGTTACTTTAGCAGCTATTTCATCAATTCTGACAGCGACCAAAAGGCCTTTGAATGAGATGGGATCATGGACAAAGTATGCCATCCTTTCAGCCAGACAAAGCTGCTTTGCAATTATGTTTTAGAAAACATGAAACACTAGTTGTTACGGCTCTCGTCGGAATGAGGATCAGACCAAAGGGCAGCGTGGTAGGTGTTCATGATTCTTTATTACTCAAAAAACACTAACAAAATAACAAAGAGAAAAAAACAGTTCTGTAAGGCAAATAAATTATACAGAAAACAACTACCCACAAAACACAGGTGGGAAAAAAGGCTAACTAAGTATGATTCCCAATCAGAGACAACAATAGACAGCTGACTCTGATTGGGAACCACACTCGGCCAAAAACAAAGAAATAGAAAACAGAAATAAAGAAACTAGAATGCCCACCCTAGTCACACCCTGGCCTAACCAAAATAGAGAATAAAAGCCTCTCTATGGCCAGGGTGTGACACTAGTAGGCAATGAGTAGTAGAGCTATGACTCTGTTGAAATGCTTGCTCTTACTTCAATCATGGAAAAATATGAAAGTTATAATTAAAGACAATGTATATTTCATGTTAGGATTGTTTTCCCCATGGTCAGAGTAACGAACTATTGGTTTCCATGAGACTGTAGTTTCTTAAATAGCACCATTAGTACTGAGTCTGTTTGACAGCCTGTTCTCGCCAGCAACAAACTGCTACTCGAACAAGATGTGTGCCTTGACAGACTGCACCCCAAAGGAATGACAAATCTAGGTTCTTTGATGGACAAAGTAACACAGGAAGTTTTGCAAAGAACATTTAGTCCTGTTTTGTATGCAGCTCCTAAACTTCTATGTCACTTACAGTGCCTGCTACTGTAAGTGAATATTTTATAATTACATTATGTAGAGTTGACTAGCATAGTAAAGGTAACTGCCAAAATAAAGAAAACATCAGTAAATTAGGGATACAGTTAAGAACAAATTCTGATTTACAATGATGGCTTAGGACCAGTGGATTAACTGCCTTGTTCAGGGGCAGAACAACAGATTTTTACTTTGTCAGCTCAGGGATTCGATCTGGCAACCTTTCGGTTACTGGCCCAACGCTAGGCTATGTCTATTGCAACAACAGGGGCAGGCAAACGACAGGTCAAGGCAGGCAGGGGTCGATAATCCAGAGTAGCGGCAAAGGTACAGGATGGCAGGCAGGCTCAGGGGCAGGCAGAGTGGTCAGGCAGGCGGGCTCAGAGTCAGGAGAGGCAAGGGTCAAAACCAGGAGGATTAGAAAAGAGAGACTGGGGAAAAACAGGAGCAGAGAAAGCACTGGTTGACTAGAACAAACAAGATGAACTGGAACAGACAGACCTTGTCGGTTTAGGGATTCAAACTGGCAGCCTTTTGGTTATCTGGCCCAACACTCTAACCACTAGGCTACCTGCTGCCTAGGCTGCCTACTCTGTACTCGGCATGAGGTTCAATTTAATTGAAGAGCACTGCACTCAGTTTTAGTACATTTTAATATACTGAGCAATGTCAACGTTTTACACGCAGAATCTTTCAATCTCCCCTTTGTTCAATTGCAACAACGTGTTTTCTGCCTCTATGTGAATATCCTCAGGAAACTCACAAAACGTATTTTTTTAACACTGCTTCCCTGCTCTCATTTAGTCATACAGCCCTTCCCTCTTTGAAAGAACAGACTCTCTCAGCAGGGTAACAAGTTCTTGTCTCTGATGGAGTGTTGAGTGTTTATTTGGGCTCCTGAGTGGTGCAGCGGTCTAAGACACTGCATCTCAGTGAGGCATTAGAGCCATTACTATAGACCCTGGTTTGAATCCAGGCTGTATCACAACCGGCTGTGATTGGGAGTCCCATAGGGCGGCGCACAATTGGCCCAGCATCGTCCAGATTTGGCCGGTGTAGGCCGTCATTGTAAATAATAATTTGTTCTTAAATGACTTGTCTAGTTAAATAAAGGTTAATAAATAAAATGTAATGGTGAATAGTAAGTGGATGATGCGCCATGTGACCTAAATGGACTCAAAATGTGCAGTTTCACACTGGGCAACTGAGAAAAAAACAGTAGATGCACGAATATGTCACATACAGTCAATAACCTCTGTGAGAAATAACAACCACTATTGGGAGACAAACATCAATTGTAGAAAGCCATTTAAAACCGACTGTTTTGAATCAGGGGTACACAGGGTCATTGTCGTCTTTACTGTACCAACCTGGACTCAGGGGTGGAATACTAAATGTTCTGAGACCAGGTTGCAAGAACATAGCAAACAAAAATCCAGGACACTCAAATTAGTGTGATATGTTATGTTTGGTAGGGTATGTATTAATTTCTGGATGTCGAGCATGAATTGTTACAAATTCCAATTAGTATTATACAGTTGAAGTTTACATACACTTAGGTTGGAGTCATTAAAACTCGTTTTTCAACCACTCCACAAATTTCTTGTTAACAAACTATAGTTTTGGCAAGTCAGTTAGGACATCTACTTTGTGCATGACACAAGTACTTTTTCCAACAATTGTTTACAGACAGATTATTTAACTTATAATTCACTGTAACACAATTCCAGTGGGTCAGAAGTTTATGTACACGAAGTTGACTGTGCCGTTAAACAGCTTGGAAAATTCCAGAAAAGGATGTCATGGCTTTAGAAGCTTCTGATAGGGTAATTGACATCACCAATACCTCAGAAAAGAAATTGCAGATGTCCACAAATATGGTTCATCATTGGGAGCCATTTCCAAACACCTGAAGGTACCATGTTCATCAGTACAAACAATAGTATGCAAGTATGAACACCATGGGACCACGCAGCCATCATACCACTCAGGAAGGAGACGCGTTCTGTCTCCAAGAGATAAACGTACTTTGGTGCAAAAAGTGCAAATCAATCCCAGAACAACAGCAAAGGATCTTGTGAAGATGCTGGAGGAAACGGGTACAAAAGTATCTATATCCACAGTAAAATGAGTCCTATATCGACATAACCTGAAAGGCCGCTCAGCAAGGAAGAAGCCACTGCTCCAAAACTGCCATAAAAAAGCCAGACTACGGTTTGCAACTGCACATGGGAATAAAGATCTCACTTGTTGGAGAAATGTCCTCTGGTCTGATGAAACTGTTTGGCCATAATGACTATCGTTATCTTTGGAGGAAAAAGGGGGAGGCTTGCAAGGCGAAGAACACCATCCCAACCGTGAAGCACGGGGTGGCAGCATTATGTTGTGGAGGTGTTTTGCTGCAGGAGGGACTGGTGCACTTCACAAAATAGATGGCATCATGAGGTAGGAAAATTATGTGGATATATTGAAGCAACATCTCAAGACATCAGTCAGGAAGTTAAAGCTTGGTCGCAAATGGGTCTTCCAAATGGGCAAAGACCCCAAGCATACTTCCAAAGTTGTGGCAAAATGGCTTAAGGACAACAAAGTCAAGGTATTGGAGTGGCCATCACAAAGCCCTGACCTCAATCCCATAGAAAATATGTGGGCAGAACTGAAAAAGCATGTGCGAGCAAGGAGGCCTACAAACCTGACTCAGTTACACCAGCTCTGTCAGGAATAATGGGCCAAAATTCACCCAACTTATTGTGGGAAGCTTGTGGAAGGCTACCCGAAACATTTGACCCAAGTTAAACAATTTAAAGGCAATGCTACCAAATAGTAATTGAGTGTATGGAAACTTTTGACCCACTGGGAATGTGATGAAAGAAATAAATGCTGAAATAAATGATTCTATCTCTATTATTATTCTGTCATTTCACATACTTAAAATAAAGTGGTGATCCTAACTAACCCAAGACAGGGAATTGTTACTAAGATTAAATGTCAGGAATTGTGAAAAACTGAGTTTAAATGTATCTGGCTAAGGTATATGTAAACTTCAGACTTCAACTGTATGTTACGAATTCCAATTAGTGTAATATGTTACAAATTACAATTCGTATGATATGTTATGAGTTGCAATATGTATGATGTGTTCCAAAATCCTATTTGTGACTAACTTTGGCTAGGCTATGGGTTAGGGTTAGGGTTAGGGGTTAGGGTTAGGGTTAGGGTTAAGGTTAGGGTTATGAGTTAGGGTTAGGTTTAAGGTTAGGGTTATGAGTTAGGTTAAATGTGTTACGGTTAGGGTTAGGGGAAGAGTTGGCTGACATGCTAAGTAGTTGCAAATTAGCTATAAAGAAATAAGCGATTGCAAAGTTGCTAATTAGCTAAAACGCAAAAGTTGTCTGTGATGAAATTTGAAAACGTAACCTTTAGGTTGCTAGATGTTCGCCATCCTCTCTCCCTAAAATAATGCTTTGTCTGCCATTTGTCATTGGTGTTACTCACATCTTAAATGACAATTCTGGCTTTTCATAATGTTTTTCTGTCAAATTAATTTGTGCATGTAAATAGTAATGGAGATAAATGGTAATGGTAATTTGGAAAAAGGTTTTTATTATTTTACTTTAACATAGTAAGGGACGGTATGTATACAGTTTTATCTATACTGTTTTTGCTGTATCGTCAACAATAATTGAAGGTGAGTCATCAAAATGTAATAGTTATTTCCTTAAAATTTTTACTTTTGAATAATATTACAATTAGGTTGGTAAAATACCAATAATCTGTGCTGTTACACTGCACATAATGTAACACCAATGACTTGACACATGATTATCAGAATCAACTTCAACCATTTATTACATTTTAAAACTGAAAATGCCATGGAATATGTTACAATTTCTCTCCCGACACCCAAATTGAAATACAAAAGGAAGATTTTTGCAGTTTCCCTGTGTTGTCTGTAGAGCTGGTGTTTCTCTGCTGCACACAATTTGTTCATACCTGACAAAATAAATACATAGGATTTGGTTAAGACACTTTCTTTAACCATACTGAATGCTTTTGTGTTGATAGCATATTTGTAGGAACTTGATAATAACTTGCATAAACAAAAACTTAATTGAATCTTAATTGTTTTGTTAATAATTCTGTTTTCCTTTACATACAAATGACAAACACCAATGACACATTTGATTTAGACACATGAAAGATATTTTTTAATTGGTAATATATGAAAAGAGTGTGCAGACTCCCTATGCGCTTCCATAAATATCCCTCATCAATAAACCATTTGCCACAGGACGTACTTTATAGGATTTTGTATGTTAAAAAAATAAAATAATAATTTGCAGGTACAACACCAATGACATTACATTTCAGGACAGGTATTCCTTTTTCATTATTGTCACGTGTGCTCCCTCTCCATTCTAGGTCACCAAATTGGGACAAGCCAATTTGCTAGACCCCAGTATGTTCATAATGCATACAAATAGACGTGTTGCAACATAAAGGACTTCCATATGTTTTGTTATTAAATAACAGTTTAGTAAACTAAAAATGTACTTTTAAAGTGTTTTTACATGATGCCAATGTTCGGGGACATCATTACCACCGCAATTCAAGAATTACCCTTCTAGATGATTTTGCAAGAATGTGTTTTGCTATGGTCTAAAAATAATTGGATGGATTTAATGAATTTAAGAGTTGTCACTGTCAAGTTCGTTAAATCCGTGAAGAATTTACAAAACAGGAAAATGTCAGAGGAAGATTTTGACTGGGCCTCATGGGGGCCTCGGTGACACAAGTGAAGGCTGGTATTGGATGAAAACACTGAATCTGCGTGTGCCCACACTCACCAAAGTCTTATTCTAGAGATGCTTCCACTGAAGAGAGCCAAAAATCTGATTTGAATTGATATTCGGTCTTCCATTGTGAGGACAGAATATGGATATGCTTAAGTCTGGAGGTGTTTGTGATTGTATGAAGAAAATAAACAAATATGGACAGTAATCAACCTTTTATAAATATAGTACTAGAATATGGTACTGATTTGAATGGCGCCGGAGGGGATGGCTGCCGTTTTGCAGGCTCCTAACCAACTGTGCTATTTTGTTCAATTTTTTGCATTGTCTGTAACTTCTTTTTGAACTTCTTCTGTACATAATGTTGCTGCTACCGTCTCTTATGACCGAAAATAACTTGTGGACATCAGAACAGCGATTACTCACCTCGAACTGGACAAATATGTTTTTCTTTAACAAGTCCGACAGAAAGGATATACTGTTTTCTCGGGAATGGGCCCAAATTCCAGTCATTTGCATGAAGAAATGACAAAGAAAAAGGAAGCGGAGGTCGGGCTGCTTACTGAGAATTCGTAGGCCAGTGAGTAAACCTCCACTACCATCTGTTCTATTGGCCAACGTGCAATCATTGGAAAACAAAATGGATGATATACGATCAAGACTATCTTACCAACTGGACATTAAAAATGTTTCACCGAGTCGTGGCTGAACGACTACACGGATAATGTAGAGCTGGCAGGATTTTCCATGCATTGGCAGGACTGAAAAGCTACGTCTGGTAAGACGAGGAGCCAGGGGTGTGTGTCTATTTGTCAATAACAGCTGGTTATTGGGGGATGGGGCCACAGTGTCTCCTGACCCCTCCTGTCTCAGCCTCCAGTATTTATGCTGCAGTAGTTTATGTGTCGGGGGGCTAGGGTCAGTTTGTTATATCTGGAGTACTTCTCCTGTCCTATTCGGTGTCCTGTGTGAATCTAAGTGTGCGTTCTCTAATTCTCTCCTTCTCTCTTTCTTTCTCTCTCTCGGAGGACCTGAGCCCCAGGACTACCTGACATGATGACTCCTTGCTGTCCCCAGTCTACCGGGCCATGCTGCTGCTCCAGTTTCAACTGTTCTGCCTTATTATTATTCGACCATGCTGGTCATTTATGAACATTTGAACATCTTGGCCATGTTCTGTTATAATCTCCACCCGGCACAGCCAGAAGAGGACTGGCCACCCCACATATGCTCTCTCTAATTCTCTCTTTCTTTCTCTCTCTCGGAGGACCTGAGCCCTAGGACCGTGCCCCAGGACTACCTGACATGATGACTCCTTGCTGTCCCCAGTCCACCTGACCGTGCTGCTGCTCCAGTTTCAACTGTTCTGCCTTATTATTATTCGATCATGCTGGTCATTTATGAACATTTGAACATCTTGGCCATGTTCTGTTATAATCTCCACCCGGCACAGCCAGCAGAGGACTGGCCACCCCACATAGCCTGGTTCCTCTCTAGGTTTCTTCCTAGGTTTTGGCCTTTCTAGGGAGTTTTTCCTAGCCACCGTGCTTCTACACCTGCATTGCTTGCTGTTTGGGGTTTTAGGCTGGGTTTCTGTACAACACTTTGAGATATCAGCTGATGTACGAAGGGCTATATAAATACATTTGATTTGATTTGATTTTTGATTTGGTGCACAATGTCTAATATTAAAGAAGTCTATTGCTCGCCTGAGGTAGAGCACCTTATGATAAACTGTAGAGTTTTCATCTATATTCTTCGTGGCCATCTCTTTACCACCACAAATTGATGCTGGCACTAAGACCACACTCAACGAACTGGATAAGGCCATAAGCAAACAGGGAAAATGCTCATCCAGAAGCAGCGCTCCTAGTGGCTGGGGACTTTAACGCAAACTTAAATCCATTTTACCTCATTTCTACCAGCATGTGCAACCAGAGGGAAAAAAACCTCTAGACCACATTTACTCCACACAGAGAGATGCGTACAAAGCTCTCCCTCGCACTCCATTAGGCAAATATGACCATAATTATATCCTTCTGATTACTGCTTACAAGCAAAAATTCAAGCAGGAAGTACCAGTGACTCGTTCAATACGGAAGTGGTCAGATGACGCGGATGCTACTCTACAGGACTGTTTCACTAACACAGACAGGAATATGTTCCGGTATTCATCCAATGGCATTGAGGAGTATATGTCCCAACCAGAAGCCATGGATTACAGGCAACATCCACACTGAGCTAAAGGCTAGAGCTGCTGCTTTCAAGGAGTGGGACACTAATCCGGATGCTTATATGAAATCCCTCTACGCCCTCAGACAAACCATCAAACAGGCAAAGCGTCAATACAGGATTAAAATTAAATCCTACTACACCGGCTCTGACGCTCGTCGGATGTGGCAGGGCTTGAAAACTATTATGGACTACAAAGGGAAACCCAGCTGAGAGCTGCCCAGTTACGCGAGCCTACCAAATGAGCTAAATGCCTTTTGTGCTCTCTTCGAGGCAAGTAACACTGAAGCATGCATGAGAGCACGAGCTGTTCTGGACGACTGTGTGATGTTGCTCTTGGTAGCCGATGTGAGCAATATCTTTATACAGGTCCACATTCACAAAGCCTCGTGTCCAGACGGATTACCAGGATGTTTACTCAAAGCATGCGCGGACCAACTGGCAACTGTCTTCACTGACATTTTCAACCTCTCCCTGACCAAGTCTGTAATACCTACATGTTTCTAGCAGACCCCCATAATCCCTGTGCCCAAGAAAGTGAAGGTAACCTGCCTAAATGATTACCGCCCCATAGCACGTCGGTAGCCATGAAGTGCTTTGAAAGGCTGGTCATGGCTCACATCAACAGCATCATACTGGATAACATAGACCTACTCCAATTCCCATACCGCCCCAACAGATCCACAGATGACGCAAACTCAATCGCACTCCACACTGCCCTTTCCCACCTGGACAAAAGGAACACCTATGTGAGAATGCTGTTCATTGACTACAGCTCAGCATTCAACACCATAGTGCTCAAAAAGCTTAATAATAATCCAAGGACCCTGGGACTAAACACCTCCCTCTGCAACTGGATCGTGGACTTTGTGACGGGCCGTCCTCAGGTGGTAAGGGTAGACTACAACACGTCTGCCACGCTGATCCTCGGCACAGGGGTGTATGCTTAGTCCCCTCCTGTACTCCCTGTTCACCCACAACTGCGTGGCCAAACACAACTCCAACACCATCATTAAGTTTGCTGACGACACAACAGTAGTAGTCCTGATTACCAACAACGATGAGACAGCGTATAGGGAGGGGGTCAGAGACCTGGCAGTGTGATGCCAGGACAACAACCTCTACCTCAATGTGAGCAAGACAAAGGAGCTGATCGTGGACTATAGGGAAAGGTGGGCCGAACAGTCCCCCATTCATATCAACGGGGCTGTAGTGGAGTGGGTTGAGAGTTTCAAGTTCCTTGGTGTCCACATCACCAATGAACTATCATGGTCCAAACACACCAAGACAGATGTGAAGAGGGCACGACAACACCTTTTCCCCCTCAGGAGACTTAAAAGATTTGGCATGGGTCCCCAGATCCTCAAAAAGTTATACAGCTGCAACAACGAGAGCATGACCGGTTGCATCACCGCCTGGTATGGCAGTTGCTTGGCATCTGACTGTAAGGCGCTACAGAGGGTAGTGCATACGCCCCAGTAAATCTCTGGGACCAAGCTTCCTGCCATCCAGGACCTATATACTAGGCGGTGTCAGAGGAAAGCCCAAAAAATTGTCAAAGACTTCAGTCACCCAAGTCATAGACTCTTCTCTCTGATACCGCACGGCAAGCGGTACCGGAGCACCAAGTCTAGAACCAAAAGGTTCCTTAACAGCTTCTTCCCCCAAGCCATAACACTGCTACATTGACACTATGTGTACAAAATACCTAGACTAATCTGCACCCTTGCACATTGACTCGGTGCCGGTACCCTCTGTATATAGCCTCGTTATTGCTATTTTATTGTCTTACTTTTTATAGTTTTTTTAACTTTAGTTTATTTGGTAAATATTTTCTTAACTCTTTCTTGAACTGCATTGTTGGTTAAAGGCTTGTAAATTAAGCATTTCACAGTACGGTTGTATTCACATGTGACAAATAATGTTTGATTTGATTTGAAATAGACTGAAACTGAAACTGTATCACAACTTGAAACTTGAAAAGAGAACTGTGAGAACCAAGAATGGTAGCTTGGCAACAGTTGAGTTTAAAAACTGAGTTGTGAGTAGGCAGGAAGGTTGAGGCGATCTAGAAGAGAAGCGATTGAGATGCTCTGTGAATCATGACTGACAAGCTGTCAGTTCTCTGCCCTTCTTGGCTCTGCACAGATAACCAAGAAGTCTTTACCTGTCTGCATATTCACTATACTGTAGTTTCAAAAGACTCTAGATGAGTTTAAGCTCAGTGTGTGAATATGGTAAGAGCAACCGTGTGATTAGTGCTGACAAGTTAAGATTATACTTAACCCAACAATCAAAAGTGTGGGATTACTTTGCTTTTCTCTCAATTGGATTCTTTGCAGCTGTGCATGCTAATGTTATTCCATAATTACATTTAAAGAAATTCAATTTAACTGGGCTCTCTCTCTTTGATCATTCTCCCCCTCAGCTCATACCTCAGTAATAGCCTGAGGCAGACAGAAGATAATTCGTTTTGAGACCACAAGACAAAAACACAGACTATATTAAAAAATATATTGAATAGATATATTTGAAGTTAAAATACAAAACAAGTGTGTCTGTGTATGCCACTACGCGCTGAAAGACCTGGGATGTTTGTCATCTCGTGCTTTTGCTGATGTGAATAGTTCAATTTAGGAATTCTACATTTGATTGCCTGTCAAAACAACGAACACTTCAAGAAACCCATGTCATGTGTATTACCATTCGTCTTACCGTTCTTGGAGGATAAATAAATGATACCTGAAGGAGATTTGTGGTTCAAATAGAGCTATACAATCCACACAGTGTGGACAGCGCATCTGCACAGCTAGCAATGTAAATCTTCCCGTTGGTAGACACTTAGACACATTATGGACACAGTTCAATACAGCTGCCCCCAGATTTGAGCAGCACATCTGTGTTTGGTCCTCTGTGTCATAGTCTTGACCCTTGATGGAGATCTTTGCGGTCCGAACTCGGCCATCCACCCCAGGGTACGTTTCAGTGATCTTTCCTATAGGCCATGAAGCCAGAGGCTACTGAGGGTCCACAATCAGAGCAATCTGGCCTACATCAAGGTTTACCCTGCCAGTTTCCCATTTCTGATGTGTCTGAAGAGTAGGGAGATAGTTGCAGATGAAAGCAGCTCAGAAGTTGACAACCAAGAAGGTCACTAGAGTAAAAGATGGCTTGTGGGAGAGAGGAATCGCGCTTCAACATTAGCAAAATGTTTGGTGTGACTGGATCTGGGTCAGCCAGGTCAGAGGATACTGTGCATGTCCCAGTGGTTTAGAATTAAGGATTCCCTCTACCTCTACCAACACAGACTGCTTCTGCTGTTGATTCCCTAGCACCAAATGAAGGGCCGTTTTCACAAGTTTGATTTCATGCTCCCAGCTTCCACCAAAATGAGGAGCGGAGAGAGGATTGAAGGTAGCAGAGCTGTCATCTAACACAGGAGGCAGACAAGTGTAATACCCTGTTAAAACCACGTATTAGAAACACTACATTGTATTACAGCCTTTGCTATTGAGACTATGTTGTTTGCGTTGCATCAAACACATGTGAAAGCTTCAAAGAAACAATCTGTCAATATTTTAAGAGGTACTCTAGGTTTAATTATTTAATGTGCCGTCACATTGATGTGAACTAAAGTAACCTGGTTTGGTTTAGCCAATAAGAAGTCTTATTAAGTTTTTGAGTCAATCATGTGATCTCTTTATATGAACCTTGAGGCTATTCACGATGTGAGAGAAAAGAGGCAACACTGTTGTTGAACTTAAACTTTTACATTTGGGAAGATTTATGAATTTCATTTAGCAAAAAGACTGTTGTTTAATTTTAATTACCTGTTACAAGTCTAGAGAAAGTCTAGTTAAACATCTATCTATGAAATTTACCTGAATTCACCGGTTGTGGATAATTTTGCCATAGTCGCTTCAAGAGTGGTTTTTGTTCCGAGACAACCTGAAAACTTATTTTGTGACGATGGACATCTCTTCTATTTCATGCAGTTTATTTTCCGCCATTGATTATAGATAGGCATCAGCCTTGGAATGATTTTTTTAAGGAGTTTGCTACGGTATTGTGAGTAACATTGGGTTTCCCATTCATTTGCTGAATCATTCTATCTTCATTGAGCTCCAACGGGTGCAAGACTGAGTTATCAGAGTGCATTCAAATACCAGAGGGTTTTTATTTCTATAGCGTGAATGAATTTTTATCTATTATACATAAATAATTAATTTACTGAGAAGTCCTTTTCACCATTTTTCCCATGCGGATCTATCCCAGTCTTTGGTGAGAGGGTTACACAAGCTATATTCAATATGTTGTCAGGGCAGAAGATGAGGGTAAAATGAATGGAATTTTCTTAATTGCAACCATTTCATTGACCTTGTTTTATTCTATTTTAGCTAATTCCACATCTTGAGATGTCTCAGCCTCAGGAAAACTAAACTTCCGGAGGACCTATCATCCTTTCACTCCATCCTCTCTACCTTCTCTCCCTCTGTATCCGTTGTTAAACCCACTTTCTATCACTCTGAATTCCAAGCTTCTGCCTCTCACCCTAGAAATATATTTCCCACCTTCTCCTCCCTCATTAATCCTCCACCCCTCCCCTTCCCTCCTCCCTCTCTGCAGACAACCTTGTCAAGACTTTGAAAAGAAGGTTGACGACATCCGCTCCTCATTCACTCAGTCAATTAAGTCCACTGGTCTCACTCACACAGAACTACCCTATGCCTTGACTTCTTTCTCCCCTCTCTATCTAGTGAGGTCCTGCCACCTGACAAACTGCCTTACCGACCCCATTCCCTCCTCCCTTCTCCAGAACATCTCTGGAGACCTTCTCCCATTCCTCACTTCTCTCATCAACTCATCCCTGACCACTGTCTGTGTCCCCTCTGTCTTCAAAATGGTCAGTGTCACTCCCCTCCTCAAGAAACCAACACTTGACTTCTCTGACGTCAAAAACTACAGACCAGTATCCATTCTTTTTTTTCATTCCAAAAGACTTTCGCGTGCTGTCCCTGACCAACTCTATAGCTATCTCTCTCACCATGATCTTCTTGAGCCTGACCAGTTTGGCTTCAAGACGGGTTACCCAACCAAGACTGCTCTTCTCTGTGTCACGGGGGCTCTACGCATTGCCAAATCTGACTCTCTCTCCTCTGTTCTCATCCTCCTAGATCTAGCCGCTGCCTTCGACACCGTGAACCATCAGATCCTCCTTTCACCCTCTCAGGGCTGGGCATCTCAGGTTCTGCACACTGTTGGATTACATCCTAGCCTGCAGGCCGCTCCTACCAGATGACGTGGAGAGGATCTGTGCATGCACCACGTACAATCACTACTGGTGTCCCCCAGGGCTCGGCTCTAGGCCCTCTCCTCTTCTCTCTATACACCAAGTCACTCTGCTCTGTCATATCCTCACATGGTCTCTCCTATCATTGCTATGCGAATGACACTCAACTATTTTTCTCCTTCTGCCCTTCTGACACCCAGGTGGCGGCACACATCTATATGTGCCTGGCAGATATCTCAGCTTGGATGTTGACCCACCACCTCAAGCTCAACCTCGACAAGATGGAGCTGCTTTACCTCCCGGGGAAGGCCTACCCACTCCAAGACCACTCATTCACAGTTAGTAACTCCATGGTGTCCCCATCCCAGAGTGCAAAGAACCTTGGCGTGACCCTGGACAACACCCTGTTGAGTTCTGCAAACATCAAAGCAGTGACTCCTGAAAATTCATGCTATACAATATCCAAAGAGTACAACACTAACTAACAGAGGAAGCGACGCAGGTCCTAATCCAGGCAATTGTCATCTCTCTTCTGGACTTCTACAACTCGCTGTTGGCTGGGCTCCCCGCTTGTGTCATCAAACCCCTGCAACTTATCCAGAACGCTACAGCCTGCCTGGTGTTCAACCTTCCCTAGTTCTCTCATATATCAAATCAAATTTGATTTGTCACATGCGCCGAATACAACTTATTGTGAAATGCTTACTTTCAAGCCCTTAACCAACAATTCAGTTCAAGAAATACAGTTAAGAAAATATTTACTAATTGAACTAAAGTAAAAAATAAAATAAAAAGTAACACAATAAAATAACAATAACGAGGCTATGTACAGGGGGTACCGGTACCGAGTGAATGTGCAGGGGTACAGGTTAGTCAACTTAAGTTGTACACGTAGGTAGGGGTAAAGTGACTATGCATAGATAATAAACAGCAAGTATCAGTGTAAAAACAAAGCATCTGCTTCCTCTGATCACTTCTGTATTGAGCGAGTCACTGGTACGTCCTGCTTTAGTTTTTGCTTGTCAGCAGGAATCAGGAGGATAGAATTATGGTCAGATTTTCCAAATGGAGGGCGAGGAAGTGATTTGTATGCGTTTCTGGGTGTGGAGTAAAGGTGGTCTAGAGTTTCCTCTGGTTGCACATGTGACATGCTGGTAGAAAGGAGGTAAAACGGATTTAATTAAAGTCCCCAGCCACTAGGAGCGCCGCTTCTGGATGAGCATTTTCGTGTTTGCTTATGGCCTTATCCAGCTCGTTAAGTGTGGTCTTAGTGCCAGCATCGGTGTGTGGTGGTAAATAGATGGCTAAGAATAATATAGATGAGAACTCTCTTGGTAGATAGTGTGGTCTACAGTTTATCATGAGGTTCGAGCAATACCACAAGACTTCTTTATTATTAGACATTGCGCACCAGCTGTTACTGACAAATAGACACGCACCCCCGCCCCTTGTTTTACCAGACGAAGCTGCTCTGTCCTGCTGATGCATGCAGTCAGCTCTTTATTTTACGTTGCGTCGCCATGATTCGGTAAACTTAAGATATTAAAGTTTTTAATGTCCCATTGGTAGGATAGTCTTGATCATAGATCATCCAGTTTTTTCCCCCAATGATTGCACGTTGGCCAATAGAACGGATGGTAGTGGTGGTTTACCCACGCGCCTACGAATTCCCACAAGGCACCCCAACTTTTCTTTGCGCGAATGACAGGGATTTGGGCCTGGTCTCGGGAAAGCAGTATATCCTTCGAGGTGGACTTATTAAAGAAAAAATCTTGGTCCAGTTCGAGGTGAGTAATCGCTGTTCTGATGTCCAGAAGCTCTTTTCGGTCACAAGAGACAGTAGCAGCAACATTATGTACAATTTAAGTTACAAACAATGCAAAAAAACTAACAAAATACCACAGTTGGTTAGGAGCGCGTAAAACGGCAGCCATCCCTTCCGGTGCCATTGTAAGGACCCCACTCATATCACCCAGCTCCTCCGCACACTCCACAAGCTTCCAGTCGAAGCTTGCATCCACTACAAGACCATGGTACTTGCCTACGGACCAGCAAGAAGAACTGCCTACCTTCAGGCTATGCTCAAACCCTACACCCCAACCTGAGCACTCCATTTTGCCACCTCTGGTATCTTTACCTCTACGGGAGGGCAGCTCCCGCTCAGCCTAGGCCAAGCTCTTCTCTGTCCTGGCATCCCAATCGGTGAACCAGCTTCCCCCTGCGTCCTTACCCATCAAAACATCTGAAACACTACCTCTTTAAAGAGTATCTTAAAGAATCCCACAGCACATATAAGAGTTGTGTTAGATTAGAGTTTTATAGTGAATGGACTATTAGAGACCTGAACTGTACATATTGTGTTATGCAAGACCTTGATCAGAGGTGAATCTACTGAATCTAGTCTCTTTATAGGACAGCTCATTCCCAATATGATCTACTGAAATCCTTGGGGATAGATGTGGATAGATGTCTGCCTGCGTTGCCTGTTTGGGAATAATAAGTAGTTGCACTTCCAACGAATGGCCTCTCTCTCTTTTTCTCTCTCAAGCACAGTGGAGAGGGACGATGATATGTGGGCATAATAAAGGCCATATGGCAATTATGAAATACTGAATGAGTAATAAAGCCAATCACATGGCTCCAATATCATTTTGAGATGTAATCAATTTAACTAAAAAAGCAACAAATTGTGTTTGATAACCAGACAGACCAGAGAGACGTGCTGCTCATCAACACTTTGATCACAGCTGAGAGAGAAAGAGAGAGAGAGAGAGAGATCCTTGAATGCATTTCATGCCAATAATGGGAGACATAAAGCATTTAATGTTGATTTGGAGGTAGGTAGGGTTGACACCTACACACCTACATCTCTGGGAATCCTAATTGGGAATCCCCCTTTGCCCTCAGAACAGCCTCAATTCGTTGGGGAATGGACTCAACAAGGTATTGAAAGCATTTCACAGTGACGCTGGCCCATGTTGACTCCAATGCTTTCCACAGTTGGGTCAAGTTGGCTGGATGTCCTTTGGGGGGTGGACCCTTCTTCATACACACAGGAAACTGCTGAGTGTGAAAAACCCAGCAGCGTTTCAGTTCTTGAGACAAACTGGTGTGCCTGGCACCTACTACCATACCCCGTTCAAAGGAAGTTAAATCTTATGTCTTGACATTCACCCTCTGAATGGAACACAAACACATTCCATGAGTCAATTGTCTCAAGGCTAAAAAATCATTCTTTAACCTGTCTCCTCTTCATCTACAATGATTGAAGTGGATTTAACAAGTGACATCAATAAGGGATCATAGCTTTCACCTGGTCTGGGTGTTGAAGAACTCTTAACCTCGGGCTAGTGAAATTGAACTCAGCTTTCCAAAAAATGTGATTAACCACAGTAAATTCATGATTTAACAGGGGGGGGGGATTACTTTGTCACATAAGGTTCGGATAGCTTTTTCCCCTTAATAAATAAAATGATCACTTAAAAACTGCATTTTGTGTTTACTTGGATTGTCTTTCTGTAATATGAAAATTTGTTTGATGATCTGAAACATTTAAGTGTGACAAATGTGCAAAAAAATAAGAAATCAGGAAGGAAATACTTTTTCACAGCACTGTATTTAGAACTCTCACACCCCAACCATTCCACCAGTCATCTGATAGTATAAAATCAATCATGAGATAAATATACAGAAATAATCAATTGTCCATCCAGGATGGATCACATACACATTCTCACATCCTTCACATAGAGGACATTGTTACATTCACTCACAACTGTCCGCTGTCCCAACTGCATTGGATAGATAAACACATATACAATGCAATTTATGTTGCATTTAGTAGTCCAACAGCACAAGGAACGAATAAATGTTTGAACACATTCTTTTTGGCCATGGGCATTCTGAAGCGCTGGCCAGAAGGAAGCCTCTCTAACTGAAGGTGTAGAAGGTGGGAGGGGTCGCCAATGACAGTTAGGGCTTTCTTTTTAGTTGCCTTGTGGAACAGCCTGCTCAAATATGCCTGTGGCTGACAAATTACTTTGCTGGTATGTGTTTACTATTCTGGTCAGTTTGTTTTACTGAACAATACATCACATAGTCTCATAAATAGTAACAAATTTAGAGCTGCTTTTCTGGATGTATTGGTCCGTTGGATAAGAGTTAAGAAAGTTCAAATACATTTTATTTGTCATATTCACCAAATACAACAAGTGTAGACTTTACCGTGAAATGCTTACTTAGGATCCCTACCCAAAATGCAGATTTAAAAATGTGCAAAATAAAATTTAGAAATAGTAGCACAATAAAATAACAATACCGAGGCTATATACAAGGAGTACTGTTACGGATACAGTTATCCTGTGTGTGTGTTTCTTTTCTCTCCTTCTCCCCTCACAGGTGAAAACCATCACTCCCCAATCAGTCAACAATCAATCATCAATCAGAAGACACACCTCCTCCTACTTCCTACCCTATCACAGTTCCTTCCCCATGGTTTAAAAACCCCATCATTTGTTTGCTCTAGCTCAATCTCTAGCTCAATCTCTAGCTCAATATCTCTGTAAATGCCATGTCTGTAGGTCTCTGTGTTTCACTCTCGCTTTGTGTCTTAACCTCTCTTTTGTTTAAGCACCTCATAGCACTTTGTCATCACCTGTGAGTATTGTTTTTGGTTATGGTGTTTGTTTGTTGCTGGTGGGAAAAGGGGGAAACCAAGACAAGTCGCCCATGGGCATACACTACCCGTAGGTGAACTTTGTTAAATACACTAGTTAGAACTGGGCGGACCACCCACTGTATTTTGGTTAGTTAGCTGTTGTTAAAGTAGACTAGTCTAGCTTAGGGGTGTTTTTGAATACTTATTGTTTCTTTCCTTGGGTCCAGCTCAGCCCCTTTTCCTGCTCCCCCCATTACCGTGTGTTTATAAATAAACCTAGAGTTTGACGGTAGATTTCTGTTGTCTTGGTTATTTCGTGCACACTTTTACTTTGTCACAATAATAATTTGCATGAGTTATGTTACGGGTCTCATTACCATCCCCCCTAGACTGTCGGGCCAAAAGGGATTCGTAACATAAGTGGGGGCTCGTCCGGGATCTGTCATAACTGACACCCATGCCGCTCATGTAGATTGTTGTAGTGGTATAGTTCAGTGTTGAGCGTCATAGCTGAAGTAGCATTAGTGTTTGCTATTTTCTTTGGCACTTGTGAAGTAGTGTAACATGACTACTTTTGATTTGAGATCCTTTTTGGATAACCCTTCGTGGGAGGTTTTTGACAAATGTCGTAGAGTTGATTTAATGACCTTGGCTGACCATTATTCAGTATCGATTCCGCAGAGTTTAGTTAAGGCGGAGGTTAAACGGCTAGTATTAAATGTATTGTTGGAAGAGCAGGTGCTTGTTTTACCGCTGCCTGAGCTTACTACCCCTGTAGAGGATGTTGCTGCTCCTGTAAGCCCATTGGTGTCTGATAATGAGGGCGAGGCTAAAGCTCCATCCACATTGCCCCGTTTTGATCCACTCTCCCCACTGTCAAACGATGATGCCAGGAGGGATGTCCGTTTAGCACAGTTCCAACTGGAGGTGGAAGAGAGAGCCCAAATTAGGCAAGAGACTCTCCAGTTGGAGATATGTAAAATAGAGGCAGAAAAATAACAAGAACAACGGCATTTGGAGATGTGTAAAATTGAGGCAGACAGAGAACAAAGGCAGTTGGAGTTCAAAATGCGCCAGATGGAACTGGAGGCAGAGACAGCGAGGCTAGCCTCCGGTCCTACTGTGCCTGTTTGTGAGCCGTCCTCACCTACTGTGTCCTCAAACACGTTTGACATTAGTAGGCAGATTGCCTTAGTACCTTTGTTCAGAGTCAGAGGTTGACTCCTATTTTTGTGTATTTGAGCATATAGCCGTAGCATTGAAATGGCCTGAAGAGGTATGGTGCCTATTACTTCAGTGTAAATTAACTGGTAAAGCCCAAGAGGTTTTGTCAGCGTTACCTCTGGAGGACAGTTTGAATTATGAAGTGGTCAAAGCTACTGTTCTTCGTGCCTATGAGCTTGTGCCTGAGGCATACCGACAGAGATTTAGGTCTCATAGAAAGTCTTCTAGTAAGACTTATGTGGAATTTGCTAGAGACAAGGGAAATCTGTTTGATAAATGGCATGCTACTAGTAAGGTAACTGATTTCAACTCTCTCAGGAGTTACTCTTGTTGGAAGAGTTTAAAAATTGCTTACCCTGAGAACGCATTGTAGTTTACCTAAGCGAACAGAAAGTATCCTCCCTGGCAGAAGCGTCTGTGTTGGCAGACGAGTTTGTGTTGACGCACAAGAGTGTGTTTTCGGCTCAAACTGAGAGTAGAGCCACTGAGTTTCCTACCTTTAGCCCTAGTCGGCCAGCAGTAGTATATCAAGCACGCCAGAAGAATGAGCGTCCCTGTTTCTATTGTCATAAAGTAGGACATATGATTAATGATTGCTTCCTGCTTAAACGCAAACAAGGGATGCCTCTTCGTGCCAAGCCACCAACAGGTGTTGCTCTAATTCGTGAGCAGCTGGTTGTGAGGTCTGCAACAAAACAGGTGCCTCAGGGTAACTGTAGTTTGAAAGTCTCAGTCCCCGACCACAGTTATGAACCATTCATTTTCGAGGTGTTTGTGTCCCTAACGAATGACGATGAGCGTCTCAGCGACCGGTTAAAATCCTTAGAGATACTGGTAATCGGCCCAGTCGTTTATATTGTCTGATGTGTTGCCCTTATCTGGTGTAGGGATACATATTGTGGTTCCAGTGTGTTAGTGCAGGGTATTGAAATGGGTTTTGTCCCAGTGCCATTGCACTTTGTGAAAGTACACTCTGAGTTAATCAGTGGAATATTCAGAGTGGGAGTCGCCCTATGTTGCCAGTGAAAGGTGTGACCTTTATAATGGGTAACTGATATTGGCGGATGAAAGGTAGTACAGTCTCCCGTATTGGAAGTATTGGATAAAAGTGACCACTCTCTCTCGAATGAGCTGGCACAGAGTTATCCACATGTGTTCCCCGAGATTTCATCTGGAGAGAGAGGGAGCTTGTGCTGTCACTCGTGCTCAGGCACGACAAGAGAAGGTGACGTGATAGAGGGCTTTTGTCGAAACACTGTTCTGTTCAAAGAGGTTGATCAAGAAGATGGATTGTGTGATACCTCTGAGAAGCTGATCACCTCTGACAAACAGCCCAGGAAAGAAGCAAAGAACGTTGAACTTATTGCTGATGCAATACAGTTACCAGTCACTCGTGAGCAGCTGATTGCTAACCAAAAGGTTGACAACAAGCTTGCTAAATGTTTTCTAGTGTTGTCTCATTGGAAGATGTGAAGAAGAAGAACGTGGCTTACTTCATTGATGGTAATCTCCTCATGCGTAAATGGAAATCCCATGTTGGCGCGGATGGAGATTGGAATGCTGTTTACCAAATAGTGATTCCTACAGCCTTTCGACAAAATGTGTTATCCCTTGCTCATGATCACCAGTGGTCTGGTCATTTAGGAATCACAAAAACTTATGATCGGATCCTTCGACATTTCTTTTGGCGGGTTTAAAACAAGATGTGGCTCAGTTCTGTCGGACATGCCACACATGTCAGATAACAGGAAAACCAAATCAGGTTATTCCTCCCGCTCCTCTTTGTCCCATACCTGTCATAGGTGAACCATTCGAGCATGTGGTGGTTGATTGTGTTAAGGACCGTTACCGAAGACAAAATCGGGTAACCAGTTTTTGTTAACGATAATGTGTATGGCTACAAGATACTACCCCAGAGGCCATTCCTCTGAGAAGGATTACAGCCCCGGTAGTGAGGTAAAGCCTTAATAAAATTCTTCACGACATTCGGGTTACCTAGGGTGGTACAAAGCGATCAAGGAACCAATTTCCTATCCAAGCTCTTCAGGCAGGTGTTAAAATCAATCCTTGTCAATTACGCACCGTGTGTCAAGCGCCTATCACCCAGAGTCTCAGGGTGCACTTGAAAGATGGCATCAGACACTGAAGTCTATGCTACGTAAATATTGTTTGGAATCTGAGAAAGATTGGGATGAGGGAGTTCCTCTAGTTTTGTTTGCTGCTCGTGAAACTGTGCAGGAGTCCCTAGGTTTCAGCCCGGCTGAACTGGTGTTTGGTCACACAGTGAGAGGACCAATGAAAGTCCTTAAAGAACAGTTCTTGTCCCAAGAGTTGTGTACCAGAGATGAGAATGTGTTGGACTACGTTAGTCGCTTTCGTGAGCGCCTACACCAAGCTTGTGCTCTCGCAAAGGAAGCTCTGTCTTCCTCACAGAGGAGCATGAAAAGACACTATGATAAAGAGGCTGTTTCTCGTCCATTACAGCCAGGTGACCAAGTACTGGTGTTATTACCTGTTCCAGGATCTTCACTGTCAGCTCGTTTCTCGGGTCCTTATTTAATTGAAAAGAAAATAAGTGAAACTGACTATGTGCTTCAAACTCCTGATAGACAACGCCAATCTCGTGTGTGTCACATTAACATGTTGAAAGCTTACCACACCCGACCAATCACACAGTTAGATAGTTCAAAAACAGAGGAAGGTACTGCTGTCTCCTCTGCTACTACTGCTATGATAGTGGACTGTCATATTGATGATGTTGATGGCTTGGAGTTGCGCAATACTCCGCAGCAGTGTGTTAGATTGCCCAACTCAGAAATGCTGCTGTCTATCCAATCCGGTCTGGTTCATTTAACGGATGGACAGGCCAATGATATTGTGAGGCTACTACACAGTTTTCCATGTCTCTTTAATGACGTTCCTACTCGCACAAATGTGTTGGAACATGACATTAATGTTGGAAATGCTACACCTATCAAGCAACACCCATATCGTATCAACGCTTCCAAGAGGAAGATAATGAGGGATGAGGTGAGATATTTGTTGGAGAATGACCTGGCTAAGCCAAGTTCAAGCCCTTGGAGTTCTCCTTGCATTTTGGTTCCTAAACCTGATGGTACGTCCAGGTTATGTACGGATTATCGAAAGGTAAATTCTGTCACAATGCCAGATTCGTTCCCGTTACCCCGACTGGACGACTGTATCGACACTATTGGTGCTGCTAAGTATGTAACCAAGTTAGACCTCTTAAAAGGTTACTGGCAGGTTCCGTTAACTTCACGTGCTTCTGAGATTTCTGCCTTTGTGACCCCAGACAACTTCCTACAGTACTCAGTCATGGCTTTTGGGATGCGAAATGCACCAGCCACTTTCCAACGACTGGTTAACTCCGTATTAGCTGGCGTTCCTAATTGTAGTGTATACCTTGATGACCTAGTGATTTATTCGTCTGAGTGGTCAGATCATGTTGACTCTCTAAGGGTAGTATGTGAACGGTTGGCAGCTGCTTCTCTAACCCTGAACTTGGCAAAGTGCGAGTTTGGGAAGGCTACTGTTACCTATCTCGGTAAAGAGGTTGGCCATGGACAGGTGCGCCCTGTTGGTTCCAAGGTCTTGGCTATAACTGCATTCTCTGCACCTACCACCAGACGAGAGCTACGCCGCTTTTTAGGGATGGTTGGCTACTACCGTAGCTTCTGTAAAAATTTCTCTGCGGTAGTTGCTCCATTGACCGATTTGCTTAGTCCGGCTAGATCATTTGTGTGGTCCCCTGATTGTAAGAGAGCTTTTGAATCAGCGAAAGCACTCTTATGTAGTACACCTGTATTTGCTGCTCCAGATTTTGAACAACCGTTCAAACTTGAGGTAGATGCTAGTGCCAGAGGTGCTGGTGCTGTTCTACTGCAGCAGGACAAGAGTGGAGTGGATCATCCCGTTTGTTATTTTTCACGTAAATGTAATAAATGTCAAACAAACTATGCGACAATAGAACAAGAAGCTCTTGCTTTGTTGTTGGCTCTGCAATACTTTGAAGTATATATTGGTTCCAATGCCCTACCCGTGATTGTATATACTGACCATAACCCCTTAGTTTTTCTCCACCGAATGTACAACCAGAACCAGCGCCTTATGCGTTGGGCGTTGATTGTACAAAATTATAATTTGGAGATCCGCCACAAAAAGGGTTCTGATAATGTGTTGGCAGATGCTTTGTCTCGTGTGTGAAAATGATTTCTGTATGTTTTGCAAAGGTTGTTGCTTTGTTGTGAGTATTCATTGAAATACTGTAGTCGCAACCCCTAGGGTTGCTCTTTTAAGGGTGGGAGTGTTACGGTTACAGTTATCCTGTGTATGTGTATCCTGTGTGTGTGTTTCTTTTCTCTCCATCTCCCCTCACAGGTGAAAACCATCACTCCCCAATCAGTCAACAATCAATCATCAATCAGAAGACACACCTCCCACTTCCTACCCTATCACAGTTCCTTCCCCATGGTTTAAAAACCCCATCATTTGTTTGCTCTAGCTCAATCTCTAGCTCAATCTCTAGCTCAATCTCTCTGTAAATGCCATGTCTGTAGGTCTCTGTGTTTCACTCTCGCTTTGTCTTAACCTCCCTTTTGTTTAAGCACCTCATAGCACTTTGTCATCACCTGTGAGTATTGTTTTTGGTTATGGTGTTTGTTTGTTTGCTGGTGGGAAAGGGCGACTTGTCTTGGTTTCCCCTATGGGCATACACTACCCGTAGGTGAACTTTGTTAAATACACTAGTTAGAACTGGGCGGACCACCCACTGTATTTTTGGTTAGTTAGTTAGCTGTTGTTAAAGTAGACTAGTCTAGCTTAGGGGTGTTTTTGAATACTTATTGTTTCTTTCCTTGGGTCCAGCTCAGCCCCTTTTCCTGCTCCCCCCATTACCGTGTGTTTATAAATAAACCTAGAGTTTGACGGTAGATTTCTGTTGTCGTGGTTATTTCGTGCACACTTTTACTTTGTCACAATAATAATTTGCATGAGTTATGTTACGGGTCTCATTACCATCCCCCCTAGACTGTCGGGCCAAAAGGGATTCGTAACAAGTACCATGTCAATGTGCAGGGGTACGAGGTAGTTTATGTAATTGAGGTAATATGTACATGTTAACACATTCAATTGTATGTCAACTCTCCATAAGAAAATAGGCAGACACACTATATATACAAAGGTATGTGGACACCCCTTCAAATTAGTTGATTCAGCAATATCAGCCACACCCGTTCAGCCACACCCAGGTGTATCAAATCGAGCACACAGCCATGCAATCTCAGTAGACAAACATTGGCAGTAGAATGGCCTTACTGAAAAGCTTAGTGACTTTCAACGTGGCACCGTCATAGGATGCCACCTTTCCAACAACTCAGATCGTCAAATTTCTGTCCTGGTAGAGCTGCCCAGCGCCACTGTAAGTGCTGCTATTGTGAAGCGGAAATGTCTAGGAGCAACAACAGCTCAGCCACGAAGTGGTAGGCAGCACAAGCTCACAGAATGGGACCGCTGAAGCGAGTAGCAAGTAAAAATCATCTGTCCTCGGTTCCAACACTCAGGAGGAATAATGGTCTGGGCTGTTTTTCATGGTTCGGGCTAGGCTCCTTAGTTCCAGTGACGGGAAATCTTAACACTATAGCAATAGCTATAACAATGACATGCTAAACTACTCTGTGCTTCCAACTTTTTGGCATGCCCTTTCCTGTTGCAGCATTACAATTACACTTTTTATTTGAACATTTATTTAACTAGGCAAGTCAGTTAAGAACAAATTCTTATTTACAGTGACGGTCTACTCAGGCCAAACCGGACAAAGCTGGGCCAATTGTGCGGACTTCCAATCACAGCCAAATGTGATTCAGCCTGGATTCAAACCAGGGACTGTAGTGATGCCTCTTGCACTGAGAGGCAGTGCCTTAAACTGCTGCGCCACTCGGGAGCCCTCATGCACAAAGTGAGGTCCATACAGAAATGGTTTGTCAAGAACGATGTGGAAGAACTTGACTGGCCTGCACAGAGCCCTGATCTCAAGCAAGTCCCAGCAGCAATGTTCCAAGATCAAGCGGAAAGCCTTCCCAGAACAGTGGAGGCTGTTACAGCAGCAAAGGGGGGACCAACTCCATATTAATGCCCATGATTTTGGAATGAGATGTTTGACGATCAGGTGTCCACATACTTTTTGTCATGTAGTGTATGTTGGCTGGTACCGAGGGGTACTTCCATGCATAAAGCAGTATGCAGCATTTGCCTAATGTAGCTGTCACCCTGTCTCTGAGTTGGGGGAAGGAGTAGAGGTATGGAGAAATGGGGGCAAGTGGAAAATGCCTCTCTCTCAATCCATAAACACTGGAGATTTGATCTGGTCACACAGACAGCAAAATGAACAGGCACACTTGAAATCCATGCTGTGGCAATGACAATATAAAATTAGAGTGTACTTCTCAAAGAACAAGGAGATGCCAGCTGGAAATATAATTAGGCCTACCTTTCACACATCACAAAGTGTGGCAGGTTAACAGTACAGATCCATTAGTTACATATGTTTAAACAGTCACGTTAGCCGTCTCTTTTAGTATGATTCAATTATCAATCTACGTTGTTATATGACATGAAAACAGATGCAGAGAGTATGTTCTTCTAATGGACATGGGCAGAGATGCTTTGGGTGATAAGATGTGTTGATTTTTGAAGGAATTAATGCATTTACAAATTGAGCCCCTGGTTACATGGGGTGGATAGCATTCACCACAGTGATCAGGCTGCTCTTATTATCCAATCAATGGTTCATGATTCAGAGAGGAACCACTACCAGTTTTCTCAGAACAGAACCATTGGAACAGCTTTCCTTCTTTTACAGAGCTATCCACACAGTATTCTTGGAAACCATTCAAACTGTGTGTTTGTGAACTGGGTTGCTTTTTTTTTATCACTGATGGTTCTCAGAATATAGGCTTTCTCTGAATACACCATGACTAACAGGTGTTCTACACAAATATAATTATTTAAGTCCTATTCTACTACCTCAGGCTCCTGTCAACTACACCTGCTACGGTTAGTAAAAGCTTTGCTTTCAACTCGTCATTATTTGACTCTTTCTTACTGATGCATCCTCTGGTTATACTGGGGAAAGGGTCATTATTACACCATAGAAATGATTACACACCGCCAATGAGTAGGCTAGCATTTCCCATATGGTTCTAAGACAACATGGGTATTGATGGACAGAGTGGGCTGTGAGAAAACCATTAGCACCTCACAGAGGTTAGCCATGGCTCAATAATACCTTCAAGGTAGAGAGATGAATGTGATCAATTGATTCAAAGGAGATGGCCTCCTGTGGAGTTTTACCTTGCAACCTGAAATGACCTGTTTATGGCTTTGTAACAACCCAATAGTTAAGCAGCACTCAAATAGGTACCCATGAAAACATAAAACGTGTTCAAGAGAAATGGAAACGGCATTACATACACTTTTCATACTGACCGGATTCTTAATTGTACAAAGGTATCAAATAAGGTAAAAACCTGCCCAAGCCTAACCAAGCCAAGGAAACAGGAAGTATTTGCCTGTTCTGTTCCATTCTCCTTTTCTGGTGTTTATGGAAGAGGTATTAATGCTCAGCATGTTCTTCAAACATGGTGTTGGTTGGAGAGGTCTGAATAGACACAGATAACTAGAAAACTCCTCTCTAGCCAAAGGGCACTGTAACGTCACAGCCTGACCTTTGGTCATCCATATTTAATCCTCCAAAAGATCCCAGTGCATCTGTCCAGGCAATTTTTCTTCACTTCACAGACCAGCAGAGCAGACCAGTGCAGACTTAAACAGGTAGCACTAAACCCCATCCCATCTCTAGACTGACATTAGGTGAGCCAGGATTGGCTTGCCATAGAACATTTGATAAAATGCACCTTTATTCATGTGACTTAGGACTCTATTCGATCCACATCGCAGAAGTTCAGCTTTATAGCGTGATTGAAATTTAAAGGCAATGTTCCTGCTTTATCGGAGACTGCATTCACAGTAAAAACTGCATATATCAGCTAAATCCAAAATTACCAGGGGCACAACTTTCACTGGAGATGAGGGACACATGCCCTAACTGCCCCACTTTCTGAAATTGCATTTTTGCCCCCCCCCCCCATTTTTGTCATTGCACTATGATACAAAACTCGGATCCGGTGTGCTTTAGGATCATGTGGATGCCTCAGAGTGGTCAGGTAGGCTGTTTTCCAGTTTGAGCTGGCTGGATTTAGGACCTAACAGACATCACAGAGCGTACGGACAGGCTGTGTGAAGGCAAAGCTTCTGAAAGGCTGGCGTATAGGACCAGCACAGGAGAGACCAGCAGCATACCACCCTGCATCCCACTGCTGGCTTGCTTCTGAAACTAAGCAGGGTTGGTCCTGGTCAGTCCCTGGATGGGAGAGCAGATGGTGTTGGAGTGCCAGTAGAGTGGAAGATGGCACCGGAAGAAATGGCAGCAGTTTTACAGGCACCCAACCAATTGTGCTATTATGTGCTTTTATTCACGTTATTTGAAACTTATTTTGTACATAATGTTTCTGCAACCATATCTTACGGCAAAAAAAGAGCTTCTGGATATCAGGACAGCGATCACTCACTTCGGATTAGACTAAGATTTTTTCTACAACCAGGACGACGCTCAAGACATTCTTCAAACACCCCACAGGGCCGACATCCTCTTTATTTGCAAGAGGAAGCGACACAGGTACAGAGGACAAAGAGCCGGATGCCTGGTCAGGACCCGGAGAAGGCGAGTGGGAAAGTTGCCATTACCGTCAATCCTACTCACCAACGTGCATTCATTGGACAATAAATTAGACGAGGTACGATCACGAATATCCTACCAACGGGACATCAAAAACTGTAATATCCAATGTTTCACGGAATCGTGGCTGAATGACAACATGGATATTCAGCTAGCGGGACATACACTGCACCGGCAAGATTGAACAGCACACTCCGGTAAGACGAGGGGGGGAGGTCTGTGCATATTTGTAAACAACAGCTGGTGCACGAAATCTAAGGAAGTCTATAGATTTTGCTCGCCTGAAGTAGAGAACATTGTGATAAATTGTAGGCCACAACACGTGCCAAGAGAGTTTTCAGCTATACTTTTCGTAGTTGTTTATTTACCACCACAGACAGATGCTGGCACTAAGACCGCACTCAGTCAGCTGTATAAGGAAATAAGCAAACAGGAAACCACTCACCCAGAGGCAGCGCTCCTAGTGGCCGGAGACTTTAATGCAGGGAAACTTAAATCAGTTCTACCAAATGTCTATCAACGTGTTAAATGTGTAACCAGAGGGGGAAAAATTCTAGATCACCGGCACTTCACACACAGAGACGCGTACAAAGCTCTCCCTCGCCCTCCATTTGGTAAATCCGACCACAACTCTATCCTCCTGATTCCTGCTTACAAGCAAAACTTAAAGCAGAAAGCACCAGTGACTATAAAAAAGCGGTCAGATGAAGCAGATGCTAAACTACAGGACTGTTTTGCTATCACAGACTGGAACATGTTCCGGGATTCTTCCGATGGCATTGAGGAGTACACCAAATCAGTCACTTTATCAATAAGTGCATCGAGGACATCGTCCCCACAGTGACTGTACGTACATACCCCAACCAGAGGCCATGGATTACAGGCAACATTCGCAATGAGCTGAAGCGTAGAGCTGCCGCTTTCAAGCTGCGGAACTCTAACCCGGAAGCTTAAAAGAAATCCTGCTATGCCCTGCAACGAACCATCAAAGAGGCAAAGCGTCAATACAGGGCTAAGATTGAATCATACTACACCGGCTCTGACACTCGTATTATGTGGCAGGGCTTGCAAACTATTACAGACTACAAAGGGAAGCACAGCCGCGAGCTGCCCAGTGACACGAGCCTACCAGACGAGCAAAATCACTTATATGCTCGCTTCGAGGGAAGCAACACTGAGGCATACATGAGAGCATCAGCTGTTTTGGATGACTGTGTGATCACACTCTCCATAGCAAACGTGAGTAAGACCTTTAAACAGGTCAACATACACAAGGCTGCGGGGCCAGACGAATTACCAGGACGTGTGCTCCGGGCATGTGTTGAACAACTGGCAGGTGTCTTCACAGACATTTTCAACATGTCCCTGATTGAGTCTGTAATACCAACATCTTTCAAACAGACCACCATAGTCCCTGTGCCCAAGAACACAATGACAACCGCCCAAACAGATCCACAGATGATGCAATCTCTATTGCACTCCACACTGCCCTTTCCCACCTGGACAAAAGGAACACTTATGTGAGAATGCTATTCATTGAATAAAGCTCAGCATTCAACACCATAGTACCCCCATAAAGCTCATCACTAAGCTAAGGATCCTGGGACTAAACACCTCCCTCTGCAACTGGATCCTGGACTTCCTGACGGGCCACACCCAGGTGGTGAGGGTAGGTAGCAACACATCTGCCACGCTGATCCTCAACACTGGAGCTCCACAGGGGTGTGTGCTCAGTCCCTTCCTGTACTCCCCGTTCACCCACGACTGCATGGCCAAGCACGACTCCAACACCATCATTAAGTTTGCAGACGACACAACAGCCTGATCACCGACAACGACGAGACAGCCTATAGGGAGGAGGTCATAGACCTGGCCGGGTGGTGCCAGAATAACAACCTATCCCTCAACATAACCAAGACAGAGGAGATTATTGTGGACTACAGGAAAAGGAGGACTGAGCACGCCCCCATTCTCCTGGACTGGGCTGTAGTGGAGCAGGTTGAGAGCTTCAAGTTCCTTGGTGTCCATATCTACAACAAACTAGAATGTTCCAAACACCCCAAGACAGTCGTGAAGACAAAGCCTATTTCCCCCCAGGAAACTGAAAAGATTTGGCATGGGTCCTGAGATCCTCAAAAGGTTCTACAGCTGCAACATCGAGAGCATCACTGCCTGGTATGGCAATTGCTCGGCCTCTGACCGCAAGGCACTACAGAGGGTAGTGCGTACGGCCCAGTACATCACTGGGGCTAAGCTGCCTGCCATCCAGGATCTCTACACCAAGCGGTGTCAGAGGAAGGCCCTAAAAATTGTCAAAGACCCAAGCCACCCCATTCATAGACTGTTCTCTCAACTACCGCATGGCAAGCGGTACCGGAGTGCCAAGTCTAGGACAAAAAGGCTTCTCAACAGTTTTTACCACCAGCCATAAGACTCCTGAACAGATATTCAAATGGCTACCCGGACTATTTGTTTTGTGTGCCTCCTCCCAACCCCTCTTTTACACTGCTGCTACTCTCTGTTAATCATATATGCACAGTCACTTTAACTATATATTCATGTACATACTACCTCAATTTGGCCGACCAACCAGTGCTCCTGCACATTGGCTAACCGGGCAATCTGCATTGTGTCCTGCCACCCACCATCCACCAACCCCTTTTTTACGCTACTGCTACTCTCTGTTCATCATATATGCATAGTCACTTTAACCATATCTACATGTACATACTACCTCAATCAGCCTGACTAACCGGTGTCTGTATGTAGCCTCTCTACTTTTATAGCCTTGCTACTGTATATAGCCTGTCTTTTTACTGTTGTTTTATTTCTTTATTTACCCATTGTGCAGCTTTTTGCACTATTGGTTAGATCCTGTAAGTAAGCATTTCACTCTAAGGTCTACCCCTGTTGTATTCGACGCACGTGACAAATAAACTTTGATTTGAGTAGTAGGCACTCTTTCCTCTGGTCTAAAAAAAACATCCCAATCCCCCCAGGGCAGTGATTAGGGACATTTCCCTGTGTCGGGTGCTGTCTTTCAGATGGAATGTTAAACAGTTGTCCTGATTCTCTGTGGTCACTAAAGATCCAATGGCACTTATCGTAGGGGTGTTAACCCTGGTGAGCTGGCTAAATTCTCAATCTGGCCTTCATACCATCATGGCCACCTAATTGGCTCCCTCTCACCTGTAAATATTCCCCATGTTGTTGCTGTAAATGAGAATGTGTTCTCAGTCAACTTACCTGGTAAAATAAGGGTTAAATATAAAAAGATTAACAGAGGCAGCTGCTGTCTGTCTTGTGCTTTCTCGCAGAGTTGTAAAAGCAAGCAGAGCAGAAACTGGCTACTCTTTAGTTGACTGACAAGGTAACTGCTGTTTGACAGAAGAAAATACGATTTATTCCCAGTGTCGAGCTAGTAGTGTAACTGACATTTTACGTTAGCTAATGTTTCATCCCCTCTTGACTGAAGTGAATGAACTACTAGAAGCTAGTTAGCTAGCAGCTACTACAGCCAGTTCAGCTCTAGCTAGCCTCTAGCTTTCTGTCAGGTAGCAGTATTTAACAGCTGTTGTGTGTATGGAAATGTTTTGTAGCCTTTGTTTTGTCCCGTTTCAACATAAGTACATTTGATGATGTACCATTGTACCATTAGCTAGCGAGCTAGCTCACTAACTTTAGCTATTATTTTTGCATCAATCACACTAGACCTGAATCAAATGATAAAACAAGCGGCCAAACAATTGAATACCGATATTCTGACATTTTTTTCAGTGCAGTGTGTATTTTTAGTTAGTATAGCAATATAACATCATTGATCATTTAGTTTCGCTAACTAATTCCTTACTTTTTACACTGACACAGTAAAAACAACAAACACGACAAACAAACAGTCCTGATAGGTGAAACAAAAACACTAAACAGGAAACAACCACCCACAAAACACAATGGAAAACAGGCTACCTAAATATGGTTCTCAATCAGGGACAACGATTGACAGCTGCCTCTGATTGAGAACCATACCAGGCCAAACACAGAAATAGAAAATCATAGACAAACTAACATAGACAACCCACCCAACTCACGCCCTGATCACACTAAAACAAAAGACAAAACAAAGGAACTAAGGTCAGAACGTGACAGCTGGAGGTGTAAAACACAAAAGGGGACATATTTGCATATGTAATGGTCTTGTGAAGGCTGGCTGAATTCTGCCAAAGATTATGTTCTTCCATCTCAGCATGTCTACAGATTATCCCTTGTCCCTGTTTTTGTTTGCTTGAAAATGTTGATACTGGAGACTGTAATCTATCATTTATAGTGGCTAAGAAATGCATTGTCATTAATTGGAAGGTTGGTTATCCTCCCGCAGTGGATGGAAGAAATGTCAAGTTGAGTATCACTAGACTTTAATTATTACAAGATTAAGGGTATACTGAGCAACTTTCATAAGGTCTGGATGCCTTATATGGAATACAGTATTGAAAACATGCCCAAAACATGCCCAAGAAAACATGCCCTGTATTGAAAACATGCCCACGTCAGGAGAGATAACTATTTAGGCAATCCCTATCTGCTGGGCTGCTCAGTCGTGGCCCTGGGGGTCTGCCGTACTGTTGGTTGTCACTCTGGCCTTTGGCCTAACACATCTGAAACCAATCATGAATGTTTTACTAAGATCCTAAAGCTGAGTGGGGGGACTTGGGATGGGGCGCTGCAGGGCTGTAGACCCCTAGGGACAGGACGGGTTGACCAGCTACAGTATATTGTGTGCAGATAAAAAGAGCTCTACAATAGTATTAGGCCTATGATATGAAATACAGTTGAAGTCTGAAGTTTACATACACCTTAGCCATTTAAACTCAGTTTTTCACAATTCCTGACATTTAATGCTCGTAAAAATTCCCTGCCTTAGGTCAGTAAGGATCACCACTTTATTTTAAGAACGTGAAATGTCAGAATAATAGTAGAGAGAATCATTTATTTCAACTTTTTATTTATTTCATCACATTCACAGTGGGTCAGAAGTTTACATACACTCAATTAGTATTTTTTAGCATTGTCGTTAAATTGTCAAACGTTTTGGGTAGCCCATTGGCCCATTCCTCGTGACAGAGCTCGTGTAACTGAGTCAGGCTTTTTCAGTTCTGCCCACAAATTTGCCATAGGATTGAGGTCAGGGCTTTGTGATGGTCACTCCAAAACCTTGACTTTGTTGTCCTTAAGCCATTTTGCCACAACTTTGCAAGTGTGCTTCATTGTCCATTTGGAAGACCCATTTGCGAACAAGCTTTAACTTCCTGACTGATGTCTTGAGATGTTGCTTCAATAAATCCACATAATTTTCGTGCCTCATGATGCCATCTATTTTGTGAAGTGCACCAGTCCCTCCTGCAGCAAAGCACCTCCACAACATGAACTGTGCTTCACGGTTGGGATGGTGTTCTTTGGCTTGCAAGCCTCCTCCTTTATCCTCCAAACATAACGATGGTCATTATGGCCAAACAGTTCTATTTCTGTTTCATCAGACCAGAGGACGTTTCTCCAAAAAGTATGATCTTTGTCCCCATGTGCAGATGCAAACCGTAATCTGGCTTTTTTATGGAGGTTTTGGAGCAGTGGTTATTCCTTGCTCAGCGGCCTTTCAGGTTATGTCGATATAGGACTCGTTTTACTGTGGATATAGATACTTTTGTACCCTTTTCCTCCAGCATCTTCACAAGATCCTTTGCTGTTGTTCTGGGATTGATTTGCACTTTTTGCACCAAAGTACGTTCATCTCTAGGAGACAGAACGCGTCTCCTTCCTGAGTGGTATGACGGCTGCGTGGTCCCATAGTGTTCCTACTTGCGTACTATTGTTTGTACAGATGAACGTGGTACCTTCAGGCATTTGAAATTGCTCCCAAGGATGAACCAGACTTGTGGAGGTCCCACCATTTCTTTGGAGGTCTTGGCTGATTTCTTTTGATTTTCACATGATGTCAAGCAAAGAGGCCCTGAGTTTGAAGGTAGGCCTTGAAATACATCCACAGGTGCACCCCCAATTGACTCAAATGATGTCAATTAGTCTATCGGAAGCTTCTAAAGCCATGAAATCATTTTCTGGAATTTTCCAAGCTGTTTAAAGGCACAGTCAACTTAGTGTACGTAAGCTTCTGACCCACTGGAATTGTGATACAGTGAATTATATGTGAAATAATCTGTTTGTAAACAATTGTTGGAAAACTTACTTGTGTCATGCACAAAGTAGATGTCTTAACCGACTTGCCAAAACTATAGTTTGTTAACAAGAATCTTGTGGAGTGGTTGAAAAACTAGTTTTTATGACTCCAACCTAAGTGTATGTAAACTTCCAACTTCAACTGTATATGCATGGTGTACAGTTTTTGTGTGTTAATGTGTAGGTGAATATGTGTTTTTATAAAACTTTTGTTTTCCAAACCATTCCTTGAGACATATAAGAAAGTTTTGTGGGGGAGAGAGTTGATTTATTGACTAGACTAGTGGGGGGTGGGCATGCAGGCGGCTCGGGCTGGTTTGGCGGTCTGGCTGAAATTTGATATAGAGGATGTCTTAATTAATAAAGACAATCAACAGTCTTTGTACTTTTTTGTAAAAGCTGGTCATTTGTTAGGGTATTGATTAAAGGTGCAACACAGTAGTGATTATTTAATTATCATTGATCTAGTTCAGTCTTATCACTCACTTAAACAGATTTAACAATGATCTCTTACTTATCTTGATGACTGGACATTTTTGCTTACTTTGTTGTTCTAAATAGAGACAGCTAGAAGGGCCATGGGTCATATTAGATTGTGTAGAAATGTAGGAAAGGAGCTTTATATGCCACCAAAAATGGGAGGACCCCCAGACAACTCCACCAAGTTATGCTGTCCCCCACACTTCTAAAACCAAAGTTGCACCCCTGGAAATTACCTTTCGATTTCTAACACTTGAGCTTTACATATTTAATAGAGCCCTTAGTGTTGAGGCACATTGTGTATATATCTATATTCAAAGGTGTCCCTTCCACTTGAGAATTGCAGAAAAAGCTTGGATTTGCCAGGAGCATTCTCCAACCAACTGAACAATTGGAACAACAGCCTCATCACTGTGCACACTGAGGACTGACACAAGAGGACCATGTGGTGTCTGTAAGTAATGGACTTGAACAGATACATCTTGACCAATAAATTGGTTTCGTCAAAACACACCCTGCAGGGTCTGTAAAACAATTGCTGAATCTCAGCCACAAAAAAGGGAATCCTGGTAATGCCAGGATTCCTTTTTTGTGGCCGAGATTCAGCAATTGTTTTAAAGATGGGGTTAATTTTGTGAGAACTTTGTAATGAGCTTCCCGAGTTTAACATCATCAGCAGGTAGCCGAGTCTGCAACTGTGGAGTTAAGTCGCATTTAAATTCTAGTCGGTACTAGGAAACTGAAATGTCCAAGTGTTTAACTGGTAATAGTTATTCACGTACCGCGTTCAACCAGTTAGCAAGTCGAACATTTCTAAGTTTCCTAGTTTCGACTAGCACGTGAACGCGGCATTACATCAACATCCAACGCATCATCATCATATCACGCATACATAGGCCAACACAAAATATAATAAAGTGCACGGTGCCGTGGACGGTGCTCAAATGGGGTTTAGGTTTGTATTTTACCCAAAACCATCGAAAAACAATCTGAATGGTTCCGTAGAAATGTTTGCTCAAAGGCATGATTACAATGAGCATGTTGAATATTTTTATTGTATTGCCGACGGCTCTGCGCCTGGCTTATTGAATATAAATTGCCGTCAGGGAAAGTTGTGCAGATGATTTCAGGCAACTGATATTAGTATTATATAGCCTATGGGCAGCCAATTACAGGTAGGCCTACTAAAACTATAATAAAATGTATAATCGAGTCTGACTCTGGAGAAAATAAAATCTCCACCACTAACTTGGAGATAAACCGCCTGTCTCTCTCCCTCTCTCTCTCTCTCTCTCTTGCGCTCTCTCTCGCTTCATATCAGCAACAGTATACTCTACACTTTTCAGGATATGAGTGTGTCGAGAGCGCACTTGACGAACGTTCGCAGTCTTTCAAGGAGTTCACTTCACCTTTTGCTCACTGCACTTGAAGTACCACGTCTTTGATCAAATATATCTGTTTCTTTCATTTGTGAAGAATTGCAGCTTTCGTTTTTACTTCATTAGCAAGGTAAGACTTAGGTTGAGTTCAGTTATTATTTACTATTATTATCATTATTATCTTTACTATAATCAGGGTTTGATCAAGTGTTTTCCCCCACTGATTTGTTGGTGATATAATCAGAATATTAGGCTACTGTTGTTGTGGTTATTATTAACAGGCTACTTTGCAGCTGTATAGTACGTTGTTGTAGTAATAGGAGTATAACAATCGTACAACTACAATCTGTTTGACATGTTTATTAGAACAAGATCCCACATTGAATACACGTCTAAACCTTTATTTCCTTCACCCTACAGTTGTCCATTTAGCAAATCTGAAAAAAATATCCCAGGAGACAATCAATCTGAATTTAATTAAAATGACTAACAGGCAAACCTCATTAAACCTTACTGTATTTGAACATTGTAATAATATTTTTGGGTACAGATATATTGAATGCAGGTTTTAAACATTGCAGATTTGTTCTGAAGATATCTGTATCTTCAGCATAAAGACTCATATACATCTTTCATCCAAGTCAAATTGTCTGTGTTGTCTTGGACAATGGGTGTAATGCTTCTGACTGACTGTCTGCATTCTCTACTCCTCCAATCACTGATCTATCCAGTCAGCCGCAATCCTTACCATAAACTAGTTTATATTGAGTGTGACTGACTCTGCATATCCAAGCTACTGAATGATATGTGGAGATTTACATCATATCATATTAAAGGTATTTATTAATGATTTTACAACACTCATTATTTTATTTTATTAACCAGAGGTACTTGTACATACAATTGATGGTCATGCAGGCATGTCAGCAATCTGAACTATCAGCAATTACATTAAAGTCCAAAGGCACTAAGTTAATAAGGCTTACATGTGGTGGTAAACTTGCATGGGATGGCATAGTTCAGATATTAATTGGATCCACTGCTCTATGTACAGCATCAGACAAAAGTTTGGACACACCTACTCATTTTAAACAGGACAATGACCCAACACACCTCCAGGCTGTGTAAGGGCTATTTGACCAAGAAGAAGAGTGATGGAGTGCTGCATATGTGGAAACTCCTTCAAGACCGTTGAAAAACATTCCAGGTGGAGCTGGTTGACAGACTGCCAAGAGTGTGCAATGCTGTCATCAAGGCAAAGGGAGGCTACTTTGAAGAATCTCAAATATAAACTATATATTGTTTAACACTTTTTTGGTGCTACATGATTCCATATGTGTTATTTCATAGTTTTGATTTCTTCTCTATTAATCTACAATGTAGAAAATAGTAAAAATATAGAAAAACTCTTGAATGAGTAGGTGTGCCCAAACTCTTGACTGATACTGTATATTTGATATCTTAAAACCCTGACCATTTCAAGCTGGGGGAGGGATTACAGCTGTTTGAGTGGCCAGGCATACACTTATACAGGGCCAGCCCTGGGCATAGGCGACATGAGGTTGCTTAGGCTAGGGGGCCCCTGACCAAAAAATATAATAAATACGTGTAGGAAATCAGTCGGGGTCTCAACTTACTGTTAGGATAGTGTAATACACAAAGTGCAGTTGTGAATCAGCAGTTTTCCTCTTATGTAAGTCATTGACAGTCACTCAAATAGCCCATGTCAGCTAACATGTTTTAAATCTAAACTGGCCAAAATTACTGACCGGGCATGAAGGGCACATGTCCAGGGGCCCCGACTTCTAGGGGGTCCCCATTGATAGTGTTAGTCACTCTTACTCAGATATCATATTAACATGGCATGTGTAGAATTTCAGGAAATATGCTGTAAAACTGAAGTTTTTTCTTTCCGCCCTGAGGCAAAATTAGTAGAATTCCATGAAATATGTTGTAAAATTGTTAAATGTTTATCTATGCCCCATGGCAAAATTTGTAGAATTTCAGGAAATGTGCGTTAAAACAAATGTATACTAATAATACTTATCTCTATGCCGTCAAGAGGGGTCTTCTAAAATGTTTTGCCGGCGAGGTGGGGGGCCCCCAACCAAATCTCTCGTAGGGCCCCCAAAAGGCTAGGGCCAGCCCTGCATTTATACTATAAAATATCAGTTTCGTGGAAAGTTCTATACATTTCACAAGAGCTACCTCTCCTCAAAACTTGTTTCCCTAAAGCTATTTAAATATGGTACAGCTGCCATGGGAATGGATTCATGATATTCTTTTTTTCAAGTTGTTTAGTAAATGAAAGGAAAATTTATGAAGGGGTTTAGAATATTTTCTCATTAATCACTACAGAATGAATCTACTTTAATTAGCATACTGTAGAAAGCCTACAAACATATGTTTTGATTGATTAATGTAATGTCCATATTGATGGATCTATTGGTTGTGTCTGTGTTCTCAGGGGTCATCTGAAAACTTGGCTTTTGGCTCATGGTCACTGTAATAGTTTGGAGAAAACCACAGCAATTAAACTCAACCATTAAACCAAATGTTACACTCGTATCCAATCACAGTTAGTGGTGTGACGATTATGAAATTTAGAGTAATGACTAAGTGTGATGCAAATGTTGACAGTTCTAATCATAATTGTAATATTAAAAATATATATTTTGCTTGAAATGCATCATAATGCATCCTTATAAATTAGCTACGATATACCTAATGTATACAATGAGTAGTTAAAGAAACGCACACCTATTTAGGCGAGGTGCTGGCTAGCGGAGTGGAACACTTAAAAAAATAAAGGAGAGTTCAATAAAGTTCATGTTTTTTTCCCATAATTGTCGGTTAAACGATTATAGGATAATAGTGCCAACTCTAATCATGGTGATACTTTCTTTTAAGGGGGTCTGTCAGGCATCTTTGAGAAATCCATAAAGCTCTTGCCTAGGACTTTATTTTGTCATTTAATCTCCTTTCTAATGATTTCAAAATGTGACTGTCCTTCCTTTACCAATACCTTCAGTACTGTATAATCATGTGTTATTTCAGAAAATTATTATTTCATGAATTATTTTGTTGTATGAAAGCCTTCAAAAAATAGTAAAAGCTTTGACATTTTCTTATAAAATGTCCATTACCACAAGTCATTATTGAAATTATTGCTTCAACTTTGTTGATGGGCTTCATTGCGGTCCTCAACCAATCATGCTGCATGCATGATTAGTTTTCATGCAGAATAGAAGACATTTAAGGAAAAGAAGGAAAGGAGAAAGCCATATATTTATATTGTTCTGCTTATTCTGCTCCAGATATTACCACAAGCCTGTTCTCCCCAATTAGGATGCCACCAACCTCATGTGCACTGAACAAAAATATAAACGGAACATGCAACAATTTCAAAGATTTTACTGAGTTGCAGTTCATGTAAGGAAATCAGTCAATTGACATAAATTCATTAGGCCTTAATCTATGGATTTCACATGACTGGGAATACAGATATGCATCTGTTGGTCACAGATACCTTAAAAAAAGGTAGGGGCGTTGATCAGAAAACCTGTCAGTTTCTGGTGTGACCACCATTTTCCTCATGCAGCGCGACACATCTCCTTCACATAGAGTTGATCAGGCTGTTGATTGTGGCCTGTGGAAGGCTGTCCCACTACTCTTCAATGACTGAACACGCTGTCGTACATGTTGATCCTCAATGGGCGACATGTCTGGTGAGTATGCAGGCCACAGAAGAACTGGGACATTTTCAGCTTCCAGGAATAGTGTACATGTCCTTGCAACATAAAGCTGTATATTATCATGCTGAAACATGAGGGGATGGCGGCGGATGAATGGCATCTGTGGCATTGTGTTGTGCGACAAAACTGCATATTAGAGTGGCCTTTTATTGTCCCCAGCACAAGATGCACGTGTAATAATCATGCTGTTTAATCAGATTCTTCATATGCCTCACCTGTCAAGTGGATGGATTATCTTGATCAATAAGAAATGCTCACTAACAGGGATGTAAACAAATTTGTGCACAAAATTTGAGAAATAAGCTTTTTGTGCTTATGGAAAATTTCTGGGATCGTTTACTTCAGTAGAAAGTCAGTATGAGGTTTAGGCTCAGGCAAGAATGAAAGGTCGGCGGGTGCGTGGGAGTGAAAATATCTATAGAGTTAAAAAAGTACTCTCACTCAAAACCGTGAAGAGGATTAACCCAAGGAGTTCGAGATGCAAAAATAATATCATTAATTTAATACATGCTCGAAAGAATACAAACGTGAAAGTGCAAGGAGCTATATACTGTAACAAATAAAAAGGAAGGAGCATACGTTTTGGCCTTATGCCTTCATCAGTGCTGTACAAACAAATGAAGAAGACACGCACTTCAGAAGACACACCTGATGTGTGTAACAGGTGCAACAGGTGCAAGCAGATAGTTAATTAGAGACTGGCGAATCGGGAGTCAATGCATATTAACAAGGAATATATAGAACAGTATCAAAATTGGACAATTCAAATGTCACATATAATTGGAAAGAGACAACAGTCTGGGCTACATAGCAATGTCAGAAGCAATAGATATGAAATACTGGGGGAGACTGCTGGTGCGTGTAGACAACACTACTGGAAACATACACGGTCCAATTCCTCATTAAGCCCTTTGGGGTGTAGAGTTTTTATGTAGAAGATCCATCTCCTTCCCACTGGAGTAGGCGCTCATCCGTATTGCGGTTTGATGGCACCGAACTTAAGATCAATCACAGCATGATTAGGACCTTGAAAATGTCTGGCCACTGGTGATTTTAGGTAATTTCTTCGGATAGTAATGCATTGCTCATTGATGCGTAACTGTAGTTGTCTGAGCGCATGGACAAGACAGTAGATGCACTACATTGTTAGATTGACATGTAATTAATCTATTGATGGTGTATTCTTTATTTGTGACGAAAGATCTGAAGGTGTGGCACTTTTTAATACCTGTACAGGCCGCACAAATCCTTTATTTCAGCTCATGAAACCTGGGACCAACACTTAACATGTTGCCTATACATTTTTGTTCAGTGTACAATAATTTAGGATCTACATCATTCACTTGTTTGAATGTCATTGTTTTCCAGTTATGAGCATTTTATTCTCATTGTTTGTCACTAAAACTTCCCCAACCCCTGTGCTTTGCCTCTTCCATGGTAAGCTGCTAAGTGGCTGGTACCCAAGGGCTCCCTACTGCTGTGTAGTTAATCGGTTACAGTATGGAAGGCAGTGGCACTGGATGGACTGGAGGTCTGCTGCCCTCTGTAGGCGAAGAGGCAACTAAGGAGCACTCAGTCTTTGAGGTGGCTGTCCAGAACGGCTTGGCCAACCACAGCTCCCTGTTTGCAGACGTGGTTCTGCTGCAGAGCTTCAAGCTGCTCATCATTCCATGCTACGCCCTGGTGGTGGTGGTGGGTGTGTTGGGGAACTACTTGCTGCTCTACGTCATCTGCCGCACCCGCAAGATGCACAATGTCTCCAACTTCTTCATCGGGAATCTGGCCTTCTCAGACATGCTGATGTGTGTGACCTGTGTACCATTCACCCTGGCCTATGCCTTCAACCCCCGTGGCTGGGTGTTTGGAAGGTTTATGTGCTACCTGGTGTTCCTGATCCAGCCAGTCACAGTTTATGTGTCTGTCTTCACCCTCACCGCCATTGCTGTCGACAGGTGGGTGGGTCCCTCTGTCTTGAGATAACAAAAAGCCCATCGGTTTTGACTGGATATTTTCAAATGAACTGAAATACCAAAAAGTATGTAAAATAATAAAATTGTAATTATTGATCTTTATGAAAATGTTTTTCAAAGCAATGAATACATCAATATTACTGTCCCTCTGTGTCCCTGCCAGGTACTATGCCACTGTGCATCCTCTGAAGAAGCGCACCTCGGTGGCCACCTGTGCCTATGTGCTGTCAGGGATCTGGCTGCTGTCCTGTGGTTTGGTGGCTCCAGCTGTGGCCCACACCTACCATGTGGAATTCAGAGAGGAGGGCCTCACCATCTGTGAGGAGTTCTGGCTGGGGCAGGAGAAGGAGAGGCTAGCCTACGCCTACAGCACCTTGCTGGTTACCTACGTCCTGCCACTCTCTGCCGTCTGTGTCTCCTACCTCTGCATCTCTGTCAAGCTGAGGAACTGTGTGGCACCGGGACATCGGACCCGGGACCAGGCAGAGGCACAGCGAGCCCGGAAGCGGAAGATCTTCCGTCTGGTTGCGCTGGTTGTGGCGGCCTTTGGGGTGTGCTGGCTGCCCATTCACGTGTTCAACGTACTGCGTGACATCGACATCCGCCTCATCAACAAGCGCCACTTCCTGCTCATTCAACTAATGTGCCATCTGTGTGCCATGAGCTCATCCTGTTGTAACCCCTTCCTGTACGCCTGGCTGCACGACCGTTTCCGCGCCGAACTGAGGAAGATGTTCACCTGCCACCGCCGCATCGGCATCCCTGCCAACCACTGTGCGACAGCCAGCGTGGCCCTGTGACTGTGCAGGGACAAGGAGAGAGAAGAGACAGAAGATCTCTGATACCAGTGTAAACAAGTTTTAGATCCAATTTTCTGATTATTTTCTATTGACCTAATGTGGATATGACAAGAGTTAATTGTGAATTACAGCTGATAACAGAGATATTAGGTGGTTCCCTAGTAATTTTCGATGAACAAATCAATTGAACATGCATGAGGTGATTGCCTGGAAAGAATGAATGAACTGATTGAATGCCAATAATATGAAGGTAACACAAGAGAGAAAAAAGCAAGAGAAAGAATAAAGGGAGAGGGAAGGAGAGGGAGAAAGAGCAGGCGAGGTGACAGGACCACCAAACAAATGTTATTTTGAAGGCCATTATGCACAGCCACAGTCAATGTTTAACACCAGGAAACATCAGCAAGCAGGAGATTCATCTGCCAAAAATGAGAGGTTTGGTGGATAATTTCAAGGCAGCTAAGCACTTTTCACACAATAGTTGCTTCTACATACGCGATATCCCCCATAACTCCAGGTGGACAGTTGTCTGCTGAGGTTAGAGTGTAGTAGTTGTCCCACCTAGCTATCTTAAGATTAATGCACTAACTGTAGGTTGCTCTGGATGAGAGCGTCTGCAAAATGACTAAAATGTCAATGTAAATAGTCAATGCAGGTTTGGTCCCCAGATTGGTGTTTGGCAGTGGATGACATGCTTAATGACATGAATCCAGATATAATCTCGCTCTCCACTCTGTGAATAAACATGCTTAATGACATGAATACAGATATAATCTCGCTCTCCACTCTGTGAATAAACATGCTTAATGACATGAATACAGATATAATCTCGCTCTCCACTCTGTGAATAAACATGCTTAATAAAACAGTAGGTGGTGTTTGTTCCCCCATGGTTACATCCCTATTTTTATTGCAGTCTTATCAGTCTGTTACCCATCTTTGTCTCTGGGGAACATACACCGCTTCTGAATAGTCATTTAGAATTGTTTGCTACCCGAGTGGCGCAGCGTTCTAAGGCACTGCATCGCGGTATTGCGGCATCACTACTGCCAGGGTTATATCCCAGGCTGTGTCACAATCGGTTGTGACCGAGAGTCCCATAGGACTGCGTACAATTAGCCAAGCGTTGTCCGGGTTAGGGGAGGTTTTGGACGGATGGACGGACGGACAGACGGACGGACGGGGGGGACGTATGACTCGACCTTTGCCTCCCCCTAGCCCGTTGTGGAGTTGCACGAAATTAGGGAGAAGGGTATAAAATTTGAAAAAACTCTAATGTAATTAGGTGTTTGTTAGGCATTTGCTGAGGTCATGCTTCCCACTTCATGCTTGCATTAATGACTGCATTATAGTTTAACTGAGGTGTTAGATCAACCACAAAAAACCTTCCCCACTTTCAATACATTTAGTGAAATGTCATGGTGCCTAATAAATGGCCTTCTGTGGTTTGTGTCATGCCATATAAAATGTCTGTCCTTAAGTGATTGCATGCAATTATGTGTAAAATTCTGAATAAACAAACACTGAGAATTGGCCAATTGCTGATTGAAAAAAAAGCTAATAAGCTTAATGTATTACAGATGGCAAATGTCTTAAATCATTAAAAACTTAATTAAATCAAATTACAGCACAGAACAATATTTACACAGGACTGATTCATATACACTTATTAGGCTATATCACTTAAATACAATGTTAGTTTTTAGGCATAGTTTGTAGACGTAAATACCATAATGAATAGACTGAGAAGGAGTAAATGGAATATTTAGAGGCAAGACTGCAGTTGACTAGAGAACAACTAAAATGCACTAATCCAAGAACAAGTAAACAAAAAACGAATATTTTATTTCAACAAGTAAACAGTGATCTGTATGACTGTCCACAAATTCCATCTGAGGTTGCTGTGGTCACGTATGGTTGCCATGGTCACATATTAGGGATTGTATATTCTGTTAATGTGTTAGGCCTATGCGGTAACAATCCTCACACCACCCAATAGCATCCAAATAAATCCATAGAGAGCAACAAACACACTTGAGAACAATGTGGATTCAGCAACAATGACTTTGAGGCTGCGTTTACACAGGAAATCCAATTCTGATCATTTTTCACTCATTGGTCTTTTAATCAATCAGATCAGCTATGAAAAAGTTCTGATGTGAAAAGATCTGATGTGATTGGTCAAAAGACCAAATAGTGGGAAAAATATCAGAATTGGTCTGCCTGTAGTGAGCAGCCTATAGAGAGCTGAAATCTAGATGACCAACACACAACTTCTGTACAAACTAAACCCCCCCCCAAAAAAATATATATATACTGTGGGGCAAAAAAGTATTTAGTCAGCTACCAAATGTGCAAGTTCTCCCACTTAAAAAGATGAGAGAGGCCTGTAATTTTCATCATAGGTACACTTCAACTATGACAGACAAAATGAGGAAAAAAAATCCAGAAAATCACATTGTAGGATTTTTTATGAATTTATTTGAAAATGATGGTGGAAAATAAGTATTTAGTAACCCAAAGGTTGGCAGTTCCAATCCCCAAGCTGACAAGGTACAAATCTGTTGTTCTGCCCCTGAACAGGCAACCCACTGTTCCTAGGCCGTCATTGAAAATAATAATTTATTCTTAACTGACTTGCCTAGTTAAATAAAGGTAAAATAAATCTGCAACCTTTCTAAGCTGGGAGAGAGGGTTCTACTAAGCTATATGGAATTGTTTTAAGAAAGTCATACCAGGGATCATTTAGCTATTTGATTTTGAACTTTAAGACACCTTGAAGTGTAAAATAAATAAATACAAATGATGAATAAAAAAATAATTGTATGCCTTACTCCTATTAGCCCATACAAATGCATTAAATAACAAATTCAGTACATGGAACGTTAGTGGCAAAAATATTATCAAAATGAAGTTTGTTCTGAAGTGTCTGTCCTATATCTGAGAGATATAAGAAAGATCAGGAAACACATGTTATTTTGTTTTACATGTATTTAACCCCTTATTTTTGCCACTTAACGGTCTACATATGTACTTCCAATCATTCTTTAAACTGGTACCAGGGGACCTTCAGAGTCTTGTGAGGCCTGTGGGCGTCCTAGAGCAAAACAGTCTCACCTTTCCAAAGAGGGGTCATATTAGTGTATAGCCAAACTGTTCGGACTGTTCGGACTGTTCGGACAGAAGTTGACAGAGTCCCAAGACAAATGTGGGGGTTATAGAGCAAAATGGAGAACACCATCATATTCATGAGAGTCTCAACCGTTCGGACGCTTCAGACAGTTTTGTGGGAAGACCGATTTTCAGGATGTCTCATGGTCTGACAAACTCTGTTCTTGCTCTGTTACATTTCACCGCAGATGTGGAAGCGTGACATTGGCGGATGCAGTGGATCCAATGCAAAAAATATATATCTTAAAGGAAAACTCCACCCAAAAACTATATTTAGGTATTTAATTAATTAGTCCATTGTTGACGTAGTCCCAAAATGTTTCACTTGTCAGTAATCAAGTTTTCAAGATATGTAACTTTCAAAATATATACATGTTCCCCGTATGATGCATTTTGCTTCACATGATGCTGCACTTTGTATCATATGCTGCAAAATACATCATACGGGGATGATTTCTGTATTTTTAAACTGGGGATTTTTATGAGCGACTCCAGGATGCTGGCCTTCTAAGCAGAGTTGCAAAGAAAAAGCCATATCTCAGACTCACCAATAAAAATAAAAGATTAAGATGGGCAAAATAACACTGACACTGGACAGAGGAACTCTGTCTAGAAGGCCAGCATCCCGGAGTCGCTTCTTCACTGTTTACTTTGAGACTGGTGTTTTGCGTGTACTATTTAATGAAGGTACCAGTTGATGACTTGTGAGGCAATATTTAGCTGCCAGTTTTTGCCAGTTGAGGACTAGACACTCTAATATACTTGTCCTCTTGCTCAGTTGTGCACCGAGGCCTCCCACTCCTCTTTCTATTCTGGTTAGGGCCAGTTTGCGCTGTTCTGTAAAGGGAGTAGTACACAGCGTTGTACTAGAACTTCAGTTTCTTGGCAATTTCTCACATGGAATAGCCTTAATTTCTCAGAATAAGAATAGACTGACGAGTTTCAGAAGAAAGGTCTTTGTTTCTGGCCATTTTGAGCCTGTTATCGAACCCCCAAATGCTGATGCTCTAGATCCTAAACTAGTCTAAAGAAGGCCAGTTGTATTGCTTCTTTAATCAGCCCAACAGTTTTCAGCTGTGCTAACATAACTGCAAAAGGGTTTTCTAATGATCAATTAGCCTTTTAAAATTATAAACTTGGATTAGCTAACACAACGTGCCACTGGAACACAGGTGTCATGGTTGCTGATGAGGAGTAATGGGCCTCTGTATGCCTAAGTAGATATTCCATAAAAAAATCAGCCGTCATCTGAGTCAAAGTGTAATTCCGTTACCATGGAATTACCCAATAAGCATCAAATGTCTGCCTAATAACAACAACATGTACTTAGTCAGGAAATGTATTTATCAGGCAATCAAGGCTAATGCTTACAGTTGAGGTCAATGATTACACACTTATGCCTGACAGTGTGTCTCCAGTTGTTCAATGATAGTGGTGGGGGAGCCATTATCTTCAGAGTCTTCCCCATCTCCTGGTAGACCACGCCTATCAGCCTGGGGTTTGTCTCCAGGAGACAACTCATGGTGCCCATTGCGATGAGACAACTCATGGATCCCTTTGCGATGAGACAACTCATGGTGCCCATTGCGATGAGACAACTCATGGTACCCATTGTGATGGGCCAGCACGCAGAATCCCACCAGAGCCTCTTTCTTCTGCAGGCTGACCAGGATTAAGTTAAGGTGCTCATTGGACTGCTTCAAATAGGTCTCTGCAGTCTCTTCCATGAGAAAGGTAAGTCTAAGAATGCAACAGAGAGCACGCGCCAGGTGTATGCCTGTTTTAAAGAAGTGATACAGTATTGTCAGCCAAACATTATTAAAAGACACAGTATTTTGTCATATCCAACCCTCACATTGTGTCAGTTGCTGAACAGCAAGTTGAAGGAAACAGTAGTAGTAGTAGTTGGCTACAGGGAAACTGCCGTTCCTACCTTTTATTTGATCCCGGCATAGCGTCTTGTCCTCTTCTGTGCAATTCCTGTATCTGACATCTACAGGAGCAAAACAAGCAGACAAGGAAACACAAACAAAGTATTCAGTTAGCTAAATCACAGTCACAAACAATGATGTTTGACAAAGATGTTGAATGGCCTTACAGACCAAGACTCAAGCCTTACTGACTAACATTCAGAAGAAAAGCACATTCTTATAGGCAGCTGCATACATTGTTTAGCTAAGAAGATGACAGATAAACCATAGTTAGTTAACTAGCTACCTGTGCCCTGTGTCTTCACTTCAGGTGGTGGTGAGTAGCAGTGGAGACTGCTGAGGGGTGGGCGGCTCATATTAATGGCTGAAACGGAATAAATGTCTTTGATACCATTTCTCCCATTCTGCTCCAGTCATCACCATGAGCCCGTCCTCCCAAATTAAGGTGCCACCAACATCATGTGGTGAATAGAACTTCAGATACCACAGTGCCACAATCTACACATTATAGACCCGACAATAGTCACGTCTATTATAGGCATTGGTTGAAGCTTAGTGTTAAATTCAAATCTCTCTATCATCATATCAATATGACACCAATCTCTATGAAAATTCACAAATCAACTTGATTAGAGGTACACAACACAATCCTACCTCTCGTCATCCTACCTTTACCAAGATGCACATACCAGAATTTTTAACAGGGTCTTTAGCAATTGAGTTTTAAGAGGATTTCTTTCTCCTACCTAGCTCAAATTCTAGACGACATATTAAAACAAGACTATAGCGCCCATAAAATGACCATTGGATTTTTTAAAATGCGGATTGACTAAGTGTGTTGGTGCAACCTGGTCTCAAAGCATTCTGTACTATTCTGTATGTAAATCTGTGATGCTCCATTTAGTATGATATGTTAACTTTGGTATGGTTACAAAAGACATGGTTACTTAAGGCAACGCAAAGGTTGCTAGTTTGAATTTCATCACAGACAACTTAGCTAATTAGCCATTTTTCAACTACTTACTACTTTTTAGCTACTGCTGCTTGCGTCTTACTAGAACGCAGGAGAGATCAGCTCAGCACAAAAACCATCAAGCGCTATGATGAAATTGGCTCACATGAGGACCACCACAGGAAAGGAACACCCAGAGTTACCTCTGCTGCAGAGAATTAATTCATCAGAGTTACCGGCGGTGATACAGCCCAACAGGATGCTCTCGATTGTGCATCTGTAAAAGTTTGCGAGGGCTTTTGGTGACAAGCTGAATTTTTTCAGCCTCCTGAAGTTAAAGAGGCGCTGCTGCGCCTTCTTCACCACACTGTCTGTGTGTGTGGACCAATTCAGTTTGTCCGTGATGGGTACGCCGGGGAACTTAAAACTTACTACCCTCTCCACTATTGTCCCGTCGATGTGGATTGGGGGTGCTCCCTCTGCTGTTTCCTGAAGTCTACGATCATCTCCTTTGTTTTGTTGACGTTGAGTGTGAGGTTATTTTCCTGACACAATTCTCCGAGGGCCCTCACCTCCTCCCTGTAGGCCGTCTCGTCGTTGTTGGTAATCAAGCCTACCACTGTAGTGTCGTTTGTAGACTTGATGATTGAGTTGGAGCATGCATGGCCACGGAGTCATGGGTGAACAGGGAGTACAGAAGAGGACTCAGAACGCACCCTTGTGGGGCCCCAGTGTTGAGGATCAGCGAGGTGGAGATGTTGTTACCTACCCCCACCACCTGGGGGCGGCCCGTCAGGAAGTCCAGGACCCAGTTGCACAGGGCGGGGTCGAGACCCAGGGTCTCGTGCTTGATGACGAGTTTGGAGGGAACTATGGCTTTAAATGCTGAGCTGTAGTCAATGAACAGCATTCTCACATAGGTATTCCTCTTGTCCAAATGGGTTAGGGCAGTGTGCAGTGGGGTTGGGATTGCGTCGTCTGTGGACCTATTGGGGCGGTAAGAAAATTGGAGTGGGTCTAGGGTGGTCCTTGACTAGTCTCTCAAAGCACTTCATGATGATTGAAGTGAGTGCTATTGAAGTGAGTGTAGTCGTTTAGCTCAGTTACCTTAGCTTCCTTGGGAACAGCAGACTGGGATAAGGATTGATTGAATATGTCCGTAAACACACCAGCCAGCTGGTCTGTGCATGCTGTGGATGTCGTCTGGGCCTGCAGCCTTGCGAGGGATAACACTGTTTAAATGTTTTACTCACGTCGGCTGCAATGAAGGAGAGTCCGCAGGTTTTGGTAGTGGGCCATGTCAGTGGCACTGTATTGTCCTCAAAGCGAGCAAAGAAGTTGTTTAGTCTGTCTCGGAGCAAGACATCCTGATCTGCAACGGGGCTGGTTTTCTTTTTGTAATCCGTGATGAAGACAAAATGGAGTCGTGGTCAGCTTTTCCGAAAGGAGGGTGGGGGAGGGCTTTATATGTGTTGCGGAAGTTAGAGTAACAATGATCTAGGGTTTTACCAGCCCTGGTAGCACAATCAATACGCTGATAGAATTTAGGGAGTCTTGTTTTCAGATTAGCCTTGTTAAAATCCCCAGCTACAATGAATGCAGCCCCAGGATATGTGGTTTCCAGTTTACATAGTGTCAAATAAAGTTCGTTCAGGGCCATCGATGTGTCTGCTTGGGGGGGAATATATGCGGCAGTGATTATAATCGAAGAGAATTCTCTTGGTAGATAATGCGGTCGACATTTGATTGTGAGGAATTCTAAGTCAGGTGAACAGGAGGACTTGAGTTCCTGTATTATGTTATGATCACACCACGTCTCGTTAGTCATAAGGCATACCCCCCCCTCCCCCGCCCCTCTTCTTACCAGAAAGATGCTTGTTTCTGTCGGCGTGATGCGTGAAGAAACCAGGTGGCTGTACCGACTCCCATAGCATGTCTCGAGTGAGCCATGTTTCCGTGAAGCAAAGAACGATACAGTCTCTTATGTCTCTCTGGAATGCTACCCTTGCTCGGATTTCATCAACCTTGTTGTCAAGAGACTGGACATTGGCGAGTAGTATGCTTGGGAGCGGTGCGCGTTGTGCCTGTCTCCAGAGCCTGAACAGAAGACCGCTTCGCCCTTTTACGGCGTCGTTGTTTTTGTTCGCCGGCTGGGATCCGATCCATTAGCTTGGGTGGTGGGAAAAACAGAGGATCCGCTTTGGGAAAGTCTTACACTTACAGTTATTGACGAATGAAAGTTTTGAATTCTTCTTCTTCTTTGGTATCATGGCGTTCACACGTTTATTTTATGCATGCCGCCACCTACTGTGCGGTAGTGTGTGGTCAAGTACGATATATGTTGTGATACAAAAATAAAAAGGAAGGCGGGGAAAGCAACAAATTGCACCACCAACTATCCCTACACCTATACAACTTTTTCATAAACCAAAAATAATAATACATATATTTTATAATGTATAATAATAAAATCCCCTTCCAACTAAACCCTACACTCAATAAAAATCCACTATCCCATTACACTACCTTGACTCTTTCTGCTCCTGCAGCTTTCCAATGACCCGAGAGGACGGGACACCGCCACTCATAACACCCTGTAACTTTTCTGAAGTCAAATCTCATATACCCAAATGCTTCTCTGCATCTGCCACGACAACATATATGTCCTGTTGTTTACGTTACAGTTAATAACCATTGCTATGAACGCTAAGAAGCCAACCTTACAGAAGCATATATCACTCGTTGGCCTATCCCTCTGTGCTGGCACAGATCTGCAACTCACAGGGATCATCTCCATATCCCTCACCCTTGACCCATCCTCCTCTACTTGTTTCACTGCCTCAGCATACAACACCTTCTGCACTACTCTGACTAGCAAGCTGACCCAAGTTGAGTGACACGGAGCACCCGCTCCCTCTGGCAGAAAAAACACCCAAGTTCACTACAGGTTACTGATTCAACTGCACCCAACTCCTTTCCCACCCACCCTGAAACCACACGTATGCCCCAAAAGGCAAGGATCTACTTTCTCCAAAAATCTCTCATACTAGAACAGTTTCTTCTTTATGTCCATTGATGCCAAGCTCAGGTTCCGAGCTCTTCGCCACAACTTCCACCTCACTTAACTCGCCCTCATTCACTTCCATTTCACCTCCAGAACTCGCCCTCATTCACTTCCATTTCACCTCCAGAATTTGGTTTGGTGCACGGCTCACTTTGTTTGCATTTGACACCAGTCTTCTTTGACACCCCATCTCCATCTTCCTCAAATTCAACCTCGGCTTTCCTCATTCTCTTTGACCTCTTCTTCCTTCTCCATTTCTCCTCAGAAATCCACTTTTCTGTGCCCGTCCCAGTATTCCTCTTCTTCAGACTTGCGGCATTCCAAAGTAACTCCATCTCATAATCCAAAACTCAATCGAGCCTTACACACTACCACCCTTACCTTAGTTCTCCTTTTGAAAGCAACTGCAACATTCCCATTGGAACAGCATAATATAGCTGCTATATTCATAGTGTGAACAGTGAAAACGTGATTTAAAGTGCTTCATGAATAGTCAAAGAGAGAGAGAGCTGTGGGTCTACTCCAACCAGAGGCTAAATAAATGTTATGATAGAAAATAAGTATTTATTTCATAATTGTAAAAAAATATAGGCAATAAGTTGACAGAAGAGACTGACTTTCACCCAACTATACAGTAATCCTTCCTATGACCAAAGGCAGACATCTTGCCATCTACCTATAATAACAATAGCTTTCTTCACAAGGAAATGCCCCTTTAGAAAATGTCCATATGTTACACCCATGCAATTTGCTTGTGGAGTTGCACCTGTCAGGGTGATTGCAATGAATTGAGAGTGCATTCATCCAAAGGCATAGTGATCCTCTAAACCTGGTTTGTCTGTAGTCTAAATTGTTTTAATTATTAACCCATGTTTCTTTAGACTACAATTTTTTCTATTATTTATTCTTCAAAGTGCTTTAACATAAAGTTAATATAAGAAAAGGACATCTCAATATGTACAACACGTATAAGATATTCAGGAACAGGGAATAATATCCACATCATTTTTGTTAGTTCACAGACAACCAATAATACGAAGTAACCCTTTACCGACAGATATAGCTCATTATAATGTGATTGTAATTAATGATAATACTTGTCATAAGCATGTACCGGTATGACCCCTTTTATACCGGTCTGTCTGCATAGTGTTGCGGAATATACAAACTCAATGTGTCACTGTTCTGTTGCTTTCTTTTTTTATTCATTTTTTACTATTCAATTCCTTCTTCAGTGTTGTTGCCTTCATATCACACTCCTCCTTACAAGCACATCAAAACATTAATAGAAAGACAAATCAACTGCCAAAAATGTACAGAACCTCACAACAGGCCTGTGTGGATTTGGTTCATGTTCTTATACGGTCTTAATACACACACCATAGAGCCTTGCACACTAGACAACATTCAAAATGTTAATGAACAATCAAAAGTGCATCTGTTCAGTAGGAATGGACAAAGCCAGTGCTTGGTATGTTATACATCGGTGAATGAAACGTTCTTTGGGAGGCAAGCAGGAATTCTTCAAACAGCCTAACACATAGGCATTGAGGGAGATAAACATCTAGGAAGCTTTGATGATTAGGAACAGGACGGAGAAATATATATTTCTAGACGTCTCATTTGAGTGAGTTCATGGACATCAGGATACTGGGTTGCTCCTCAATGATGCGCACCAGCAGGTTGTCAATGTACTGCTCCAGCTCCTTGATCTTGTTGTCCCTCTTGGAGAGCTGGTCCTGCTGCTTCACCACCAGGGAGATCAGTTCCTCCTGGGTCAGCTGGGAGTACTGACCTTTGACCCCTGTGTCTTTGACCTAGAAGGAAAGAGGGGAATTGAGGTGGTATGAGTCAGTGCCATTTATGTTTCCATAGAATTCGCCAAAGATATGCCATGAATTATCCATTAAGGAATGTTTAGTCTGCATGAACCCCTACAAAGAGCACCTTCAAAAATATTGCTAAACTTTAAGCACCCAACTAAGGCTCCTGTATTTTGTTTCTTTACATAAGCAGAAAGGATTCGATGCACAAAAAAGTTATAGCTTTCAGACACTTCTAATGGATGGCATGCTTGGGTGCAATGTCAACCAGATCTAATTTCTAAGGGGTCATGGAGCCTATGACGTCCCACACATGATTCTCTCTCACTCCTGGTTGGAGGAATTGCAAGTGTTACTTCTGAACTTGTCTCCGTGTTGCTGTGCTGTCTGTTGCTACTTGGCTACCTGTTTTTACATTTATTAACAGTTAATCAAAATCAGCATTTAACACATTTACCAATGTCTATGTTTCTTCCTCACTCAACTTTTTTCATTCAACTTTTTGACCCCGGACGCTTTATCTGGACATGGTTCTACAGGACCTCCACCAGCTGAAAAAGCTAAGTAGTAACATTAACACTATGCCTTCTAATTGCAGTTGCTGTACTCTTAATATACAAGACAACTTTCTCCTTATTGTGAGGATAGCCGTGTTACAAGCCCAACTTCAGATGCAATCGTTAGGCAAGGGCAATTTAAATGTAGGAAGGGATGAAACAGCGTCTGCGCCACCAGTAAGTACAGATAGTAGTATAAATCCCCCCCACACAGTCCTTGCAGCAGGACAATTATCTCGAGGCTTCTGGAAAGAAATTCTGTTGGCACTCTCAACCTGTGTCGCTCATTCAACTGAAAGAAACGTTCAACTGTTTCTCCCCATTAAGCAACGAGTCAGAGGCAGAGCCTTCTCAGGTCTCTCCACCTGTTACGGGGTCTGAGCCATTGGCGACTACATTACCCCCAACATTAGACTTAAAAAGGGTCATCCTGCGATCATACACTGTTTACCAGGGGGCAGGGCTACCGACATAAAGGCTAATCTGAAGAGGGTACTGGGCAAGGCTAAAACTGTAGAGCGTAGAGTATAGGGCAGGACCACCGTCAGTGAAATTTAATTAAAAAAGGTGAAACATTAAAAGTTATTATTTTTAGATAAAACTATATTAAATATATTCATATGTCACCAAATAATTGGTTAAATAACACCTTTTTGCAATGAAGGTCTACAGTAACTTCAACAGCACTGTCTGAGGTAGCACCATGGTGCAGCCGGAGGACGGCTAGCTTCCATCCTCCTCTGGCTACATTGACTTCAATACAAAACCTAGGAGGCTCGTAGGCCTCACCCCCTTCCATAGACATACATGGTCATTATGACCACTTCCGGAGGAAGTCCTCCAACCAATCAAAGCTTTTGCAGTATGAACTGACATGCTATCCATCCAATCATAGAATTAGGATTAGAGAATGAACTATTGAGTTGTATTGGGATTGTGCCACAGAGCATTATGGGGGTTCTATGTGTTGAGAACTTGGTGACATTGTTGGATAGAGATTAAGAATGAAAAGTGATAGGTAAGTACCCCTATAAATGATCTCATTCCTGTATGTAAAGTCAATCACATACACAATCACATAATGATTTTACTCCTTGCTTGGACTAACTAATTCTTGGCTATTTTGTCTAAATGTGTAGTGTGTTGTGTTATTGTTTTTTTGTCTTCCCAGTCAAATCCCATCCTGCACTGGTCAAGCCTCTGAACACCTCAACTCATGCCTCATACCCTCATTCAATCACTGCTGTGATCCCTTTCCCACACGGTGTAAGTCTCATTCCCATAATATTGTACTATAAATGTCTTTATTAAATGCTTTAGGTTAAAATAGTCTATGATTTTTAAACACACTGTCATCTCTGTGCATTATGCACCTATACCATGGGTCTCCCATCCTCAATTGTTCAAGTCACCAGCTTCCACTGGTATAGGGATATTGCTATCCATGTCAGCACCAACATTGTTAGGATGAAACAGTCAGGTCACCAAGCGCAACATAGCTTCAGCGTGTAAATTAGCTAGAAAGATGCGTCGGCATCAAGTAATTTTAGAGAAGGCTGTTGCGCAGCAACTCACTGCCTTCCTGAAGACAAACAATGTATACGAAATGCTTCAGTCTGGTTTTAGACCCAATCATAGCACTGAGACGGCACTTGTGAAGGTGGTAAATGACATTTTAATGGCATCGGACCGAGGCTCTGCATCTGTCCTCGTGCTCCTAGACCTTAGTGCTGCTTTTGATACCATCGATCACCACATTCTTTTGGAGAGATTGGAAACCCAAATTGGTCTACACGGACATGTTCTGGCCTGGTTTAGATCTTATCTGTCGGAAAGATATCAGTTTGTCTCTGTGAATGGTTTGTCCTCTGACAAATCAACTGTACATTTCGGTGTTCCTCAAGGTTCTGTTTTAGGACCACTATTGTTTTCACTATATATTTTACCTCTTGGGGATGTTATTCGAAAACATAATGTAAACTTTCACTGCTATGCGGATGACACACAGCTGTACATTTCAATGAAACATGGTGAAGCCCCAAAATTGCCCTCGCTAGAAGCATGCGTTTCAGACATAAGGAAGTGGATGGCTGCAAACTTTCTACTATTAAACTCGGACAAAACAGAGATGCTTGTTCTAGGTCCCAAGAAACAAAGAGATCTTCTGTTGAATCTGACAATTAATCTTAATGGTTGTACAGTCGTCTCAAATAAAACTGTGAAGGACCTCGGCGTTACTCTGGACCCTGATCTCTCTTTTGAAGAACATATCAAGACCATTTCGAGGACAGCTTTTTTCCATCTACGTAACATTGCAAAAATCAGAAACTTTCTGTCCAAAAATGATGCAGAAAAATTCATCCATGCTTTTGTCACTTCTAGGTTAGACTACTGCAATGCTCTATTTTCCGGCTACCCGGATAAAGCACTAAATAAACTTCAGTTAGTGCTAAATACGGCTGCTAGAATCCTGACAAGAACCAAAAAATGTCATCATATTACTCCAGTGCTAGCCTCTACACTGGCTTCCTGTCAAAGCAAGGGCTGATTTCAAGGTTTTACTGCTAACCTACAAAGCATTACATGGGCTTGCTCCTACCCATCTCTCTGATTTGGTCCTGCCGTATATACCTACACGTACGCTACGGTCACAAGACGCAGGCCTCCTAATTGTCCCTAGAATTTCTAAGCAAACAGCTGGAGGCAGGGCTTTCTCCTATAGAGCTCCATTTTTATGGAACGGTCTGCCTACCCATGTCAGAGACGCAAACTCGGTCTCAACCTTTAAGTCTTTACTGAAGACTCATCTCTTCAGTGGGTCATATGATTGAGTGTAGTCTGGCCCAGGAGTGGGAAGGTGAACGGAAAGGCTCTGGAGCAACGAACCGCCCTTGCTGTCTCTGCCTGGCCGGTTCCCCTCTTTCCACTGGGATTCTCTGCCTCTAACCCTGTTACGGGGGGCTGAGTCACTGGCTTACTGGGGCTCTCTCATGCCGTCCCTGGGGGGGTGCGTCACCTGGGTGGGTTGATTCACTGTTGTGGTCAGCCTGTCTGGGTTGGCGCCCCCCCTTGGGTTGTGCCGTGGCGGAGATCTTTGTGGGCTATACTCGGCCTTGTCTCAGGATGGTAAGTTGGTGGTTGAAGATATCCCTCTAGTGGTGTGGGGGCTGTGCTTTGGCAAAGTGGGTGGGGTTATATCCTTCCTGTTTGGCCCTGTCCGGGGGTGTCCTCGGATGGGGCAACAGTGTCTCCTGACCCCTCCTGTCTCAGCCTCCAGTATTTATGCTGCAGTAGTTTATGTGTCGGGGGGCTAGGGTCAGTTTGTTATATCTGGAGTACTTCTCCTGTCCTATTCGGTGTCCTGTGTGAATCTAAGTGTGCGTTCTCTAATTCTCTCCTTCTCTCTTTCTTTCTCTCTCGGAGGACCTGAGCCCTAGGACCATGCCCCAGGACTACCTGACATGATGACTCCTTGCTGTCCCCAGTCCACCTGGCCATGCTGCTGCTCCAGTTTCAACTGGCCTGGGCCCTAGGACCATGTCCCAGGACTACCTGACATGACGACTCCTTGCTGTCCCCAGTCCACCTGGCCATGCTGCTGCTCCAATTTCAACTGTTCTGCCTTACTATTATTCAACCATGCTGGTCATTTATGAACATTTGAACATCTTGGCCACGTTCTGTTATAATCTCCACCCGGCACAGTCAGAAGAGGACTGGCCACCCCACATATGCTCTCTCTAATTCTCTTTCTTTCTCTCTCTCGGAGGACCTGAGCCCTAGGACCGTGCCCCAGGACTACCTGACATGATGACTCCTTGCTGTCCCCAGTCCACCTGACTGTGCTGCTGCTCCAGTTTCAACTGTTCTGCCTTATTATTATTCGACCATGCTGGTCATTTATGAACATTTGAACATCTTGGTCATGTTCTGTTATAATCTCTACCCGGCACAGCCAGAAGAGGACTGGCCACCCCACATAGCCTGGTTCCTCTCTTGGTTTCTTCCTAGGTTTTGGCCTTTCTAGGGAGTTTTTCCTAGCCACCGTGCTTTTACACCTGCATTGTTTGCCGTTTGGGGTTTTAGGCTGGGTTTCTGTACAGCACTTTGAGATATCAGCTGATGTACGAAGGGCTATATAAATACATTTGATTTGATTTGATTAATTGTCTCTGGCCCCCTCCCAGTTAGGGGGAGTGATGAGCTCTACAGCAGAGTATCACAACTCAATCGCTGGTTGAAAACGGTTTTCTGCCCCTCCCAAAATATATAATTTGTAGATAATTGGCCCTCTTTCTGGGACTCACCCACAAACAGGACCAAGCCTGACCTGCTGAGGAGTGATGGACTCCATCCAAGCTGGAGGTGTCATCTATCAACATAGACAGGACTCTAAGTCCTCTAGTGGCACAATGAGCTGGCCTGCTGCCTGGCCTGCACCCTGTTAGCCAGCATGCTAGCTTAGTGGAGTCTGCCACTAGCAGTCAGTGTAGTCAGCTCAGCTATCCCCTTGAGACCGTGTCTGTGCCTCAAGACACGGTCTCAAACATGGCGGTGTATGCGTTAGCAATCTAACTGGAATAAAGACTTCCTCCATTACTGTCAATATTGAAAGATGATTGTGATCTCACATCTCAAAATAGGGCTACTTAATGTTAGATCCCTCACTTCCAAGGCAGTCATAGTCAATTAACTAATCACTGATCATAATCTTAATGTGATTGACCTGACTGAAACAGGCTCAAGCCTGATGAATTTACTGTGTTAAATGACGCCTCTGCCCCTGGTTACACTAGTGCCCATATCCCCCGCAGAGGTGTTGCTAACATTTACGACAACATATTTCAATTTACACAAAAAAAAAAGACTGCGTTTGTCTTTTGAGCTTCAAGTCATGAAATCTATGCAGCCTACTCAATCACTTTTTATAGCTACTGTTTACAGAACTCCTGGGCCATATACAGCATTCCTCACTGAGTTCCTAAATCAGACCTTGTAGTCATGGCAGATAATATACATATTTTTGGTGACTTTAATATTTACATGGAAAATTCCACAGACCTGCTCCAAAAGGCTTTTAGGAGCCTACATCGTGGGTTTTGTCCAACATGTCTCCGGACCTTCTCATTGCCACAGTCATACCCTGGATCTAGTTTTGTCCCGTGAGATAAATATTGTGGATCTAAATGTTTTTCCTCATAATCCTGGACTAATCGGACCACCATCTTATTACGTTTGCAATCGCAACAAATCAGCTGCTCAGACGTGATCCAAGGATCATCAAAAGCCGTGCTATAAATTCTCAGAGAACATAAATATTCCTAGATGCCCCTCCACCTACTCAAGGACGTAAGAGTACAAACATTGGTTAACCACCTAACTGAGGATCGAAATTTAACAGTGCGTCATACCCTAGATGCAGTCGTACCCCTAAAAACATTTGTCACAAGATATTTGCGCCCTGGTATACAGAAAATACCCGAGCCCTGAAGCAAGCTTCCGACTAGCTTGGAAAGACCGTACCGTGCAATATAGAAGAGCCCCAATGCTGCTCGATCATCCTATTTTTCCAACCTAATTGAGGAGAATAAGAACACAATAACATTTATTTATATTGAGGAGAATAAGAACAAAGTAACATTTATTTATTTTTGATACGGTCACAAATCTAACTAAAAAGCAGCACTTTCCAAGAGAGGGTGGCTTTCACTTCAGCAGTGATGAATTCATGAACTTCTTTGATGAAAAGATCATGATCATAAAAAGCTAATTACGGACTCCTCTTTGAATCTGCAAATTTTCCTAAACTCAGTTGTCCTGAGACTACACAGAACTGCCAGGACCAATTTTTAATCCTGTATCTCTTGACACATTCATGGAAATAGTCATGGCCTCTAAACCGTCAAGCTTCATACTGGACCCTATTCCAACTAAACTACTGAAAAGAGCTACTTCCTGTGTTTGGCCTTCCTATGTTGAACATAATAAATGGCTCTCTATCCACCAGATATGTACCATACTCTTGAAAAAGCCCAACCTTGACCAGGAAAATGTAAAGAAAACTATTGGCATACAGTACCAGTCAAAAGTTTGGACACACCTACTCATTCAAGGGTTTTCTATATTTTTACTATTTTCTACATTGTAGAATAATAGTGAAGACATCAAAACTATGAAATAACACATATTGAATCATGTATTAACCAAAAAAGTGTTAAACAAAAATATATTTTAGATTTGAGATTCTTCAAAGTAGCCACCTTTTACCTTGATGACAGCTTTGCACACTTGGCATTCTCTCAACCAGCTTCATGAATAAGTCACCTGGAGTGCATTTCAATTAACAGGTGTGTCTTGTTAAAATACAAATGTTGGAATGTATTTTTCTTAATGCTGTTTGAGCCAATCAGTTGTGTTGTGAAAAGGTAGGGGTAGTATAAAGAAGATAGCCCTATTTGGTAAAAGTCCAAATTTTGGCAAGAACAGAAAAAAAAAGCTAAGAAAAAACAACAGTCCATCAGTACTTTAAGACATGGTCAGACACCAAAAAACATCAAGCGCTATGCTGAAACTGGCTCTCATGAGGACTGGCACAGGAAAGGAAGACCCAGAGTTACCTCTGCTGCAGAGGATGAGTTCATACTCAGAAATTGCAGCCCAAATAAATGCTTCACAGAGTTCAAGTAACACACATCTCAATATCAACTGTTCAGAAGAGACTGTGAATCAGGCCTTCATGTCAAATTGCTGCAGAGAAACCACTACTAAACGACACCAATAATAAGAAGAGACTTGCTTGGGCCAAGAAACACGAGCAATGGACATTAGACTACCGGAAATCTATCCTTCAGACTGAAGAGTCCAAATTTGAGAGTTTTGGTTCCAACCACCGTTTCTTTGTGAGACGCAGAGTAGGTGAACGGATGATCTCCGTATGTGTGGTTCCCACCGTGAATCACGGAGGAGGTGGTGTAATGGTGCTTTGCTGGTGACACTGTGATTTATTTTGAATTCAAGGCACACTTAACAAGCATGGCTACCACAGCATTCTGCAGCGATACACCATCCCATCTGGTCTGCGATTAGTGGGTCTGTCATTTGATTTTCAACAGGACAATAACCCAACATACCTCCAGGCTGTGTAAGGGCAATTTGACCAAGAAGGAGAGTGATGGAGTGCTGCATCAGATGACCTGGCCTACACAATTCCCCAAACTCAACCCAATTGAGATGGTTTGGAATGAGTTGGATAGCAGAATTAAGGAAAAGCAGCCAACAAGTTCTCAAAATATGTAGAAACTCCTTCAAGAATGTTGGAAAAGCATTTCAGGTGAAGCTGGATGAGAGAATGCCAAGAGTGTGCAAAGCTGTCATCAAGGCAAAGGGTGGCTACTTTGAACAATCTAAAATATATTTTGATTTGTTTAACACGTTTTTGGTTACGACATGATTCGATGTGTGTTACTTCATTGCGTTGTCTTTACTATTATTCTACAATGTAGAAAATAGTCAGACAAAGAATAACCCTTGAATGAATAGATGTGTCCAAACTTTTACTGGTACTTTATATCGATTCTCCCATTCCTCAAATTTTTCCCTTAAAGCCGTTGCAACGCACTGCTTTCCCGAAGACAAATAATGTATACAAAACTCTTCATTCTGGTTTTAGACCCCATCATAGCAGAGACTGCTCTTGTGAAGGTGGTAAATTACCTTTTAATGGCATCAGACCAAGGCTCTGCATCTGTCCTTGTGGTCCTAGACCTTAGTGCTGCTTTTGACACCATCGATCACCACATTCTTATGGAGAGATTGGAAACCCAAATTGGTCTACAGAGACAAGTTCTTGGCTGTTTTAGATCGTACCTGTCGGAAAGATATCAGTTCATCTCTGTGGGTGGTTGTCCGCTGACAAATCAACTAAGTGTTGGTGTTCCTCAAGGTTCCGTTTCAGGATCACGATTGTTTTCACTATATATTCAAACTCTTGGTGATGTCATTCGGAAACAAAATGTAAACTTTCACTGCTATGCGGACGACAGCTGTACATTTCGATAAAACATGGTGATACCCCAAAATTACATACCCTGGAAGCCTGTGTTTCAGACATAAGGAAGTGGATGGCTGCAAATGTTCTACTTTTAAGCTCGGGCAAAACAGAGATGCTAGTTCTGGGTCCAAGAAACAAAGGGATCTGGTGTTGGATCTGACAATTAATATTGATGGTTGTACAGTCGTCTCAAATAAAACTGTGAAGGACCAAGGCACAGCCAGAAGAGGACTGGCCACCCCTCAGCCTGGTTCCTCTCTAGGTTTCTTCCTAGGTTTTGGCCTTTCTAGGGGGTTTTCCTAGCCACCGTGCTTCTACACCTGCATTGCTTGCTGTTTGGGGTTTTAGGCTGGGTTTCTGTACAGCACTTTGTGGCATCAGCTGATGTAAGGGCTATATAAATATATTTGATTTGATTTACTCTGGACCCTGATGTCTTTTGACGAACCTATCAAGAATATTTCAAGGACAGCTTTGTTCCATCTTCGTAACATTGTAACAAAATCTTACATTTTTTTGTCCAAAGATGATACAGAAAAGCTCATCCATGCTTTTTATACTTCTAGATTAGACTACTGCAATGCTCTACTCTCTGGCTACCTGCATAAAGCACTAAATGAACTTCAGTTAGTACTAAACACAGCTGCTAGAATCTTGACTAGAACCAAAATATTTGATCATATTACTCCAGTGCTAGCCTCTACACTGGCTTCCTGTTAAGGCTAGGGCTGATTTCAAGGATTTACCTACAAAACATTACATGAGGCTTGCTCCTACTCATCTCTCCGATTTAGTCCTTCCGTACATACCTACACGTACGCTACGGTCTCAAGACGCAGGCCTCATTATTGTCCCTAGAATTTCCAAGCAAACAGTTGGAGGCAGGGCTTTGTCCTGTAGAGATGCAATTTTATGGAATGGTCTGCCGATCCATGTGAGAGACACAGACTCAGTCACGACCTTTAGGTCTTTACTGAAGACCCAATAGGTCCTACGATTGAGTGTAGTCTGGCCCAGGGGTGCGAAGGTGAATGGCAAGGCACTGGAGCGACCAACAGCCCTTGCTGTCTCTGCCTGGCAAACCCCTCTCTCCACTGGGATTATCTGCCTCTGACCCTGTTATGGGGGCTGAGTCACTAGCTTACTAGTACTCTTCCATGCCGTCCCTAGGAGGGGTGCGTCACTTGAGTAGGTTGAGTCACAGGCTTGATCTTCCGGTCTGGTTTTGCATCCCCCCGGGCTCATGCAGTGGAGGAGATCTTCGTGGGCTATACTCAGCCTTGTCTCAGGGTAGTAAATTGGTGGTCTGTTGATATCCCTCTAGTGGTGTGGGGGCAGTGCTTTGGCAAAGTGGGTGGGGTTATATCCTGCCTGGTTGGCTCTGTCCGGGGACATTGTCGGACGCGGCCACAGTGTCCCCCTACCCCCTGTCTCAGTCTCCAGTATCTATGCTCCAATAGTCTGTGTGCCGGGTGGCTAGCGTCAGTCTGTTATATCTGGTGTAATTCCCCTGTCTTATCTGGAGTCCTATGAGAATTTAAGTATCGTCCCTCTAATCCTCTCTCCCTCCCCTCCCAGAGGATCTGAGCCCTAGGACCATGCCTCAGGACTACCTGGCCTGATGACTCCTGGCTGTCCCCAGTCCTGGTCGTGCTGCTGCTCCAGTTTCAACTGTTCTGCCAGCGGCTATGGAACTCTGACCTGTTCACCGGACGTGCTATCTTGTCCCAGACCTGCTGATTTTTACTCTCTACCGCACCTGCTGTCTCGACCTCTGAATGACCCTGCTGGTCATCTATGAACATCTTGAAGAACAATCTGTCCTTAAAGGACATGTACTGTACTATCTCCACCCGGCACAGCCAGAAGAGGACTGTCCACCCCTCAGAGCCTGGTTCCTCTCTACGTTACTTCCTAGGGTCCTGCCTTTCTAGGGAGTTTTTCCTAGACACTGTGCTTCTACATCTGCATTGCTTACCGTTTGGGGTTTTAGGCTGGGTTTCTGTATTTGACTTTGCGACATCTGCTGATGTAAAAAGGGCTTTATAAATACATTCAATTGATTGTGCCCATATCAATCAGAGACTCCGAGAGAAGTTTGTGAAGTGTGAGCTCTGACTGCTTTGGGAGAACTCATTCAGAGCTCTGATCTCTCAGATCCCAACACCATAGGCAAATGCCAGTGTTCACAGTGAGTTTAAGGTGAGTCACTGTCAAGATAAATAATGTTTGTGGGAATTGTTTACAGTGAGCATTTGGTGGGAGGGCTCGTTGAGACTGTGTGTGTGTGTGTGTGTGTGTCGGCGTGCACGCAGCAAGAATGGGAATGTTGCACTGAGGTTTTAATAAGAACCAACTGTGCATGCATCAAGGAACTGGTTGGATACATTGAAACAGCAGCAGAGGGCATTTTCATGAGGTGCCTGGGGGAATGGTTTCAAAGATATCCTGGTACCTTAATTGCATAAGATTATTATGATAATATTATCAAGAAGAGCCACTGCTGTGCATATTACAGGGCATAAGGCTAAGCATGTACTGTATGTGCATATTAACATGCACACACTTCCCCAAAATAGACTGTAGACACAATGAGGTCTGATTATTTAGTACACATACCTCCTGCCTAAAGCAGATCTACGTTGACAGGTGATTGGTGAGAGAACCTGTAGGTAGCTCTTTCATCTGCTGCTGGTGTGCATCAGTTCACTCAATACGGTTTCCATTGCCCTCATGGCATATTGCATTAGTACCTTTATCTTCTCTTGAAGGACACCGAGGATTCCTGTAGATATGCCAGCCTGCCTCTCCTGGATGTTGGAGGCTGGCTGGTTTTCCAGGGAGCTCAAGGGCTTTACTGGATGGGGCCTGAATAGAGATAGACGGAGACAGAGACAGTCATGAGAGCGCCTCAAACTTTCCTGAAGTGTTGTGTTATTTGAGGAGATGCAGCAGGTGGATATGGGGGATAATGACATTTTCTCAGAAAGCAAGTGTAATTGCTGCCAACAGCTTGAAATAATTTGTTCAATCAGGTGGACCTTATCAGTTTATTAACAAAAATGTATTTAACCAGTCAAGTCAACTAAGAACAAATTCTTATTTACAATGATGGCCTGGCAAGAGGAGGCAAAATGCCTCCTGTGAGGATGGGGGCTGGGATTTAAAAATAAATAAAATCAATGCAAAACGGACAGAGTTAGACATGACAAGCAAGCCGAGCATGGGTTCTTCTTCCCTCTCGACTGATTCCCATCATACGTGACACAGTGGCAAGCGTATCTCTTCTTTCCCTCTCATATAAGGTTAGACTGCAGAGGAGCCACAGTGTACGCACACTCTGAGCAATGGCATTTTACAGGCGCCACTGAGATTTGTCTGAGATTCTACAGGGAGAATAACTTGACAAAAGCAATGAAAGCTGCAAAGGCTGGCATTTCTATAGCCATGATTCATACTGTGCCGAGGGGATTGTGTGAATGACATCCCAATTAAATAACTTGCAGAGCAAAATTACATTTGCAGTAATTAGTAAGTGCTCTTTTGATTACTTAATATAGTGTTAATTTCTCTGGGGAGCTATGTTCATGTTGCTTTACGTTAAACTATGTTAATAATAACTACAGAATGATATAGTCATAATTAAAAAGTAGAACTAGCTATGATGCCCTGTACAACTTTTGAAAGTATTGCAAAAACAACTTGGTCAGAAGTTCCATTGATTCAATTCAGGAAAGTGAAATTAAACATTTTATAAGAGAGTAAAATAATTTTACAAGGGTCACATTCGTGAAGTGTTCTCGAACAACGCATCCACCAAAGCGATTGGAAAGGTTTAGTGAATCTAACTACAGTACAGGAGAGGTTTCGTAGAGAGCACAAAGCTGCTACACACTACAGGAAAAGGCTGCAATCTCTCTCTCACCTGCGTGTGCTTGAGGTAGGCCTGTCCCCTCTCCCTCCCGCCTCCTCTCCACTGCAATGCTCTGCAACGGAGGACATAGCTCCAGCCTGAAGCAGGGTCCTCTGGCCAGGGAGAGAGCTTGTCTGGGGAGGACAGTTACTCCTGCCCCCTGATCCCTTCAGGGGCTTGGGTTGGGGTAGGATGGAGGGGGCAGGTGAGGGTACACATGGGGGCTGGGCAATGGTAACACAAGTTAGTGCCATACCCACACCTCGATTCTGCAGTTTTTCTGAGATACTTGAGGAAAGCTTACTCAAAGAGGAAACCCCTGGGCTTTGTAGTTTTACAGAACTCTGTTTACCAGTATCCTCCTCTCTAGAGATGGATGTTTTCTTCAATGGAAGCAAGGGAACACAGACCAGCTCTGCTAATGAGTTTTTGATGTGACGGGAGCCATCCTCAGCTAGCAGAACATTTGGCGTTGGAAGCTCCATTGAGTCCCTAACCACACTATTCAGCATTGAACCTGGATTTGCTTCTATGGAGGTACAACTCTGATGATTGGGAGAGTCTAGGCTCTCCTGATATTCACCAGTCAGTCTCTGTTCTTCACCATGTCCAGAGGACTTCTCCATTCTGCAGTCTTCTGCAAAGGGATTATTTGGATCAAACTCAACCAAAGAGTCATGTTCCTCAGTATTCAATTGCTTATCTATTACATCAACTTTTGGCATTGTCTTCCCTGGAGGGTACTGGGGCCTAGAAGGTGCTGGACCTTTATTGTGCTTCGCCACCCTCAACCCCCCAGTGGCAGATGGCATTTCTTGTTCTGGTTGGTTCCCATGGTGGGTAGAGCTCTGGCCCCCACTTGTGTGTTCTGTTGTAGCTGTGGAGGAAAATCTCAGTGGTGTGATAATCTTTACTACACGTTGAGAGACCTTGGACATGGAGGCACCTATGTCCTTATGTCCCAGGTTCACTCTAGTCATACTCTGGTCCCTCTGTGTCTGGCTTGGAGCCTGGCTTGGTCTATCTGGAGCAGGACCCTTGTCCATCCTGATACTGGAATGGTCCTGACCACTAACACTCTCCTGGTTATCCCCGCATCCCACCAGTGACGTGGAAGATTGGCGTATTGGAGGAGGTGGCTGTTTTGTTGGCTTTGTTCGGGCGAGATTCACTGTGACAGATTGACCGTTGCCCTTGCTAGGCCAGTTGTCCATACGAGCCCAGCGCTGGTTGAGGGGCAGAGGGGCAGGGTCTTTCTTCTCCATTAGATCAGTAGACGGGTCCTGGGTGCCTCTGGTTTCCCCATCGACTCTAGGGGAGTCCATAGAAATCTCAATTTCAGGAGACAAGAACGATAAGAAGGGGTTGGAAGACACACTAGGCTGAGAAGGGTTCACACATGAAGAGGGTCTGGAAGAAGAGGGATAGGGAGAAAGCAGTAAGAGAAAACAAATCTGCACTTTACAGCTGTATAAGATGGTTGCCTTCACACATTTGAACTTGGCTGATGACAATGTCTAACTACCACACATAAAACATATATATACAGTACCAGTCAAAAGTTTGGACACACCTACTCATTCAATGTTTTTTTTTACTATTTTCTACATTGTAGAATAATAGTGAAGACATCAAAACTGTGAAATAACACATACGGAATCATGTATTAACCAAAAAGGTTGATGACAGCTTTGCACACTCTTGACATACTCTAAACCAGCTTCATGAATAAGTCACCTGGAGTGCATTTCAATTAACAGGTGTGTCTTGTTAAAATACAAATGTTGGAATTTATTTCCTTCTTAATGTGTTTGAGCCAATCAGTTGTGTTGTGACAAGGTAGGGGTGGTATACAGAAGATAGCCCTATTTGGAAAAAGACCAAGTTCATATTATGGCAAGAACAGCTCAAATAATCAAATGGAAATGACAGTCCATCATTACTTTAAGACATGAGGGTGAGTCAATGCGGAAAATTAAGAACTTTTAAAGTTTCTTCAAGTGCAGTCGCAAAAACCATCAAGTGCCACAGGTGCACGTTCATTAATTGTTTATGGTTCATTGAACACGCATGGGAAACAGTAGAAAGGTTGTCAAATAGCAGTTAAAAATAGAACTGGATGGACATCAGAAATAGAGGAAGAACAGGACTAAATACAAACAAAATATAACTATTGTAAAATAGATTGTGCATGTAAAACATCTATAGTATGTATAAACTGAAACTGAATAGAAGCCTAAGTGTTGTTGTTTATTAGTTTACTCAAATTGGGGGAGGGGTGGTAGCGTTTGCTGGGAATAATAAAGGTACATTCTAAAAATAAAAGTGTATGCATGTAAACTCAGCAAAAAAATAAACGTCCCTTTTTCAGGACCCTGGCTTTCAAAGAAAATTAGTAAAAATCCAAATAACTTCACCGATCTTCATTGTAAAGGGTTTACAGACCTATATACATATACATTTTACAGACCTCGTATGTTTTACATTTGTTATCTTGTTGTTACTAGTCCCACCCTTCAGCTCCATTCAACCCCTCCCATCTATCTCTTATCACCATCCAGTTTTGATTTCTATTTGCCATATATTTTTCAACTGTGATGCTTCACAAAATAATTGAACCTTTCTACTCGCATAGCTTCTACAGATTGTAAATTAAAGATAAACATTTAAATAATTATATTATTGATCGATTGACTAGGACTTATCAAAATCACCCAGTATTGCTCTCTGCAGCTTTAGTTCTAGGTAAATGTTGCAATACTTCAGCCATTCCTGGGCCTGTGACCAAAAATGAGCTACATATGGACAGTACCAAAATAAATGATCTAATGACTCTGCCTCTTCACAGCAAAATCTGCAGAGCTGGGAAGATTGTATCCCCCATATTAATAATATTCTATTGGTTGCAAGAATTATGTATAACATTTTAAATGTTTAAAAATCACATTTTTGAATCCGGCGTCGTTTTGCGTGTCAATTCATAGACCATGTGCCATGGAATCGGTTCATCGAAAATCTCTTCCCAACTATTTTGCAATTTATATGGCACAGCTGTCAATTGCTTGGTCTGTAAATGAAACATATATATACATATATATATACACATATATATATATATATATATATATAGCTCAAGAAAATAAAGGTTACACTAAAATAACACATCCTAGATCTGAATGAATTAAATATTCTTAAATACTTTTTTCTTTACATAGTTGAATGTGCTGACAAAAAAATAATAAAAATTAATCAATGGAAATCAAATGTATCAACCCATGGAGGTCTAGATTTGGAGTCACACTCAAAATTAAAAGTGGAAAACAACACTACAGGCTGATCCAACTTTGATGTAATGTCCTTAAAACAAGTCAAAATGAGGCTCAGTACTGGGTGTGGCCTCCACGTGCCTGTATGACCTCCCTACAACGCTTGGGCATGCTCCTGATGAGGTGGCAGATGGTCTCCTGAGGGATCTCCTCCCAGACGGGGAACGGGCGGGCCAGTCAATAGCATCAATGCCTTCCTCTTGCAGGAACTGCTGACACACTCCAGCCACGAGGTCTAGCATTGTCTTGAATTAGGAGGAACCCAGTGCCAACCGCACCAGCATATGGTCTCACAAGGGGTCTGAGGAGCTCATTTCGGTACCTAATGGCAGTCAGGCTACGTCTGGCGAGCACATGGAGGGCTGTGCGGCCCCCCAAAGAAATGCCACCCCACACCATGACTGACCCACCGCCAAACCGGTCATGCTGGAGGATGTTGCAGGCAGCAGAACGTTCTCCACGGCGTCTCCAGACTGTCACACGTGCTCAGTGTGAACCTGCTTTCATCTGTGAAGAGCACAGGGCGCCAGTGGCGAATTTGCCAATCTTGGTGTTCTCTGGCAAATGCCAAACGTCCTGCACGGTGTTGGGCTGTAAAGCACAACCCCCACCTGTGGATGTCAGGCCCTCATACCACCCTCATGGAGTCGGTTTCTGACCGTTTGAGCAGACACATGCACATTTGTGGCCTGCTGGAGGTCATTTTGCAGGGCTCTGGCAGTGCTCCTCCTGCTCCTCCTTGCACAAAGGCAGAGGTAGCGGTCCTGCTGCTGGGTTGTTGCCCTCCTACGGCCTCCTCCACGTCTCCTGATGTACTGGCCTGTCTCCTGGTAGCGCCTCCATGCTCTGGACAATACGCTGACAGACACAGCAAACCTTCTTGCCACAGCTCGCATTGATGTGCCATCCTGGATGAGCTGCACTACCTGAGCCACTTGTGTGGGTTGTAGACTCAGTCTCATGCTACCACTAGAGTGAAAGCACCGCCAGCATTCAAAAGTGACCAAAACATCAGCCAGGAAGCATAGGAACTGAGAAGTGGTCTGTGGTCACCACCTGCAGAACCACTCCTTTATTGGGGGAGTCTTGCTAATTGCCTATAATTTCCACCTGTTGTCTATTCCATTTGCACAACAGCATGTGAAATTTATTGTCAACCAGTGTTGCTTCCTAAGTGGACAGTTTGATTTGACAGAAGTGTGATTGACTTGGAGTTACATTGTGTTGTTTAAGTGTTCCCTTAATTTTTTTGAGCAGTGCATGCATACATACATGTTTATTTATCACAATTTTCTTTAACCATTTTTTGGTCTTTAATGCAGAGCCGACAGACAAGTTCCTTACTTTTCCCGCCTTCCACATGCCTCTTCCATTTTTGTGGCAGTGCTGCAATTACTCTGTTGTAATTTTGGATAGAGCAGACATTTCCATGTCTGTGTTAGGAGCATGTGTGATAACTCCACCAGTCATATGTATGATATAATTTACAAAGATAATACCTTTTTTTTTTTTTTAAATGTTATCAAAACATTTTTTTTAATAGATTAATATATTTGATTTTAACCACAATATTTGTTGTATTATTTGTTCTGTCTTTTCAGGTGGATTAAACAAACTGCAACCAACTTTTTAAAAGCTTGTTTAAAAAAATAACGATATTTTGGAGATTTCATTTTCAAATAACCAAAAGTTACCAGTTGTAATCTGAATAAAGGGAAAAAGGACTTTCTTGAACATGGGGTGAGACAGTCTTACTAATTTACTAGACAACCATTTCAGATTTAAGCATATCTTTTGTATGACTGATGCCTTTTTAATTGTCTGGCTTGTCATTCCAAATCAAATGTAATATTTTGTGTTCATATCATTTAAAAAGCATGTCACTACGCGTATGCAAAACCATAAGCAAATAGGTAAACTGTGATATGATTAAAGAGTTAATCAGGGTGATTTTTCCACAAATAGACAGGTATTTTCCATTCCATGGTACAGTAGCAAGATCTGATCTATTTTTGCTAACTTTCCATAAAAATGCATTGGAGTCAGATCATTTATTTAGGGATATGTATACAGAGTATGTCCACATTCCCGTCAGACCATTTTATTAGTAAACTACGCGGTAATGTAAAAATTGCTTGTTTTCGTGATCCAACAGTTATCATAATTTGGTTTTAATCCAGAAGTTAGAAAAAGTATCTACAACCTCTATGAGTCTGTGGAGGGATTCGAATTGTGGTTTTAAAAGAAAACATGAATCATGAAGTCGGAAGATTACAAACTGAGTTAATGTATTTCACAATTCCTGATATTTTATCCTAGTAATAAGTCTGGTTCATCCTTGGGAGCAATTTCCAAACGCCTGAAGGTACCACGTTCATCTGTACAAACAATAGTATGCAAGTATAAAAACCATGGGACCACATAGCCATCATACAACTCAGGAAGGAGACGCGTTCGGTCTCCTAGAGATGAACGTACTTTGGTGTGAAAAGTGCAAATCAATCTCAGAACAACAGCAAAGGATCATTTGAAGATGCTGTAGGAAACGATTACAAAAGTATCTATATCCACAGTAAAACGAGTCCTATATCGACATAACCTGAAAGGCCGCTCAGCAGGGAGGAAGCCACTGCTCCAAAACCGCCATAAAAAAGCCAGACTACAGTTTGCAACTGCACATGTGGACAAAGATCGTACTTTTTTGAAAAATGTCCTCCTGTTTGGCCATAATGACCATCCTCGTTTGGAGGAAGAAGGGGGAGACTGGCAAGCCGAAGAACACCATCCCAACCGTGAAGCATGGGGGTGGCAGCATCATGTTGCGGGGGTGAATTGCTGTAGGAGGGACTAGTGCACTTCACAAAATAGATGGCATCATGAGGTAGGAAAATTATGTGAATATATTGAAGCAACATCTCAAGACATCAGTCAGGAAGATAAAGCTTGATCACAAATGGGTCTTCCAAAATGGACAATGACCCCAAGCATACTTCCAAAGTTGAGGCAAAATGGCTTAAGGACAACAAAGTCAAGGTATTGAAGTGGCCATCACAAAGCCCTGACCTCAATCCTATAGAAAATGTGTGGGCAGAACTGAAAAAGCATGTGCGAGCAAGGAGGCCTACAAACCTGACTCAGTTACGCCAGCTCTGTCAGGAGGAATGGACCAATATTCACCCAACTTCTTGTGGGAAGCTTGTGGAAGGCTACCCAAAACGTTTGACCAAAGTTAAACAATTTAATGGCAATGCTACTAAATACTAATTAAGTGTATGCAAACTTCCGACTTCAACTGTATCTGTACTGTTAGTCCTTCAATTTCCTTTGTTTATTAATATGTTTCCTTTGTCAACACTAACTTTTTGTGCCAGAGAGAATGACACAAAGTAATAAAGACGACAAGCTCGTTTAAGCCTCCGCCATGTATATCTCACTAGGTCAGGGTATTTAAGCCTCCATACCTCCACTAATTTCAATATATCCATGACATTCATGATTTCCTTAAGTGCCCGAGGGTGACAGTTTGTAGTGCGATTTTGTTTACTGTCCATAGAGGCATGTAAAACCGTATTAAAATCTCCCACCATAATAATAGAGTCTAGTGTTACTTGTAGAGTGCAATTCTTGAGGTGGAGTACCTCTGAAGATAATTTTTGAACCAGGGGCTGAACCTGTTTTTAATTCTCATTTTCTTTATGGGGGTGTATTTTTTACCAAGATCACTGGAAATATCCAAAAAGAAGGTCCAAGCGTCTTCGACAGATCAAACTCATTCTGTACCAATTTACAGAGGCCAGGTCATGAAGAAAGGCTTGCTCATTAAAGTTTTTTAGCACTATTGAACATGACACTCAACGTGTTCATTACCTCGATATGTGGATTGAGAAATCAAAAATGGAACCCAGTTTACAACTCTGTATAGAAAAGACACGGACAAAAACACTATTACAAGGGGACAGCTTCCATCCTGAGCCATTAAAAAGAGGACTTCTAAGAAGCCAATTCTTCAGATTGTGCCGTATATGCCACTCCACAGAGGATTATCTAGAAAAAGCAGCAGAGATGCGCTTTAGGTTTCTAAGAGGTTATTCGCCACAATGTGTGGATGAAGCTCTTAATTTGGAATTGGGGAAAACACGAGATGAACCGTTACAAAAAAGACCTGGTATCAGGAATACCTAGGATAGGATAAAGTAATCCTTCTCACCCCCCTTAAAAGATTTAGATGCACTATTGTAAAGTGGCTGTTCCACTGGATGTCTTAAGGTGAACGCACCAATTTGTAAGTCGCTCTGGATAAGAGCGTCTGCTAAATGACTTAAATGTAAATGTTAAATGTAAGACCTGCTAAAGCTAAAGAACACTCCGTAATGTTCACAACTACATATACTTTGAATTCGCGAAAAGTGGGAGGTGTGGTCTGGCATATTTTATCATCGGACCCAGCTCTGCAAGCTGAATTTAAAAATCCACCACTTATTGTGTATAGGAGAGGTCGCAATTTACACGATAAATTGGTTCATGCCAACTGCCAGCCACAAAAGAAAATCAGCCAGGCTCTTTTATGCCCTCTAACAAATGGTAGCTATAAATGCAGATGCGCACAGTGCAACAATATGATGAAGTGTGAATATTTCTGCCACCCGCACACAGGAGAACGGTTCCAAATAAAATTACATTATTACATGTTCCACCACCCATGTTATTTACATTATTAAATGTCCATGTGGGCTCTGCTACGTCGGTAAAACCTCTGCTCTCTCAAACCGAGAATTAGTGAACATAAAAGTTAAATCAGGAGGAACTACAGGGATTATCCAGTCGCAGTACATTTTAATGACTTAAAGCATGACATTTCCATCTTTAGATTTTGTGGCATAGAGAAAGTTAAGATACCAGACAGGGGAGGTGATATTGATGATACTCTGAATAAAAGAGAATGTTTTTGGATTTTCACCTCCAGACATTATTTCCTAAAGGACTTAATGATGAAATGCCTATGTATGTTATGTTGTGAATTTGAACATGAATTATACGCCTATTTAAGATTATTCTGATGTTTTTTGTACGATGTACCCAATGACTAATGAAAACTTGCTATGTCCTCATTGTGGTTTTACAGACGTGTTTAATACGTCTTGTTTATACACTTTTGCAATATTTGTGAAACGCATATTGTTATATTTGGTAGCACTTATGTTTTTCCTTTGCCGCCAACCCCCTTCGATGTGTGGAACGGATGTGGGTGGGGCTAGGTCTACATAAGGGTGCAAATTTCAAAGAAATTCACAAATGCTCTGACTAAGGCCGTGAGGCCAATACGTAAGCTTATTAAATATCAGTAATACTACCAAGAGCAGTGTGTGGTTTCCTTTTTCCTTCAACAATATCACTGGAAATATCCAAAAATACATATTTTTATATCTGTCTTCGACAGAGGGGATCAAGCTCATTCTGTACCAATTTACAGAGGCCAGGTCATGAAGGAAGGCTTGCTCATTAAAGTTTTTTAGCAAGTGTCCATGACAAATCAGGACAGGTTGTTTCACTGAGCAGCCATTACGAACACAGGCTGTAAAACAGTGATCAATAAGGTAATTACAGAAAACACCAGACTGATACCTATCAGGATTATTTGTGAGGACAACATCAAGGAGAGTAGCCTTTTCTGGACCTTTGGAGTCATACTTTGGGGGACTGGTAATAATCTGAGAAAGATTTAAGGAGTCCCATTGCTTTATGGACTTGGTCAGGTGGTTTAAGCATGACCCAGTTTAGGTCACCTAGCAGGACAAATTCTGACTTAGTGTAAGGGGCCAGGAGAGAGCTTAGGGCAGGTAGGGTACAGTCCAGTGCTGATTGAGGACAATAAACACCCAGCAACAGTCAACGAAGAGCTATTTGAAAGTGTAATGCTTAAAACCAGCAAATAAAATTGTTTGGGGACAGACTTTGTGGAGACAGAGCACCAAAGGTGATCCTTGGTAAAGATTACCACTCCGCCACCTCTGGAAGATCTGTCTTGACGAAAAAGGTTATAACCAGAAAGGTTAACATCAGTATTCAAAACACTTCTTAACCACGTCTCAGTAATGACCAACACATCTGGATTGTAGCTGTAAACCCCACCTTCAATTGGTCCATTTTAGGTAATAAGCTTCTTGTGTTAACGTGCAGAAAAGTCAGGCTTTTACGAGAGCAGAAATCAGTGAAACAGATATCAGAGCACAAGTCAAAATTGGGGCTAGCAACAGTAGATTGGCCAGGGTGTACATGCACATTTCCAGATATCATCAACAGTAATACAATCAAGGCATGTTAGAGGACATGGAGAGCTCTGCAGTGTTGATTTATGACATTTGAATGTGTATTAGATGGCAACAAGATCATATTACACAGCCATTTCATTAGGTAACATGAATACAAAGCCGGCAAGAGGTGGTTAGAATAGAATGGGATGCCAAAAGTCTGTGTAACCAATAGAGAGTCCCGAGTGTGGGAACAAACAGTCTGTCCACCAATTGGGTAAACTTATCCTCTGCAGCAGAGCTTAGCATATGTGGGAACTCCTTCAAGACGGTTGGAAAAGCATTCCTCATGAAGCTTGCACAAGCATTTCGCTACACTCGCATTAACATCTGCTAACCATGTGTATGTGACAAATAAAATTTGATTTGATTTGATTTGTTGAGAGAATGCCAAGAGTGTGCAAAACTGTCATCAAGGCAAAGGATGGCTATTTGAAGAATCTCAAATAGATTTGGATTTGTTTAATACTTTTTTGGTTACTACATGATTCCATATGTGTTCTTTCATAGTTTTGATGTCTTCACTATTGTTCTACAATGTAGAAAATAGTAAAAATAAAGAAAAACCCGGGAATGAGTAGGTGTCCAAACTTTTGACTGGTACTGTATAGAAGAAAAAAGGATTTGTTTCTAAAACTAAATAATGCAATGTCATGAAATAAACTAATGTTGAATTAAATTGAAAGTGTTATTTTGTACTTTTATCAAAAACAAAAGTCTTGTTGGAATCCACACAAACATTTAGCAGAGAGGTAGACAAACTACAGAGAGGGTGTTACATCCTAACAAAGTTGTTACTAGGGTGGGACTAATTCACCAGACAAGACAATGGGAGAAAGGATGCCATTTCATTGTATTAGTTCTTTATGAGGGACATGAAGGTTAGTTATAATGGTTAGGTTAGTTACACAAACACACTAGGGAACAGAAAGGTTATCCATGTAGATTTTAAATAATAAAACAAATGTAAATTATCAATATAAAAGGTCATGCTTGTTGCCTCTGAACCAGTCCCTGTTCACATGACCAAACAGACTAGCCTTGACTATACTGAGTCATGTCATCCAATTGGATGGTTTCTTTGGTCCAGCCTCATCAGGATACTGATTCGCATGAGTCATTCAACATCAACGCCCTAGTTAAAAACTTAAGCAATCACCTAATGCTTTATGTCTCTCTGTAACACCTTTAATATGACACCTGTAGAATCTTTATAACAAGGTACGATTGATTCATGGGAAGCGCAGCCAATCTCAGTTTAGCCAAAGGTTTCCAATATGAAGACACAAGGGATGTGTTTACACAGCAGCCAAGTTTTGATATTTACTCCACTAATTTGTCTTTTGAAGAATCATATCAGATCTTTTCAGCTCAGAAAAATATCAGATGTGATCTGATTGGTCAAAAGATCAATTAGTGAAAAGAAAAAAATCAGAATTGGGCTGCCTGCGTAAACACAGCCACAGCACTGCAATTTTCATGAAGGTATTAGATTACTTTAGGGCAGGTGGGCAACTGGTGGCCTGCGGCCCACCTTTTGAAGACCGTGGGATCAATTTCCCAATTATTAATTTTTTGGAACTTAGTCGGGGTCTCAACTTACTGTTGCGAGTTAGAATAGTAGACTACATAAGGTGCAATTTTGAAATTTGATTGTGGATCAGCAGTTTTACTGATAGTCAGTAAAAAAATTAGATTGCTAAGTTAGTTTAATAGCCGGCTATCTAATTATCATGGTCGAATTACTGGCTGGGGGGCCCCAATTGATTTTGTCACTTTCACTCAGATATCATATTGAAAATTGAAAACATTTCTCTCCGCCCCATGACAAAATGATATGTTTGTGGGTACGCAGAACCGCGAACAACTGCAGCCCTCATGATGAGTTTAGATTTTTTTATGGCCCCCACCCCCATCAAAGTTGCCCATCTTTGCTTTAGGGGATTGTGCTTTAATGAGATGTGCATGTTGGAGTAGTGTCATGCGCCACACAGTCAAACATACCATGACAACTAGCTTACACACTCCCTTCACACCAAATGCCCACGACACCAACACACTGAGATCTAACTCTTACCAAGCGTTTCAAATGACTTAATATATTAGACAGAACACTTTCCTGCACTAAAGTCTTTGATAAAGCGACAGGTTTTCTGCTCAAATCTGTATTTTGTGCCACAGCTGTACAGATCCAATAGAATCCTCCCAATTGTATCCTGCTGAGTTTCTACAAGCAGCTTTACTGACTGTCCCACATCCATAAATCAGGCTTGTTGCCTGGCCTGATTAACTGGTTGTATAAAAGTATTCAGACAAATTGGCAGGTTTTCCACTCTAATCAGACTTGTGCCACCCTTCACTGACAGCACAGGAAAAGAGAATGTTAGCATAATTTACACAGTTCTGTTGGAAGATGAAAAAGGATGTCTGAATGAGAGTTCAGTGAGGATACGAGACAGGGACATTAGTAGGTGTGTGTGGATGAGGAGACAGAGCAAGAGAAACTTGTGTGTTGCTTTTGGAGACCACCTACTGCTTTTGCAGGCTAAATAACTAGTGCATCCATAATTTATGACACCCAAGGGGTAACACAATTCTGGGGAACCGAGACAGTGATGGAGTGCGCATGTGTGAGAGTGTGTTCGTGTGTGTGTGTGTGTGTGCGTGTGTGTGGTTTGGGAGTGGGACTGACCTCTGCTTGACTGCTGATACTTTATTTGTTCGGCAGCTGATGGGACCAGTAGGAGAGGTTGTGGGGGTCTCCTCAAACAGGATATTTGAAGAGTTGTCATCACATGAAGTGGTAGGAGAGACTTCCTCAAAAGGATTATTGCACACGGTGGCCTCTGCCTCTCTATTCTGCTTCATTGGTTGTTCAACTTTGTCCAACTTTACCCTGACCTCCTCATGCCTTCGCTTTTTCTCCATCTGTGCATTCCTCTTTTTCTCCTTCTCTGTCATCTCTTCTTCCTGTCCTCTCAAATCCTCTTTTTTCATATTTTCTTCATCCACCCTAAACCTCTCTTTCGCCTCCATCAGTTTTCCCTGCTCCTCATTTCTTCTATCCTCTTCCCTTTCTTCTTCAAGCCTCGTTCTTTCTGCTTCTTCCTTTCTCAACATCTCCTGCTCTATTCTCCTTTCCTCCTCATTCTTCATCTTCCTCTGCTCTTCTTCATTTCTCCGCATATCATCCTCCTCCTCCCTCAGCCTTTCTTCCTTTTCCCTAATCTTCCTCAGCTCTTCCTCCTTTCTCAGCCTATCCTCCTCTTCCCTCTTAATTATTTTGTCCTCCATCCTCTTTATTCCCATTTCCTCTCTCAGCCAATCTTCCTCTGCGGTCTTCCTCACTCTTTCTTCCTCCTCAATCCTCCTCCTCCTTTCCTCCTCCTCCTCCTTCCTCAGCCTATCCTCTCTCTTCATTCTTTCTTCTTCAGCCTCTCTCTTCATTCTTCCTTCTTCCTCCTCAAACCTCCTTTCTTCCTCCTCCTTCCTCACTCGGTCCTCCTCTCTCTTCATTCTTCCTTCTTCCTCCTCCTTCCTCCTCACTCTGTCCTCTTCTCTCTTCATGTTTTCTTCAGCCTCTCTCTTCATTATTTCTTCTTCCGCCTCAATCCTTCTCTTCTTTTCTTCTTCCTCCTCCAGCCTATCATCCTCTCTCTTCATTCTTCCTTCTTCCTCCTCCTCAAACCTCCTTTCTTCCTCCTCCACTCGGTTTTCCTCCCTCTTCATTTTTTCTTCAGCCTCTCTCTTTAGTCTTTCTTCACCCCTCCTTTCCTCCTCCCTTATTTTTCTCAGTATATCCTCCTGTTCCCTCCTTAGTCTTTCTTCCTCCTCCCTCATCTTCCTCTCCTCTTCCTCTCTTTGCATACTCTCCTCCTGTTCTCTCCTAATCCTTTCTTCCTCCTTAATCCTCTCATCTTTCTCCCTTTTCAATCTTTCCTCCACCTCCCTCATTTTACTCTCGTCCTCCTTTCTCAGTATATCCTCCCTCATTATTTCATGTTCTTCTCTCCTAATTCTTTCCTCTTCTTCCCACCTCTCTTGTTCCTCCATTTCTCTCCTTTTCTCCTCTAACCTCCACTTTTCCTGGTCTTCCTTCCAAATGCTGTTCTCTCCCTCCACCTTCAGACTCCTCTCCTCCTGTTCCTCTTCTAGCCTCATTTCTTCCCCCTCCTCCTCCGTAATCTTGCTTTTCTCTTGTTCCTCCTTCCTTATCCTCTCTTCCTCATCTAACTTCTTCCTCTCCTGCTCTTCCTTTTTCTTCCTCTCCTCATCCAACATAGCCCTCTCTTCCTCCTCTGCCCAGGTTGAAGGCTGCCTCAGGGCCCTGAAGGAGTCCATGGAGGTGCCGGAGCTCTTACGACCCTGGGCCTTGCGCAGGTCTTCCACGGAGCCATGGCCTGAGCTGGCCAGGCTAAAGTTGGAGACGGTGCGGGCGCTCCGGGGCTGGGGCTCCTCTGTGTACATGTGAGTGCCGTTGATGCACAGGTTACTCTGCTCTGCAAGCGGGGCAGGAATCTTAGAGCGCCCTAGGGACAGAGAACTGCCTGTGCGCTTATGGGTCTGAAACTTGAATTTATTTTTACCTTTGGATGAGAAAGAAAGAAAGAAACGGGGAAAGGTTAGATCTGCAAAGACATACTGTATAACATAAGCATTTTCTAGTAGATAATGCTGCTATATTATCTACTGAATGGACGGCCTATGATGATCCTCACCTTCAGAGGAGTCCACATTGAGGCCTGTGGAGCGGCTGCCACTCAATGAGGAGTTCTTCTCAGGCAGAGGGCCCAGGACAGACATAGACTGAGACAGTCCGTGATGCTGCAGGTTAGACTTGGGAGAAAACAGAGACTTCAGCTTGTTTTTCTTCTTTTTCTCTCCTTTGTCTGTACCCCCCTCTCCCTCCCCCTCACTGTCCGTCAGAACCTGGGTGAAGGACGGTACCACGGCAGACGCAGTGTCCGACAGACTCTCCTTTTTGCCTCGCACCTTGTCCTTGAACCTTGCCAGGCGGGAGTGCGGCTTTTCTGTAGCAGAGAGGTCGAACATGCTGGCTGTCATGTTATTCTTCATAAACTGGATGTCCACCTGCACCTCTCCCCGGTCTTTGTCTGGCTTGCCTGCCTTGTCCAGCAGTTTATGCCATCTGTCAAGAGAAAATCTGTATTATTTATCAAAACACTTCAACCGAATATAACTAGTATAAAACAAATGCTGTTCTTCGCCAAGAGATGTCACAAGAACTAAAGGTGTAAATTAATGTGAGACAGTGAAAAAAATAAATCAACATAATATTTTATTTTTCAGATGCCTGCCAACTCCTCCAGGGGTTCATGGCCATTGAAAATAACTTGTAAGTGAGCTCAGAAATAACTTGACATATGTAGGCAATAACCACTTATTTTCAGATAACACACACTGTTCAGACCGATCTGTCTGAACAATCCCAGTCTGCATAAGCAGAGCAAGGCTGAGGATCCAATAACGTATATTCACTTGCCTCTGGGCCTCCCCTCCAGCTTTAAAAAAAAAAGACAGTGTCTACATGGTGATAGCTTTTCACAAATAAAGAATGCTTTCACCCCTAGCATAGCTTTATTTTAGGATGCTATTTTTTCCCCTTTTTGTTACAGGGTTCCAAGGGGGTTCCAAGGATTTATCATAACCAAGTGAATAATTCCAGTAAGTAGGGGCTGACGCCATTTTTCCTTTTACTGTTTAGAGTTTCTCCATGGAAACGGTGATCAGTACAGTAGCTCTCTCTGAATTGGCCCAAGGGTGGAGGGACCAGCGGAAATGACTGATGATGCGGTGAGTGTTCTGGAGAGTCAGTGTTTGGGCAATAATGATTCATACTAAATGTTCACCAGCAGGAACATTATGTATTTCATTCTATTTCTATCACTGAGCCGTCCTAATAAATTGTTGTCACTACTCTGTTAAGACTGAATACCATGCCTTAAAACACTAATGTACCATAAAAGGCAACTTAAGGGGGAACCGGGTTCCAGGAGTGAAATCATTTTGCAATGTAAAATGTAATTGATAGATTACATTGGAGGGTTCTGAGAGTGTTTTTTTTCCCACCCCATGTCCCCCCCTGCTACAGGGTATGCATGTTAAATATTGTCAATTCCAATCAATTTAGGTTCATATTTAATTAATGACTTTAGAAATCCCCAGGCACTTGTCTATTTATGAATGTAGTTCACAAAATATAAAATCAGAATAACAGAAATATAATTCCTCTATGCCTACAATCTGTTTCATTTAGAGGTTCACTAGTACAGAAGATTCCTTTTGAGGATATGAAGGTCAAAGTACAATAAATAGAATTCTTCATGCTGACTGGTTCAATGACCCTCAACAAATCACTATTGTATAAAACATCAAACTAGAGGGGTTAGTTTGTCTGTTTGTATTCTACATGTCATTATTATGTTATTCTAGCAGGTACACACATCTGTCAAAACAATCATTGATTTATAGTTTGGAACTGAACAATTAAGGGCTGAGGCAGCAGCAAAAGTCTCTGTCAAGCAAAACCCATAAGGCCTGAGGTTGTCTGTTCCTCAAACTCTTTCCTGAAAAAACAACCCAGTTGAAGTCTGGAGGGAAATGAAAAAGGACAGGAAGAGACAGCTAGGGGCCTTAGATCTGCAAGGTTAGGATGTGTGTGTGTTTCTTATCTCCAGTGAAGCACTCAATGTGAATCCAAACAAAGGCAATGAAAGAGACTGGCTACTCACAGAATGACAAATGTGATGAATCATTGAATGGGGTGAGAGAGAGCTTCAACTCCCTCCATCATTATTACTGCAGCTGTGTTTTAGAGAGGACCGGATTGGGAAAGGTAGCACAAGGTAAGTACGGGTGGCAGCTGGGGTGGCAGGTTAGAGCATTGGGCCAGTAACTAAAAGGTTGCTGGTTCGAATACGCAAGGTGCTCGAATACCCAAGGCACATAACCCTTATTTTCTCCAAGGTCACTATACTACTATGGTTGACCTTGTAGAACAACACATTTACCGAGACCTATCTGCTTTATGACAATAAAACATATAGAGATTTTTTTATTGTCCATTGCTGTTATTAATTCACGTGAAAAATAGAGCAATACATTTGGGAATTGTACAACAATCCAAAACAAAGCAGTAAGGCTTGCTCAACCTGTCCCTCTATTGAGTCAATTACTGTGAAATGTACAGAGAAATTAAATAATTGATGGACATTACTGTATGTCCTAGCTGTCATTGCAATCCCTTGCGAACTGACGACACATACATTTTTGTAAGTGCTATGAGAAATATTTTGAGCATTACATCTGTGATGGAGACTGTATGAGAGAAATGTGAAAGATGTCACACACACACCTCCTCAATCCTCACTTAATGTGGGTGTGTCCATGAGTAAACAAGTAATTTGTTTATGTAACACCTCTCCCATTGAGTCTAAAATACTGATCCAGCATGGAATATTAGGCAGCTTCACACACCCTCCTTTCATGTTACTTAGTGACGGAATTCCCCCCAAATACTCATCCTGTCCTTCTCCTCCCTGCTAGTGTGTGGAATACTGAGCCAGAACGTCAGGGAAAGACATGCCTGCTCCTGGAATTACTTAGGGGTCACATCGCTTACAGAAAAACGACATGACGTGGAAAATCACAACTTCACATTAAATTTAACATGAGAAATCATGTGAAAATGTGTTTTTGGAACACTTCACTTGACAACATTTTTCACATGTAGTTTCATGATGTCACATGTTGCTTATATGTTGTCACATTAACTTCACATGTGATCATGTGAAAACATGTGTTTTTGGAACACTTCACAAAAGGGATAGCAGTCTACTGTTATATTGTAGTAGCTGAGAGGTTACAGTACCAGTCAAAAGTTTGGACACACCTACTCATTCAAGGGATTTTCTTTATTTTACTATTTTCTACATTGTAGAATAATAGTGAATATATCAAAAACTATGAAACAACACATATGGAATCAAGTAGTAAACAAAAAAGTTAAAATATATTTTTTATTTATGTTTGAGATTCTTCAAAGTAGCCACTCTTTGCCTTGATGACAGCTTTGCGCACTCTTGGCATTCTCTTAACCAGCATCTTTAGGTAGTCACCGAGAATGCATTTCAATTAACAGGTGTGCCTTCTTAAAAGTTAATTTGCGTAATTTCTTTCCTTCTTAACTTCTCTAGGATAGGGGGCAGCATTTGGAATTTTGGATGAAAAGCATTCCCAAATTCAACTGCCTGCTACTCATCCCCGGAAGATAAGATATGCATATCATTAGTAGATTTGGATAGTAAACACTCGAGTTTCTAAAACTGTTTGAATCATGTCTGTGAGTATAACAGAACGTATGTACCAGGGGAAACCATTCAGATATTTTTTTGTTGTTTGAGGTCACCCTCTTTTCAATGGGGTTTCATTGGGAATACAGATTTCTAAGGGACTTGCTTGCAGTTCCTACCGCTTCCACTGGATGTCACCAGTCTTTAGAAATTGGTTGAGGTTATTCCTTTGTGTAATGAAGTACGGCCATCTTGAACAAGGGTCACTTCATGTGTACCGTTTGATAGAGGCGCATGACCAGAAAGCATGCTTCAGTTTCTTTTCTTCCTGTATTGAACACAGATCATCCAGTCTTCAATTTGATCAATTATTTACTTTAAAAAATACTTTGAGTTTTATTACAAAAGTAGTTTGAAATGTTTTGGCAAAGTTAACAGGTAACTTTTGAGATATTTTGTAGTCAAGTTGTGCAAGTTGGAACCGGTGTTTTTCTGGATCAAACGCGCCAAATAAAATGGAAATTTTGGATATACATGGACGGAATTAATCGAACAAAAAGGACCATTCGTGATGTTTTTGGGACATATTGGAGTGCAAACAGAAGAAGCTCGTCAAAGGCATGATTTATATTTTTATTTCTGCGTTGTGTCGCGCCTGCAGGGTTGAAATGTTCTCTCTTTTGTTTATGGAGGTGCTATCCTCAGATAATAGTTTGCTTTCGCCGGAAAGCCTTTTTGAAATCTGACATGTTGGCTTGATTCACAACACATGTGGCTTTAATTTGGTAACTTACATGTGTGATTTCATGAAAGTTTGATTTTTATAGGAATTTATTTGAATTTGGCGCTCTGCATTTTCTCTGGCTTTCGGCCAAGTGGGAAGCTACCGTCCCACATATCCCAGAGAGGTTGATGTGTTTGAGCCAATCAGTTGTGTTGTGACAAGGTAGGGGTGGTATACAAAAGATCGCCCTATTTGGTAAAAGACCAAGTCCATATTATGGCAAGAAGAGCTCAAGTAAGCAAAGAAAATGACAGGCCATCATTACTTTAGGACATGAAGGTCAATCAATGAGGAACATTTAAAAAAATTAAAAAACTTCAAATTCAGTCGCAAAAACAATCAAGCGCTATGATGAAACTGGCTCTCGTGAATTACCTCTGCTGCAGATGATAAGTTCATTAGAGTTACCAGCCACAGAAATTGCATCCCAAATAAGTTCAAGTAATAGACACATCAACTTTTCAGAGGAGCCTGCGTGAATCAGGCATTCATGGTCAAATTGCTGCAAAGAAACAACTCCTAAAGATGCCAATAAGAAGATACTTGCTTGAGCCAAGAAACACAAGCAATGGACATGAGACCAGTGGGAACCTGTCCTTTGGTCTGATGAGTCCAAATTTGAGACCGGCGTGTCTTTGTGAGACGCAGAGTAGGTGATCGGATGATCTCCGCATGGGTGGTTCCCATGCTGAAGCATGGAGGAGGTGTGATGGTGTGTGGGTGCTTTGCTGATGACACTGTCAGGAATTTATTTAGAATTAAAGGCACACTTAACCAGCATGGCTACAACAGCATTCTGCAGCGTTATGCCATCCCAACTGGTTTGTGCTTAGTGGGACTATCATTTGGTTTTCAACAGGACAATGACCCAACACACCTCCAGGCTATGTAAGGGCTATTTCACCAAGAAGGAGAGTGTTGTAGTGCTGCATCTGAAGAACTGGCCTCCACAGTCACCCGACCTCAACCCAATTGAGATGGTTTGGGATGAGTAAAACCATAGAGTGAAGGAAAAGCAGCCAACAAGTGCTCAGCATATTTGGAAACTCCTTCATGACTGTTGGTAAAGCATTCCAGATGAAGCTGGTTGAGAGAATATAGTGTGCAAAGCTGTCATCAAGGCAAAGGGTGGCTACTTTGAAGAATTGCAAATATATACACTTCCGTTCAAAAGTTTGGTGTCACTTAGAAATGTCCTAGTCTTTGTGTCCATTAAAATAACATCAAATTGATCAGAAATACAGTGCAGACATTGTTAATGTTGTAAATGACTTGTAGCTGGAAACAGATTATTTTTTTATGGAATATCTACATAGGCGTGTTATCCCATCCAATTTGATAATTTTAATAAGGCTAACTGATCATTAGAAAATCCTTTTGCAATTATGTTAGCACTGCTGAAAACTGTGGTTCTGATTAAAGAAGCAATACAACTGGCCTTCTTTAGACTAGTTGAGTATCTGGAGCATCAGAATTTGTGGGTTCGATAACAGGCTCAAAATGGCCCGAAACAAAGACCTTTCTTCTGAAACTCGTCAGTCTATTCTTGTTCTGAAAAACAAAGGCTATTCCATGAGACAAATTGCCAAGAAACTGAAGATCTCGAACAATGCTGTGTACTACTCCCTTCACAGAACAGCGGAAACTGGCTCTAGCCAGAATATAAAGAGGAGTGGGAGGCCCCGGTACACAACTGAGCAAGAGGACAAGTGCATTAGAGTGTCTAGTTTGAGAAGCAGACGCCTCACAAGTCCTCAACTGGCAGCTTCATTAAATAGTACCCGCAAAACACCAGTCTCAACGTCAACAGTGAAGAGGCGACTCCGGGATGCTGGCCTTCAGAGGCCGACATCTCCATGGTCCATGTTCCCCCTTTAGAAAATAGTTAAGGGAGGGCTTGCAGGTATACACAAACACAGTTCAGAGTTAGTAAGAAATCATTTCCAGCAGCTAGTGAGAATTGGCAGTGAGGCTGTTTAAACATTACCAGTTATCTGCTTTAAGTCAAACATAACACAGTCTGGTGTGGGAGCTGGTAAAGCAACAGTCAAGTCCCTACCCCCTGAGAGGGAGGGAGAGCACAGAGGCAAAAATATGTTTGTTTTTCACCAAAAAAACACTCTAGAATGTGAGGCTAAGTCTGGATTTGGGCCCCGCAGAAATCAGGTACACCACAGTCAACAATGAGAAATCAGAGCAGAACAAACCATGAGAAAACTTCCTCAATATGGCTCAAAGTGTGTGTATATTGATTTTATATAATATTTTATGAAGCACTCAAAACGATAATCCTGTGGGATGCTGCAAACGTTGATAGCCATTGTATACCATGGCTAAGGTGTATGAACCAGGTTGTATGAGTTGGCATGGATATCCTTTGACCAGAAAAAGAAAAACATTTTTGAGAGGCTTTGAGTGCATATGAAAGTAGGTCTGGGAAGAATTCAGGTCTGAGAAAACATGTTCTGCTGAAGTTTGGCATTTGAGCTAAAGGGCAACTATAACAATAATGTCAGATGAACCTATCACTGTCACACAGCAAAAAGGACTATCAGCCGTGGAGATCCTCAGCCCTGTCTCCAGACTGACTCCTACTCAGATTGCATCAGACCAATTACTATCATGGAGAATGCACTTTCAAGTGGAACTGACAGCATTTTAGCACCAGGAAGAATATGACAAAATGTAAAAAGAATCTGACAAGCGAGCATTAGATATGGTCATTTTTAAGTTTTCATTATTTCTTAGAACATTTGGGAATTACATATACTAAAAGAATTTGTGGAAATTCTATAGCAAAATAGAGTGGGAAAGTGGCCATGTGTTTGGACAATTAATAGACACCACAGTAAATAAAACATCTGTCTCATCCAGGACTGGAGTATATGCAGACCGGTGCACCATAGCCAATCAGAACTACAGTAGGCCTTATGCAAACAAGACATTTGCACACAGGCCTGCCATCATTCACTTTGAATTGGACTGTGTGTTTACAGACAGTTGCAACAGCGCGACATTAGATCATTAAGACTCATTCGCCAAAAGCCACAAAAATACACCTTGAATGGATTTCTGCAAATATGTCAATACCACTTACATTTGCAAACTTTACATTCCTATTGATCAAACAACCATGAAAAAAAACAAGCTCGCTCTCCCTTAGTTATGCACATCAACAACAAAAAGATCAACTAATGTTAGCCAGAGAAAGATGAGCTAACATCTAACAAAGGAACATTAGATAAACCCTCAAACATTTTCAGCTAGTTGGCCTTCAAAATTGCACTGATAAACAATTGGGAATTGTAGCCTACTTGTCCTTCTGCAGCTTGCCTGCCAACAATGCATGCTTGTCTCAACCAAGCACCCAAAGCTAACTGGCTAAAGTTGGCTAGCTAGCTACTTCCAGACACAAATGAGAGAACACCTCACTCTGACCATTTTACTCGCCCTACCAGAGTTGGTTAGGCTGTTTCCATGTTATCTAGAGCGTTTGTGACTAACTATTACTTTCATTGCCTACGTTTATTGACACCGGCCATAATCAGCGGATGTTGCACATATGTAAATTCATCAGTTATTCTGTGCTCTGGCACACTCCAATGAGAGTGCTCTGAAATTGGAGTAGATAGATAGCCAGAGTGAATTTGCGAATGCAAGAGATATGCTAACTGAATAACAGTTGTTCAAGTTCTTGCTAGCTATTCCAAATGACACCTGCATCTCTAGCTGTGTATAGCCATAGAAAAACAACGAGGGGCAAAATGTCAGTCACTCACCCACTCCTCGAATGACATGACATCCTCCTAGCAGCTAGCTAACGTTAGGCTCCATGTTTTTAGCTTGCTATATCAATAGATGCGCTAACCTATTAGCCACGTTATGACTGACTTGTGATCATTGCCCTTGCTTGTTTGATTGTCATTCCCAGTCTTAGTTACATTTGTCCATTTCTGTCAAAAAATATTGAGCCATAAAGATAATCAGAAAGATCAAGATGCAATAACCAAAGTATATACTCCAATACAGTCTAACCAAGAAGCGCTCTCCTTACACATACAAAAGACCCAGCAATGTTCACTTTCAAGAGTGCCCCCTTCCCAGACATCAGTGTGTGTGGGCGTGCACATCACCTGCTGTTGTGTATAGCAGCTAAATAAGCTATTGACGTAGAGACAGCTTAGTGGGGTGTATACTGAACAACAATATAAATGCAACATGCAACAATTTTAATGATTTTACTGAGTTACAGTTCATATAAAGGAAATCAGTCAATTGAAATAAATTAATAAGGCCTTAATCTATGGATTTCACATGACTGGGCAAGGACCCTGTCATGGGTGGGCCTGGTAGGGCCTGGCTCCCCAACAAATTTAGTTTTTCCTCACAAAAGGGCTTCATTACAGACAGAAATATGCCTCAGCACCCCCTCAGACAATCCCGCAAGTAAAGAATCCGGATGTGGAGGTCCTGGGCTGACGTGGTTACACGTACACGTGGTCTGCAGTTGTGAGGCCGGTTGGACGTACTGTCAAATTCTCTAAAGTGACGTTGGAGGCGGCTAATGATAAGAAATTAACATTCAATTATCTGGCAACAGCTCCTGGACATTCCTGCAGTCAACATGCCAATTTCACACTCCCTCAAAACTTGAGGCATCTGTGGTATTGTATTGTGTGACAAAGCTGCATATTTTAGTAGTCTTTAATTGTCCACAGCACAAGGTGTACCTGTTTAATCAGCTTCTTGATATGCCACCCCTGTCAGGTGGATTGATTATCTTGGCAAAGGAGAAATGCTCACTAACAGGAATGTAAACTAATTTGAGCTCAAAATGAGAGAAATATATTTGTGTGTATGAAAAATGTCTGGGGTATTTTATTTCAGCTCATGAAAGATGTGGCCTACACATTACATGTTGCGTTTATATTTTTGTTCCCGGATTATATTTCTCAAGAAGTTGTTGTGAAATAAATAAGCCTGCAGCCTAATTAATTAATAAACACCTGCTGCTCAACTCGTTAACAAAGACTTCACTTAATGTGTGAAGGAAAACAGTAACAGTTTGTCCGAAGACCCAGCAGGAAAGTTGTTTGTTTATCCTTTTGCAGTATTTATAATATTATTTCAGTTAGACTGTCAGCAATAAACTGTCCAGCAAAGCCTTCCCAGTCATTCTACCATTGAGCAAGGAGCAATAATGAGGAAGGTCAGCCAGAGGCTTCACTAATGCAAACCCATTGGTTAATTGGTTAGGAGAGGAGGCCTGTAATAAAATCAATGAGTTCCTTTACAGATATTCAGAAAGAGAGAGAACACTGATATGTACTAAAGACTCACAGGAGAGGCAATTAGTGAGGTATTGACTTTGGGGACTCCCTAAAAACACGCATCTACATCCAGAAGTCACTTTTCATAGCAGGTTAGGAACATTTTCCTTAACCCTTTTCCTAACCTTAAACTAATTCTCATAACCTACTACTTTAATTACCCTAACCTGCTATGACAAAGTCACTTCCAGTCATACCTGTATCGAAGTGTATATTTGGTAATCTCCCTCAAAATGGGATGTTGTGCTCATCACAAGCTCCACTGTTATTTATGACTGGGCTACAGGCTGCTAAAACCCGGCTGCTAAAACCCAGGCTGCTAAAACCCAGGATTTTTAGGCCTATGTCCTGCTCTTATAACTTACTACATTATAACATTTTGGTTACATGTTGAGTCAGATGATTATTACTCAATTGGAATTAGGTGCAGTCCCTGTTCTTGTATAATTACAACCCCTGTTGAAGACAAATATTGGTGACATTGTGGCGCTCCATTATTGCCTTGGGCTATTTCAACAACTACAGTGATTCATTGTAAAGGGAATTATGGAACTCAAAGCCCTTTCTGGAGCAATCTAGAAATAGTAAGGCTGTGACTATTACTGGACAGAGACGAGAACACTCACTCAGTCTTATTACGGGATTTAACCTCGCTGAGCTCCAACAGGTTGATGACTGCTTGGCCGAGCAACTTGTCAGGTCCCACGAGAGCCCGGTACATTACGTGGACGTGCAACGTACACTTTTCTGTGTTACCGTTGTGGAAGAGCGGCAGCTCGAACGTGGCCTCTTCTTTCCACACCGGTGCCACGCTATTCTCTGCCACCGATGTAGCGAATTTATCCTTGGCCACCTGCATGATGGCGTATGCGTCGTTGGTGCCATTTTTCCCCTTTATCCTCAGGCTTCTTGCCTGAACCACAGTTACCTGTACACTGGTTGGATAACACTGTCGGCTCTGGTCTGATAGAGACATGGCTGACACCTACGGAGGTTTCAATACCGTCTAGAAACGTTTCAGCCTGCTAAGTAGATACATTAGAGTACCTCGCCAGAGGAAACCCTTTTACTTATGGAAACAGAGAGTGGGCGTGGTATGTTGTACAGGATGTACGGCAGACTTTTGCAAGACAGGTCATTTGCTGAGCCAAGGTACTTCCCCAGATTAACGGAGCTCGATTTTGGATCGAATGCCTGAGCTGAGAAATATACCTCCCATATTATGAGGAAACGTTATCCACTAGAAGAATATAGTATAAACGTCATATTAAAGTAGTAAGCTATTTATAAAAAGTTGGTTTAAAATTACATTTCCTGCTGAACACTGAAATTGTTTGAAATCATGGCACAGTAAAAAAAATATATATATATTTTTTTTAAAGAGCGGTGGTATTCAAAATCGTGTTCGGAAAAAATATATTATAAACGTCCCTTTTTCAGGACCATGTCTTTCAAAGATAAATCGTAAAAATACAAACAACTTCACAGATCTTCACTGTAAAGGGGTTAAACACTGTTTCCCATGCAATTAATGAACATGCACCTAAAGAATGGTCGTAAAGACACTAACAGCTTAAGCAATTAAGATCACAGTTATGAAAACTTTGGACACTAAAGAGGCCTTTCTACTGACTCTGAAAAACACCAAAAGAAAGATGCCCAGGGTCCCTGCTCATCTGCATGAACGTGCCTTAGGCATGCTGCACGGAGGCATGAGGCCTGCAGAAGTGGCCAGGGAAATAAATTGCAATGTCCGTACTGTGAGACGCCTATGACAGCGCTACAGGGAGACAGGACGGACAGCTGATCGTCCTCGCAGTGGCAGACCACGTGTAACAACACCTGCACAGGATCGGTACATCCGAACATCACACCTGCGGGACAGGTACAGGATGGCAACAGCAACTGCCCGAGCTACACCAGGAACGCACAATCCGTCCATCAGGGCTCAGACTGTCCGCAATAGGCTGAGAGAGGCTGGACTGTGGGCTTGTAGGCCTGTTGTAAGGCAGGTCCTCACCAGACATCACCGGCAACAACGTCGCCTATGGGCACAAACCCACTGTCGTTGGACCAGACAGGACTGGCAAAAAGTGCTCTTCACTGACGAGTTGCAGTATTGTCTCACCAGGGGGGATGGTCGGATTTGCGTTTATCGTCAAAGGAATGAGCATTACACCGAGACCTGTACTCTGGAGCGGGATCGATTTGGAGGTGGAGGGTCCTTCATGGTCTCAGGCAGTGTGTCACAGCATCATTGGACTGAGCTTGTTGTCATTGCAGGAAATATCAATGCTGTGCTTTACAGGGAAGTCATCCTCCTCCCTCATGTGGTACCCTTCCTATAGGCTCATCCTGCCATTACCCTCCAGCATGACAATGCCACCAGCCATACTGCTCGCTCTGTGCATGATTTCCTGCGAGACAGGAATGTCAGTGTTCTGCCATGGCCAGCGAAGAGCCCGGATCTCAATCCCATTGAGCAGGTCTGGGACCTGTTGGATCGGAGGATGAGGGCTAGAGCCATTCCCCCCATAAATGTCCGGGATCTTGCAGGTTACTTGGTGGAAGAGTGGGTTAACATCTCACAGCAAGAACTGGCAAATCTGGTGCAGTCCATGAGGAAGAGATGCACTGCAATACTTAAAGCAGCTGGTGGCCACACCAGATACTGACTGTTACTTTTGATTTGACCCCCCTTTGTTCAGGGACACATTATTCCATTTCTGTTAGTCACATGTCTGTGGAACTTGTTCAGTGTATGTCTCAGTTGTTGAATCTTGCTATGTTCATACAAATATTTACACATAAAATAAAATTAAAATAAACGCAGTTGACTGAGAGGACATTTCTTTTTTTGCTGAGTTTACATGCACATATTTTATCAGGTCCACTAATGAAAACACTATATAATCCAAGACAGGACAGTATAGGTTTACACATGTGAGAATTAGTATCTCCTACCAACCTGTTCCTGATAGCTAACCTATGTACAGTTGAAGTCTGAAGTTTACATACACCTTAGCCAAATACATTTAAACTCAGTTTTTCACAATTCCTGACACTTAATCCGAGTAAAAATTCTTAGGTCAGTTAGGATCACCACTTTATTTTAAGAATGTGAAATGTAAGAATAATAGTAGAGAGAATGATTTATTTCAGCTTTTATTTCTTTCGTCACATTCCCAGTGGGTCAGAAGTTTACATACGCTCAATTAGGATTTGGTAGCATTGCCTTTAAAATGTTTAACTTGGGTCAGATGTTTCGGGTAGCATTCCACAAGCTTCCCACAATAAGATGGGTGACTTTTGGTCCATTCCTCCTGACAGAGCTGGTGTAACTGAGTCAGGTTTGTAGGCCTCCTTGCTCACATACACTTTTTCAGTTCTGCCCACAGATTTTCTATAGGGTTGAGGTCAGGGCTTTGTGATGGCCACTCCAATACCTTGACTTTGTTGTCCTTAAGCTATTTTGCCACAACTTTGGAAGTATGCTTGGGGTCATTGTCCATTTTGGAAGACCCATTTGCGACCAAGCTTTAACTTCCTGACTGATGCCTTGAGATGTTGCTTCAATATATTCACATAATCTTCCATCCCCATGGTGCCATCTATTTTGTGAAGTACACCAGTCCCTCCTGCATCAATGCACCCCCACAACAAGATGCTGCCACCCCCATGCTTCACAGTTGGGATGGTGTTCTTTGGCTTGCAAGCCTCCCCCTTTCCCCTCTAAACATAATGATGGTCATAATGGCCAAACAGTTATATTTTTGTTTCATCAGACCAGAGGACATTTCTCCAAAAAGTATGATCTTTGTCCCCATGTGCAGTTGCAAACCGTAGTCTGGCTTTTTATGGCGGTTTTGGAGCAGTGGCTTCTTCCTTGCTGAGCAGCCTTTCAGATTATGTCGATATAGGACTCGTTTTACTGTGGATATAGATACTTTTGTACCTGTTTCCTCCAACATCTTCACTAGGTCCTTTGCTGTTGTTCTGGGATTGATTTACACTTTTCGCACCAAAGTACGTTCATCTCTAGGTGACAGAACGCGTCTCCTTCCTGTGCGCTATGAGGGCTGCGTGGTCCCATGGTGTTCATACTTGCGTACTATTGTTTGTAAATATGAACGTGGTACCTTCAGGCATTTGTAAATTGCTCCCAAGGATGAACCAGACTTGTGGAGGTCTACAATTTCTTTTCTGAGGTCTTGGCTGATTTCTTTAGATTTTCCCATGATGTCAAGCAAAGAGGCACTGAGTTTCAAGGTAGGCCTTGAAATACATCCACAGGTACACCTCCAAACGACTCAAATTATGTAAATTAGCCTATCAGAAGCTTCTAAAGCCATGACATAATTTTCTGGAATTTTCCAAGCTGTTTAAAGGCACAGTCAACTTAGTGTATGTTAACTTCTGACCCACTGGAATTGTGATAGAGTGAGTTATAAGGGAATTAATCTGTCTGTAAACAATTGTTGGAAAAATTACTTGTGTCATGCACAAAGTAGATGTCCTAACCGACTTGCCAAAACTATAGTTTGTTAACAAGAAATTTGTGGAATGGTTAAAAACTAGTTTTAATGACTCCATCCTAAGTGTATGTAAACTTCCGACTTCATCTGTATGTCAGTCAAATCATCATGGCTGTAATGTCAAATCCAGCTTCACCAGGAGAGGTCTAGGTGAACCATGAGCCTGCAGGCAATATCTATCCAGTCACTCAATGTCAATTATTTTTAGGGAGCATTGAGGAGATAAAATGTCTGCACAGCCACCATAATGTGGCTCCAAAGTACCTTAACCATCTCTATTTACATCAGAACAATTGTTTTTCTAGTAGAAATTGACTCAAGACACTGCTAGACCAGTTTAAAAGTCTGTATCAGAGAAGGTTCATTTTGACTGTTGGAAGAGAACTGAATTGCCTCTTGGGGAAAAAATGAAACATCCAATCATGGTTTGAGTTCTAAAACTATCTCACAGTACAATAAATATCTTCTCAGTGTTATCCTGGAATCCCATTTCCCAGTTAAGATTGATTCTTGAGGCATTCTGTATTGAAATGGGTGGTTTATAATCATTCTGGATTTCTGCCCCCTGCTGAATGTTGAATGTCCATCTTCCACATATACCTTCAGGGCTTTCTTATTGTTGCAGGAATTAAATTCCTCTGTTTTAACACCCAATTAAAATTAAATACTCTGTCAATTCATAAGGATTTGTATGACCCTTATTTTATAAAAATGGACAGAGCCCAGTCTTAAAGTCAAACAGCAGCTTTTATTCACGAGAGTACTGCCCATTACACATTTTACCACAGGTTATAAACTGAAAATGACGTCATTAGTGTCAGTACTAGCCCATGTCATCTCCGCTGTAGTACAATGGCTGTATGGTTCTCACATGTCTCTCCCTATTTAAGATAATATATGACCGAGCCAAGGCCATGCTTGTGTAGATAAGCCTTCTAGCCAGACTGACTATAAGTTAATTCATTTCTACCATGGTACAGACAGTCATTGTTCTAATTCTTGATTATATTTACACACATTATATTCAGTACTAGGATTAAAAAGAAAATTCATACATATACAGTAACATAATAGTATTCTGATTAGTACATATACAGTAACATAATAGTATTCTGATTAGTCAGTCCTGATTGAAATGTATACATAATTAGTCATCATTAATAAAAATCCCCTTAACACTTATATATCTCATGCAAATGTCTCACTTTAATGTTGATTTACATAATAACATTCTATTTCAACTTATCACCACTTACGTAACAATGTGATATAACAGCCCAATATCTACAATAAATGCATAGTATGGTTACACATAATTAAATTATGTAGTTTGATCATAATAAGATCTTACATACACACTTTGAGTAAACTAACTCAGGCAGCAAATGTGTAGAGGTTGCCCCCTACTGCACACAAATATAATACACCAATAAAGGCATTTGACAAGTTTGTCCCCTCTCAAGCACAAGTAAAGCACATCATGTGTCCTGGGTTTGGTCCGACAACAAGTAGCCTGTGAGTTATCATTGTAAAATGTGTCTATTCTGTGGGGAGATGGTGGTGGTGGTAGTAGTATGTTAGATTTCTCTTAAGGTTAGAACCATGGTTGCTGTGTTGTAGTTCTGATAGAAGGATCTGGGTCTTGGTAAGGCTTCTCCAATCCTGTGATGCCCCTCTTTGATCTTGACGTCTTGAGTGTTACAGAGAAAAGGAACTCCATTACCATCACAGTCAATGGCACAGAGGATCAAACATTTACCCAGCTGCATGGATCTCAGAATGATACAGTACAGCATGCAATGTTACATTGACTTTGGACAGTTTGTACGTTGACTATTAACTCTGTGTGAAGGCAAAAACAAGTTGTTTAAAAAAAATACTTGTGACACAATAATTGCTGACTATATCATGGCACACCCTGAGAAGAAAGTTAATATTTTACTTGAGACCAATAGCAGTCTTATTATTACACAATGAGAGTTCCACAGCTTTGACATCTGTGGAACATCTGCACTCTCAACAGGAGGGGTTGCTGGGTGGCCGTGTCTAAGGATTTTCTTGGGTATGCAGGGCCGCATCTGAACACACACATAGGCCACTGCCTGTTCACCACGCTATCACACACACATAGGCCACTGCCTGTTCACCCCGCTATCTTCCAGAGGCAAAGGCAGCACAGGTGCATCACAGCTGGAACAGAGAGACTGAAAAACAGCTTCTATCTCAAGGCCATCAGACTGTTAAACAACCATCACTAGCACATTAGAGGCTGCTGCCTGTAGGTATGGACTAGAAATCACTGGCCACTTTATGGAATGGAACACTAGTCACTTTAATAATGTTTACATATCTGGCACTACTTATCTCATATGTATATACTGTTTTCTATACTGCTACGGTATCGTAGTCACTTAATAATGTTTACATATCTTGCATAACTCATCTCATATGTATGTACTGTATTCTATACTATTCTACTGTATCTAAGTCTGTTCCGCTCTGGCATTGCTCGTCCATATATCGTTCTTAAAGATAACCTGGCTCTCAGTATGTCCAAAAGGGTAAAATAAGTTTTCTATAAATTGTAACATGGAAATACTCACTTCTACAGTCTTCCTCCAGCACCTCCTGTATCAGGTGGAAGGTGTTGGACTGGCGAGGGTCTGTGGTTGTTTCTCTCCTGCCCTGGATTCTCTGGTAGACCTCAGAGTCCAGAAGAAGATGCCTATGCCTGGGGACATCACAACTGTGACAAATATCTAAGAGCGGAGAATAATTATGCAATTATTACATTTGTCATACACTACATACAGATAGATGTCTTCTCTTTTGTTAGTACAAATGCAACTGTAATTGGAAGAGTCACCTGTCCCTGCATGGGGCAGCATACAGAGTAGCCACATGGGGGCAGAAAACTACTTTAATCACAATATATTGGCTATGACCTTAAAATCTATTTACTCTCCTGAGTCAGTCACCTCTTGTTGTTTTTGGGGATATGATCCGTCTTTCTTACCACAAGATTCATGGGAGACATGTCTAGGTATGGAAGTCAAGTTAGGCAGAATGTTCTGTACAGGCACTGTCCTGGAATATTGCTGTTTGCTGTAGTTCTCAGTACTCTCTCAACTGGCTTTTAAACCTTGCGTTACAACAATCTAGAGACAATATTAAATAATTCAAAACTTCCTATAGCTGCTTCAATCTGTATTGAGTATAGTCACATAGTCATATATTTATATAAATTAACATCAGAAATATATATCAATAGATCTCTATACAGTAAAGAGAAGACTAACTCTTGAAGAAGAGCTTCACCTCTGGTCAGTCCAAAGACTGATTTAGGTCTGGGATGGAGGGACAGGGAGAAACCATTTGAACAGAACCCAATTTGAAATAGTCATGTGAAGTGAATATAAAACTCTTCTCTATTAGTGTGGTAGCCTACCTCCCTGAGAGGCTCCAACCTACCTACCTGTGTATGAGCAGTTTTAGCTGTGGTCTGGAGCTCTTGATGTTGTTCTGAGCCTGCACATGCAGCATCCCTGCAGTAGTCTCTCTATTATGACATCACCCACTCGCCAGTCAGGGTCACCACTGTCATCAGAGCCACAGGTCAGAGGTCACTGTGGCACCTGGAGAGATGAAGCTAAGTAAATCCAGTGACCTGACAAATGCAGATACAGCAAGAGAGGTGGTACGGCAGCTGAGCGCCCTTGCACTTGTGAGATAGAGAGCCTCCACCCAAGAACATCTGTACATGAAGAGATTGTATCTCTGTCAGTAAGTAGACTTACTGGTACACTAGAGTAATATATAACATACTGTACAGTTAAAACCTTATGCCTGTAGTATTTTACAATAATGTAGACCTATGATATTAATTTTCCAATGTCTGTCTATTAAACTATTGTTATTATTGAACTGCTGCCCTCTCCCACATGATTTACAAATGCATTTGCTTATTGTTTATAGCACAATAATCAAAAGGACAAAACTAATGTAGTCTAAACAACATTAGAGACATGTCAAAGGAATGGACAACAATTATTTATTTGCCAAATATGAATAGTGCATTTAAATTAAACCGAAAATGAAACTCACCTGCATTGCAATGCCCAGACAAAAAAAAGCTTGCAGACAGTTTAAGACAAATATAAAGAACCTCGACCTGTATCCGGGTCTAATCCCTTAGTTGAGAGACTGCCCTGAGGCAATTAGGAAATTGATGACGTACGGGATCACTTACAAAGCGTGATTATGCCGTATTCATGTACCAGTCGGAATTGGGATACTTGGAAATGTCCTACTTGTTGATTCGTTAAACACGGCACGAGTATAACTACAGTCCGTTAGCAAGTCGGACATTTCCGAGTTTCCTAGTTCTGACTAGCACATGAACGTGACAGGCTGTTACTCCGTCCCATGCGCGTCTCAAGTTTAGGTCTAAAGCATCAGGATGTGTGAATGAATGAAGCTAAAACAATCCAATGGGGAAAATAAGATACCGTAATGATAAAGGCCTATCTGTTAACATAAATGTATGTATTTGTTTTGAAATGAGCGAGTTACTTTCGTCGTCACTAATTGGCCTGAGAGGGGAGAATCATTCGTGGTGGACGACATGTTTACTGTTGCTTTGTTACATTTTGACAAGATGAACTTGCTGTTTTTACCAGACTATGAATATAATGTCCTTAGGCCCATCGAAAGTGACCTTGCTGATTGATAGCTACTTTATTGAGGAAAAATGTACTTACTATGACTGTGATATGTTGTTGTCCTACCTAGCTATCTTAAGATGTAAATCGCTTTGGACAAGAGCGACTGCTAAAATAACTACAATGTAAAAATACAAATAAAAAGAAGTGTACCTTTGAGGATAAATGCACTTTTATTTACATGTGTATTTATATAGTGAAACTATTAACACATCTGCACATTGACAAAGTCTAGGCCTACAGTACATCACGTTAGCATAGCCTGGGCCTGTTATTTTAAGTGATTAGTGCCCTTGAAGCTGGTGTTTGGAGGATATATTGGCACGGGTGTTGTTAGGCCCGAGAGGAAGTCAAGGGCCTGCAAATGGTGGCAATATATCCTCCAAACACCGGCTTCAATGGTATTATCACTTTTATACAAGGGGTTACCAACATATTCAAATTATTTACATATTTTAATTGAAAATTTTCTTTCATCCTTCCACAACATATTGCCCCGAAACATATAGTCCCGACACAAACCTAGGGTTGCTACCCAACCCGGCAGGTCATTCTTTCTATCGGTTCGTTGCCAGAGACGTGACCCAGTCATTAAGTATTTTTGTTCAGTATCTATGGACGCGACCCATTCGTTCTATCTAAATGTTCTACTGCCATACTGGCTAGCAACGTTCTTATCCCTTGCTTGCTAGCTAGCCAGCCAACTATGGCTAACTTAAGGTCACGTCAAACAGTGCAGCCAGAGTAACAACAAAGTAACTGCATTTGTCTAAGGTGTTTTCTAGTGACATTTATTTGGCACATCCATAACAATGAACTAATGATGTGCGATTTCACCTGGTATAGAAAATGTGCTTTCAATTTTTGTCAGTCAACTTTCTTTCCACCTGTCCTCGCTATCTGATTGACTGGCGACACAGCTGGCAGATTCCGAAGTCGGCGGTGACGCGCACTGCGCAGCATTGGCACAGGCAGCGGTGCCCACAGGATAGGACAACAGAAGCTCTCGAGGATAGACACACAGCGCAATCTTCAACCAAGTCCCGCTCTACAGTGTAGGATAGATAAACAACAACAAAAACATTATGATCACCAAGCCAAGACAGAAGTTGCAAAGAGAACTACATGGTAAATAGACAACAGTACCTATAAAGAACTCGATCAACAGAAATCCATATTATTCTAAACATTGAAATTAAACTGTATTGTAACCATATCAATTTTATTGCTTTTACACTCCCCAGCCTGAATGACTAGACTTTAATAATGCAATTGGTTACTAACCTGCAGAGGAGTCCATCGGTGTGGTAGTGGTAGTGATAGGGTCAGTGGGGAGGTGGATGCAACTGGGAAGACCCTTGTTCACACACATGCAGCTGTCCTCATAAGGGCAGGACCTCCGCGTATTGCATCCTTTTTGTTTTGATCCTGAGGAATGGAAGAATAATATAAAGAACAGATTAGTTAAGTAGTATTTTGATATAATCTGGAACAAAATAGATTTTTACATTTGATTAAACAAGAAATTCACCAAATGCCTCACCCAATAAGAGCACAGCTCTGGTCTGCCCATAGACATCTATAATAGCCCAGAGGGGGCTTCTCACATCCACCCCCTTCAGGAGCAGGTACCTCACACGATTTGGCCCCTCGCACACCAGCACCCCTTTAGGGGTTACCCAGAAGCGGAGCTCTGCCTCTGGCATGTTGAGGCTGGAGGGCACGGAGGATGCCCAGTACCGGTCGGTGGTGGTGAGGTCAGGGATGGCCATGGCAGGGGGGAAGAGTGGCCCACAGGAGGAGGGGGGTATGGAGGTGAATCCCACCCGCAAAGCTCCATTCCAGTGCTGGTCACAAAGCTCCACCCGCAGATGTATCTTCTCCTGGACCCTGACTGGACGACTGCTGAAGGTCAGACCATTCTGGAAGGTCTCCCTGTTCCTCTCCACACGCCTACCTCCCAGACTCAGACTCACCTGGGTCCCCAATACCCCTTTATGGAAGAACAGGGGCCCCAGACAGTGACGCCCATGTTTTGGACCAAATTCTAAAGAGAGGGAGGAGATTATTTTTAATGGTGGTCTAATGGCAAGTCTACTTTCCTTCAGAAAACTTTAAGATAAGTGTAAACATTCTCGCAGTTTGCAGACAAGTCAAGATAAGTGTGAAGATGAAGTTTATGGGTTTCCTGTGCTTAATAACTTCATCACATTTCATGTACTATAAAAAAATATTTGTGAACTTTGTTATTCATATTATGGTCTTGACTACACTTAAGCCTCAATGTCCTTGAGTTTATGGTTTTATAGCAAAGATCTCACTGATCCTTTAGTTTCATTATCTCTTGCTAAAGTCCAAATGACATATTAATTATTAACGTATTTGGTAAAAGGGGTAAATTGGTCATCAAAAATGAAGGACCAAGGCACTCTTCACATAGTTCATTAAAATGGCTTTATTTGTATGGCATGTTTAATGGAAACAAAGATTACAAACGCAGACGCGTTTTGGCTGCATGGCCTTAGTCAGAGAGTACAAAGATACGATAATACGATGTCCTCTTTTTGACAGCATTTTCCAATCAACCCTGATTTGAAGGGGAGATTAGTTACAGAAATCAGAGGACAACACCTAGTAAGCAATGCTATACACATCAAAAAGTTAAATATACTGAACAAAACTATAAACACAAAATGTAAAGTGTTGGTCCCATGTTTCATGAGCTGAAATAAAAGATCCCAGAAATGTTCCATACGCACTAAAAGCTTGTTTCTCTAACAAATGTGTTTACATCCCTGTTAGTGAGCATTTCTCCTTAGCCAAGATAATCCATCCACCTGACAGGTGATGCAAAACAAAAAGCTGATTAAACAGCATGATTAGTACACAGGTGCACGTTGTGCTGGGAACAATAAAAGGTCACTCTACAATGTGCAGTTTTGTCACAACACACAATGCCACAGAAGTCTCAAGTGTTGAAGAAGTGTGCAATTGGCATGTTGACTGCATGAATGTCCACCAGCGCTGTTTGAGAATTGAATGTTAATTTCTCTACTATAAGCCGCCTCCAACGCCATTTTAGAAAATTTGGAGGTACACCCTAATGGCCTCACAACCACAGAACATGTGTAAACATGCCAGCCCGGGACCTCCACATCCATCTTCTTCACCTGCGGGATCGTCTGAGGCCAGCCACCCGGACAGTTGATGAAACTGCACTTTTGTGGGGCAAATTTCATTCTGATTGGCTGGGCCTGGCTCCCCATTGGGTGAGCCTGGCTCCTAAGTCGGTGGACATATGCCCTCCAAAGCCTACCGATTGCTGTTCCCATCCCCAATTATGTGAAATCCATAGATTCGGGCCCAATAAAAAAAATTCAATTGACTGATTCCCTTATATGAACTGTAAATCAGTAAAATCGTTGAAATTGTTGCATGTTGCGTTTATATTGTTGTTCAGTATAGATACAGTATTTTATCAAAATGCAAATCAAAGCTAGAAGCATCAGAATCCTTAGAAAAGTAGTTCTAACCTTGAATGACTAGGCAAAATCTATTTTACAGTACACTAGATCACAGCAAACATGTAGGCAGGAGACTAAACACAGCAGAGGGCAAAAAAACAATAGGTCTACTACTAGATGACAGCAAAGGGACTTCTCAAGACTCTACAGGAAAGGTGAGAAATCCATATCTTCATTTAAACCAGGGTACTTAGTGGCCTGTAGTTTGTAAATCCCAAAACTTTCCTTTGGATTTAGCTGTTTAAGATGATTTCCTTTTCTATATCAGGCCGGAACACGATCAACACCCATAGCTTGTAGGGAGGCAGTGTCACCATGGTGTAAGGACTTGTAGTGCCTTGCCCAGTCTTCAATGCCTACCTCTGACATACTTGTGTTCCGCTAAGCAGTCTTGAAGGCATCTCTTTGTGATTATTGACATTGTTGTATGCAAACCATTTCTAGGAAACATCCTCCTGGTACCCTGCTGCACATGATTAACTTTTCTATAGGCCTACAGAAATGGATGTTAAACTCCTATAATTAGTGTACAGCATTTTATGACTCCACAAACATTCCAATGTCTGTGCTTGTATGGTATTACCTGGGTGCATTTCACATTGGCTTTCATTAAATGATTTGTTAGATACTTGCTGATAATTGGTCTCTTTATATATTTGCAGATTTAGAATTGGATGTTCATTTTCTTACCTGCACCAACTATATACAAACAACAATGGAAATCTATGTCTTGTTATCAGGGTTGGGTAGGTTACCTTTTACATGTAATACATTACAGTTACTAGTTACCTGTCCAGAATTGTAATCAGTAACGTAACTTTTGGATTAGCCAAACTCAGTAATGTAACCTGATTACATTCCGTTACTTTTAGATTACTTTCCCCATTAGAAGAAGACAAAAATGTATGTTACCAATTGAATGACAGCTATTGCAGGATAAATTAATGTTAAAGTTGGCCATATATAATTGTAAAATGTTACTTTATGGGTTGGTTATGTAGGCTTCTTCTAACCCATCGCTTTCTACTACATATAAGAATATGATTCAAATATAAATTTACATTAGAAACCAAAGTCTATCAGAATTCCAGTCATTCCAATACATGTTATACCCCTTGATCTTCAAGAATAGGACTTGGAAATATAGATTAGCCAAATTGTTTTACCTGAGCATGACCCCAAAACTAAGGACTTAATAGCCAGCCCTACTCTGGTGTTTATGATTTTGTTGTCATGGAGGACTGATTGGGCTCATTGATTCCAGTTGAAAAATAAATGCTGCGCTCATGGAATGGCAAGCTTTGAGCACTACTGAAAAGTGCTATTTACATGTTAAATATGATACCATATGCTGCATTTGCTATAGGCCAATTGTTTACCTTTTTGTTGGTGACACTTTGATATCTTGATAATATGCAGCTGTTTAAAGGGCAAATCCATTGATGAAACAATAACAAAACAGCCACCCAGCCTCTGTTTTGGTAAAAAGCTGAGGAATGGCCCTGGAAAAATGTAACCACTCTCAGGTTAATTGACAGAGCTATGGATGCAAGGACTGACCAGAATCAATGGATACATATATGTATATATGTATATAATTTATAAATCCACAAATGGATGTAGCAACTACAGATGGCCTCTTTTAAAGTCTATCAAAAGTGTGCAAGTTTGCGCACGTGTCCATTAGGCCTATGGATTTAAAAAATATATATCAGCATGAATTAGACTGAGCAATAAAAAAAACACTTATTCCATAGGCTTGGATCTGCACTATGCAGCTGTTAGAGCGCATTTTTCACAGGCCGTCCACTGGTTTCAAAAAGAATGATTGATTGGCAGTTTTAAACTTCTTGAGTTCAACCATTATTGGGTTCAAATACACATTTAGATTTGTGAACAGACATCCATAACAACCACAATCCGTAAACCGAAAATAGCTAAATGAGAGAGCAATATTGTGCTTCACATCAATGCGCTGTGTAGATTTTAAAAAATAAATCATAAACGTATCGCCGTAGACTACACCACTGCTGTCATCCTTACCTCCAAGCATTTATTCAAGTTGGATAATCTTTGGATACCGACAGCAGTCGCACATTTGGAAGACATAGCTTGGACTGTAGCCTACGAAAGCCTATTCCTGCTCTTTTCCCGCGATCCAGTTGTAAACGCCTTTTTTCAATGCTGAATTGAATGTCATTGAAAAAAACAGAGTGTAAAAAAAAAAATCCGCAAACATCCTTTCTGAATTTAAAAGTAATCCTCGAAGTAATCTCTAGTTTTTCAAAAGTATCTGTAATCTGATAACAATAGTTTTGCTGGTAACGGATTACAGTTTTTTTTATCCCTTCATGTAATCCGTTACTCCCCAACCTTGCTTGTTTATTAATAGATTACCATTTCATTTTAGAATAGCAATTTTTGCTATGTTTTTACCAATAATGTGTATGCCCCCTAGATGACAGACAGGGGGCTTTTGAAGCCACCGAGCAATTTAGTAAGCCATTGTAAAATAAAATTGGGAAGCTATAAAAATTGATTTAACAATGTGTTCACACGTTTTTCACAAGTATATTCTATTACAGACACCTTAATGCTTATGTTTAAATTATACTATATTTAATTTCTGTACATGTGTTATATCTGTCTACACATCTGTTGTTGAACACATCAGAATGTGAATAATATTAATATTGTATTCCTACCACTGCTCTTACTGTTCCCCATTCTCTTCAGGTTTGCCTGTCTTGAAGTGTGGTTATTATCTATGGAGTTTACAGACTGGACTGATACAGTAGCAGGGCAGCAGTGACGTTGGCTTGTGTTAGAGTGACAGGTGTCTAGTTTTGTTTTGAGACAGAACAACCTCTTCAGTTTAAGGTTGGGGGAGTGGTATGAAAACACAGCCTCACCTACCCACTCTTCTCCGCTCAGCAAAATGACTTTGCAAAATGTATGCTGTTAATTTGTTTATTATTTATTCAGTAAAGAAGAGGAGTTGTATCATGGATTAATGTTTATGAATACCACAATAATTGTTTTGTTTTTTAAACAATTTTTTACATAATTTTTTCATTCACTAGTTTTATCTTAATGCATACATTATTTAGATAAAATGGGGCGATACAGAATGTAAATGGAGCTGTGAATGGCCATTACGAAGTATTTACTGTGTTCTGTTCTCTAACCTGAGACAGAAACAATACAGACAGAAAAGTTCAACACACCAGACTAACCTTCAGTGGCTATCAAATGTTGAACCCTGAGACAACCGTTCAACAGAATAAGTACCTGTCTTCAGATGAAAGAGCCAAGCTTGCCCCCTCACTGAACATGACACAAAGCCAGGTGAAGGTATTGTACTGTAGATGGCATCAACACTTACAGAGTCATTCATGAATAATAATCAAACATCCCACTGGGCACAGAAGTAATTTCAATATCTAGTTTTGATTTACATTTAACGTGAATTCAAAGTGAAAAAAAGTATAGTTTCACCATGTCATTGGAATTAAAAGTCGGGTAAAAAAAATGTTGATGACTTTTTGCAAATCCAATCAGTTTCCACGTTTATTCAACAATCCTTACATATATTTTTAGGTTGAAATAACCTTGATACAACGTTGATTCAGCCTTTCATTTTCATTTTCGAATTCACTCAGCATGACGAAAGCAACAGTGCCAATAGATAGATCCATAAAACATCAGTTGGCTTTAGTGATATAAAAGCCTAAGTACTTCAGTTCAAGTAAATCTGTTTGCTGCATGGCCTAACATCATTTAGTCTTGTCACACTTACAATCATTTTATCCCCAGAAATAGTTTCAGAGCCTATGGAACAGGTTTGTTGCATGGCCCCTTGAGAAACTGTAGAAAAAAAACAAAAATAAGAGGAGGGAAGGAAACAGTGTCGGGGTTAGAGCTACTAGCTATACTGGCTGGGTGTTGGGACTTGCAGGCAGCTCGTGCTGGCTGAGTGGTCTGGCCAATCTACTGGTCACTCTGTATACAAAACAAAGGATCTTTGTTGCGGGTGTATGGGTTGGGCAACAGATGGGTCAGGCCAGCCATTTTTTTCCAGTGTCATATGGATGCATTGGGATATGCGTCCACATGGACATGTGTCTAGGCGGGTTGGCATTTGTATGCTTGTCCGTGCGAATGGTCACTCCCTACCCTAACCATGCTCAGTTCACCACTGAGTATGTTGTTGATGAAACGTGTTTCACTAGCCTGAGTTATAATACTCTACACCGTCATTAATTTTCCACATCGTGAATTGTCTAAAAATTCCAATTAATTGTGTGATTGGTGTAGGCTTACCTTCCCTGGGGGCTTCCGATTCCAGATCAAATCCAAAGGTACCTGCACCTTCATACTCTGTTCTGTCTCTGTCTTTGGTGGCTTCTACCTCATGTTCAGATCATCAGAGCTCCCATCCTCATCAGACTGTGAGGCTGTCCGAGACTTCGGCCCATTCATCATCCAAGATGGATACTACAGCTGTCACGGGTCCATCGGCCCCACTCCCTTCAGCCCTCAAGGTGTTTGCGAAACCACTCAAGGCGTAAGAACGGTAAGGACCTCCTCAGCCATTGCACCAGCTGTCGTCATCGGCAGTTCTATGTTAAGAAATATCAGGGTTCCCGGTGCAAAAAAAACATTTGCTTTTCTAGAGCACGAGTACAGGACATTACAAGGCTGCTTCCGACCATTCTATGACAGCTGCCAGGAACTGACGCTGTCGTAGTCCATGTGGGGTCAAATGACATTAGGAGGGCTAGCTGGGAACTGATTCTAGCATTGAAAGATTCCAAAAAGCTGCCAATTATTTCAGGTCCAGCACCATCGTTCGGCCCCGGGTGTGAAAGATTCAGCAGGTTACTGGCATTACACACCTAGCCAAAAGATTACTGTAGCTTTATAGATAACCTTGTCAACTTCTGGAAACAGAAGATGCTCTACAGGAATGACATAGTCCATCCAAATCATCTTGGCTTCTGGACTCTGTCCATACATTTCAAGGATGCATTGAGACAATCACTTATCAATGACCCAAGCCCAGCTGCAAATGTACATTGCCCCAGGGGTGTTAGCAGACACAATGTAAGTAACTTAATTTATGTCCCTCTAACTGCCCTGAATGGCTCTATTGATCCTACAGCTATTGTATGCTGTAATCATGTGCCTATGAACCAGAGTTATATGGTTAGCACTGAGGTTGTGTGCCCTAGTAGGAAGTCCACTGTGTGCAGCTCACCCTGCACTATCAGCTCAAACATAAATAACATGAGCATGTCTTCTTCTGCTAAGCTTCCCAATAAAGCAATGAAAACAATCAAGCATCCCAGAAAAGTCCTAAAAAGGGCCCACATTAACATATGTAGCTTAAGAAACAAGGTTAATGAAATCAATAACTTGCTAGTAACAGATGACATTCACATTCTGACAATCTCTGAAACTTACTTAGATAATACCTTTGATGATACAGTGGCAGCAATACATGGTTATAACATCTACAAAAAAGGAAGAAATGCTAACAGTGCTTTGCTGTCTATGTTCAGAACCACATTCCTGTAAAGATAGCTAAATACTGTTGAAGTAATACGGCTACAGATTAATATGCCTCACCTAAAGTCCATTCTTGTGGGAAGCTGCTATAGACCACCAAGTGCTAACAGTCATTATCTGGATAATATGTGTGAAATGCTTGGTAATGTATGTGATACCAACAGAGGTATATTTGTCTGGGTGATTTCAATATTGACTGGCTTTCATTAAGCTGCCCACTCAAGAAAAAGCTTCAAACTGTAACCAGTGCCTGCAACCAGGTTATCAGTCAACCTACCATGGTAGTTAGAAACAGCACAGGAATGAAATCATCAACATGCACTGATCACATCTTTACTAATGCTGCTGGGATTTGATTAAAAGCAGTATCCAAATCCATCGGATGTAGTGATCACAATGACAGTAGCCATATCTAGGAAAACCAAAGTTCCAAAGGCTGGTCCTAATATAGTGTATAAGAGGTAATACAATAAGTTTTGTAGTGATTCCCATGTTGATTATGAAAATAATATGTGCTAGTCTGTGGTGTGTAATGAGGAGAAACCAGACACTGCACTTGACATATTTATGAAATTGCTTATTCCAGTTACAAATAAGCATGCACCCATTAAGAAAATGATTGTAATTTTTTAAAATCCCCTTAGATTGATGAGAAATTTAAAAAATGTCTGGTTGAGAGGGATGAGGCAAAAGGAAATAAGTCTGGCTGCACAACTGGTTGGAAAACATACTGCAAATTGAGAAATTATGTGACTAAACTGAATAAAAATAAGTAGAATCTATAGTATGACACATATAAATTATATAAAGAATGATAGCACCTTTAAATTAAATTTTGGGCAAAAAGGCAAACTCAGCTCCATCATTCATTGAATCAGATGGCTCATTCATCACAAAACACATTGATAATTCTTACTACTTTAATTATTTTTTCATTGGCAAGATTAGCAAACTTAGGCATGACATGCCAGCAACAAATGCAGACACTACATATCCAAGTTTATCTGACTAAATTATGAATTCTGTAAAGTATATGTGGAAGAGGTGAAAAAATTGTTGTCTATCATCAATGACAAGCCACTGGGGTCTAACAACTTGGAAGGAAAATTACTGAGTATAATAGCAGATGACATTTCCACTCCTATTTGCCATATCTTCAATTGAAGCCTACTAAAACCTGTGTGCCCTCAGGCCTGGAGTGAAGCAAAAGTTTCCCCCTACCTAAGAATAGTAAAGCCCCCTTTACTGGCTCAAATAGCCAACCAATCTGGCTGTTACCAAGCCATAGTATACTTTTGGAAAACTTGTGCTTGACCAGATACAATGCTATTTTACAGTAAACAAATTGACAACAAACTTTCAGCACGCTTATAGGGAAGGACATTCAACAAGCACAGCAACTTCGAAAGACTTCGAAAGATTGATTGGCTGAGAGAAATTGATGATAAAAAGATCATGGGGGCTGTTTTATTAGACTTCAGTACGGCTTTTGACATTATAGTTCATAGTCTGTTGCTGGAAAAACATGTGTCATGGCTTTACACCCCCTGCTATATTGTGGATATATAGTGTCCTGTCTAACTGAACACAGAGGGTGTTCTTTAATGGAAGCCTCTCCAACAAAGTCCAGGTAGAATCAGGAATTCCTCAGGGCAACTGTCTAGGCCCCTTACTTTTTTCAATCTTTACTAACGACATGCCTGTGTGAGTAAAGCCAGTGTGTCCATGTATGCCCATGTATGCAGATGACTCAACACTAACATACACACTAACATACATATCAGCTTCCACAGCAACTGAAATGACAACAACACTTAACAAAGAGCTGTTGTTCTTTCTGAATGGGTGGCAAGGAATACGTTAGTCCTAAATATTTCAAAAACTAAAAGCATTGATTTGGGACAAATCCTTCACTAAACCCTAAACTTCAACTAAATCTTGTAATGAATAATGTGGAAATTGAGCAAGTTGAGGAGACTAAACTGCTTGGATTAACCCTGGATTGTGTCATGGTCAAAACATATTGATACAACAGTAGCTAGGATGGGGAGAAATCTGTATATAATAAAGCGCTCCTCTGCATTCTTAACAGCAGTATAAACCAGGCAGGTCCTACAGGCCCTACTTTTGTCCCACCTGATCTACTGTTCAGTCGTGTGGTCAGGTGCCACAAAGAGGGACTTGGGAAAATTGCAATTGGCTCAGAACAGGGCAGTAAGGCTGGCCCTTGGGTGTACACAGAGAGCTAACGCTAATGCTATGCATGTCAATCTCTCCTGGCTCAAAGTGGAGGACACACATGCACACCCCACAAGACATGCCACCAGAGGTCTCTTCACAGTCCCCAAATCCAAAATAAACTATGGGAGACAGTACTAGATAGAGCCATGACTACATGGAACTTTATTCCACATCAAGTAACTCATGCCAGCAGTAAAATTTTATTTAAAAAACAGATAAAAATACACCTTATGGAATTGAGGGGACTGTGAAGCAACACAAAGATTGGCACAGACATATTCATTCACACACACGCACCATAACATACGCACTGTACATACACATGGATTCAGTACTGTATATATGTGGTAGTGGTGGAGTAGGGGCCTGGGGGAACACAGTGTGTTGCGAAATATGTGAATGTATTGGAATGTTTTTAAAATTGTATAAACTGCCTTAATTTTGCTGGACCCCAAGAAGAGTAGCTGCTGCCTTGGCAGCTAATGGGGATCCATAATAAATACAAATAATAAGAAGAGACTTGCTTGTGCCAAGAAACACGACTATAGTTTGTTTTTCAACAGGACAATGACCCAACACACCTCCAGGCTGTGAAGCAACACAAACATAGACGCATGCATACAAACACATGATAACATACGCACTATACACACATGTACACATGGATTTTGTATTATAGATACGTTTTAGTAAATTAGAGGCCTGAGGGCACACACTTAATATGTTGTGAAATCTGTTATGAATGTATTGTATTTTATTGTAAAATTTATAAATGTTTTGGAAAATGTATAACTTCCTTAATTTTGCAGGACCCCTGGAAGAGTATCTGCTGCCTTGGCAGCAGCTAATGGGGATCAATAACAAATACAAATACGAATGCAAAAGTATTTATTCAAGATTAAAATGGGTAACACATCCATGGTCACATGTTTAGGTTAGCCTACTGCAACTATTAATGTCTTATTATGTAATCATAAAAAGTGTGCATGTTCAAGATATCATGAAAATGTCGCAGGTCTGTGAAGATTTCTGTAATAATCTGCACAGAATATTGAACAGCATTGATCATTTGGACTTTGTACTTTTAATGTAATCTCAACTGCAATCCAGGTAATTTGGTTGTGCTATTAGATGAAGCACAGGGAAAACACATTCAATTGTTGTATAAATACAAAATATCTGCCAGTGTATTCCCATTTGAACTTTGTTGTGCTTATAAATGGTTGAAAGCGCATTTAGATGACAATTTAACCAAAAATCGTTGTTTTTCCATTGGAATTTGGTTGTGCTTTTAGAAGGTTGAAAGCATAGTGATAACACATTTGGAATTCAACAAACTTCTTTCTGTCTTTTTGAGTGGGTGAACAAAAGTTGAAATCTCAACCACGACTCAACCAAATATTACCCAAATTTCCACATTGAAATGAAATGGTGTGCGTGTGCACAGTGGGCAGTAGATCGGTGGACTGCTCAGTCCGCCCGAGCCGCCTGCACGTCCCGACCCCCAGCCAGTATAGCCAGTAACAACCAGAATGTGCAACAAGAGGTGAAAAAAACTTTAGACCACATTTACTCCACACACGTAGACGCATACAAAGCTCTCCCTCGCCCTTCATTTGACAAATATGACCATAAATATATCCTCCTGATTCCTGTTGACAAGAAAAAACTAAATCAGGAAGTACCAGTGACTCACTCAATACAGAAGTGGTCAGATGACGTGGATGCTACGCTACTGTTTTTCTTGCACAGACTGGATATATATTCAGGGATTCATCCAATGGTATTGAGGAGTATACTACCTCAGTCACCAGCTGCATCAATAAGTGCATCGACAACGTCATCCCAACAGTGACCGTACGTACATATCCCAACCAGAAGCCATGGATTACAGGCAACATCCGCCCCGAGCTAAAGGCTAGAGCTGCCACTTTCAAGGAGCTGGACACTAATCCGGACACTGACAAGAAATCCCGCTTTGCCCTCCGATGAACCATCAAATAAGCAAAGCGTCAATACAGGACTAAAATTGAATCCTACTACAAAAGCTCTGATGTTAATCAGTTGTGGGGCGGCAGGTAGCCTAGTTGTTAGAGCGGTGGACTAGTAACTGAAAGGTTGGAAGATCAAATCTCCGAGCTGACAAGGTAAAAATCTGTCATTCTGCCCCTGAATAAGGCAGTTAACCCACTGGTCTGAGGCTGTCATTGAAAATAAGAATTTGTTCCTTAACTGCTTGAACCTCTGGGGGCAGTATTTCATTTTTGGATGAAAAACGTTCCTGATTTAAACAAGATATTTTGTCACGAAAAGATGCTCGACTATGCATATAATTGACAGCTTTGGAAAGAAAACACTCTGACGTTTCCAAAACTGCAAAGATATTGTCTGTGAGTGCCACAGAACTAATGCTACAGGCGAAACCAAGATGAAATTTCATACAGGAAGTGAGCCAGATTTTGGAGGCGCTGTGTTCCAATGTCTCCTTATATGGCTGTGAATGCGCAAGGAATGAGCCTACACTTTCTGTCGTTTCCCCAGGGTGTTTGCAGCATTGTGACGTATTTGTAGGCATATCATTGGAAAATTGACCATAAGAGACTACATTTACCAGGTGTCCGCTCGGTGTCCTCCATCGAAACTATTGCGTAATCTCCAGGTGCGTGCATTTTTCCATTTTGAACAGAGGAGGAACCAAACTGCAACGAGTGATTTATTATCGAATAGATATGTGAAAAACTTCTTGAGGATTGATTCTAAACAACGTTTGCCATGTTTCTGTCGATATTATGGAGTTAATTTGGAAAACAGTTCGCGTTATAATGACTGAATTTTCGGGGGGTTTTCTTAGCCAAACGTGATCAAATCAAATCAAATCCAATTTTATTTGTCACATACACATGGTTAGCAGATGTTAATGCGAGTGTAGCGAAATGCTTGTGCTTCTAGTTCCGACAATGCAGTGATAACCAACAAGTAATCTAACTAACAATTCCAAAACTACTGTCTTATACACAGTGTAAGGGGATAAGGAATATGTACATAAGGATATATGAATGAGTGATGGTACAGAGCAGCATACAGTAGATGGTATCGAGTACAGTATATACATATGAGATGAGTATGTAGACAAAGTAAACAAAGTGGCATAGTTAAAGTGGCTAGTGACATAAGACTGCAGTCGATGATCTAGAGTACAGTATATACATATGCATATGAGATGAATAATGTAGGGTAAGTAACATTATATAGGGTAGCATTGTTTAAAGTGGCTAGTGATATATTTACATCATTTCCCATCAATTCCCATTATTAAAGTGGCTGGAGTTGGGTCAGTGTCAATGACAGTGTGTTGGCAGCAGCCACTCAATGTTAGTGGTGGCTGTTTAACAGTCTGATGGCCTTGAGATAGAAGCTGTTTTTCAGTCTCTCGGTCCCAGCTTTGATGCACCTGTACTGACCTCGCCTTCTGGATGATAGCGGGGTGAACAGGCAGTGGTTCGGGTGGTTGATGTCCTTGATGATCTTTATGGCCTTCCTGTAACATCGGGTGGTGTAGGTGTCCTGGAGGGCAGGTAGTTTGCCCCCGGTGATGCGTTGTGCAGACCTCACTACCCTCTGGAGAGCCTTACGGTTGAGGGCGGAGCAGTTGCCGTACCAGGCGGTGATACAGCCCGCCAGGATGCTCTCGATTGTGCATCTGTAGAAGTTTGTGAGTGCTTTTTGGTGACAAGCCGAATTTCTTCAGCCTCCTGAGGTTGAAGAGGCGCTGCTGCGCCTTCTTCACGACGCTGTCAGTGTGAGTGGACCAATTCAGTTTGTCTGTGATGTGTATGCCGAGGAACTTAAAACTTGCTACCCTCTCCACTACTGATCCATCGATGTGGATAGGGGGTGTTCCCTCTGCTGTTTCCTGAAGTCCACAATCATCTCCTTAGTTTTGTTGACGTTGAGTGTGAGGTTATTTTCCTGACACCACACTCCGAGGGCCCTCACCTCCTCCCTGTAGGCCGTCTCGTCGTTGTTGGTAATCAAGCCTACCACTGTTGTGTCGTCCGCAAACTTGATGATTGAGTTGGAGGCGTGCATGGCCACGCAGTCGTGGGTGAACAGGGAGTACAGGAGAGGGCTCAGAACGCACCCTTGTGGGGCCCCCGTGTTGAGGATCAGCGGGAGGAGATGTTGTTGCCTACCCTCACCACCTGTGGGCGGCCCGTCAGGAAGTCCAGTACCCAGTTGCACAGGGCGGGGTCGAGACCCAGGGTCTCGAGCTTGATGACGAGCTTGGAGGGTACTATGGTATTGAATGCCGAGCTGTAGTCGATGAACAGCATTCTCACATAGGTATTCCTCTTGTCCAGGTGGGTTAGGGCAGTGTGCAGTGTGGTTGAGATTGCATCGTCTGTGGACCTATTTGGGCGGTAAGCAAATTGGAGTGGGTCTAGGGTGTCAGGTAGGGTGGAGGTGATATGGTCCTTGACTAGTCTCTCAAAGCACTTCATGATGACGGAAGTGAGTGCTACGGGGCGGTAGTCGTTTAGCTCAGTTACCTTAGCTTTCTTGGGAACAGGAACAATGGTGGCCCTCTTGAAGCATGTGGGAACAGCAGACTGGTATAGCGATTGATTGAATATGTCCGTAAACACACCGGCCAGCTGGTCTGCGCATGCTCTGAGGGCGCGGCTGGGGATGCCGTCTGGGCCTGCAGCCTTGCGAGGGTTAACACGTTTAAATGTCTTACTCACCTCGGCTGCAGTGAAGGAGAGACCGCATATTTTCGTTGCAGGCCGTGTCAGTGGCACTGTATTGTCCTCAAAGCGGGCAAAAAAGTTATTTAGTCTGCCTGGGAGCAAGACATCCTGGTCCGTGACTGGGCTGGGTTTCTTCTTGTAGTCCGTGATTGACTGTAGACCCTGCCACATGCCTCTTGTGTCTGAGCCATTGAATTGAGTGATGAACAAAACGGAGCGATTTCTCCTACAAAAATAATCTTTTTGGAAAAACTGAACATTTGCTATCTAACTGAGAGTCTCCTCATTGAAAACATCCGAAGTTCTTCAAAGGTAAATGATTTTATTTGAATGCTTTTCTTGTTTTTGTGAAAATGTTGCCTACTGAATGCTAGGCTTAATGCTATGCTAGCTATCAATACTCTTACACAAATGCTTGTGTAGCTATGGTTGAAAAGCATTTTTTGAAAATCTGAGATGACAGTGTTGTTAACAAAAGGCTAAGCTTGTGAGACAATATATTTATTTCATTTCATTTGCGATTTTCATGAATAGTTAACATTGCGTTATGGTAATGAGCTTGAGGCTATAATTACACTCCCGGATACGGGTTTTTTTCTTAGCCAAACGTGATGAACAAAACGGAGCGATTTCTCCTACACAAATAATCTTTTTGGAAAAACTGAACATTTGCTATCTAACTGAGAGTCTCCGCATTGAAAACATCTGAAGTTCTTCAAAGGTAAATGATTTTATTTGAATGCTTTTCTTGTGTTTGTGAAAATGTTGCCTGCTGAATGCTAGGCTTAATGCTATGCTAGCTATCAATACTCTTACACAAATGCTTGTGTAGCTATGGTTGAAAAGCATTTTTTGAAAATCTGAGATGACAGTGTTGTTAACAAAAGGCTAAGCTTATGAGCCAATATATTTATTTCATTTCATTTGCGATTTTCATGAATAGTTAACGTTGCGTTATGGTAATGAGCTTGAGGCTATAATTACGCTCCCAGATACGGGATTGCTCGTCGCAACAGGTTAACTGAATTGCCTAGTTAAATAAAGGTTTAAAAAAATGTGTCAGGGCTTGCAAACTATTACGGACTACAAAGGGAAACCCAACTGCGAGCTGCCCAGTGATATACGCCAACCAGACGGACTGAATGCCTTTAATGCTCGCTTCGAGGCAAGCAACACTGAAGCATGCATGAGAGCACCAGCTGTTCCAGACGACTGTGTGATCACGCTCTCTGTAGCCGATGTGAGCAAGACCTTTAAACAGGTCAACATTCACAAGGCCAGATGGATTAACAGGACGTGTGGTTAACTGGCAAGTGTCTTCACTAACATTTTCAACCTCTCCCTGATTGAGTCTGTAATACCTACATGTTTCAAGCAGATCACCATAGTCCCTGTGCCCAAGAAAGCAAAGGTAATCTGCCTAAATGACTATCGCCCCGTAGCACAAAGCCATGAAGTGCTTTGAAAGGCTGGTCATGGCTCACATCAACACCATCATCACGGAAACCTCAGACCCACTCCAATTCGCACACCTCCCCAACAGATCCACGGATGACGCCATCTCAATCGCACTCCACACGGCCATTTCCCACCTGTGTGAATCATGTTCATTGACTACAGCTCAGCGTTCAACACCATAGTGTCCACAAAACGCATCACTAAGTTAAGGACTCTGAGACTAAACACCTCCCTATGCAATTGGATCCTGGACTTCCTTCCTGATAGGCCACCCATAGGTGGTAAGGGTAGGCAACAACACATCTGCTACACTGATCCTCAACACGGGACCTCTCAGGGGTGCATGCTTGGTCCACTCCTGCACGACTCCAATACCATTATTATGTTTGCTGATGACACACCGACAACGATGAGACAGCCTATGGGGAGTAGGTCAGAGACCTGGCAGTGTGGTGCCAGGACAACAACCTTTCCCTTAACATGAGCAAGACAAAGGGGATGATGGTGGACTACAGGAAAAGGAGACATGCCCCCATTCACATTTAACGGGGCTATAGCGAAGCGGGTCGAGAGCTTTTCAAGTTCATTGGTGTCCACATCACCAACAAACTATCATGGTCCAAATAAACCAAAAAAGTTGTGAAGAGGGCACGACAATGCCTTTTCCACCTCAGGAGACTGAAAAGATTTGGCATGGGTCCCCAGATCCTCAAAAAGTTCCATTGAGAGCATCCTGACCAGTTGCATCACCACCTGGTATGGCAACTGCTCAGCATCCAACTGTAAGGTGCTGAAGAGGGTGGTGCATACAGCACAGTACATCACTAAGATCAACTTTCCTGCCATGCAGAACCTACAGTTGAAGTCTGAAGTTTACATACACCTTAGCCAAATACATTAAAACTCAGTTTTTCACAATTTCTGACATTTAATCATATTACAAATTCCCTGTCTTAGGTCAGTTAGGATCCCCACTTTATTTTAAGAATGTGAAATGTCAGAATAATTGTAAAGAGAATGATTTATTTCAGCTTTTATTTCTTTCATCACATTCCCAGTGGGTCAGAAGTTTACATACACTCAATTAGGATTTGGTAGCATTAGCTTGAAATTGTTTAACTTGGGTCAAACGTTTTGGGTAGCCTTCCACAAGCTTCCCACAATAAATTGGGTGAATTCTGGCCCATTCCTCCTGACAGAGCTGGTGTAACTGAGTCAGATTTGGTTACCTCCTTGCTCGCAAACGCTTTTTCAGTTCTGCCCACAGATTTTCTATAGGATTGAGGTCAGGGCTTTGTGATGGCCTCTCCAATACCTTGACTTTGTTGTCCTTAAGCCATTTTGCCACAACTTTGGAAGTATGTTTGGGGTCATTGTCCATTTGGAAGACTCATTTGCGACCAAGCTTTAACTTCCTGACTGATGTCTTGAGAATTTGCTTCAATATATCCACATCATTTTCCTACCTCAGGATGCCATCTATTTTGTGAAGTACACCAGTCCCTCCTGCATCAATGCACCCCCACAACATGATGCTGCCACCCCCACAACATGATGCTGACACCCCCATGCTTCACGGTTGGGATGGTGTTCTTCGGCTTGCAAGCCTCCCCCTTTTTCCTCCAAACATAACGATGGTCATTATGGCCAAACAGTTCTATTTTTGTTTCATCAGACCAGAGGACATTTCTCCATAAAGTACGATCTTTGTGCAGTTGCAAACCATAGTCTGGCTTTTTTTATGGCGGTTTTGGAGCAGTGGCTTCTTCCTTGCTGAGCGGCCTTTCAGGTTATGTCGATATAGGACTTGTCTTGCTGTGGATATAGATACTTTTGTACCTGTTTCCTCCAGAATTTTCATTGGGTCCTTTGCTGCTGTTCTGGGATTGATTTGCATTTTTCACACCAAAGTTCGTTCATCTCTAGGAGACATAAGTCATACATCCTCAATGATACTATTTAGATCTATATAGCATTTGCAAAGTCATCAACGTCTATTTTAATTCAACCCAGGATTCAACTAAAAATAGACAATACAAATGTATCAAATGTAATCTTCAAGTTAATATTTAATATGTTGTATTCACATCTCCAACTCAACCAAAAATCGAAGTTAAAGAATGAGACTGAATCGAATCAAATGTTATTTGAAGTGCCTTTAAAGTTTTATTTGATTCAGTCCTATAAAAGTCATCTGATGTTTTATGGATCTAACTGTTGGCACTGTTGTTGTTTGTGTCAGATGGTGATGCTGAGTAAAGGTGAAACCGAAAGGGATGTTTGACTATCATTCATTAACAACTTTGTTAATGTGTTGATGCCTTCTACAGTACAGTACCTTCAAATCAAGCTTTATATAATTAAAGTACATTTAAAGTTTGATTCGATTAGATATACTCCTTTTCTTTAACTTAGATTTTTGGTTGAAATAGAGACATGAATCCAACACATAAATTGATCATTTGTAGACAAAAAGTGTTACATAATGTAGTCCTATTCTTAACTTAGATATTTGGTTGAGATAGAGTATCTAATAGTTGAGTATCTAAGTTAAGAATAAGACTAAACCATATAACAGTTGATAACACTTGAAATGCACTTTAGATCAAGTGATTGATTGGATTTAGTCCTATTCTTTAAATGTGATTCTTGTTTGAGAAGTGAATCCAACATATCAATTACTAATCCAAACACAATTCAATATCACTTTTGCAATACAGTAAATTGCCTATTATCTTGTAGACAAGTTTACAAATGATATATTGGATTCACATCTCCAACTAAACCAAAAATACAAGTTAAAGAATAGCATCAAGCCAGTGTCTCAGAGGAAAATATACAAGTATTAGATATCCTTTTAATGTTGATATTTGGTTTCATTGTCAACCAAACACAATTCAATACTCAAAATTAAGGCTATCTTACAAACTAATGCAAAAATATTAATTCAACCTTAAAATTAGTAACACATCCATGGTCACATTCTGAAGTTAGCCTACAGTAACTATCAGTCTTCTTACGTAATCATAAAAAGCGTGCATGTTTAATATAGCATGCAAAGGTCGCAGGTCTGTGGAGTTCTTCACAATTGCTGTAATAATCTGCGCAGAATCTTGAACAGCATTGATCACTTGCACTATGTACTTTTAATGAGACCTTAACTGCAATCCAGGTCATTTGGATGTGCTTTAAAATGAAGCACAGGGATAACACATTAAGTTGGTCTAAAAATACAAAATATCTGATCTGAACTTTGTTGTGCTTTTAAATGTTTGTAAGCACAGTGATAACACATTTAGATGACAACTAAACCAAAACTCTGACATTGTTTTTCCATTGGAATTTGGTTGTGCTTGTAGATGGTTGAAGGCATAGTGACAACACATTTGGAATCTAACACATTTCTGGCTGCCTTTTTGAGTGGGTGAATAAAGGTTGAAATCTGAACCAGGTCTCAACCAAATATTACCCAAATTTCCACATTGAAATGATGTGGTGTGCGTGTGCACAGTAAATCTGCTAGACTGCTCAGCCAGCCCGAGCTGCCAGCATGTCCCGACCCCCAGCCAGTATAACCAGTAACTCTCACCCCAACAGTCTATTCCTTCCCACCTTTTTTTTGTTTTAATAAATGAAATGTTTAGAGTTTCTGTGTGACAGACTACATTATGTTGGGCCATTCAGAAAACAGACCGTTTTCTTATCACTAAAGTCAGCTAATGTTTTATGGGTCTAACTATAATCATAACAGACACATTCTTCAGTTAAAAGGTCCCCTAACAACCCTCTGAAATGCCCTAGAGGCACAAATCCCTCCAATTTTAAAGCGTATTGCAGATCATTCCACACATAAGGTGCAAGGAAATTAAAGGCTTATCTACCTAACTCTTTAGACACCAAAGGTGTCTCCATAGTTGACCAGCACTGATAAGGGGTTTGATAACATAATGTTAGTGTAACGACTCTCGTGGGTTGAAGAAGGAGACCAAGGTGCAGCGTGGTAGGCGTTCATGATTTTTAATAAAAACTGAACACCGCAACAAAATAACAAAGTAGTAGAAAAAAAGTAGAAAAAAAACTAAAGTGCACAGTTCTGTCAGGCAACAAAACAGCTAAACAGAAAATAACTCCCCACAAAACCCAAAGGGAAAATATCAACTTATATATGATCCCCAATCAGAGACAACGATAGACAGCTGCCTCTGATTGGGAACCACACGTGGCAAAAAAAGAAAACCTAGAATGCCCACCCTAATCACACCCTGACCTAACCAAAAACAGATAAATAAAAGGCTCTCTAAGGTCAGGGCGTGACAGTTAGATACTTCGGTGTGCAATGATGTGATCTATATGACTTCAAAAAGAGGTCCAGCCAACCTTTTGATAAATACAGTGATTGGTAATAAAACTGTCTTCTGTGATAAAACGAAGGGTGCTATAAAAATAAAGGCATGATATGATTTTTGTACTGATCATAAAATCATTGAAGAGCTAATTAAATGACATTACCAGTACAGGTAATTACCGGGTTAGTTTCACCTCATAGTCCATAACAAATATATCCCATATTGGAGACTAAATAAAAGTTGAACATACTGTTTCAAATACTGTGTATATATACACTACCGTTCAAAAGTTTGGGGTCACTTGGAAATGTCCTTGTTTTTGAAAGAAAAGCAAATTATTTTGTCCATTAAAATAACATCAAATTGATCAGAAATACAGTGTAGACATTGTTAATGTTGTAAATGACTATTGTAGCTGGAAACGGCAGCTTTTTTATGGAATATCTACATAGGCATACAGAGGCTCATTATCAGCAACCATCACTCCTGTGTTCCAATGGCACATAGTGTTAGCTAATCCAAGTATATCATTTTAAAAGGCTAATTGATCATTAGAAAACCCTTTAGCAATTGTGTTAGCACAGCTGAAAACTGTTGTGCTAATTAAAGAAGCAATAAAACTGTCCTTCTTTAGACAAGTTGAGTATCTGGAGCATCAGCATTTGTGGCTTCGATGACAGGCTCAAAATGGCAAGAAACATAAATTTCTCGTTAGTCTATTCTTGTTCTGAGAAATGAAGGCTATTCCATGTGAGAAATTGCCAAGAAATTGAAGATCTTGTACAGCGCAGTGTACTGCTTCCATCACAGAACAGCGCAAACGGGCTCTAACCAGAATAGAAAGAGGAGTAGGAGGCCCCGGTGCACAACTGAGCAAGAGGACAAGTACATTAAAGTGTCTAGTATGAGAAACAGATGCCTCCCAAGTCCTCAACTGGCAGCTTCATTAAATAGTATCCGCAAAACACTAGTCTCAACATCAACAGTGAAGAGGCAACTCCGGGATGCTGACCTTCTAGGCAGAGTTGTCCAGTGTCTGTTTTCTTTTGCTCATCTTAATCTTTCCTTTTTATTGTCTGAGATATTGCTTTTTCTTTGCAACTCTGCCTAGAAGGCCAGCATCCCGGAGTCGCTGCTTCACTGTTGACATTGAGACTGGTGTTTTGTGGGCACTATTTAATGAAGCTGCCAGTTGAAGACTTGTGAGGCCAAATCATTAAGAATACAAAATAGTTGTTTACTTTAGAAGGTGCCCAATTCAGCTTTATGGGACACCATATCATCTGATGTGTCTGAATTATAAATGTGTCTGAGGTATAATTATGTATACGGATGGGTTTATTAAGACTTCCTGCCCAAGATGCAGTAAACTCAATTTGGTTTTTCTTTTTTCTAGGAATGATGGAATGTCCGCTACCAAGTTTTTTTTCTTCCTGTTTATCAATGATTCTGTATCTCTCCCTTAGAAAGGCTTCTTGAGGCAAGTGCCTTGGGAGAGCAGTTAAAAGTTCCCGGATCCAGCTGTTAACTTCTTTGGGGTAGGGGACAGTATTTTTACATCCGGATGAAAAGCGTGCCCGGAGTAAACGGCCTACTACTCAGGCCCAGAGGCTGGGATATGAATATTATAGTATATTTGGATAGAAAACACTCTGCAGTTTCTAAAACTGTTTGAATGATGTCTGTGAGTATAACAGAACTCATATGGCAGAAAAATCCAACCAGGAAGTGGGAAATCTGAGGTTTATAGTGATTTTCAAGTGAATGCCTATCCAATATACAGTGTAAATGGGGTCAGATTGCACTTCCTAAGGCTTCCACTAGATATCAACAGTCTTTAGAACGTTGTTTCAGGCTTCTATTGTGAAAGGGGGGCGAATAAGAACTGTTTCAACCAGGGGTCTGGCTGAAAGCCTTGATTTGTTGAGGGAGCTCCGTTCCCTTTAATTTCTAATGACAAAGGAATTGTCCGGTTGGAATATTATTGAAGATTTATGATAAAAACATACTAAAGATTGATTCTATACATCGTTTGACATGTTTCTACGAAGTATAATGGAACTTTTTTGACTTTTCGTCTGGACTTAGTGCCCGCGCCTTCTGCATTTGGATTACTGGACTAAACGCGCGAACAAAAAGGAGGTATTTGGACATAAAGATGAACTTTATCAAACAAAACAAACATTTATTGTCTAACATGGAGACCTGGGAGTGCCATCAGATGAAAATCATCAAAGGTAAGTGATTCATTTTAACGCTATTTCTGACTATTGTGACAGAAAATGGCTGTATGGTTTTCTGTGGCTAGGTGCTGACCTAACATAATCACATGGTGTGCTTTTGCCGTAAAGCCTTTTTGAAATCTGACACAGCGGTTGCATTAAGGAGAAGTTTATCTTTAATCGTATGTATAACACTTGTATCTTAGATCAATGTTTATGATGAGTATATTTGATGTGGCTCTCTGCCAATTTCAAATGCGGTTTTTGGACATAAAGATGAACTTTATCGAACAAAACACACATTTATTGTCTAACATGTAGTCCTGGGAGTGCCATCCGGTGAAGATCATCAAAGGTTAGTGATTCATTATAACGCTATTTCTGTCTTTTGTGACACCTCTCCTTCTTTGGGAAATGGCTGTATGGTTTTCTGTGGCTAGGTGCTGACCTAACATAATCGCATGGTGTGCTTTTGCCGTAAAGCCTTTTTGAAATCAGACACTGGCTGGATTAACAAGAAGTTTATCTTTAAAATGGTTTATAATACTTGTATGTTTGATTAATTTTAATTATGAGATTTCTGAATTTGGCGCCCTGCACTTTCACTGGATGTTGACGGTAGCGTCCCACCTACCCTAGAGAAGTTAAGGGGCCTCCCAAATTAAGGCCATTTTGTTTGTGTTTACCCTACGATTTTTGTCACACTCACGCCAGCACTCACACACAATCCACCTGTTAATTAATATTTGTTAGTGGTTAATACTCTGTTTGATTTAGAAGTGTGGGGTCTTTTTATTTGGTTTTAGTGGGGTTTTCACAGGTCAGAAAGTATGCTGTACACAAATGAGTGTTTCTATTGTCAGAGTTTTGGTTGCACACAAGTACATTCTCTTGAGAAGAAGTGTATTGAAAAACCCATTGTAAACCTGATACACAAAATGTTTGAAATATCTTTAAATAATGTCTGAGGTAAAGGAAAACGCTCACTTAATAGGGATGACAGTTACTTCAAATGGATTGATGTTTTCCCCACATCTTGTTTTATATGAAGAAGTGTATTGCTGTTGTTTTCTTTTATTTGTTTTTGTCTTGCTTCAATAACAAATCTCACCAGATTGGGTCTGCTGGATGGTCGGGATTTCTCCCTAAGGATTAGCCCTCTGACTCCCTGACCTGTAACTCTTCATTGAGATCGCCAAGATGGTAGGGGAGTATAAGCCAATTGGGTGGGGAAATGGTTTCAACTGTGTGTTGTTATTCTCTTTGACATTTGTCTTAGAAGTCTGGATTTCCTGAAACAGAAATGCCTTAAACTAAACAGTTGTTCTGGTCTGTCCTCTCTCGTGGTTATGGCGAAGGTGACCACAGATGGTATCTAGATGCAGGAAGGGATATTTCGGCCAAAAAAACAGTGTGAACCTGAACACCCTGTCTAATCGGCTGAAGTAATGGCGACAATGGCGTTCATTATGGTCCTTCACCACTTCTACCATGAGACCTGAGTCCGAGCCAGCAACCTGTACACAGCATCCAGTCGACACTATCAACTACCTTTTCTCTCATGTGACATGGGTCCATGTGGAGTGAGCATGGAGAGAGATCCAGTCCTAACTTCTCTCATGCTGCTGGTGTACTGGTAGGAAAATGGACAGAGACATAATGGACTGTAAAGGACGTGGCGGCTTAGGTGACAGACATTATCAAGGGCCATCCACTTTGAACATGTTCCGTTAAAAAGGACGAACTGAAACACTATCTGAAGAAGAACTTGAAGAAACGCCAGGAAGGATAAACATTTCCATAATGTGTTTTTTGTTAAATGACTGCTCAGTCCACATGCCCACACACACTATATATGTAATGTACAGTCTGCAAAAATGTTTTACTTGGTTCTTCCATGATAGACAGAACAGATAAGGTTAACATTGATTCTATATGTGCACAGGCTCCACTGTGGGGGAAAAAAGCATATGGTTCTCAAAAAGATTTTCAGCAGATGTGGGTTTCTTGCAAGTGTTACATTTAAAAAAGGAAAAATGTAACATTTAAAGAGGAGCTGGGTTGGAGAGGCATATGCTGTCACATACTGCAGTAACAGCAGAGGTATAGGCATCCTGATAAATTATAATACAAAATGTTCCCTTATATCCCAGCACATTGACCAAGAAGGCTGTTTTCTAATGATGAATTGTACCTTACATGGTGAAAAATACACATTGATTTCATTGTATATCCCACCAGGGGCAAATCTGGTGTTTTTAAATAGAATTCAAGCTATTGAACAAAATATAAATGCAACAATTTCAATGATTTTACAGTTCATATAAGGAAATCAATCAATTGAAATGAATTCATTACACCCTAATCTATGGATTTCACATGACTGAATAGGGGTGCCCATGGGTGGACCTGGGAGGGCATAGGCCTACACACTGGGGAGCCAAGCCCAGCCAATCAGAAATATTTGTTCTCCACAAAAGGGCTTTATTACAGACAGAAATACTACTGTTTCATTATCTGTCCGGGTGGCTGGTCTCAGACGATCCCACAGGTGAAGAAGCTTGATGTGAAGGTCCTGGGCTGGCATGGTTACACGTGGTCTGCGGTTGTGCGGACGGTTGGATGTCCTGACAATTTCTATAAAATGACATTGGAGGCGGCTTATGGTAGAGAAATTTATATTAAATTAACAGTTCTGGTAGACATTCCTGCTGTCAGCATGCCAATTGTACGCTCCCTCAAAACTTTAGACATCTCTTGGCATTATGTTGTGTGACAAAACTGCATATTTTAGAGTGGACATTTATTGTCCCCAGCACAAGGTGTAATAAATCATGCTGTTTAATCAGCTTCTTGATAATCCATCCACCTGACAGGTGTGGCATATCTTGACAAAGGAGAACTGCTCACTAACAAGGATGTAAACAAATGCGTGCCCAACATTTTTGAGAAATAAGCTTTTTGTGCATAAGGACATTTTCTGTGATCTTTTATTTCAGCTCATGAAACATAGGACCAACACTTTAAGTGTTGCATTTATATTTTTGTTCAGTGTATTTTGATACAATTATTAGTGGGGCTTATATTTAGCCTAATTTCACACACACTGAATTCATGACAATATTGTTAACTTTTAGAAATGCAATATATTTTACCATTAATTGTACAACAAAGCTTATTTAGATAACATGGTAACAGTCTTCCGTGTCATGTTCTCTATTCCTGTAGGTTCATGCTCTACAACATCCGCAGAGTACGACCCCAGAGTACGACCCTGCCTCACACAGGAAGCGGCGCAGGTCCTAATCCAGGCACTTGTCATCTCCCGTCTGGATTACTGCAACTCGCTGTTGGCTGGGCTCCCTGCCTGTGCCATTAAACCCCTACAACTCATCCAGAACGCCGCAGCCCGTCTGGTGTTCAACCTTCCCAAGTTCTCTCACGTCACCCCGCTCCTCCGCTCCCTCCACTGGCTTCCAGTTGAAGCTCGCATCCGCTACAAGACCATGGTGCTTGCCTACGGAGCTGTGAGGGGAACGGCACCTCAGTACCTCCAGGCTCTGATCAGGCCCTACACCCAAACAAGGGCACTGCGTTCATCCACCTCTGGCCTGCTCGCCTCCCTACCACTGAGGAAGTACAGTTCCCGCTCAGCCCAGTCAAAACTGTTCGCTGCTCTGGCCCCCCAATGGTGGAACAAACTCCCTCACGACGCCAGGACAGCGGAGTCAATCACCACCTTCCGGAGACACCTGAAACCCCACCTCTTTAAGGAATACCTAGGATAGGATAAAGTAATCCCTCTCACCCCCCCTCCCCCTGAAAAGATTTAGATGCACTACTGTTCCACTGGAGGTCATAAGGTGAATGCACCAATTTGTAAGTCGCTCTGGATAAGAGCGTCTGCTAAATGACTTAAATGTAAATGTATTGTCTAGGACTGTGACACATATTGACCCATTATCTGCATATTTGGTCTGCTGTGGCTTTGTAACCTTTCCTCCTGTTTTCACAATATGCATAAATGGATCGTTCCACGAATTGAGTGCCTTTTGCCTCCCTTTGATATTTGAAGTTGTAATTGTGCACCAATACTGAAAAGCCTGTTATATTAAAGTGCTATTTAACGTTAACAGATTTTTATTTGACTAAAGACTTGCTAAAGTGCCAAAAATCTGCATTTTGACATGTCCCTCGTGTTTTCCAGACTTCTAGTAGGATTTTATCCCACTTAACCCAAACATTTCTCCATCATTGTAAAGCCCTAGTTATTTTATTGCTTTGACAAAGTCATTTCTGAAGATTATTGTTTACTTCACGCGATAAGTGAATAACTTACATTTGTCCCTCATTTTAGGGGCCACCCTGTTACATTAATGGAACTCTAATTTAAACTATTCCTTTTATAAAATATTTTCTCTAAAGAAACTATGACATCAAATCATAATGTAAAAGCTTTTTGGTTATTTTCTGGTGTTGTGTGGTGGGTGGATAACTGAATGTTTCCCCATAGATAGAGGGTAGAAATGTAAAAATAAAAATAATTGTGATGAAGCTTGCATTCAATTGCCCATCCCTATTGCACACAAGTTATGGCTAATTTAAGATGAAAACTTCAATCCTGTAAAGTCAACCCTGTTACTTTAAAAGTTTCAATGCAGCCATTTTATCTCCATATCAAATCATTTCTGGGTAAAAAGTTTAATTGAAATTTTAATTGAAAACTAACAAGAATAGCTTCTTAGCAAAGGGCAATTTCTCAAGCAAGAATGTTGCTAGGATTGTCTGGGAGTAGTGTGGTGTAGTGTAGTGTAGTGTAGAGTGTGGAGGGGAAAAGTAAAAATGTGCTGTTATTGGCAGGAGATTTGACACCCTCTTTCTTGTTGGTCTATTCATTTACCTGTATGGTGATGTCACCATGGAAGGCCAAAACAGGCTGAAATTAATTTTATTAAGTTTAACATGTCCTCTTTATGATACATTGTTTTAATCAAGTTTTGGGGGACCTAATTGCACTACCCAAAATTACCCAAATATACTGGTCAAAATAGTATAAATACAAAGAAAATATTAAAGATAAATATTTAAATACAGTATTAAAACAGTTAACATTCATAAAATGACTGTGCATAGTGCAGCACAAACTCAAAAGTATGTGGCTTACAGCCTGTAGAAAATGATACTGTTTCAGTTGCACTACATGGTCTCTGAGTAGTTAATTGCTATTGAAATGGTCTCTGAGTAGTTCATTGTTATTGAAATTACTTTAAGGCTTCCAATCCAATAAATCCTCTGGTCTAGTGCCTCACCAAGACAGTGAGTGGGGCTCCGCTGACACTTAATAACCTGGTAGGAATGGAACCCCCACCCTCATTGGTCCTTCATTGGTGTCTCTGAGCCTCTCTCCTCTTCTTCTTGTAGTCTCAGAGAGCAGTCTTCCAGTGGTCTGGGTGTGTAATCTTCAAGTGGTCTGTCTTCATTTTGGTCCCCCTCTTCTAATTCATCTTCTTCATCTTCCTGTGGTCTGTCTTCACCTTGGTCCTCCTGGTCTCCAACCAGCACCTTGCTGTACAGCTTCTGCTGCTCCTCTTTGAACGTATTTTTCACCTTCCCTCGTTTCAGCCCTCCATCCCTTAGAGCAAACAGATAAACACAGGGAAGAGCCGTTTTGTACAACCCTCAACACATGTACACTTGCAAGAATGTACACACCATGATACACACACAGCTAGGAATCGTGCTAGACAGGATGTGTGTGCGTGTGAGATGCGTATTCACTGAAACTCACCACAGCAGGTCCACCAGTCCTCCCTGCGTGGCGATGGCTGCTTTTACTCTGTTGGCAAACTGCACCGCATCCTCTCCCTCCTACGCAGACAACAGAGATGGCTCAGTCAGACAGTTAACATTGAGTCTCCATACCAGGATGGAGTTTTTGACTTATCACTGTCAGGATTATTTAGGTCTAGATCTTAGGGGATTCCCTGGTTTATAACTGCATTATACAAATCAATAATAACAACGTTACTGGGCTAAACCAAAACAAAGGCCACACCTCTCTGCTCATAGGTGGAAGGTACCAGACACTGCAGACGATGGCCCAACTGCTCATCATCCTCAGCAGGTAGTTGACCATCCCAAACTTACTGCTGTTCCAGAACGCGTCGCCAAACCTAGGGTCATACTGTCACAGGGAGGTCAAAGGGAGAGGGTTAGGTGGTTGAGAGAGAATAATAGATAAAACGGCAGTAGAGAGAGAGGGAGAGACTACCTTAATGGCCACAGGGTAGACAGTACAGCCTATCTCAAAGCTGCCCTTTTTGAACATCATCACTGAGGTATTGTTGATGCATGTGCCTGAGTGAGAAACACATTGTCACGCCGCATCATTACACACTCACACAGATCCGACATAGGGTGAATTTTCATCATCATTACAGCCTTCATTAGTTGCCATATCTCATTTCTATTTGAGCAGCACTCGATCCACCAGAAAAGGGTCCGTTTTCATACTAACCCTCTGGGAAGATGAGGATGGGGTGTTTAGTTTTGTCTGCTACATGATTGCTAAGCCTGGAAAATGAAAATACAGAACAGTGTAAATAACATGTTTATAACTAGGGATGGGAAAATTACCATATTACCGTATAACCGACGGTTATGGATGAAGACTGTCACGAAAATAAAATAACCGTCGAACGAAGAGCTGACTGAATGATCACAATTAAGAAGCATATTTCTATAGCGGCACATGCAGTCCGGAGTGAAGGAGAGGAGAAAATGTGCAACAAAAACCATCATCCAAACTTCCATGACCGTCACAGTGCTACTAATAATATAACTGTTTTCACCACATTATAAGAATGCATTCGTTGCTTTTTAATGCCTTCGCCAAGTCTGACAATGAGAAATGGAAGGAAAGTATGGTTTCCGCAACATGCAGCTGCAGTATTACCTTTCGGCCACAAGGTGACGGTCTTTGACTTCAGATCTCTCAAACCAGATGTGGGGGCTGGATTTCACCATGGCTCTCTGGACTACCCCGATCAAACCACCATGGATCTGGCCAACCTGAGAGAGGAAGTGATGACTGAGTGAGAATCTTGAACTAAACATCTTGGCAAAGAATGGGTTATACATCTGTCTCCCAAGCGCCCCACATATTCCGTACCAGCACACATGCACACACACACACACACACACACACACACACAGCTTTAAACAAACAGACAATGCTTACTGTCACACACTAGGATTTACATACAGTACCATAGAATAGCAGCCATCATTGGCCAGGATGATGACGTCAATGGGAGTTGTGTGATTCGCCACACAGATGCCTCCATTCTTTGGTTTGTTCTCACTGTCGGCAGAGCAAAGAAACGACTGAATGAGACACATTAACAAAACCGCCTATCTCATAAAACTACCAACAACCAGTGTGTGCCACCCTAATTGACATACAGTGCCTAAAGAAAGTATTCATACCCCTTGACTTATTCCAAATTTTGTATTACAGCCTGAATTCCAACTGGATTACTTTTTTTTTTAAATCACACCCATCTATCTACACACAATACAATAATGACAAAGTGAAAACATGAAAACAGACATTTTTGCTAATTTATTGAAAATGAAATTCATTTTCACAACCCTTTGCTTTGACACTCCAAATGTAGCTCAGGTGCAGACAATTTCCTTTGATCATCCTTGAGATGTCCCTACAACTTGATTTGGGGCAGCAGATAGCCTAGTGGTTAGAGCGTTGGGCCAGTAACCAAACGGTTTCTGGATCGAATCCCCGAGCTAACAAGGTAAAACATCTGTCGTTCTGCCCCTGAACAAGGCAGTTAACCCACTGTTCCCCGGTAGGCCGTCATTGTAAATAAGAATTTATTCTTAACTGACTTGCCTAGTTAAATAAATGTTAAATAAAACAAATATATAAAAAACATTGGAGTCCACCTGTGGCCAATTCAATTGTTTGGACATGATTTAGAAAGAAACACACGTGTCTATATAAAGGTCCCACAGTTGACAGTGCATGTCAGAGCAGAAACTATACCATGAAGTCTTGGGAAATGTCTGTAGATCTCTGAGATAGAATTGTGATGAGGCATATATCTGGAAGGGTATAAAGCAATTTATAGAATGTTGAATGTTTCCAAAAGCAGTGGTCATTGGGAAATTAAAAAACATATGGAATTACCCAGACTGCCAAGAGCTGGCCGTCCGACCAAACTGAGCAACCGGGCAAGAAGGACCTTGGTCATGGAAGTGAACAATCTGTCGTTGCTAATGTTAGCAATCAACCTGCTTCAGAGTGAAAAAGACCTTAGACTGGGGTGAAGATTTACTTTCTAACAAGACAATTACCCCAAGCATACAGCCAAGGTAACACTGGGATGGCTTTAGAACAAGAATATGAAAGTCCTTGAGTGACCCAGCTAAAGCCCAGACCTGAATCACATAGAAAATCTATGGGAAAATTTGAAGATTGCTGTTCACTGCCACTCCCCATCGAATTTAACAGAGCTTGAGAAAATCTGCAAGGAAGAATGGGAGAAAATCCCCAAATCCAGATTTGCAAAGCTGATACAGACATACCCAAGACAACTCAAAGCTGATACAGACATACCCAAGACAACTCAAAGCTGATACAGACATACCCAAGACAACTCAAAGCTGATACAGACATACCTAAGACAACTCAAAGCTGATACAGACATACCCAAGACAACTCAAAAGCTGATACAGACATACCCAAGACAACTCAACACTGATACAGACATACCCAAGACAACTCAAAGCTGATACAGACATACCCAAGACAACTCAAAGCTGATACAGACATACCCAAGACAACTCAACACTGATACAGACATACCCAAGACAACTCAAAGCTGATACAGACATACCCAAGAAAACTCAACACTGATTCAGACATACCCAAGACAACTCAAAGCTGTAATCGCCACGAAAGGTGCTTCTCCAAAGTATTGACTCTGGGGTGTGAATACTTATGTCAATTATTATTTATTTATTTCATGTTCAATAAATTTGCTAACATTTCTAAAAACATGTTTTCACAAAATGTATTTAAACCATTTTGAATTCAGGCTGTAACACAAAATATGGAATAAGTCAAGGGGTATGAATACTTTATGAAGGCACTGTAAGACTGGCTTTGAGCTCAGTACAAGATAGGGTGGTGAGTCACTAAATGGGCAGAAAGCTGTGACAAAATACAGTAGGTTTGTGTCTCTGTTGTCTGAGCTGATGTTATGTGAGCATTTGGTTGGTCTACAGTACCTGTTGTGATAGGTGATGATGGCAGTGAGGGATCGGACACAGATGCGATAAGACATCAGATGAATCTTCTCACTGAGGTACGTCCTTAACCTGAGGAGATCAACACACTGACAATAAGGCTTTCACCAACACAGAATATTATTGTAGATAAGGTACTGTAAGTTTGTGGTAATTCTGAGGGTGTTGGTGGAAACGTACCAGCCGCTTGGTATGAAGCCCACTATGGTAGTCAAGACCACAAGCAGACCAATACCAGAGGCTGCCAGAGTAACCCTGTAGAACACAAAACAGTCCACCACATATCAATTTTGTTTACAACAAAAGTTGTGATGTGCAAAACCCCCCAAAAAATGGTCTTTCATGCTAAATAAACACAATTCTTATAAATCTCATTTGTAGACATCTTAATGTCCACAACAGCTCCTTGTCGGCCAATAACTAGCAAAGACGTTTCCTGCCTTAGATGCTGACCCTGACTCTTGACCTCTGACCTGAGTGGCAGCAGGAAGCCATAGCGGATGAAGAGACCCAGTCCCCAGAGCACGCTGAGTCGCAGGCTGATGTGGCGGGCGTTGAAGTTGCTGCGGGTCAGCAGGTTCCAGGACTCCAGCTCCTGAGCAGAAAAGCGCTTGGTCACCTCGTCATCCACGATGCTCTCCACTCCCCGCCGGCAGAAATACATGATGTCCGCCATCTCAAACTCAGGCTCAGAGCTCAGAGTGGTGCCGCTGGCACGGAGCTCCTGGATCTCCTGCTCCAGAGATGACAGTTCTTTAGCTATGATACCTGAGACAGAGAGGGAGTGAGGGAGAGGGATGGAAAGAGAGACAGAGTTAACACAACAACAGAGACATTGCCATTCCCATAAGTGAGAGATGTACATTAAAAGGTTGTACCATTACTATAGGGTTTATAAAGATGTTGATTCTTCTCCTTTGCGCCTCTCTCCATCCGCACAGTAGCCCACTAAAAAGAGGGGGGGTATCATACATTAGTTGTACATTAACTTTAAACCATGAATTCTATCCCAAAGGTATTTATAAGCCATATTCTATAGCTTATGACATTTATATTCATAATTCTTATCATTTGATGAGAAGCAATAATTTCTCTGTGCCAAGATATCGTCATTCATAAGCCTGAAGGTGCATCACAGATAGTCTTGGGGACCAGACTGTATCTCCTAAATGATTTATGTTAGCCTGGCCTAGCAAGACTACATCACATGGTACAACTGACAAAGAGTCAAGAGCTGAGTAAGCAGATCCACAGAGAATAGGAACACAACAGCTATCTTAGACAGGCTCATAAGCATGAAACAGGCAGTCTGGAGTATTTGGGGGGCATGTGGTTTCCCCTGAGGGACAGACTGAAAACAATCATTTTTAAAAATATTTTACATTTAACTAGGCAAGTCAGTTAAGAACAAATTCTTATTTACAATGACGGCCTAGAAACAGTGGGTTAACCGCCTTGTTCAGGGACAGAATGACAGATTTTTATCTTGTCAGCTCTGGGATGTGATCTAGCAACTTTTCGGCCCAACACTCTAACCACTAGGCTACCTGCCACCCCATAAAAAAGGAGGATCCGAACGGACCCGAGGACAATCAGACCCGAACCAGAAGTGGTCAGGTCTATTCGGGTCTATCAGCTGTGGTTACATAGAATTTGGACCTGCTCAGGTCCCGGGCCAGGTATTCAGGTTCGGGTGGACCAGTGAAAACTACTGTATATCCCTTCCTAAACCATTTCCTCCACATTTCCTGTGGCTGCCCCACACCTAGGCCTAATTCAGTCATGATTTCCTTGAAAATAACATCAATCCTGTGTTTGAATGTGTAGGAGATTATAATCATATTGATATGAAATCCCTAGTAATTTGAAAGTATAATGCTGCTAGGCTAATTCAGCACTTACAGCCAAAGGCACTGTGACATGCTCCTGACAGATGCAACAGGTTGATGTCAAATGTGATGTGGTAGGGGAGAACCAAAGACCACACACACACTGCCACCTGAGGACAAATTTGACAAATCCACTGAGGGTAGTGGTCTCTCGTGCTCACTTTAGTGAATGAAAAATTAAATGATATGAATTGCTCCACAGAACAATGTCTATAATGCCATTTATTGTCAGTGAAGTTGACTGACCACATTAGGGGGAAAAAGAGCCAAGCTGAGGTGACTAGTCTCTCCACAAAGCCGATCAGACTCAACCTGGGGTGTAATAAGGGCAGCTATTCTAAATTGAGCCTGGCCTTAGATGAACGCCCCTTACTGCTAAGCGAATTCAAAATATAGGCATAGTTCAAGTTCATACATTAAAACTGGAATACAATTACTTTGTATTGGAGTATGAAAGTCGCCTATCAAAGTTTTTCAAAAATATCTCGAAGCAGGCATTCACTAAGGGCCCAATTATGAGTTAGGAATTGACGCCTTCTCTACGCACTTCTCAGTAGTTGGTATTCAGATTTATCTTATTCAGTTGCGTAACACTCTTTTGCGCGCTCTGAATAAATTTCATTAAACTATTGAAAACCCTCCCATTTGCTGGCCAACAGATTTTCTCGTGTAGTTTTTATTCAATAGGGTTTTTCAGGACTTTTATCTTAAGCCATCCTTTTAGTAGAATTTTGTCTACATACACACAAGAATATATCGACAGAACGGGTTCTGAATATTAGGGATCAATTAAAGAAATCCATCTAAATATATGCATATTCGTCTCCGTTTCAGCACCAATTGGTAGATTTAAAAATACAAAGATTTTGTAGATTATTTAGGTTTAGGAAAGTATTTATGAATCTTCTTTTTTTTTTAAACAGGTTTGGAGAGCCTTTACAAACAAAAGAAGGAAAACGGTGGTTTGATTCATTCAGAAAATGTCCACATTAATTTCTTCAACCCATGGTAATGTTGGAAGATTAATGTAGATATAATTATAATAGAACAGTATACCCTGTTACCCTTGTCTACTGCCTGCACTAAACATGGCTGTGTCATCACACGGTTACAAGTGTTGCGCCAGGCGTCGGGTTCAGACTGTTACGGCTTGGTCTGCGCACCACTCCATTACGATTTAATTAGCCTGCAATAACAACAGGACCTTACCGGAGTTCAGAGAGGAAACAAACGAAGGTAAACGAAACAATGTAATTAAATAGAATGATAATGTAACCTATATCAACTGAAGGGAACTAACAGTAAATTGGCAGTTGAATATGTGTGGTTATTAGGCCTACTGACGGCCGATACTGATAGTGGCTAATATTTAACGTGATAGAAATAGGAAAAAGAGAAAGTCATTTGAGTGACCATCCCTGCAAGTTAAAAGGCTATACAATTTAAATTCTGCATAATGTCACAGCATTTCATAAACTTTACTGTGGGGAAGTTGATCTGTTGCTATGCTTCAGTTTGCTTCCATATGACTGGTTTCACATGTCTCCAGCGATTATAAGGTCAAATACAACTAAAACAAGTGTTATTTTTATTTATAATTCCCTTATCCAAACTGATTACTCATTTATCAAGTTGTAAATTACAGTGCATGGAGAATGGTGGTATTTCTCTCAGAAAAAATAAAGATGCTTTTTCCACTTGGACATGGTAGTTTCGCTAGATCTTAAGCATGAGAAAAGGTGTGTAAGTTCAAGGTCAGAATACGCATATAGAGAAAAGTGCATAAAAAAGGGATTTTCTTTTAAACGTTCCATTTACGCACGCTTAAGTAGAGTCAGAATCGGACCCATTGTGACAGTGTGAAGCGAACTCACCTCAAAGACCTTGAGAAGACTCTTCATGTACAGTCTGCGGATCCCAATGGACACTCCAAGGACGGCCGGCACGACTATGACTAGCAGCGAGCTGAATCCCACAGTGAAGGATATGCCAAGGACTATACACAGCGGGTTATCAAATGGGAGGAGGAACCAGCCCATGTTGGCCACAGGTGAGGCCGGGGCTGTGGTGCAGTGGAACGGTGAGGGGATATGGCAGGGAACAGGGAGGACTGATAAAGGACTAAAGAGAAGTCCAGGACCAAGACTAAGGCTGCAGATTAGTCCTCTTGTCCCTTTATAGCCTCAGCTTCTGAAGCCTGCAATGAAACAAGGGCTTCATGGGCACATCGGGCCTGGGGAAGCTCAAGTCAATGTCTAGGAGAGCAGACTGATCTCATCATGAAGACTATAATAAAGGATCCAGTAATGTCAGAGCATCCAAAACTTCAGTCCTCAACTTGATCCATCCTTCAAAAGAAAAAGGAAAATGGTAAACCACCAGTCTGTTTGTATAGGTTGTTTTTTATGGTTCCTTTGCAAAAGGGATGAGACTGCCCTGGAAAAATACAGATATTGGTGTAGCTATCCTCTATAGTGAAGGCTGGTTAAATAGTTAGATGTGGTACACAACTGATGTTCAATTGCCATGTTAACTGAACAGTTAGCTAGCTCAGTGTTATAATGCTCTTACACAGAGTTATTAAACGTCAGTAGATACAGTACATAACTAGTAGAGGTCCCATATGGTGCTGTTATAAACAACACAGCAACAGCTGGTTAGCAGCTTACTAAATTGCTAGCTAAGTAGTGTTACCTAGCAACCATCACTGATCTTTCCCATTTGGACAATAGATGCAGAACACACAGAACTAGTTCGAACTCAGAAAATCTATTGTTACAAAGCAGATTTACTTGTTCACATTTAGATAGCTAAATATATCTAAAAATAGCTATCTAGCTAGCTAACATAACAATATTGAAGCTAGCTAGCGAGCAAGTTAGCTAACTAAGCTGCTTACTAGCTCTCGAAAACCCTTCTCCGTATGTAGCTAACTTTCGGGTTTTCTGCCATTCTCCTCTGTCAGAGCGTCTATTGTATGTGCTCGGGAAGCGCACTGAATTTACAAACAATCTGACAACGCTCTAAATTTACGAACGACCGAGAACACACTGACACACAGGAGGCAATTTATGAACGCAACCTCAGACGAGCGTGCTATAATAATAATAATAAATAATTGCAAAATGTGTCGTTTAGCAAACAGTAATGATGTCCAAACCCGATTGCGATTATACTCACAAAATATGCAAATTACTTCTTCAGAGTGTGTTTACTCACTTATTTTTAACTTGGCGGGCTCCAACAAGGAAAACGTATATGAGAAACTCATCATCAATCATTAGCATGACTCCCTCCCTGTCTGCAATCATCGACCTCATACTGGGAGCTAATCCTCTCTGTTTAAACCTGAGTCTGGTCTGCAGTGCCCCGAGAGGGGAGGGGGAGGCTCAATCTGGTTTTAATGTCTATGCTCAATGCAGAAGTTCCAGGAGTGGCCCTGCTCTTCATTCCATCCTCTCTGGTTCCATATATTTTTGTTACATTGTACCCTCTGTCACTAGTAGCATAGGCCAGAGATTTGCAAGGGGTCCACGATTTTTTTGTGGTTAATTTGTGGAAAAATATTGTTGGTGATTTGTATATGTGATCAATTATATTTTTTTATTCGTTTTTTATTTATTATCTACAACAGAATAACATCGTGGATACCATTTTATGTCTGTGCTTCCAGTATAAGGGAAGTTCTAGGTAGGTTTGCGAGCCAATCCTAACTAGTGTTAGCCAATTCTTTTTTTCTTTTTTTACCTTTATTTAACCAGGTAGGCAAGTTGAGAACAAGTTCTCATTTACAATTGCGACCTGACCATGATAAAGCAAAGCAGTTCGACACATACAACAACACAGAGTTACACATGGAGTAGTACAAAAATAAGTCTATACACAATGTGAGCAAGTGAGGTGAGATAAGGGAGGTAAAGGTAAAAAAAAAAAAAAGGCCATGGTGGCGAAGTAAATACAAGTAAAACACTGGAATGGTTGATTTGCAGTGGAAGAATGTGCAAAGTAGAGATAGAAATAATGGTGCAAAGGAGCTAAATAAATAGAGTAGGGAAATTTCTTTTCGATACTGTCGCAAAGCTAACTAAAAAGCAGCATTCCCCAAGTGAGGATGGCTTTCACTTCAGCAGTAATAAATTCATGAACTTCTTTGAGGAAAGGATCCTGATTATTAGAAAGCAAATTATGGACTCCTCTTTAAATCTGCGTATTCCTTCAATGCTCAGTTGTCCTGAGTCTGCACAACTCTGCCAGGACCTAGGATCAAGAGAGACACTCAAGTGATTTAGTACTATATCTCTTGACACAATGATGAAAATAATCATGGCCTCTAAACCTTCAAGCTGCATACTGGACCCTATTCCAACTAAACTACTGAAAGAGCTGCTTCCTGTGCTTGGCCCTCCTATGTTGAACATAATAAACGGCTCTCTATCCACCGGATGTGTACCAAACTCACTAAAAGTGGCAGTAATAAAGCCTCTCTTGAAAAAGCCAAACCTTGACCTAGAAAATATTTTTACAACTATCGGCCTATATCGAATCTTCCATTCCTCTCAAAACTTTTACAAAAGGCTGTTGCGCAGCAACTCACTCCCTTCCTGAAGACAAACAATGTATACGAAATGCTTCAGTCTGGTTTTAGATCCCATCATAGCTCTGAGACTGCACATGTGAAGGTGGTAAATTACCTTTTAATGGCATCAGACCGAGGCTCTGCATCTGTCCTCGTGCTCCTAGACCTTAGAGCTGCTTTGATACCATCGATCACCACATTCTTTTGGAGAGATTGGAAACCCAAATTGGTCTACAAGGACAAGTTCTGGCCTGGTTTAGATCTTATCTGTTGGAAAGATATCAGTTTGTCTCTGTGAATGGTTTGTCCTCTGACAAATCAACTGTAAATTTCGGTGTTCCTCAAAGTTCCGTTTTAGGACCACTATATGTTTTCACTATATATATATATGTCATTCGAAAACATAATGTTAACTTTCACTGCTATGCGGATGACACACAGCTGTACATTTCGATGAAACATGGTGAAGCCCCAAAATTGCCCTCGCTAGAAGCCTGTGTTTCAGACATAAGGAAGTGGATGGCTGCAAACTTTATACTTTTAAACTCGGACAAAACAGAGATGCTTGTTCTAGGTCCCAAGAAACAAAGAGATCTTCTGTTGAATCTGACAATTAATCTTAATGGTTGTACAGTCGTCTCAAATAAAACTGTGAAGGACCTCAGCGTTACTCTGGACCCTGATCTCTCTTTTGACGAACATATCAAGACTGTTTCAAGGACAGCTTTTTTCCATCTACGTAACATTGCAAAAAATCTGAAACTTTCTGTCCAGAAATGATGCAAAAAAATTAATCCATGCTTTTGTTACCTCTAGGTTTGACTACTGCAATACTCTACTTTCCGGCTACCCGGATAAAGCACTAAATAAACTTCAGTTAGTGCTAAATACGGCTGCTAGAATCTTGACTAGAACCAACAAATTTGATCATATTACTCCAGTGCTAGCTTCCCTACACTGGCTTCCTGTCAAGGCAAGGGCTGATTTTAAGGTTTTACTGCTAACCTACAAAGCATTACATGGGCTTGCTCCTACCTATCTCTCTGATTTGGTCCTGCCGTACATACCTACATGTACTCTATGGTCACAAGACGCAGGCCTCCTAATTGTCCCTAGAATTTCTAAGCAAACAGCTGGAGGCAGGGCTTTCTCCTATAGAGCTCCATTTTTATGGAATGGTCTGCCTACCCATGTGAGAGACGCAAACTAGGTCTCAACCTTTAAGTCTTTACTGAAGACTCATCTCTTCAGTGGGTCATATGATTGAGTGTAGTCTGGTCCAGAAGTGTGAAGGTGAACGGAAAGGCTCTGGAGCAACGAACCGTCCTTGCTGTCTCTGCCTGTCTCTACCTTCCCCTCTTTCCACTGGGATTCTCTGCCTCTAACCCTATTACAGGGGCTGAGTCACTGGCTTACTGGTGCTCTTTCATGCCGTCCCTAGGAGGGGTGCGTCACTTGAGTGGGTTGAGTCACTGATGTGATCTTCCTGTCTGGGTTGGCGCCCCCCTTGGGTTGTGCAGTGGCGGAGATCTTTGTGGGCTATAGGATGGATCCTGTCTCAGGATGGTAAGTTGGTGGTTGAAGATATCCCTCTAATGGTGTGGGGTCTGTGCTTTGGCAAAGTGGGTTGGGTTAAATCCTTCCTGTTTGGCCCTGTCCGGGGGTATCATCAGATGGGGCCACAGAGTCTCCTGACACCTCTTGTCTCAGCCTCCAGTATTTATGCTGCAGTAGTTTATGTGTCAGGGGGGTAGGGTCAGTTTGTTAAATCTGGAGTACTTCTCCTATCTTATCTGGTGTCCTGTGTGAATTTAAGTATGCTCTCTCTAATTCTCTCTTTCTCTCTCTCGGAGGACCTGAGCCCTAGGACCATGCCTCAGGACTACCTGGCATGATGACTCCTTGCTGTCCCCAGTCCACCTAACCGTGCTGCTGCTCCAGTTTCAACTGTTCTGCCTGCGGCTATGAAATCCTGACCTGTTCACCGGACGTGCTACCTGTCCCAGACCTATTATTTTACCATGCTGGTCATTTATGAACATTTGAACATCTTGGTCCGATCCTTCATACTCCTCGTCAGAGGAAGACGAATGTCGTTACACATGCTTATTTAAGATGGTGAGGAAGGCATTTAAAAAAAAAACAGGCATCCTCTACTGACGGAATGAGATCAATATCCTTCCAGGATACCCCGGCCAGGTTGATTAGAAAGGCCTGCTCGCTGAAGTGTTTCAGGGAGCGTTTGACAGTGATGAGTGGGGGTTGTTTGACCGCTGACCCATTACGGATGCAGGCAATGAGCCAGTGATCGCTGAGATCTTGGTTGAAAACAGCAGAGGTGTATTTAGAGGGCAAGTTGGTTAGGATGATATCTATGACTGGAAGTCTACAGGAACTGTACTTAGATACATGCTTTTATTGATAAAATCTCGAACTATTCCTTTAATATGGGGCAAATTACATTTTTTTTCTGTATTGAAAATTATTAGGCAGGTCTCTTAGTGTTCGTTTTCAGGATGAAAAAGCAGTTTCAGTGTCAATTTAAACAACCAAAACCAGATAGAAAGCATGCAGAAAAGAAATGGAACTATACATATTTTTTAATAATACCATATTTGACAACTAACAATCAAATAAAAGTTAGACAGTCTGGGAGAATCAAAAACTGGGCATTCAGGGCACATGCCCATTGGTTTTGTTCTAATGTTTGACCAGAGGAACATAGCATTAGCTATGGAAAAAATGCATAGAATTGCAGGAATTAAAACTGTAAAATTGTCTCTCAGCTCCATGCCAAACTGTGTAGAATGGCTGAAATTTGCTTAAAATCTGCAAACTGTTTTCTCCACCAACAAAAAAATACATTTACATTTCTAGCTAGTAGCAAAGAAGAGGTGACGTGAGAGTTTTTTTCGCCCCAAATCTGCCCAAGTTAAGCAGATCATTAATTATTAAGCAAGTGAGGGAGTTTTTTATTGGGGGGGGGGTGAGTGTCAAAATAAAAGGAATTGCTATTTTGATATGTGAGGCTTATTTGATCTAATATAAGTTTAGTAATGCTTAGGTTATTACGAGTGTACAGATATAAGTGTGATGCACGTGACATCCCAGCAACGTTGAGAAAAAACACTTTATTGGAGTTGTCCCTGTTGAAATTCGAGTCGGTCTATGCATATTCATATTCTCAAAATATTTTGTAATCAAGGATATTATTTCTGATCTGACAGGTTTTTGCAACCTATAGGCTAATGGGTGTATATCCAGCTAGTTCAGGTCCTGTCTGACTGTTTTCTGCTCTGAATGCAGATAGAGGTCTCACACACACACACACACACACAAAGACATACACACACACACAGTGTTTTTGCAACAAAAATCTTTATTCTCATCTACTATGCTACAAATGGTTTTACTATTTGGCATGCATAGAATCACACAAGGAAGAGACATGCAAAGTCACAAATAAGACTGCCTAAGGGAGACTCGCACAACAAAATACACAAGCACTCATACATAAACACTCTCATCAGTACATAAATACACACACACACACATTCTCACACAGGTTTCAGTGTTATGTTGATCACCACAATAATATACTGTGTATATGTTTGTTTGTGGTGCACATTGTTTATTTGCATGGGGAGTGACAGTGTGTCTGGTTAAATCATAAGTGGAGCATGCATTCTTAGTATTCATGCAAAACAATGTGCAAAACTGTGTATTGGGTTGGCCCGAAGAAACCAATTAATTATGATTGCTACCGCATTCCCCAGAGTATTCGGTACTCAAGAAACAGACCTTCCATTTATCAAAGCAGGTACCCATCTATGTTCAAAACTTGTATAATGTAACTCGATATGTGTTGATAATGATAAAATCTAAAAAAGTGCATCCGTGGTAATACATGGCATGTAATTCAAGATAGAGCCAGCATATGCCATGGGTTTGACACTAACTGTACAGTAGCTTAAGACATATGAAATCTTACAGGAAAGGATAATTGAGGTGCACAAACACACATGAACGCACACACAAACAATACATATTTTGAGAGTTGGTACACTGATATAATAATATTGCCACTAAAAAGTTTATTTTAGGAGTCCAAAGCCCCAAAGGGGAATATGCTGCTTTAGACTAGTTATAGGAGACGTTGGCATAAGTAAGAAAGTGTTGAAAATGTAAATGTGTCTCCTTTACTTTGCTACAGCATTAACCAACCATTGCAATGAGTGTAAGTAGCTCAAACATCACATTGCTCTTTAGACCCTGTAAACACCTAGATATGTTTTCTCGAATATCTGAAATGTACAATGTAAAACTGTGGGAGGCTGGCTGTTGTTCTGTTTTGCTCTTAGAGACAGCAGTAACAGCATCATCATGATCACTGATGTTGTTCCTTCAGCTTTTGTGCATGTCTTCAGATGTGGCAGTAGCAGAGCGGGGTTGATATGTCGTTTTCTCCTTCTGTAGTTCAGAAGTCTGAGGTAAGAGGTCTGTCGGTAAGGGCTCTGCCATCTCTGCCTCTCCTTCACTTCTTCTTCTCCTTCTCATCCTCTCTTACCAGGAAAGGAACCAGTCGGTATCATGACCTACACTCAGCGAGACATCATGCGCACAAACTCTGAGGGAGATTCGTAAAAGAGAGAGATTAATAAAACTGAGAGACATTAATACAACAACAGGGAAAGAGTGTGAACATGATTCACATAAAGTTTAGTGGCTGATCCCCAACTGGTGAATTTGGCCCACGGGTGATTTTATTTGCCCCCCCCCCTATAAAAGACTGTAAAACACCAGCATATCAGCTCCGAGAGATTTTAATTTTGTAAATCTGTTCCATAGTATTCCCACGCATAATAGAGAGATACTGTATATGTGATCGTAAACAAATGTAAGCAGTGTTTGAAATTATGATGTTTCAGTCAAATGTTATATGTTTGTGCTTCTTGCAGTCAATTTGCAGTCTACAAATGATTTGTAATTATGTCCTAACGTGTAGGGAATGCATGGTACTGAAGGTCACAGTGCTTTTAAGAACTGTATGTGCTGCTATCAGCCAATAAAAATAAATACATTTTCATAGCAACGATTCTATTTCTAAATGAGCACTGTGGATTATAAATATGAATGTATTTAGAGCGTAAGACGTGTGGGCGAAACTAACGTTTGGAGAACGCAGAGCATACGGATGACTCTAGTAAGAATACCAGCACATTGCTATTTTTGTCCCACTGGCAGTATGCTTCCCTTGTTCTCCTGGTAATCTGTGAGGTGACATAATCCTTTGGTGTGGAGATAATCTGACAGACAGCCTGACTCCCTTCATCCTCCCACCTCGCTCTTAGCATGATGCTAGAGTATCAGCCTGCCTCAAACTGTATCGGTGGGGATTGGCACTGAGAGAGTGTGTATATGCATGTGCTTGGGTATGTGTGTGTGTGACGGGATTATTGTGACGGGATTATTGGCATAGCCATAGGAGGGTGCTACAGCACCCCCTGAAAAATCGGAATAAAAAAATATATATATTAGCAGCCCGATATATCCGTCTGCAACGCCAGCACTGGCAAAAATATTTGTTTGATGTGTTTCCTACCATTCCCTTTTATCCATTCTAGCCATTACAATGAGCCTGTCCTCCAACAGCCTCCTCTGGACTGTATATATGAATGGACAAAGCCATCAATCATCTGACACCATTCATTCCTATTTGAACACTCAATAGCGCATTGAAGCCAAATTAAGGTTTAGATGGCATATCATGAAGACATAACATGTGCAGTTTGAGCTATTCTAGGTAGTGACGTTGTAGGCTTGATCAGTGCTGCTGACTCTCATTGAGGAACTCAATTTGAAGGCTGACCGGGTACTGCAGGCTCCCATTAGCAACTCAATTATCCTTATAACTCCTTCTGTGTACAATTTTCAAATAATTGGTTCAAGGACCTACATCTGGTGTATTAGAAGCAATTATTGGTATCATGATCGTCTTCGATTTTTTTGTTTGTTATTTACACAAAGTTTGACCAAGAAGATTACCATTTTTCCATATACTACAGTATAGTGGGGCATCCTGTTTTCTGCTAACTGCAATACCGCAGTGGCCATTGAACTTCTATGGCTTCAATGAGAGGGGGCTGTCATCCTCCCCTGATATGAACAGTGGACCATGACAGGGGTTTGTCAAGCGCTGCAATATCATACAACGAAATAATAATGAACATAAAGTGGATTCGGAAAGTATTCAGACCCTTTGACTTTTTCCACATTTTGTTACATTACAGCCTTATTCCAAAATTAATTAAATTACATTTTTCCTCATCAATCTACACATAATACCACATAATGACAATGCGAAAAATAGATTTTTAGAAATGCTTTCAAATATATATATATATATATATATATAAAGAAAAACATAAATACCTTATTTGCTAAATGATTCAGACCCTTTGCTATGAGACTCGAAATAGAGCTCAGCTGCATACTGTTTCCATTGATCATCCTTGAGATGTTTCTACAACTTGATTGGAGTCCGCCTGTGGTAAATTCCATTGATTGGACATGATTTGGAAAGGCACACACCTGTCTATATAAGGTCCCACAGTTGACAGTGCATGTCAGAGAAAAAAGAGAAAAAACTAAGCTATGAGGTCGAAGGACTTGTCTGTAGAGCTCCGAGACAGGATTGTGTCGAAGCACAGATCTGGGGAAGGGTACCAAAACATTGAAGGTCCCCAAGAAGTGGCCTCCATCATTCTTAAATGGAAGAAGTTTGGAACCACCAAGACTCTTCTTAGAGCTGGCCACCCGGCCAAACTGAGCAATCGGGGGAGAAGGGTCTTGGTTAGGGAGGTGACCAAGAACCCGATGGTCACTCTGACAGAGCTCCAGATTTCCTCTGTGGAGATGGGACAACCATCTCTGCAGCACTCCACCAATCAGGATTTTATGGTAGAGTGACCAGACGGAAGCCACTCCGCAGTAAAAGGCACATGACAGCCCGCTTGGAGTTTGCCAAAACATTTACATTTAAGTCATTTAGCAGACGCTCTTATCCAGAGCGACTTACAAATTGGTGCATTCACCTTATGACATCCAGTGGAACAGTAGTGCATCTAAATCTTTTAAGGGGGGGTGAGAGGGATTACTTGATCCTATCCTAGGTATTCCTTAAAGAGGTGGGGTTTCAGGTGTCTCCGGAAGGTGGTGATTGACTCCGCTGTCCTGGCGTCGTGAGGGAGTTTGTTCCACCATTGGGGGGCCAGAGCAGCGAACAGTTTTGACTGGGCTGAGCGGGAACTGTACTTCCTCAGTGGTAGGGAGGCGAGCAGGCCAGAGGTGGATGAACGCAGTGCCCTTGTTTGGGTGTAGGGCCTGATCAGAGCCTGGAGGTACTGAGGTGCCGTTCCCCTCACAGCTCCGTAGGCAAGCACCATGGTCTTGTAGCGGATGCGAGCTTCAACTGGAAGCCAGTGGAGAGAGCGGAGGAGCGGGGTGACGTGAGAGAACTTGGGAAGGTTGAACACCAGACGGGCTGCGGCGTTCTGGATGAGTTGTAGGGGTTTAATGGCACAGGCAGGGAGCCCAGCCAACAGCGAGTTGCAGTAATCCAGACGGGAGATGACGAGTGCCTGGATTAGGACCTGCGCCGCTTCCTGTGTGAGGCAGGGTCGTACTCTGCGGATGTTGTAGAGCATGAACCTACAGGAACGGGCCACCGCCTTGATGTTAGTTGAAAAAAGGTACCTAAAAGGTACCTAAAGAATCTCAGACCATGAGAAACAAGATTATCTGGTCTGATGAAACCAAGATTGAGCTCTTTGGCCTGAATGCCAAGCATCACGTCTGGAGGAACCCTGGCACCATCCCTACGCTGAAACCTGGCACCATCCCTACGCTGAGGCCTGGTGGTGGCAGCATCATGCTGTGGTGATATTATTCAGCAGCAGGGACTGTAAGACTAGACAAGATTGAGGGAAAGATGAACGGAGCAAAGTACAGAGAGATCCTTGAGGAAAACCTGCTCCAGAGTGCTCAGGACCTCAGACTGGTGTGAAGGTTCACCTTCCAACAGGACAACAACACGAAGCACACAGCCAAGACAACGAAGGAGTGGCTTCAAGACAAGTCTCTGAAAGTCCTTGAGTGGCCCAGTCAGAGCCCGGACTTGAACCCGATTGAACATCTCTGGAGACCTGAAAATAGCTGTGCAACGACGACACTCCCCATCCAACCTGACAGAGCTGTCATGAGGATGGCCTGTGGATGAGGTTTATGACCCCATCATAAATACCTTTCTCCCTTTTCTCTCTCTTGACTCTACAGAAGGACTCTTGAAAAGCCTTTGTTAAACATAGAGTCTGGGAACATCAAAAGGTGGGGGGAAAGGAACCATATTTCGGTAATCCAACCAGCTGAAAATATGTGTTGGTACTAAATGAATATGATGATTCAGATCAGTTGGCGTCTGAGACATTATTACTGATGAGAGGACGACATAAACTGTATCTTGGAAAGTCTACACATTTTAGTTATCAGATTCACATGGAATTGTTGTGCAATTTCAATGTTTAAATATGAAACTAGTTGTGAAAAGATTAAATGTAATCTAGCTTCTTAATGAGAGAACGGTTTGTCATAGAGTAAACTATGCTCAACTCAGTGGCCCTGCCCATGTGAACAGACATTGGTTATAAACTATGAAACACGCCCTTCTCTCCCCTCCTATATAAAGCCCTTGACGAAAATGTAACTTTCTGTTCCGAGGACGTTAGGGCGACAGTCCTACGTTAAAAGGGCTCAGATAATAAGCTGTTCCAAGGATGTGTGGACTTAAGGTCCCCACGTTGAAAGGACAAAGACCACCTACAGAACTAAGCCAATCTTCGAGAACCTAACAAAATTAGCATCGAATTTCATTGTGAAGGTGACGACCTACACCCCGGAAGGATGAATTTCGACTATACCAGCCAGAATATAGCATGAGCTTAAAAGTATGGCAACTTGGTATGAACTTTGAACTCTTATTCACTCCAGAAGTGATACCTCCTAGCCGTTGAGTTAGCAGCAGTCGCTAAAAGTGGGCTAGGAGAGGATGGACAGAGTATCCATTCTACCACGCTCCAGTTCACTAGACATTATTCAGTGGACCAGAGATCCATAAAGGACAAACCGGCCTTCCATCGACGATCAATCTACCGAAGCGCAGCTCAGAGTAAATATTTATTGCATTCTCCTTTTTCAAATGGGCGGTTATTTAGAATGCATAAGATTCTGTATTTACGATAGCATACCTTCTGCCTTTGTTATTCAGTCTTCCTGCTTTTTCACTCAAACCCAACCCCCTCTCTTTGTGTAACCAGCTGTCGTATCTGTTCCGTCCAACAGGGACGTTTTCTTTATGACATAATTTGTAATCAATGTATGATCCATTCTGTGTGATTATTTAGGTATTTAGTAAATAAATAATTAAACCAAATGTTGTATTGCTGATTCAACTTGTTAGCCACGGTTCGTGAAGATAACCAAGAATTTACAACTTTCAGATGAGACTGAATAAAGTGACGATTAAATATTGACTGCTATTGATGCAAAAGATTACTAGGTCTTTAAGGGTTTATTCAGAAGATAACAGCTCTATAAACATTATTTCTAGTTGATTACATTCACCTGATTAGCTTAATCAGGTAATATTAATTACAGATAAATGTCAGAATAGCATGTCATATCACTTAATCCGGCATAGCCAAAGACACAACAGCTTTGTATTTTTTATAAATTTGCAAAAATGTATAAAAACCTGTTTTTGCTTTGTCATTATGGGGTATTGTTTGTAGATTGATGAGGGGGAAAAAACGATTTAATCCATTTTAGGCTGTAACGTAACAAAGGCTGTAACATAATAAGGCTGTAACGTAACAAATATTTGGAAAAAGTCAAGGGGTCTGAATACTTTCCGAATGCACTGTAATACCTGTCAAACAACATCCTACAGGGAGGTGTCTTAGAACCCACTGAGATACTGTAGCTCACCTTCAAAGTCGACATGGCCGTCTCCATTCAGGTCAATGTCCCGTAGGATGTCCTCTAGGTCTCTATGACCAACCTAGTAGAATAGGGAAAGAACCGAGAAAAAGCACTGCTCAAATGTAGGCTACAGTGAGATCAGACAGATGCGTGGACAGGTTGAGTGAAAGATGGAAAAACTCAAACAGAAGGACCACTTTTCTTACCTGTTGACCTAAAAGTTTCTTCATTGCTTCTCTGAGTTCAGATGTGCTGATCTGGCCATCACCATTTGTGTCAAACTGAGAGAGAAGGAGAGAATATAATAATGAATAATTAACTAGCTAATCATGCAGTATTGTAGTCTGCTCTTTCACCAATACCGTCGTCTTTCCTATATTACTAATGAGTTCCCCATACACATGAATGCTTCTCCTCACTTAATCAAATTTATATTAGCTTAAATCTTTCTAGCTTTCTTTCATCCCCTTTGGATTTTGTTCTTTCTTTCTCTATTATATCATTTATATGTAATAAAAATAAGTTCTCCTCACTCTATTCCTATCTCTCGCTGTCTTATTATTCCATTCCATACCACCCTTCTCTCTCTCTCTCAATCTCTTATCCTCACCTCTTTGAAAGCATCCCTTAGCTCCTTGACCCCGATCATATCTGCTGTTTCAGCCAGAAGTTTGGGCCCCATCAACTCCACAAAGTCCTCAAAGTCCACATGTCCTCCCACTGTGTGATGAAGAGTAAACGTAGGTTGAAGGATGTCAGATATAAATTCACAAAACATGTCACACGAATACATCTACAGGGACATTTGTACAATGTCAGAAATATGCAGCTTTGAAAGAGGAGAGAGAGAGAAAAGACTGGCAAAATTTAAGCTACTGTCATGTCTACATCATATTCAGTCATCAATTTTCTCCAAGCCCAGATAGTATTTATAGAAGCGAATGTTATCTTCTTTTCAAGGTTAATTGTTAAAGGGATCAACATCAGAGGTATTGGACCTTGAATGTTCAGAGCCTCTGTGTGTAATGGTGTGTGCAAGTGTCTTTTAGTGTGTGTTAGTGGAAGGGGACGGGGGGGACAGGGGTACATAGAGCATGAATTAGAGATAGAGAGAAAGAAGGAAGAAAGGACATAATATGATAGTGTAACAAAAGAGAAAAGGATAGAGGAAAATGCAAGAGCATAGAAAAAAGGAACACAGGACCTCCCATATTACTCACAGTTCATGTTGATCTGCTGGCTCAGTTCTATCAGCTCCATCTCAGTAGGCATGTAGCCCATGGTTCTCATGCAGTTGCCTAGGTCTTTACAGCCAATGAAGCCATCTTTGTCTTTGTCAAACTCTTTAAAAGCCTCGCGCAACTCTGAGAAAGGAAAGCATAGATGGAGAAATATCAATTGTGCTTTTTAATCACATTATAAAAACCATCAGTTGGCTTATTGTTTTACTACACACAATGAGTGTGGTGTTTATAATACACATGACAGGGAGAGTGAGAGGTAAGCTTGAAACAGTCCGCAGGCTGAAAATATTCCAAAGGTACCTAACACGAGAATGAGATTTTACCAAGGTCAGGCAGATCCTTTGTTTGTATGGATCTAAACCAGTAAGGACTGCTCAATGACTGTATATAGGAATGTTCAAAGCCATTGATCACATGACACCATACATTCCTATGTGAAGACTCAATAGCGCATTGAAGCCAAATGAAGTCGGTTAAGATAGCATCTCATGGAGACACAAAATGAGCAGTTTGAGCTACACTAGGAAGTGACGTTGCAGGTTAGCTCAGTGCTGCTCCCTCTCATTGAGTAACGCAGTTGAAGGCCGACTGGGTTACGGCAGGCTGCCATTAGCAACTAAATGATCCTTATCACTTCTGTGTGCGATTTTAAAATAATTGATTCAAGGACCTACATCTGGTGTATTACACAAAGCTTGACCACGAAGATTGCCATTTTTCCATTCACTATAATGAGGGATCTAACCTTGCCTACAGTACCGTGGTCAGCCTTGGACTTCGGTTGCTTCAATGAGAGGGGGCAGTTGTTCTCCCCTGGGAATGCTACAGTCCAATATGCAATATGAAAGCTCATTGTAATTCATACGGTTTGCTCCTGTATAATGAAACTTACCATCCATCTCCTCCGGCCTCAGCTCTCTATCCTGTAAAGAATCACAAGTCAGGGTTAGGATCCAGCAAGTGGCATTCCACAATTGATGGCTCATAACAGTACAAAACTCTTATGTGAGATATCATCAACTTAACAATCGTTATACATCGTAGAGTACTTTTGTTACATGTGCAATCACAGTTTTTTTTGTGTTAAATCATGTAACGATGAACCCAAATGCAACTTAGTTTAGAGCATTTGTTTGATGCTTGAGTAGCCCATCTACTTAGCTGAGAGGTGCATGCCAACTTTGAGGGTTGGTGGTGAGTCCTGGGGGAACATAGGATGAAGGAGTTCCATTTGTTCTCTCTTAAGATTAACGTCTAGCCTTTGAATTAGCTCGACCCCACCCCTGCATCCCCTAATAGCATCATAGAACATATCATCATGACAGGCTATGAACGGTGCCAGTCTACCAAGGACAGGTCAGTGCACATCTTCCCTTAATGACAATGCCTTGCTACTGAGTCTACTGATCACAGTGAGACTGATACAGACGAAGACAGATGACCTTGTTGCTGCTCCACAGACTTTAGTAAACATTCCGTCAAGGCAATACTACATGGAACACAACGACTTACATTCTATCAGAGTGGCACAAATGGCAGTGAGTGCTAACACTCACACACAGTCGCACGCGCTCATTTTCACACCAACTGACAAGCATTCTATATGTAGGTTACTGTGGATATTTTGAGTCCATTACCTTCTTCTTTGAGTCCATAAGGAGTGTATTGGTCAACGTGGGTGAAAAAGAAGCAGACAAAGACAAAATGTCTGTATGATTATGTGTAAGTTTGTATGAAAATGTTTGTTTTCTTACATGTAGCTACAATGTAAATGTGTCTCTGCATGCATTATGGGCATGTGTCTGTTTGTGTCTGGACTTACGTACAGCCTGCCGGCTCTCAGCGAAGCCCTTGCGTAGAAAGATGCAGGCAGGCCCCAGTACGTTGTGCATGTTGCCTCCATTCTGAGCCATAGCAACTAGTGGCTCAAGATAGGCCCCCCCAGTACCCTCCTCACAGGACTGCACTGCTCTGTAGTTCTTCTTCTGGTCCTGGGGTCACAGATATCCAGGGTGTGGGGCCAGGAGATAGAGGCGCAGGGGCAGAGACAGGGACATAGACTGTGACTCAGCTTGTGGATGGACAACATGGAGTCAGTCAACAACAAGGGGCTAGCTGGTATGAGGGTGGGTGTATGGAAGTGGAGGTGGTGGTGGAGAGGCTGAAAACATGTATGTTAGTCCCTGTGAGTGAGGTCAGAGGTCAGGATAGTAATGGGGCTAGTCAGTCAGTCATGTGGAAGGAACACAGTCAGGGATTGGGTTCAGTGAACGGGGCAATTAATGCCACCCATCCATCCCAAAGATGTCTCCGTACTGCTGAGGACACTGATTTGACTCAGCACACTGCTAGGGTTAGATAATCAAAGAGACACAACAGCTAACTAAGACAATCAGCACAATCCAAGAGAGGGCACGCAGGGAGACCCAAACACATATCTGCAAGCCATTCTGCTTTTGACATATGCACAGTGTAATAGTGGCACAATGATCCCTGTGTAAGGTACCCAGACAATGATCACACTCATTATTGGTTAAAAATGTAGGGTTCTCAATACATAATTTTGTCTAAATACCATTTAAATACAGGGTTTTATTCACGACAGGAAAGCCACACGCATATAAAAGAGACGGATTGCTTCGTGCTCATTCCAATTAACCATTGTCCCAATGATGGAAAGAATTAAATACATCCAGCCATTACATTATAATGACTAATTTGTCTGTGGACCAGGGGGCAGTGACAGGCCATACAATGCACAGACCTAATTACAGACAGAGCCACAGGTTAATTAAATATGAAGGGTGTCACGCCCTGACCTTAGAGAGCCTGTTTATTTCTCTATTTGGTTAGGTCAGGGTGTAATTTGGGTGTGCATTCTAGTTTTCTATTTCTTTGTTGGCCGGGTATGGTTCCCAATCAGAGGCAGCTGTCTATCGTTGTCTCTGGTTGCAAATCATACTTAGGCAGCCTGTTTTCCACCTGAGTTTGTGGGATCTTGATTTTGTATGGGTGCTGTGTAGCCTGCAGAACTTTAGGTTCGGTTAGCTTTTTGGGGGGGGGTTCATAAAATTAAAGAAAGATGTACACTTTCTACTCTGCGCTTTGGTCTCATTCCGACGACGGATGTAACAAAAGTAACATCGGCCACCATAAGAAACCTTTAAAAGTAAAAAAAATAAGGGCCAACCTTTCGGCAGTGTAATGACAGACAAAGAGAAAAGTGGCATCAGTGGACAGAGAGGAGCTGTGGTAAGAGACTAGAATGCTGACTGGCTTATGACAGAAAGTGTCACTATACATGGAACACTGAGCAGTTAACTTAAAGTGGAACTGACAGCATTGTTGGCAGAATAGATGGATGCAGTTTAATGTATGATTCATATAATTCACCAATACATTTCTTGGTAGTCTGAACAATATTGCTATCAGGTTGGTACATTGTTTGCTGCCTCCATTCGGGATGCACTGTTTCAGGTTCAATGTCTCAATATTTTGGTAAAAACTAACAAATGTAACGAAGGCTGGGAATGTAATTTGGTTAGCTAGCAAGAATGTGAACAAATGTTATCCAGTTAGCATATCTCTTGCGTTCGCAAATTCTTTCTGGCTATCTACTCCAATTTCAGAGCACTCTCATCTGAGTGCCAGAGACCAGAATAACTGATCAATTTACGTACGCGCAACATCTGTTGAATATGATCGGTGTCAGTAAACGTAGGCAAAAAAAGTAATAGTAAACGCTATAGATAACATATAAAGAGCCCAACCAACTCTGCTAGGGTGAGTAAAATGGTCAGTGAGGTGTTCTCTCATTTGTGTCTGTAAGTAGCTAGCTAGCAAGCTAACCATCTTTAGCCAGTAAGCTTGGGTGCTTGGTTGGGACAAGAATGCATTGGCAGAAAAGCTGCAGAAGGCTACAATTCCCCATCGTTTATCAGTGCAATTTTGAAGGCCAACTAGCTGAAAAGGTTTGATAGGGTTTATAAAATGTTCCTTAGTTAGATTTTCTCTCATCTTGCTCTGGCTAGTATTAGTTGTTAATCTTGTTGGTGCATAACTGAGGGAGAGAGAGCCTACCTTTTCATGTTGTTTGATCAAAAGAACTGTAAAGTTCCCAAATTTAAGACGACTCCCGTGGTATTTAGATATATGCAGAAATCCATTCAGGTGTATTTTGTGGCATTTGGCGAATGTGTTCTAATGGTCTAAAGTCATGCTGTTGCAACTTCCTGTAAACACACTGTCCAGTTAAAAGTGAATGATGGCAGGCCTGTGTGACAAATGGCTTATTTGCCTACTGTAGCCCTGATTGGCTATGGCTCACCGGTCTGCGTAGACTCCGGTCCTGGACAAGACAGAAGTTTTTATTAGGTTTTATTGACTGCAGTGTCTTAATTGTCCAAACTTACGGCCGCTTTCCCACTATAATGCTATAGAATTTTCACAAAAGCTGTATTTTACGTAATTCCCAAACATTCTAAGAATTTATGAAAATGTGAAAATGGCCATTTCTAAGTGCTCGCCTGTCAGAAAATATAACAAAATAAATAAAGTGTCATATACTTCCTGGGCCGGGCTAGAGTGGGCATCGAGCCAAGTAAGGTTGGGCAGGCTCGGTGCTCAAGAGCTCCAGTGCGCCTGCACGGTCCGGTCTATCCAGTACCACCTCCACACACCAGTCCTCCGGTAGCAGCTCCCCGCACCAGGCTTCCTGTGCGTGTCCTCGGTTCAGTACCACCAGTTCCAGCACCACGCACCAGGCCTTCAGTGCGCCTCGCCTGTTCAGCGCAGCCAGCGCTTTCCTCCTCTCCTGCGCTGTTGGAGTCTCCCGCCTGTTCAGCGCAGCCAGAGCCTTCCTTCTCTACAGCGCTGCTGGAGTCTCCCGCCTGTTTAGCGCAGCCAGAGCCTTTCTCCTCTCCTGCGCTGTCGGAGCCTCCCGCCTGTTTAACGCAGCCATGGCCTTCCTCCTCCACAGCACTGCCGGAGCCTCCCGCCTGTTCAGAGCAGCCAGAGCTGTTGGAGTCTCCCGCCTGTTCAGCTCTTCCAGAGCCTTCCTCCTCTACAGCGCTGCCGGAGCCTCCTGCCTGTTCGGAGCAGCCTGAGCTGCCAGACTGCATGGAGCAGCCAGAGCTGTCAGCCTACATGGAGCAGCCAGAGCTGTCAGCCTGCATGGAGCAGCCAGAGCTGCCAGTCTGCATGGAGCAGCAAGAGCTGCCAGTCTGCATGGAGCAGCCTGAGCTGTCAGTCTGCATGGAGCAGCCTGAGCTGCCAGTTTGCATGGAGCAGCCAGAGATGTCAGTCTGCACAAAGCTGCCAGTCTACATGGAGCAGACAGAGCTGTCAGTCTGCATGGAGCAGCCAGAGCAGCTAGATCCGCCAGTCAGCCATGATCTTCCAGATCTGCCAGTCAACCAGATTCTTCCAGATCTGCCAGTCAACCAGACTCTTCCAGATCTGCCAGTCAACCAGAATCTTCCAGATCCGCCAGCCAGCCAGGATCTACCGGAGACAACTACCTGCCTGAGCTTCATCTCAGTACTGGGCTTCCTCTCAGTACTGGGCTTCCTCTCAGTACTGGGCTTCCCCTCAGTCCAGGGCTGCCCCTCAGTCCCGAGCTGCCCCTCAGTCCCGAGCTGCCCCCCAGTCCCGAGCTGCCCCTCAGTCCAGTGGGGTTCTGGGTGAGGACTATTAGGCCATGGTCGGCGGCGAGGGTGGATTATCCCAGGACGCGAAGGGGAGGAACTATGACATTAATGGAGTGGGGTCCACGTCCCGAGCCGGAGCCGCCACCATGGACAGACGCCCACCTGGACCCTCCCTATGGTTTTGAGGTGCGTCCGGTAGTCCGCACCTTAGGGGGGGGGGGGTTCTGTCACGCCTTGGTCATAGTATTTTGTGTTTTCGTTATATATTTGGTCAGGCCAGGGTGTGACAGGGGTTTATTTTGTTGTGTTTCGTATTGGGGTTTTGTAGGCATTTGGATTGCGGCTGAGTAGGGGTGTACCATAGGCTTGGCTGCCTGAGGCGGTTCTCAATCAGAGTCAGGTGATTCTCGTTGTCTCTGATTGGGAACCATATTTAGGTAGTCGGGGTTTCACTGTGTATTTTGTGGGTGATTGTTCCTGTCTTTGTGTTAGTTAGCACCAGACAGGCTGTATAGGTTTTCGCGTTTCGTTTTGTTTTGTTTATTCAAGTTATTTCATGTATCGTTCATCTATTACATGAGTAACCACCACGCCGCATTTTGGTCCGACTCTCTTTCAACAGACGAACGCCGTTACAGCGGCTTTTTTTTGTATCTAGCTGCATAAGTGTTGCTCTCCACTGGTGGATCGAGTTTTGAAATCAGTGGAAATAGAGTACGATAGCTAAAGAGATGGGAAAACGCATGTTTCCAGATTACGTCTTCAAACTAAGGACATTTGTAGCATGGATCGGTGACAGGGAGACGTGTCCATCATGCATGATGATGTATACGGGTAAGATTAGCTAGCTACATTTTCAGATATTACACGTTTGTAATTTTGACCAAGTGGTTTCATTTCAATCTAAAGTGTACTGTTAGCTAGCGTTAGCTAACGTTAGGTGGCTGGCTCATAAGCTAAGGTAATGTGTGTGATCTTACACGTTGTTTACCTAACTAGGTTCCTTGTTTACTTAGGTAGCTAGCTACATGTCTTAAGCTAAAGTGTACAATACCCGTTGACTATGGCCAGTGTCAGTAAACATCGGCAAAAAAAACAATGAAATTGTTGTAAGCAGAGCTGGTTAGGCTGTTTTCATGTTATCCAGAGGTAAACAAACCATCGGCCAGAGCATCAAGCGAGCGCTCTGAATGCAACAAGATATGTGGGGCTAAAGCTTAAGAGGGTGTGAACGATGCTGAATGGGTGTAGACAAAGAAGAGCTCTCTCACCGAAACACTAAAATGCCATTTTCTCAAAAGTGAGTTTACAAGTTTATCAACATTCAAAGCAGAATTATTTTCCCATTGTTCCTCAAATGCAGTGTATGATATACCATTTTGTATCTCTGAGTTGGGTTTTGAGAATAAGGAGAGAGGGCACAAGGAGTATGAATGAGATTCTCCCCCTCTATCCCTGCCCATTTTCCAGACCCACCCCCCCCCCCCCCACACACACACACACACACACTGCATTTGCCCTCCAATGTACATGACCTTCACACTCCATTTGTTACAGTGGCATTTCCAGCGCCAGCTCCTGCCCTGATACACAGGGCACATCAGCAAGTGATACACGAAGCAGTGCTGATTATCTGATGGTCCATTGTGTCACCAACCTCTACTAATGTTTTTTTTTTAATTATTACATTGAAATGACAGCTAAAACAATATTCTAATGTGAGAAGCAGTAACTTCCCTAGCTACAAGATGGCTTCAACAGTTGCTTGTCATATTGTACTGTACACGCTCAAGGATGTACAGCTGCTGAAGGGGATGAATCTCACTGATGCGTGGTGAAGCAATGCTCCCACTGAACATGAAATCCTGTCTTTACTGTGCAGTTACTCGATGGCTAAAGATCTATGGCTGTCATTGTTGATCCTTCTGTTAAATCACTGAATTATTGTTGTACATGGACTAATCATATACTACTGGCAGATAATGTAAAAATCCCTTCATGATAAGTCCAATATATCCATTCTATAGTCCATTTATAGTACAATGAACATTAACTGGCTGGAAACCCAACCTACCTGTTGTGCAGGGCGTCTGTTAAGATCAGGCTAAAATCCATCATGCTCCTGCAGGCATGGTTCAAGACTATAGCGCCACCTGTTGGTATGTCTGCGCCACATAATCCCCTCTGAAAATGTGAAGTGTTGATGCTTGAAACATGTGGTTGATCATTACAGGAGCCTGCTCAGTGACACCACTCATCCCAGCTATCGGATTCAAGAACAACACAAGACACTGTCTACTACACTAAGGACTCCCACACAGTCACTCCAGCACAACTGTTATATTCACATATATGACAAATAAATATGTAAAAACAGTCACAATGTAGTCCTAATGCGTGGTAGAGTTCATATAGTCCATGTACAACTATACTGTCGTCTTCCTGTCCACAAAATATTGCAGGCTTCCCAGTCAGTATTCTACGCTGGTCAGCTGACTATTTTAGTCCTTGAGGTTCAGTGAGGTTGATGAGACCATAGCATGAGACACTAGGTTGTCCTGTCTCCTCTAATATTCACAACTAGTCTGTAACAGCGAGAGCACAGCTCCTCAGACCAGAAGACTGACAGAGATGCCCCACAGTCAATGCAAAAAAAATCCATGTCCAGTGTGGTCCAATAGCCTCCAGTCAAGTTAAGGACAGTGAGACAGACATGCACCACAGACAGTCAGGGGTTCAGGTGGTCCACAGCCAGAACACAGTACACAAAACCTTACCTTCTTGGAGAAGTGAGATTTGACTGAGTTCCCCATGGTAAAGTCCCTCTCGGTGTGTGTTGTGTGTCTAACCGTGTCTGTGTTAGTATGTCTGTATGGTGTGTGTGCATGTGTATGCGTGTGTGTTTGCATGTGCATGTGTTTCTATGCATGCATGGGATAAAGAGAAAGGTGGTTCAGTGGGTCACAAACTAAGACAAAAGGGAATTTAGGGGGAGAGAGAGACACAGAGAGAAAGAAAGAGCGGGAAAGTGAGGTTCCACAAGATCCACAGAAGACCTAGAGGGAAGGACACTGGGAGTCACGGTGAGAGAGGTAGAGAGGGAAGAGGGGAGGTAAACTGAAATGGAGGAAAGCAAAGAAATGCAACAAAGAATGAAAGATCAGAGAGACAAAGACATGAGAGGGAGAGGAGGCAGGCATGCGTGTCTTAGCGAGATGTAAGCGCTCAAAGTAGAAAATGCAAGATTGCTTATTCATTAGCTCACCATCCTCTCTCCCTCAGCCTCTCTCTTTTTCTCCCTCCCCCTCTCGTCTCTCCCTCACTCTGTTGCACAGTTTCAAACCATCTCTACAAAGCGAGAGAGTGACAAAGAAGCTTGTTCGGACAAGCATATTACCTTCCCCCGAGCAAGATACTGGAGACAGTAATCCAAACACACACGCGCGCATACACTCGATTAAACACACTCACGGATGTGGGGCTGTGGAGCTAAAAATATAACGCACCCTCTCTCTCTCTTCCCCCTCTCTTTTTCCCTCCCTCTTTCCCCTCTCCCCCCCTTCTCTCTCCCTCCTGTCTCCCTTCCTCTCTTTCCCCTCCTCTCTCCCTTCCCTCCTCTCTCTCTCTCTCTCCGCTCCTCTCCCCTCCTCTCTCCCCCCTCCTCTCTTCCCCCTCCCCCTCTCCCTCTCTCTCTCCCCTCCTCTCTCTCCCGCTTTCTCTTACACACGTATGCACATACACAGAAGAGTATGTTCCTCACAAAGTAATTTTAAGCTAGAAGGGACAGTATTGAGATCAAAGCTCTACAAAATACACAATAATTTAACATAAAAGGCATGTGGATGATGGACCACACACACACACACATGCATACATGTACAACACACACCACAAATCACTGCACACTTGTTATATATCTACAGGGTTCTGAGCATTTAGGCAATAAGCACCACATGTATGCTGATAGCAATCTATGCAATCACCTGCAGTGGCTGCCACTGGTCAATCGTTTCCCATAGTTACACACACCAAGGTCCTTTCTCTCGTCTATCCTCTACCTCTTTTAGTCATTTATTCTTTGTCTGCCTCTCTGTTCTACTCCTGATGATTCATCCAGCCTCTCACCGGAGGCTCATTGTGAACATCAGAACACATCAGAACACATCAGAAATCAGACACAGGAGCCGTTGGCTCTCATAATGTCAGCCCAGTGTGTGCACAGGCATAACACACACACACACACACCTGTTTATGTGCCAATTCACATAAACAATAACGCTCACTGTGTTCACCTCCTGATATACACTCATCCATACAACATCCCTCTATATGTTCCTTTCATAACAAGGCACAGTCAGCACACAAAGGAAAGCATGCATTAGTATATTCATACCCACATTCACACACATGCAGACACATACAGTTTGCCACGGGAGAGACATGCCACTAATTCGAAGAGGAAATTTGATGTTAATAATTGCTTTTGCAGTTTAATGAAGATTTGAGGTCAAAGTTAATCCCATTTGATCCAGTGCCATCTAGTGAGCTAAATGGCTTGGGAGAGGAGGGAGAGGAGTCTGGACTGGTAGGGCTGGTAGCATCATCTCTCATGATTCTGCCATGGCATGTCTTTTTTCTCATTCCATGTATGTACTATACTACAGTACTGTATGTGAGTGTGGGTTCATTCTGTAACCTCCATATGATGATGAATATATCTGCCTTTACAGTCCATTTTTAGTTCCTCATCCAATTGCCTATAATTATTACCGTATTATAATGCTACCTTAATATTCACATCAATATTCACAAGTCAGATACAGATGTTCTTCAGAGATATTACATTAATAATGTACTTTATACCTTATATGTTAGTTTCATCTGGGGTAGATATTGAAGAATGGATAACCCATATGTCTGGCTCCTTATGGAGGAGAGAAGAGCCTGAGAAACAAATTGATTTGGGATGATGACCTTATAGCATCTGTATGTGAAAATCACCCGAGGAGGATTCAGTCAGTGACCTGTAAACAGCCCAAGTAGGGAGAGATTATGGTGATGACACACCATATCAACCCCTGAGTTGAAATAACAGCCTTTTTAAATAAAAGTCTGAAAAATGTTTTAGGTTAAATAGGTTGTTATTTTTATGGCAATGAAAGTATCATCTTTCATTTGAAACTAATCTATTCCATGCTAGGAATAATTAAGTGAGAAGCTAATGAAAAGATTTCTCCTTTTTCTAAAGGAGAATGGATGGGGAGTAGTTTGCCGTCAACATTTCAAATAGCATAGCACATAGTATCATGATACAACCTTAGCCAATATTACTATTCTCTTCTTCTGCCTCTTGCCTCTGTGTCCCCTTTCACTCTCTCTCCTTTCCCTGTTTCCCTGTCTCCCTGATTTCCTCTTCCAGTGGCTACGGACAGCCTCAGGTTCCCATGAATATTCATCATTAGCACTCACACACATAAACACACACATGCGCACAGACACACACGTCTTTACACAGTCTCTTGAATTTCACGGTCTAATCCTTCACATTTCAATGAGGATTTAACTGAATAGTGAAAATGTCTACCTCCTTCACAACCATCCATTAATGGACTGTATAAATAGCCATCTGTGGCTATAAATAGTCTTTGGGCTATACACATATTGAAGACAGAAATTACAGTTGATACGACAATACTTATACATGTATCATGGCAGCTTGTCCACACCTCCTTTTCACTTCCCTTTACCACCCAGTCCTTTCATTTTTCTCTCTCTTTCCCGTCATCCATGCTCTCTCTCTTTCCCGTCATCCATGCTCTCTCTTTCCCGTCATCCATGCTCTCTCTCTTTCCCGTCATCCATGCTCTCTCTCTTTCCCGTCATCCATGCTCTCTCTCTTTCCCGTCATCCATGCTCTCTCTTTCCCGTCATCCATGCTCTCTCTCTTTCCCATCATCCATGCTCTCTCTCTTTCCCATCATCCATGCTCTCTCTCTTTCCCGTCATCCATGCTCTCTTTCTTTCCCATCATCCATGCTCTCTCTCTTTCCCGTCATCCATGCTCTCTCTCTTTCCCATCATCCATGCTCTCTTTCTTTACCGTCATCCATGCTCTCTCTCTTTCCCGTCATCCATGCTCTCTCTCTTTCCCGTCATCCATGCTCTCTCTCTTTCCCGTCATCCATGCTCTCTTTCTTTCCCGTCATCCATGCTCTCTCTCTTTCCCGTCATCCATGCTCTCTCTCTTTCCCGTCATCCATGCTCTCTCTCCATTTTCTCTGCCCCCTCTTTCCATTTCAGACCTCATCAAGGTCAGTATGACCTGGCAGGAGAGAGGGAGGGAGAGATGGAGAGGAAGACAGGGAATGATGGAGCGAGGGTCAGAGAACTAATAAAAAAGGGAAAGGAATGAGACTTACAAAGGAGAGAGAGAGCGAGATGACATTTGAAATGTCTATTCCTTTAGAACTTTGGGAGTGTAATGTTTACTGTTCTTTTTTTGAGAGAGAGAGAGAGAGAGAGAGAGAGAGAGAGAGAGAGTGGGGGGGTCCATAGAGTGAAATAGGAGATTATTCAGTGGAATAGTGACAAGGGAAGGTAGGGAGGAGGGAGCATACCACCAGCAGGAAAAGGAGGCTTTAGCTGTGCTTTTACTGGAGAGGTTTCCTTGCTGTCACGCTCGTTGAAATGATTGGACCAAGGCGCAGCGTGCGTATAGAGTTCCACATATTTTAATCAATTGAAACTCACCAAACAAAACAATAAAGCACAAACGAAACGTGAAGCTAACAGTGCTACATTTACATTTACATTTAAGTCATTTAGCAGACGCTCTTATCCAGAGCGACTTACAAATTGGTGCGTTCACCTTAAGACATCCAGTGGAACAGCCACTTTACAATAGTGCATCTAAATCTTTTAAGGGGGTGAGAAGGATTACTTTATCCTATCCTAGGTATTCCTGAAAGAGGTGGGGTTACAGGTGTCTCCGGAAGGTGGTGATTGACTCCGCTGTCCTGGCGTCGTGAGGGAGTTTGTTCCACCATTGGGGGGCCAGAGCAGCGAACAGTTTTGACTGGGCTGCGCGGGAACTGTACTTCCTCAGTGGTAGGGAGGCGAGCAGGCCAGAGGTGGATGAACGCAGTGCCCTTGTTTGGGTGTAGGGCCTGATCAGAGCCTGGAGGTACTGAGGTGCCGTTCCCCTCACAGCTCCGTAGGCAAGCACCATGGTCTTGTAGCGGATGCGAGCTTCAACTGGAAGCCAGTGGAGAGAGCGGAGGAGCGGGGTGACGTGAGAGAACTTGGGAAGGTTGAACACCAGACGGGCTGCGGCGTTCTGGATGAGTTGTAGGGGTTTAATGGCACAGGCAGGGAGCCCAGCCAACAGCGAGTTGCAGTAATCCAGACGGGAGATGACAAGTGCCTGGATTAGGACCTGCGCTGCTTCCTGTGTGAGGCAGGGTCGTACTCTGCGGATGTTGTAGAGCATGAACCTACAAGAACGGGCCACCGCCTTGATGTTAGTTGAGAACGACAGGGTGTTGTCCAGGATCACGCCAAGGTTCTTAGCGCTCTGGGAGGAGGACACAATGGAGTTGTCAACCGTGATGGCGAGATCATGGAATGGGCAGTCCTTCCCGGGAGGAAGAGCAGCTCCGTCTTGCCGAGGTTCAGCTTGAGGTGGTGATCCGTCATCCACACTGATATGTCTGCCAGACATGCAGAGATGCGATTCGCCACCTGGTCATCAGAAGGGGGAAAGGAGAAGATTAATTGTGTGTCGTCTGCATAGCAATGATAGGAGAGACCATGTGAGGTTATGACAGAGCCAAGTGACTTGGTGTATAGCGAGAATAGGAGAGGGCCTAGAACAGAGCCCTGGGGACGCCAGTGGTGAGAGCGCGTGGTGAGGAGACAGATTCTCGCCACGCCACCTGGTAGGAGCGACCTGTCAGGTAGGACGCAATCCAAGCGTGGGCCGCGCCGGAGATGCCCAACTCGGAGAGGGTGGAGAGGAGGATCTGATGGTTCACAGTATCGAAGGCAGCCGATAGGTCTAGAAGGATGAGAGCAGAGGAGAGAGAGTTAGCTTTAGCAGTGCGGAGGGCCTCCGTGATACAGAGAAGAGCAGTCTCAGTTGAATGACTAGTCTTGAAACCTGACTGATTTGGATCAAGAAGGTCATTCTGAGAGAGATAGCGGGAGAGCTGGCCAAGGACGGCACGTTCAAGAGTTTTGGAGAGAAAAGAAAGAAGGGATACTGGTCTGTAGTTGTTGACATCGGAGGGATCGAGTGTAGGTTTTTTCAGAAGGGGTGCAACTCTCGCTCTCTTGAAGACAGAAGGGACGTAGCCAGCGGTCAGGGATGAGTTGATGAGCGAGGTGAGGTAAGGGAGAAGGTCTCCGGAAATGGTCTGGAGAAGAGAGGAGGGAATAGGGTCAAGCGGGCAGGTTGTTGGGCGGCCGGCCGTCACAAGACGCGAGATTTCATCTGGAGAGAGAGGGGAGAAAGAGGTCAGAGCACAGGGTAGGGCAGTGTGAGCAGAACCAGCGGTGTCGTTTGACTTAGCAAACGAGGATCGGATGTCGTCGACCTTCTTTTCAAAATGGTTGACGAAGTCATCTGCAGAGAGGGAGGAGGGGGGGGGGAGGAGGATACTACTATACTAGTGCTACTAGGCAACTATACATAGACAAGATCCCACAAATCGCAATGGGGAAAATGGCTACCTAAATATGATCCCCAATCAGAGACAACCATAAACAGCTATCTCTGATTGGGAACCATACCAGGCCAACATAAACCATTAATCACCTAGATGACCCACCCTAGTCACTATCACGCCCCAACCAACAGAGAATAAACAGCTCTCTATGGTCAGGGCGTGACACGTGCATTATCTTCAGAGCTGTCAAATGCTCTGTGACCAAGGAGCTGAAGGGGGAAAATAAAGTTCTGTATTTTCCTTACATAACCTAGGTCTGTTAGCATGACTGCCTTCCCACATAGCTCAGATCTTCCTCCTATTTATCCAATTCCTTCACTCTTTAAATTCCTGTCACCCCTGTGGCTGCTCGTATGACACACAGAGGTTGGGTTTACGAACTGTGAATTTGCTAATGTGGGATTGGCAGGATCATTACCCTAATACACACACATACACACACACACACATCATTATCACACAATCACACACAGTTTATTAATGAGTGTAACTTATCTCAAGCTGGGTAAACTGGATAAGAACCGCCACAGCCTGTTATCAAATACTGTTGTATACATAAATTAAGAGTTTATTTCCAAAAATAATATAGCCACCTACTTTTCACTTGTTTTTTCGTCAGAAATGATTGCTTATGGGTACCTTCATGTGTGTGTAAAATATTACTGTTCTTAGAGTTTTTATTCATAGATTTGAGATGTTAATGAACATTTTATGAACATTTTTTATGAACATTGTTTTGCAAAACCCTATACTGTATTTACATTTGTTTCGCTGGAATGGAATGTTCGAATCCTGTATATTTGACTGTAATATGTGGTTGTCTCACCTAGATATCTTAAGATGAATGCACTTACTGTAAGTTGCCCTGGATAAGAGCATCTGCTAAATGACACAAATATCAAATGTGACTGTTTTACATACAGATCTCATATTCCTGTATTTAATTATTATTTTTAAACATATTTGAAATGTTGATTTCACAAATGATAAGTTTGTATAGTTCTTTATTGAAAATGTAGTTATTTGTTACAATTGACTGTGTAAAACCTAGGAGTACTACTTATTTCTCTGAGAGTGAGGCAGATAAATAGCATCAAGTGATAGATTTTAAACAAATGCACTGCATGACCAAAAGTATGTGGACACCTGGACATCTCATTCCAAAAGCATGGCCATTAATTGTCAGCCCCATTTGCTGCTATAACAGCCTCCACTCTTCTGGGAAGGCTTTCCACTAGATGCTGGAACATTGCTGCGAGGACTTTCTTCCATTCAGCCACAAGAGCATTAGTGAAGTCGGGCACTGTTGTTTGACGATTAGGTCTAGCTTGCATTCGGTGTTCCAATTCATCCCAAAGGTGTTTAATGGGGTTATGGCTAGGGCTCTGTGCAGGCCAGTCAAGTTCTTCCACACCAATCTCAACAAACAATTTCTGTATAAACCTAGCTTTGTGCATGGGGGCATTGTCATGCTGAAACAGGAAAGGGCCTTCCCCGATATGTTGCCACAAAGTTGGAAGCACAAAATTGTCTAGAATGTCATTGTATGCTTTAGCGTTAAGATTCACGAGAACTAAGAGGCCTAGCCCGAACGATGAAAAACAGCCCCAGACCATTATTCCTCCTTCACCAAACTTTACAGTTGGCAGTATGCATATGGGCAGGTAGCGTTCTCCTGGCATCCGCCAAACCCATATTCGTCTGTCAGACTGCCAGATGGAGAAGCATGAAGCATCACTACAAAGAACACGTTTCCACTGTGCCAGAGTCCAATGGCGGCGAGCTTTACACTACTCCAGCCGACGCTTGGCATTGCACATGGTGAGGCTTGTGTGTGGCTGCTCGGTCATGGAAACCCATTTCATGAAGCTCCCGACAAACAGTTCTTGTGCTGGACGTGGCTTCTAACGGATGTGACTAATATAGCCGAATCCACTCATTTGAACGGGTGTCCATATACGTTTGTATATATAGTGGACATGTCTGTCATTGAAGAACGCCATGCCATGATTAGACAGTGTGTGTTTTTTACCAACATTTGTCTTTTATTTCATTTTACCATGCACCTGCAACAAAGATAGCTCAGATGTGCCAATGCCTTTTGCATGTTGTACCCACATTTCTGAAAATGGATGCCCCCTCCTCATTCAATTCAATGTCTATTCCACGTTGGTTCATTGAAATGACGTGGAAACAACGTTGATTCAACCAGTGTGTGCCCAGTGGGGAGAGTAATGATGAGTATGGAGAGTATAGTGTAATGATGTTATCATTCATAACTGATGAAAATTGGTGTTTTATTTATAGCTATGCATGAATTCATACGTCCAGACAGGGATATTGTATTTATATCAGGATTTTCCTTTATTGATAGGAATCATTCATCATTAAACACTCATTATTTTCATGTCCAATTCTCACAATGCCCCCTCCTCATCACTTTCCTCATAACGCCCCCTCCTCATCACATTCCTCATAATGCACCCCTCCTCATCCCTTTACTCAAAACGCACCCCTCCTCATCCCTTTATTCATAATGCCCACCAACTATTCCCTTTCCTCATAATGCCCCTCCTCATCTCATTCTTCATAATGCCCCCTCCTCATCCCTTTCCTCATAATGCCCCTCCTCATCACATTCTTCATAATGCCCCCTCCTCATCCCTTTCCTCATAATGCCCCCCTCATCCCTTTCCTCATAATGCCCCTCCTCATCACATTCTTCATAATGCCCCTCCTCATCACATTCTTCATAATGCCCCCTCCTCATCCCTTTCCTCATAATGCCCCTCCTCATCATATTCTTCATAATGCCCCCTCCTCATCCCTTTCCTCATAATGCCCCCTCATCCCTTTCCTCATAACGCCCCCTCCTCATCCCTTTCCTCATAATGCCCCCTCCTCATCCCTTTCCTCACAACGCCCCTTCCTCATCCCTTTCCTCACAACGCCCACCTCCTCATCCCTTTACTCATAATGCCCCCTCCTCATCCCTATCCTCACAATGCCCCCTCCTCATCCCTTTCCTCACAACGCCCCCTCCTTATCTCTTTACTCATAATGCTCCCCTCCTCATCCCCTTTACTCATAATGCCCCCTTCCTCATCCCTTTACTCATAATGCCCCCTCCTCATCCCCTTTACTCATAATGCCCCCTCCTCATCCCCTTTACTCATAATGCCCCCTCCTCATCCCCTTTACTCATAATGCCCCCTTCCTCATCCCCTTTACTCATAACGTCCCCCTCCTCATCCCTTTACTCATAATTCCCCCTCCTCATCCCCTTTACTCATAATGCCCCCTCCTCATCCCTTTACTCATAATGCCCCCTCCTCATCCCCTTTACTCATAATGCCCCCTCCTCATCCCTTTACTCATAATGCCCCCTCCTCATCCCCTTTACTCATAATGCTCCCTCCTCATCCCTATCCTCACAACGCCCCCTCCTCATCCCTTTACTCATAATGCCCCCTCCTCATCCCTTAACTCATAATGCCCCCTCCTCATCCCCTTTACTCATAATGCCCCCTCCTCATCCCTTTACTCATAACGCCCCCTCCTCATCCCCTTTACTCATAATGCCCCCTCATCCCCTTTACTCATAATGCCCCCTCCTCATCCCCTTTACTCATAATGCCCTCCTCATCCCCTTTCCCCACAACGCCCCCTCCTCATCACTTTCCTCATAACGCCCCCTCCTCATCACTTTCCTCATAATGCACCCCTCCTCATCCCCTTTACTCATAATGCCCTCCTCATCCCCTTTCCTCACAACGCCCCCTCCTCATCACTTTCCTCATAACGCCCCCTCCTCATCACTTTCCTCATAATGTCTCCCTCCTCATCACTTTCCTCATAACGTCCCCCTCCTCATCCCTTTACTCATAATGCCCCCTCCTCATCACTTTCCTCATAATGCCCCTCTCCTCATCCTTCTTCTCTTTCTTTCTTTTTTTATTTAACTAGGCAAGTCAGTTAAGTACAAATTGTTATTTAAATAGCGGCCTTCCCCGGCCAAACCCGGATTATGCTGGGCCAATTGTGCACCTTCCTATTTGACTCCCAATCATGGCCGGTTGTGATACAGCCTGGAACGCCTCCCTCCTCATCCCTTTACTCACAACGCCCTCCTCCTCATCATTTTCTCATGACACCCCCCCTCATCACTTTCCTCATAATGCCCCCCTCACCCCTTTCCTCATAATGCCCCCTCCTCATAACGACCTCCTCCTCATCCCTTTACTCATAGCCCTTCTATTTCAGGAATTCCTTCTGATGAAAATGAAAGTGAAAGTGTAGGCTCTGCCCTAATTTATGTGCTCTCTATCATCATAGCATGACAAATGGCCCAAGACGATGCCCAAGGACCAGTCAGCCCTTCCTCCATCAAGGGGCCAACATCTTTCTCTACAGTATCCAGAGGACTGACTATTAAATGTGTGATAGAATAATACTATAGTGTCTATGTTTAGTATATATCAATAGAACTCTGAAGCTAGCTACAGTATATGGATGTATGATCTCTGTGGTTCCTTATAGTTGTTCAGAGTAATACTCTGTCCACCCCCACAGGTCATTACACATAGATGTGACCCCCTTCCTAGATGCTTCCTTGACAGGTTTGATCTGATTGGATATCTTAGTTTTACTACCTTTTTGTTTGGTCTCTGGATTGGACAACAATTTATTTTGAATACAAACAAGTCATATCTGGTATAAATGGAATGAATGTCTGTTCTCTCATCTTGATATTTTCTCATTTCCTAGGCTTCTATGCCTCTGGCCTAGTAGGCATCTCTTAGTTCATGCTTTGTCTTGTAACTTAACCTTAAGACATATATGCCTAGAATTATGTTTTGTTAATAATGTCAGTATTGCCTTGTAATTTTTTTAAGCTTTATGCCTTGTATGTGAATCCATTCAATTTATAAAGTTATTTAATAATACTTGCATTTTGCCATCACTTCTCATGACCATTCCTTGATCTTACTCAGCTAAACGCCTAATGCTTGCTTGCATATTTTCCTCACGTGTGCTCCCTCTACAGCCTGTAGGTCACCAGGCTGCTCGTTAGGGCGCACACCTGTCACCAGCGTTAGGCGCATAATGACACTCACCTAGACTCCATCACCTCCTCGATTACCTGCTCTATATATGTCACTCCCTTTAGTTTCTTCTTGTTCCTGTTCCTGTTCCATGTCGGTGCACTGTTCGTGTTTTCTTGTTTTGTTCTTTTATTTATTAAATGTATTCACTCCCTGAACTTGCTTCCCGACTTTCAGAGCACATCGTTACAATTTTAATGATCTTTATAGAGTCAGATATAGTTTTAATAGACTTTGTCCATTAATTGAATAGTCTTATTACAGGTCGCATGTAAGGTACATATACACATGCCAAATATTACCCTGCTACAAAAGCATGCTATTTATATGGATGCTTGAGATAATGTGTTTTCTTATGCAGGAATCCCTGCTTTAGTCACCAATTTGCAAACTGGCTTTGTCAGGTAGCGCGTTAGCCAAAGGATTTGAATATTTTTACTACCACACGAATGGCTGTTCTCCTCCACTCTCTCATAATCAGGTCTTGGGAGTGTTATATTTAGCTTCCACTGGCAGAGAATGAGTTCTGTAGGGAGACCTTGATGTTACATAAGAAAAATATGAAATATAGAATGTCAGTGGGTACATTCTCACTCCATATCAAAAGATTTATTCAAAGTATACTTGTGCCAGTGCCAATAAAAATATATGATAAGATAGATATGATAAGATAGATATGATATGTAAATGTCACCTAATAGATTATCACAACCAAAGATCCAAACACACGCATGCACCTATGTGCACACACAGGCAAGTGTACACACACACACACACACATCTTTGTATCAGACAAACAGAACATCTTGCAATATCTAGACAACACCACACAACTCTCATTTGACTTGAAACTTTGCTATTATGTAATTGGACACAAACGCTGCATATCCAGTTATAGATCTGATCCTACTGAAATAGTCAGAGCTTTCTGACAAGTCTCTGACTTACAGTAACTAGCATCAAGTGACAGTCCCCTTGCATACTTTTTCTGCTCAAAAACTCCTCCAGCTGAGCAATTTCACAGCCAAGTGAGTGAGAAATAGACAGATATTGTCATTAAAGGTCCTTCAATATTCCCATTTCAAAGCACAATGACTGGATAGAGTGATAGAGGGCTACTGCATCGTGTCTCACTGTGGAGCAGATTGAGATACTGTAGGCACTATAGAGCACAGCAGTGCTGCATAGATTGGGGTTTGCTGCCTAGAACTCCTGTGACTGATTGAAGCTCTGGCCTTGTTTGAGTGAAGTTATTTCTGGCACACATTAACACATGGGAAACGTGTTGTCTCCTTCTGAGCTTTCTATCTCCCTTAGCACTGAAACTAATATCTCAGCGCCACGGGAAGAAAACAATGGATAGCCTATGGAGAGCAACAGAGGCACTATAGGAACGGGGTTATTTGATGAGGACTTTGAAGAGGACCTTTGTATTAGTAGAGGGTAGAGGGTAGATGGAGAGGCACACTTCTTTTGCCATCCACAATCACCTGTCTATCTTCCGGTGTACGGCCCCAAAATCTGGCAAAGATTATACCTTTTCCATCCATAAACCTTGATGTGAGTGTGACTTACCACAAATAGCTGTGTGTGTGTGTGTGTGTGTGTGTGTGTGTGTGTGTGTGTGTGTGTGTGTGTGTGTGTGTGTTCAGCACAATACAATTTCCACAGGATTGGAAAGTTGATCCACCTGCCATTGCTCAGGTGACAGACATGATGAGAGTATCCTTCATATCAACACACATGACAGTCTGCCACCCCCTCCATCAAACTAATTACCAGATACACAGATAAGTGAAATTTGGACTCAAAACATATCTACATTTTTGATATGGTCAGCTGGGGTGAATGGGTGTCAGGTCACACTTGGGTTCCTGCTCTACCTGTCCCTCACGTTTGACCCTATCCTACCAACCTGACACTGTGAAGCATTCTCATTTTGTCATGCTTGAGCTGTCTAAGCTATATAATCTGACCTATCGGCTACTACTCATATCTATCCAACGGTCTTGTTTCAAATACATTGGAATCTTTTAGGAAAAATCTTTGGGAAATGTTATAGTGCACTGTGCAGTTGGAAAAATCCATAATCCCAGCCTTCTGTTGTCACGCATCCTATAGCTATTGCAACTACCTGCTCTGAATGAAAGGTTCATCCTTAATTTCTGTGTTATGAATTACTGTTTAATGGTGTTACACAACAAAACACCTACGTGTTTATCCGTGCATAATAGAGCCTTAATGCCGAAATGCATGAAATGGTTAATTGTGTAAATTAAGTTGAATATTTTTGCATTTAGACATTATAATTCAAATTGACCCTTGCAATAAAAGTGAGTTTAGGTCGCGCGGCGTTTTTTGGCAAATGCACATAAATGAATTGCCTATTGTGACTAATAATCCCCCGTCTACTTGTTGAATCCTTGAGCTGATTTTGAATGTTTGTTCGAGAGTAGGCAGGCTAATCAATGTGTTGTAGTGCTGTCTAGACACGGATTTACCTACCTGCCCGAAGACTGATTTCACTATCGGATGCAGATTGGAGTCATGTTCAGGTGGAGCTGTGCTGAGTCTTTTGGCGGTGCGGCTGGTAAGGGGACGGGGCACTGGCGTGGACGATACCGGTGGGTCAGAGTTTAAACTCGTGGACGACCCAGCAATTATTCTGTCCTTTGATTCAAAAAAGTACGCAGTGTCGTCGGATTGTTTTGTATAGGATGGAGTTGGCGAGGACCTCCGGTCTGGACGTGCGTTCCCGTGGTGATGCGCAGGCGGCAGGTCACATTTGGAGGTGTTGTGGTGGTGGTGGTGTGGGTGGAGATGTCTGGACGACTTACTGCGGTCTTTCCCACTGCGATCCATCCGCTCTCTCATTTCTTCCTGTCTGTAGCCGTCATCGTAGTGGTTGCTGTGTTGTTGTAAGTGGTGGGAATGTCCCCGTTTATCACCTCCATTCCTGTCTGTCCTGCCACCGGCATGCCTCGGTTGACAAAGCGGTCTGCGCGCGCTTGCCTCGCACTCATCGCTCCAACACGGCTCGTCAGGTACACCGCTACCTCCTTCGGGTTGATGATGGTGACTGCGGTGGCTGCGCGACCCATGATGCTCGGAATGATGTGCGGATCTGCGACTCACCGGGACCGCTGAGGATCTCAACAGAGAGGTCGTAGATTCGCTCTTGGGAAGAGAGGAGCTCATTGCCGTGTGCCGTTCTTTTTACCTTAATGTATTACTTTGTGCAGATACCAGGACAAGACTGAAGGTCGTGTGAAGACAGTTGCAGGTGCTGGGCATTTAGCCGGTATACTGTGTAGTCTGGGCAGTCTATTGGATCCCCTCTCAGTAACCTATTCGCGCGTCTCTACAGCCTAGGCTACAGTGCAAATTAGGAACATCCACCCACTGCGAAATGATAAAGTTCTGAATGCCACCTGCTCGCTCTATTGTATAGATGCGAGGCTACGTGTCATACGAAGTGACGAATCAGTCGCTTCTATACACGCGCAGAACGCATCAGTGAATTTGGGTGGCTTTGGAAAGGGACTTTATAGTTGCCTGCTATGCGGTGTGCCGTACACTGTCCTCGCGCAAAGTTCGTTAGGTCCCGCGTCACCACAGATTATAATGAATCGTAAAAGAACCGTATATCATTATAATTAGTCACTGCTTTACTCATTCATCCCGACCCCGGGGGGCCATGAGGTTGAGCATCACATGATGTGAAGCAAGATAATAGGTGAGAGGGGTACGACATTGTTTTTACTTCACTGCCTTGCCAGAACAATTGTCAATCAATGGTTTTTTGTTCAGTTATTGATTAAAATACATAACTAGAACTGCATCTCTTGGACAAATATTCCTATATTCATGTCAAAGTTAAGTACATTAGTATCAGCATGATATTCTCAATTTCATCAATGAACGGTTTTCCTCTTTTCCTCTGATCTTCTGTCTAGTAACTCTACGATACGAGGACCATTAGGAATTGCAATTCTACCAGAGTAAAAAGCAACAGCTTGCATGGAATTCCGACCAAACTCCCCGTCCCCAGACCTATCTAACCATCTTCCAACTTTCCATCCATCCTATAGTCTACTCTAAACATTTTCAAAATATCTATCCGGTGAAACCCTATTGCTCAATGCCATCAAAACAAAAATCTATATATATTTATTTTCCTCCACAATGTCTAAATAGGCTATTACCACTCCTGTTGGCAGTTGGCTCTTTCTCAAGTGGCCTCTGTCTTTCTCTGGTCTCTCTCTCTCCCCCAGTGTTCTCCCTCCCTCCATCCTCCCTAACCCTAACTCTCTCTCTAGGGTAAACAGATGCTCTCAAGCTGAAAGTGGAGCTTATGTAACATTGTACCTTCACCTTTCAACCCCATCTCCATACATTTGTAATGGTCAAATCACATGTACAATTACTTAGCACTTCACCTTTTATAAAGGTTTTGTAAGGGATGTATCATTGGTTGTAATTGTGTGATTGTTTGTGCTTGCTAAATAATTGAGTTATATGTCTGTTATAATTCAATCAATTAGTTATTACTGTTTAATACCAATAACAAAAATGCTCTAGAAACAAACTGTTTTTACAACTTTTGCAAAGCCTTTTTAAAGGGCACTTAAATGTGAAGGGTATTTTGAATAGCACCATTTACTCATATGAGTGTGTCAAATGTATTTGTCTCAATGGAAATTGTAAAAAATAAAAATAAAAAAAAAACAATGAAAGAATAATAAATAATGAAATTCACTATACATTCTTGACCATACATATTTGGGTTGTTCCACCAATTTGGTCAAAGAAAACGTTTGATTTCACCTCATTTTTACATTCTGTCATACACTGTAAACCCCAAGGCATGTTTAACTCAAATACTTCTAGTAATTTGTACTCAAAGTAATGAAAAGTCATTATTACATCAAATGTTTATGTGGTAACTTTTTTCCCAGCATGCTCTACTGCAGGTTGATAAAAAAAAAAATGTTTTTAATATCTGTGTTTTTGCATGTACATTGAGTGATTGATTTATTAAATGCTATGATACACAAAGATAAATAAAACAATTCTAACTAATCCAATTATTGAATTTGTGCACCCATTACTGAAATGGTTGTTCCAGTTTTGCTGGGTTAGGTCATTTCCTCCTACCATTTTTATCCCTGGCAGCCATTATGAATGCAGGTTGTGGATGAATACAAATTGCAACTATTGGATAACCTAACGCTGGCTGGATTCCAATAGGAATTACATATCACTTTGCAAGACAGTATAATGCGATTATCAGTACATTTCAGGTACATTTTCCATGTTGCCCATAAATACTGGTTGGAAGATTACTGAACATTTTTTGGAAAGTTTGTAGAATTTTGCATCCCTACTTGCAGGCCTGATGTGGCCTGTAAATTATGTGTTTCAGGCCGCTGTATAAGGCCTTATGATATATGTAATGGTTCAATTATAATGATAATATTCACCTAGGAACTCACTTGGTGAAGGCCACAAGACTGAAAATGAATGAATTCAACAACCATGTCTCTGTCACTAACAAATACAGTCATGGGTTGTTTACTCTACAATTCCATTGAAAAGGCAAGGTACACTCGCAAGTTATTGGAAGTGGGGCTTAGTGGGGGCGTTACATTTAAGTATACCTTACTCAAAAAACCTGCATTTGTATTACTCATATGAAGGTAATCAGTTTCCTCAAAATGTTTGAGTAGCCAGAACGTATCCGGTTTTACAGTGTAAGGAGTACACGTTCAACTTAATTAACAAAAAACATATTTTCCCATCTCAAGAGGTAAAAAAAAACTATATTATTTAAGTAAGTACCAAACAAAGTAGGGTTGGCGTGACGGGGTTGACGATTTCATCTTGTGACAGGGGGAATGGAAGCTTTTTGTGTGCGACAGAAGGACAAGCTTAATTTTTTAAATTTCATTATCAATACATTTCTAGCCTATCTATGGGTAACAGGGGACGTGTTATTCTCGACCCTTCTGCCGAAGTCGGTTCCTCTCCTTGTTCGGGCGGTGTTCGGCGGTCGACGTCACCAGTCATCTAGCCATTGCTGATCTGATTTTTTTTATTTTCCATTTTGTTTTGTCTTGTTTTCCCACACACCTGGTTTGCATTCCCTCATTACGTGTTGTGTATTTAACCCTCTGTTCCCCCCATGTCTTTGTGTGGTATTATTTGTTTGTAAGTGCTTGTGCACATGTTGACTAGTGCGCATCTGGTTTTGTACCCAAGTTGTTATTTTCTTGATGCCGTTGGTGTTGGAATTAAACTGCTCCGTCTATTACCTAGTTCTGCTCTGCTGCGTCTGACTTCCCTGCCACCAGTTACGCACCCCTTACACCCGCTCAGTTTTCCAATGTGTCTATTGAAAAAAAAATTGAAAAATGAATAGCTTCACCATATTAAAACGAGAGTTCAGTTCACCTAACAGGCTTAAATTTAAACAGATGTAAATGGAAAGATGTAAATTCATCACTAATAACATTACATAAATAAATAATAATCTTCAGAAATGATTTTGTCAAAGAAACAAAATAGCTAGGGCTTTACAATGATGGTGAAAACTTGGAGAAATGTTGGGGTTAAGTTGGTTAAAATCTTCCTAGAGGTCTGAGACGGTACACAGATGGACATGTCAAAATGCAGAATTTTGGCACTTTAGCAAGTCTTTATTCATATTGAAAAAGAGATTTATTGAATTATCTATATGGTCTATATTAAAGGGCTCTTCATTTAATATAACAGGCTTTCAATATTCAATATTGGTCCACAAATTCTATTTAAAATATCAAAGGGATGCAAAAGGAACTAATTTCATGGAACAACCCTGTCACGGTTTTCTAGGTGTGGTGAAGGAGAGTCGGACCAAACTGCAGCGTGTCGATTGCGATCCATGTTTATTTAAACAAACGTAAACACGACTAAACACGAACACAACAAAACAATAAACGAAACGAAAACCGAAAACAGCCTATACTTGTGTCAACTAACATCAAACAAGGACATCAAGACACTCAGGACAATCACCCACGACAAACTCAAAGAATATGGCTGCCTAAATATGGTTCCCAATCAGAGACAACGATAAACACCTGTCTCTGATTGAGAACCACTCCAGACAGCCATAGACTTTGCTAGATAACCCCACTAGCTACAATCCCAATACAATACACGCCAAAACCCCAAGACAAAACACACCACAATACAAAAACTCCATGCCACACCCTGGCCTGACCCAATACATGAAGAAAAACACAAAATACGTAGACCAGGGCACGACAGACCCATTAAATGATAGACCAGAAGAGCTAACAGGTCGGGGACAGTAGATCTGAAGCTCTTTATCAGTAGCAGGTCTTCAGATAAAAAACATAATAACCAATTTCTGTTATGATTATGTAGCACATGGGGATGTGTGAAACTTACTCCTCAGCCTGAAGTGTCCCCACTTGCACCATGAAATAGCTAGCTTTCCACATGGCGTGACTGGTAACGCATTGGCAGGGCGGTCACGTGTGCTAGCAAAGCAGTGCTGGGTTTGAGCCTCGGTGTGAGTCAAATCAGGTGTAAGTGGTACTTGCTAAGCAAGAGCGTGAAGTCATTTACAATTGCATCATTAATGAAAGAAGAACTAAGTGAGTGCTGAAAGTGTAGTCAGATAGCTGAAGTAAAATGTGACCGTATCTGTATGCCCATGGTCTTTACTCACACAACAGATGTCCAGGGATCCAGGCACATGTCAAATTCTGTTAATATATAGACACAATTAGACACACAACCCCTCCTAACTGTGCTTCAGTGTGCAAAGCTGAGAAGTGAGCCTCCTCTCCCCTGTCTCTTGGGAGTTTGTGTTTTCTGACATCTGTGTCTCTGTATCCCCTGCTCCAGGGATAGTCGGCAGAATATCTTGCTTCTCTTTTCATTTCTTTCCCATGCATTCCCTGATTTCATCGCCTTCTTCTCCTGCTCTTGTTCCAGCTATTTCTAATTTTGTCATCCTCTCTCCTTCCCTGTCTTTCCTGTTTCTTCTCTGTCCTGCTTTTTTGGTGAGAAATGTCACCAAATGTTGACATGTCACTCTTATGTATGTAGGCCTGATATTTATGGGGAGGAGGAGTTATAGATATTAAAATTTAACATAATAACATATTTATACCAGTGACGGTTAAGATTAGGAAGAACATTTTTTATTAATGAGCATGATTTTATTTCTATTTCAGCCTATTGGATGACTGTCATTCATATTCCATTCACCTTAATGTAACATTGATAGGTTTAGGCTACAGTATGACATTATACTCAAATTTGCCCTATACCCATCATTAGGTTGCTGGAACCTAGCCTTAAAATGAACATTTATAAAGTAAGTGCACAGGTCAAGGGACAAATTGGAGTAATCAAGGTGACAGCATAGCCGCGGGAAGTAGAGGTGCTAAGGGGGCTGCAGCACCAAAATTCACTAAAATAGTGCACTAGGCCTTTATTACTCCTGTATGAGCAAAGCAAAATATTCATCAGAAGAGCGGGGATAAATCTCTCTCTCTTTCGCTCTCTCTTTGCTGCTTCTCCTTAATTTTTGAAGAAATGAATTTGTTCAAAACTGTTCAACTATTTTATTTTTCTCTCGTTGAGTCAACTACTCACCACATTTTATGCACTGCAGTGCTAGCTAGCTGAATCTTATGCTTTCAGTACTAGTTTCATTCTCTGATTCTTTGACTGGATTGACAAAATGTCAGTTGATGCTGCAATAGCTCTGATAGGTTGGAGGACGTCCTCCTGAAGTCATCATAATTACTGTGTAAGTCTTTGGAAGGGGGTGAGATCCAAGAGCCACCTAGGTTTTGTATTGAAGTCAATGTAGCCAGAGGAGGACAGAAAATATCTGTCCTCTGACTACACCACGGTGCTACCCTACAGAATGCTGTTGAGGCTACTAGAGACCTTCATTGCACTGTGTGTTTTAATCAATTATTTGGTAACGTGAATATATTTAGTATAGTTTTATCTACAAAGGATAACTTTTTTAAATGTTTCACTATTTTTATTTTTATGAAATTCACTGAGTAGGATGGTCCTCCCCTTTCTCCTATGAGGAGCCCCCACTGATTATATCAAAGCTGCTCCCCTCTCTCTCCCACTCTCTTAGCCCCCCTTCTCCCTTTCTTTCTATCTCTTTAGAAAACGTTGGGCTCCAGCAGCAGGGGACATGAGCCTCAGGCTTCAATATGGCCTATTTACAGTCCACACACACGGAAACTAAACAATGTGAAACCATTTCCAGCTCAGTAAACAACCAAAAAAGCACATCTACATCAATGTGTGTGTGTTAATTAAGTAATTTTAGTAATTTGACAACAATATCATATAGTAATATACAACTGTTGGTCTAAATACACCAACTCAACATGACGTGTGAAATTCGAGACAAAGTACCTCTAGCAAGCCATGTAACAGTTACTGTAACACTTGAAGTCACCTTTCTCTCACCCTCACGATCAGTTTACACCAATGACATGGTTCAATTAAGTCTCAAGGGTCTCGCTCTCTCTCTTTGTGCACAGTCTCCTATTTCATACTTAGTGGACATTTCTTTCTCAGAGTTTACATGCAAAATAAAACATAAAAAGGGAGATATGTGTGTTCCTGGACATGTCCCCCTATAGGGAGATATGTGTGTTCCTGGACATGTCACCCTATAGCGAGATATGTGTGTTCTTGAATGGTGTGTGTTGTTGTCCATGCAGCCCTCTCCCTGCTGTTGGTCTCTTATCTCTGACCACATCTTGCACCCCCATTAACCCGGTCCCCTGGCACAGTTTGGTAACCCTGAAAAATTAATCGATTGCTTTAATAATTAACCACACAGCAGCTTGTGTCATACAGGTTTTTAGTTGCTATTGTAGAATATCATGATTTATATCTTAATGAACCATCCACTTGTACTTTTTTTGTTCTCCAATAGTTTGGTGTTGCGCTCACACTGTTTTGTGTACTGTGTTTCTCCACTACCCCATGTTCTAATCTTGCCCCCTCGCTCTCTTTCTTTCCAGGAGTGACTCAGTTGGACGAATATTATTCTGGAACTATATTTCCGCATCAATGGAATAAAGGCAGATTTTTGCTCATTCATCTGTCTGGCTGTCTATCAGCTTCCAAGTATACTATACAGTAATGGTTGTTGCCATCTCGTTACAAAAATAACCAAAATGCACCGAAAAACAAAAGGGTAAAGAACATTTTTAAGTGTTGAAGAGAGGATAAAGTAGTATATTATTTGGGTTTAATGATTTATGGAAGAAAAGAAAGGAAACAGAAATTGCAAAAATGACTTGATGAGTAGCTTCATAGCCCCAAAAACTAAAGGATGGGATGCAGGGGAGGTGGGTGTGGAAGAGTGGATTTGGTGGGGGGTTGGTGTGGCGCAAAAGAGTGCAGAATGATAACTAGCTAATGCTATTTATAGAATTATAAAGACCTTTGTCTCTCTGCTTCAACACATACGCCTACCCTGTCTCTGGGTGTTCTCCTTTTCAATTACACAATTTGTATAACAACAGTCATTATATCATCAACATACAATTATACAGTAGTTACTGATTCAGGTTATGATAATGATCAGACGACTATACTAAGCTGCACAATAGGATATATAAAATCCCATTCAAATGAGGTGCTTTCTTTCGGGCACTGTATTTGGATGAATTGATCCTTGCTTTCAAACACAATTCATCATTAGAATAGAAACCTTTACAGTATGCCAACAATTCAGGTCATATGACTGCAGGGTGTGAAATATAGCACATGACCCTACATTAATCACCTGATAAGTATGTTTGTGCATATTTCTAGCCCAGTGTTTTACCTGAAGCAAGACGCCATATGAAAAGGGTACCAGGACTTCCTGAATGAACAGGCTCTAAAAAGCTAATTAACATGAGAACGGGATCTTCTACAGACTGGACATACAAAGACTCCTATCCTATAGTATTTTGTTGATGAGATGCTGTGTATGCATAGTCTGTGATGGTGTGGAATGGGGCTTGCAGATGTAGCTGGTGCTAGTGATACTGGGTTAACACTGGGGCAATGAAAGGATGGTGCACTTTGTAATTACAGTGCATTCAGGAAAGTATTCAGAGCCCTTGACTTTTTCCACATTTTGTTATATTACAGCCTTACTCTAAAATGGATTAAATAAATAAAATCCTCATCAATCTCCACACAATACCCCATAACGACAAAGTGAAAACAGAAATACCTTATTTACACAAGTGTTCATACCCTTTGCTATGAGACTCGAAATTGAGCTCAGGTGCATTCTGTTTCCATTGATCATCCTTGAGATGTTTCTACAACTTGATTGGATTCCACCTGTGGTAAATTCAATTGATTGGACATGATTTGGAAAGACACATACAGTACCTTTATATACAGTGCCTTGCGAAAGTATTCGGCCCCCTTGAACTTTGCGACCTTTTGCCACATTTCAGGCTTCAAACATAAAGATATAAAACTGTATTTTTTTGTGAAGAATCAACAACAAGTGGGACACAATCATGAAGTGGAACGACATTTATTGGATATTTCAAACTTTTTAACAAATCAAAAATTGAAAAATTGGGCAAAATTATTCAGCCCCTTTACTTTCAGTGCAGCAAACTCTCTCCAGAAGTTCAGTGAGGATCTCTGAATGATCCAATGATGACCTAAATGACTAATGATGATAAATACAATCCACCTGTGTGTAATCAAGTCTCCGTATAAATGCACCTGCACTGTGATAGTCTCAGAGGTCCGTTAAAAGCGCAGAGAGCATCATGAAGAACAAGGAACACACCAGGCAGGTCCGAGATACTGTTGTGAAGAAGTTTAAAGCCGGATTTGGATACAAAAAGATTTCCCAAGCTTTAAACATCCCAAGGAGCACTGTGCAAGCGATAATATTGAAATGGAAGGAGTATCAGACCACTGCAAATCTACCAAGACCTGGCCGCCCCTCTAAACTTTCAGCTCATACAAGGAGAAGACTGATCAGAGATGCAGCCAAGAGGCCCATGATCACTCTGGATGAACTGCAGAGATCTACAGCTGAGGTGGGAGACTCTGTCCATAGGACAACAATCAGTCGTATATTGCACAAATCTGGCCTTTATGGAAGAGTGGCAAGAAGAAAGCCATTTCTTAAAGATATCCATAAAAAGTGTCGTTTAAAGTTTGCCACAAGCCACCTGGGAGACACACCAAACATGTGGAAGGTGCTCTGGTCAGATGAAACCAAAATTGAACTTTTTGGCAACAATGCAAAACGTTATGTTTGGCGTAAAAGCAACACAGCTCATCACCCTGAACACACCATCCCCACTGTCAAACATGGTGGTGGCAGCATCATGGTTTGGGCCTGCTTTTCTTCAGCAGGGACAGGGAAGATGGTTAAAATTGATGGGAAGATGGATGGGGCCAAATACAGGACCATTCTGGAAGAAAACCTGATGGAGTCTGCAAAAGACCTGAGACTGGGACGGAGATTTGTCTTCCAACAAGACAATGATCCAAAACATAAAGCAAAATTTACAATGGAATGGTTCAAAAATAAACATATCCAGGTGTTAGAATGGCCAAGTCAAAGTCCAGACCTGAATCCAATCGAGAATCTGTGGAAAGAACTGAAAACTGCTGTTCACAAATGCTCTCCATCCAACCTCACTGAGCTCGAGCTGTTTTTCAAGGAAGAATGGGAAAAAATGTCAGTCTCTCGATGTGCAAAACTGATAGAGACATACCCCAAGCAACTTACAGCTGTAATCGCAGCAAAAGGTGGCGCTACAAAGTATTAACTTAAGGGGGCTGAATAATTTTGCACGCCCAATTTTTCCGTTTTTGATTTGTTAAAAAAGTTTGAAATATCCAATAAATGTCGTTCCACTTCATGATTGTGTCCCACTTGTTGTTGATTCTTCACAAAAAAATACAGTTTTATATCTTTATGTTTGAAGCCTGAAATGTGGCAAAAGGTCGCAAAGTTCAAGGGGGCCGAATACTTTCGCAAGGCACTGTATAAGGTCCCACAGTTGACAGTGCATCTCAGAGCAAGAGGTCGAAGGTATTGTCCATAGAGCTCAGAGACAGGATTGTGTCGAGGCACAGATCTGGGGAAGGGTACCAAAACATTTCTGCAGCATTGAAGGTCCCAAAGAACACAGTGGCCTCCATCATTCTTAAATGGAAGCAGCTTGGAACCACCAAGGCTCTTCCTTAAGCTGGCTGCCTGGTCAAACTGAGCAATCGAGTGAGAAGAATCAAGATTCTCTGGTCTGAGGAAACTAAGATTGAACTCTTTGGCCTGTAGGCCAAGCATCACGCCTGGAGGACACCTGGCACCCTACGCTGAACGATGTTGGTGGCAGCATCATGCTGTGGGGATGTTTTTCAGCGGCGGGGACTGGCAGACTAGTCAGGATCAAGGGAAAGATGAACGGAGCAAAGTACAGAGAGATCCTTGATGAAAACCTGCTCCAGAGCACTCAGGACCTCAGACTGTGGTGAAGGTTCACCTTCTAACACAACAACGACACAATAGTGGCTTCGGGACTCTGAATGTCCCTGAGTGGCCCAGCCAGAGCCCGAACTTGAACCCAATCAAACCTCTCTGGAGAGACCTGAAAATAGCTGTGCAGCGACACTCCCCATCCAACCTGACAAAGCTTGAGAGGATCTTCAGAGAAGAATGGGAGAAACTCCCCAAATACAGGTGTGCCAAGCTTGTAGCGTCATACCCATGAAGACACAAGGCTGTAATCGCTGCCAAAGTTGCTTCAACTAACTACTGAGTAAAAGGTCTGAATAGTTATGTAAATGTTATATTTCTGTTTTGATTTTTTATAAATGTGCAAATATTTATAAAAACCTATTTTTGCTTTGTCATTATTGGTTATTGTTTGTAGATTTAATCAATTTTAGAATAAGGCTGTAATGTAACAAAATGTGGAAAATGTCAAGTGGTCTGAATACTTTCCGAATGCACTGTATACTATTAAATGGGGATTAATTCAACTATTTTGTCACGTCCTGACCTTAGTTCCTTTTTGATGTCTCTATTTTAGTTTGGTCAGGGCGTGAGTTGGGGTGGGCATTCTAAGTTTTGTGTTCTATGTTTTCTGTCTTTGTATTAGTTACCAGACGGAACTGTTTCGGTTGTTCTTTTTGTTTACTTTATATTGTAGTTTTCAGTTCAGTTGAATAAAATGACGAACACTAACCACGCTGCATATTGGTCCGATCCTTCCTACTCTTCATCAGAAGAGGAGGACAACCGTTACAGAACTACCCACCACCACCACAACCGGACCAAGCAGCGTGTTACCAGGAGCAGAGGGTTCTGGACATCTGCTGCATCAGTCAGGGCCAGTTCGTACTATCACGACACAAGGCGAGACCCAGATGCAGACACAGGAGGCAGATGGTTAGAGCTCTGGTATTATTACAATCCAAGGGATAGACAAAAGGCAGGTCGGGGACAGGCAAGCATTCATAGCCAGGGCAGAGTCCAAACGGTACAGGGCTCGAGGTCAGGGGCAGGCACGGGTCAAAACAAGGAGAACGAGAAAAGAGAGATTGGGAAAAACAGGGGTTGAGAGAAAAAAAACGCTGGTTGACTTGGCAAACAAGACGAACTGGCACAGACAGAAAACACAGGTATAAATACCCAGAGAATAAGTGGGGACGATAGGCGACACCTGGAGGGGGATGGAGACAAGCACAAGGACAGGTGAAACAGATCAGGGTGTGACAAGTTCTCAAATGAAAAGAGGGAGAAAGAGGCAGAATGGTTCAAGTATGGCTCCCCAATTTACACATATTGTTATTGTGGCTTTTGTGAGAGGCACCAAATTTCACACACAGCTAAGACATGCCTAAACAAGTATTTCTGGCTACATTTTTACATTTAAGTCATTTAGCAGACGCTCTTATCCAGAGCGACTTACAAATTGGTGCTTTCACCTTATGACATCCAGTGGAACAGCCACTTTACAATAGTGCATCTAGGTCTTTTAAGGGGGGGGGGGGGATGAGAAGGATTACTTTATCCTATCCTAGGTATTCCTTAAAGAGGTGGGGTTTCAGGTGTCTCCGGAAGGTGGTGATTGACTCCGCTGTCCTGGCGTCGTGAGGGAGTTTGTTCCACCATTGGGGGGCCAGAGCAGCGAACAGTTTTGACTGGGCTGAGCGGGAACTGTACTTCCTCAGTGGTAGGGAGGCGAGCAGGCCAGAGGTGGATGAACGCAGTGCCCTTGTTTGGGTGTAGGGCCTGATCAGAGCCTGGAGGTACTGAGGTGCCGTTCCCCTCACAGCTCCGTAGGCAAGCACCATGGTCTTGTAGCGGATGCGAGCTTCAACTGGAAGCCAGTGGAAAGAGCGGAGGAGCGGGGTGACGTGAGAGAACTTGGGAAGGTTGAACACCAGACGGGCTGCGGCGTTCTGGATGAGTTGTAGGGGTTTAATGGCACAGGCAGGGAGCCCAGCCAACAGCGAGTTGCAGTAATCCAGACGGGAGATGACAAGTGCCTGGATTAGGACCTACGCCGCTTCCTGTGTGAGGCAGGGTCGTACTCTGCGGATGTTGTAGAGCATGAACCTACAGGAACGGGCCACCGCCTTGATGTTATTTGAGAACGACAGGGTGTTGTCCAGGATCACGCCAAGGTTCTTAGCGCTCTGGGACGAGGACACAATGGAGTTGTCAACCGTGATGGCGAGATCATGGAACGGGCAGTCCTTCCCGGGAGGAAGAGCAGCTCCGTCTTGCCGAGGTTCAGCTTGAGGTGATGATCCGTCATCCACACTGATATGTCTGCCAGACATGCAGAGATGCGATTCGCCACCTGGTCGTCAGAAGGGGGAAAGGAGAAGATTAATTGTGTGTCGTCTGCATAGCAATGATAGGAGAGACCATGTGAGGTTATGACAGAGCCAAGTGACTTGGTGTATAGCGAGAATAGGAGAGGGCCTAGAACAGAGCCCTGGGGACACCAGTGGTGAGAGCACGTGGTGAGGAGACGGATTCTCGCCACGCCACCTGGTAGGAGCGACCTGTCAGGTAGGACGCAATCCAAGCGTGGGCCGCGCCGGAGATGCCCAACTCGGAGAGGGTGGAGAGGAGGATCTGATGGTTCACAGTATCGAAGGCAGCCGATAGGTCTAGAAGGATGAGAGCAGAGGAGAGAGAGTTAGCTTTAGCAGTGCGGAGTGCCTCCGTGATACAGAGAAGAGCAGTCTCAGTTGAATGACTAGTCTTGAAACCTGACTGATTTGGATCAAGAAGGTCATTCTGAGAGAGATAGCGGGAGAGCTGGCCAAGGACGGCACGTTCAAGAGTTTTGGAGAGAAAAGAAAGAAGGGATACTGGTCTGTAGTTGTTGACATCGGAGGGATCGAGTGTAGGTTTTTTCAGAAGGGGTGCAACTCTCGCTCTCTTGAAGACGGGAGGGACGTAGCCAGCGGTCAGGGATGAGTTGATGAGCGAGGTGAGGTAAGGGAGAAGGTCACCGGAGATGGTCTGGAGAAGAGAGGAGGGGATAGGGTCAAGCGGGCAGGTTGTTGGGCGGCCGGCCGTCACAAGACGCGAGATGTCATCTGGAGAGAGAGGGGAGAAAGAGGTCAGAGCACAGGGTAGGGCAGTGTGAGCAGAACCAGCGGTGTCGTTTGACTTAGCAAACGAGGATCGGATGTCGTCGACCTTCTTTTCAAAATGGTTGACGAAGTCATCTGCAGAGAGGGAGGAGGGGGAGGGGGAGGAGGATTCAAGAGGGAGGAGAAGGTGGCAAAGAGCTTCCTAGGGTTAGAGGCAGATGCTTGGAATTTAGAGTGGTAGAAAGTGGCTTTAGCAGCAGAGACAGAGGAGGAAAATGTAGAGAGGAGGGAGTGAAAGGATGCCAGGTCCGCAGGGAGGCGAGTTTTCCTCCATTTCCGCTCGGCTGCCCGGAGCCCTGTTCTGTGAGCTCGCAATGAGTCGTCGAGCCACGGAGCGGGAGGGGAGGACCGAGCCGGCCTGGAGGATAGGGGACATAGAGAGTCAAAGGATGCAGAAAGGGAGGAGAGGAGGGTTGAGGAGGCAGAATCAGGAGATAGGTTGGAGAAGGTTTG